>NC_090932.1:1425708969-1426995412 GCF_040938575.1 Ambystoma mexicanum
TTTGGGGATATAAAATTCATCTTCCTGTTACCCTGGGAACCGTAATGGTCAGTTAAACTAGATTTCTGGCTGATCTGAACATGTTCCAAGTGTGAGAGTTGGTGAGCGTGTGGACAATTAAATTGGGGATATGCTTAATAACGTACATGTTCATAACATCTGTATTTTTTATGGAAACGGCAGAAATGTGCAACATGGCCGTGCTACATGATACAGATTTGGTGGTCAGCTTATCTAATTCCCCATGATTAGCTGACACAGAAAATATGTTTAGTTTGGCAGTTGCTAGTAAAATTATGAAGTTGTGATACATGACTAGTTTTTGCCAAGAAGTTGAAAGAAGAACAAAGGCTGATGACAAATGGAAATAGCCATATGTTTCTCCAAACCCCGAAACCAATCCTCACTTGGAGGCACGGTGTGAGAGGAGATGGAAAGGTAACTGTCCAATCCTAGTGTCAGGGATTATTGCAGGGTACTTCCCCAAGATTGTAAAATTGGTGGTCTCATCGCTGCTATATAAGGGGGACTGCACTAGGACAGAGAGACACAGAACACAGAGAAAGGCAGGAACCGACAGACAAGAGACAGACCATCAGGAAGGCTGCTGAAACTTACCATCTGCCAGCTGTAGGAGACGCCAGAGGAGATTGCTGAGAGTGCATCTCAGTGGAGCTATCTCTAGGCCTCAAAGCTGACTGGGTCCGATGGTGGAGAGCGGGAGGCCATCTTCTTGAGAGTGGAGTGACCAGACCCCTGCCCTATCATTCCAGAGTATCCTGATATGCAGCTGGCTTTCCTGAACCTTAAACAGAGGCTTGCTATGTAAGTAGAACTGAGCCCTTGTAAACCAAAACCAAAAGGTGGGGGAGTCTGCTTGCCATGAATACTTTCCCTTTATAGTCGGTGGGTGCCAGGGGGTCAAACTATGTAGTTCCTTAGCCTATGCAACAAAAATATTAATTTCATTAATTACCCATTTGGTAGAACACTACAGGGTGAATTATGTTAAAATACAAAATTAACAAAGCTCACTTCCCAGTGTGTGCTGAAAAATATAGCCTATACATTGTGCAGCTGACAGCAAGGAAATGGGGTGTCTTTGTTCTTAAATCAGTCCGACCTTTTTATCCAGCTTCCCCAACACAGGCCTTTCAGTAAGGGGGGTCTGAAATCCAAAATTCCCCAAAGCATTCCTATTTTTCTGTCTGAGTTTCCAGCATAGACCAAAGCAGGGGGAGAGGTGTCTGAAAAACAAACCGGGAAATCAACCTGTGTTTATTTGAAACCAAATGTGTGGGCACAATCATAATTACCAATCCTACTGCTACCCTTGCAAGCCTGCAGGAAAATTCAAAACACACAACATTACATCAGTGCCTTTGTTATTGATCAGTGTAATTATTTTGTGCAGTAAAATGTGCAGAAAGTAAGAATTGTGTCTGTGTTCTTTTTAACTCACTTTTGTGATTTATTTATGCTGAGAGAAGTTGATTGTGTGGTGCCACGGATAAAGTGGTGTTTTTGATATTTTCATGCTGATTTCCATTATTGTTATTTTAAATAAATACCAATATATTTCCCGTACACTGGCCTGGTTCTTGGCTCATTGTCAGCTCAGGGGAGAGGGATCCAAGAGGCATGATATGTGTCTGAGATAGGGCTAAAAAAATAATAATCTGTTAAATAGTTTGTTGTGTCACCACGTCAGTGGGGAGGGAAGGAACTCCCCTTGTTGAGGGTGACTTCTCAATAAACCGTTACAGGAATCTGTTGGCTTTATGCCAGCATGAAAATGTCATGCAGGCGTGTTAACACAAGTCGTTTTTTGAGCCAAAGGGGAAAAGGGATGCAGACTAGTAACTGCTGTTCAGCCCTCAGTGACATAATAGGGAGAGGGGGACTGTAGGAGACCTCACTGCTGAATGTCTTTGGATAATGCGTCCTCTGCCTTAAAAAAATAAGAATTTATTTCTGAAGTCGGAGTGACTGAAAGAAATTCTTTCCGTTCCGGTTGACGTGCCACAAGATGGAGTCACTCTGTCTCCTCTGTCTCCTCTGTGCATCACAACAACCAGGAACCTCTGGAAGGTGTCCTCGGGCGATGGATTTGGGGGGATGGTTATGAGAATGAAAAGTATTTTCATGTAAATTGTTTGTGTCTGCATGCGTGCAAGAGTGTTGCATGTTAATGATGAATGTGTGTATATATGCATGCAAGGGTTTGTATATATATTATGGAATACCTCTGGGAATGAGTGAATGCATGATTTATGGGTGGCTGGGTGTGCGTTTGAATGAGTGAATGGCATGTGTAAATTAGACAGTGAATGTTGTGTAAATGTGTGTGTGTGTGTGTAGTTGTGCTTAATGCTAGGCCAAGAAGATGATTTTGGGTGGCGTGGGGTGGGGATCAGGTGTGTGTTTCACTAAAATTGTCATTTTGAATGGGTGTCCATGATAAAGCAAGCGTGATATGTGTTATTACATGGCTAGAATGGCATTTTAATGCAGCCAGTCTAGTCATTTTCTTACTGTGGCATGACATATCCTTCTGGGCATCTATGATAAGTAAAGCATGATAAGTGATAATACAACTGCAGAACTGTAGATTATCCCACGTCCGCATAACTCCAGACATGAAATGCTTAATGATGTGGGATAGGGGATTGGGAATGGGAATGACAAAACGTTTGTTTTCTTTTACAAAACTAAAAGTCTATAAATAAAAATAAAAAAAAGATAAGTGATATTACGTGGCAAGACTGGCATGCTAGTGCCGCCAGTTCAGTCATTTATTACTGTCACATGACATTTATTTACTGGCCATCTATAATAAAGCAAGCATACATGTTGTTACATGGCTAGACTGTCATTTAAGTGCAGCCAGTCTAGCCTTTTCTTACTTTGACATGGATATTTTTCAGAGCATCTAAGATAAGGTAAGCATGATACGTGTTATTACGTGGCTAGGTTTGGTAGGTTAACTGGTGTGAATGTGTGCATGCAAGGTTGGGCCCCAGGCAAGAGGCTTTGGAACAGTGATGTTTTCTTATATGCTGTACTGGCATTTTTGGGGAAAGCCAACTTGATGAATGTTATTACACGGAGGAGGGCTTGGGGGAGAGATTATAGCACAAGGGGGCAAGAATACTGGACATTTTTCATGACATGGGATTTTCTATTCACATACGGGGCAAGGCCAATATGATTCTTACTTGTAGAGTATGGGGGCACTTGTGCAGTCAGCAAGTACATGTTTCTTACCGTGCTGTTGCATGTTTTACTGGGTATAAGGGCAAAGTCAACATGATGCATGTTCTTACATTGTGGGTGAATATATTTGTGCAGCCAAATGAGGAAATGTTTCCTTACTGTAGCATTGCATGTTTTCGGGGTATTGAAGGGAAAGTTAACATGAATAGTGTTTGCACAAAGTGGACAAGCATTTGTGCAGCCAGCAATAACATGTTTTCTTCCTGTGGCAGATGTTTACTGGCATTAAGGACAAAGCATTTGTTTTCTTTTGGTTTTATTACTGTGTGTAATATTAATAGCCACACACAGTGCTAACTGGTACATTTGGGTACCAGGAACAAAGGCACATCCCATTTGTTTCTATGCTATGTGACATTTGGGTTTGATTAAAACACATACTTCTATCTTTCAGCCAGACCGGAGTGCAGCGAGGCTCGTGCTTGGTGGATCCTCAGCATGGTTCACCGGGGGACCCCACATTTTGTGTTACACAACTGGTCCCCCTCTATTGTCAGTAACAGCAAAAACAAATGTCTTCCTGTCAGTAGCACCTTTATTTATGTTCTGGGGCATTGATAATAAGTCCCCACACAAACATGATTATATATTTTGTAAACATGCAGGTGGGCTATATTATTTTTTACCTCCCATCCAAGGTCCAGTAACTGGATTGGTAATGAATTATTTAATTGCAGAAAATTCACCACACACATTTTTTAGTACAGCATATTCATCATCAAGAAATTCACACACAATATATAGTTTTAAAAAGGTACAGATAGTAAGTTTGAAAGTGGGAATCATGTTTCATTTGGGGGGTCAGTGTTTGGGATAACGAGGACGAGGACTGGCATGACTTCTCCATTTTGAAGCTTGGAATAGCATGATTTCCTCTCCCTGCAAGTTAATTGAAGCGTCATTGAGAGAGGAAGAGGGGAACAAGATAATGGGGTTAGGTGGGACATAGAGAGTGAGCAAGAATGAGAGAAGTACCAGGATAGAGATGCTGGGAGAAAGAGACTTCATTAGCTAGGGTGATGTTGAATCAGTGGTTTTAAAGGCAAAGATTGATACATTGGGACGCAGAAAATGAGAGACATACAGTACAAATGAATGAGAGATGGCGGGAAGTATCAAGTAAATAAATCATTTCTTTATTTATATGTTTTTGGTTACTATAAAACCTTTACAAAATTACAAACACATCAAAATCAGTAACATACTAATCTACAAGTATTATTGATATTTAAAACAAAAACATATTAATAAAATTCATGTTGAATAGATTGTCCATCTAATCATGGTCAGGACATAAGAAATAAAAGAAATTGAATTCAATGATGGGCGTGGCATGTTGGCAGAGTGGCAGCAGAGAGAAGGAAAGAGAAAAGTAGAGCAACAGTAAAGGGGTGTGGCGAAAGAAGAATTTAGAGTCTGAAAAGCAACGTGCACGAGGGATTGGGCAAGAATGAGAAGGCCACCAGGATGGGTTGGAAAAAAGATGCAAGTGAATTAGAGAAAGAAAAATAAGAACACTTGAAGAATTTTATAGAGATAGAATGGGAATTGAAGCTTGAGAGAGAAAGAAAAGATACATACATATATAAATTAAGAGAGCGGAAGAGAGAAAGAGGGAGTGGGGAAGACGGAGAAATAGAGCGAGAGAGGAACAAAGAAGAGATAGAGAGAAAGAGAGACAGAGATAGACAGAGAGAGAGAGAGAGAGAGAGCTAGATAGAGAGAGACCCCGTATTAACAAAGAGGCTTATAATGTACGAATAATACATAACATATTCATCTTAATGCCTGACTGAGGAAGAAATCTATGCGCTACAAAAATCTAAAATCGCAGAATATTAGCATAAAAAAGATTTATGCAAAATGGCATGCTGTCTTTCTAGTTTAGTTTTTGTGTCTTGAAAGAAAGCCATACTTTCTATGATATAATAGATTGCTTTGCACAATTCTTCTTAGCATGGCAAGTGGTACAATACGGAAAAGCCTAGCTGCGGCCTGTGGTAGATCCAACAGTGTGGCACCAAGGGAGGCACTGACATGGTCCTTCTTTGTGGTAGCAAAAGTTCTTGTATTGGTCATGCCCCTTTTTACGGTCATATTTGAAGTAGGTATTTAACTTAAGTGACCATTTATGATTTGGGCATGTGAGAAGGAAAGAGTCATAAAGAGAGGGAGTGATTGAAAGGTAATTATAAAACTATTAATAATAATAATCATAATATCACATTTGATATATTGTTTTTTAAAATAGTATTACTTAACTTAATACTAACTTAATAGTAATATGTTTGTCTCTTTCGAAGGGCGAAGTGCTGAGTCAGGCCTGCTATGATTAAACATGTTTTAAGGGGTTTAAAAGGCAAATGTGACTAACCAGACAATTTTGAGTTTGGTTTCAACACCATCATTTTTCAGACATGTGTAGCATTTGGCTCAAATTGGGCCAAGATAGGGAGCCCTGTATTTATCCACTAAGGAACATCTAGATTAAAAGACACAGACACAAACAAACAAACAAACCAGGGTGTGTTCATAAAATACTTTATTTAGTGTGGTTTTTGTGTTTATAATATGATATGATAAGTAATTTATAACGCGCCTGTACACAAGTGTTTCTAGGCGCGACAAGACAAGGGAGGGAAGACAGAGGGAGGACCAAACAATCTTACTAGGCCTTGTGTCATTCAAATCCTGCAAGTGTGAGATGCAAAGCGCAGGGGGGAGTGAGAGGGGAAGTGCCAGGGGGAGTGAAAGGGGGAAGTGCAATCAGGGCAGCAATTCTCTGAGTAAGTGCAGTCAATGAAATGGAGCGCTGGGTATGTTCAAGGAGGCGGGGACTGTACGATTCCTCATACAGCCCCAAAGTGCACTGTAGGCCTGGAGGCAGTGCAGGGGCTACTGGTCAGGTGGGGCCTGGTACCCGTGAGACTCTGAGGGTAGCAAGGCAGCCAGCCAGCGCAGCATACATGCTTGTCATCAGGGGAGAGAGAGAGCAAGCAGAAGCGAAGAGGAAGGACTTGAGCTGCTTCTGGTACTTCAGGTGGACCAGCTCAGGTTTGAGAGGGGCCGGGAGGCCATTTCAGAGGGAGGCACCTGCAGAGGAGAGAGATCTACCCCTGACTCTCTGCCTGGAAAAGCATTTGACCCTCAGAGTGCTGTATGTGGCTGAGCGAAGTGCTCGAGAAGGAAGATGTTTAGGAAGAGAGAGTTGGATGTAGTGCAGGCCCCGGCCCCAGAAAGCCTTGTGGACGATGCAGAGGGTCCTGAACTTGATCCTTGCAGCCACCGGGAGCCAGTGGAGAGATTTCAGAGCTGGAGAGATACAGTCCCTGAGGTTGAGGTCAAGGATAAGACTTGTGGTCCTGTTCTGGATTAGTTGCAGAGGGCGAAGAGTAGAGAAAGGCAGATTGAGAAAGAGGCTGTTGCAGTAGTCCGGCCTAGAGAGAACCATGGCTCTCTAAAGTCCATAATGGGCTGCAATCAGAGAGACTGTATGGAGAGAAGGAGATGGCATTCAGTGAAAGATGGATGATCTATTTGTTTAATGCTATATATCCTGATTAACATCAAAGAGTAGTCTCCATAGACACAGTAGATAGACTTGCTGAAACTAAATTCAATGAGTTGCATGGAAACGAGTATCAGTCTAAGAAGAGTCTGATACAAGTTGAGGTGAGGGCCTCTACTCTGGAGGACAAGAACAAGCAGCAAGCTATTTTAAACAATGTGTTTTGCAAAGCATCCTGCTGTTGAATGATAAAGTAAAGGTCTTGGCAAATCCGAAGAGGAGTTCCCACATGCAGAGTCTTGGTGTTCCAATAGACATTACATGGGAAGAAATGCAAATGAGAACATAGGAGACCTGGGTGGTATCAAGAATAATGAGAACCGTCTGCTATTGTCTAAGGCTTATAGACTGTGCCCAAGACGCCGCTCATCCGGAGCAGTGGGTGGTGGCATGGATATGTTGATGTTGCACACGTCTGAGGCTAGGCAAAACATTACCCATGCTGCCACCAACAGCAAAGATGTTGATGGGAACCCATTGTCTCCATTATTACCCCCATTTGTGCCACAGAATTTTGGTAATAAAAAGCACTCTCTTGGTGATTGTAAAGGATGTGGACGCAAACATTATAAAGGAAAAAGGTTTGGTGGGTTTCACCCGTACGTTCCAAGCTTTAATATCAGGGGAAACAAGTCTTCTGCACACCAGAGCAAGCTACCAGGAACATTTTGCATGAGTTGAGTTTTCAGACTGCATGATCTGTTGCCAATATTGGCAATATTGGTCTCTCTTCTATTTTGAGCCCACAATCTGGGCCAGCTGGTCCTTGGAGGGGAGCGGTGTGGGCCAAATATTTGATATTGTGCATGTGAATATGCGAGAGGCTATTCATACGAGTACTCACTTCTTCTCATGTCCCCCTTTTTGGGCCCATTTGAGTTACATTCTTGTTTGTAGGATGGGTGGATTTTCCCAAATGTGTATTCTTTCTGAAATTGTAATGTAAAGACCATTAGGGGGCTCCTGATGTGGGAAAGCCTCCCTACTGCCTCCGCCGCCACCTCAAACAGTGAAATAAAAAAATAAAACAGTAGCACCCAGGAAGATTTTAGCTAGTGTGCATTAAGCTTCGGAAAAAAAAAACACATTGATCCCACAGAACAAGACATTGCACAACATGTTTCTACAGCTTAAAATCATGTCATAGCACAATGTAACACAGTGTAACACACTAAACTCAACTGAGTGTAGCACATCAAAACTGGGCAATGCTGGCACATAGCAAAACATGCCATTTGCTAAACATTTAAAACACATAATGATGCATTGCAGCAGAAACAACACCACAAAGCAGGGTGTCCCCATACAAAATTAAAGACATGCACTTAATATCTGTGTGGATAGCTCATGTGTTATGAATTTAATGTAGCTCAGAAACATAATTTGCCTCCACTGGGGTGTCTCAGGCTTTCTCTTGTAACACAGAACATGCAGACCATGAAGCAGGCACGTTTTGCAGCAATTTCATACAGTCTTTCAGGTTTGCCAAAGAGCGTATCTTAATGTGGGCCTTGCTGGATCCTTTTGAGATGTGGTCCTTTGAGAGTGGCAATGTGTTTATTTTAAGATAGTTCCTTTCTAAATGTAATAAAGATGTGCATCATGGAAGTGTTCGAAGATGGCCTTCTCAGTAAACACCAACTGCGGTAGGTTAAGCATGGCTTGCTAATGAATTGTATGAGGTTGCATTCCTTGTGCACATCTGAGGGAATACTTTGAAGTGAAGGTTGGCAGAGCAGCTCCCATCATAATGATACCAGTGCAATCAATGGTGGTTAGACTTGGCTCAAATGATCAAACATGTCTATCACACACTCCAAATGATAATACAGATTCAAATTCTGATTAAAATCATTTGGTGTTCAAACTAAAAATGATTAAAAAGATCCAAAGCATATTTTGTCAAACAGCCTACAGAGAAAGAATGTCTTGGATGTTAAGAAGACTTTTTGATTTCACTCATTTGTTTGAATTGATTTTATTTTATTCCAATGTATTTGATTTGGTTCTGGCATTCAACTACTAAGATTCAAATTGATTTCGTTTTGACCACATTCTACCAGGTTCCCATGATCATTATTTTAAGGATTCAAAGCTAAATGAAGGAGTCAAGCACTTTAAGGATTGCCCACTCCTAGCAGGGATGGTCATCCTGGTGAACACTCTGAGGATGGCATTCTTGACGCCTGCCAATGGAAGTATGTTGATATGGTCTGCTTAGTGAATGCTGTTGTGATTGACTTGCCACGGAATGCGGACTGGTGGTCTCCATGGTGAACGCCAGTTAGACATTGTCATCATGCTCCTCTCTAGTTAGTGGACACCACTAGGAGTATGTTAAGATGGTCTCCCCCGGTGAATGCTGTTAAGTTATTCACTTCTTAGTGAACCTTTGATCCCGACAAGGATCACCATTTCACATGAATCTCACTGGATAATCCACAGCCTTGCTCACACAGACAATCATTTCATTAAGAGAGGGGTATCACATTGTGAGTGCTTTGCGAATATGTCCATTCCCATTTCAGAGCTGAACTTAATGATGTAGTGGTATATTGCACTAGAGTCTAAATATTTATTAATTTGGGCATAGTGGGAAGCTGAATAAGAAAGGTACATTGCCATGATTGTGGTATCCTCTGTGAAGTGTCAGATATAACTTATTCTGTTATGGTCAATATTAACAAAAACAAATAGACTGTTGTAGATATAAATGTTGCAGAGTCTATAATTGAAATATCGGTTGTACAATTAATTCTGAAACTTTGTAGTCTATAGTAATGTTCTCTTTGCATTTGGGTTTAGAAACCTTTTCTGCAATCTGATGTATATTTCAAAACACCACGTGCAAGTGCATTTGGGAAAAGGACATACACCCTCTGTCTGTGAGTCTAGTTAATTGGAATTACACGGGGTGGGCCAGTTTCCTATTTGTGTTGGGTGTATGGCTTGTCAATGCTGCTGTTTTATCATTTGGAGATGATCATTGAACACTGGTCGAAAGGTCAGGATAAAAATGAGATTGAATGATGGCATTTACTGCAATGGAAAACATATTTCCACCCAAGGCAAACTGTTCGCTCTATTTCATACTAAAAGATCTGCTGGAGCAAAGATAAGACTTGAACATGTAGGAGGGACAGACACGAAAGGAATGTTTCAGTGCCCTTGCCAACACTTGCCAATAATGAAGCCACTAACTGCGGGTCCAATTTTGGAAGGCTGGGGAGCTGAATGTGTTTGCAAGACTATACAAGCTAAAATTCACATTACAAAATGATAATAATAACTTAAGATGTACGCTTGTTCTTAAGCAAAATACATTTAATATAGCTGGAAACAACATGCACGTCATGTGTGAGAGCTCCTCCCGGTCTTGACTTTCAAGCCAATAAAGATTTGTATTCCTGATTACAAAGGCCAATAATACTGATTGTTCCTACTAAGGTGAGGATTTAGAGTCCTGACTCGATTAACACAACAGAAGCAATTATTTTGCATTTTCTTTCTGTTTACCTTTTTATACCAACTGGAAGAAACTTGTTTCAGAGAAAAACTAACACTCCATCAAAGCTTCAGTCATTTTTTGTAAACCTTCCCCAGGCTTCCATGAACTGTGACTGTCTTTTCCCCCTGATAAATTCTCCACAAGTCCACTGTTCGAGCAGCCACATTACCCTGTAATGGATTGTACTTTAGGCATAAATAGTAGAAAGGCAATGGCACGAATAATCAGTCTACAAAAATGTTGCAAACTCAATTTGATGGGACATCATATTATCTAAGTATACCTTCTATAAGGATTAGGATTGTAATTGGCTGACCACTATCATGTTTACAGCACATGCCTACCTCTAAATCACATAGGGGGTCATTACGAGTTTGGAGGTAGCCATGGCGCTATTAGCGCCATGGCTACCTCCAAACCTGAGTCCGGGCCGGTCTGGCTGATTGGGGACTTACCAGGACATTCTGACCTATGCGGACCTGGTAAGTCCCCATTCAGTTAACCATTCCCCATTCCCATTGATCCCCCATAGGGCTCAATGGGAATGGGGAAGGTGCTAATAACTAGCCCGCAAATTGGGGGCCCGTTATTAGCTCCAAGGTCCCTTAACGGGACCCGCGGAGAACGGCTTGTCAGACCAGCCGTTCGTGTTAGGACCCACTAAGGGACCTCGGAATAGGGCGGTAAGGGTTTACCGGAACCAGCATCATTACCAGTGACCGTTAACCCTTACTGCCCAACTCGTAATTACCCCCATAATCTTCAGAAACATTAGATACACAGATTCTCATTGGTCTTTAATCTGTAAGGTCCTTTGATATATGGACTAATATAAATGGTTGGCACGCTTGTACCATGTCTGGAACATTTGGTTCACCAGCAGTACGTAAGCCCAGACACAGGTGCAAGGAAATGGGCATGACACTACCTCCCCACCCAATTAGCCCAGCATCTCTCATCACCCATGCCTTCTGCCATGAGGATTGTCTTTGAACTTGGCCTTACAAAGTATTCTTATCATCAGAATCCATGGGAGTGAGAGCACTCACTATCGTGTTCCGGGACTCCAAGTACGAACTCTAGTTTCATCTTTGGCCCACGTGACAGGAGACCACAATTTGGTCCATTTTTCAGGTTTTAAATGCTCTAAATGAATTAAACTTGGCAGTCTTTATGTTCTTTCTTTGCAGTTTAACAAGGGATGATTCATCCTTTGCACATTTGTTCCTTTCCAGAATAGATAGCCGACCTTGGCAGCTTCTGTCTTGACTCCAAGCCAGACAACCTTGCCATGCAGCTCCACAATTCTGCTTATCCCTGCTGTGCCACATTTTCTCTTCCCTCTTCATGGACCCTGGCTTACTAAATTCATGATACCAGTGTCCAGCTTCTACACAATTGCGGCCTCGCCTGCGTTCTGTTTACTACGTATTGCCAGCTTCTATTATGACTTAGTCTACCTTGTGTTCCAGCATCTGTACAATTATGAAATGGTTGATTCTCTGACGCACTTTGTGCATGTGTAATGTTCTTCTTCATATTTATAAGTTCACTTGATTCTTTACTTCAGAATCAGGTCCTTTATTCCTCTTCAGCCAGTATCCTTGAAATCGTGCATGCCTTTTTGTGATGTCACTAGCTTTCTTCTTTGCCTTTTTTATATTGCTTCAGGGATTTTCCCCCTCAGGCTGTCATCACATCGGGGATACATTTGGTATGGTTGTCTCAACGGGTATCTTCATTTGAACACACACTGCATTATTGGCACAATGGCAGGTGTCAAACCCAGCACAGTGTAATTTCTCCAACATATGGGAGGAAGGGGGTGCGGTCTCCTGCAGAGGTATACAGCTGCTCCTCTACACTGTCATACAGGAAATGGCTTTTCAATGTTGATGACTGATGTTGCGGCATAAAAGTATGTTTCCTTTTTCATTCTGAAATGTAGCCCTCGTGTAGGCAGCTACATGGCTGCTAAGGTGAAGGTGAAGGGGGATTGGGGAAGGGCAGGCAAGCGCCGGAAAACAATGAAAAGGCTCGGAACGCAGCCTTTCCTTATTGAATACAGCCCATGTTCCAAGCATTCTCATTGGTTGATGGCACCTCAAACGGTGTTCATTATTTGATGTAGAGAAACATTTTGTGGGGATATAATGTAGGTTTATTTTCTGAATAATTTCATCTCATTTTTGCCAAAGTTCTCTTAGGCACCGCTTATTTTATTAGCATGAAATTGCGGAAGAAAATCTGCAGATTCTAAAATATAAATTCTAATGGATGTATTCAGAAGCGGAAAGCTTGCATGCAGTGGGCATCTGAAAAACGTCCTATAAGTACCATCATGCATTTTGAAAAACAGCTCTTCCTAATTCTCCAAAACAAATGAATAAAAGTAATGAGATGCGGGCACCAGCAAAAAGAAAGTTGATGCTTTGTTTTTTTTTTGTCAACGATACTATTCCACATCTTTTGTGAAAACTATTGTCTACATAAAGGTTATTGTGAATGAACATTCAATGAGAAAAGAAGGAGAAGGAAAGAGAGGGCAATCCATACCCAAAGTCCCCAGCTGAGGTTTCAGGTCCTAATGCAAATGGGACCGCTCATCAGGTTGACTGTGAGATTCTACTTAATTATATTTATACAACAGATTCAAGTGGTGCTCTTGTCCTTGAGGATTCAATTAAGTCTACTTGCTCACATTAGTGCTACTTTTGCCACCAAGCTTTGAAGCAACCCAAAGGAAGCATGCAACTCCTATTATACGGAGCCAACAGAGTCAATGTTGAAGGTATTTTTTGATGACTTTCATAATAAAAGAAAAATGTATGCAATGGATTTATTGTGGTGATGTACTGATTAGTGTTGAAATATACACACAGAGGTTATTTGCATTAAATGTTGATCATAGCTAGCATTCTAAGCTGGGCCTTCTTGTAAAAAGATCACTATAGTAAAAATAGGAGGCCATAGATAGATATATGTGTACATGTATCCGCAGTGACATGAACATACCGAATGCATGCATTAACATTTATGTTGCTAAACTGTTATTTTTTAATGTCATCTTAGACTCACCAAAACAATTTACTGTGATACGCCTTAACAATATTCAAACAGAACAATGTATTAGGAGATATATGTATGAATCCATTTAGGGGCAGCATATACAAGCTGCCCACGTGTGTTTTGGGTCAGCCGTGACAAATACGTGTAAGACAAAACGTATACTGGTGTTGATCTACCTATGTAAATACTGCTGCCAGCACAATATAAAATGTTGATTACACATATGTTTCAAATTCACATGAGCTTTCCAGAGTGCTAGCATTTTTTACAGTTTTAAGACGTCTTGTAATGATGTTGTAATATCTACAGTTCTGTAGTAAAGACATGCAATTCCATCCCCGAGATGGAGGCTTTGAATATAGTGGTGTACTCAACTCAGGTTCCCTCAGGAAGACAGTCAATATTATCTTGTGAGAGGTTCTTCTTCGCAGGTCTCCTGGTGTGGAAACGTAGACTAGACTTATGGCCGAGTCCCTGCGTATACATAAAGTCTTGTTCAGCCTGTCTTCTTCATCCCAGTCTCTCTCCCTTGTTTTACCATTTCCATCTTCCCTTGTAGTTCTGGCATGGTGGCTCTCTACCCAAACTAGCCTGGAATTGGTGCTCACCCTGAGCAGACTTTGGCAGGTCTTACAATTGACTTAGGCTTTCTCTATGAGATTGTAGTTGGTTTAAATTGATTTCTCTGATTGGTTCAGTGGGTTCATCTTGGTGTGGGCCATCAGTACCATTTTGGAATCTCTGCGGTGCGAATGTACAGTTCCTTGATGTTCCATGCTGGCGTGTTTTTCCTTACAGGTTTTCTGCGTGGTCCACGAGAGAGCTGAACCTTGTTGTCAGGTTATGCTTGCAGGTAACACATTTGCTTCTCATATCCAAAAGCTCTTTCATTCATGAGGATACTGTTTACAAAATGCTTTTGAGCTTAATATGTCTAGGATCCATATAATAGTTGGGATTATCTGTTGTGCCTTTGGTGCTTCGCATCATACCCTGAGACTTACATGTTTCTCTGTGTCCCAGCTTCACTACTTTCAAGGCACTCTGGGCCTTGTTGTCCATTGTCTGTAAACAAACTGACAGTTTCTTTGGAAGTAACATGGTGATAACATGTCTCTCAGGGCACAGTGGGCCTGCAGGATCACACTTCATCCATCATCTGGGAGAAAGAATGGGTAGTTTGTGGACTAATTCAGTATCCTGTGGCTCACAGCCCTCATCACAAGGGGTGAGGAGTTCCTCCCACTCACTACCATAGCTACATTGTATTACAAGAATAGCCCTCTATCAAAACATAACAAGTTAGAAAAAGATGAAATCATCATTGTGTAAGAGCTTTTTATATATAGCCCATATACAAAAATAAAAAAACAAATAGAAACCATCAGCACTACTCTTGGATACTTCCTTCCCCCGAGCACGTGCTCTAGCCTTTAGTACACAATACAATGTCAACTGCTTGTGCTTCCTTTGGATAGTGCATACACAGAAGCAATTGGCCCAGCCAAATTATAATGGTAGCATTTTTAATGCTACCACTATTGCAAGTATTAACAGTTCAAAACTATTGACCAATATCACATTAAACAAGAAAATGAATTTGTAAATGACAGTTAACCAACATGTTGCTTGCGTACTGTTCATACAACTTGAAAAGTAGCAGATTACCTTTTAATGGCAGAATACATTTTAAAGGCAAATCACAGGCATGAACAGGTATTGACAACAAGGGCAAGATTCTATATTATAACTCTAAGGGCAATTACTGGTCATCGCAATATGTTAATTGCACGTGATTTAAACTTCTTATTTTGTATCAATTAGTAGGAAGATATGTTAAATTTTGTGTTTTTGTCGCCCACTTTATTGTCACATTAGAAAGAAAACGATAAAACCTTTGATAACTAGTATGGGATTCAGACAATGCAAATCAGTATTTTTCTGTCTACTTGAGCCAAATGCCCCACTTACAGCATCAACTTTCCATAACTATCTCCCATGTGCTTTTCAAATCAAGAAAACTCTCATGAATCATATCTGATGAATTTTTTAAAAAGGGATAGTTTTTTTTTTTTAAATATAGTTTTTATTAGCATTTTTTTAAGGTTATTACAACAAACATGTCATTTCAATCCGATGTCATTCACAGAAAAACCATTCAAACAACAACCCCCCCCCCCACCCACCCCTAGCCAGTGAACAGGTGCCGATTTCAAGCTTATCTTGCAGGGACGCGTTATGCATTCTTCGAGTTCGGACTGTCGAATAGATTAGTGCACACATAGTCTAGGGCTCAAACTAGCAGCACCCCACGGGTGGGGGGCGCGTGCCTTGTACAACGGATCCCTAGTAGGTCCTCCATTTCCTCTGGACTCAAAACCCAAACAGGCCAACAGTTCATCGGCTCACCACTCAGGTCGATCGCTCATACTTTTCAAAGAAGGGAAGCCAGAGTTCCTCAATGTTGGATCTGGATTCATCCAGGAAGTGGGTTAAAAATTCTAAGTCATACATCGTCCGCCCCTTTGTTACCCATTCCCTCTCATCAAGCATGTGCAGATTCCTCCACTTCTGGGCCAAGCAGCACCTGGCCGCTACGAGCATGACCTGCAACATGTGGCCCTGGGTGTCCTCCTGGTCATCACCCACCTCAATACCGAATAGAAGCAACCAGGGACAGAGGGGACTAGAGACACCATCCACCCCCTTAACCCAGGATAGGACCTCTCCCCAATATGACTGCACCCTCGGACAAGACCACCACATGTGCATATAGTACCCTTTTTCCTTTTTGCATTTCCAGCAGTGTGGGTTGTAGCCCAGACTCATTCTGGCTATCAACTGTGTGGGGTAGTGCCATCTGTGTAAAACCTTGAGGGCTTGGTGTCTGTACTGGGGGGAGGTCGTTGAGCGATGGGCCCGGGTGCATATCTTGGTCCACCTTTTATCATCTATTGCCATGCCCAAATCCTTTTCCCATTGTATCTGTGCTGGTGGTGGATCCCTGGGTATCGAAAGCAAGAGAAGTTTCTACAAACGAGATATGACCCCCCTGAGAGATTATCGTTTTCTCGAAGTCCGTGAGTTCCCTCCTGAGTGTGTCCCCCCATGAGGGTTCGGAGAGGACTCCCTTCAGTTGGAGGTAATGAAAAGGTGAAAGCTTGCCCAGCCCCAGGGCCTCCTCCAGGTCCAGAAGGGGCATGAAGGAGCCACCCACCCACAAGTGGCAAGCCCTGGCAAGGCCCGCCTCATACCACCTCTGATACGTGGCCGGCTCCGGAACCTTAGCTATGAATGGTGGCGCCCAGATGCAACTTAGTGGGGAAGGCCAGGTTGTGAGCCACCTATAGTAACCCCCCTCCTTCCAGACAGACCACGGGACACCCAGTACCGGGTGGTCCAAAACACGCCTGGGGATTTGCGCTCTGGGGACCCACAACCACTCATCGAGCGTGACTGGGGCAAGTAACCTATTGTCCAGTGCTACCCACTGCTTTTCTGACCCAAGGTTGAAATGGTCGACCAAAATCCTCAGCTGGGAGGCCCTATAATATGCATCGAAGTCCGGGAATCCCACCCTACCGTCTTCCTTGGGTCTCGTTAGGACGTCGTAGGAGATGCTATGTCCCCCCCCAGAGGAATCTGAGTAGGGTGCGCTTCATGGACTGTAGGAACGCGGCTGGGACCTGAGTGGGGAGCATCTGGAAGAGGAATAGGAATTTGGGAAGTACCACCATTTTGATCAGGTTGAGTCGTGCCATCCACGAGAACACTGAGAACGCCCACCTCTCTACATCTCTTTTGACCTCAGTCCACAAAGGGGTGAAATTGCTCGGGAAGAGGTCCTTCGGGTCATGTGTTATTTGGATTCCCAAGTGCCGGAACCACTCTCTCTGCAATTGGAAGGGAAGGCCCTCCACATACTCCCTCTCGGTGTCTGGTAGTCGACCTCCCATAAAAGCCACAGATTTGCCCAGGTCGACCTTGTACCCCGAGAGGCTCCCATAATGCTCCAGTGCCCGCAACATATGAGGGACCGTCAGTGTCGGTTTAGTAACATAGAGGAGAGCGTCATCGGCGAACAGGCTGATCTTACCGTGGGAGCCACCCATCTGTACTCCAGTGATGGCCTCATTGTTACGCATCGAGATTGCCCAGGGTTCCATGACAAGGGCGTATATCAGGGGGGATAGTGGACAACCTTGTCTCATTCCACGCTCTAGGGGAAAGGCTTCTGATTCCATCCCATTGGCCGCCACCCTGGCCGAGGGGGCAGAATATAGTGCAGCCATCCATCCCAACCATCTCTGGCCCATCCCTATTGCCGAGAGGACCTCCCCCATGAAGGTCCAACTCACCCGGTCGAAGGCCTTTTCTGCATCTAGGGACAGCAGGAGGACCCCCTCGTTCTGGGTTTCCTTTGAGTGCAGCACAAGGAGGGTTTTGTGCATGTTGTCCAAGGCTTGTCTGTTTAATATGAAGCCCGACTGGTCCGGATGAACCAGGCGGGGCAGGCATTTCTCCAGGCGAGTGGCCAGGATCCTGGCAAATATTTTAGCATCCAGGTTCAAGAGGGAGATGGGTCTGTAGGAGCCCCGTTCTGTGGGGTCTTTTCCTGGCTTGGGGATTACCGAAATGAGGGCCTGTAGGAATGTGGGGGGGATCGTCTCTTTGTTGCATATGTGGTTGAACAATTTGGCTAAGGGTTCCATCAGGATGGGCTGGAATCGTTTATATAAATCAGCCGTATATCCATCACCCCCAGGGGCCTTTCCTGCTCTAAGTCTCTTGATAACTGCCTCCACCTCCTCCACCGTTATGTCCACCTCCAAGCCCTGCAGCTCGGCCTCCGTTAAACGGGGTAGCCGGTGTTCTTCCAGATAAGCCCGGATCACCTCCAGCGATTCCCCCTCCTGTTTTGTGTACAGGACCGTATAAAAGGTTGCAAAGGAGCCCACTATCTCTGCTTTTTCATTGACAACCATGCCCTCCCCATCTTTAATAGGTCCAACCCTCCTCTCCAGTCTACAACCCCTAGCTCTACGTGCCAATAGGATCCCCAACCTATCCCCCTTTTTGTAGACCGTGTGCAGAGCCTGGCGTTTCTCGCACATTTCTGATAGGAGGGACTCCTTGTCAACCCCCTCTTGGGTAAGCCTACCCCGCAGGCTCTTGAGTTCAGCCAGTATCTTGGCCTCAATCAGCCCTCTCTCCCGCTTGCGCCTAGAACCCTCGGCTTTAAGGAGACCACGGAAGGTGGCCTTCGCCGCCTCCCACACTGTCGCCATATCTGTCACCCCATTGTCGTTTATCTCAAAATACGCCTCCATTTCGCCTCTCAGGAATTCCCTAAAGACCGGGTCCCTCAGGAGCGTGTCATTACACCTCCACAGGGCCAACCTGTGGAAAAGGGGGAGCGACCAGTCCGCCACAAACAGCTTGTGGTCGTACCATGTTATTGCCTCAACCCTTGGAGCTGTAGCCACCCCACTCCCCTCTTTGGAAGTCAAAAGGAAATCGATTCTGGTGTAGGTGTGGTGTGGGGGGGAAAAGAATGTGTATCCCCCGGGCTCCGGGTGTGTCGTTCGCCAGACGTCCTCCCAGTAGTGTTCCCTCAGCAGGGTCTGGAGCGTTAGGTTGTCCTTGGTTATCCCTTTCGGTTCAGTCACCCGTGCCGTCCACCAGTCCAACCAGGGGTCCAATATGAGATTGAAGTCCCCCCCCAGTATCATGGCCCCTTCAGCCCATTCATCCATTACCCCCATAATCTGGGTTAGGAAACCTATCTGGCCTGAGTTGGGAGCATAGAGGGTGGCTAGGGTTATGCGTTCCCCTTCATAAGTACCCTTGATCCCCAGGAACCTCCCCCCAAAGCCTCTCTTGGTTTCTGTGTTTGTAAGGTGGAGTATCTTGCTCAAGAGAATCCCCACACCTTCCTTCTTCGAGCTTCTGTGGGAGGCCCAGAAGTTGGCACCGATGTCCTTCCCCCTGATGGGTGATTCCTTCCCCTGTCTGTAATGGGTTTCCTGGAGGAACAGCACCATTAGCTGCTGTTTGCGGAACATGTTACTGGTCAGGGACCTCTTGTTTTGTGAATTGAGGCCCTTGACATTGAGTGTGCCTATCTTGCCTTCAACCATTGTCGTCTCGGTAGTCCATCTCTAACTTCACCGTAGTGTAATGCTTGCGTATGGCACATTGAAAAATGGAGGATTCCTGTTCAGGCTGGCTAACCCCCCCAACCCCCCGTGGACCCCTCTAAACGTTCCCGTGTTTTGGCCTTGATGATGGTCGTTCTCCCCCCTCCCACCCTGCCCCTTTCCCCCTCCCCCTTCCCCCCATCTTGAGGCATTCGTCCATGTCACCCGATCTTCTTCGGGGACGGTCAACGAACCACCAAGGACTCTACCCCAGCCCCGGTTAGTGCAAACATGTAGATAACCCATTATCTTTTAAATCAGAATGAACGCGTTTGAACCTTTTAAACAAAACTTGTGAGACGTAACCCTGCTCCCGTGGTCCCCCGTGTCCCCAGGCACAAGCCCCGACGCAGAGGTCCATCGAACCAAACAACAAATATTATGAAAAGTTATAGTCACTGCAGGTGATCCTCAGAGGCCGCTGATGGGTGCCTGGTTTTTTAAACTTGCGTGCCCCCTTGACCTTGGTCTTGCCGCTGGGTTGTCCCAGTCTGTCGGAGCCCCGCGGTGGGTTCCTGGCCTCACCCCCGCTCCGCTGGACGGACCGGGACGATCTCCCACCAGGTCGCCAGTGGTACGCACAATGTCCTCCTCTGTCACCAGGTGGTGTCTTTCCCCCGACCACTCGAATGCCAGGTAGAAGGGGTGGCCCCAGCGATATCTGACCCCCTTACCCTGTAACCATCTGGTAAGGGCCCGACATTTCTTTCTCATTGCGAGGGTGAGGGCCGAGAGGTCATGGTAGATTGCCACCTTAGAGTCTCCATATTGGATATCACCGAAGTTCCTCGACTTCTCCAGGATCCTGGCTTTGTCCCTATAGTAGTGCAGTCTAGCCAACACCGACCTCAGGCCTCTGCCACCTCCGCCGGCTCGATGCACCCTGTCAAATTTAATCTCGATGCCGGCCTCCTCCCCCATGACGATCCTTATGATGTCATGGACCTTGCCTTCCAGTGCCTGCAGGCTCTCCCCTTCGGACTCCACAAGGCCAAAAATGCGCAAGTTCCCTCCTTTCCCTGTTCTCCATGTCGTCCAACTTGAACCGTAATTCCTCCTCCCTTCTATGTACCTCCTGGAATCTGGCCTCCATTTGCGTCTCCAAGATCGCCGTGGAGAGCTGGTTGTTCTCGATTCCCTCCACGTGATCCTCCAGGGTGGTGACCATAGTGGTAAGGTCGGCCAACTTAGCACCCATGTTGGTTTGAATCCCACGTATCTCCTCCAAAATCATCTGGATGTTATTTTGGATGGGCCCCATGTCGGGAGGCGGCACCGATGGGGACCCGGTGGCCATTTTGTCCCCTCCGGCCGCAAACTGATACTTGGAGAGGGCTTCCTTCCAACTCATGAGGTGTTGGTTGCGGCTGAGTGTGTGGGGAGGGACGACGAGTGGGGGGGGCGCCCTCGGAGTGACTGTCTATGGTTGTGCCAGCCGAATAACTCAAGGGGTTCAACGCCGGTGGGAAAGCGGCCTATTCATGAAGTCCTGGCCCGAGGGCCTCTCACCTGGCATGTGCTTTCTCCAGTGCCCTCTCCAGCGTCCCCAGCCCGAATTTAGTGTGGACGCGCTCCCGCGACGGTCCAGGCTGGGGAGTTCTGGCATGCGGTTAGGTGGGCCCGTTCAACCCCGTGGATGGGTGGAGTGTCGGGGCGGTTCAGTGCACGTACAGTGCCTCTGATGTCTTTGTTCAATATCGAGCGCGGCCTCGCGCCGGCTCTGCGCTGCCTCGGCCCATCCGGGGACGGGGCACAAGGGGCCCTGGGGTGCGGTGGAGCCTCCGAGGTCCCCCACCTCCGGCTTCCCCTCGCTCCAAGTGGGTGCTCCCTCTGCAGACTTCCCCGCTCCTGTGCTCTGCTGCGGCCTCGGCGGGCCTTGGCGTGTACCGCCTGCGTGTTGTTCAGGACCGCGGGGGGAGGTGCTGCGGGGACCTCGGACGGTCGAACTCGGTCCGTGGGTGTCGTAGAAACTCCTGGCTTGGACCCCCTTGGTGGGCAGGGGTTCACACAGCTTTTCTTGAGATGCTTGCGAGAGTTGGGCACCTTCTTCCTGCTAAACTCCGCTAAATTCCCAGGGCTGTGTGCGGAGCTGTCAGCTCAGGTGGCCATCTTGCCTGCGCCCCCTGGTGGCTTCCCAAAAAGGGATAGTTTAACATTGTTATTCTTGTTTGATCATACTGCCTGCTGACATTTGATGAACGTTTGAATACGTGGATGGTTTTACATTATTATCATTGTTTGAATATATTGTCATATTGACATTTGTGTAATGTACTTTTATGCATATCTCTTGTTTATTTGAAAAAATTACATCATGACTTAGCAGTCCACTGATGCTTTAGATATGATGTGCACCAGAAGACTTATGTTCCTGTGAATGTTACATACATATAAAGGGAGACAAAGCTATAGTGTAGATGCCAGAAATACAGAACAACAAAGCTAAAGTGCTTCGAAAAGGGGACCAGTCACAGTTAAAAGATACGTATCAGGTTTTAATAGTAAATCATAGAGGTTAAAACAGCCAATTAAATGAAGTGGTCCACAGTACAAAACTTAAGATATCCAATGAAAGACAAACAAGAACAGGAGTTACGTGCCAAGCTTGGATAGCTAGTTAAAAACAATGTATCAAAAGAACACAAATGGGTATATATAAAACATATAATGTAGTACCCTATTTCAGTTAGGATCAATGTGTCATAAATTTAAATCCCTGGTTACAATACAGAGAGATATCTCGACATGTTTCTGTTCCTGAAGGCAAGTATGGAACATTCATCAGGAGGGAAAAAAAAATTGACAACGTAACCAAGTTACAATTGGAGTGATACTACTAACAGTGAAAATTTCATAGCATCCGTGAAATAAAAACCGAAAGACAAATAGTCAGCTCATGAGTAGCAAAATGCATTGGTGAGTTCAAAATCCATGAACAGACGCATACAGAATGAGGGGACAAGTACCTCAAATGATGCCCGTGGGTGCTCTCTACTAAGATTAGTAGGAGGTAGAAGACCATTAGGTCAGTCCTACAAAAGATAAAAATACCTATTAAGCGCCATTAGTAGCTTAAAAAGAAGCAGAGTTTGTGCTTACAACACAGCAGGCGGAGAGACCAAAGTGCAAAAGTAATGCTCTGCGCAGCAGAAGTCAAAAGGATTCTCCAGAAATTCGAAAACACTGGGAGTCATGTGTAAAAGAGACAGCAGACATGCTAGTCAACCCAGAACATAACCGGGGCTGTAGTGCGGTAAAGTTAAGATCAGGGAATAACTACGCCCAAAGTGAAGGTGCAAGGGAATGCTAGGGATTACTGTGAGGAAAAAGCACCGCATCGAACAGAAGGGGGAGAGTGTAACGGTTACTTAATATCCCCAAACAGATAGTGACACCCACGGATGTGCCTCCGTGGAGACCGCTGTACACAGGCATAACTTGGAAATGCCAGGCCTATAAAGGTCTGTAGATCGAAGAGGCAAAAATCGAAGGAAATTCTTCGTTCGGCACTAAATGAAAAAAATGTACAGATCTATCATAATACGTAGCTCCCAGTGGCGGCTGGTGAGTTTTAAAGCTGGTGGGGCGTAAATTTGCAAGGGTGAATTTAGTAGCGAGCGCGCAAAGCGCCCAAGCCCACCCCCCCCAAGGAGGGAGCAGGGGGGGCTCTCCCGCCACGAAATTTTTGGAAAAATGGCCTACAAAATGTTCAATTTACTGTCCAAAAAACCCACCGAAATATGAAAAAAGCATTCGGTTTTACATATTAATGGTGGTACACTATTCTTACGTGTGCAAGTGTGATGGTGTATTTTACAGCAGCTTGTATTGAGAATAACTGGTACTATGGTGTAATGCATAACTTTTGCTGGCTGCTGGGATTATTATTACCTATTTTATGTGTATCAAGAAGCAAATGTAGTATTCCGACGAATATCTAACAGTGTGTCAATCATACGGCTGAAGCCAAACAAAGCCGAATGCTTGCTTCATTTATTAAATCCACGTTTAAAATTGAAATGTCACACTTCCTTAAAAAAAAAACACTGTTTTAAATGTGTTCCTATGATTTTTATTTCTTTACATTTTCATCAAACTATCATCCTGATTTAAAGTATATAAGCCATAGAAGAAAATAGTAACATACACACAGGGTCCACCTGTCTAAAAGCATGTTCATGTGCAAACCCAATGCTATTTAAAGTAGCAGGCTTCACAGACGCAAATTGCCAGATTGCAATAAACAGCACGGCAGTCGGGCATTGATATTTTCAATTGCCCTTGAGTATCACACACATACCAATAGCGGCAAAATGAGTTTCCCTCCTTCCTTTGAGCTCACATAACAGTACAAATGGTTTCTCTGGGTGCCCTGTTGGTAAGAACTAGCCGTTTCGTTGCGTGGCTATCAGGCCAGTTCAGTTCTGAAAATGATGGGTCTTGAACATTAGAGTTTGAGCACAGATTGAGCACTCTCAGTGGATATGATCATACGAGCAATATGATTTTAAATGATTAGTGTCCATTCACCTCCTAATAATAATAATAAAATAAAAAGCCCGGCCGTGTGGATTTGTGTACAACCACAACACCCTGCCGTATCTTAAGATTTCAGTGAATGCTGTTTCAGCAGCCATACCCCAGCGACATGCGCATGGGTTTACGGAGTAGCACACTCACCCTTGCCCTCTGTTCATTATAATATTTTTGGGAATTTATAAACACATGATTTTGCTGTGATCCCAGTGTCTGTTGCAGGTGGGCCCAGGCCTTGCTTTAACTACCACCGCTAAGCAGTAGTTTTCACCCCACTGCTTGAAGGTTAACTTGTAATTAGCCCACTTCTCAAGTTGGTTGAGAGTTTATGCAGAAATACTGCTGCTACTTGGTGAACATGCTCTGTTTAATGATTAGCCGCTCCCCGTCACATGCAGGTGAACTTAGTAGTTGGAGCGAGCGAAGGGGTTTGTAATCGGGTTGGTTTGATTGAACAATCGCTATGACTGTTTTCTGTCCCATAATGTGCTGGTCCCGTTTTTAAGAGCAGATCGCCATCACGCTCTTTGCCAGGAGTTTTTTTTACCCCCCATTTCAAATCCAACGCATGATGTGGTATGTGCGCTAGTAAGTTAAGCCAGCAATTGTACTGCACCAACAACAACCTTCGACTCGCACAGAGGGCGAGCAAGCCAAATCTGTACCAGGCAGTGCTGTCACCAGTGAATTCCAGTATCAGGGGAAGCGAACAACTTGATGGAAAATGGTGCACTGCACTCAGATCCATTTACGAAGGAACACAATTGTCATGAAGGCAATCGACTCAACAGCCCATCCTCACGCCTGCTGTCAGACCCTGCCTATTGCCTTTTCAGAAGTTACTTGTGAATCACAAGCTCCTGGAGCACCGGTCTGGCTGCAGCCCCCACCCCTGCTTGTGACATCTACAGGCTCGGCGTGCCGCTGAAAGAGCTGCAGTCGCACACTGACTCTGCGCCTTCACAGAAATCTCGAGGCGGCGAGTGCACGCGAACTATCGCACAGCTGCAATATGCCTTCACTTGAAGCCTGGCCATAGCGCTAAGAGGTGAGCGGAAGGAAGGAAGCGGCGCTGTATGCATCTGTAACTCTGCATCAGGGCTGAGTTTACACACACACATCACGCTGCCAGTTAAGCTCTCCCAATACATCGTGCCAAATTCTTGCCCATTGCACACACTGTTGTCATCACTAGACTGACTAGAGTCATAACATGCCATTCAGAGAACCTGGGTTACACGTGACATAACCAAGAAGCCCCTTTTAACTGTCAAACACTTGTAGCCAAATTATTATTTTTTTTTCTTTTCTTTTTTTCTTTTTTCTACACTGTTTGTGTGGGACTGGATGCGGGATTGCGGGAATACTGATTCCCGCAATCACACCGCAGAAGCCCGGACTAGTTGGGCGTGTGCCTCATTAAAGCCCTGCCCGCTCTCGTTGCGTCACCTGAGGCAGCAGCAGCCCAGGGCTCTACTTGTGCCGTTTTATATTTTCAGCATTTTTGTCGAAAAATGCCGAAAATATAAAACGGCACATTGGATGTTGAAGATTCTACACGGGCACTGCCCGGCAGCAGCAGCACGCCTGCCTGGGCCTTGCCTTGCTGTCCGTGGCCCAAGGCTCTAGGGCCTTGATCCACGGACCGGGGGAAAGAAAGGCCCAGGCCAGGCAGCCCCTGCCTTGGCCCCCACCTTGGGGGTAGGCAGGCCCGGGCCCGCTACCACCAAGGCCGGGCCCAGTCACAGTCAGTCAGCAACACTGAAAGCCGTAGGCCCTGGCCTACACGTCTTTCAGTGTTGCTGACTGTGGCCGTGGACCACGTCCCCGACCCCAGGCCCAAAGGAAAACAGAACAACATCTGGGACAGGACCACCTGGTACTTACCCACCGGCAACTCGTCGCGTCGTGGTCCAGGCTGTCTCTGGTGGTCTTCAGGGGTCAGGGGCAGCTGAGCTCGCATCGTTACTCATCTGACTCCAAAGAATCCAGGGGAGAGTGTGAAGGTGGCGCAAGCGCACCCACACGCCCTGCACCAGCACGAGATCTGCATAGATACAGTAATGTCATTGGCTGTTTGCCAGCCAATGCAAGGGTTGTCATTGGCTGGCAAACAGCCAATGACATTACTGTGTCCATGCAGGGGAGGGACTGACCTAGTGCGCTGTTTGCGCACATTTTAGACTGGCGGCGGGGCCACCCCTGAAGCGCCCCGCCAGCCTTCTAATTAAAGGGGTTTACGAAGAGTGCGTGGAGCTACGAGCTCCACGCATTCTACTATTAAAGAAATTAGAGTAAAACGGGACGCGCCCTGCTGTGTAAGCAGCCGGGCCCAGCCCTTCAGGTGTTGCCTTGCCACAGCGCCCCCGGCTGTTGGCAAAGGAAATGCAAGCTAAAAAAGAGATTCAATCAGAGAAGTTCTCTGATTGAATCTCTTTTAGCTTCCTCTTTCTTTTCTCTTTCTTTTCTGGGGGGGCGGCGCCCGGCTGCCCTATAATAGCAGCCGCCACTGGTAGCTCCTAACCCAGTGGGCTGGACCGCGATCGCGAGCGCTTAAACATGTGGCTTACCCAGTGCTGAACGTCCGCAGGAGGAAAAGTGCTCAGTGCTTTTTGGGAACGGCTCTGCAAGTGAATCTGCAAGCTCGCCAAAGCCGATGCTCGCAGGTAGTCATAGTTACCCGGCAGTCCTACTACTATGTTTAGTGGCGATACGGCGAGTGCATGGCAAAACAAGGCAGCCATCTTAAAATGTAGCGTCAGTGCCTGGAGAACAGTGGCCCAAGGGTGAACTGCGACAGGGGGAGGAAGGGACACTAATAATAAGGGCCAACCGGTCCGCAATTAAACACATGGGTCCAGAGAGTTCAGGGCGAGGCCAGAGATCTAAAATAAGATCTAAAAAAAGAGTGTTTAGAGAGAGGTTCTCGACACACCTAAAACTAGGTGGAGGGAGGCACTGGTAGAAAGCGTGGAAATGGACACAAGGGCAGAATGGAACAGAAGCATGTGGGTGATTAGATATTATGCCACTCAATAGATTCATTGAGACCGATCACATCACTGTGCAGAGTATATATCATTTTCTGCTCCATCTTCAACAGTTTCTTTTCACATGCTGAATAGTTAGTTCCTTTAAGGGCTAATAGTACAGTCCATTTAAAATCCTCATGGTTGTGCTTTTGAAGTTTGAAATGTTTTACCATGGGAGCATTTTCAGTTCTATTCTTCAAGCAGCTCTGATGTTCCATGATTCGAGTTTTCACTTTGCGAGTGGTCTTGCCCACATAATGCAGTCCACATATACAAGTGATCAGATACACCACAAACTCAGTGTTACAATTTTTCAAATTCTTTTGGGTCCAGAGCTTTGAAAGGCCAACTTCAATAACTTTCATTTTAGAAGTCAATTTGCAGACACCACAAGAGCCACAGGGGTAATGCCCGGTGGCTTCAGAAAGGCCACATAGAGTGGTTAATCTAGGCTCAGGGATATTGAGACATTTAAGTTTACTGTTGCTAACTCTGTTGCCTATAGTGGTGCTCCTTTTATACGCAAAGATAGGCAATGGCATTGCTTGGGGAGTAGTTTTAAAGATTTTCCAATTTTTCTTGATGATGTTGGTAATTTCAAAACTCTGGTCAGTAAAGGTCTTAACACAGACAATACGATCATCTTTAGGTTTAACCCGTTTAGGTTCAAGTAATGCTTCACGATTGTTGTTAAAAGCCCTTTCACCAGTTTTTTAGGGTAGCCTCTCTGTCTACGTTTTTTACTGAGAGTAGTAGCCTCAGTCTTGTATGTTTCTTTATCCGAGCTATTCCTCTTGAGGTGTAAAAATTGGCCAAAAGGAAGGTTATCACCCAAATGTTTAATGTGGTGACTAGAGTAGTCCAAAAGGGAATTCTTGTCAGTCAGTTGGTGGTACGGTTTGATTTTGAGGACCCCATTGACAGGAAAAATGGTGAGGTCTAGAAAATTAGTAGATACGTTACTAGAAGTCATGGTGAACTGAAGGTTTGGGTTAAGACTATTTAGCCATGTGAAGAAATTGTTGCCCTCATCTGCAGTGCCTGTCCACAGTACCAACATGTTGTAAATGTAGCGACTCCATTTAGCAATGTTGGTGCTGAAAGGGTTAAGATTATTGTAAATATGGGATTTCTCAAAAGTCTCAACATAAAGATTGGCTACACTCGGAGCCATGGTCGCCCCCATGGCTGTTTCCTCGATTTGCTGGTAGAATTTGCCGTTGAACTCGAAGTAGTTGCGTTTCAGTGCTAGTTCTACGCACCTCAGAATGAACGAGGTGGGTACCGGATCGCTATCTTCGCGGGATAAAAGTATTTCTTCAATGGCGTCCAAAGAGGCTTGTTGAGGAATATTAGTGTAGAGTGAGACAATATGTAAACCCAATAACAACTGTGCAGTGGGGTCAAAATCAAGGTTTTCATGGCTGTTGATGACATCTCTAGAATCTTTCAAATAGGATTGCATAGCTTGGACATATCCTTTCAAATAATGGTCAGTGAAAGTAGAAAGAGGTTCAAGGACAGAGTTGATTCCTGCCACAATCGGCCGTCCCGGTGGGTTGATGAGGGTTTTGTGCACCTTGGGTAAGGTGTAGAACGTTGGGACACTCGGTTTTTTGTTGATAAGGAAGTCTGCTTCCTGTTTCAAAATCCATTCACGATCTTTAGCCTTGGAGACTTTGTCAGAGACGAGTAGTTGCAATTCAGGATTGGGATCCTGCGTGAGATGGCGATAATAGTGAGTGTTGCATAGTTGTCTTTTGCATTCTTTAATATAATCGCTGCGATTGAGAATCACGATCCCCCCACCTTTATCAGCCTTCTTGATGACAATAAGAGGATTTTTAGATAGAGAGTCAAGGGCTTTGAGTTCCACATTGGAAAGATTGTGGAAGGGTCTCTGATGTTTATTTTCAAGGGCGGTAACTTCCACGATCACTATCTTTTCGAAAACTAATGATTCTGGACAAAAGCTCTGAGGTGGAGGGTAAAAAGTAGAGGGATTGCAAAGACTCGTACAGTTGGAAGGTCCTTCATAAATACTCTCTGTTTCGAGAGAGAAAAATTCTTTGAGATGGATTTTTCTCATCAATTTTTTTAATTCTATTTGGAATTCAAAAGGATCATGTTGTTTGGTCATGACATATCCAAGTCCCTTATTAAGGACTTGTTGTTCCGTATCAGTGAGCGTGTAGTTAGATAGGTTGATCAAAAGCGATTCCCACTTTGGGTTTGTTTCGATCCGTCGTCCCAAGTGTTTCTGTTCTGGGCCTGGTATAAAAAACGGCCCTGATTGTTTCTCCTACCTCCATTACTTTGCCGTCTTGTGGATTGACCTCTACCCCTTTTGTTAGTTGCCTTGTTCCCGGTGGAAGTGCCTTCTCCTGCATCATCAGGGTCACTACTATCGTGACTTGTACTGTATGAGGTGTTGCGGAACCTAACTCGTCTGTTGTATCTGGTGGGACCACTGGTTTGCAGGGTATTGTTGACATAGTCGTCTTGAACATACGGGAAAGCTTTCTCATGCGAAAAGCGTGCTAGATCTTTTTTCATACGTTCGATATGTTCACTGGTATTAGTAGTTTTGAATTCCTTCAGTTCTTTTTCAATCTCTTGTAGTCGTTTTTTATAGTTATCAAGTGGTAGCAATTTTTTTATATTTTGTTTGATTTTGAGTAATTCGATTTCGATTTTGGTGGATGTTTCTTTGGCGGTATCAATAATCAGAATTAGCCAATCACGGCCACAGCGATTTGCTATATAGCTCCATTGCACTCGAAACCTTTCATTATCATAGAACAATCTGGGTTCGTTCCGGACGGTAAGCCTATATGTTGGGAAGCGGAAATTGTGACAGGTGCAGTACCAGTGAGGATGCCTGTACCGCAGAGAATCCTGAAAACAAGGTATCTACAGAGACAACCCTACATACATTCACGAAGATATGATGGTCTTCTGGACAGAGTCCCGGAAGAAGTGTGAAAATAAGCAAGAAAGAGGACTGGTGAAGTAATGCGGAGCAGAACTGACGCACCCAGAAACGATACGTAGACAAAAGAACATAGACATTCTATAAGATCTGAAGAGGAGGTGTCAAAGATGAGCAACATTTCGGGCTCAAAATTAAGATTCTCATTCAAAGAAACATTGAAGAAAATGCAAAGTAGGTTTACATTTGTACAGATGCAGTAACGCAAGTAGATAAAGTGATCTTGATGCTGGTTACGTTGTGAATAGATTGCGGTAATGCACCAACGTATATACATAGCAATGTATAGAACCTGGATATTCCACGATGCACTTTAGCAAAGCTTGAACCCCATTAATGGAAAGGGTTTCAGTGTGGTGCAGTTGGAAAACAGCTAATAGTGAAGGAGAAATCAAGAAAGGCTTTGCTGGCCCAGCACCAAGAGTCGAGGCCATTGTGAGCCTGGTTGTCCATCCAGTAGTTACATGAATGTGAGAAAGAAACACAGGTTTGTTTGAAGTGGAATGAAAAAACACTGAAGGTGTCAAGAGTTTATCATTTATAATATTATGTGCAGAAAAGAGTCTAAAATGTGGTCTCCAGTCACATTTTATGAAAATAGACTTTGGGTCAGGCTACGCCGAAACCAGAAGATAAAACCATGCCACGCTGTCTTTTATTCTCAGGCACAGAGAGCTTCTCGAAGGCCAAGTTCAAAGCCGTAATTGATCAGCAGACTGTTTGCAAGAGTGATGATAGATGTCAGACTAATTGGGTGGGAAGCTATGGTCAAGACCAGCCCACAGGCACCTGGGGTACCAGCCTTTGTGCTGCTAGCGTGTGGAATATTCCAGAAGGGTCCAAGTGTGCCAACCATTTGTAGAGGGCCACATAACAGAGAGAGCTATAGTTTGTCTAACCAATGGATCTTTGTGTATTGTATGACGATGTGGATGACTTGCACTAGAGTAGGGCGTAGTTGTCCACCTGATGTTAGAGACCCAATCACAACCTCCATCAGTATTGAACGTATATTTAGATGTTCCCTGTAATCCTATCACATCCCCAAGTTGGTTTTTGTAGTTTGCCACGCAGTGTGATGTCACTGATGACGAATTTTGACTATAAGAGTTGTGTTTTTTATGAAGTTTACAGAGACCATGCTTTGCGACGTTCGTTGATGTCTGTTGTAACTCCCTGTTTTAGATAATTGCAAATAAAATAATTCTATGTTTTGCCAACTTCCTGAGTCGGTTTGATTATTGATGTATGAGTAAGTTCTGCATCCCCATCCATCTCCAAGCATTGCTACCTCTTCTTAAAGGAACCAGATCTATGGGTTCAGTATGCACATGCAGGTTATTTGCCTCCCATTGAACGGCAATGAGACACCTAGAAGGGAAAAACTATCAATGACTCACACAATTATATTGGGCAGCTACCTGGGATATGTTTAGGCCTAAAATGTGTCATTTGGGTCATCAAAATCAATATCTTTGGCAATAGATAGAGTGATATGTCCAAATAAGTATAGTGGTATAATGCCATGATTAAACATGGACAATGTCCAGCTTTCTTTTTAGAAAGTCAGAGGCTTCTCTCATGTTTCAACAGGTGAACAATTAAAGCAACTCAGTGAAACAGAGTTCATGCATCACATGTAGATATCCCACATCAATAAGTTCCCTGATTAAACATATTCGAAAAGTAGGCATTTCATGTTTCTACCTATAGTGTAAGAAAGACATAATGCCAACGGTAACATCACATACATATAATTCATAGCAACAGTAGCATTATTATGCACGGGAGGGTGCAATGTCCTTTAAAGAACCTCTACTTCCTTATGCAAGTGTATTTTGATTTTTGTAATACTTGAAATGTCAAAATGGCAAGTTAAGAGTCCGTCCTTTATGGATAGAATACATGTAAGGCATGTGAGATGTGGCAAGTAGTCCACCACTCTAGAGAGTAGGCAGGTAGTGTAGTGGTAATTGTAGATCCCCTGTCTCTGGTAAGGGTATATTTCACACAGTGGAAACGCAGAACCAGTGTTTTGCTCTGTAATCAGGCAGTTTTACACCAGTGATGGAATTGCTTATGTGCGCTTCTGGTGATCCATGCATCCTGAAAGTTGGGCTCACACCAAACACCCCATGGTTGTCCGAAGAATAACCAAGCCTAGAAGGCCGTAAAGAACTTTCCAACTTGGTCACAGTTTCTTTTATTTACTGGGAGAACTGAAATGCAAGGGGTGCGTCCACAGGGCACCTATCCTCAAACTGAGTGTTGCAGCAGGACATGTTTCTATATGTGTGCATGACACAGATCTATGCATACATGTCTATGTCTTATCTTATTGGGTTTCCTGAGTCATGGTGAGTCAAAAACACGTTACCAGTATGATGGATGAATCCACATCCCAGGAAGATGCCTGCCGCATGTTAATCAGGCAACCAACACTAACTGGATGTTCACATGTAGGTTTAAATACATGCACCGCTTTCTCTGGGGCTTGGGACCTTTACCCAAACCCCAAATTCACAACAGCATGGAAGGTATGCCAAACGAATTTTTGTCAGATTTAATAACACCAGACCTGGAGCAAAGTGCAGAATTAAGCACTGGAACCCAGGAGGTCGGGGGCAGGAGGGGCGCATTACGGGTCTGGTTATTCCCCGGGCACCAGTAACAAGCCTGGGCGAAGCAAGAGCTTTAACATTAAGCCCTGGGACAAATATTAAACTATCAATCACATGCCAACTAGTAGAGTTGGCATACCATCCTAGTTTTGCAAACACCTTGAAATCTATAGTTTACATTTTTCGCACTAAAGAAGACTAGGCTGGCATTTAAATCAGTCCAGTTATTCGTCAAAACCAGTACACCGGCACCCTTTGTCAAGTGACAGCAATATAATATGCTGTATTCTCGGTTTTGTGACTTTATATTTCCTGGGAGGGGTTTGCCACTCTCTGGCATGAATTTGATATTTTAATATGTGTCTGACATTAGTATGCCACTTGTATGGATGTTATCTGAATGCTTTTGAATGAATGGAACTCTTTTTGCACTTTGAACTTTCAATGTTTTCTGATGTTTGTATCCTGCTGCCTTCTGCTTTATATGACACAGAACCCTGTGTTGAATTATAGGGCCAGATTCATGTAATTTATTTTGCGGCAAATACAGAATTTGCGTGCCAAACCAGGCACAAATCCATGTTCGTCTATTCATGGAATCGACTGTGTTGGGAAAATAAGTACTCTGCTGGGCTTTCGTGCAGGTCTGACGCGTCCCTGCGTGCAGTAGATTGCATTTGAGAAAGACCTCGCAGAGAGCGTGGGGTGACCTGCGCATAAACCGGGGTAGGGGGCAGAACATGCATACTGAAGAAGTACAAGGATCACACACCCACAATTACACAGGTACAATCGTATTCAAGGATCTAGCCGTGCAACCTCACGTCGGGGAAATGGCCATGCAAAGCTCTCAATGTAACCGCCACCTGAAGGCAGGTGTACAGACACTTGTGCATAGGAATCACTGCGCAGAGGTAAGATTGCATGTTGGATTTAGCGGTGCACGCACACAGTCATGGTTCTGATAGAAGTTAGGGGTGTGCGCTAGTAGTACAGTGGGGCATAGAAACGATTGCAGGGGCTTGCACGCATATTCACTGGGAAATGACAACTTTTACAAGACATGTTATGCATATTGATGGGGTGCTGGCAATGGTTATGAGGAACCTTATACAGTGTCACCCGGGTGCTACCTTAGTTGTGAGGGTTTGCATGCTGCTTTTCCAGGGTGTGTTGCTTTGTGGTAGAGGAGTGTCCAAAGGTCTTTATGCAAGGCTGGAATTGCTATGTGTGGGGGCGTGCCGTGGGCGTTCCGGCTGGTCCTTACGCATAGCAATGTTCTACCTGGGACATTCTGTGAATACATGTAGCACACAGATTATCTTAATTGTGCAGGGACACACAAAGGACTATTTGGGGTGCAAACTTTGCGGGGTCATTGCGACTATTTCCATGATTCTGGCCCATAATGTCTAGGTTGCTTTACGTTAGTCTGTAAATAAAACCAATTTAAGTGAGCATTTCATTGTGGAATATAGCAATTGCAAATTCATTCCAAGATCATAGATTATGATCTGTTTGATTCCATGGAGGAAAATAGAGCAAATATCCTACTACAAAGACAATGTTCTATTCATTGGATATATCAACATCTCTCTGTCAAACAAGAGAAGTCTGGAGCCTTTGTTGGATGACCCTGTCCCTTGAGATGAGGATCCCCCCCCCTCCTAGTTTAATGAACTGTTAGATGTTTTTTTTCTAAAAATTAAACACTGGCCTTCCTTATAGTGTATGTCGCCCTAACGTCAAGGCCAGTATGGAACATACCCATGATCAATTTGGTATTATGTAAGATAATGCAATGTGTGGATAGCATAAATCAGCTGGGAATTCCCTTCTAACATGAGGGGCCTGGCTTACATGTGGCACAGCAATACCCTGTAGTTTATAAAGTACAGCTGGGACAATATAATCTTATATACAGCACAGAATTGAACATGCTTACAGTTGTGTTACACTAGCGGTACAATGGCTGTAATATTATAATAATACCCTGCCATTCAGAAACCGATTGACTTTGCCATTGCATAGACCATAACTCAACGCTGGAGATTATCTCTTTTAATCTATGTTATTTCAAATATTGTCACTTTCACAAAGACACATTTCTTCCCTTGGGGAGCAAATGAAGGCCTACGCTGAAATATGCAATGGAAACGTGCAAGCTATAAGGTTTTCTTTCACTGGCTGGTTATGTAAAATATCCTAAAATCAAGGGCGGACAGGCTTCTGTTGGTGGCGGTTCATTAGAGTACATTTATCTGTACAAAAAATGTTTTCCGCGATTTTCGATGAAACTCCAGTGCATGCTAATTACATTACATGTAATTGACATTGCGATTGCAACCTTCATTTGTGCGTGTTTGCATTGTAAAGTGACATGCATCGATGCCAATGTTATGTAATCACGTCAAGCTTGTGCCTAGCCGAGATGGCAGGCTTTCTACAATCATTTGTGACCAGGCAGATTGCCCAGCCTTGCCAACCCGAGAGGAGAGATGTGGTTTCATGGCCCTTACCTGTGCTCGGTCGAGGACAGCTGGGTGATTGATGGGCGGCCCTGTTGCTCTTTCCTTCACTGCAAAGTTTGTCCCATCGACAACTGAAGGGCGGGACGGGAGGGATCCCTCTAGTGAGCAAGGTTTGACTGGATCAAGAAATAAGCTGGACACATAAAAAAGTGCCCTGCCCCTCACCTAAAAAAAAAGGGCCCTCAAACACCTTCATCCATGAATCGCGTCAATTCATGACTTTACAGAAATTGCTACTTATGCGAGGGTTAATGGTGTTTGTTTTATGTAATGTTGTCTGTAAACGCTTGAGAAAACCAGTGATAACATTCCTTGTGTTCTTTTTAGAAAAAGACAACAACATCATCACACCCTAAATCCTATCCTTATTTGACAGAACCAGACTCAAGGCATGTCTGCTAGTTGCCACCAGTAATGACAATAGATTTGCATTTGATAAACAATACAGTCAAATGGTGACACCAGAAACTACTTTGCCCGTTGTATTGTGCTCAAAAATTACAAACCAACTTAAAAAATAAAATAACGTATTATTTTGCCCCATTTGCGGCATCCAAGAAATCAAGCATTGGGAAAGCCAGCCGTTTTGGCTTTTGTGTAGCCCTGGGATAGGCATGTGACAGCCACTGCCATAATGGTTCTAGTCCTACAATGCGAACATCATCAAGTGCTGTGAACAGGGGTGTTGCTGGGTCTGGAAAAGGTCAGGGGCTAGGATAATGTCGGGATTGTCGGGACTCAGGGCTAGCTAGCATTTTCGTTGCAGCACCTGAGCTTCTTTCTGGGGCTAAAACCAAAAGACCCGGGGCTATATCTCCCTTAGCCCCCTCCCCCCCTTAGCAACGCCTCTGGCTGTGAAGCAGCCTCTTGGTGACACATGCTTCTATATAGAACCTTCTAAGCTGGTCATAGATCAGCTGCTTCTAGTTAACATTATGCCTTTGTGTATGAATATTGTATAAGGATTGTCAGCCAAGCATAATGTTAGAAAACTGTGCGAGGAAAGCCAACACTGTTATGAATGTTCATAGTTTGCTTAAAAAAGGTACAGGGGAGCACATCACAAAAAGAAATGCAAAACGATGGGGCAGTCCGTTGTGGACTTGTAATGTTTTGACTTCCAGATTTCGGTCCTGTCATGTTAGTTGCTTTTATAAAGCCTGTGCTTCCGCCATGGCTGCTTCAAAGCGCTGTGTTGGATCGGAAAACGGAAGGGAGGAAGAGTCAAGAAAGAGTATAGGGGATGTGAAAGAGAGGAAGTGTAGGGGATATCTATGTAGTTACTTCATGTACCATGGGACACTACGGGTCATTCTCTGGAAAAATGAGTTGCAGGTTGGGTCTTATTTCTGAGGATGTTGCCCACGTGCCCAGAATAGCTTTTCCTCTCATTCCCCCTCAGGCCCCACAGTTTATGTGAACGAGGGGATGTTAATCCTTCTTGGGTGTGTGCAGGCTGGGACCTCCCCTCTTGTCCCACCGGGCCCCAACCAGGGAAAGGGAAATGGCTGCTTCAACCCTGGCCCTAAACAGGATGCATCATGCATGCATGGTTGTGGAGAGGAGAGAGGATCTGTGTTATAAAAGGCAGGCCCCCAGCTTTTAATAATGCACCCATTGGGTGCTCTATCGGCCCCGGCTCCTCTCGACTCACTAGTACAAGACTAAAGTAAAGTAAGTACAAAACTGCGTAACCTGGCGAAGTCGGGCCTTCCTCGAGGCTTGAGAGGCTGTCGGCACGTGCAGCCGCCTGCCTCCCTCTCTCTCCTGCTGCAGCCTGCAGACAGTGCATTGCAGAGAGGTGAGCTAGATCAGGATGTGGGCTGGCTAGGTGCCTGCCTGCTGCCATGCCCCGCTGGAGCAAGCTGGCACCGTTGCTAGGCTCGCCTCAAGGAAACGAAACAGAGTGCGAGTGACGTGTCAGTGCCACCCATGCCAAATGGCTGCTCTGCAGTCTGTGTGATGATGACTTGGAAGAGCCAAGGTGTCGGGGCCAGAGCAGAGGAGAGGAGAAGATCACAGGACTGGGCGAGGTGGCCTGGCCCTGCTGTTATTTTGTTACCACCTGGCTGCAACCCAGGCACCAGGCGCATAAGATGTAGATGTCTGTGCAATAAACACATGGCGGTAGTGCAGCCCGGCCCCGTCAGGCAGATGAGCCTGAGGAAAAACTGATGAAATGGTGTGTATTTTTTCGGCCCCCAGTGCTCCCTGGAAAAAACGTCCCATATCACTGTCATCTCAATTGGTCCTGGGCTGAATGACTGAGTGCCCCGTCCACTCCTGCTATTGAGTCCTCACCCGCTATTGGATTGGTGCAGATCTCATGTTGGGAGCCGCAAGAGGAGGAACTCTCCCAAGGCAGTGGGTCAGGAAGAGCACTTGATGGCAAGAGGGAGCAGATGGACTGGAAGGGGCTTAAGCCCTTCGTATCTGTTGTAGAACAGACACTCCCACCAAACTGGAAAGAGAAAGAGGAGGATTGGGTATGGACAGTTAGCTAGTGTCATCCCAGGGGAGCGAAATAAAAACCCTTGCCCAGAAACACATGGTGTGAGTTGTAAGGGTGAGGCCAGTTGCGGGAGTGGAGGAGGACTAAAGACCAACGGAGGAAAAATAATGTCGAGGCAAAAAGGGGAATTTTAGTGAGAGCGTGGGTTTGTGGTAGATATGTTCATAAGTGATGTGAAATGTGATGTCATCACTCTGCTCATGGGCCTGCAAAAAGGGGGTTTGAGAGTTAAGGTGTTGTCGCTTCCAACACCTGCCAAATTTCAAGGGTTTTGTTGTGTTAACCCAGTTCCTTAACTCCATTTCAGCTAGGGTTTATTCACTCAATGTTTATGGCTCTATGCTTACGCGTATCTCATATGACCTGTAGTATTACATTTTGTACTTTTGATATTATAACTAATGTCATATGACATTTTATCAGTGTGTTTTCAAGCTACGCACCATGGATTTATGCAACCCTTTCAGGTTCATGTGCCAGTGGCTACTTTGCATGTGTACAGCTAAAGGCTCAGATCAGCCATCCAACGAGGAAGAGGAGCTATGATAATGAAGAGGAAGATGAACAAAGATGAACGGTGACAATGAAGAGGGCATGGTGCTAGGACAGGTTTGAGGGACTAAAATGAGGAAGAGTACAAGGCATGGTATAAGATAGAGGTTGACTGACATCAACCAGGAAAAGCATGAGACAATGGCACAGAGAAGAGCATGAGGAACAATCTTGAGGAAAGGCATGATGGGGACTGTGCTGAGGAAGAGTATGAGGGTATGTGACGTGGAAGAGTATGACGGAGTGCAATGAGGAAGGTCATGAAGGACTGAGACAAGGAAGATGAAGAACACGAGGGACTGCAAGGACGAAGGGCATGAGCGCCTGTGATGAGGAAGAGCATGAAAGGCTGAAACACGGAAGAAGGAGAACATGAGGGACTACGACAAATCAGATCACGAGAGACTTCAGCGAGAAAAAGCACTTGCCACAAGAGCACGAGGACTATAATATGGAAAAACACAAATAGCCGTACCTTGCTGTGAGAAGGGAGAAAACATGTGAAGATGCCATGCAAACATTCCCACAGTAACGCAGTTAACGGAATTTCTGGAGGTACATTTTTTTGTTTTCTCACTACATTCCGACTAAAGCGTCAACTTTCACCTACTTTTTAGAAGGGGTCTGGGCAGTCCCTGCTCTATCATCAATGCTGTATATCTCTGCGGGGTGTAAGTGCAGTCATGTTTGGCTTTGCTGGAGGTGAGACGAATGTTGTGCTGGTCTTGGGTAAGGTACACTTAGTTGATTTTACTTAATATATTTGGCATTATATCAAAGATAAAAAAGTTTCTTAGAAAATGAATATATGTTGCTTGTTTATGTTATTTTGGTTATGTGACATCAAAGTGAAAGGGGTTTACTGCCTGATGTACAGCAGTTTGAAACAGGGCATCCCAGCTGGAGAAAAAGTTGTGTAATGGACTTCCTTTGCCTCCAAATCTCTATGTCAGTAAATCATATATTTTATATATCATTCTTAGGTGCGTTGTTCCAAAACACAGAGCATGAACAATCTTGATTTGAAAGTTTCACTTTCGATATTCGTTTAGTAAAAAAAACCGCTTTCTTATGACACTAATGAATAGTCTGTTTGCTCCTTGTAAAGAGTTGTTTGCAGCTTGTAAAATGCAGAGGTGATCCCTCCAGCAGGTGTTGCTTTTCTTCAGCAACCAGGAGACTTGCAGCTGGGGGTTCATTAGCAGGTTGCAGCTACGGCTTCTTTTCATCGGTTTATTGTTGGTGCTCGTCATTGCGATTTCGTTCTCTATCGAGATTTTGAACAGTCTGGTTGTCATTTTTGCAACATGAGGCTTACAAGTCCCAGTACTGCATTTAAGCAGAGCATCCTACTGGTATGTGCATATAAATCTTTCAGAAGACCTTACATGCCAGTAAATTGTTTTAAATGCAATGTGCTGCCTCTGACACTATCAGGTAACTGAAACATCTAAAACTGCATAAACCTGTGTTTTCTATTAAGACATTGGCACCAAGCTTGGGACATCCTTGTCATCCTCACAAGGCCAACGGACACTACATCTGACTGTATTTAACTTGGATTTGCAACCACATTATTCAATGGGAAATCCTCTGTTGAATCAGCACTAAGAAACCCCTGGGTGTTCCATCTGTTGAGTCTAATTGTACTTCTCTAAAACCAATTCTCTACGTTGTCCTACCCACACCAACTTTCCTTCCTATCGTGCTCTGAAGTATCTGCTTATAGGTTTGGTGCTTTACAAAAGACGGGACATTAATTTGGAAAACAATCTGTAAAAAGGAAAGTTATTTCATGATAAAAAAAAACACTGTGTAAATTAAAAAAGAAAATGAATTAGAATACACAAATTTATGTATTATCACTTTGTACTCATTTCTTGATTGTACACTCATTCTTCTATTCCAGTCTTGCTCTGATCAACTGTTATTTAAATCTCCTGCCAGATCTCCTACCAAAGCGAGGTATTGGTCATAATGTTGGTCAAGATGTTCATGATAAATATTGAAGAAAGTTACCAGACGCAAAGAAATGTGAGCTTTCAAGTTACTGTGTGAACATCATCTACGGAATAGAGACATTCCGAAACAAGACCCCTAACGGGCAAGCACATTTTGACTTTTTCTGGGACATGATATCTGATGCTTTGAATGCATCATATTTGAACAAATGAAACACTTTCTTCAATATTTATCATGAACATCATAAGTGACGACAGGCCTGAGACCTCACATAGTGATATGACCTCACTTGAGTTGATACAATATGTTTTTCAGCCATTCTCATTCTATACTCAATCGAAATTAACTTGGAGACAGATGAATAATAAGGGGAATATTTGGATTGTTCCCAGTGTTCTACTCCTACCTATTGTGAAATTAAACTCTCAGCTTAAGTTCAGATCCACCCCTTAGATGGCCCCATTATATAATGTTGTATAGCATTGTGAATTTCTTCTATTGCATCATGTATGTTCTCAAAGGGACACTGAGTTAGGCTGGTCATGATTTCCCACACCTGTTGAAGTTCAAGGATTTTGTAGCGATAAATCAGATCTCCTTAACTCTCTATTAACTAATGTGTTTTTCAGTGAATATATATAAATAAATATATATTCACTGAAAAAACTTTAGCTAAAGTTTATTTAAATTGAGCAGATTTAACACAACAAAACCCTTGAAATTCAGCGGAAGAGAGAATTCATGACCCTTTAACTCGGCGCATTCCCATTGATGTCCCCCATATTGCTATGTCCCCCAAAATGACAATTTGCATGTCATTGTAAATCCCTTCTCTTAAAAAATGTATGTGCTCATGGGCTTTGGAACAGGAACCCACCGAGTTAGGCCAGTCATGACTTCCCACATAGGCTGAATTTCAAGGGTTTTGTTGCGTCAAAACTGCTAAACTTAATTAAACTTTACCTAACATTTTTCTGTACATTTCAAGGGTTTTGTTATACCATAGTTTTATTCCAGCAACTGCCCATGGCATTTGGTGATGGCTAGTGGGAACGGCCTTTGGCCGTGTACACTGTACACGTTCCCCAATGTTTTGGTTGTCTTTGCTTAACAACTTAAGGGATGTGTATTCCTTTTATTTCTGCAAAATGTCAGCAAAATCTGTCATACGGGTCAAATGTTATAAGACATTACTTTTTTGATTTATTATGGCACTCAATACCCATCTTATCTATAGTGCTGTGACTACTGCACTGTAAAATACTATTCAATTAAGACAATTTTAGTTAATAGACAGTTTAGTTGAAACAATTCACTGCAAACAAATCCCCTTGAAATTCAGTGAAAACACATTATTTAAAGTGTTGTAAGGTGATGGTTTAAAGCAAGAATTCTCTGGAAATTTGGCAAGTTTGGGAAGCTAAACCACCTTAACTCTGAGCACCTGTTGCACAGCCGTAGAGCAAACTGAAAAGAGTTAATTTGCAATATTTAAAAACCAACATTAAACATAAAAAGGTTTTCATTGTCTCTACTGTAACTTCCCAACACATCTGTATTTCAGAAGAACTCCATCTCCATCCATGACGTATTCATCATACTTGGCCAATCTTCTCCTCACCCGGACCTGAACTCACTTCTCCCTGCTATTCTCTGCTCAGGTATGGCATAGTTTCCCATAGTATTACTCTCCACTCCAATGATTCTCTCTCCCTTGTTCTTCTCCTTCCTGAATATGTTCTCTCTCATGTCTATTCATCGTTCTACGCTCACTTCCACTCTCTCCCCTTGCTTGTTCTTGTTGCCTAATTACTACTCTTCCATTCTTCCACCATTCATCATCCATATACCCATCCATGCTATCACTCACTCCCTCAGTAGGACGTCTGGCAGCCTCCACATTCCTCATAACTGCCACACAAACGTGACTCAATTTCTTTGCATTGCTATTCACAATGTGCCTCATTACGAGTTTGGAGGAAGCCATGCCGTTTTTACCAGCATGGCTACCCCCAAACTCGGGTCTGGGTCCCACAAAATGGGACTAACTGGGCCATTCCGACCTTTGCATGCCCGGTAATTCCCATTCGCAGACCCGGACCCGGTACATTCCCATTTCCAATGAGCCCCCATAGGGCTCAATATTAATGGGGAGGATGGTAACAACAGTCCTGTTCATAACAGGACCATTGCTAGCATCCTGTTCTGCTAGCCGGTGCCGCTCTGCACATCTGGTCTGACCAGGCGTGCAGAGCGGCCCCGCGAGTGGAACTCGTAATGTGGCAGTAGAGTGATAACGACGCCGGCAGCACTACCGGTGCTGTTATCACTCTACTGCCAGGGTCGTAATGAGGCCCAATGTGTATGCTGAGATTTAAATCAGTCCTGCAAGGTGAACATAGATGGCATGGAGAAGAACCTAACTAAGCTACCATAGATATGTGTGTACATATTCATAATGTGACCAGCATATTTCATTAAGGTTATTCCTCACCCCCACGCCCTGAAGGAGCAAAATCGAATCCCACAGAATGTGGTTATGATTGGTTATTTATAAAGTGCTTAATACCCAGAGGTTTCTAAGCGCAGTCCCCAGGATCGAACTGTGTTGCTCCCTGTCGTCTTGCTGCCAAGATGAGCATGTTGCCCCTGAGCCATCCTCCCATGTAAAATCCTTCAAGTATAGGATCCTTATCGGTCCCGTGCAAGAGCACAACTCCTCCATTTTCTTTTGCGCAGCATCTGTACAAAATACAGGTGACACAAAAAATAGTACACAGTCAATGTCCCACTGTCCTTGTGAGAGGCTGACAATCAAGGCAACAAGGATATTTCTTTGAATTGAGACATCATTAAAGGCACCTTTGCAAGAAATCAAAATAGGTAACTATTTTAATGTATCCTTACATCTTGGAATGGGACAAGCGAATCACAAGACTCACATTTGGGCTCTGTGTTAGGGCCTCTTTATTGGGCAAAGAGAAATGTGCTTATGAAGAATGACAAGCACATTGGGATAGCATTTTCTAGTCTGTCCTGGGGACTTCGTACTGGATTCTGGGCTACAACCCTTTGCAGGTGTATCCAAAAAACCAATATACTGAATATGCTTTCTCTCTCCCAAATACTAACCCTTTAATTCCGCTATTCAAAGAAGTTGGCTACAACCAATTCAATATGAGGCCTGGATCAAAGACTTATTATATTGGATTTTCATTAAGACCAATAAAAATTCATATTCCATAAAAGAGTCCGATGGGAACTCAATTATCAAAACCAGGGTTGCCAAATGAAGGGGCTTGGAAAGATCCGATGTGTCCAGTCACGAAATAGGGGCAGCCTTTGTTGAGTGGGCATTGACCCTTTCTATCCCAGGCCCCCTTCTAAGTCCCAATCACATATCTATGTTTTAAAATGTCATGCGGATGCGCACCCTACTTAAGATGGATTGACTGCCCTAGGAAGAGGGCCCTTTATATAAGATTTAGGCTAAATGGTTTGCCCCTAACGAGCTTGACTGTCAAATGGTTCACATCGAGAGTTGATACCTGCCCTCTGTGCACTCAAACCCTGGAAACACTTACACATTTTCTATTTTTCTGCATAGGATAAAGGGGGTCATTACAAGTTGGACGGTGTCCGGTGGTAAATTATCCACCTAAATACCGCCCTATGGAATTACTTTTACTGCCACTTGGTCCTGCGGATTTACCGCCGGATTACAAGTGACGGTGGTGGAGTAAATCTCAATTTTTTCAGATTCCATTGGACTTTTTTGGTGGAATTACTGTGGCTGATTTTTTGCTGCACTAATTCCACTGAAAATGGGCAGAAAGTCCACGGATTCAACTTCAGCTCATAGCTGGCGTAGAATCCTCTGACTTTCCATCAAACTTGTAGTTGGGCGGTGCGGGAATGCCCCGGTATATGGTCACTGTGCTGCATTTTTCCTGCACTGCTCAACTCGTTATGACCCAAGTTCCTTCTACCTTTTGTAACTATGAATAGAGGTACAAGCTCCAGTTATGCATGAGAGTTTTTTAAAACATGAAATATGCAATATGTGGTTATGTAATTTGCTAAATATTTTGACTTTGCAAGAACAGAACTATTACATGAATTTTACTTTTTAATTTTAGCATGTTTAGAAATGGATGTTTTATGAAATTCTGTATTTTGTGATTTGTTAATGTATTTTAATGAATATGTATGTGCATCGGAATAACGCCTGCATGTCTTCTTTCCTCTTATCTGCAAAGCGTTGTGCTCTGAGATGTCCTCTCCCTGTGCCACCTTCCCCATGATTTCAATGGACGCATTACAAATCAGACACAGGGGAATGCGCAAAGTAGATTTTTTCTGAACTCAGAAGTCCTCTTAATAATGATAATGTGGCGTTTAAGCACTACGAACCTTCAGGAATCTGAGCACTGCTTATTATTACCCATGGTGTGTAGTGCTCATTTATCTGACCTCAGAAGGATGAAAGGCTGAGTTTGGCCCTGCCAGGATTCGAACCTGCATCAGCAGGCTCTGCACAGATGTCAAAGCAAGTGCTCTACTCGCTGTGCTATGGGACTGGCTGTTATCACTGTTAACAAAAAAGAAACATGTATACACAGCATAACGTGCATATTCTTTCATCTGTGCTTATTACCTTCTCTTAGATGGGGTGAAATGTAAAAACCACATTCCACCATCCACCCACATCGGTGCAGGGTGCAAACGGCTTTCTGGAATTTGGACCTGGGCCTGCTACTGATATGTGCAAAGGGGCCCGGCTTCAAAACGCTCGTGCCTGCAGCCCAGTCTACCTTATACTCGAGTGGCCCCCTTTAGAATAAAGGGACCTGCCTGCAGTCTCTGCTGGTCGCCGGATGCAATGAGTAGGTTTTTTTTCCCGTCTTACTCTGCAACAATTTCCATCAGTAATTACCCCATACGTGTTCAGAGTGTCATGCACCTGGCCAGGATGTTTAAAGTCACAGGAAACCTTCCGAGTTGGCTCATAGCCGAATGGAAGATTTCAAACAGGGTTATCACACTCCCATGGGTACCAGGATCAAATCTGCCATGTGTGTTCGGCCGGCTGTGACTGAAGAGGCCTTTAAGGGAATGAGGTTCCTCCTGCGACGGATTCCTGCTGTCAAAGGGCCGAGTGAATTGGGCCTCTCCTATCGCATCTTGACATCTGTCGTGCGATGGCGTTAATTTATAAGGCCGCGGGCTGCGGTCCCGTCCCCTCTCTCCCTTATTCCGCTAAGAGCAGATTCTACTAGAAGAGCGTGTTGGTGTCTACGATTAGATACGTGTAGAATGACATAGGATTCGCTCCATCAAACACTACAGAAAAGTCATATCATCAAACATGTCGGTTCCAGGAATAGTGCGAGGATCCTGGCTCTTGACCAAAGTGCACGGGGCCATCTTAATTGCTCCTGTTCATTACCCCTTGATTAATTGAAATAAAACAACCATGTTCCAAGGCCACTATGCTGGTTTCTCACATCAGGGGGGCACTAAAAAGCTCAATGTTTCAATTAATTGAGAAATTGATTTTCTTCGTTTTGATCTGATGTCCTTGAATCATCCAATTATAATCAATCCAGTTTGTTTATATCTTTTGCGTGAACAAATATCCAATAATACATAAACGGCACTGTAGGTTTAAGTTCTTTCAAGGGACTGTTGCGACGTTCCCAGTATCCATGTCAACAAGGCAGCTACAAGTTTCTTGGACAAGTCATGGCTACCTGTTTTTATGCATTTATTTCCATTTTATGGAGCTCCATTTCTGTTTCAACACTGAAATCGAACCTATAATCTCTAAAGTGCACGTTCTTTAATTTATTTACCATATCAGTTTTAGATTGGCACCTGAAAGATACTATTTTCAAGCATTTGTTTTCGTTTGTATAGTATGGTACCATTAGCCTCCTGTATTTTGGCACTAAATATCGGTATCATACCATGACTGCGCATCCCATTGCATTGTAAGAGGCTCTTGACAAGGATGCCACAGGCAGGTAGACAGATGTACACAACGTCTGAGTCTTTAATCCAGTTAGGCTTAGTCAAGCTGCTTAAGAATATAATCAGGACAGGAGGGACCCACCGTCCACCTCACTCACATGATCGCAACCACCAGCGGACATGCACATGGAACACTCATTCAAATCGCTCACCAAACTTCCTCTGAAGTCTCATGCAAACTGTGTACACCAGCATCCCAGCTCTCACTTGTGATGGCCAGCCGGACAGGCAAATAGGACACAACTCGGTGCTTTATGAACCAGACGCAAACCTTTATTCTGGGTCCTCTTGGGTAGACAGACGGAACAAGCGCATTTTATGCAGAGTGAAGTGTATGTATTCTGTGGTTCCAATCTGTAAAGCAATCTAGATGCTAGATTTGGAATGCTGTTTTTCTTGGCAGACCCAAGTGTACCGCATTACGATAGTCTTGTAAGAGTTTGCTGTATCATATGGAGAAGTCTTCGGGATCGGTTATCTAACATTTGCCCCTGTGCTTAAAAACGGTGGAAATGCTTAGATAATACAGAATTGAGAAAACATTTAATTTCACAATCTGTGTTATCTTAAAACCTTTGCACTAGGTCAAACAATCAATCAGACCGTTGATGTACAATCTATCAAAACAAAGGTACCTTGATTTATCCTGGTTGCGCTAATATATCAGTGATTTTCACTTGCACAAGGCAGTAGGATAGTTTGACAGAATTGGAAATGGTATGGAAATAAAATACAAAAGAAAAAATATAAATGAAATTGTAAAGTATTTTTGAAACATAAATTAATATTCGGGGAACTGAAGATGGATCATATAAATTGTATGGAGAAGAAGACAGGAGAATAATTGTAATCAAATATGGTGTAATATTGAGGAACTGGACATTGAATGAAAATATGAATTGAATTGATTCTACGATGATAAATGTGAGTTATGAACGTGTGGCAATGATATGAATTAACATACAGGACTTGTATAGAATTCTAAATTAAGTGAGCAATGATATACACAGGGCACTTTTGTTACAATTAAGTGACTCTTTATGGTACAATTTGTGACATTTTTGGAACAACTTTGGGATATTATCTAGTTTAATATTGTTTCTGTACAATGTTTGCAGCATAATATAAAAAGAAATGCATTTCATGTTAACCAAAACATATAGTAAATAGAACCAGCAACGTCATTCTTTCGTCTCGTAAACATATTTATATATAAGGATTGGGGCTAATCCTGTTTGTTCCAATCTGTATAATCTAAGCAACAAAACTGGTGCTAAATTATTTTTCTCCATTGTATTGAACAATAGCAACGTTTTGGTAAGATGCTTTCAGGTTGGAAGAACTGAGGCTTGTCAATGATAGAAATCTATTCTGTTAAAGTTTCACCCCCAGATTTAAATGTAAAGAAGTTCCACACATGACTTTAGAGGGAAGTCAAAAATCCATGCACTGGGATCTCAGATTGTCATTGAAGAGTAAGAGCTGTTTTTGGTCCCATTTAATTTCATGGTATTTATAGACGTCCACCTCCCACCAAGCATGCCTAGAAATTAACAGCTGAAGCTCTAAGGTCGTTAATCAACCAGACAATGACTTGTGGTTTGTCGACATACATTTAGAAGCAAAGCTCTTAAAATTTGACAGTCTTCGCCAAAAGTATTGACTACAGAAAATGATATAGTTGAGAATGCCATGCCTGCATGACTCCACAAGTTCAATGTTTTACAGATGATTCCAATGGTAGGAGAGCAATTGATTGCAAATGGCTGGAGCGGTTGGTGGTAAACTTAATGAAGGAGCAGCGCATGTCTTGGTTAATTAAAGGTTGCAGAAACATCAAGTAGCTCCAAAGCAGAGACAGATTTCCCATCAGCCACCCTTGCCACCCTTCATAGGTCATCAAACACGCAAACCAAAACAGTCCCACCCCCATTCAACAAGTAAACCCTAAATATTGACCATGATCTGTGCAAAGGATGAAAATATTACACAGGAGTCATCTGAGAACCAAATCTCAAAGTCTCCAGTTGGGTCTGCAGCATGAGAGCATGAACAGGGTCTGCATTTTCTACTGCTGACCTAGAATTCAATGAAATCTCGGAATGGCCAATAGGGAAATATGGCAATGCCCAAATCAAAAACACAAAATGCTAGTGTGGGCCATATTCTTTGGTTAAGGTGGGCAACCTTTTAGCCAATGTGGGTTAGGCTAATACGTTACTTCACCATGCAGCTAGTAGTTTTGACCTGTATTGCTGAATACATATTCTTTAAAAAGCACATTTTACTTCTGATTGTATCAAAAAACGACCCCTTGGGTACTACTTAAACAGTCTGCCACAAAAGGAATGAAATGCCATTGGTAACTGTGGACCGCTTTTTCATTGGTACCCGAGAACATTTGATTGCCCCAGTACAACCATTATTCAGTGGCGTACTGCTAATGAGGACTTTTAGAATCAGGGTACAGAAAGTGATTGTTACCTCACCTAAAACCCACCAGATGTTATGAAAGGGGAAGTCATTAATTTAGTAAAATGTAGTTGGAGTCAAACAAAGCCAAAGCCCTATCGAGGGTTAGTACGGTGCAAGGCAGGTGCAGTGGACTTACACCTCCACTGCATGGCAAAGAACAGTAGAACCTCTGGTGGGTGCCTTAACTTACCGCCCATTTGATATCCTCCCTGGCAGTTAATTGGGCATGGCGTTTGGAACACGGTCCCTCTGCAGCCGGGCATATGGGCTAAGCAGGTCTGCGCTCTAAACAATACAATATAGCAACATTTGGCCCATCGCTGTGCACACCCCTGTGCATTGATGCAGCATTGGTCTTTTTGCACTGTTCTCAATTGAAAATGGTTAGTGTATGTTGACAGTGAAAGCTCTTTTCATTGTGTCAGGTTAAAGTTAAATCAGACTTCACAAATATTACGCGACAAATCACTATGATTGGCTGCAACATAGGTCTCTTGTACTGATTTCCTGGAGTGAAAACGATTGTTGAATTACACGATTATGTAAAAAAGCAAAGGTTTCATAAATAAGTAAGTTTTTATGTTTTCTGAATATTTCTATCCTATTTGATAAGTTAATATTTTATCTTAGTTTTTCCCTTTGTCTTTCTATTTTAAACATTAATCTTAAATATTTTATTGTGTGTGTAAAGTATTTTTATGTAAGTATTTTGATGCATTTATATTTCTTTTCTATAAATATTGCAGTTGCAATTTTTAATTTGGTTATGTTTTGTCTATTGCTCGGATAGTTTTGCTGCTCCTGCAAAGCAGTTCCATAAAGGAGTGAATGGCAAAAAATGGGCTCTTGCGTCCATGTAATATCAGAGGAGTGACCATAGGAAAAGCAATGGTTAGACCATTCGGCGACAACACTGGGTTGGTTCCTTGCGGTGACTGTTTGCTGCATACAGATAGGAACAGGTGGGTTTCTTATAGTTCTCCTGGCTCAAGTAAACCTACAGCTGTAAATGGCTGTTTCTGATCCATGGCAATTCGCACACACACACTAGTCAATAACCAGACATGATTGAGCATCACTTTAATTCCATATCTTTATGTTCAATTGTAAATTTAGAAAGTCTTACCCAAGCATGTAATCACAATATATGCAGCACATATGAAGGTACACCCGATATATAACCCTTGGGAACAGGGACACATAGAAAACCAGAAAGTGGCAATTTAAGACCTTGCAAAATCAGATGGGGACAGCTAGGGCGTTTCTGTTCAAATAAGCAATGCATGGAAAATCCAGAACACTTTGCCTTTGGTGGGGGCCTTGCCATCACTTTAAAGGATAGTACAGGTATATCCATACCCTGTAGAGACTGCTAATTTGATAATCATGCCCGTAATACCCAGGTTATGTTGTGCATGTTAGCAACTGAAACTCCATGGACATTCTCTGACAATTGCTTCAAAGGTATACACGTGGTTTAATATACAGCCCAGCAGTACCATGGGGTGCCGGGGGACCTCAATACTCAGCCCCGACCCCCAACAACTGCTCTGCTAACAGTTATTGCCTGTCTATATCATTTTGGGTTTCTATCCTGGGTTTATGCTTGGATCGGTCATTGTGGCAAACTAAAGAGGTAGACACATTCCATGTCGCTTCCTCCAGGAGTCCCCACAGAGAAAGCATTCACCTCATCCTGGGGCACACATAACACTACAAGGATGGCCCAGTTGAGGTCAGTAGGGGACTACCTGTAGAAATTACTTTTGGTTGCCAGGTGCAACTAATCTTTACTGTCAACTGTGGTGTTGCTATGATTGGCCCATGCACCAAAGCTTGAGGAATTTAGACATGGAACTAATATCAGATAAACCTTTGCAAAGCCATCCCTCTCCCAATGGTATCATTGTTGAAATGCAACTACTACTAGTGCTGATGATAGTATCACTAAGATTTGTCCAACTAATACCATTACCTCTACTACTTCTTACTCTCATAATAATAATAATAATAATAATAATAATAATAATAATAGTAGTACACATGCTGCTTCTACCACTAAACTACATTAACACAATAATAATAATCATAATACTAATAATACTAATAATACTAATAATAACAATAATAATAATAATAATAATAATAATAATAATACAAATAATAATGATTTATTTGCTACCACACTTGTGAAATTTCAATCCATGGTTACGGTTGTGAAAGTTTAATTTGCATTACTATCTGGTTGGCTATGACATAGGCAGGGGTGGACTCTTTTGTGTGGTATCCTACTTTATTGTTACATTGTCTCATAGGAAAAGGGTTGGTCTTGTTGATAATGTGTAATATGTGGCCACTGTGAAAATTGTTTCCAGAGCCTTTTTTGGCTCCCAGTCCGCCCCTGGACATGGGAGATTAACACAAATCTGTGAGGTTTTCAAGGGCCACTGGGGAATTCTCTAGTCTAGCCACCCCAGGAAGCTGCAACTTCACATTCTCAATATCATAATGCAGTCTTCATGTGTTATCCCTCTTCAAGAGTCCAAAGTACAGACTGAAGATCCATTAAGCACAGGAGAATGGAGGTCGAACCAATATAAGATAGGAAGAACACCTATTATGCACAATGGGTGAAAAGTAAAACAAGCCAAACAAGCCAAAGATAGCCCTCCTATTAAATGTGCAACAAGCTTGGAAACACATGTCAATCTACAGTGATCCACTAGCATTAATGCTTCGATCAGCACCAGGACCGATCTTATGTGCCCCCACTGCTTCACGTGAGTAAACATACCAATTTGGTTGTTTAGGGTTGGTCGTGCTGATAATGTTGCTTTCATGTCAGTAGACCCGTCTCAGTGATACCCTGTCCAGTTGGGGATTTTGACACCTGTAAGTGGCAGGGATTTCCTACTGTGAGCTCAGGGAGCTTCAGGCGAAGATATGCATTCCGCTGGTCAGCTACATATCTCTTCAGACTTTCTGATATGCCATCTGTGGGGTTTATTGGATGGGCAGAATATTGGCATTGCTGACACGATGTCGCGTATTGTGGTATCTCGATGATGGCCTAGGCGCTTGAACTTAGCTTAGATCATCTTCTGCCTCCAAACCGTGGTGCCACCATGGATCAGTGCTCTGGGTTATAGGAAACAGGTTTGGCCATGAAGTGGTAGAGTGAGACTGTGTTAGGGGGCCTGGGTGGTATATTCTTAATCACCAATGTAGAGCTGTGTTAGACTCCACAAACAAGTAAATGATATGCTGCTTCAGTATATGGTGCTCGTAGGATTGATACAAATATGACTGTAGATTTGTTCAATATAAACAAGTTGATAGTCCCCTCCATCAGTAATTATATCCTGCACTGCAAGCTCACTGATTGGCTGGTGTTCCATAGCACGGTGCTAATTAAGATTTATGACCCCACCTGAGGGCCTTACCAGGAGATATGGGTCCTTAAGATCACTAAAGCACATTAATGGTGTTTAAGGTTTAGGGGTGCATAGGTCCCTGTCAGCCCTCTCTAGAATTCAGTATTCAAATTAGCCTGGGTATGTCAAGACTTTGGAAAGTTGACCCCACCTCACTGGTCATTAAGCAGGAGGGGGTGTTTCATGAAAAGACGAGGCAGGGCTGCAGAGAACATCGTCAGCATGGGAAGTGAAGCTTGCACCGGGAGTGTGGGAAGCCAGGAGTAGAAGAGCTGTGTGATGGTGGCTGGTGGTGGCAGAGGTACAGAGCAGCCAACAATGCCAGGGGATGGGCTGTTTCAGCAGCTGAGCAAAGGGCAGACCCGGCCGGTGCAACGGATTATTATATCTGTCACAACGGTGAGGGAGTGCCACCATTGGCAAATCTGCGGGCTATACAATGCATTTCAAGCTTTAGTGACTGTTGTAACTTGCATATTAGCCAATTGCCTGGCCCCTCACCATTCGAGGGCATTTGATGCTGCTTACTGAGAGATTTCTGCACCGATATTTGTTTGTTCATATCATTTAATTATTCAATTGTGAAGATAATGAACAGCGTCTGTATGTAAATGATTCTACGCCTGCCTACCCGTCAGTTGTCCGTCTTGTTTTTGCCAGCTTTACTGTGCCAAGCTGCCACTTCTACTTTTCGGTTCCACTGAAACTATGCACTGAGTTGCCACACAGAAGCATTCTGAAGATTTACATGGGTGGCTGTTCTCCGATTCATGGCGTTGTGGCTCCCAGGGATGTCCAGTGCCTGCCTTCCTGTCTGTACATTATAACCCGAATCCTCGCCTGGTGTCCACAGCACACACACACACTGCACGGAACATTGCAGCGCATTTCTATTGGTCGGGGGAGTGCAGCGAGGCAGACATTTCGATGGTTGAAAAAAGAAAACACTACCAATGCTGCATTGTTTTGATGGCTTATACTCCATGTTAATTTGAACACATGCATTGCTGTGTTTTTTAAACTTTCTATTGAATAAATAGGATATTTTCCACTGTGAATAGATTGCGGTGAAGGTTATGACCTTCAAACACTTCATTCCAAGGTAATCAAATTATGAGTCATTTTATTGTCACAGGCCATGTTTACATCTGAGAAATACGTCCATTGACATTCAACTGTCGACTCAGTACCCTTTGATTCCACCATTATCGGGAAACAATGAGTCCTACACATGGTTTTTATTTCAACAGAGAAGAGAAACATTTCAGTGCACCATTTATTTCAAGTCACACGGAGACAGCATTACAGGAAACAATCAGTGACAAAGCCAATATGCCGGGCTTAATGCCAATGCGGTGCTACATCGAGATTCAATAAAGGGCGCCTGGCGGAGTCCTGATATGCCCAGGAGGGTACCTGTATGTAAAATGCTAGAAATCAGGATGGGAGATCCGTAGACAGCTGTCTTGTTTTGAAACTATTTTATTTTGCCTTCAACATGATTTTGCACAGATAAATCGAATTAAACATTTACAGGACTTTCGATAAACACGAAAGTATAGACAGACGTTTTTTCTTAAGGGAAATACAGGTGAGTATAGTCCTCTTCAATTATCGAGAGACAATTTCTACAGTGGTGCACGAGTATACAATACAGGTAGGTACAATACACTCACTCATGACCCCACATTAATTTGGCTTCCGTCAGTTAATACCCAGGCATGACTAAAATGGCTCATACTGCAATTGCATCAGAGAGGAGGTCTACCAGCCACACTAAAGGCGTGTGATTTGTAGACCTCTCTATCCTTCCCATATACCCACCACCGAGACTCAATTGGTTGAGACCTAGGAGAGTGGTGGTGCTAAGGTCTGGTTTATTAGGGTTGATATTCTTGCTATAACTCACTCCTTTGCAGTAACAGATAGTCTGCAACACCAATTAAAAAACATGGTGTACTGAACCAACAAGGAAACACTTCTGATGTGGTCACCACCGTTCAGTAGAATGGCTTATGCAGATTTATGTTATGTTATTTATTTAATTTATTTATTTACTTATTTTGAATTTATATCAGCGCACAAAACCCTGAGGCATCTAGGTGCTTATGTTATAAAAACATATAATGCACAATGTTCCCCCAAAGGCATCTTGGCGCTAGCCGTGATCAGAAAGGGCTACCAGAAGAAACCAACAAATTCAAACAAATGGGTCTTCAAACACTGCCTAGAGGACAAATGGCACTTCATGCTGCAAAGTGACAATGGGTGAGAATCCCATAGTTTCACTGCTGCTGTGGAGAAGGCACTGCCGTCAATGCAATAAGAATTGACCTGCGGAACCAGGACCAAGCAAGCATGGGGCGAGTGCAATGTCCGAGCAGGTGTACATGGACGGAATTTTGCATGTGTATATTCTGCATCAGTACCATAAATCATACGGTGGACCAGACACAAGGATGTAAAATGTATACGCTTGGCCACAGGAAGACAGTGGAGGTGGCACAGAACAGGGGTAATGTGAGTATGTCTAGGTAAAGCCATAGCCAATCTGGCAGCAGGATTCTGTAGAACCTGAAGACGCTGGATGAGGTGGTCAGGTTGCAACAACAAAAAACGAGCATTTCAATAATTCAAAGAGGAGAGAGCAAAAGAGGCCACCACTAGTGTCCTAAAATGGAACGGTATAAATGGGAGAACCTTATACAGAGTTTTGTTCCGAAAAAAAGCCCTTTTGACACATGCTGATCACCAGCCGAAAGGGTGGAAGAGATTTTAACTCCCAGATCCTTAAATACCAAAAGAGGAGTAGGGAAAGGACCAACAGTAGAGTGACAGAAAGAGGGGGTCCAGAGGGCATTGGAGGAAGGGGGACCCAACAAGAAGAGGTTGGTCTTGTCACCGTTCAGCCTAAGCCAATTGTTGCATATCCATGGTCACCAAATGTCCAAGTTCACAGTCATATTATAGACACTGGTGTATATGGCCAGATACAGCCACTATGTGGCTTGTAGAGCATCGCAATCCACCATTTCATTTTGGTTCATTTAGTGAAGAGTTTCCTCAAGAGTGCATTCCCAGTATGTGGTTGTGCTCATTTAGCGCAGAAGTCACCACATGGCTACATATAGTATAAATGACTCTGCCTCACTCAATACCGGAGTCTCAGCAGAGCAGCTTGCCCTCGAATCCAAAAGAATGTATTTACACCATACCCCTCAAGAGGAATATAGTTTAAACAAGGCAGTTTCCCTATTTATAGATTCCTGCATAGGAATACAGGACTCATGGGGCAATATGCATCCCTCATTAAAGACGCCTGCACCTAACTACATGTCCCAGTTCTGTATCAGTCATTGTCAGGGCGTGGCCAAAGTAAACAGGGAAACAGAATTGCAACCACAACTTCGTCTTGGGTGGTCTTAATGCTCAAATTCCATCCTAACATCACAGGCCAGTAATGCACGACCAGATACCAAGTATCATAATACAATTAAGGGTGTGTTTCCCACTTGCCAATGCAAGTTTAGTTAATCTAATACCTATATATGCGTAATAAAATCTGTCCAGTATTCAGGTTCAAAAAGCTTTTAATTCATGTATGGGTTTAGTACAAAAAAATCTCTTTCATTCAAAGCATTGACATGTACATTTTTCACATACAAAATCCTTGGTATAAAAATAGCATTGACATACATATTTTTTACATCAAACTCCTCTAAACCAATTATCTGTTTAACCCGCTGCTACACAAACTTTATGGGTTTAAAGCACCCTGTCAACAATGATTTCACCACGTACACAACCGCTCATGTGGGCACTTCGAATGTTACATCCACATTTGCAATTTACATAAAAAAAGGCTCTAGATGTCCTGTTTCTTTTCTAGCATAAACATATATAAATAAACTAAACTAGCACGTTAAATGTCGAACATTCTTCAAATATTGATTCAGGTGAAGGGTTCATCCGTTAATTTCCAATGAGATGAATACTCTTCCATGTTTGTTGGATAAGCCCAATCTGCAAATGGCCAGAAGAGAACATCTGTTATTGCGCAATTGCAAATAAAATACATTCTAAATCCGCAAATCTGTATTGCTTCAGTGGAAGGGGCGTAATGAAACAATAATGTTTTTACCTTAAGTCCTAAACCCTTCCCTCTTCGGTTGGTGTCAGTTTTACTACAGTAATGTGAGTCTCTTCATTCTGTGGGCGACACATCGAAACTTATGGTCAGCACAGGTGCCATTGCTCCTAAAATCCCTTTTCGCACTTATGTGATGATGACTTACCTGGAAGGAAACACCATTTGTTTCAGCAGTGCGTGCTAGTCTTGTGCACTAGAGTTCATTCCTCAGATCAGGTTTCCAATCGATCACCCTGTGGGAGCCTAATTAGACATAGTGAGAATGGGACATCAATACACCATACTGGGATCCCCCATGTGTACCAAAGACTGCTGTTCATGAGATCATTCATTTGAACTTCCCAGCACATGATAAAATAATCTGTGACTACTGTAATCTCTGGCCAGGGTTGCCAAAAAGGTTTTCTTATCACATTCTCCTTGCAGGCCCATCCTAGGAGATCCTGCGCAACCTTTTTTGGGACCTGAGAAGCTACTTCATCCTGCCTGAGACTTGTGACCATTGGTATCCGAGAACCCACAGGAGGGACCTCATCCTTGGGCGGGCCACTGGCATCAGGAAAAATGCAGGATGCCATGAGACCAAACCACCCCAGAAAATTGAAGGCCTGCAGATGTTGGGCGTTCAGAAATGTCATCACCATCTGTAAAATATGTTGAGCCCTCAGCTTTCCACAAGGAAGAGTCCAGGACTGCTCCAATGACTTGCAGATTTTGGTAAGGTGTCACCTGGGACTTCATGAAGTTGAGGGAGAAGCCCAGTTCATGGAGAGAGCGGAAGGTGCCATTTAGATGTTCCCGCGCCTGTTCCGGAGCCCTTCTCTGTTTTTCTTTTCCTAGTATTCTCTCTGTAATCTACTCAATTCAGTGATTTTTTAACACAAACAGATTCACCTCTCTTCCCAGGGTGTTACTCAATTTCTATTAATCTCTTCCTCAAGGTTTCCCCTACTCTACTTTCCTCGTTTATGACAATTCAATTCCCCATCTTGGTATTTAGGGATTCATCTGTTCCACAGGGATGAGTTCCCTTCACTTTGTAGTATCCTCTCTTGGTGTCTCTTGAACAACATAACACTCTCCCCTCTTCCCAGGGTAATCATATCCATGGCTTAACAGTCTCTTTCTCAGGTTTACTTATAAACCTATTTTCCTTAGTGTTACAGTTCAGGTTTGTCAACTTTGCATTTTGAACTCCATCAATTTCACTGGGATGAGTTTCTCCAATTATATAATAGGTCCCACTTGGACTCCAGGTCCTCTCGTTCTCCCTATTACCTTTCCTATTACAGGGGAAAGTCTCCGGGGCCTGCAGTCATTCGGGACCTTGTCTCTCTATTGGTTTCTCTGTTGGCATTCTCTAACCGGCATCTGAGTTTCACTCTTCTCTCGTCCGGCATTAGAGTGACCCTTCTAATAACCGGCCCGGTGGTTGATATTTCAGCTGTATAGTGTCAACATAGTCAATCAGTCAGACTGCCCACCAGGGAGGTTCGCTGGTCATGACACCATAGGGATTCATACTCCCATTTCCTCGGTTTCGCACTGACTGTACATACTAGGTCTCCAGTGCCTACTCTTCTCATTCAGAGCAGTTCTGAACTTCACAGGCTCTATGGCTCCTTGCAGCTCTGCCTCTCGCCTGTGTTTCGCTGACAGGGGGCCTCCCCTGCTCACTTATGTATTTCTAATCCTCAATCTAATTCAACATGCCCTCTATATTCACCTAATCATTACAGCTGGCAAGGCATTGGTTCTTGGACAGATTTTGTTCCTTGATGATCATGGCATACATTAACTTTGCCTTCAACCCAGTCTCTGAATTTGTTGCTGTGTTGCCTCTCAGATAATCCCATGTATGCCATCATGGGGAATAGTTTAGGGAGTTTCCCACTGCAACGGGAGTCCTTGTCCCTTAATGGGGTGTCTCTCCCAGTGAGATCCCACTTGTCCAGACCCCTAAGGTGGGTCTTGCAGAGCGTGCTAACCTCACTAGCCTCAGAGGAGAAGATTCCACATTGGAGAGAAGGGAGAAATTCCCTTGCTGCATCACATATCGTCCTCCTTTGTTCTTGGCATCCCCATCCTATTTTAGAAGGCAGCTTTCTATTTCTAGTGTGAGATTGGGTTTTTATTTTTACAGAATCTGTAGAAATGGACTGTCTCTAGTTAGATACGGGAGCGTCAGAGAGGTTGATAGAGGGTTCCCAAGATTTTAATGGAGAGTACAAATGTTTTCTGTTCTGAGCGGTGCCAGCTAGTGTAAGAAGTTCCTTAAAAGTTGGAAAGTCTGTGCCAATTATCATCTCTTCTGGTAGGCCCTGTACTATGGCCAACTTCATCTTTGTCGATTTGTTCCTAACTTTCAAGGACAGAGGAACATTAGGGTAATTATCTACAACCCCATATACACAAGATATGTGTACTTCCTGACAACCCTGTATGTCTTCTTGGTACAGGTGGTCAGCTCTAAGAGCAGTGTGTCTGTTTCCTGATCCGAAGAGTGCCTAAACCCATATCCCATTGACATGAACTTTCTCATGGATCTGAAAAGGTTGTAACATACAGTAAGATGTTTCAGTTGGGTTTGGGTGGAACTCTGTTTCCTCTTCTTACTTTTCCCATGGTTCTGTGCCTACCCAGCCTATTTCCATAGATCCTTCTAATGTATGCTTAAGACAGAACCTGGTGACATGACCCTTTACCCCACACAAGAAATCTAGGGGTGGAGCAGGAAAGGTTGTTTTTATTTCCCCTCTCGAGGGGTTATTCTGGGTTTGCGGAATGGTAAAAGCAGAGCTCTGTTAGGGATGTCTTCTTTATTTAGATTTTCTCAGGGAGAAACCTTCACTGTCCTTTGCCATTTCTCGGATGCTATGCCCTTGGGGTAGAATTACATGTCCCTCTTTTCTTCCATTGGTTTCCCCAGATGGTTTAAAATATTTGCCAACTTCTGAGTGAGCTTTGGCTACCTGAATGGCCGTCTCTCTCTCTCGTCTGGCGTTAGAGTGACCGGTCTGGTAACTGGCCAGGTGGTTGTATTTCAGCAGGGTGGTGTTGGCGTAGTTAATTGGGAAGACTGCCCACAGGGGGCTTCCCATTTCCTCAGTTCCCCACTGACTGTACACACAGGATCTCCAGCATCTGCTCTCCTCATTCAGGGCAGTTCAGAACTTTGTGGACTATGTGGCTCCTCGCATCTCCACCTCGCGTCTTTGTTACGCAGTCAGTGGACCTCCCCTGAGTGTGTATGCATTTCTCATCCTCACTCTGATTCAACATGTCCTCTATATTCAACCTCCTCATTACAGTTGACAGGAGGTTTGTTCTTAAAGGGAAGGATTTTGTTGCTTGATGGTCATGGGATGTGCCATCTTTGCCTTCAGCCCAATCTCTGAAATTGTTGCTGTTTTGCCTCTCAAATAGTCCCATGTATGCCATCATGGCAAGAACTTAGGTCCCTAAGGGGGAGTTTCTCCCAGTGAGGTCCCACATACCCAGACCACAAGGGAGGCTCTTGCATAGCGGTCTCATCTCTCTAGCCTCAAAGGGGGAGGTCCACCTTGAAGAGAAGGGACAACTTCTCTTGATTCATTACACTGGCCAAAGGAAATAGTGGACCAATCACACATTGTGACATAATTATGGCATAAGCATGGACACTTTAAAAATAATACTGTGAGCACAGAGGAGAGCAATCTGACATTGGAAAAGCTGCAAGGAAAAACAACACCTGTCCCTATTAGATGAAGGATAAGTCTGGAAACCATCAGGACATGTGGGCCTTATTCATGAGGGATTGGAACCAACTTAACTTGAGGCATTACTGACTCCATCGAATAGAACATGAGTAACCTGCAGACTGAGACTTCCCTGGGAAAACTTACGGGTTTCTCCTAGAACCATGCCTTAAAAGACGCTTTTCAAATGTGATTATGACAACTCCCCAAATATAATTAGATACGTCCCCTAGAATGGTGTCCTTGATTAGTGCCTGGGTGCAAGGGAACTTGGGTGGTAGTTGAATGATTTGGTATAATAGTGGAATAATGAACTTTGCCTTTCACTATATGAAGGCCCAGTCATACTTGATATGGAAATGTATTTCTCAACATAGAGTGGGTTGACAAATTAATATTCATAGAAGGAGATTAGAATAGTGTATTTTGCTGGAGGAGGTAACTCCTGATTTCACTGTATTAAAGGCTGAGGGAGATTATATTGAGATAAATACAAAAATGTCTTCTTTGTGATGAGCACTATTTAAAATAGTGATTGTTTACTCTGCTGACAGTTTAGTTTTAAATAAATGCTATTAAAAAAAAATACCCCAACTGCTATCACAGATATAGACGACATTAGATCATGTTATGAAGGCCCTGTGCCATGACCTTATGATGATAGGATTGAGAAGAACAAGTTACTTCTTACCTTGTAATGTTCTTTCGATGGGATGTTCCTCCGACGTATTCCTTATCTTAGATATCTCTTTCCAGCTTTGCTGGCCTCAGAAAATGTTTTCTCTAGAGGGCGCTGCGCGTCGACGTCCGCCGAGTCGATGTCCCTCGACAGCCGCCGTATCGACGTCAACGTCATCCTGCCTATAAAGGCCGCGCGCAGCGTCCGTTGCTCAGTTCCGTTTTGTAGCCCACAATAATTCTTTCTGGACTAGACTAATCACCCTGAAGGAGCGTAAGCTGCAACAACAAGGGAAGTAGTACTGCGGGGATGGATGGGAGGGTCGATAAGGAATACGTCGGAGGAACATCCCATCGAAAGAACGTTACAAGGTAAGAAGTAACTTGTTCTTCGAAGGGATGACGTATTCCTTATCTTAGATAGGCTCCCATAGTAGTATTCTGTTATTGGAGGTGGGAGTACTGACTTCATGCTTCTTTTTATTGATGAATAGAGTGCAATACTGGCCTTCCAAACCTACTCTCTTGACTGGAGGAGGAATCCAAGTTGTAAAACCGTGTAAAGGTATGGACGGACGACCATGTGGCAGCCGCACATATGTCTCTAACCGGCACTCCTCTTTTGAGGGCCGATGAAGCTGCGATACCTCTGGTCAAATGAGCCCTAAGGTTTTGAGGGGGCTGTTTTCCTGCCAGTTTATAACATTCCAAAATGGCTAGAATGATCCATCTGGAAATGGTCTGCTTAGTTATCGGTAACCCCAGCTTGTGACCTGCGTAGCCTACAAACAGCTGGTCTGCTTGTCTTATCCTAGCCAGTCTACTGATGTAAAAACTTAAAGCCCTTCTTGGGTCCAGCCTGTGTAACCTCTCTTCCTCTTTCCCCGGATGAGGAGGAGGATAGAAAGATGGAAGGGTAATCTTCTGAGTGATATGGAATTCAGAAACCACCTTTGGGAGGAAATTAGGCTTCACTTGCAGAACAACTTTGTCTTTGTGAAAGATTGTATGAGGGGGTTTACAAGAAAGAGCTTGTAACTCGCTCACCCTTCTAGCAGATGTAAGTGCTATTAATAAAACAGTTTTAAGGGTAAGAAATCTTAATGAACAAGAATGGAGTGGTTCGAAAGGTGTGCCCATCAGGAAAGTTAGGACTAAGTTTAAATCCCATAGGGGAACCTGGAATGGTCTTGGGGGATAAACGTTAGTTAACCCCTTTAGAAACTGTATTACCAAGGGTAACTTGAAATAGGATGGTTCTTACGCAGTGCGCTTAAAGATGGATAGCGCTGCGAGATAGCTCTTGATGGTGCCAACTTGAAGGCCTGAATTCGCTAAATAGAGTAGGAAGGACAAAACCATTGGTGTACCACATGAAAAGGGGTCGATATTCTTTTCTCTACACCAGCTGCCAAATCTGTTCCAACGGCAGCGGTATAAAGACTTTGTTGCTGGCCTCCTTGCCGAAAGCAACACCTCCATAACATCATCAGGGAGGTCCCAATCCTTGTACCTCAGCCTTTCAGAAGCCAAGCGTGAAGGTTGAGGGTTTTGATGTCTGGATGGAGAACCTGACCTCCCTTCTGTGAGAGTAGATTCTCTCTGAGTGGAAGTCGAAATGGAGGGCAGATGAACAAGTCTAGAAGGTCCGGGTACCACGTTCTCCTGGCCCAATCCGGGGCAATTAGGATCATGGTTTTCCGGAATCTTCTCAACCTCCTGATCATTTGAGGAATGACAGGGACCGGTGGGAACGCGTACAGAAGTGGAAACTCCCAGTCCACTATGAACGTGTCTCCCAGAGCTCCTCTCCGGGGAAATTCCCTTGAACAGAACAGATCGCACTTCCTGTTGACACTGGTGGCGAACAGATCCACCTGAGGGGTTCCCCAAAGGGCGAAAATCTCTTGAAGGACTTCCTGAGCTAGTTCCCACTCGTGGGAGACTGTGCTCTGCCTGCTCAGAGCGTCCGCTGTCAAGTTCTTCTCTCCGGCTAGGTGAACTGCCGATAGAGAGATTCCTTCTTGGATTGCCCAAAACCAGAGCTGCATCGCCTCTCTGCACAGAGGTAGTGATCCTACGCCTCCTCTTTTGTTGAGGTAATGCATGGCCACTGTGTTGTTCGTCATTATCAGGACATTCTTTCCTTGTACAGATGGCAGGAACGCCTTCAGCACAAGTCTGATGGCCCTCAGCTCTAACAGGTTGATATGTAGTCTGGACTCCGATGGAGACCAACGACCGCTGATGGTCAAGTCGTTGGCGTGGGCTCCCCACCCCGTGAGTGAGGCATCCATGACTACTGTTATCTCCGGCCAGGGTTGCCAAAACTGTTCTCCTTTCAGAATGTTCTCCTGACAGGCCCACCACTGAAGGTCTCGAGCCACCCTGTCGGGAACTTGAAGAAGATCTGTCATTCTTCCTGAGAATTGTGACGACTGAGTTCTCAGTGCCCACAGAGGGATCTCATTCTCAGGCGAGCTTCTGGCACTAGGAAAATGCAGGATGCCATGAAGCCTAGCAACCTCAAAAAGTCGAAGGCTGGGAGACGTTGGGCATTTTGGAACTTGGTAACCATCTGTAGAATATCGTGAGCCCTCACCTCTGGTGGCAAGGCTTTTCCCAGGGAAGTGTCCAGGATCGCTCCGATGAACTGGAGTCTCTGCGATGGTATCATTTGTGACTTCTTTAAATTGAGGGAGAGGCCCAGTCTGTGAAGGGAGTGGCAAACGTGATTTAGCTGGATCTGAGCTTGTTCCGAAGATACAGCCCTGATCAACCAATCGTCCAGGTAGGGGTAGACGTGAATCCCTTCCCTCCTTAGACTTGCAGCCACTACCGACATTAACTTGGTGAAGACCCTCGGGCGGAGGTCAGCCCAAATGGCAGCACTCGAAATTGATAATGAGAGTTGCCAATTGCGAACCTCAGGTATTTCCTGTGTTTGAGATGGATAGGCACATGGAAATAAGCGTCCTGAAGGTCCAGAGATAGCAACCAGTCCTGGAACTTAAGGGCCTGAAGGATCTGAGAAAGAGTTACCATCTTGAATTTGTCTTTCCTGAGGAATTTGTTCAATTCTCGCAAGTCCAAGATGGGTCTCAGTCCTCCGTCTTTCTTTGGAATGAGAAAGTAAGGAGAGTACCAGCCCTTGTTCCTCTCCGCTACAGGTACCGGTTCTATGGCACCTTCCTCTAGCAGGTCTAAAATTTCCTGCAAGAGGAGCGGATCTGGAGCTTTTAAAGAGCTGATCCCCGGTGGATGATTCTGAGGTATGCGTAGGAGAGGCAGGCAGTAACCTTGGGCAACTGCTTCCAATGCCCAAGCATCTGACGTGATAGCCTGCCATTCTCCCAGATGTTGAGTTAACCTGCCTCCTACAGGTGTCTTGTGAGGGAAGTCCTCAGAGTGGTTTTGGGGCGGCTGTTGCAGATGCCGATGGTAAAGAGGCACCTGCTGTTGCTACGGCTTTTGAATATCTACCCCGTCCACCTAGGGTAGTTCTTCTTTGTCCCCTTTGAGCCGGTCGTCCTCTAACTCTTCCGAATGCGGAGTCGATGCAAAAGGACTTGCCTCTCGCAGAGGATCCTGTGGAACGAAAAGGTGTCTGACGGATTGCAGCGCCTAGGGATTTTGCTGCTGCCTTTGATGTTTGCAGTTTTTCTAAACTGTCATCCGCCTTTTTCCCAAACAAAGAAGAGCCATCGAATGGCATGTTCAAGAGCCTGGCTTGCACATCTGGGGCAAAACCAGACTTTCTCAACCTGGCAAATCTCCTGGTTGTTGTACTTGCCGCCATTGCTCTGCTGATACTGTCAGCCGAATCAATGCCCGTCTGGAGGGATTCGCACATAGCGTCTTTACCGTCCTTTATGATATTTAGGAACGCCTCCCTTTCTTCTCTCTCCGGGATGCAGTCAGCCGCTGTAGAAGCACACTCCCAAAGTATATGGCTGAATCTAGCAAGGGTGCAAGTAGCATTAATAGATTTTAACGCCATGCTACATGCCGAAAAAACTTTCTTTGCCATAGCATCATATTTTTTATCGTCCTTGTCCTGTGGGACGGTAGGGTAAGCAGTCTTGATGTCAGTAGAAGATGCTGCCTGTACCACCAGACTTTCTGGGGATGGATGTTTGGACAAACACTCCGGGTCTGCAGAAGATACCCTGTATTTAGCAGACAGTTTTTTATTTACTGCTGGGATGACATCTGGGGTTTCCCAGTTCGTCGTGATTTTCCTTTAAAGAGCTTTATGAAAAGGCACTACAGGATCCTCCTGTGGACCTTTATCAAGAATATCCGTGAGGTCATCTTGTTGGAAAGCCTGTGAAGGTGTTGACTACCCCATAAATTCTGTGATCCTGGCCATTAAGGCTCTATAGGGGGTTTCAGCATGCTCCCCCGGGTCTGGCCTAGCGAACTCCACCTCAGGGGAAGTGTCTAACCCACTTGCTTCATGTAAGGAATCATGTAGTTCCTTTAACCTGCGTTCCTCTGAGGATAACTCCTCCTGAACTGGGGTTGCAGATCCCTGCAACTCAAATGTCTCTTCTTGGTCAGATAGTTCTCCCTCTTCCATAATTGAGGACATAGTTCTCAATTGGTCTGAACTCGCAAAGGGTGTGAAACCCATCTCCACGGCCGAGGGTGCCAAACTTGTTGTAATCGGCCTCGAAAACGTCGATGTCGTCGACGCCGACGTCGAAGGCTTCGAACGTGGCGTCGAAAACAAAGGCAGAGGCCTCGAGGTCCTCGATAGAATTGGGATTCTGCTCGAGGATGTCGACAATCTCGACGCCATCGTCATCGAAGACCTGGGGATAGCCACTGGGTGCGCCGCAACCGTGACTTTCCTTGGCGTCGACGCCGGTGTCGAAGATGGCGTCGAGTCGACAGACCCGTGTGTCGAAGGTCCCTTCGACAACGGCATCGAAGACACCGACCTCGGCGTCGACGGAACCTTCGTCGACGGCGTCGACGGAACCTTCGAAGAAGGGTTCGAGGTCATAGCTTTACTCGAGGGTTTGTGACGCGCTCGAGAAGCTTCCTTCGCCGGGTACTGCGACTTGCGGCGTTTTAGACCTTCGGGTCTTTCGACCAGAGCATCGCTCTCGGCAGTCTTCGAGGGGGTCGGGGCCGCTTTCTCGAAGATGCTCATCATATTTTTGCGGAATTCCTCCCATTCAGCCCGGGAACTATGTTTTGTGGGGCAAGGGATTCTCTTAGGAGAAACAGAGGAAGAGGAGGACGAAGAAGGGGATCTTCGACGTCTCCTCTTCGAGTGCTTCGATCTCGAGGAGTGATGGGACCCGCTTCGAGACCTGGAGCGCGAATGGTGATGAGGAGACGAATGTCTCGACTTCGTCGAGGAAGAAGAAGCTTTTGAAGTCTTACCTTTTTCCAGCTTCCCCCTACGCTCCTTCTGGGCCTTAGCTGTCATGGACATACAGTCCTCGCACTCCGAACAATGGTGTTCAGCTCCCAAACACCACAGACAAACTCTGTGAGGGTCAGTCAGCGACATCTTTTTCCCACAGTCTCGGCATTTTTTAAAGCCGGACCGAGGGGTCGTCGGTTCCGACGAGGAAGCCATCGAGTATGGATCGAATATCTTGAGGAAATTTGGGTTTAATTCACAACGAAAACTGAGCAACGATATTCCGAGGCACTGAGTAAGCGCGGAAAAACGGAACTGAGCAACGGACGCTGCGCGCGGCCTTTATAGGCAGGATGACGTCGACGTCGATACGGCGGCTGTCGAGGGACATCGACTCAGCGGACGTCGACGCGCAGCGCCCTCTACAGAAAATAATTTCCGAGGCCAGCAAAGCTGGAAAGAGATATCTAAGATAAGGAATATGTCGGAGGACACAATCCCTTCGAATGTGTATTTTATGAAGGCCATGGCTATTAAATGGGAAATCAGAGCAGGTTTAATTGTTTGATTTCTATTACCATAATAACAGTGCAAATTGGGCGTGAGTCAAAATAGTCTGTCCATTCTCAACTAAAAACATTACTTTCTTAACCCAAATACTGCAGAATTCTAATGTAAATTAAGATAAGCATATCACAAGATGCACATACATGTTAGAAGACCTCAGCACCATATCCACAGGAAACCTGGAACAGTTATCTGATTCTAGCATGTATTGGGGTCATTGGGGAACGCAAGTTTTTCAATCATTTGAAAATATAACTTCATGTGTAATTTGGAAATATTTTGACGCCAAAGAAGTGTTGATATATTGACTGATAAGGAGCAGAAGTGAAACTAACAGATCTATTGTAATGTAGTACTTAACATACATATATAATAGATGATGTTTATAGATGGTTGTGTGTTAGAAATAGTAATATAAATGCAGGCAGTTCTTTTTTGTGGATCAGCTTAATATATGGCTTCTTTCAGTAGGCGGGCAACACCAATCTGTTACTCCCTAATTTCACAGTCCAGTCCTACCCAACAATTCAGGACAAGAAACATGTGGTTTGATAAAAACTCAAATGTATTTGAATAATTGAATTGAAGGTAAAGTCACTTTAAAGTTGGTCTCCATCTTTATGCAGGGGAAATCACCACAAAGTTACACACTCGCAGACAGCTGATCTACAAAAACCGAAAAAGACCTGCTGCATTTATTTCACTATTTCTCCTACACAAACATCTACTTACATCATATATTATATATCTCCAATACAAGCCAAGACAGTGGAAATAATTAGCCCCTCCAATGTGTTACCACTGAGTGCAGCAGCACCCATTCTAGTCTGTCTTCTCCTATAGGAGCTTCCCAAGTTGCATCACATGCAGAGCTTCCTAATTGGAAAGTCTTTACTAAACTTGAACTCAAGACACAGCCAAAATAACATTGGTCCAAATCACGAATGACAGCAGAGCAAATGTGTTTACAGCCTATAAGAGCTGCTGTTGACTGTACATGACACGTCTCTGCTTTATTAGCATAGCAAAAAGGAACAGTGGGCAACACAAAGTGCAATGGGGTGGTCATTGCAGACCGAAAGACAACTTTGTCAGGCAAAAAAATGTTAGCAATTGTAACAATGCTTAAGCTGAACCTGCACTTTCAACCCCGCACATATACTTTTCCAGATGACGAGAATGTCGTTTAAGCACCACTGGGGGGCCTTTTAACATGTCCCTGCAGCTGCTGCTGACTCAGATGATGACAATGCAGAGCATGGCACCATCATCAACTAGTGCTGGTTGGTTCTACTGCAGCACTCTGTCCTAGAGATACTGGTGTAATGCAATTACAATGATAATTTTAACATCTATATTATTTCAACATAGATATGTCACTTAATAATTCAATTCCCCCAGAAAAAGAAAAAAAAATGTTACAAATAGAACTTTTACTTTTTGGTTGTTTACTCTGGGGAAAAACCCTTTAGAAATGTTCTGACCATATAGATTACAGCACAATAACAAAAAAAACATAATTATGACTTTCAACACATTAAAACATAGATATCTCTAGAAATAAGAAAGCAAAAAACCAAAAACACTCTTGACATACCTAGACAACAAAACTACCAAGTACTAACAAATGATAAAATAACAGAAACATATATGGTATAGTATTGTTGCCTTAAGGAAAACATGATCATACACAATACAAAAAAAGACTTTCTTCCTTCACTTTGATATATTTAAGACTGTCATGTACTTAGCTTATAACAGCTATGCTATACATATTTCCTTCCATATAACCTATTTTCTTTAATGCGCCTTGCACTTTTCCCCTGTTTCACTTAACACACTCAAGTGACATTGTGCAGGAATGATAAAGTTACTCACCTCACAAACATACAATATTTTCCTTTCAGAATTATATGAGAAGATACCTACATCCGCCACTATTACATCCCTGATGCTCACATGACTTAGTCCTTGTGTCAAATTTTCAACTTACCACATCCATCGAGACAGTGTGGCAATGTTCTAGTGGCTCTACAAAGTAACGTGGCAAATGTGTCAAGGGGTTGCATGTGAATGTTTATTGCAAAAGAAAATAACAATTGGTATTTTACAGCAACACAAATGAAAAGGTGCAAGAAAAAAAGAGTGCCCCACGGTCCAGCCACAGATAAATATAATAACACATACGCGTTTTAAAGAAATATATATATATATATAAAAATAAACGCCCACACCCAAGGAAGTCAAGGTATATCATTTCCTCAAAATGCCCAATCATGGCCTGATAAGTGCAGCTGAGCTTGCATTTCCTGGAGCTTCCTGCTCATCGTCTCCCACATTGCCTGAAGGTTTTGCCGGTCCTGTCGGTTTGGTGCCAGTGTCAGGTGGGCTTCTCTTTCTCCCACCCTGGCGCCACTGCAGTCTACTGGCTCTTCTTCCTGCCCCCATGTCAAATTCCTTATCCACAATAATTGATGTGCTGGTGGAAGATACTGGCTGTGGCTCCTGCTGATGTACACCTGCAAAAAAGAAACATATATACAGTATTTAGTATAAATATAATATAGTATGTTAAAGTATGGTATAGTTTAATATACAGTATATTTTAGAGTTATACTAGTTTATAGTTAAGAATTTCTAAATTAATGTTTAAGGATACCAGATTGCAGAATTAACTCACTGTCACTTACTGCCACATTCTGCTGCTGTTGCAGTCATGGTTTTCTCATCCTCTCACACCTGCACCTCCAGGTTCAGAAGCAGGTCTGGTTCATGGCACAATCCATCATCCAAGTGATAAATGACCTGGTTGAGTATGGTTTTCACTGCAGTTATCAACTTCGTCTTAGTCACTAACATCTTTGATATGGAGAGATCTCATTCTCAGACGGGCCTGAGGCACCAAAAAGATGTAGGATGCCATCAGTCTGGGCAACCTCAGAAAATGGAAGGCTGGAAGATATTGGGCATTTTGCAATTTTGTCACCATCTGAAGAATGTTTTGAGCTCTCTCCTCTGGTGGTGAGGCTTTTCCTAGGGATGTGCCCTGGACTGCTCCATAAACTGGAGTTTTTGTGATAGTATCATGTGGGACTGCTTGAAGTTGAGGGAGAAGCCCAGCTTGTGGAGGGAGTGGCAGGTATGGTTTAGATGTTCCAGGGCTTGTTCCAGGAACTGGCACTGATCAACCAATCATCCAAGTAGGGGTAGACGTGAATCTCCCCTCTCCTGAGACTGGCTGCCGCAACCGCCATTAGCTTGGTGAAAACCCTCAGGCGGAGGTTAGCCCAAATGACAGAACCTGAAAACTGATAGTGAGAGTTGCCAATGGCGAACCTCAGGTACTTTCTGTCCCTTTGATGGATTGGTACTTCAATTTAAGCATCCTGAAGGTCCAGAGATACCAACCAATCCGGAAGCTGGAGGGCCTGAAGGATCTGAGAAAGGGTAACCATTTTGAACTTGTCCTTCCTGAGGAACATGTTCAATTCTCGCAAGTCCAAGATGGGTCTCGTTCCTCCATCCTTTTTCGGAATTAGAAAATATGGGGAGTACCAACCCTTGTTCCTCCTCGCTGCAGGTACCAGTTTTATAGCACCTTTCTCTTGCAGGTCTAGAATCTCCTGCATAAAGAGCGGGTCTGGAAAAGTCAAAGAGTTGTTTCCTGCTGGATGACTCTGAGGCGTGCGTAGGAAAGCCAGGCAGTAACCCTGGGCAACTGTTTCCAATGCCCAAGCATCTGAAGTAATAGCCTGCCATTCTGTCAGATGTTGAGTTAACCTGCCTCCAACTGAGGTTTTGAGATGTAAGACCTCAGAGAGGTTTTGGGGTGGCTGACACAGATGCTGAAGGTAAAACAGCACTTGCTGATGCGGTATTAGTATGTTTACCCCATCCACCATGGGGGAAATATCTCTTGCCTCTTTGGGCTGACTGTCCTCTGCCCTTTCCGAATGCGGAATAATAGCGGAAGGACCTACCCCTCCAGGGCGCACCTGTGGGGCGGGTCAGAGTTTTTCTTATTGCAGCTCCAAGGGATTTGGACACTGCCTTGGAAGTTTACAACTTCTCCAAACTGTCATCAGCTTTCTTACCAAATAGATGAGTGCCGTCAAAGGGCATATCCAGAAGTCTGGACTGTACTTCAGGAGCTAATTCAGACTTCCACAACCACGCAAACCTGTGGATTGTCGTACTAGCCGCCATGGCTCTGCTGATGCTGTCAACAGAGTTGAGACCTGTCTGAAGGGACTCACACATAGCGTCCTTTCCGTCCTTGACAATGTTCAAGAAACAGTCTCTCTTCTCCCCTTCAGGGAGATGGTTAGCCGCCATTGAAGCACACTCCGAAAGGGTGTGGCTAAATCTTGCCAGCGTACATGTGGCATTGGCAGACTTTTAGGTTATGCTGCATGGCGAGACATTTTCTTGGCCATGGCATCAAACTTTTTATCATCACGATCCAGCGGGATTGTAGGGTATGTAGTCTGTTTTCCTGAGGAAGTTGCAGCTTGAACAACTAGGCTTTCTGCGGTCAGGTGTTTTGACAAGTATAGGGGATCTGCAGCTGATGCCCTATATTTTGCTGTCAGTCTTTTGTTTGCTGACTGCAGGGATCACCTCCAGCATTTCCCAGTTTGTAGACACCTTATTTTGTAAGTAAAAAAAAAGAACGCCTGGTAATTCCCTGTGCCCTTTGCTTTTGAAGAAAGAAAGAAATCAAATTGATACTCTTTTGTATTTATGTACATTTCAAAACAAAACACTTGTCAATAACATGTTGCTTCACTTGTTATGAAAATGAGTTGCAGTTTGTACAGTTCCTTACAAAATTCTTGACGAGTTCTAAGAATATTGCCTTTCCCTATGTTTCCTTTAGAATATCCAATACATGTTACTTCACATGTTTTAGTCTTGAGGAAAGGATTACTTCAAAATTCTATTGGTAAAAGTATATACTTGTGCCCTCTTGTTTCCTTTTGGGTATCCAATACATGTTACTTCACATGTTTTAGTCTTGAGGAAAGGATTACTTCAAAATTCTATTGGTAAATATATATACTTCTGCCCTCGACACATATTTCTCCAGATTGAATAATCTGGTTCTTAAGGAGGGATTTGTTTAAAGAGAAAGTAGCTGTTAAGTAAATGCATCATATAAATTGTAGGTACTTAGTGGTCATTGTGAAAATCAGAAAGAATGAGAAAGAAAGAGGAAGGGGGTATGATGCAAGGGGCACTTGTGTAATTAAATTGGGTGTGTGACTCAAGGATAAAATAGAGTAAATACTCATGTTTCGTGGTCAAGTAATAGTGTATTCAATAGTTGTATTTACTAGTGAACAATGCTCCATTGATTGTCATCTTGTGGTGTTATCCCTTGTGTATTTCTCTAATTAGGCAGAATGGAAAACCTTAAGGTTAGGTAATGGTGGTGCTAAAGAATATATGCTATATGCTTCTAAATGAATACCTTAAAATATCAAGGCTTACACATTAGATAGTCTTACCTTGGTAAGTTAAGGGGAACTGTCTCCTTGGTTCATTTTTAAGAGTTGGTGAAATCGATGCTTGGATGGCCTGATAACCACTCTGTGATGATTTTCTCAATCCAAAATGACCACTACTTACACAGGCACAATGACATCACGCGTCTTTGACGTAACGCAATGATGTCATCACGCCCAGTGCCATCTTGAAACAGGACCGTGATTCAGTCGTAGTATGATGTGTTCTTGATTGCTCAAGGTTGGCTATTTATCTGTTGTGTGCAGTTTAATTGATTGTGATCCTTGAGTCACTTTAAATAATAGTGCTAGGTAAGTGCACTATAATGTATTTTAAGATATGTTGTGAGGATTAGAAGTGTATAAATAGAGGAGCTAAGAGCTAAAACAGACAGGTTTCAGAGAGGATCTATGGAGGATAGCCATGATAAATGTTTCAAAATATTCACTCTCAACAAACTTGATCAAGTAAGTGTGTGGTGGCACTAATGGACAAGAAAAGTATATACCATTGATTAATGTACAGAGGATTGCAGAGAATTAAAGGAATATATATACAGAAATGTTCATGTTGCTGCTGTTGCATTATGATAAAGTTTTAACTAAGTAGTTATAGGTTATGGCAGAGAACATAGTCGGCAAAGGGTACTGCAATGCAAGTAGTAATATGAAAACATGGAAACATAATAGTTTATACTGTGATGAAGTATACGTATTGTTAAATGTAATGAAATAGTTAATTGTCCGTGTTCAAGCTGGCATGGCAACAGTTTGTCAAACATATCCATTTGGCTTCACATTGTTGCAATTTATTTTCCCGGTTGCCTCCTCTTGCCGGTTTTGCAATTCTTTTGATTCTAAAAAACGAGATACCCTTTAGATCGTCTTGGGCATGACCTTGAACAAAATGACTGGCTAGTGGGTATCTCAGATCCTTATTTCTCAGTATTCTTAAGTGTTTTGATATACGTGTTTTCAAATATCTTATTGTGCTGCCAATATACATTTTCTGGCATGTGAATGATATTTCGTACACCACATAGGTTGAATTACAATTGATGAAATCTTTGCGGTAGTATTCTTGTCCATTAGGTAGGGTCATGGTTGTTTTGGAATTGACTGAGTGGTTGCAAACCGAACAAAATCCACAAGTGTAGTTGCCTTTTAGTTTGGGCATATTCCTGAGTTGTGGCAAACCTTTTGAGTCTGTTTTTGTTTGAAAATGAGAAGAACATAACATGTTTTTAAGGTTACGGGCTCTTCGGTACATTATACTTAGGTGGTTATCCAAGTGTAGTTTAAGGTCCTCCTCTGTTGTTAAGATTGACCAATGTTTGATAAGGCTTTTGCGTAGATTGGCTACTTCCGAATTGTAGGTTGTAATTAATCTAATGCACTGATCCTTTGTTGTTTCCGTCGGGGGTTTATTTTGTAGTAACTTGTTTCTTGATCTGAGTCATGTTTTCTGATATGCCTTGTTTAGGCTGGAATTGTTGTAGCCTCTGTCAAGAAATTTCTGTTTAGCTTGGGTGATGTGTTTCTCAAATTCTGCAGTGGCTGTGCAATACCTCTTGATTCTGAGAAATTCCCTGTAGGGGAAGGACTTGTGAAAGGGGACAATAGGATCTTCTTGTGGTCCCTTGTCAAGTATGTCGGTAAGGTCATCTTGCTGGTATACAGGAGTGGGCCTAGATCACCCCATATATTCCATCACCATATTCATAAGTGTTCTGTAATTACTTTCTTCATGATCACCTTGTTCAGGCTGACTAAACTCAACCTTTGGGGAAGTATGAATCCCGCTTGCTTCCTGCAAGTAGTCCTGCAGGTCTTTCAATCTGACCTCTTCTGAGATCAGTTCTTCTGGTATGGGAGGCCTCCCAAACTCCAGACCAAATGGTCTTTTGGCATCAGAATCCTCTCCCTCCTCATAAATTGAGGATAAAGTTTTAAAGTAATCTGAATGGGACAAAGGTATGCAGCTTTTTTCTAATGAAGAAGGGACAATAGCAGTCACTACAGGTGGAGAAATGCTTGTAATTGTCGACGTGGACATCAATGGCCTCAATGGATTTGTGATTGGCTTCGAGGTCATTGATAGAATCGACTTTGACATCAACATCTTCAATGAAGTTGTCGAGGGTATTGAAGCGATTGGCATCGAGGGGGTCGACGTTCGAGGTGTCGATTACCTCTCCTTCGACAGAGTTGCCAAGGGCGTCGATGACACAGTCTTCGGCGTTCAACATCTGAGTCAATAGTGACAACGACTTGTACGTCACAGAGCTTTTTCTCGACTCACGGGTTTTTCACGGTCTCAAGGAGTTTGTTTTGCCGAGGTCAAAAGGCTCACGACTCTTATGTCTACCAGGTTTCTCTCCTGGTGTATCGCCTCTAGGTGTCTCTGAGGGGGACAAGGCCACATTCTCGAATACCTTTGAACTGGAGGATGAGGTGGAAGGCGATCTATGACGCGTTTTCTTACTATGCCTCGAAGCGGATGAATGGTTGGATCCACTCCGGGATCGTGAATGGGAGTGTTTTTTACGTTGAGGAGACGATGGTCTTGACTCATCTGAGGTGCGTCTGGTAGGGGTAATAGATTTTGGGTCTTGCCTCTCTCCAACTTCCCTCTGCGCTCTCTTAAGACTTTCGCCGTCATCGACAAACACTCTTCACATTCTGAATATGGATGCTCTGCCCCAAGGCATCTCAGACAGACCCTGTGTGGGTCTGTCTAGGACATCTTTGCCCCACAATCTCAGCATTTTTTAAGCTAGATTGGGGCATAGATGGAGCTGATGAAGAGGCCATCTCGATCGAAGGATTTAAGGATTCTTCATGAAAAAACTTGAAGTTCTTCAATTTCTTCACAGAACCGGGCGTTACGTTCCCAAAGGTCATGAAGCATGGAAAAATGGAGCTGAGCAATGGATGCTGCGCGCGACTGCTTTTACTCGTGATGATGTAATCGAAAAGGAAGCCTCTGAGGAAAGTCGAGTCGACAGAAATCGACACGCAGTGCCCACTACTGGGAAAATTATTCTGAAGCAGCAAGCTGGATATGGGAATATCAAAGATAAGGAATACATGGGAGGACACAATCCATTCGAAATATATAATTGCATATTAGTCATATTATTTTTTGTAATTTTATTCAACTATTGGTTGTAGAACCTTGCTGAAAATGTGTTGTTTCCATGAGTATGAACAACTCTTCCTCAGGCTATCGTTAAAAGTAAAATGACTCAGTTTCAGTATTTAAACTGCAAACCTTGCGTGCGAAAAGCAATCACAACACTATCATGTGACCAACGAATTACAGCTCTCAATTACAATGTGCTCAAAAACAGTGGCCATTTTAACCTAGTCACTGTTCAATCAGGATGACCTTGAAGTATTGCCACAATGCATACCGTGTGAGTGTGATCTTCAAAACTTAACTAAATAATATTGCTGTGATCGCCTTTGAGCGAGGCTTTCTGTTAACTCTAGATTGATCTTTTCTGAGTAAAGTGCTTAATGCCAATTATAATTCATTCATAATGTAGATGCATTACAAAACATTATGACTGAGTACTGTGTGCAAAGCGACCTAGATCAGCTATGTAAGGCACTGTGCAAATACACATTCTGACTAAAGTGCAATGGCTTACAAATAAGCAACACACAGATTATGTAATACAGAGTCCAAATACAGCAATCCATGGGGCGCATAAATATTCTGGTAGTGCAAAGTGGCCTCCCTGACAATAACCTCTGAATGCTCACCACGGAAATGGATAACTTGTCATCATGGAAGTTATGCCAGTACAATTACACAACCTGGTGTACGCTAGAATAGTAACTATGAATTTGGAGTGGAAAACCACAAACACGTGCCGTACTGCACAGGAATCCCCTATATGGAACAGCAATTCAGTTATGTGTGCTAACTAAGGATTGCAAGTTGTTAGATACACAACATCACAGAGATTGTGCACTTGTTGAATAAAGCCCCAGTGGGCGTTTTTATAGGGGAACATAGAGTAATGCGCCAGTGGGCTTACTTTAGAGCTGTTTTTAGTTGGTCACATGATAGTGTTGTGATTGCATAGTCCTCTTGGTTTCTAGTGCAGGCATCTATGAAACTTATAAAGGGATATGTATCTGACTAGGAATTTATGGGCTTGGGTTTAGGGAATGGTGCTTTCATTTTTGGAGAGCATAAAAGGGTGGTTCATTTAAAAGTCACATGAACATGAAAATAGAACTCTCTTAAATTATGGGAACTAACCTCCCAATCCGATTTGGCATAAGAAATGCACCTAGCGCAGAGTCATTTATTGTCTGTGCAAAGCTACTGGAAAGATGAAAATGGTTGCTTACATTTCTTGGACATAGGAATTATCAAGTATCTCCCTCTCATCCCACTAGAATGGTATGGCTTCATTCAGAAGTTGTCTCTTTATAGCACTATGGTTTCTACAGATCTATGAATATGTTGTGCACAATTTCACAGACACAGTCTTGCACACCAAACTAATTTCCCCAGAAAATGTGCAAACAAACCACATGAACAACCCAGATGGACACAAAAAACAACAGTCAACTATGGAAACACAAACAGAGCCGCTTCCAGACCCTCCGCTTTACAGATTCACAAGTAAACAACAGGACATACAAAAAGTAAAGAAAAAGCCGGAAATTCCTAAAGGCGCCACCACCAATAAACAAACATCTGTAAACCAAGCCTGCACTATCATCGGATCACTGATAGAAGTCAGTCCACCCCTGAGGTCTCACCAAGACCAAAAGGTATACCTTGTGAGCCAAAAGAGCAACACAACCGAAAAGCTCGGGAAGTCACGAGGAAATTTGTTTGGCCCAGAGAAGATGCAAAATGACAATTTGTTCACACCCTCTCAGCAAAGAAAAATCACCCAGACAATCCAAAGGTCACCACAACATCAAGTACACAAATTTCAAAGATCAATCAAAGATTTTATGGTGGACAAAACCTCTATGAACCTAACCTTACATTTTACGCCCGAACCAGATGCAAGCAATAATATAGCTGTCATCATAGAAACACCATCAAGAAGACGTGACAGAAAACCGTCGCAAACAAACGCAGACAAAACAGCTCAGCTGCACCCCATTTGAAATCATGGGAAAGTCCAAGGTGCCCAAAAGGCCCAGTGCTCACTAAACAACATGAAGCAGGCCCACCCTCACAGCAACCCAGACAAGAAGCTAATCAAGAACCAAGGATAGTAGACAAAAGAAACTGCTACTATTCTCCAAGAAGAAATGTACAAAAAAGACTCAAGGAGCATAAAGTGGCAGCTTGCAGAACCTCAAACTGCTCCCTTCGGCATTACCAAGAGCCTTCACTGGAACCAGCAAAACTCGAGATCCTCAACAGCAAATAAAGAAATCAGCTCCAACAAAAAATCTTTAAATTAGAACAAACAGAGAAAAACTCAGAAGCTGTAACTTTAAACCGAGGGACAATCATGAATATTCTCAGAAACTTTAGGGACCTCAAATACCTAAGAACAGATGACATCAGAATCGGGGAGCCCTACCACAAAGCCCAGAAGGCAAAAGCCTATTTACACATAAAATAAGCTACACCAGTTCCACAGACCAAGGAGGCTACAGAAGACTTATGTCAAAGAGGCTATCGCCTAACGGAGATCCAAGCAAAAGCTCCTCACACTGACCAGCACGCTCTACAAAAACCAGCTAGAACACAGAGAATCACTATAGGCAGAAAACCAAAGCAAACCACTGGCCAGAAAACAATTCCGGAAGCTACCAATGCCAATCTCATGTAGCCAGGACCCCAGACAAGCAAATAAAGGAACAAACCCAAAAATGCAGAGAAAAACCCAAAGAAAAACCAGACCCGATGAAGGACAATAAATGCGCTAAAGAACTAGAAACGAAAGGTGCACATGAAACTATAACAAAAACAAAACAAAATGCTGTATCCTTTGCTCCAATAAAACAACTTTGGGCCTGGGTTCCGAAACCAGCATCACTGCCAGCAAACAAATAGCAAAAACCAATGAGAGAAGACAAGAAAACAACACTGGAAAACACGACAGTAAAGCACTCGACTCCGACAACATTAAAATTGGCCTCTTCGAACACACGCAGCTATAAACACCTGATGACAACTGGAGAAACTAATTTGGGCGATTTCGATATCATAGCACTCCAAGAGACTTGGCTAACATCCACGCCAGCAATGGATGGATACAAAAAAACAGCTTCACCAGCCACAAGAGGCCTGATAGGACACCCATCAGCCGGCCTTCTGATTGCAGTCCGCTCAGGTAGTGGTTTAGCAATTCAAAATCAACTGTCCGCCTCGCAAAGCCATCTGTCTGTACTGTTGAAGTGGGCCTGACCTGAGCCAGCGACAGAAAAAATCCAGGAAACCCCCATTGCCATAATAACAATCTATTAGAATCCTAGCACAATCATAGACCAGAAATTCCTAAGGACTATAGAATCAGAAATTGATGAGATACAAGCTAACTCTGAAACTATGCTGCTAGTTATCTGTGGCGACCTAAATGCAACATGTCAGAACGTAAACCCTCTCTCCTCGACAAACTTCAAGAGGATCACAGGGGGCAACAATGGCAGAAATGAATGGACTCGAGAAACATCTACAACACCGAACAGACCTCCCCCAAAGCGTTCATAATTCCAACCTGGGAAAGAAGCAGCCAAACAACAACCATAGACTACATATTCGCATCTGAGGCAATGCTCAACCTGGTAACCTCTTTCAAGATACAAACAGCCAACGCCAGCAACCACAACATACTCCAAATAACGTGGGCAACTCATAGCCTCTCAAAGCCAACAATGGCGGAAAAAGGCGAAGTGACAAACAAAGGTAACCTCCTCCGACTCACAGCAGAAAGAATAGATGATCTGACAACAAACTACAAAAAGAAACCTGCAAAATGAAACAGCAGGGGAATGGCAGACATCGACTACCAACCCCTACTGATTCCATACCAGGCTAGACCCCCAAAATATGAAAAGGGCCCACAGCAGGGGACTGATCATTATGACAAACTACTCATGGAAAAACGTCGTGACCTACGGAAACTAAAGCGACAGGCTGCCAAATCCAAATCAGTCTCACTCAAAAAAAAGTTTGAAGAGGAGGCGAAGAAATACACGTCCTGGATTAAATTCTATTGTCTGACACTCTACCAACACGATTCAGAAGAGATGCTTAGGAAGGTCACTGGGAGAAATTCAAGAGAATTTTGGTCGCTTGTTAAAACAGCCGACAAAAAACAAGGCTACGCGCTACCCAATACGGTGAGTGAGGAAAGATGGAAGTCCCACTTTACTGCTCTGTTCCAAACTCCCGCTCAGTTACACACCTCGGGTTTGCCCTCCAGCTCCACCGCCTGGGAAGACCTTTCAAATAAAGAAGACATAGAAAGAGTGATTCGGAAACTAAAGTCCAGTCGAGCTCCTGGCTCAGACGGGAAAACAATTTTTTTTATTTGGTTGGTTCAAAATATTGAACCTTTCAAATACATACATTCTTAGTACATAATACACATCTGATTATTAACATTTTTGCAGTACAAAAATTAATTTATCATTAATACAACCAGAACACATAAAAATATGTTTGTGAATTGGAACACATCACTTAGAGACAAAATAATGTTTGCTCTCTTAAAAGATGATCTCTTAATTAGGTTGGTCACCTATTTTCCTTCAGTTTTAAATAACACATTAAGATACTGAATGATTGCAATTCGTACAGATAAATTGTTATTGGTGAACAACCATTATCATGCCTGTGTTTTATCCATTTAAAGCTGAGATGATGTCACTCTACCAAAGTATTTTTTGCGTATTACAGCTAACTTTGGACATTCTATTAGACAATGTTGCAATGTTTCTTTTTGAGATTTCATGATGCACCACCTGAAAAAACTCTGATCATCTGGAATTAGCCTCCTTCTTGCTAGAATTTCTCCTGTATGCCACAAATTAAATCTGAAGCATAGGTATTGACTTTGCATGTGTGGCGAAGGCCACTTATGCAGATAATCTGCCATGGTTCCTAGTTTTTGTGCCCAAAAAGATTGATATCAAAATCTTTCGCTAAGGAGCATTTATCAATTGTGATGATCCAATCCAATTGAAACAGTTTGGTTTTCGCTCTTAAAGGATTACATAATAACATATCTAGCAGAATGTTAGCATCTGCAAGAATACTTAAGATGTTTTGGCGCCATGTGCTAGATAACATATCATTTACTGTTAGTATATGACGAGCAAACATCCCTACCACATTTGTTGAGGTTAGATTTAACAAACATTTTATGAATAACGCACATATTTTCCATTGAACTTGAGAATATAAAGATGGCAAACCTAGGTCATAGCGAATAACTGCTCGAGGTGTACACATCAGTAAAAACAGATTTTCTTTCCAAAATTTGGATTCAAGTACATCTCAGAACTCACGTTGTTTTGGTAGAAATGTTTCAGCACCTTATGTGAGTACTGGGATCACTTTCTGCTTATATAATAAGACAATCTCATTACGAGTCCGGCGGCAACCAGCTGTTTTTTCCGGCTCGGTTACCACCGGACTCGTATTACCATTCCTCCTCTGTGACTCCCGGAATTACCAGGGCATTACGACCCTGGTGTCCCGGGAATTCCGGAGGCGGAATTTAGTAAATCCCCATTCCCATTGAGCCCCATAGGACTCAATGGAAATGGGGAAGTGGAAACACTGGCACCATCTCGTGATGGTGCTAGTGTTTCCAAGTCCGCCTGCAGGCGGGCGGTGTTAAACCCGCCAGGTCAGACCTGGCGGGAACATCACCTCCCGCCTGCAGGACTCGGGATCGGGCGGTCCGGAATTAACAGTGGCGGCGGGTTTACCGCCACTGTTATTTCCGGACCGCCCGACCCGTAATGAGGCCCAATGTGTGTATAGGAAAACCTTGCAAATTTGTATGTTAACAACGTAGCTTGTGCAGTTAGTGCTTGTAGCTTTTGTTGGATTTCAATTGCACAATCATTATTTCCTAGTAGATTTGTAATTGGCATTCCGAGGTACTTGTACATCAGAACTTTTTTGAGTTTCTCAGCTCCTAGATGCCATTGGAAAGAGCTGATAAATTAAGAAATACAAAGGGAGAGTGTAAAAGGCTATCAGCCTGGGCAGCAAAGAAAATAAACCAACTGGAGCAAATCGGCTGCACCTAGGAGGATTTATTTCAGAATCCGATGAAAATCAAGAAAAAGATGGACGAATGGGATTGAATAGAAACACAAGACAAGTCAGTTTCCAATAAACTTCTCGCCCACATCCCACTGGAAAAGCAAAACATTAAACCACATCAATTTAGTCATTAGAAGGTTCCCAAACAAAAGACTAAGAAAAACATTCATAAGGGCAAGGCTAAATCTCTTTCCAACTAACGAAATCCGAGCGCTAAGGGGACTATCAAACACCAACATTTGCAGACTCTGTAAGGAGATTTCCAAAACTGAATCAGTCCGACACAAGCTGACGAAATGCCCGAAAACTTTAGTCTTAAGAAAAGCATATCTAAACCCTCTCCTCAACCCATTCTCTCTGCGTGAAGAAGAAACTTGGTGGAATCGACTACTAAGCGGAAAAATAAACAGCTGGACAATCGCGATAGCAAAGATTCTTGAAGCAGCCCTGGCAGAATGCCTCAAAACAGAAATCCAACCTGCAGTGTCAGGAAAAAGAAAAGAAAAAGCTAACTAGCGACCTTCCGACACAACGGAAATATGGAAGCACTTCAAATTCAGCGAGGCAAACTCAGAAACAGAAACTTTCTTTTGTAAAATCAATACATTTGCTGAATACAAATTAAAAAAAAAATAATTTACAAAAATACACTTTTGGATTCTTGACACAATCATATGCAGTTTTCATCATTTTGGTGTAACAGGGCTTCACAAACTGACTACTGTTTTATTCACCCCAATGAAAGCAATTGCTATAAGATGCCTTATAAAGCGAAGACAATGCAATTTCTTTTTTAAAAACAATTCCATGTCAATTTTCGAAACAGGGCTCTGCAAAATAAGCATTTGTAATTTGAACAACTGCATCCCTTTAACTTTGGGAGATGGTATATAATGGAAATTAACAAGTTAGAGACAAAAAGGCTTGGTTCAATAAACTGAACCCCATATACTACTACACACTTTGAGCCTATTTCATAGAAAGCATATGATACAACAAATCTGACAATGTTTTACTCATCGCAAGACACTTTTTTTGTTGTCCTCAAACATGCCTTGATGAGTTTCTGCCCAAATGATAGTCAGGGATTTTAATGTAGCCCTTTAATACACAGGTACTACTCTTAGGGTATGTAGTACAAATCATAGGTTTTAATTGTATGCTACTTATATTGATGCATATATTTAGCCTCACACATTCGCTTTCCATTCCCACGCAGGTGTCTTTTCAGATCTACTAATTTAATAGAATTGGAATCAATACAGAATGATTTAAATTTATCTGATTGCTTCATCATGACAGAAGTATATTGGTACTTTTTAATTTGGGGACAGCAGCAATATTTCTATGAAGAATATACCATTTGCATGTTTGCTTAATTTTCCTCACTGGCAGCAGTCCCCTCAACTGTCATTACGGTAGGGAAATTAGAACAGGGAGAGCGAAAGAGAGAGAGAGAGAGAGGGAGAGAGAGAGAGAGAGAGAGAGAGAGAGAGAGAGAGTCTGTGTGTGTTTTAGGAAACTGCTTTTGTAACAACAGCCCTCACCACATTGCAATTCTCCTTTTTCCCATCTTTGAGGCCTTCCCCTAAGTGGGCAGTGTCTTAGATGTGAGTGTATGAGGCCAGCTGGGAGCACTGTAGCTATAAGCCTTCACTCTTCCTCAGGGGTGTTGCTAAGTCTGGAAAAGATCAGGGGCTAAGCTAATGTCGGGACTGGAGGGACTCTGGGCTAGCTAGCATTTTGGTTGTAGCACCTGAGCTTCTATCTGGGGCTACAGCCAAAAGACCAAGGGCTATAACCCCCTCATCCCCCCCCCCCGCCCTAGCAACTAGCAACACCTCTGCTCTTCCTCCTTGCTTTATCTGTAGGCTAAGGATGGGACATTTGAACAGAAAGAAAGGTGAGGCTTAAACACATCAAACGTACTGTATCTGCAGTTATTCCTGAAAGATTTTTACTAAAGACAATCCCTGCAATCCCTGCAAAGTCTTCCATTAAAGTGAAGCTTTTGCGACTGTAAGCACAAGGTGTTATTTCGACTGGCACGAGAATGAGGGGTTTTGGTCCACATTTCTGACAGGTGCTTTATTTTAACCTCAGGCATTTAGGGGTGTAAGGGATTAAGAGTAAGTCTGAGATGCAGAAAACGGTTTCAAAATGATGTTTGACTTTTATTTTCAAAATTACAAGCAGGTTGGGGAAAATCCTATCCATCCACAACTCTATGAGGGGTTTCCCTGCCTCAACAAAACTAAGGAGCCTCTGTGTCAGGATGTTAAACAAAAGAGTGTCCTCCATCCTTTCCCAAACCCTAAACTGACCCTTACACTCTAAACTCAATACAATGCGTAAAAGGGGATTTCAGTAAGATATATATTTATTTGAAGCTTTACTTCTGAGTTCCGAAACATAAAGGTTTAAGGTGCAGAAAGAAAAGGAATAAAAGATAAGTTCCTTTTGAGAAGGTGGTCCTCCATTCACCTATGTTTATTCTCCTCTTTCAAGGTTTGTCCGGTGGCTTTGTTAAGGATCCACAACGTTTCACTATTCAACAAAGGTGGGAACTACTCCCCCACATTCCTCTTCCCTGCCAAGGCTTTATTTTACAAGTTCAGCAGGCACAATCTCTCCCTTGAGCTTCTCCACTTCTTTAGGTTTTTACACTTTCTTTAAGGAAAAAATCCCCTTTTTCTTAGCTCCTCTTCTCCTCAAAAATTAATTATTTACTCTTAGTGTTCACAATTTTAAGTGGAATGAATCTTCCCATGAGTTTCCTTCATACATGTGATTCTCTTAATGTTCAACTTCTCACATTCAGTGTTTCCATTAGTTTTAAATAGCTACCATTCCTCCCTTTTCCATTCGCACTTCTATTTTTGTATATCCCTGGTGTATTCTGCTGCCAGGGTATTTTTGACTTTCTCATCTGTCCTCCAACAAGGGGTATAATTCCTCCCTTTTATACTTGTTTCTCACAACTTCACAATTCCACATTCACTTTGCTTCTTACTCCTGGTTTACTCTCCTGCTGGGATGTCACAATATACTTTCATATGTTTCAAGTTCACTTCTCTTCTTACTCCTGGTTTGCTCACCTGCTAGGATGTAAAATTACTCTTTCCTATCTTTAAAGTGTACTTTTCTTCTTAGTACTGGTTTACTCTGCTACCAGGATGTCAAATTACTCTTTCATATCATTCAGGTTTACTCCTCTTCTACTCCTGGATAAGTCTCCAACGAGGATGTCAAGTTACACTTTCATTAGGTTACGTTTCTCTTCCACTCCTGGTTTACTCTCCTGCCAGGTTGTCAAATGAGTTAGTATCTTTGTCTTTCTCTCACGAGTGTGAGCCCCAGTCTCCCTGTGTGCCTGGTTAACCTGCCAGGGCTCCTCCTGTCTTCAATCACTCTTTCTTTCATCCACAATATTATAATTGACAAATAGTGGGTCACTGACACTTGTTTAGCAAAGTTTATCTCAGTTTCCACTCTTCCTTTCAAGCATTAAGCTTCTGCCCCTTTTCCAAAACTGTTCATATTTACTCTAACTCCTCTTTTGAAGCATCGGGTTGCTGACCTGTTTTCCTCATCTCAGTACTAAAAAAGGGAGAGGGGGGCGAATAAGGTGAACAACGGGGAAAAGGTGGATATTCTCCATCTACATCACAATAGGCCATGTAGGTATGTTGTACAGGAGCATGGATGCATTAGAAATTATGGCTGCAAGATTATATTGGTCTAGTTTTTGTTTGTCCCTTTGAAGTTTGTCTCCCCCTTCGTTATACTCCTGCAGATAGCCATCCACAGGTTTAGAGTCTGGTAGCTTCTGCCTTTCTGTGGCCACACAGGAGAAGTTTCCCTCCAGAGAATCAGTGACGATATTGCTAGATTCCTCACAGGGGGCAGAATCTTTACATTTTTTGGCTTCATCATGCGATATTAGACATCTGGGTTTTATCACTGTCTTTCTGAAAATTTTGAGCTGTTATTTATTATAAGTTGATCAGCAATTCATGAAGGAAGCTTTGTATTCTGTTGGCTACCAAGATAGCCAGCCTTGCTTAAATGAAGTATCTACAGTTCTCCTTTTATGTGTCAAAATGAAGCCTGGTGTAGCACAAGTCTTGGTTAAGGACCTCTCTGTGCCCCATCATAGATTTTCCCTTTCACTGAATATATTTGTCTTTGTTAGGATGTTATACATTAAGATACTGAATTTACAATTGTTCAATTTCTAATGCCCTATCTTCGATATTACCATTTCATTAAGCCATTTGAATTTAATTTACAAACTGGTACTTTTATGCAAAACAATAAGGTGAATTTCAAAGCATAAAATGATCATATTGATAATAATTATATAGCACCATATTTTTATAAAGTTATTTCAGCTGCTTTCCTCCTGCTTCTAAAGACTGTGGTAATAGATTGTATTTGCATATGGTCAGTGTACTTTCATTAAACTATTAGATATGATTGTTGCATTATTTTCAGATTCAAGGTAGATAAGAAAGACTTTCCTCTAGGGATAAATTAAAGGATATTGTGTCTAATGATGAATTATAGGTTAAGATAGCAACTATGCATTATTGACCCATTCACTTAAGTGCAATAACCCGAGCTAACTCTCTTCTCAATGGTAAGCCTTTCTTTCTCTCGGCCTGGCATCCCAATATGTTTTTTTTCACATTCACCTTTCAACAACTTTAAACAAACGAACATGTAGGAAAATAGTATGCAATCTGCACTATGCACAAATTTACAAAGGGCATTTTCCAAGTGCATTGGTGCTTTCTTCTAAACTGCTTAAAGTATAGTATTTCAAAATAGTGTGCTGCCCTATTGCACACTGTCAATATCTACAGCCGTGGAGGATTGCTAAACATACTTTGCTCCAGCAGCATGGTGGGCATTTGACAAAAGCTAGGATGTATCCACTGTGTGGGTATTTCTGGTTGCTGTTCGGTTGGACAGGAAAGGTTCCATTGAGGAAGTTGCACGTGCCATATTTGTGACTGGGGAGCGGTGAAGTTGGTGCAATGTTGCAATTTTTATATTTATCCTACGTAGTTAAGGAGAATGGAATATGTGTTACTTTAAGTGTTACTTTGTGTTGAAGTTGATACATTTAAGATTTAAACATGCACAGCAAGAACAAATGTCATAATCTTCAGTGAAAACCAAATACACTGTGGGTATAGCGTGGCATGAAGCAACTGGATGCTGGGCAACGAGGAGCTTCACAATGCACATGCGAAAAAGAAGATTTATTAAGAAGAATCCACTGTAAAGAGGACATGGTAGTTTTAAAGATGCACGCACACTGATATACGTACATGGGGAATTTACACATCTATATGCAGTGTGCTCTTTTCAAAAATTGTCTAAGGGTTTGCGAGGTGAATTTTGAGTGGCTGGAAAAAACTGTTTTTTCAGGGTTTGGAAGCCAAATGAGAGGTAATGATTGCCTGCAGCATTAAGTATATGGTCAGCCAACAGGCTGTCCCAGGATTTTCATGGCTTGGCAGTATCACGGGTGGAAGATGTAATCTGTTAAGTGCATGGAAGCTTGTTATTTATTGTTCAGGGGATCTGGCCATTTGTTTTTTGACCAGCAATACACATTGAGTGAAGGACACCTGAGGCCAGAGTGACCGATAGATACTTCATGGATTTCGATTGTTTTCTCAGGATGTGACCAGAAACCATGAATGCTGAATTGGCAGTCATTTAGATTAACGTTCGGAAGATGCCAGCAAGTTGTGGTGCATGAGATGGTTATCACCAGTTCAAAGGGAACCTGTTTATTCTTCCCCTCCTCATATTGTTTGAAGTACTCTTGCAAACCATGTGCAATTACATCCAGGTTCACGAGGTCCCAGGCCAGCTGAGCCTCTTAATAAACTATGTTTGTATGTGAATGTGCAACAATGTGATGATGTCATGACCTTCCACTGACAAATCCTAAAAGAGGGTGTGCTGTACATACGAGCTGAAGATGGTAGTTAAGATGATGGTGATCAATGCGAATGTGGGAATTAGCGAAGATTGGATTTATTTTGTATAGGTTAGACCAATCATGCATGGGGGAGGAATTGTAACTAACTGTTGCAAAACTGTATATAATGTGTAAACATGTGTGCTTCAGGGAGAGTAGGGGTAAGTTTCACGGTATAGAATCATCTAGCCCCTCCCAGGCTGACTGTGCAATAAAGTTGCTTTACGTACAAACGTGCAATTGCTTTTTAAGTGGTAGGCCTGCTTTGGGTTAAGCTGATCCGCACATTGCACACCCCATTTCTGGTCATCTGCAAGTTCAATGATAACCACCATTCCGTGGACCCCAATAAAGACCACCCTCCTCCTAACCTTCCGGACCTGCAAAGTTAAATGTTTACTAGTCCATTAGTATTGCACTCACATGGCATAGGGGGAAAAGAGCTTTTTGATACTTGCCACACGGGGGAGCGTGGTCTGCACGCATGGTGCGAAGCCGCAAATCCGCCGTGCTCCTGCCCAAGATCCTGAAGCCACCGACACTACGGTGGCAGAATCAAAATAGCAGCTATAAAAAATGAAGAGGCACGTAGAGGAACCTTATTGCTCCACGCGGCTGAAAGCCCAGTGGAAATCGGAGCTGGCAGAGAGGATACCGGAGCGTTTGAAAAAGCTCCCCTATGGCATCCAAGATGGCAGCAGAGGACTGCGAGGGCCGGACTGGGCGGAAGCAGATGAGATTGTAAACGTTTGCCCTCCGGATCGAGACGCACGGCTGAGACGCGGAGTCCTGGGCTGAGACCCCACGGGGCAGAGCGACCCCCGCCGGAAGCCTGCCGAGGAGCTGGAGCGAAGACGAGACGGACGGAAAAAAACCTACCCCTTCGGCGCTGTGAGGCGAAGAAGATCGAGGTGAGCGGAGTCAGTCGACTGGGGCGCCAGGATTGCTGGCGGCTGAGGAGCGGTGACGGGCAGGTACACGAGCAGTCCCGAAAGGCTTGACACAGCACAGGGTTCCCTATCACATACAACTGGGCCCTTACCTCGCACCTGGAGGGCAGACAGCGGAACTGGGATTAGGATTACAGAGTCAAGACCTGCAGCCCGCTCTGTCCATCTGGAACCCTCCAACGGGGCCATGTGCCTCCTAAGAACAGATCAAAGGCCGCCACGATGGACGCTTTCACAACTGCATTCCCGAGGCAGCAACTACTGCAGGAAGCAACCCCTGCGGCGGACCCGCCACCCTCGGCGTTGGACCCCCGAGACGCTCAAATCTTGCAGGCAATTGCAGCGCTACGCACATCTATGGAAGGCATGATCGGAGAAATCAGGTCAGATATACAACTGATGAGACAAGATGCCCGTAACCTGACGGAAAGGGTAACTAGAACTGAAACTTCCCTGCAAGAAACCAGCAAAGACACACGGGAGCTAAAGGCGAAAGTCCAGGAACTGGAACGGACAGTGGCTGGACTAGAATCCCGCTCAGAGGACGCGGGGGGACGGGCCTGCCGCAGCAATGTCCGTATCCTCGGGGTACCGGAGGACATGGAAGGCCCAAACCCCACCGAATTCATCGAAATGCTGCTGCTTCAAGAAATTGGGGCAGGCTCACTTACCCAGGGCTTCTCAGTGGAGCGGTCCCACAGATCCCTCCAGAAAAGACCGCCGCTGGGCTCGTACCCACGCCCGATAATTGCAAAAATTCTGAATTTCCGTGACAGGGAAGTGATATTGCGGTTCTCAAGAGAAGGAGGGGTGATAAAGAGGAATGACTCCTTAATAGTTATATACCCAGACTACACCCCCACGGTGCAACGATCGCGGAATTCCTTCATACCTATAAAGGCCAGGTTACGGAAACTCAACCTGAAATACATGTTGTTGTATCCGGCGAGACTTAAGATACTATATAAAGGGAAGGCAGTCTTCCTAGAAACCCCAGCTGCCGCTAATATGTGGCTTGAGCATAATAACCTGGCCGACGACACCGAAGAACCTGAGAAGGGGTCCATATGACTAAGGAATGACTGAATCTATGGAAGGGATTGCACCAACAAGCTGGAGATAAGGTCAGCGAAACATCACTTAACGCTGCAACAAGCTGAAGTCTTGATTGGGCAGGAGCACGAAGGCCCAAGTGCGAGACCGTCAACGACCCACCCCGCCTAGAACAGTGCAGGCCAAATGCCTACACATCACCCGTATCGAAAGACCTGTAAAGGCCCCTGAGGCTCGGGAGCCCCTGAGCGTCGCGAGTTCAAAACGACTGCTGGGGGCAGTTACTTGTTTTGCTTTTCAGTTAATGCATCCTCCACGTTGGAGGATGTGAAGGTTGGTAAGTCTCTGATGGTTAAGCCCACGACAAGGGACGGGAGGACGGAAACACTGAAGATATTGGACCTAACCCTATTACAAATGGGGAGTGATGGGGACACAGCCGCATCAGCATACAGCCCTTGCAGGAGTGGGATTGCTCCCAGAACCCCTAAGAGACCACCATGGTTGTACAAATTAAGATAATGACGTGGAATGTGCGGGGCCTGAGCACATATCTCTGCAGAAACAGAATCAAGTCCTACCTGCAGCGGAAGAAGGTGGACATTGCTCTACTACAAGAGACACATTGCTCTGCCGAGTTGGAGGCGAAGCTCAACGAACACTGGGTGGGACAGGGTTTTGGGGCCTCCTATTCCAGATATGCAAGAGGGGTCTACACCTGGATTGGCCCCCACGTACCTTTTCAACTCACTAAAATGGATAAGGATCCTGAAGGCAGATATGTGGTACTATGGGGGACACTTGAACAAAGGGAAGTGTGTATAGTGAACTCATACTTCCCCAACAACAATATCCCACTACACCTGAAAGATCTGAGCTCCAAAATGCTACAGTACAGAGATGCCTTCTTTTTATGGGGAAGGGACTTTAACAGCGTCCACGGTCCAATGCTAGACAGGTCCAGCCCCACAACGAAGGGCCCTTCAACGGCCACCACATCCCTGAAAACCACGACCAATGAATTGGACCTGGCAGACGTCTGGCGGGTGCTGCATCAAGGTGAGAGAGGTTACTCGTTTTACTCGTCTCCACATGCCCTCCATACCCGGCTAGATTACCTCTTTGTGGGCAGGGAACATTTACCTCAGATGGGGAGTGCACAATACCTGGGAAGAACTATTTCAGATCATTCGCCACTGTTAATTGAATGGAATCAGACTGGCCCAAGACCACCCATCCCCATGTGGAGGATGCCTGCGGAGGCCTTGCGGGACCAGGCGTTTAAGGATGAGCTACACGAGTCCATAGACAATTTCATAACTAAAAACACTGGGAGTGTAGAACACGTCAGCATGCTATGGGACGCCCTGAAGGTAGTGGTGCGGGGGGAAGTCATTGGTAAAGCGGGCGGTATTAGGAAACTTCTGCGCAGTGAGCTAGACGAGGGAGAATTGAAAATCACGGCACTGGAGGCAGCCCCGATACACACCCCAAAGAGAGAAGAAGATCTTAGAACTTTGAGGGAGAACTGCAACGATGCATGGAACAGGCTATCAAAATTCGATTTTATTACTAGAACCAATAGGACACACGCCGAGGCAGACAAACCCGGCCGACTGTTAGCTTGGCTTTGCAAAAAAGAACACGCCAGACATATAACCACTGTATTGAAAGACGAACTCAATGAAACTCACAACACTCAACAGGGTGCCAATGACACCTTTAAGAATTTCTACAAACAATTATATTCCCATGCGGACCAGATCCCCCGAGATCAAATACAGGACACTTTAGATGAGATATGCTTACCCAAATTAACCCCTGCACATTCTGAGGCTTTAGATGGGGACATCACACCCGATGACATTACTTAAGCAATTAGATCCCTGGCGACATGTAAGACCCCGGGCAGTGATGGGTTGCCCCCAGAGTTTTACAAGGCATTTGAACCCTCCTTGACGCCACTATTGCTTGAAGTCTTCCGAGAATCCTATGAATGTGGGACCCTCCCCGTTAGCATGAGAGAAACTTTGGTGGTCCCCATACTTAAACCCGACAAACCCACAGATAGGTGTGACTCTTACCGACCGATTGCAATGATAAATTACGATGTTAAAATACTTATGACAATCCTAGCCAACCGACTAGCCAGGGTAATTGGAGACTTAGTGCATGAGGACCAAAATGGTTTTGTACCCGGTCGTAATATGACCATGAACCTGCGTAGGCTCCAACATATAATAACCCATACCGACACAAGCAAAGAATGCTATGCACTACTGTCCTTAGATGCTATTAAAGCATGTGATTCAATCTATTGGGAGTGGCTAGTGGTGGTCCTGGAGCGGTTTGGTTTCGGTCAGGGGTTTATTAGATGGATCAAAATACTGTACAATGGACCGAGGGCATGAGTAAAATCTGGGAGATATGTATCAGAGTCGTGGGACATCCGCAGAGGTACCAGGTTGGGGTGCCCACTCTCACCCATGCTGTATATACTGGGCCTGGAGCCCATCGCTCTCTTTTTTAGGCAGCAATTCTTCGATGCAGGCATTCGGGTTGGAGGGGTAGACCACGTCATCTCCTTATATGCCGATAACGTGCTGATATATGTCAATAATCCCCTTCTCAATGTACCAACAATGCTGGACGTTTTAGACAATAACGCCAAGGTCTCGGGCATAAAATTCAGCAGAGCCAAGTCCTGCTTGTTCCCGCTCGCGGGACTGAAGGGAAAGGCCATTACGGAACTTACTCTGGTGGGCATAACCTGGCAAACCACTTCATTCCGATACCTTGGGATTCAGATTCTACACACCCCAGAACTAATGCACGATCATAGCACTAGAGCGAAGATCCCAGCGCTACGTAAATCCATGGGGTTCTGGTCTAAGCTGCCTTTATCCATGATGGGCAGGGCCTCCATAGCCAAAATGATTGTCCTCCCCAGGTTCCTGTATGTGTTCCAAAATGTGCACTTCTATATTACTAAACCTTTCTTCCGTTTGCTGGATACAATAATCCGGGATTTCCTATGGGGGAGGTGCAGGCACCGGGTGGCCCTGTCCACATTAGTCTTACCAATAAAATCGAGTGGGATCCAACTGCCTAATTTAGAGAAATACTACCTGGCCGCCCAGTTGGGCTTTGTATCAAAATGGTTAGCAGACAAGGTCACTTCAGAGACCCCTCTGTTGCAGTCCATGATCTCCCCGTTACGCTTAAAGGAATTGATCTGGGGCCCTCAGACCCTGATAAGAAACCCACCCTTCCTGGTGACCCTGGATAGGAAAATATGGTACAGGACCTCAGTGATTATGAAACTAAAGCAAACATATTCCCCGGAAATGCCACTGCTCTTGGGGTTGAATAAGACTGATACCGATCTAAATAGGGCTAAGCTCTGGGAGGGAAAAGGAATCTACACGTGGGGAGACCTGTATGAAGGGGGGACCTTTCGGGAGTTCTCCGAGTTACAGGCGGAGTATGATATTCCCTCCAGTCAATACCTATGGTATCGGAAGATTAGACTGTTTGCCCGAACGAATTGGGAAAATTGGCCAGAGGAACCAGACATTAACCCCTTTATAACGCTGCTTTATAGTTTGGGAGAGGGTGGAAGAGTGGTGTCCCAAATATATGGCCATCTAAGTGATACACCTAACCCCCGAAGCGCAGAACTACGGACCACATGGGAAATTGATATAGGGCGGGAACTAACAGATAGCGAATGGGACAGGGCACTGTCATTCTCTGGAGAGGTCTCTAGAAATCACCGATTTCGACTGATCCAGATCAACGTCTTATACCGCACCTATCTGACCCCGAGTAGATTGGCCAAATTCAACAACAATGTGCCGCCAAACTGCACTTGGTGCGGAGCTGATAACGCGGACTTAATCCACATGCTATGGACCTGCCCCAAGACCCAGACTTTCTGGTCCAAAATAAAACAAATGTGCGAGGAGGCGGGTCACACTAGGTACGAATGGACCCCACATGAGTGTCTCCTGGGCACCTATCCTAGGTTAGCTAAACTGAAACATTCAGTCAAACTAATGGATTTGGCATGCATAATGGCGAAAAGGACTATGGCTATGTCATGGAAAAAACCCGCAGGTCCGATTTTCACAGTGTGCGTAAAGAACTTGAGAAATGGGCAAACGCGAAACAAAGGCTTGGGAAGAGAGCGTAACCAGTTCTACTGAAGACTCGAGTATGGCGCTGGTTGCATGGAAAGGTACCATGACAAAACTGTTCCACTCCCCTGATGATAAACCTCCTTGAATAACCCGCAGGAAGCACACCCGACCACTGCGGAAAAAAGTCACCAGCTTCAATAGGTCCATCGTGAGACACAATGACCCCCTGGTCTGGTCCATGCCCCCCCCCCCTTCCCACGACAGGAGCATCCGCCCTATCGGTCACCAGTGAAACTGGACTTGGATTGACACCGGAGACAGTTACTGTTCATTGTTGTTTGTACTTATTGTTTAACATGTTGCTGTATAAGTATGCAGACTTGTTTATTGATACTGAAGCTGGCACCAGAAAGAGGTGCAGTGTTTGTAAATATAACAAAATGTCAATAAACACATTTTAAAATAAATTGATACTTGCCACACTCAGGGTGGCATTTCCTCATGCAAATACAGTGTACATTTATTTACAATGGCATCAATTGGATTTCACAAGCTCGAATCCGCCCAACGTGTACTGGGTGACAGCAAAGCCGCATCGGGGCCTGCTTATGCCCACTGTTCACTTTGCATACAATTAACCAGAGCGCTCTAGAATGTGAATCAGTAGTAAACTTCCCTTTAGGTTTCATACATTTCACTTGCATTTTATTTTTCCCTCTGTGCCTTTTGTTTCACTCAAAGCTGATTCTTTGTATTTTTAAAGCAAAAGAAGTCATATATAACCAAGATTAGTAACAACTGCAGAAGAAAAAAAGGTAATAACTCTCACAATACCGAATTACCAACACAACACATACATATACCACACAATTGACAATAACACATGAACTACCTGCATCATTTTTTACATAAGCAAGAAATCACCTTAGTATATGCCATATGATTTCTTTAATAATTTCTGCGATTACATAAAGATTACTAAAGAGGCATTCATAAAAAAGCATGCTCATTAGGGAGGTGAAATTATGCAAACCAAAGGCTAGCTTCAGTAAATAAAGGTATATATATATATATATATATATATATATATTTGTATAAAAATAATATACATTTGCAAATGCAAATTAGAGTGGATCATACATTTCACTTGCCCATGCTTGCTTTATGGGGATTTTAATGGTGTGAAATGTATATTTTAGTCTACTAGCGAAAACATGTTTGTCTGTTACAATGTCACACGAGGCAATCGATGTATACACACACACACACACACACCCTATGAATCCATTATTCTTTTTTAGCAGATGGTTCAAGTCCAATAGGGAATGCATATGTGTGAAAATGTTATCAGTATGCAAATTCGCTCTGGGCCAAACGTGTCCTAAAAATTATACGTGAAATGCCGCACTCTATGGAGGACTGAAAACTAGCAACCATGCTTACATGCAAAGGATTCTGGGCGCAGACACATAGCAGATTCGGAACGCTGCAGCAGGGAAAGGACGCGAAGCTAAGCCATAGTGTGTGTGTGTGTGTGTGTGCGCGCGCGTGTGTGAGAGAGAGAGAGAGAGAGAGAGAGAGAATCTGCCCCAACACCTGTCATAATATCAATAATACCTCATTTGCATTACTGACATGTTATGTGACAAATGTGCAGTCTTTTCGCAGTGCTGTGGATTATTTGAGTGATTATGTCTTTTCATCAATACATTATTCCCATTATAAATATGCAAGCAGGAAAAGGCATTCCGTTCCATCATTCATTAATGCAGTATATTAAAGATTGGGATTTCTTTCCACAGGGAGCACATAATGTTGCCATTACATGCAAATCAAATTCCTGGAGGAAATACAGCGAAGAATCAATATCTGAAAGAGATATCATTATTTGCTGTGATTAATAAACCAGTGACGGAAGCTGCGGTAGACGAGGCAAGGCAAGTTCCGGAAGCCTTTTGGTAGGTAGTCAAGTCGACTTATTGAGGTGTGGTTCTGGCAACTAAAACAGTCCGCTAATAGACTCTAACCGTGTTCCCCAGCAGCTCCGGACCCATCCAGTGAAATTAATTTGACATTTTCTAGAGTTAAGAAGTATTCATTTTTAATTTAATTGTTATACTTTATCTGGCCCAAAACAAAGCTTCTAAGCAGGGGTGTACTGGGAACTAAAATCTAGACAGGGGATCCGTTGTTCTGTTAAAATGTTATATCAATTACAAAGGAAGAAACGTTGATTGTCACAAAGTTAACAGCTTTGTGGAAGTGAATGGTGGGATGGGAGTAGAGACAATTATAGGTGCTTATTGTGATTTTTCACAAGCTTCCTTAAAAGCCTTTTCCAGCTGTTCACAAATACACGAAGCTGAGCATATGTTATGCAACCACCCGCATGGCCAGATGTGTCACAAGGGAAAATCTAGGTGGAGCAGGGGAGGAGTATGAGGGGGTTGGGAGAGGGGGGCTACAGCCCTGGGTCTTTTGGTTATAGCCCTGGGCAGATGTTCAGGGGCTACAACCCAAACGCTGGTTAGCTAACCTTCCAGTGATGGCCTACTATGACTGCTTTGCCTGTCCATTCAGGCTAATAGTTATCTATTAGCCTGAATGTACACTATTGCACTTTATTGAAGCTACACGTGAATGTTCCTTTTTATATTTATTAGTAATTGTCTTTTGTTTATCGTGTTTTTTTTTATTCATCACTGCTTTTGTATTGGTTATGTAATATATGTTTAACACTTCTATCCTATGACATTATGTATGTCAACATTCAACATGTAGTTTTAACAGATAAGATTGGTTTCTTTTTCTGATTATGAATAAAAACATTTGATTTGTTTTGTAGAAATACGAGTGAGAACATTATAGGAATGATTCCTTACACTCAGTCTTTATTTAGGATTTCGTTTAACACATTTTTGTTTTTAAGAAAAATCAACCTTTGCACCTTCATCTTCAAGTTGTAAGTTGTGGATGCCAACGACAACCTAACCCATGGCAGCGGACTGACCCAGCCGGTAATGGCATTGCTGTCCACTTTAAAGGACTCTTGCTTTGCTTGCGACCTTCACTTGAGCGGTGCGACCTTCACTTGAGCGGCGGGTCTTTACAGGCAGGTTTGAACCACCATAGCATGTTACATCACCTTATTAAAATAATTCTCGATCCTGAATTGGTTGGTTTTGTAGGGAACAACGTGTGTAATGTGTATCCCACTGAAATTGACCACTCGTCTAGATTTACCAGAGTGTGGAAAAATCAAACATAAGATTTGCCTCACTTCTTTCCGGAATGCCCATGTCTTGTGTGGACAACCCAGCGACATTCAAGGCATTATGGGACAATGTCTGGCAAGCATATGAACTTTCTTTTCTGAGCACAATAGCCGCTGATAGCATGTGTCATGCTAAGACAGGGTACACGTTATCTCAAGGAGCTAGATCGAACATCTTAGCTTTCCAAAAAGGGGTGTGCCCTTGCCCGTTCATGGGTTGTGGCCTTCTAAAGTCTATTAAGAAGAAGGAAAGGGTGACTCTACTCAGCGAATACGAAAGGAGAACAGAAACCAAGCAAGCCAACATAGGTTTTGCTTGGGCTGTAGAAGGAACACAGATGTTTATAAGCCTACTGTGAACAGGCACATGCAGGGTCCAACACAGTACACAGTAGTGTGCCTTTTTGGTGGCTACAGTCAGATACCAACATGGACATATTTCAAGCAACGTCCACGTTGGTATGTGTCTTTTGAAATAGGGCCTGTGTGCCCACCTTAACTATCTGGGCTTAAGTACAGATCAAAGACCTTAGAAAGAAATGATGACGTTTATCAGATGGTTTGCCCTTTTCTCTATCCCTTTCCATTCAGCTTTGCGATTTGAACTAAAACAAATTGCCATTTAAAATAACACTGGCGATGCTGGCTGGAGTTACACACGCCAAGGAGGTATCTGGTCTTTCGATCTAATGCCATTGCATCTAATGCCATTCCATCAAATTCTTTCCATCTAAAAACTTTGCATCTAATGCATATTTATGGGGATTAAAGGGTTAATATTTGTTTAGGTGCATTATAAAGGGTAAAAAACGGGTGGGGGGAACTCCCCCCCCAAAGAAAATGCATTAGATGCAAAGATTTTAGATGGAAAAAATTTGATGGTATGGCATTAGATACAATAGCATTAGATGGAAAGACCATAAACGGCCAAGGATCTTGGCTAAGGGGCAATGCGTGCACACAATGAACACACACTGCTGAGTTCAGCAGATGCAGTTGAAACTCCAGCACAATGCGCGTGTTTTAATTAGTTAGTACTCCTGAATAAGCCAACTGCTCCACAGCTATAGGCCGCAGTCGATGACAAGTCAGATCAATTGTGCTCCACATGCTGCAGTTCATATGGATTCTGTAGCATCATAAACATCCGAATGAAAGGTTCTGCAGCATTCCTGCGTCCTATATCGCCCCCAGAAGCTGAAGCAGCTCGTGCTGCTCATGCCTGAATGCACCCTGCCATAAAGGGTGAATGGCACATTCCCCGCGACAATCGTGCGGACATAATGGAGGCAGTTACTGCTGGTTACAACAGCATCGTATATTTTCATAACTCACATTGCAATTCTTCAGAAGCAATTCCAGTCCGTGTCTAGGAATAGGTTTCTCTTTCTGTAGCTGCTCGGTTTCCATTTCTCCGGTAAAACCTCAATTTTCTGGATAAAATTGTTAATTCAAAATCCAGCTCGACATTACGAATGTAATCTTTTGCATGAATGGGAGCGATGACTCATGCCCGATTCATAAGTCATACTCTATTATTAGGTTCTTTGCAGCGTTTATTCAAAAAGCAAAAATACATCTTCAGAATTCCTGTTATAAAATGAATTTATACTCGGACATAATATTAAATAGCAACTTCCCACGTATGCGAAGAAGAATTTTACAGTTGATTAAATGGGTCCTCACTTTGAAGTTTATTTATTTATTACGCAACATAACCCACAGGTATCAGGGTGCACAAAAACACACGACACAACATCAAGCATAGGAAAGTATTATTAATCCTGGGTACACCCCCCTAAAATCACGTCTCAATTTTCAGTTGTTGAATTTGCATAACATCCCAGATGCCAGAGCAATATGCAGGGCTGGGAGATTAATGGGTAGAGGGCAGATTATAACTTTAATTTTCATTGCATTTTGAGAAAATGTTAGTGCCTCTTTGTTTTCCTAACTTTTCTTGTGTGCTCATCCCCCACTTTTGGGATTAAATGCTTGCAAAAATCTGCAGCACAAAGAAACATTAGTAGCACCCATCACGCCCATCACACACCCACAGGGCAAAATTAACATAACACTGTCAAACAACTTTTACTCCAGACCCATGGGAAAGAAGCAATCAATGATTACTTACCTGCAACCGCCATTACTTCCACTCCTCTTCTGTGACCGACAAGTCCACGTCCCAGTATCTCCACTAACCTGCGTCCCAACACCATACATTAAGGTTGCACCCACAGGTCTTGCGTCATTCCAGTAAATCCACTGATCTGCGCCCCAACAGCTGCACCCAGAAGTCTTGCATCGTCCAAGTACCTCCACTAATCTCTGCACCAACACCCTAAATTAAGGATGCACTCGCAAATCCTCCACTGGCTCAGTACCTCCACTAATCTGCACCCCAAAATGGTTTATTAAGGCAGCACTCAAAAGTCCTCACTCATCCTAGTACCTCCACTAATATGAGCCCCAACACTCTTTATTAAGGCAGCACCCACAAGTCCCCCGTTTTCCCAGTATTGCCACTATTCTGCAACCCAACACCCTACATTAAGGCAGCACCCACAAGTCCTCCCACTTTCCAGTACCTCCACAAATCTGTGCCGCAACACCCTACATTAAGACAGCTCACACAAGTCCTTCCTTGTCCCAGTACCTCCACTGATCGGCCCCCCAACACCCTACATTAAGGAAACACCCATACGTCCACCATCCTCCCAGAACCTCGACTTATCTGCACCCCCAAATACACATCAATTTACGCCAACTCCTCTTCCACGCAGTACTTGCCCCAACAAGGTGCAACATCACAATAATGCAGCCCAAATACACATCACCCCAATGCCCACTCTACTTTTTCATTGCACAGTACTTACACAGAGAGTTGGATAACATGTTAAATGTCAAAGTGAATTCCCATTTAATCAGCTTGCTTGCAGAGGTTCATGATGAACCCTGAATCTACATTAGTAGACCACACCCACTCCCATGAAATGTGGTAACACCACTCTCTTGAAAACAGTTCACTGGATGTCCCCTGCATGTCCCTTGCACTTAGGAACACAGTAATAGTCCCACAGATGTATTGATCTTTTTGGCTGCTGAGCAGACTGAAAGGCATGCTGGCACACACTCATGACCTGTCGTGAAAAGGGTACATTGTCAGGCAAATACCTTCAAAGAAACAAATAGGTCATATCCCTATCTGGCACTACATATTAACATAAAACAATTGCTTAGAGATTATATGAAAAAAGCATGTCTACTTATTGATGATATTTTGTTAAACATGTTAACATCCAAGCTCTAATTCATTGCTATCCCTTTGGAGTGAGTGGTGTGCCCTCTGTTAGAAATATTCAATACATATGTTGCGCTCTTCACCAGAGGAACTCATTCTCTGTATTCTCCACAGTAAATGCCTGCATCACATAAGCCTGAAACAGTGTAATGCATGCACATTTTATTCAGAAGATGCTTGTGTGAAACAATTCTGTGACGTGAAGACAAGTGAAGACAAGTAGGGCAACGTACACAGATGTCTACTTGTCTTGTGCAGGTTAGAAAATGTCAAGCATTAGGGTGTTGTGTTGTAATTGTTTATGAATTCCTTGATTTTGGGAATAAGGGGTGTTTCAAATGAATGTTGAAAACAAGGAAAGACAGTGTTTTATAAAAATGGGGACGAGCATGGATAACATTTTGAACTGAGAGTGCCACCACCGGGAAGCAGTGCTGGTGATACCATGACATTCATCTCTTCCATGGCTTCCCCTTGGATCGCACTCAGCTTCTCGTCAGCCAACCATATTGCTTGCTCAGCTACACTTTGGTCCCTTGACATTTCGGTGACATAGTCCTCATGTGAGGTGGTTGGCCCACTGAATCAAAGTGATGCCACATTCCTTTTCATCATTCCCAATGCGTATAAGATATACCTGTTGTACATCCACATGGACAAGCACGTGCCAAGGGCCTCCTAAACTGCAGTGGCACACAACGGAACACTGCATAGAAGAATCTGAAATCTGTGAAAGAGCAGAGGTGAATGAGCTGTATCCAGATACCTCAAGTATCCATGCACTGGAGAACATCTGCCCTGACATCTAAACAAATGAATAACCATTCTCAATAAGAAACCCAAAACATCATCATAAAAATACCTCTTATCTCCAAATGTCTCCCCACATCGCCACTAGTAGACACACAATCTAAAACATACTCAACCAAAACTGATCTACCAAAAGCAGGCATGGATGCCCCGGCACCATAAATGGCATTAGGGAACCATGCCTTACTACCCCCACCCTTGCACTGGTCCCTTCTCTGTGAAACATATGTCCACATGGCGATATTGGCAAGTACATCAAAGTAATGACACCATGTCTTTCTCAAATAACCGTCAACCTGACTCAACACCCATGAAACAGTTTCAAAGAAAGTGCCATGCCAACCACAGCATATATGGCTGACACACTCAAGCACACCATCAATATTAATTAACATTGTGCCCATACTACAAAGCACAGAAGTAGCTAAGCAACAGATGTGTTTGATAAACAAGTGCAACTCCCAACATGTAATCTCCCTACATCTACCCTACGAATTCTGGCCATGAAGGCATCATATTAAACATCACACTCACCTGAAGTCTGAACAAATGTCCCCCAGCAAATCGGCCAGTACCACTATGAGCCACAGAGTGTGCCCTAAACACATATGACAGCCCTAGGACATACTCAGTTGGAGATCATGTTCAAACAAAAGGTGCCCATGAACAAAGAAGCACAAAAGCACCCATACACCAGCAGGCCAAGACATGCAGGACATTTTGCAAAGAGACAGCAAACAGTGGTGTTGAATATTAAAAAGTCAATGCATTGATGAACATTTTTGAACAAACATGGATGAAAAATAATCCTCATGAAAAAATTAAACACAACTACATAATTATGTGCATGAGTCAGCGGGCTAGACCACTGAAATCACAGACAATGGGCCTCATTACGACCCTGGCGAAACGGGTTAAACGGCGCCGTATAAGGTGACGGCGCTGTTCAACCCGTTCCGCCACATTACGAGGTCCCCTCGCGGGACACGTTAAGCATGCCTGGGAAAATCAGGCATGCTTACCGGGTCCTGTGAGGGGAAGAGGGAGCAAAGAACGGGCCATCTCGTTATGGCCCGTTGTTTGCTCCCTCTCCCATTCCCATTCAGCCCTATGGGGACTGAAATGAGAATGGGGAAGGACCGTGTCCAGGTCCTTGAGGGAGGAATTACCGGGCCATACGAACTCAGAATGGCCCGGTAAGTCCTCATTCCGAGGACCCGGACACGGAGACGATTTCGGCGGTAGCCAGCCAATAGTGTTATCAGAATGTGCTTGTGTCGGAAGGCCTTCACCCTGGGATGCAACTCCACAGCACAGGCTGTATCCCACCACAATTGTGGAAAAGGGAAGATACAACATAGGAATGAATCATAAGTGCCAGTGCATGTGTACTCCCCTAAGCTGTATTAGTAGCATGCAGTCATCATAAGACAACAGGCAACTGCCTCACACACAGTCCCATGCTTTGAAATCAGAATTAATCCAGTCACACAAGTGAAAGAAAAATGACAAGTCACAATGCTGAGGCATGCAAATGTGAATAAAGCACATTGAAATGTGGACACATACACATGACAACAACTAATTTCACATACCAATAGCAATGAAACAATGACCCAGGTGTATCCTTCAGGCATGGCCATGGAAAGGGCACCTGGCCACATGTGTCCATAGCATCATAGTCACATCTTCATCCAACATCATGCACCTGAAATGCAAGTGCAGGGTGGCTGAGAGAAAGTGGAGGGCTTTGGGCACAGTCTGACAAACTGTCATGCCGCCTGCTCCAAAGGCAATACACCTCCCTGTCTTGTCCAGGAAGACAGCCCACAAACAAGCACACATCTCTGCAGCCTCTAACAACACTGCAAAACTCTTTAAAATCTGCAAAGAGCTGCTGTCCAATCCTTCTGTAGTTTCCACCTCTTCTGTTCCACCCGAAGCACTCTGCATGGCTTTGGCTTCTCACTTGACCACTAAAGCTCAGGACATCCTGTTGTCAAGCTCCTCTTACTCTGCCTCACCCCCCCTCTGGCCACCTCTGCCTCTCCTCCTCCTTTCTCCTCATTCTCTCTGAGAACACGTGACAATGTTTCTAGACAAGTTCCATCTATGAAAGTGTTGTTCAAACACGTGCTCCCCTGCTCCTCCAGAACCATCAAAGATCACATTGACACCCTCGTTCCAGCCTTGGCCGATTTCTGCAATCACTCTTTCACCAATGGATCTTTCCCCTCTCTCCTCAATCACTCCCTTGTTTGCCCCTTCCCTAAGCCTTCTGCCAATCCTACCTGTCCGGCAAACTATCGCCTGATCTCTATCATTCCTTTACTGGGTAAACTCCTGGAAAATCTGGGTCTGAGCTTACACTCCACACTGAATCTGTTGGTTGTCTCCATGACCCTCCATCTGGCTTCAGAACAGCCAGAGGCACGGAAACTGCTCTCCTGAACACCCGTGAAGATTTGCTCTCTAATCCTAACTCCAACCTTCCTTCTATCCTCATCGTCCTTGACCGTTCCTCTGCTTTTGACACGTCAATCTGCCATCCTGATCTATCAATTCTGTGAGAACCTGCACATCACAGATCAGGCCCTGGATTGATTGACCTCCTTCCTCCTGGACAGATCCTCTCAGGTCCAACGTGGGACCTTTCTCTACACCACCTCTCTCTCTACCTGTGGTGTTCCCCAGAGCTCTATCCTCTCACCCTGGCTCTTCAGTGTCGACTTAACCCCTGTTAGGGAGAATTCTCAATATGTGATAATTTCCCTTACCTTTTGAGATGCCCAGCAACTTTGCAGGATTTCTGGGATTTTATTTTTTTACCTGGAAAGAGTGTGAGCCTTTCTTTCCCACTCTTTCATGTATTTTGATGTGTGTTTTACTTTTGTGTTCTTTGGTATGGAGTGTTAAAACAACTCCATAGGCATTTTCTTTTTCTGTGTGTCACGCAGCACCTTCAGTGCAGTGGCACAGGGTTGTCATTCAGACTTGCCAAGGTTTAAACACCTTCTCTGGGTCTCCCAGAGCATGTAAAGTTAAATTAACTTTACTACTCTCTTTAAATTTACTGACCCAGCACACACTATCTTCCTAAGAGTGCTGGAGGGGTTGCTTAGCTTCCCCTGAGTCAGAACACTCCTGTAACAGTAAAATGTTACCCTTTCCTACTTTAAATGGCTGGTGGCAATGGTTCAGATCAACTACCGTGATTTTTCCTGACCACTAACAACGGTTGCTTAAAATCGGGTCAGCCATGCTTTTCAATATGGCACCCAAAACCTATCTGTAAAAATGGACTCCGGTCATCTTTTTTCACCATTTCTTTTAGGAAAGGTCCTTCTTGTGTTTGTCTCTGCGCGCCAAACCAGGTTTGGTCCTTTTGTTTGTTGGCCTTTGGCGGGCTTCAGTGCTGAAGCCCTCCTCTGGCACCTGAGTGTCTGGGGTGGACAGGATGTGAGGGAGGTGCCCAAAACTCCTTGTGGTTAATCTCCTAGGAGAACTGAATGCAATCTGGCGTGATTGGCCGGCTGGCTGTACGCCAAGGACAGCCACCCTGCTGTGTGAGTGATAGCCAGGCTGGAATGAATGGGAAACTGTTTAAAAGCAGGTCTCTGGGATTGGAAAGCAGAGTCGACCACTGGAACGAAAGAACCGAAGAGGAGAGGAAGGAAGAGGACTGCTGCAACTACTGGATGACCGGTGAAGCCCTGCTGCAGGTCAGAATTGCCTGAAACTCTGACGGCACAGAAGCCCTTCAAGGTTAACTTCTTCCCTTGAGTTTGGTGGGAACAACCAACTCGCAAGCCACCTGGACACAGTCCCCATATGGTCGAATTTTCATCAGAGTGCTGTTGAAAACCGGATAGCCAGAGGGAAGGAAACCAACTTGTGGACTTTAAGGCACTCACACCTTAAACTGACATCTTGCTACAGCTTTTGGCCTCTCCTTTGGGCAGTGCAGGAACCTCCTGATGTCCTCCTTCTTGTCCCCATGACTGAAGCTCAGGAACAGCGAGATATGCTCGAACTGCCAGGAACAACTGCCTCAGCTACAGCTTTCTTCATTGACAAGGTACTGTGCAAACGCGGTCCGGAAATCTTTTCGGCCATCAAGAAAGTGCATGAAACTTTCCTCAGCTACATAGGCTTGTCCTTCCCTACACATTCCTCAAACTTTTCGCCTAGCCAAATTCTTCCAATCTCCGTGGCAAAGACATAACTCTTACTTACCACAACTATGCAATCCTATACAAAAGACTCTGAACCACTGACTTTGGCCCAGGCCTATTGAGAAGAATTGCTGGTTCTATTTAACTGAAACCCTTTGCCCTGCCTATGGATGTATTTGGGCTGTCTATTCTTATAACCTTGTCTTTTCCCTCCCTTATTAAGTATCTGAAGTGCCATTTTGCTCCCACTTCATTTTGGAGCTAAACGTGTTCATTACTTACCGGTTGGATTTTTGTGGTGTGGGATGTATTTACCCATGCATCCGAGCCATACCTCAAAACTGTGCAGTACTGACATGAAAACATCATGATGGCCAGAGCTTCCCAGAAAATGCACAGGGAAATGCATGAAGAATAGGCTGCCACTCATTTTTGCCGATGTTATGGGCACAGAAGGACACTGCCTAAAACCACCATTGGACTACCCACACAGTAGTCTGAAACCATTGGGAATGGCAATGCTGATTGCCAAAAGCAAACCCATAACTGTGGAGAATTCATTTTCTTAAATCCCAAAAAGGGGTGCAGTACCAGTACTCACCACTATCCAAAAGCCGGCATTTTAAAACAACACCAGATTTTACTTTTTGCAAAACTGAATAAATGAACCCAAAACAGGCCAAAGAAAGACTTACTGAGAGGTGGATCCAATGTAAAGTTATATTCTGAAGTGACTTGAAGGTTTATAACAAAGCTGTGGATTTCAGCAGTTTAAGTAAATTTGGACTGAAAGACACTAAAAAAAAATCTAAATGTTTAAATTGACTGAGTGACCTACTTTTGAGTGTCACATAGGTTGCAATTGTTTAAATGTCATAGTTTTAAACTTAGAATCAGCATTCTAGCTGCATATGTAAAAATGTTTAGTTTTATTTGAATGCAGGAACTGGGGAACAAAAAGTGACATTTTATCTGAAACTTGGCTTAAGGAACTGAATTCTGCCTGGCAACTACCCCCATCAGGAGTGAAACTTGAGTCACAGCTGTGTTCCCAGGCCTAGCTGCCCTTTTGCTGCTCACACCAAAAGGGATATGACACTTCCCTGATTGAATTACCTGGGCTCTGCAGGAAATTGAACAAAGCCCTGTCCTGACTCAGGCAAATGTTTTATTGGCGGGAGTCGTAAATGGAGCTTCCTCTTGGCAGAAGCTGGGAGGGGCAGGGTCTCTGAGCTTGGCAGAAACTGGAAAGACTGGTTTCTGTACCATGTGACCTGAAAAGACACACCTCTATAGCCAGAATATGGTTTTAGAAAAAGATGAATAACTCATAGAGCGGACATGTGAAAATTGTATAAATGACACCATAATTCTTGTGATTTTTCTGCCCACATTTTAAGAGGTTTTTAGAACCGGTGGCATGTTCAGGGGGGTTTTAGCGGAAAAGAGGATATTACTCAAAATGTGTGCATGTGAAAAATCTGACACTTCATTAATTAATGTCCATACTCCTTGCGCACATGTGTGTAAATTTGGGGTAATGTCCGGAATTGCAAACCAGTTAAAAAGTGCAAAATATTGCCATTTCTGAATGCAAGCTCCCAGGAAGAGCAGAGTTTGAACAGGGTATACCTCCTGTAATGCATGATGGGTGCATATGATTTTAAAACAATATGTACCTCTGCAAATATGTATTTGTTTCAAATCTAGATTTGTGTGTAAGTTGACAGGAGGAGTGGACTCTCTGCAAGCCATAAAATGACATCACGCTGACACACATTTCCTTCCCCAATCAAGTGAGAAATGGAAGTTTGACCAATTAGAAGCTGAGAGAGAGGTAGGGTCAGTGATGCTAGAACACACCCACATTCTAAACACATAAAAGCAGACAGTCAGGACAGATAGGGACCTTCAAATCCATTTGCAGCTGGAAGCTCTGCCGGGAAAATCCATACTTTACCTCCATCAATCTTCAGAATCCAGAGAGAGAGCAGACCCAGATCACTGTGAAGTGCAGAGACCAGAGGCGAGTCTAAAACCTGACCAGATCCGTGGCGTGGCCCATTTCACTCAAGAATATAGTGTGAGTACATAGCGAAACTGTGCAGAACCCAATCTCTTAGTTAAAATAATATAATCCAAGCTATTTTAATCTAAGTAGAACTGCCTCCTAACTGTCACCTGTCATTTGTAAAGCTGTCACTTGTCATTTTCTAGTTGCAAGCTGCACTTGTCTTTTTGAACTTTAAAATTTCAAATCTGAAAAACGACCTTTATTTAATCGCTCATATCTCCGCAACCGTTTGTGCTAGAGACTTGCAGTAACTTTCCCCTGAAAGCTGAGAATCGTGGCTTTCCTATGAACCTGGAAACGCATTCCTACCCCCTATAGTTTTACCGCAATCGCGGAACACGCATTCGCGAATTTTACCGCGATTTGCAAATTTCTCCACGTGTAAAAAAATCTGCTGTTGCTTGCCTTCCATTTGCCAGAAATTCGTTTAACCTGCTAATCATTCCTGAATCATTGCAAGAGTGAGCCTGGACTAATATTAACTAGATACCACTCACCCTGAACCTCTGAAAGGGAATTAAAAGCATTTCCAGCATATTTCTCATCCATTGCTAGCACATTTAAAAGCATTTTGCCTGTGTTTTCAAAACTCCTATCTGTTTTCTTTAAGCGTGCTTGGGGGGGATTGAACTGAATTACATTGATTGCATTTCTGAGAACTGTGTGCTTTCCTCCCATTTCCTTGCATTGCATAAAGAGGGGGGGAGTGAATAGCCAGAGAAAAGTGATTACATTGTTTGGTTGAAATCATATTGAGTATTTTCTGTACTGCATTTCATTCCACATTGCATCCATTTGAAACCATAAAAGTACTGTTGCTATCTTATCCATTTCATGTCAACTCCTTATTGATTATCAAGAAGTGTGCTAGTGCCAGATTCTCCGTTGTTAATCTTTATCATATCAGATTAAGTGTGCTATTCAATTATTAATTTATTATAAAGCGTGATATATATATATTGTTTAAATTATCAATTAAACCTTTTAACTTGCAAAACAGAACTACTTCTTGGCTCAGTGGGGTCAGGGGGATTCCAAGAGAGGGGTCTTATATAGGGGTAGTCATCCAGAACGCATGAACTGGACATAAAGATATATCAATAAGGGTTTTCATTCAGTATTCTAGACTAGGCGTTGACTTAGCTGTAGTGCTGAATTGAATCCTCTTACAGTGGTGTATTAGTGTGTGATATTGAGCTGCTTGTGCTAGAGTAATGCTTTCTTACTGACTGAGTAAATAAATGTATATTCTTTTACCAGTAAGTGTTCTACTTGAATTACTTACTGGTAAAAAATTGAAACACTTGAGTAAGTGTTTACTTGAAACACTGTATTGGTTGGTCCTTTGTGTAACTTGTTCTACTGCTCACTTAAACTCTTGAGATAAGTCTGGCTGCTCAGCCATCGCTACCACTTAACTGTGTAGTACAGGCTTGTACCAAAGGTGAAATTGTGCTTACACTTGTAGTCCTATTTGCCTGTCGTGTTCCCCAAGGGTACTGCAGGTGATTCTGCCTAACACCCCCTTTGGCCCACCTGATCTCTACCGTCTCCTCTGACTTTCAGTGTTTTGCAGATGACACTTAGCTCTCTTTCAGGCTCCCATTAGCCTCTTCTCCTCTCTTGCTCATTCCTGACTGTCTATCTGTGATTCAGGATTGGTGCACCTCCAACTATTTCTGACTTAATGTCAGTAAGAAAGAGATCTTTCTCATTGGGACCCATGCTCCCGCTTTCCTTCTCTCACTGTGGCCACCCTCCTTGGGTCCTCTTTGTTTGCCTTCCTGTGAGGAAAAACATAGGCCCTCATTAAGAGCATGGGCGGTCTGGGAAGTATGGTACTGGTAAGCATGCTGGTACCGTACTTATCGGACCACCATACTACGGGCTCTGCTCGCGGGAACCGTTTCACCTGCCAGGTTTTTCCTGGCGGGTGTAATGGTACCAGCGAGCAGAGCACGTTGGTTGCACCGGCACATGCAGAGTTGTGCCGGTGCATCCGATGTCACCATGCCCATTCAGCCCTATGGGGCAGAATGGGGATGAGGAGGCCCTTGATTCCGGCACCCGAAAATGGGCAAGTAACAGGTCTGCCTAACTCGCCATTACCCGGTTCTTGCCCATTCACGGGTGCCGGAAAAAATGCAACTCTGGCAGCAGCCGTGCCATTTTTAACGGCACAGCTACCGCCAGAGTTGTAAAGAGGGCCATAGTGTCATTATTAGACGCCACTCTCTCCTTCTCTTCTAACATCACAGACCTTGCCAAGATGACTCACTACCAGCAGCACCTCCTCAGAGGTATTCTTTCTTTTCTAACTTTCCCCCAGAAGCTCGCTGTCTCCAGAGCCCTGATTCTATCTAGGCTGGACTACTGCAACATCCTCTTTCTCAATCTGCCTTCCTCTACTCTCTGCCCTCTGCCCTCTGCAACTAATGCAGAACAGGTCTGCAAGACTTGTCCTTGGCCTCAAGCCCAGGGATAAGATCTCTCCAACCCTGAACTCTCTCCACTGGCTCCTGGCAGTTGCAAGGATCAAGTTGAAGATCCTCTGCATCATCCGCAAGGCTTTCTGGGACCGGGGTGTACACTACATTAAACTCTCTTTAAAAATGCATTCCTTGTCAAGCCCTTTGTTCAGCATGCTCCAATTCTGAGTGTCAGACGCTTCTTCAGGCAGAGAGTGGGGAGTGGATCTCTCTCCTTTGCAAATATCTCCCTCTGGAATGGCCTCCCTGACCCTCCCAAAATTTGAGCCAGACCATCTGATGTTCTGGAAGCAGCTCAATACCTTTCTTTTCTCCTCTGCTTTCCTCTCTCTCCCTCCCCTGCTGACCTACCTGACTGCTGTGCTGACTGGTTGCTTGGCTTCCCCCAGAGTCTCACTGGTAACCAGGTTCCTCCATGATCAGTGTCCCCTACACTGCCTCTGAGCCTACCACACACTTAAGTGCTAGAACAGTAACCACTTCAGTTCAGTCTCCTGCCTCCTTGTACTTACCCATAGTCGTGCTGCCCTAGCTGCACTTACACAGAGCAATGCTGCCCTGATTGCACTTTGCCCTTTCCCCTCCCTTGCACTCCCCCTCTGTCTCCCCCCTGATCTTTGCAATGTCGCATTTGCAAAATCTGAATTACACAAGGGCTAGTAAGATTGTATGTCGTGTCTCCCCTCTGTCTTTCCTCTCTTGTCTTGTCGCACCTAGAAACAGTTGTATACAGACGCGTTATAAATATCATATGATATATCATATCAAATCCAGCATCCACGAATGCTGTTTTCACAATCCCAGGTGGTTAATTGGAAGATCAGATTTTCCCTCCAAACATGAAGAGCAAATAAACAATGTCCTGTTACTAAAAAGGAATCACCAGATACAGCTTCAAGGAGAGCCATGCTTATGTCAATGGAGCCAATTGGCCACATGATAACGTTTATTTAATCAGCATGGGTATACCAAAGGGCAAGTTTCAAAGAAGTGGCCAGTACAGTCAGGGCTCTGAACTGTGCACAGACCTTGAGGGATACAGAGGAACACAGAGACAGGGAGAGCTAGAGACATAGCGGACTAATCCGGACAAGCACCAGGAGCAAACCACCTTGTTAACGCCCAGCAAGATCAGACTGGAAAGATGGTAGAAGGACATGGGAAAAGAATTCCAGCAGAGAAAGCTGGGAAATAGAGTCCTCTGGTGAACCCAACATAGAGAGTTTGTGTATGTACATATATTCCAGGAATAAGAACTACACAAAGTAGAAATAAGGGAGCAAGATAAGGTATAAGAAACAGCTGAGAATCTTATCAACTGCTTCCAGGGGAAGGGTTGGAAGAGAATGTCAAGCTGAAGAGTCAATAGCAGTGAGTGGGCTTCACAAGGCATGGGTCCAGGTGATATCTGACACTCAGCCCTATGACTGTCAAAGGGAATGAGTCCATATTTATCCCAGAAGAGAAACCCTCACCTAGTCAACATGTGTTCCGCCACAGGAAGAAAACTTTATATAGATAACATGTATGTGGAACATAGTACAAATAAAGAAACAATGAAGCATACTGAACTAACGCATGGTAAAAATTACTTTTACCGAATATAAAAAGGAAGTAAATTAAAATACCCTGACTTAAGTATTAACTACAACATCTTAAAGTAGGTTAAAAATAAAAACATAAAAAACCTTTAACAAGGAGTAGTGTTTTGTAGAGCAGGTAGGAAAGGTGGCCTGCCCTTGGAGATTCGAGTGGGCTTCCCCATTTTAAAAGTATGCCTACATTAATGGGAATATGTTCGTGCAAAAGAAGGTGTTAAGCCAGAGGAGAGGAGCGAGTTCCGCCCTTTCTAAGAAGTCACCAAACCACATATCTAAATAGATACATCTGTTTTGATAGCATTTGCTTAAAAAAAAAAAATACAAATGAAACTAACGTTTTGTTTCTAAACCCCAGATTGGCTATTGAGTGGGAGGAAAGAGGTGGCAGTGGGTAACACCACCATTCCTACCACTTTTACTGATCTGGAGGATGTTAGTGGATTCACAAAGCTGACTGGTAAAATGGGGCAGACTTGTGATGTTCATTAGCTTGAAAATCTGATAGCGTTACCGCCAGCATGTATTTTTCATGCTGGAGGTAATGTAATGGATTCCGATGGAATACGCCTGAATTTTCCATCAAGTAAAACCAGGTAGATTCCATAGAAATGCCTCCAGTAAACATGAATTGCGGTAGGCAATTAACCTTTTTACAAAGCAGAGTGGCAAAGGGAAGAGTAGATGCAAATTCGCCTAGTCTTTACTTTTGACATGTCTACTCTGTTATGGAAATGTTGAAAATAACATGGAAGAGACCTTTTATACTGAAGTCTGAATGCTCCCTATCCCCTACAGTGTAATTCCCAATGTTTATAAAATGACACCCTTTTTAATTTGTGTGCATGCTCAAGCCCCACCTGTGAAAGGCTGTACCTATCCTGCAATGGTAAATCATTTTCACTTAACTCAGAATTTCCACATTGTGCACTTGTGACCCTAGTCAGCGGCAACAGCTCTCTGCGATACAATGTGAAGATGGCCACTGTCCATCCTCACAGACCATGGGTGCTGACGTGTGAAGACATGAATACCGGCACCGCTTTGGAGGAAAGGGGAATTACCGCCCTATTCCAAGGTTGGCGGGGCGGTAATTCCCCGTTCCCCCATTGCCCTTCCCCATTCCTATTTTTGCCCCATAGGGCATAATGGGAATGGGGAAGGTGCTAATCACGGTACCGCAAATTGCCGTACCGTAATTAGCACCCTGGTCCCTTTTCGGGTTGGTTTTTAACGCCTGCTAAAAAGCAGGCGTTAAAGTACCAATCCGCAAAGGGACCTCGTAGTAAGGCGTAAGGGTTAATGGTCACCGGTACCATTACCGGTGACCGTTAACCGTTACCACCTTCCATGTAATGAGGCCCAAAGGCACCTACTCAAGCATGTGCAGGTAAAAGAGGATTGGAAAAAGAAGACGATAGCAGTTCACCTTAGACAAACAGAAGTGTCTTCAATTTATTTTTTGTGAAGATATCAGTTAAAATGGTACCCCTCAACTCCAGGGCAAGTTCATTCCAGGCCATAGGAGCAGCAGCACAAAAGGCTCCCTTTGTGGCCTTCATGGGCCTACATCTAGGGATCATCAGAAGATCCTGATTGCTAGACCTAAGTGATCTTCCATGGAGTTTGTTAGATAAGAGAGCCTGTTGGTAACCAGGCATTTTCCCCTGCCTCCATTTCTGAGTTATTACCAATAGTCGAAACCGGATTCTTGACTCGGCCGGGAGCCAGTGAAGCGCTCGTCTCGCTGCTGACACATGGTCTCTCCTAGCGAGACCCATGACAACTCTTACCGCTCTGTTCTGGGTAACCTGCAGCCTAATGCAATCAGATTTATTAATACCTACAAGTGGGCTGGAGCAGCAGTCAACTTTGGCTCCCACAATCGCTCACACTGGCATACTCACTGACACCCATCTTAATCTCTCCCAATGGCCACTCTTCCACTTCATACCAGAATCCCCACTCCTCAGTCTTTCCCTAATGATGGAACCAACCCTCTCTCCCTGATTCTAAGTTGTGGTTTGATTTTGGGGTTCAAACCTCTTGCAATGTACTAAGTTGAGGTTGGGTTGGGGGTTCTGCCACACTTACCTAGGTGCTAATTAAGCATTAAGCACCCGTTCCAAGGGCTGGAACGGGTGTTAATGCTATTAGCACCCATTCCATGGGTTAGAGTAGGGCTAAATTAAAGTATTTTCTTTTTGTGAATGTTGTGAATGGGTCAGCTTGCGGTGTCCCATTCACGGAAAGAAATAACTGTACCAAGATGGCGACCATGGATTGGGAAGGCAGGGCTCCCTACAGAGCCCCACTTCCATTTCCATGGCAGACTCATGTGGCACAGCGGAGGCAACGGTGGCAGCACTCGATGCCGCTGCAAAGCGTTAAGTGGGGAGGAGGGTTTGTAAAAAAGGGTATGGACGGTGGGGGGGGGGGAAGGCGGGCATGGGAAACGACCATCTGGCAGCTTGGAACGTGAGCTTGATCAGCATTTTAAGACCACGACCAGAGTCACTGATAGAACGCCCATCTTGAGACTGGATACTCCCAGTGCTAGAATTTGCTTGACTTTCAGACTGTGTGTTTTCCCTCAACTTCAGTGGAATTCAAGATCTGCCCCCAGCGGTGAAAATTAACTTTCAAGAAGCCTTGAACTTAATACGACTCTGTAAACAAAATGTGCAACTTAATTCTGAACCTCTGTCATAGGAGGTGAATGATGCCAGTAACAAATGACTGGTTTTATCCAGCTTTAACGCTATTTTTCATGGATGATTCTCCAGTGAATGTGTAATTTGTGACAAGTTCAGGTGCCTTACCCTGACCCAAAAGTTGGTGGGGACTCCACAGCCAATGAAAGCTGTTGTACCAGGGTCTTGTACCAGGGCCATAAATTCCCCTTGAAGACGAGTTCAAGAATGTCAAGACCTCAATGATCAGGATAAGAAGGTATGTTGACCATGGTTGTGGTGAAGGTCAACAAAAGGTGCGCCCAAGTCTAAAACCATCACCATTTTCCCTTGGGCCAGATCCGGGGCAGTGCTAGAGAGTTAAGCCACGGGAGCCCTTACCTGCGGGGTGCCAGTTGGTAGTTGGAGATCCCACAGAGTCTAGATTCCAAAGACCATGTACCTTCCATTAGCACCCGGGAAAGGCCAATTGACCAATCACAACCCACCTTTCCCAGGCGGGATTGTGCCTTTACCGCCTGCTGTGGTTGAAAAAAAAAATGTAAAACAAAAATGGCCACCACCATTACAATAAAAAGAGACTAGGCCCCTTTTCAGATGACCATGTTTTATATGGCCGCCATAATCCAAAAATGGGCCTAGGCCCTTTTCGATCCTTAAGGCAGAGGCCATTTTCTTTTGCCTTTTTTCTTGTTACAACAGGAGATGTGCTTACGCTGACATGGGATTTAACTTTCGCTCAGGCATACAAAACTCAGGTTAGGGGTCCATTAAATAACATGTCTGCCCGCCCATAGGTATATTTCCCATATCGCTCCTGAATGGAATAGGAAACACCGAGAAGTCTATTAGAGGAACCATTCCTCAAGTACCAATGGATGACTATAGATCCCGCATATGATTTGACCATTCCGGACCTCGTTTGCTTCACTACTTGCTTGATAGGAAGACCTTGCTTATTCTTTAAGAACCCCCTACACACCCAGAGCTATTTATCCCAACGTTAACCAAAATGGAAACCTTTGAACACCTATCACTTTTGTCACATGTTTTTTTCGCTGAGTCACAAACTGCCAATCCCCTAATTCTCACGTGCAATTTTGCAAGCAACATATGTTCTCTGTGTTTGCAAATTATAGCACATTTGGAGATATGGGACGATGGCATGGACTGGTCAATCCACAAGCATGTGCTTTCCTGATGTATAAATGAATGCCAATGCACATGTCCGAAACTCTTTCCCTGACCTATGCCTGGACTGACTAGGTGTGGGCACCGGGATGGGCAGAGCGGAAGGCTCAAGGTTCTCACCCATGCCTGCCCTTCACAACTCTGTAGAGACACTTTCTGCCCAGTGCTTTCTCTTTCATGCCTGCTCTTATGGTTAGACATACACAACAAGCAATACAAACCATGGACCTTTTCATCAATCAGAAATCAAGTTTTCTTTTTGTGAAAACAGAAACATTTACCTGGAACAAAATACAAATCTCTGCCTAATTCCAGATCTTTAATGGGGTCAGTTTTAGAATTTGTATTCAGTTGAGAGGCATCCTAAAGAGCAGATTGTAACACCATCGAATTACAGGACCATGACCCTTGAACCAGAGACCTTCATATTTCGGATGGGAGGGCACGACTATTTGGAAGAAATCGGAGAGCACATGATCGCTGCAATTCTGGACAACGTCGTTTTGGATTACATCATTGTAATATTTGCGTTACATTTAGCAATGCAAGTCATCCAGTAGTCAGAGTTTCAAGGGACCCAAAGGTACACTCGTCAGCAATCAAATCCTGGCAGAGTCCTCCAATGTCTCAATACAAAAGGTGCCGTTGAGTGCTTAATGGATGCCAAACGCCCAACAATATCAGCGAATGCCTCCATCGCTCTCATGGGTAATGCAATGTTGGACAGTGCAAAGTGTTAAACTTGTTCCAAAGGTCTGTGAATCCATGTGACAATTTTACATTATAAATTGCTCAGTTAAAGAAGGACTTTAAATTCCTAGCGATGAGGGCGGCACTTAGGTAGAAAGAAGCGTGTTATTCAGTCATTGCGCCAGAAGTTCTAAATAGCTCCTCATAAGTGTTCTTTTAACCTACACAAATGCATGACTCATACTCCTTCAACCCTGCAAAGTGTGTTAAACATCTAATGTTAGCGCAAAACTTTCAATAGATCCGTCTTCTACAGGTGACAGTAATGAATGGTAGAAAATGGAAAGAAAAGTAACAATTTCTAAACATTGTGTCTGTTATTTATAGCTGTAAAAAAATAAAGGGCGTCTCCGCAAACAATCTTCCAACTTGCATGCGAAAGTTGCAAAACAGAGCAATTTGCACCAAAGGCGATTCTCAGAAGGCGTTTGTGCATGTGCAATTTGCGTATCCAATGAGAATTCTTTTTAAAGCTGATCCACAAAAAGGTGTGGTCCCTCCCTGCCCTGGGCACATGCAAGTGATCAAAATAACAACATTAGGCGCCGGATTGATTTAGTGAATGGCAAATATAACTTGTTATGGAAAATATATATATATTTTTAGAAACAGTCTCAAAGCCAGTGTTGAACTGTACGAGGTGCACACATGCACTTTCAAATGATTTGCATACTTGTCGCTGGCCCCAGCATCTTCCCATTCCTTGTATTCTTCATAAAACCCAATCTCGATGCTCTCTCCTGTATCTGGGTTGCATTTGTCTGCTGTTTTTGAAAGGTAGGACTTCCATTTATTTCTCTGCACTTTGTAATGTGAATGTGAGTTGGGTGTGGATTGGAGGGATTCATGGACTGGCGTGAGAGGCAAAATGTGTATCTGAAATTGAATGAAAGCTATTTCTATTAAACTTGCATGCATCTCTTTTAAAACAGGATCTATGTGATTACTGCGCATCGGGATATTGCAAATCAGAAAAGATTGAGTCGCAAAATCTCATTGTGCAGTGATTAGATAGATCACTGTCCACCATCCTGCATCCACCACACTTACCTTTTTTGGCAGCATCCAAAGAAGTGGGCCGTCAACTCTCCTGTACCCCTGCAGCGTCTGTTCCTCCCACTACGTGGGACGGAGCTGGCGTCGCAGGTCCCTTTTTCTTTATTTCATTTATTTTTTTCTTTTTCTTTATTGTCCCCCTCTTCCAATGTCACAGAAGCATGGGGCACTCCCGCAGCCCCTGAGGCCAGCAATGCCGAACACAGTGAAGTGGGAGAATGGAACAAAAGGCTCCCACCAATCCCCTCACACCCCTGGCCTAGAGGATCACGGCCCAGGCACCCGCCACGAGAGGAGTTTGCCCATCTACCAGACGACCAAATACCCTGGTACAGGAACATACGGATGTGCCCACCCGCCGGCCCTGCCCATGCCGACACCTGCGGCATGGATGAACTCGACTGAACCATCCAACACTAAATCAACACATCGTTAGCGATGCCATGACGACCTAGCCAACGGTCAGCACACCCGTGCAAACATGCACACTGGACACTCCCACACCAATCCACACGAAGAACATATTCAGTGCTATGACGTAGGTGACGGACACACCCACTGACGCGCATCTTTATTATTTTTCACATAGGCTTTTCAAAATGCAGAAACGCAAGACGCACAATGAACTCATCTAAAATGCTTGCTCACGCCTCTCCTAAACCCATGCATTGCAATGAGAAATATAACGAAGACATGATACTGGGGATAAAGCAATATGATACCATAACCTAAGCGCTATGTATCAAACGTTTCCACCTATGCACCAGGCCCAAGTAGGCCGCAAGCAAGAGCTTCCATGAACATTGAGTGAGCAAGAGTACAGTTGCTGACCCTGCAGAATGAGCCCGGCGAGAACAGACAGTCAAGGGCACAATGTTGCAAACTCGCATGCCGCAAGCCGACGCCAAGGTCACACCTGCAAATTAAGCCAGGCACACAGTGGAAAATACAATATTAATTGTGCAGAATTCTGCCTCAACCACGGTCTCGCCTCACGTTTCAAGACACAGGCAGATACAATTAAGCGACTCAATGGACATCTGAGGCGGGGGGAGTAGTCTGCCTTCCAGCATATGAATAAATCCTCACATTGTCTGCACATACCCATAGTGATACATTGTTGCAAATAACAGGTGCACCGCGAGCTGGGAACAGCGATGGTCCCAGACTGGGGGGCTCGCGAGTGGACCAATCAGAACATGGGGCTCTTATCACTGACGCCATTAACATTAGCCAATCCTCAGGGGTCTTCATGTAACAATTTTCATGTATCAAATTGAAGGGACAACCCAAGTATACCACCTGACTGACCCTCAACCACTAATAACGCTCTCTATACGTATGCTATACTAACCCTACCACTCGAGGAACCAATCCAGAGTGGCGATAGGTTTTTTGCTAACTTTCCCAGGTGACGCAAGTAGCGCGTCATACTAAGGTAAAAAGGGCCTGCGAGCCCCACGATGGAGAAGAGAGTGTCAGGACGGACGCGTACGATCCTTGACCCATCCCTGCCGTTTTGTTTAATAAACAGCAGAATCACCTTGCTTCTTGCGTGTGTCTCATACTCATTTTTTGGGATATACGGGAGGAGTTGGGGCCTCCCTGCCCGGAGGTCCGCGAATGGCCCAGCCGACCCCGGGAGAATTTCCCCCCGACAAGTTGGAGGAACTGCTGAGATCTGTTTAAGGTCTGCTTTTATTTTATTTTTCCGAGTACCCCCGTTGCGAGGAGGCCCGGCGGCGCGGCCCCCTCTGCCGCTGCCCCCTTTTGAGGACTACAGGACCATCGCGGAACTGCGAGAAGACCGGACAGCGCAATCCGGATATTGGCCTTCGGGAGCCGGTTGAGAAGTATCCCGCCCGCGGTTGGCGAGTGTCCAGACGTGGTCCAGACGAGGGGTGGTGGCGAGCCGCTTGGAGGGGTGCACGCAGTTGAGCGGCCCCGCATCAAGAGAACTTGGTGAGTATGCCATGCACAACAAGCAATGTGAAATTGTGAGGGAGGGGGGAGGAATTGAATACGGGAGGCGGGAGGTGTTACACAGGTGCGCGGCGAAGGTTTGATAAATTAGTGTTGACGGTGCAATGAATGGTAACTGGACAAGTGCGAGAGCAGTCCGCTACGTTATGGAAGAGAAGGGGGCGGAGCACGAAAACATCACGTGCGGCCGCTCGTAGACACTGATTGGCCTCGGTCACGACCACGTGTAAGGGTGTGTGTGTGTGTGTGGTTTCCTACGATTTGGTAATTATTGATCAATGAGTAGATGAGGATCCCTATTGATCGAGCAGGAAACTCGATAGATAGATGACGTTTCCCTGTAGGCGGTAGCTAGCTGGTTGCCTAATACAGAAGATAATTGGCTGGTTAAGCCCTCCTGTCGAGGGGAGTATCACACGCGAGGCGACGCAGTGTGCACAGTCCGATTATATTGTTGATTACCTTGTTCCAGGCGTGACAGGAAGACAGCTGTGGGGTTAACGGAGGTAGATTGCAAGCGTATTTTGAACTTTTAAAAACATATGAAGAACTTACCAGTAGTTTTGAAAGAGATCGGTGACGTCACCAGTAGGGCTTTCATAGGATATCTCGAACACAAGGCATTTTTCTTTCTGAGAGTGGTGGGGAACAGAATTATGGTAAGGGAGTGTAAAGGTAGGTAAACGGTAACGAGTTGATCGGGGGAAGGTGAAAAGGGGGACGTGGCTGTGCACGGAGAATGCCAGCCACGGCAAGTGAAGAAAGGGGAGGAGGATTAAGAGAAAGTGGGACGGCTGTATAAGAAACGTCACAAGGGGCACGCAGCCGCAGGGGGCTACGTGCGCCTCGGCCGCAGGGGGCCGTAAAGGTGTTCGGTAAAGGAAGAAAAGAAAGAAAAGAATATACAAATGCAAATGCTATATTTTACTATTTTTCCTTAGCGGACTATCGCAAGTCCCCAAACTTACGGGGCCAGGTAAAGATCTAAGGCTGTATAGTGTACGCTGTTAGTAAGATAACCGCTGCCAAATAGGGGAAGGATAATAAGTGAAGCGCTACTATGTCATACGGGGCAGGATCGGGAGGGTGGGGGAACACCCTCACTACCCCGCTACAGCACATATGTAAAACACTGTCACCCCATAGGGAGAAACTGATCAAGTATAGCATAGAATGGACACAGGGGACGGACAACAAAATGACAACACCATGCCCGCCTAATGGCAGTTTCGATCCATATACCCAACATTCACTATTAACCCATCTGCATAACACATACAAGGGGAAGAAGTTGATGCACCACGTGGAGGTGTTTAACTTATGGAGGATGTTCCAAGGGTCCCTACCAGGACCAAACGGAATGTTCATTATGGGGGAAACAACGGAATAGGAGAAGATTAAGGAGGAAGGAGAGAATGGGGAAAAAGAGAGTGAAGGCACACAGAACACGGGGAACGGAGAAGAGGGAGGAGAAAAGAGTAACAATACAAACGAAAAGGAAATAAAAAAGGAACAGAGCGACGATATACCCCTAGCGAAGGTAGTGAAAAAGGAGGAAGGGGGGTTATATCCTTTAACAGAACTACGAGACATGGTTCAATTAAGGGCGGCTGAGGGGTACTCGAACCCGGCATACAGCCCGCCACCATATACAGCCACAGGTAGCCACACAGGAAGGGAGCAGAGTAGCGCGACGGGATCAGCTCGCACGAAAATGCCCGCAGGGGAAGCGGGGATTGGCGAAGAGCAGATCGCAGGAATAGGACAGGATGAGTGGGTAGCTGCGCAGGTATTATTAAAATTACGAGGTTCATTAACAGAAGAAGAGGAGGAGGTAGTAAGAAAAATGGACGAGGACAACACCAGGAAGAGTGAAAGGAAAGGGGAAGAGGGGAAAAGAAAGGGGGAAGAGCTGTTACGACAGAAGGAAGAGATTTTGGAAGAACGATTAGCAGAATTAAGGGATGAGCAGAATGCACTGATCAAGCAGCTCGAGAGAGAGGAAAGAGAGAGAGCACGGGAAAGGAAAGAAAGCAAGAATGAGTTGGACAAAATGAGGGAACGAACTGAGGAGCAAAAGAGAGAAGCAGAAAGGGTGAAGGCAGTAGCAGAAAGGGTATCCAGAGCAGCACTGCGTGACAAGAAAAGGGAGGAAGAAGAGAAAGAAAAGGAAATGGAAATATGGAGAAGGAGATTACTATCAGAAACGACAAGGAAATACGAAGAAGGGAGGATGATAGAGGGTATATTAGAGCGGGAAAGAGCGAGATGGGAAAGGAAGAAAGAAGAAGAAAGGATAATGGAAAAGATGAGTATTGAAGTAATGGAGGAATTGAAAAAGAAAAGAGAGGAAATTTGTAGAGAAATAGCGGAGAAAAATGAAGGGGAAAGAGAAGATAGGAGAGGGGGGAGTGAAGTAAGGAGGTATGTATACAGAGACACAGAAGTAGCAACAACATCATCACAAAGGGGAGCAATTGGCAAAGAAGACAAGGGAGGAATTGATCTAATAGACTTAAAAACAGTAACGATTAGGGGGAAAAAGACAGATTGGGGGTTGCCATTAATGGAGGACTTTTGCAGTGAGGAAGGAGAAGGAATGGAGAAGGAAGGGAGAGACAGTGAAAGGGAAAGCTTAGATAAATTATACATCACCCGGACAAATGGAGAAACACCATGGATCTGCAGGAGAAAGGAAGAACTGGAGGGAAGTGAGGCGGAAGAGCAAGGAATAGCGGAAAGGCAGACACGTGCAGCCACACCCTCACCATCCCGTCCCACATGCTCCCCTACCTCACACTCATTACGTGCAACATGCCCATCTAAACTTGCGCCCTTCCCCCACAAACTGACACCCTATGCAGGCAGGCTTTGAGACCTCCCTGGACGCAGGCAGGGTGAGCGAATACACACGCCCACATTAAATAAAGGAAATGATAAAAGAAAGGGAAGAGATGGAGGAGAAACAGTTACGAGCGGGGGAAATATGGACCCCATTGACGATGTAGAAGACAGGGAAGAAGAGGAGGGGTGTACGGATTCGATTGTGTGGGACCCAAGGGGCCAACCAGGACACAACTTAATGCCACTTCTGGAGAGGGGAGGGGTTAGACCACAATACGTCCCCTGGAAGCATGCAGACAAGGAAAATATAAAGTGCAGGCTCCCATCATTAAGTGGAGGTGTGGGAAAATGGATATATGAAATGGAAAAACACACCGCAGGACAGAAATTGGCAGTGGGGGATGTAAAGGGCCTTCTAATATCAATATTAGGGGATGCAGCAGATGACATCTGGAAGAGAGCAGGCTTCCCCGGGGTCACAATAACAAACACATCACACGATGGGGCACCATTCGCAAACTGCAGACATGCATTATAGCAGGCGCTGAGGGTACAGTACCCAGACACATCAGACATAGGAGCAATTACCTCACGCAAGATGCGTGAGAACGAAGATCCTGTTGATTATATCCAGGAAATTCAAGAGAAGTGGCATATGGAAACTAGAGAACAATGGGACAAGACACCAGCAATATTCTATCATATACTAGTACAAGGGCTCCCAGAAGCAGTTCAGAAACAACTGAAGAAAGTAGTGGGGATGGAAGCAAAAGCAGGGCCAGAAATACAACTGACGATAGTGCATCATTGTAGGACATGGCAAGAAAAAATGAAACAAAAGGAAGAGGATAGAAAAACGGAAGAGGCTAAATTAGTACAGAAAAAACTTACTAAATACACGATGGAAGGTGCACTAATAACTACACCTGCAACAATGACTCAAAGCCCCACACAAGTAGTGGCTGCACAAGATCCCTCCCAAATACAATCATCACAGACTGTAACACAACAGCTGCCGCCACTCCAACCATACACGACTAACATGGGAGGAGGATACTCGACGCCAGGAGCTGGGTATTATAATTACAACAGGGGAAGGGGAGGAATGATGAGGGGGAGAGGATACGGATATAACACACAACAGCAGGGGGGAGGATTTAGAAATTTCTACCCCACCGGGCAACCAATATACCAGGATAACCCAGGAAGCTTTCCATGGCAGAACAGGGAACCACCGGTGTGTTGGATTTGTGGATTAGTAGGGCACATGTCACGCATGTGTAGAATGAGACCAGGGACACCATCATGGGGTGAACAGGGACAACAAGGGCCTACACAGGAACAGCAGGGCATCCAGCAACAGCAGGCATTGCAACAGGGAAATGGGCAGCAACAACTAGTAACACAACAACAGCCACAGACATATTCACTGCCACAACAACAGGTAGCGATAACACAACAACCCCAAGTACAGCAAGTACAGCAACCTGCCCAAATCCAAGACCATAACATAACTTCTACCAATACACAACTACAGCAAACACAACTGGGAAGGGTGACGGTCCTGGGACACAACCCTTACACAGGAAGTGGTCAATCATTATACCCTCAATAGGACAGCCCACAGACGGCCTTGGTGTGTCCCATCCTGTCGGTAACACCTAATAGTGCGGAGGAACCACGCATAGAGGTAACGACAGGTGACAAAAAATTGTCATTCCTTGTTGACACCGGGGCGACCCGGTCTTGCATAAGGGAAGGCAAATTTAAGATGTCAGGTGAAGCCATGAACACCCAATGATTCTCTGGGGCTAGGGGGTTGGTTCCCTTTACTGATAACATTCCCTTATCAATAGGGGATTATGATATGTCAGTCCCGCTTTTATATTCTAGGGCCTCACCAGTAAACATACTGGGGAGAGACATAATGAGCAGGTTGAACATGACGATCTCCTTTACGGAGGACGGCATAATTTGCTCCACTCCAGGAATTAACATGCTCACTGCACGACAAATTATGCAAGCATACTGTGGACAGACAGTGATTAGGGCTGAGCCAGTAGATGGTGAACTGTTCCAGTACGGGACAGACATGGCATTTGCATGGATGCCAGGAATAGAAGGAAAGATCTGGAGGAGGCCAGCAGCCTATTTGTTTAGACCAGAAACACCAGCCAATGAACCAGAAGGAAAGGTAATTTCAGTGAACATAGAGAGCATTATAGCAACTGCTGATTACATCGCAGTACATGCCCAAGACAGAGAAGGAAGAGCATGGAGGGCAGTGATAGCACTAGCAGAGGGATGTAGGCTCACCCAGGTGTCAGATGAGGAGCTCTTCTCAGAAGAAAAGGAAGAAGGTGAAATGGTGTTTATGATGAGTGTAGAAATATGGCTAAGAGTGACGTACAAACAAGTGGCACAGAAAATTGCAATGGCACTTGAAGCACCCACATCCACCCCAGTTCCCTTCTTTGAGGAGGATATGGCAAAGGTACCAACATCATTATGGACTATTAGTCCCTATGACGTGCGGTGCATAAAAAGTATAGGGGGAGTAAGAATAAAATTGAAAAAAGGTGCAATACTCCCCAGAGTGAAGCAATACCCACTATCAAAAAAGGCAGATGAGGGCATATATGAAACAATAACGGCCCTTATAAATAATGGCATATTGGTACCATCAGAGTCACCATGTAACACAGCTGTATACCCAGTGCGCAAAGCTAAAGGGGGGTCTTGGCGCTTCATACAGGACCTCAGGCCCTTGAACAACATAGTGGAAGCAGAATACCCCATAGCAGCAAACCCGGCCACAATATTGTGCGGCATTCCAGCAGAGGCATCACGATTTACAGTGATAGACCTCAAAAATGCCTTTTTCTCAATACCCCTGCACCCAGACTCACAAGATCTGACAAGCTTCACGTACAGAAACACAAAATGGAAACATACCAGATTGCCACAGGGGTACTGCGAGTCACCCTCAATTTTCAACAGAGTAATACAGATGGACTTGGGTAACATTGAAGTGAAAAGCACAGTGTTGCAGTATGTTGATGACATAATAATTTGCAGCACAAACGAAAGAAGATGCAGAGAGGACTCATTGAAGATGCTGACAATATTGGCTGAAAAGGGTTACAAGGTAGACAAGGAAAAGTTACAGTACTGTCAGGAACAGGTACTTTACATAGGTCAGCTCATATCCCAATACGGAAGAAAGATTGCACCACAAAGAGCACAGGCCATTTCAAAAACACCGCTGCCCCAAAAAGTGAGGGAACTGCAGCAGTTCCTGGGACTGTGCCACTACTGTAGAGCCTGGGTATTTGATTACAGCTCATACATAGGACCCCTACTTGAGGCGTTAAAAGAAGCTAACTAAGGGGAGAAAAAGTTGGGGTGGACAATGGAAATGAAAGAGGCCTTTGATGAACTAAAAGATGCGATATCAACTGCTCCGGTACTGGCCACCCCAGATTATGAACGACAATTCTTTATATTTTCACATTGCGACTCAGCAGTAATGAAAGCAGTGTTGGCTCAAAAAACAAGCATGGGTTACAAACCAGTAGCGTTTTACAGCGGCCACTTGGATCCTGTGATGTTAGGTTATTTCCCTTGCGAACAAGGTCTCGCCGCAGCTGCCTTTGCGGTAGAGAAAGCATCATCAATAACAATGGGGTGCCCAACCACACTATTTGCGGAACATGCACTTTTTGCAATATTGAACAAGCCTAAGTCCACACTAACCACGCAGAGGGCGTCAGGTTATGAGATCATCTTATCTAGACCAGAACTATCAATTGTTAGATGCAGCACGGTTAACCCTGCAAGGTTTATAGCAGAAGAAATTGAGGAAGGAGACTATGCACACGATTGTACGCAGACTACCGAAATGTACTCATGTACTAGAAAAGTTGAAGAGGACGCACTAGATGGAGGTGAGCTCTTGTTCATTGATGGGTCATCAACAATAGACCAAAGTGATGGGATAAGGAGAACTGGGGCAGCAGTGGTAAAAATGACAGAGGAACCAGTGTGTGTGGCGATGAAATGCGTACAATTACCACAGCATTACTCTGCTCAAGCAGCTGAATTGGTTGCACTGATCTTGGCATTGAAGGAAAGCTTTGACAAAAGAGTGACTATATATTCTGACAGCGCATATGTCACGTCTACTGTCCACTCAGGATTGTCCAAATGGAGGAGAAGAGGGTTTAGGAGAGCTGACGGCACCCCAGTACAACATGCTCTCTTGTTAGCTGAACTAATTGAAGTAATAAATGACCCCCAAGGATTAGCTTTGGTCAAATGTACCGCACACACTAATGGAGAAGATCATATCTCAAAAGGGAATGCAGCAGCAGACGCACATGCGAAGTATGCTGCATATTTTGGTGAGATATGGAACCCCCCAGAGTTAGAGAGAGGGAGAGGGAGGGGGATAGCTAAGGAGATGTTGATAAGAGAGGGGTACACCCATCTCCCAGCTACACAGATAATGGAGCTACAAGCGGCTGCACCAATGGCAGAAAAGGAAATATGGGTAAAAAGAGGATGTACAATGTCACCAACTGACGCACTATGGCGCCAGGGTAACATGGAAAGATGGTAATGCCATTGGCACTATTGAACACCGCCCTGAGCCAACTCCACCACCCAGCCCACACAGGCAAGGAAGTTATTGCAGCACGAATTAGGGAAGATTGGTTCTGTCCCGAGTTAAATTCCCATGTGACGAATTTTATCAGCAATTGTCTCACATGTCAACAATTCACGGCCGGTCACACGCTGAAGGTGATAAAAGGTACTATACCCCGGCCAGAGGGACCCTTCCTGCACATCCATATTGACTATGTTGATATGATCAACGTATGTCAAGGAAATAGGTATATGATTGTAGTAGTATGCCCATTCTCCAGGTGGATTGAGGCAGGACCCTGCTCACACCCAGATGCATTCAGAGCAGCTAAATTTCTAGTGAGGGAGGTTTTCCCCAGGTGGGGAGTGTGCGAGGTACTACGGTCAGATAATGGCCCGCATTTCGCTAATGAAATGTTCCAGCACATCACATCCTTACTGAACATCAAGCATAAATTTGCATGTGCATATCACCCGCAGGCCAACAGTATATGCGAACGCCTGAATGGCCTACTGAAGGAGGCAATTGCAAAGGTACAGCAAAAAACAAAGAAGAGTTGGTTGTATTGCCTTCCGCTAGCCCTATTTGAGCTAAGGAATAGACCAGGCTCCGATCACCACCTCACCCCTCACGAGGTGGTGACCGGACGTCAAATGCGCCTTCCTCTAACGCCAACATCAAGAGCATTCACAGATTATGAAAACACTGCAACTGTTCTTGGTGATGAAATGTACCAATATGTGTCTTCTTTGATTACTAGTGTAGTGTTTGTGTCTCAACAGCTCGAGCGCACGCGGGGCGGGTCTAAGAGTGATCAACAAGAAGACGTGGATAAAGAATTGGAAAAGGGAAAACTGTGCAAAATTGCTAAAGGTGACCACGTACTCCTCCGCAATTTCAACAGAAAGTGGAACAGCCCACGCTTCACTGGCCCCCACCTGGTAGAGGAAGTATCTATGAGAGCAGTAAAGGTACAGGACAAATGTGCTTGGAATCACCTACACAACGTAAAGATCTGCAAACTCCAGACCCGCCCTAGCGTCACCGACAGGTCCATTGGAAGAACAGCAACAGCGTCACCCACGGAGAAAGAGACTTCTACCACAGCTGACGACCTAAGTGTCCCCATACCCTACCACCCCCCAGATTCCCCAGAGAAATAGAGAACTACTGAAATAGAGAAGGGTAATTCCCATACCGCCCACCCCATGGTCACACGATCAAAGAGTAAAGAGACTTCCGCCAGTTGAGCTTTAAATCCTCTGCCTATCGACCTCCTACCCACTGCAGTAATCACCCGACTGAAGGACATTATCTTGCACATATACACATGTAAACACTTGAATGTTCTCTTTTTTCTTTCTCGCACATGCAGGTACCGCATACTATTGTACTGCTAAGAAAACAGATAACTAACAAAGTTCATTGCCCAGGAGTAGATGCTATCCTCAGACGATAACTACCCTGAAGAGCTATCACACCAATTTGTCTATCACATAAAAAGGCCAAAGTACCTGAAAAGAAGGAGGATACGTGTTTACTACACAGCATTTCTCTTGGCCATAGAACAATCAATGCCCCATCTTCACCAATACTTGCCTGTCTTAAGAGATAGATCGCTTAGATTGGCGTGGGAACAGCTCTTCGCCTGGGCACTGAACGACTACTTGATAGGGAGAGCTTGAAAACAACAACTAACACTAATAACAAGCATATTGAGAATTTTCAGGCGGGCAACTTTAACGTCGCAAGAATTAGCTGCCGGACTGCAGCAAGGTAAGAGCAAAATGCCGGTGAGACTAGCATCTGTAATAAAGATGATAGGGATTTTGATGATCACCGGGTTCTTTGCTGCCTCTGTATGGCAGAAAAGTTATGCTATCAATATTTTTGCTGTACCCAAACCTAATATACCCCCACCCACGGCTGCAACAGGTGTTACGTCAGGTGGTACTAGCAAAATTCCACATAAGGGAAATAGAGTTAAACGCAGCACATACTCAGATAATAAAGGTATTGACAACTACATACAAGATTCAGCTCATGTCTCGAACAACATGTGGTACCAACACATGACCCAAATAGGTAAGCAGACAACAGAAGACAGCTGCTACGTTTGCTCATTGATCCCATACGCCATGAGCGCTTCTCGAACTTTCGTTGCCACGGAAATAGATGAAAAGACAGCACGATGTATAGTATACTTGGCACTGTTCCAAACGAAAGGGAGATTTCAAGGGACGACGGTGCACCTGGTATGGAAAACGCGAGACACATATCCATACGAAAACAACTTCCTCAAGACTTATTTGAGTTACCACAAGACAAGTTTGCATGCTGAAGCATTCAGGTACATGACAAGTGGCCCTGAAAAAGGAGAAACAAAGAAAGTAACACTACAATACCTACCATGTGATTGGTACGCCACTGAAGTTCCTGGTAAACAAGGATGTTGGGAGAGACCACTGATAATAATAACAGGGAAGGTGTACCTGGACAACAAATGGGACATAGGAGTGGTTGGCAGCAACATGGTAACGAGAGAGGATACTACAACTATTGCTGAACACAACGACAGATGTTGGACGACTTGGGTCAAGTACGTACCCATGCTAACGTGGATAGAGAAGGATGAAGACCCAATAAGCATACTGCCGCTGTCTGCACCTAAGATATGCTACCAACATAGAGGAGAAGTGGACGTGGGATACAACACCAACTGTGCAAGCGTGATGGAGTTACCTGAGGGGGGAGCAGGAACAGCAGTATTAATGGACCATTACTGGGCCTGCGGAGACAAGGCATACCACACACTGCCCCCTCTGTGGAATTGTATATGCACAATGGTACACGTTCATGTACCATCACTAGTGGTGCCCCAAAAACATGTGAACGTGGCGAACTTCCCTAAAATGGATGAAGGAAACAAGAGGAAAAAGAGATCTGTACAACCTCAGAAGGGGCCAGAGAACCAAAACAACAGCAACAACACTGTCCTGAATAGAAAGAAGAGACAAGGAGAACGTCTGACAGGAAATTACCTATGGGGAAGGTCAGAAACAGCACTCACTTCAATCCCACCAGAACACAGACTATTCAGCAGAGCAGCAATGTTCTTCTCCTCAATAATACATCCGGGACTACAAGCCTACGCAAACGCAAAATGGCTCCAGATAACTAGATGGGAACTAATGATGACAATTAATTCTACAGTAAATGGATTCAACGCAATAAAAGAGGAACTGCGAGCAGTAAGGATGGTAGCACTACAGAACAGATATGTACTGGACCTCCTTAAAGCAATGGAAGGAGGAGTTTGCACAAAGATAGGACAATCATGCTGCACATTCATTCCTGCTAACGATGCTGACAATGGTACACTGAAAGATGCAGTATCACAACTGGCCCAGATGCACTCCAAAATGATGGATGAAAGTAAAGGTGTGAAAAAGGATGACAGCTGGTTTTCGCTATTATGGTCATGGATGCCATCTTGGCTGTCGGACGGACTGAAGATTATAGTTGGATGCATAATTTTGGCTGGAGGTGCACTGATCATAATAAGATTTTGGAAGGCCCGGAAGGCACGCACCACAGACGAAATGATCGAAATGGTTGGTATGCACCCCTTGATGCCGGCAGATGATGGCCAACACACAGGCATAATAATAAAAGAGAGAGAGAAATTGCGCAACCAGATCATCACCAACCACCTGGACCCACCATCTGTGAAGCTCGAAAAACCAAGAAACCCAAGGAGCTACATAGGGAAATGGGTATACTGCACACCTGGAGGAACCTGTGTATATATGTATTGGTCATTTGAAGACCATGTCAACCACTATGGACATTTGGGAGGAGTAACTAAAATATGGAGAGTGAGAGGAGATAAGGAAAAGGATATGTTTGTGGTCACAAGTCGACCAGAGGGGGGACTGAAGTGGGAGAATGGAACAAAAGGCTCCCACCAATCCCCTCACACCCCTGGCCTAGAGGATCACGGCCCAGGCACCCGCCACGAGAGGAGTTTGCCCATCTACCAGATGACCAAATACCCTGGTACAGGAACATACGGATGTTCCCACCCGCCTGCCCACCAGCCGGCCCTGCCCATGCCGACACCTGCGGCATGGATGAACTCGACTGAACCATCCAACACTAAATCAACACATCGTTAGAGATGCCATGACGACCTAGCCAACGGTCAGCACACCCGTGCAAACATGCACACTGGACACTCCCACACCAATCCACACGAAGAACATATTCAGTGCTATGACGTAGGTGACGGACACACCCACTGACGCGCATCTTTATTATTTTTCACATAGGCTTTTCAAAATGCAGAAACGCAAGACGCACAATGAACTCATCTAAAATGCTTGCTCACGCCTCTCCTAAACCCATGCATTGCAATGAGAAATATAACGAAGACATGATACTGGGGATAAAGCAATATGATACCATAACCTAAAGCGCTGTGTATCAAACGTTTCCACCTATGCACCAGGCCCAAGTAGGCCGCAAGCAAGAGCTTCCGTGAACATTGAGTGAGCAAGAGTACAGTTGCTGACCCTGCAGAATGAGCCCGGCGAGAGCAGACAGTCAAGGGCACAATGTTGCAAACTCGCATGCCGCAAGCCGACGCCAATGTCACACCTGCAAATTAAGCCAGGCACACAGTGGAAAATACAATATTAATTGTGCAGAATTCTGCCTCAACCACGGTCTCGCCTCACGTTTCAAGACACAGGCAGATACAATTAAGCGACTCAATGGACATCTGCGGCGGGGGGAGTAGTCTGCCTTCCAGCATATGAATAAATCCTCACATTGTCTGCACATACCCATAGTGATACATTGTTGCAAATGACAGGTGCACCGCGAGCTGGGAACAGCGATGGTCCCAGACTGGGGGGCTCGCGAGTGGATCAGAACATGGGGCTCTTATCACTGACGCCATTAACATTAGCCAATCCTCAGGGGTCTTCATGTAACAATTTTCATGTATCAAATTGAAGGGACAACCCAAGTATACCACCTGACTGACCCTCAACCACTAATAACGCTCTCTATACGTATGCTATACTAACCCTACCACTCGAGGAACCAATCCAGAGTGGCGATAGGTTTTTTGCTAACTTTCCCAGGTGACGCAAGTAGCGCGTCATACTAAGGTAAAAAGGGCCTGTGAGCCCTACGATGGAGAAGAGAGTGTCAGGACGGACGCGTACGATCCTTGACCCATCCCTGCCGTTTTGTTTAATAAACAGCAGAATCACCTTGCTTTTTGCGTGTGTCTCATATTCATTTTTTGGGATATACGGGAGGAGTTGGGGCCTCCCTGCCCGGAGGTCCGCGGACGGCCCAGCCGACCCCGGGAGAATTTCCCCCCGACAACAGGGAACAGGGGACACCCCTGCCACCAGTGGTCGAAGTGAGCGGGTGTGGTTAGGAGCGGTGCTCCTCTACTTTTTTAATTACGTTTTATAGCTCCTATGCTTTTATTTTGAATAGAAACTGTTCCGGAATGGTTTAATTTTAAAGTAAAAGTGTAAGAAGAAGTTGAAACTTGCACTTGCAGTGCACTGCACTGAAAGTTCCCTTAAACAGCAGGCGCATATGTTTGGGAGTTTGTATTGTGCGTGGGATGGGCGTGGTGAAGGGGTTTGCGGGGAGTGGGTGCAGGCCAGCAGGGAACATAGTTCCATTACTTCTTTTCATACACTTTGACCACTGCCCACCACCCATGCTCCCCATACTCTGCATTATGGCCTTCAAATTCATTGTTTTGCCAAGTTGAATTGCAATAAATGCACATTATGCTTTTTGAAAATCATTTTGAGGAAGATCTTAAAACACACTGACACATTACCTTATTTCAAACAAATGTAAATGTTCTCATTTTTAATTTCCCTACTCCTTTTTCATCCCCTAAATGCTAAGTATGTTCATTCTAAATTCTCTTCCCATGAGGAATCATTGTAGGCTACACCCACTCCCACTCTTAATTTGTTAAATACACTTTTATAAATCATTTGGTGCATATAGCTAAGTTATACTTCTTGGAACAGGTGTGAGAACTACACAGGCAGGCAGCACTCCTGCATTATTTCAGACTTTCTCCTTTCGATGAGCTCTGACCCAGCAGAGTATCCTGGAACACTCATTAAAACAATCGTAAGGCCTATTGTTTCACTTTACTAATTAGATAAGAGGTATAACTAGACTGGGCTCAGTGGAAATATGAGGATTATCAAAAGGAAATTGCTTTTCAAAGGCAAGTTGGGCTGGGTAAAGATAATTTGCATTCTAACTTACTTGCATGTGACTAACCCTGCCTTTCAGAAGGGACTGGCTGTCAGAAAAACACAAATATTTAAAAGAGCAGAAAAAGTGAACAAAAATGTAAATGAAGAAGGAGTCGGGATCTTGCCACCTGACCCCCTCCCATCAAGTTAATGATAAAACTGAAGGCCAGAAAACATCACAATCAACCATCCTATTGGGGACGAATCCGAAATACACCAATGATCGATAAATACACAGAGAGGTATCCTCTTAGTCAGACATACCCACCTGGCACAGTGCAAATCTATCCGTGTGTGAATGAAGAGCCACAAGCCATGATCAGAGACACCTATATGGACAGCCTTGACTAAGCACCAAGAAGCCAGTATGCTGATGTCATTAGCAACACCATGACATTACAGCGTTAGACATGAAGCACACGTGCAATCCTCACTTTGTGACACAAACGTGCATTTGAATACATGAAGAACACAAGAGTACAGTTCTATAGTTAGAGGACAGATATATATATATATATATATATATATATATATATATATATATATATATATATATATATATATATATAGTAAAACAACTTTGTTAAAGGGGGACGTTATGGTTAAGTTGTGCTACTAAAAACCTATGAAATTCAGACGTTATGGTTCCAAGTAAAACCGAAAAACCCCTGAAATTCGCCAGTTATGGTAAGCTAAGCAACCATAACACACGTAACCACCGTGCACTGCTAAGACTAACACCCAGGACCCAGTAACAGGAAAATCCTTTTCCAACATGGCCACCATGGAAAGAGAAGGCGAGGGTTCCATACAGGGCCCTCTTCGCTTTCCATGGCAGCCTGCAGAAGGCAAAAAGAGAACCCTATGACCATATTACCACCAACACATTTTTCTTCCCTTTCAGATCTATCCTAATTTTGAATAACTTCACCACAAAGCCAGTCCCAAGGGGACATGGCCACTTTAATCCTATGTTTTGTCCCTTGTGGTCATGGCCAGTAGTCAGATTGTCCGCATCATGAACTTATTCCATGAACCGTACAATCTGGCCACTGCCCATGGCCACATGCTACCCCTCAATCACTAAAGGTATACCGCTATTTTTTGTAGCTATATTATGACAAAACCATGCTTGTAGATCCTTGCCAATGCGCCTTACGCAAGTTTGCTGGAAATCCACCCACGTTTTATTTTTTCAAAAGTGTCAAATGAATGCACGTACAATCGTCATATAACCTAGCCCCCACTTCACAAAATCCATTCAGACCTTACGAAAACATTTATATCTAGATGTATAATCTTTTTGCAAACCTTTGTGTAGATTTGTCAAATGGCACCACATTTATAAGCCTTTACATTATTTTGGCACCCCACCTCTAATTTTGCCCCTCTTGACAAAATCCCACCAAACTTCGCAAAAACATTAATATCTAGATCTATTATCAGTTTGCCAAATTAAGTGTAGATTCGTCAAATGTCACCTCATTTATAAGCCATTACATTATTTTGGGACCCCCCTCTAATTTTGCCCCCTCTGCACAAAATCCCACCAAACTTTGTAAACTCATTCCAAATCAGGTCAGAAATATCCCATCTCATCCTCATTACCCCTCACCTCCCCAGAGATTATTTCATAAATTTGACCAGTGCAATGCTCAGAAAATATTATTGTCCGAAGGGTTCGGCCATGTATTTTTATATACATACATTGATCTATCGCAAAACCTTCCAATGCACATTACCTCACTTTTCCTCTTTTATAAACTTGCGAAATCTGACAGCAGGACGCGTCCATCTTGTGCTATTCTTATCCATTGCTGCATCAGCCTAAGGTAAACTGCCCTGACGTCACTAAATCATATGCCCTGCCCCTGAGCCTCACATCACCAAACCTAGTGATATTCTCCACCTTTCTCAGTGACGTTCCTCATCAGCGTAGCCAAACGCGCCCATAATCACCTACGTGATGTGACGCAGAACCCAAAAATCAACACACATGGACTCACAACACAGCACGTCACAATTCGGAATATAAAACCATACTTTAAAAGTAAACAACAACACTGTACAATTTGTGAAGTACTTTTATTTCACAATAAACGCTCCTAGAACATCCAACTTTTTGTGGAGCAGGATATGTTTTTAGAGGGGGGTGTATAGTGAACGAAGTCTATTGTATTCTAAAATGCAAGGAATATCAGCGTTTCCTTTACTTGCATCAAAGTTGATTAGAAATAGACGGTCAAGTGTACGGAAGCGTGATAGTGCACGTAGCTCATGCCTTCTTTAAAGACTGTGTTACCAATATCTATCATTGCTTTGTCTAGGGTAAGACCTTGTGATTTATGAATGGTTACTGCGTATGCAAGAGTAAGAGAAAATTGTTCTCTGCGTACATACATGTCTTTGAAGAGAAGGAATCGAGCTGTTGAGCATCCTATCCTTTTCACTTCTGAAAGTTTGTCAAAGAGAATATTGACAAACTGAATGTTGTTGTCAAGTGGGTATGTTTGAAAGCCAACAACTGTACCCAGTGCTCCATTAACTAGTCCTTGATCTATGTCAAGGTTACGTTTAAGCATTACTCTACAATTTAAGGATAATTTTAATATTTTGTCCAGTCCAGCTGTGTTGGAGATTGAATTTTCTAAACTATTTAGTCTTGTTATGGCTTGCTCACACATGGGTAGTGTCATACCATGTACGTCTAGTTTGTCTGTGGCGCTAATTTCAATTATTGGTTGCATTTCTTTTTTTAACATTGTTTCATTGAATTTGAAACAGCTTGCAAGAGTTGGCATTAAGGCCATACAATTAACATTTTTGTGTGCTAATTGTTCCATAACATCCATAGCACATGCATTATCGCCACAAAGTGCATGATTGTGCTGGGTTTTCAATATTGCTTGTGCTTCTTGAGATAGTATACCAACTCTAATACTTTTTAAGATTTTGGCATACGTGAGATCTGCAGATTGCCGCATGTTTTCTGTTAATTCTCGGTATTGGAAATGTTGGCAAAGGTTGACATTTCCTATGCTGCCAACAGTTTTACGGCAGAGTTTGTGTCCTGAGGGTTTAAAAATAGGCTCACCTTTCACTGGTGTCAATTGAAGAAGATCTCTGAACACAATAATGTGTTTTCCTCCAAAGAGCTCTTTGTAGTTTGTTTTAAGTACTTCTTGTAATCTGAGGTGAATCAAAGCCAACATTAGGTTGGTGACCATGCTCACTTCATCTATTAGTGGCATTTTAACTTGTTTTAATACTCTGCGTAGTTCCGTATCAGCTTCTGTAGAAAGTTTGTAATAGTCTAATTTGTTTTGGTGTTCTACTGGCAGAAGTAGTACTCGGTGTAAAGTGACACCGCCTATGTTGTAGGCAGCTAAACCTGTGGGGGCAGTGACAAAAGCTGACAGTTTGTTGTTTGTCAATTGTTGAAGGAATTTGCTGATGATTTTGATTAAGAATGTTTTGCCAGAACCAGCTTCACCACTGACGTACAGTAGTATAGGTTTGTGATTTTGCCAGGTGCATTCTTTATTTTCATGTTGTACACCATGTGCAAATTCTTTTGTTACTTCTTGAAAAATGCTACGCTGCTCATTGTTTTGTTTTGATTGTAGTATAGTTAAGTCGTCTTTATCTTCATACTGACACATGGTGTTTTCCACTTCCGTCATAGCTAATTCTGCCTCATTTGCTATTAGTGGCTGTTCCAGTGGTTCTTGGCTTCCTGTTACAGAAGGTTGACTACTGTCAGGAGTGTCCTTATCTAGTAGGGCCTGGAGTTCTTCTTCGTGTTGCTGTTCATTGTGCAACATTGTTTTGTAGTGTGTAAAGTTTACATCAGTTATAATGCTTTCATTTGCTTTGAAAGCATCTTCGTAGGAGTCATAGTTATCTAGCATTTCTTCTTCTTTTCTCCATGGTTTAAAGAGTTGTAGCAGGGACATGTAATATAGTTCTTTATGTTGAGGAGTCTTTAATGATAATTTGATATGTTTAATTACATTTGGTTTGGTGAGTTTTACTAAGCTGCCTTCACAATTTGTCATTCTGTATCTACCTTTTTTTCATCAGGTTTTATATTATTTTTGTATGTGAAGTTTTGGGCTATGTGGTATAGACACATGGTTTCCAAAGTGGTACTTCTGTTTGGGTAGTATGTGTCCAGCAAATTGTTTTTCAAAATGTCTTGGTTGTTGGGATAATTTGTGGCTATTGTTTCTATGTTGTCGTATGATTTCAGAACTCTTTGTCTAGATTTAGCAGGACCAAGACTAGCCATACTATATTTTAGATTTTCCATACAAAGCAGTACCGGTTAAATGATCTGCTGCTTCATAGGAGCCACACTCTCTATGGGAGAGCATTTTTATGCCCAAGCTGTATAATTTCTGAGACAGTGTTTTGTCTGATGACAGGTCATTCCAGAGGTCTTGAAGCTCTGTTTTTTCTGCTTTGGTTAAGTATGCTGTAACATATCGTGCAACTGCAGTGGAATTGTCTGCAATGTACTGCACATCTATGTTTGCATTCCATAAGAGGGCAATGATTGCATTGTAATCATTGATATATTTTTCTTCTTCTGTTCTTTTTATGTAATATGTATTTTTAGGTGAATTATCTTTAACATTATGTCTAACTGAAGACATGAAGTTGTTCACTTGACCTGTTTTTGTAACTGGTCTAGGGAAACCAAAGCGGCATTTGGTGTAGTATTTCCCTTTGCTTTTGTATTTGTGACGACAATATTTGCCACATTTGTGTCTTTGAAATTGTAAAATGTGTGCATGAAGATCACTATTTGTTGCTTCCGATGGAATTTCACAAGTGACATACTTTTCGATAAACTGTACCACAGTGGCATCATTGTCTTGACCAAATTTAGGAGCATCTTTAATCCATAAAATCATGTGGATATGTCCTGCTCCTCTGGCTTAGTATTCTTTTCTCCAAAAGAAGTGTTGCACTTCTCCGGGGGGAGGAACAGTTTTATTACAAACAGAGTGTGGCATAGCAATGAAGTGATGATGAAAATATCTTGAAACATTAAAAGGATCTGGAGAACAAAGTTCTCCAGATGTTAGTATATCTATGTTTGTCTTGTTTTTGTTTGATATGCGTAGGAAATCATGTAAATCTTCCCATGCATATTCTGCACAACTTAATGTAACAAACCAAGTGGGTGGGCCAAGGTTTCTTATCATACAATGTACATCTCCATGACGTTGGAACCAGTGCTCTTTAGTACCAACCATGTTTGCTAATAGATTTGTAATACTTGATTGTAAAACCTCATCTTTTTCTTGCACTTTTTGTAATAATTGTGTAGCTGACATATTTTGAAAGTGGGTTCCTGATTTTAATGTGTGTGCAACTCCATAATATAGAGTTGCTAGTTCACTTTCAAAGAGTAGGTGGAATATGTATTCCACATTTTGTCTAAATCTGGGATCTTCAGATTACATCCGAAACGAGCGGTATTCTGATGCTGTTATTTGAATAGGTCTATCATCGTACCTTCCTCCTTTGCCAGTAGGAAAGAGTAGAGGAAAAGCACGTGCTTCTAAAGTTTTTTTCCCATATGCTGATTGGTGATCCTTTTGTTTGTCGCATATGGTATGTTTCTAGTGCATCTTCTACGGTGTCATTAGAGTGCAATGGATGAATTGTATAATGGTCTAAAGTATTGGATACTGTAGCAGGATCTAGAAGCTCAAATTGGCCAGTTTCTGGTGACTCTTGAATTATTTCAGTGGTTTCCTTCAAGGTTTCTTCAATATTAATTTCTTTGTAGTATTTATCATTGTCTTTTAGATAAAGCTTGTCTAACTTTATGTAAGTCTACCAGTTGTTGCCAATTTGTTTTGTCTTTTGTAGGCACACCATTCACTAAGATAATTAAAGATTGCTCCATTGGACGTTGCACTCCCAGAGTGTGCACATTTTGTTTTAGATCTAATGGTAAATACACTACTTTGCCACAAATGCCTTTCACCAATTCAGAGGGAGGTAATGTTGCTGTTTTTGGATGAAGGCATATTATTGATTGTGGGTGCACTGTTTCATTTATGATGCTCTCATATAAATTGAGTTCTTGTAGGGCTTTTGGTAGTGCGAATAATTCCAAATTATTTGTGATAGCACGTGAAGGAGTTTGGTTGTTGTCAGGTTTTATAGTGCAGTAACTGCAAAGTATTAAGGGGTCAGTTATTTCGTATTTGTTTTCTGCTATAAGGTAGAGAGCTAATTCAAACCATTTAGAATCTTCATTGTCTTCTATTTTGTATGTTGGGTCTACAGTTTTTGTGTTACTTTTATAAAAGGTTTTGCGGCAACATACACACACATGGTTTGGTACTTCAGCAGATGCACTTTTAAATTTCAGTATTTCTTTTTTGTATGTGTGTAGTAGAAGGTTGCCATGCGTAGAATTGTTGCTAATTTGTTAATTCTTGCTAATTGTGTAAAGCTATTTCATTCTGTAAGTGGCTTTCACTTCCAAAATATTCTTTCTGGATATAGTCGATTTCTTCAAATAGGTCTTTTGCTGTACCATGTAGAAGAATGTTATTTAAATTGGCTAGTGCTAAAGCAGGACTTTTAGCATAGGACAGTTTATAGACTAGTTTTCTTATAGTTGAATGATGTGTTGATAACATTTTGATATGATGGAAGGTGGTTTTGCAAGTAGGTCCTGAAATGCAGGCCAATGAATGTCCTTGTAGTCCTGTGTACTTGCGCACTGGACAGGTATCCATATTTTGCAGTAGTTTAATTTTGATTGTGTCTTTGCCTTTCACATACTAATTGAGGAATTGGCGGAAAGACTTGAAAGATTTTTTGAGAATGTTACACATTGACATGCATGGCCATTTGTATACTAGACGTTCTGGTTCAGTTGAATTCAGAGGTAATTCTAAGTTTTCTGGGGATATTTTTGTAAGCAGTATTTCTTGTTCCATTATGGTATTATTAACTTTTTCATAACCTCGTCCACTGCTATGTATGGCAATTGTATTTGTTTGCTTTTTTTGTATGCTTCTTCATTAAAATATGGTTCTGTGCTTGTAGTGTGACTCCACTCACCTCCACAGATATTTAAGAAGTTATTTTTGTTGACATTTCGTTTATTGAGAATCTTTTTTGTAATTTAGTCATTAGTTTTGTTAGTGGTTTCATTTTGTTTAACACTAAAATAAATAACTTTCTTTTGAGAAGGATTGCACTGTCTATCAAAGCTTCTAAAATTAATTTCCTACGGTAGGTTTTAAGGGTTGTGCATGATTTCTCTCCTGTTTTTATAAGATTTTGAAGGACTCTGTGGCGGAACATTTTTGCTAAAATACTTTTATTGGTATGCTTACTTGGTACTATATAGGAACTTATATAGGAAGGATTTATAGGAACAGTTTTAAAAGTATTGTTAGCTGAATTCTTGTTAATCGTTTTCTGTTTCGTTTTACATTTTGATAGAGGAGGCAAAGTTTCTGTACTTGAAGCTTGTTTTGTTTCGCTAATTGACTGTATTACCTGTTTTGTTTGAACTTTTTGTAAAAATTCTGCTAGGTTTTTTACTGAATATATATATATATTTAGTAAAAAAAACTTTGTTAAAGGGACGTTATGGTTAAGTAGCGCTACTAAAGACCTATGAAATTCAGTAAAAAAAGTTGTTAAAGGGACGTTATGGTTCCAAGTAAAACCGGAAAAACCCTTGAAATTCGACAGTTATGGTAAGCTAAGCAACCATAACTCGCGTCACCACTGTGCACTGCTAAGACTAACACCCAGGACATCAAAGATGACATCACAAACACTGCAGGTGGCTGCCTCAGATGATAAAACTCTAGGGGGCGACAGTCTGACTCCAATATTATTTTAAATACATTGTAACACAGACACATTAGTCCTTCGCCTGTACTCTACACACATTATATTGAGGAACACCTCCAAATGTACGATATAACTTTTGTGACAAAAAAACACCACTGTTTTACTTCTTGCTGCCACTTCCCATCCCAGCCTCAGCAACCCTCACCTTCCGAGACAATATTTGATGAGTTTAACAAGTGCAATGTTCTGTTTTTTTTATATGTTTTTGCGGCGATGTCCGCAGACATCAAAACACGGATCAAAGATGGTGGACGCATTGGAACAATCTGACGCACTTCACGCTCTTCACCATCCAATGAGCGAACGCGTCACATGTCCGCGGACATGATGCGCCCGATTAGCCAATCGTTATCTTGTCCGCGGAGCAAACAGGGAAGTGTGACCGCGGAGCGGACATAGATATCACACATTTTTTTAGACCTACTTTTTGATCGTTTAAAAAGAAAGTACTGGACGGATTTTCACTAAATTTACAAAAGCACGCTTTCGGTACCAAACCGGTGCTCCTGCTGCAAATTTGGTGAAAATCCGTCCAGCGGTTTGATCTGTATCTGTGCGCAAAGTTTTTCCCCCATTCAGTCTATGGGAAAAAAATAAATTTTGGGCCCCCCCCTATAACTATGCCCCCCCCGGGCCAAACGTCACCAAACTTTGCAAAATATTTCAGAGTGGGCCATACACAGTGGTGGCGTGAGTTATGGTTGTTTAACTTACCATAACTGGTGAATTTCAGGGGGGTTTTATCAGTGCAACTTAACCCCATAATGTCCCTTTAACAAAGTCTTTTCATTGAATTTCATAGGTTTTTATTAGTGCAACTTAACCATAACATCCCTTTAACAAAGTTTTTTCATTGAATATATATATATATATATATATATATATATATATATATATACTGTCATTGCTTTTATTATTTTTGCCATTAGCCAAAAGCAGCAACGCAGAAACCGTAAGGCACAAGAGATCCTAAGCAAAGCTTGCAGATGCTGAAACGTGAATAACCCTATGAACCTGCAGGAGCATGTATGGGACATGACAGGGCCATGACAGGGCCAGGACAGGGCTCCCCTTTCATTCTCAACTTAAATTTCACTTCCTCTGTCTGGTCTTCAAATCTCTCCATGATATTGCTCCCCCTTATCTCTCTTCCCTTCTCTCATTCTACACGCCCTCTCATCCCCTTCGTTCCGCTGACCACTTCCTCCTCACTGTTCCTCCCTCCCCCTGTGCCTCCTCCCGTTTCTGCTCCTTCCAACTCCTGGCCCCCCTCCACTGGAACTCCTTGCCTCTCTCTATCTGCGCTTCTCCTACTCTTTCCTCTTTCCACACCTCCATCAAATCTCTCCTTCTCCATTCCCCACCATGACACCCCCCTCCTCTCACTCCCATCTCCTACCCCCTTTTCCCTCCTCCCCCTTAACCTCTCCCAACCCCCTCCTTCCATCCTCCTCCTACCTTCCCTCCCTCTTCTTCCTAGCCCTCCCCCTCCTCTCCCATTCCCCCTCTGAATAATTGCTCTACATTCTGTTTTTGGTGACTGATTCATGTTTGTAATTTGCTTCCATTGTTACAATTTTTGTTATGTTAAATGTACCCTGTTGTTGTAACTGTACAGTGCTTTGGTATAAAGCGCTATATAAGATTAATAAATACAAATACAAGTGTGACAAACAATTGGAAAATATAGCATAGCGTGGACAATGTAGAAACTGCATTACACGGTTTACGAAAAATACAGCAGGCCTCAGACCACTGAGCAAGGGATGAGCTGAGCTGATTCAGGCTGGATGAGAGCAAGACCTGTGAGACAGGCCCCGCAGCCAAAGTCAAGAGATATGGAAGACATTCCAATTCCCCGACGACAAAGCGACCAGGTACAGAAAAAGGGAATACATCCTCATAATTCAGAGCTGAAGAGCTCAAATCTGTGGTCTCCAAACACGTGACACATCTCAAGCAGACAATGGACAGTGATTGGTGGTGAGAAAGGAGAACCGATCCCAGGCATACACACACAGACTGCAACAGTGTTGTACCGAGAAGGAGAATATTCTCACAAGTCAAAGGTGGTGCACACAAGTTACAATACAGACATATAATCATTCCCATCACCTTGAAAAGGTGCACAGTGAGCTGTTAACCATTTTGGGTCTTAGACCTGGGGATGTTAGCTCTAGCCAATTACAGTTTAGTACCCTAGTGGTGGGTAGCAATGGGCGAGAACCAATGGTAGGCCCACTACTCTGCAACAATGTTGTAAGTTGGATTTTGGGGAAGGGACAGGCCAGCCACCTGACATTCAAGAGCCAATAGAATAATACCCATATATATTATCATGCTCCTGATGGCCAATCCTACATCACAATAGGTTTTTTGGAGAGCGTCCCAAGTAATGACGTGTTTCTTGGACAAAAATGGTATGCGCGCCATTTACTGTGTGACATGCTGGAATCTTTCTGATTTCTTGTATTGATCCCCATTAGTTTTACCTGTAATAAAACTGCAGTGCGTACTTGCCACCTGACAGAGTCCTCTGTTTATTCTGAGGAGGGAGTTAGGCACTTCAATTCTGCCGACCCCCAGCATCACTCTAGCATACCGGGGAGTCTGTCCCTAACAAGTATGACACAGAAGTGTCTTACATTAGTTATATACCTATATTTTAACAGCCCTAATCTCTTAAAGCCAAGCCACATAGGCCTGCATCCATCTGTGGAAAATTCCAATTTATTTTGGCAGGGATTCACTTCACAAATGAAATATTCCTATTGACATTGATAGCGATACATTTCACAAATGCGCATTCCAACTTTGACAGCATTCTCTTCTCAAGCACAACTGGAGATTTGGAGATAATTTCTGAACATGTCACTGTGATAGGATTAATGTGTTCCCTAGAAGGCACAAAAGCTGGATATGTTTAAAAAATAAAATGTTTTATAAACGAAAAGCACAAGATTAGAGATGGACTATACTGTTTTTCAAATTGTTTTTCAAAGCAAATCATATCCCTGCTTTCATATATTGAACATGTAACAACCTATTGGAACCTTCTTTAAAACACAGTTACAAAGGGCACAGCATATCCAAATCAGACATGATATTTACTTAACAAGAACATTCCTTTTAAAATATTTTTTAAAGGTTTCATTGCAAACTGCAGCACAATCGCAACTTGCTCTGCAAACATATCTGATGTTTACCAACACAAAACATACCAGCAAATATAAACAAACCAACCAAGTTTGAATGCTTAATTAGCACAACCTGATAGACAAACATGATTTGGCATGACTAACATTTTCTTCCTTTACCAGTTATGAAAAGGCTCGATTTGTTCAAAATTATCCATTCATATGTACCTATAACAAACAGATTGGCTTGAAGTCAAATGTTCACAAACAGAATGGACAGCTCTATTCTTTCTGCTGTTTACATGAATGGCATTGTTATCTGTTAAAATTGTATTGGCTAACACGGAAACATGGGTGGGACATATCCTTTCACAAACCAGCTGTTTCAGACAGTTGGAAAGGCATTCTCAACATTTCTCAGAAAGATGCAACACTGTGGACCACAAAGGGGCAGAGCCTAGAGGATAATGCTGACACACAAGATCTTGACCTGCCTGGGTAAGAAAGCAAGCAGAAACATGTATAGCTAGGTCAGCAGTGTAGTTCTAGTCTGTGGGCCTGAATGTTTTTAATGAATGCTTCAATAATTTGAAAGAATAAATACATTAATTTAAACTGTCCTGTAAAAAGAGCAACACAGCCTATAGATGCCTTCACTGAGACAGCAAACTGTTCATGGGGCTAAAAAACTGGATGTGGCCAGTTGTGCTTCAATAATGTGGAGGCAGAGATACATTACAATTCTGAATGGCCTTGGGAAAAGCAGCAAACAGCTTTGCCGTCACACTGAGACATCAAACTGTTCATGGGCTAAAATAATTTTTCTGACGGTTGACTTATTTTCCATGAGAACCGTAAAGATATACTGTGATGTATTTTCGTTAGATTAGCTTTTCAACCTTCCATGTGCTGGTGACAGATTGAGTTTAGGGTGGTACTGAGTTTCAACGCAGTGGCAATCAAGGAGCAGAGTAAGGGTGGTAGAAATCATTTGCAGGGGAATTGAAAATGGTTCACCTGTAATCTTCTTTGATCCATGATTTTAGATTGCTTTTAAGGTGTTGTTACCTACCCGTGTGTATCATGGCTTTTTTGACAGAGGTTTTACCCCTTAACATCTAATGGGTTATCCAGAGGTTGGTCTACATAACCTACTCCCCTGCCTTGCAAACTCCCAGCATCACAATTGTGAGAATGATTGTAAGCTTAATTGGGCCTTAATGACTAAACACACACATTGTTGATTGTTTGCAAGTAGACGTGATTAGAAGAGTAGGATGGTGGGTATCTACTCAATTGGAGGGAAATGTTAGCTCCTCCTCTGGCATAGAGGACAAAATAGGCAGATTTTGAGGCTGAAAATCGAGAATTTAATAGATAGGTAGGCATATATTTCATGCCAGCAATATTGCCTTGGCGGGATCTACTTCTTTTAAAGTACTGTGTTTAGGGATTGAGTCATGGTTGTAATGGGGCCCTTTGTCCGCCTTCTGGAGTGCAGAATTCTGACTTTTAGTTTGCATACAAATATGTTCAGCAGGAACATTAACCTAACAGCACATGATACCAACTAATGCAAAATATTTTGCTGTCTCTTTACCCATAAATTTGCTCGTGCCTACAGTCTAAACCTCTGGATGAATTTTCAACCAATTTGCGCCAGGAGTAGCGGCTTGGTCCCGAAAGCGTGCTTTTGTAAATTTGGTGTATATCCGTCTAGTAGTAGTAGTAGTAGTTTTCTAGTAGTTTGTGATGCTGGATCCACGGATGCCTCTGCACCAATCAGAGAGCAGCGTGACATTAGCGGACATCGTATGCGCCCATTGATTGGTCGGTTAAAAACGTGAGGTGCGTCAAAACTTTGAAACGGACTCAATGTTGGATTTGCGAACAGCACCTGTTGTCTGCGGACATCACAGCAAAAATGTATTAAAAACACTACATTGCACTTGTCAAACAAATGAAACTATCTCTGGGAGATGAGGGGAGATTGGGATGGGATGGGGTATGGCCACAATAAGCCAAAGATTTGGGGCCTCATTACAACCCTGGCGGAACGGGTTAAACGGCGCCGTAAAAGGCTGCGGCGCCGTTCAACCCGTTCCGCCATATTACGAGGTCCCCTCGCAGGACACGTTAAGCACGCCTGGGAAAACCAGGCGTGCATACCGGGTCCCGCGAGGGGAAGAGGGAGAAAACAACGGGCCATCTCGTAATGGCCCTTTGTTTACTCCCTCTCCCATTCCCATTCAGCCCTATGGGGGCTGAAATGGGAATGGGGATGAACCGTGTCCGTGTCCTCGAGTGAGGAATTACCGGGCCATCCGAACTCGGAACGGTCCGGTAAGTCCTCATTCCGAGGACACGGACACGGATGCGGTTTTGCCGGCAGCCATGCCGCCAATAGCGGCATGGCTACCGGCATACCTCGTAATGAGGCCCTTGGTGTTTTTTCTGCTCCACCATCCGTGAACATGTCAGATGTTCGGGGACCTTCCTGTGATGTTTGCGGACATCTCATTGTTCAGGGACATCCAGGTATATTTCTGCAATACAGGGTCAGTTAATAACAGTTTTTGGTTGGTTTATAACTTTCGCACTGTTCAATGAAACTGCATAAAATGTTGCTATGCAATGTCTGGTGCTGTTTTGCGAAGAGGGGCCAAAATTAGAGTGGGGTCCCAAAATATTTGTATTGCTTATACATCTGGTGCCTTTTGACAAATCTGCAAAAAGGTTTTAAAAATAATCTCAGACCCAGATTTAAATGTTGTTGCAAAGTTTGGTGGGATTGTGTCAAGAGGGGGCAACATTAGAGGGGGTCTCAACATTTTTAGATGACTTCTTGGATGTCCCAGATACATGTGTCTCTCATTGAAGCTCTTCAAAAAATAGAAAATATCATACGAGTGAGATTAACATCTGATGGCAAATTATCTGAAGCAATAGAAACGTTTAGAGGGCTGATACAAGGTTGTACCTTGTCCTCGGCCCTCTTTAACTTCTTTATTTCAGATATCGGAAGAGCCTTTTTGCATCTCCTCACTGACCCTCCTAAACTGGCCAACAAGGTGGTTCTGTTTCTTATGTACGCGGATGACGTAGTGCTAATTTCAAAAATGCCAAAGGGTCTCCAAACAGCATTGGATGCATTGGCTATTTTCACTGCAGAGAATCTGCTAACAATAAACTTGGAGAAGACCAAGATTATGCAATTTCTTCCACCTAAAAAGTCCATTAAGAAGTCCAAAAATGGTTTATTGGTGGTACCCAGCTTGAAATTGTTCAATACTACACTTATTTAGGCACAATAATTACTAGTCAAAGAGGTACCCTAGTCTACCAAGAGTTATTGCAAGATAAAGTGACCACCTCAATCCAGCAGGCAAAAATTATTCAAGCCAAGTATGGTAAATGTACTATTGTCCCAGCACAGACATATTATCGGCAGAAGACTACACCTATACGTCTCTATGCATCTGAGTCAAAACCGACACTGTCAAAAGAGTTTTGGTCCAGGCTGGAGGGTAAATACTGGCGAGGAATCTTGTAGCTTCCCCAATCAACACCGGTAGCATTGATATTAAATCAACTAGGACTGATTTCTTTGCATGCTCGATATATGTGTCAGTTGGTTGCTCTTTTTAGGAAATGTATCTTAGCCTTTCAAACCTGTTCTGTATTGGGCATATTGTCAGAATTTGTTCTTTCATCGACTGGTAAATTCATTTCGAACTGGCGCAAGTTTGTCACCTATGCCCTCGCACTTGCAGATGTCTCACTAGTTACTCTTTTTCAAAATCCAGTACAGGTTAAGAAAAAACTCTTTCAGAGAGACTGGATTGATAATAGGGAGAAATGTAGTCAGTATTGAGACTTCGACCCTGAATTGTTCGCCATAAAAAAATACAGTCAACCTGAGCCCTATCTGTTGCAATCACCAACGCAACTGCATAGAAATAACTTTATTCGTTTAAGGTTGAATCTGTGGCCCACAAGACAGGTTTTGGCTCAACGTAAAATCATCAAAAGTTCAGCTAACTATTGTCACTTCTGCAAAAGACAAGACTAGGAGGAAACGCTAAGCCATCTTTTTACAGAGTGTGATGCACTGATTGATCAGCGCTTTACTCATTTTAAGTATTTGATGGAGCTTTTTAGCCTTCTTACCCCTGATACTTTATGGAAGTTAATCCATTCTGGCATTTATACGCAGTTGCGTTTCTGTACAATTTGAAACTTCATAAGAGCAATGAGAACACTGTTTAGTGATCTAATGCTGCTGAAACAGAAACATGGATAAACAGTGCAGTGGATATGAGTGTAACTAGGCTTATGTACGCACATGCTAGTTTAAATGCTGATTTTATTCTACTGCTGGCACGCGAAGGTTCGCATTGGGTACTTGCCTTTCTTAATTCCTGCTCAATGAGGTTTGAATGTTTTGATTGTGATCTGTGTAGTAATGTATGAAATTGCAGAGTTCTTTTATGTTCTTTTGCTTTCCTTCAATGTTCAGCTGTATGATGGATGTAAGCACTTTATTTTTGCTTTGTTTTTGTTTTCCTAAAAGTGTTATTGTAAAGTTGATTTATATCAGCTATGTCAATAAAAAAAATAAAAAAAGATAACATAACTTTGTTGCCGTTTGACAAATCTGCACAAAAGTTTTCAGAAAGATTATAGACTCAATTTCTAATGGATTTTGTCAAGCAGGGGTTATATGACTATTTTTTTGTATGTGCATGTTGACAATTTTAAAAAAGTAAAACATGGATGGATTTTCAGCAAACCCGAAAGCATGGCTTTGAAAATGTGTTTGTATTTCATTTTTTGAAAATTGTCATAATTAAGGTACAACATTTTGTGATATACCTTTGTTGACTGAGGTATAGCCTGTGGCCATGGGCAGTGGCCAGATTGTCCTGGTTATGGCCACCACGAGGATTGCAGCAAACATTTGCGAGGAACATCAGCAAAGACCTCAAAGCATGGTTTTGCAAATCTGTCCTGTGTTTTATTTTTTCTAAAGTGTCAAAATTTAAGTTAAAGAAATGTTGATATTACTTTGGTGTCTGGGCAATGGGCCTGGCCCTGAGCAACGACAAATGTGTACTCTGACTTGCTTATTGGGGGATGCACCATGGCCGAATCCGTAGATTTGAATGGGAAACCATATTCTGCTTGCGGCTACAGCCTGAAGTGCAGGACAAGATTACAAAAAACCTACGTTAGGAGCATCAGCAAGGACCTGAGGACTGCAAGACTTGTCCTTGGCCTCAAGCCCAGGGATTGTATCTCTCCAGCCTTGAAATATCTCCAATGGCTCCAGGCTGCAAGGATCAAGTTGAAGACCATCTGCATTGTCCACAAGGCTTTCTGTGTCTGGGACCACACTATACCCATCTTTCTCTTCCTAAGCATTTTCACTCTTGAGCCCTCTGCTCATCCACTTCCAACTCTCGGAGGGACAGACGCTTCTCCAGGCAGAGAGTGGGGGTACATCTCCCTCCTCGGATGGAGCCTCCCTCTAGAACAGACTCCCTGACTCTCTCAAACTTTAGCAGGACCATCTAAGGCTCCAGGAGCAACTCAAGACCCTCCTTTTTGCTTCTGTTTTCTCTTTCCCTCTCCCTTGCTGATGCACATGTCTGTTGCGTAAACTGGTTACCTGGCCACCCACTGAACTTATGGGACCAAGCACCTGCACCAACAGTTGCCTTTGCATTGCCTCCGGGCCTCCCAACCACTTAGGGACTGTATCTGCAACCCTACAGTCCCCTGACTCCCTGCACTTATGAGCCGATTGGCATCACTTACACGTTCCATTGCACTCTTCCCTCCCCTTTGGCACTACTCTCCCTGCCCCCTGGATTTGCGCAATCTGAATATCAGAAGGCCTAGTAAGATCATTGTTGTGTCCTCCTTCTCTCTTCCCTTCTCTGTCTTGTCACATGTAGAGACACTTGTGTACAGGTGCATTATGAATGACTTATCATACCATATCATAGTGAGCCTGACCCTTGGCAAGGATGAATTCCTACTCTGATTTACTTATCGAGGCATGCGGCATGGCAGAAGCCCTAGGTTTAAATGGGAAAAAGAATTCTGCTTGCGGCTACAGCCCAAAGTGCTGGACGGAACTGCAGCAAACCTGAAAGCATGCTTTTGCATATATGTCCTGTGTTTTACTTTTTTGAATGTGTCAAAAAGTAAGCACACAAAATAGTGATATAACTTTTCTGCCTGGGCAGTGGACCTGGCCCTCGGCAAGGAGAAATGCCTATTGGGGAAGGTGGCATGGCTGAAGCCCATGCCCCATGGATTGTGGAGTCTGGCCATGGCTGCAAGCCATGAGCACTGGCCATTGGTCACATCATGAGGGTATAGTGGACACTGAACTAGGGTGCATAGTAGGTATAGTCGATAATGGGGGTGGTTTGGTGGGACTGGGGTCATGGCCGAGCCTCATACCCTAGGCAATTCAACCATGATTTGCATCCACAGCTTGTGCTTCTGATAATGACACACATCAGTATGCATTGCAAACAAAATCTTTCTTAAAGGAGGTATACAGTTCTTTGATATATGTTAAAATAGGAATTACTAATAACTTATATACAGTGATGTAACATCATGAAACATGTTAATTCATAAAAACCTATGATATTCACTGAAAAAAACTTTGTTAAAGGGACATTATGGTTAAGTTGCACTAGTAAAAACCTATGAATTTCAGTTAAAACACGTTGTTAAAGGGACGTTATGGTTAAGTTGCACTAATAAAAACCCATGAAACTCAGTGAAAAAACGTTGTTAAAAGGTCATTATGGTTACAGATAAAACCAACAAAAAAAAAACAGAAATGTGCTAGCTGTCAATGACATTTGTGATGTCATCTTTGATATCGTGGGTGTTAGTCTGAGCACTGCACGGTGGCCGAGCGAGTTATGGTTTCTTCTATTACTATAACTGGCACATTTCTGGGGTGTTTTTTTCACTGAATGTATATGTATATATACATATTAAAGGAAAAAACTTTAGTTGCAGGGACGTTAGGATGAGAACTACTGAACTACTGTAATAGTCTGTTGGCAGGAGTCCCAACCAAACAGATTACCAGATTGCAGAGAGCTCAAAATGCCAGAATCAGGCTAATTGGACACCTTGGGAAAAGTCACAATGTATCTGCCTTACGAAGATCCTTTCACTGGCTCAAGGCAGAGGACAGAATCAAATACAAAGTGGCGTGTCTGATCTACAAGTGTTTGAACTGACTCGCCCCGGAATATTTGGTACTGTCCGCATAGAGATCTTTGTTCAGGAGACCAATTTCTGATCTTTGTGCCAAGGTCCAATCTGGTCTCTAAGAGAGATAGCAGATTTGGAGTGTTTGGCCCAAAATTATGGAACCAACGACCGTTAGAGACAACGTCCTGCAAATCTTTATTACTGTTCAGAAAGAGTTTAAAAACCTTCCTATTTCAATAATTTGCCCCTCCACAGAATACATAATGAATCTATACTCAGAAATGCTACCCAATAGTTGACATCTGCGCCCGTATAGTTTATTCTGTTTGGTGTGCAAAAGAAATATTCAAAATCAAAATAAGAAAATCAACATAATGCAACAAAACCCCTGAAATTCAGCAAAAGCCAACTTAACTATGCACCGCCTGTAACACAGCCTACGACCACAATGATGACATCAAAGATCACATCACTGATGACAACACTAATTACATTACAACAGTAATTGGCATTAAGCATGGCCTTCAGCCATGGTCTGGGTGCATGGCCAAATATATTTTAACACATGAATGGGTACTAGTCATGGCTTTCAGTTATGGACAGTGGTCATCTCCTCCCATGTACACTGAATATTTTAAAACACTAACAGGCTACTAAGCATAGATTTTGTCCTTTACCTTTATGCAATGCTCAGGCACTAGCCATGGACTACAGCACAATACTGGCCGTTTGCCACAATCTCTAACATATAAATGGCCCACTAGCCATGGCCTTTGACCTTCAGCAGTTTGTACATCTTTCGGCCATGTCCACTGTCTATTTTAAACTAATTAAATGCAATAAGTGATGGCCTTCAGCCTTGCCCACTGTGTATTATACAACACTAACCAGCCACTAGCCATGGTCTTCAAAACAATACCTACCAGCAGCCATGGCCGTTGGCTGTGCTGACTGTATATTCTAACATATTAATGGGCACAAGCTATGGCCTTTAGCCATGGCCAGTGACTACAACTTTCAACTTTGCCCACTCTATATTTTAAAACATTGATGGGCATCTAGGCATGACTTTTAACCATGCACATTGGTTTTTTAACACTAACTGACCACTAGCTATGGCCTTTAGTGCTGGCCAGTGACTCCAGCCTTTGTCATGGCCAAGTCCACCACCTAAATTGTTATTAAGGTACTCAAAGTTTAAATGTGCTAACTTATAAATGATTTTATGTCTAATTCTATTATTGATGTAATCGGTTATATACAATGTAATTAGTGTTCTCAACAGTGGTGTGATCTGTGATGTCATCATTGTACTCATAGTCTGTGCAACAAGGGCCACAAATTTAAGGTGGCTTTAGCCTAATTTCAAGGGGTTTTGTTGCGTTAAGTTCTCACCTAACGTCCCTGCAACTAAAGTTGTTTCCTTGAATTTCAAGGGATTTGTTATTTCACAGATTTTTAGAAAACTTCCAGACCACTAGCATGGACTTTGTCCATGGTTAGTGGGCACGGCCTTTGGCCATGCCCACTGTCCATTTTAAAATGCTACCAGACTACTAGCCATAGCCTATGGATATGGTAGGTGGGCACGGTCGAACACTACCAAACCACTAGCCATGACCTCCGTCCTGCAGTTTGGGCTGTGCACTTTGGAAAAAATGTACCTTGTTTGCCTTTGGAAAAATGAGTGAGAAGAAGGCCACAAGTTTGACAAAAACTTTTGTTTTGTCTTCTTAAGAATTTCTTATTATTTAAGGTATCTTTACGAACCTTGCTGTATGGGGAGTTGCGGGGGGGTGGCGTGGGGGAGTGTCATGAGCCCCTAATCACTTTCGAAAGTTCGGTCAAATCCATTACTCGAATCAAAAGTTATTAACAGTAGATTTTTAAGGGGTTCCTATGGGAGTCTGACTCATCTTAACTATAGGGGGGCTATATATACTTGTGTGTAGTATGTATATGTATGTAAAATGTTCATAAATAATCAACCCCGCTCCTGCATGCAGGGTGCCTTATGAATCTTGCTCACATGAGGACAATGGAAACCACCCATAGAAAAACAGATACAGATGCTTGACAGATGTTGACTTTTAACAGCAATTATTCAACATTAAATGTTCTTAATTCTTCTCCTGATCTTCCCCAGGCAAGGCAACAGCTAGCATCATTCATCTATAATACAGCACATTCAATTTCAACAAATCCATGGCTTCTTCATGACAAATTCAGTCCAATATGTAATGTATTCCTTTTCCATATTTAAGAGGCCATGCAGTAAGGATGTCCTCTCATGGGAATACAAATCCTAGAATGTTTTAGTAGCTAGCTTTCTTGCTTTAAATGAGCCATCATGTCTATAATTTAGGCAAGCGGATAAACGTATCAGAATAAGCAATGCCTGGTGTTTTAGATCACATTTAAGTCAACAATTAACCCTTAGTCAAAAAAACTCCTATCAGAGTCAAATTTGGATATACAGACGTTTCAACACCCCGAGTAAGATTGTTCAAATCAAGATGGTGTTCTACATGGGATGATGTTTACAGGAAGACACATATCTGTTTTTGCAACGTGATGCATCGTATTGTAGATTCTGTAAAATTGCGGGAATGGAAGAGACATTAAAACATCTACTAATTGTGTGTGTTGCGTTGAGGAAGCAAAGGATAACTGTTTTACACAAGTTAACTCAAACACATAACGCGTTCAGATGATGAATTGTGGAAGGAACTATTTGCTGCTTCTAATATTTCAATAAGAATAGCCACAATGCAATTTTTAAGCTCAGTATTGTCCATAGATTGATTTTGTATTAATCAAGTTCATTACAGTGAATTTAAAAATAACATGTAGTCACTTAAGATTATTTTACTTTGGACTGCTAGATTTTATATGTTTAGGTATTAGTTTGTTTATATGTAACTAATGCTCTGAATTAAGTTTGACAAGCTACTTTTATGTTGATTTTATATTTTCATGGTGTTTCTATTTGTCTCTTCTTGATGTGTTAATATATCATTTGTAATTTAAAATGTTATATAGACATTTGTTTTGAAAGGTTAATTTAATTTAGCCAACCAAAACCAAAATAAATAAAAAAAAATATCTGTTTTTGCTGCATCAAAAAATACAGAGGGGAATGAGCAAACCATGGTGACTAATCATTTATGATTTCTAACCCAAAGCAGAACATGATTTTAAGTGGAGATAGTTAAAGCAATCAAGAGTTTCTTCTATATTCATAGATCACAAATTATTACATTTAGATCACGTAATAAAAGCCTTAATTTACCCGAATATATTTCCCTAATTTATTTTCAAATGTATGGCCAAACAATTCTTAAGATATCCCATTTTGACGATTCTGAGATCTTGAGACTGACCGAATATGCATGATCTGTTTTTCCTATTTCTCTACTCTGCTCTGTGCTATGAACAAATAACGTCCTGCAGTGTTCAATCTATACATGGAGCTGCTGGGAGCCCTCCTAGCCACACACAACATCCACATCCACCAATATGCCAACAACACATGGCTACACTCCAAGATCAACTCCAGCAAGGTCGTCCACAGGCTCAAAACCTGCCTCTCGCTGAATCAGTCCAAGCTCAACCTCTCCAAGACCGAATTCCTACTCCTCACCAACAACACCGAACACCTAGACATACAGACCTGGCTATCAACCATAAACCCTGATGGCTTCATACCCAATCTCACCTCCTGCGCCAGGTCCATTTGGTTTCACATCAACAAACACCTCTCCTTCAAGACACACATAGCTAAGAAAACTCTGGAAAGTCAAGCCCTTTCTCCCTTTGGACTGCTTTAAATCCACTGTTCAACCACCTGTATGGGGTCAATGCCCTCCTCGAAGGCCTCGTGTTGTCCTCCCTTGTTCCCCTGAAAAGTGTCCCACATGCAGACACATGCCTCATCAAGGATCTACACAGAAATGACCACATCACCCTGCCCCTCATCAACCTTCACTGGCTCACACTGCACGCACAAATCACCTTCATCCATAAGGCAGTCACCCTCAAGTCACCCAGCTACCGCATGGAGAAACTCAGCATCTCTGGCGGACAGCGCACACCGGAAGACAGGATACATGAATTTGGAGGCCCAAAATTCAGTGACTCTGAGGTCGGGTAAGGAGGAAAAATCAGCATATTATATATAACATTTAATAAAATATGATGGAGACAATTAAAGCCCTGATCAGATAAACTTTCAATTCATTGTGTTGCTGAAATGTATCTTACCTAGAAAAATATCTCACATGCACAACATGGTACGTTTTTATTGATTAATAACTAAAGAGGTTTCATGAATGAAATGCAGGCCAATGGTTATATGCTTAGTGACTTTGAGGGGTGTCCAGATGCAGACTATATCTATATATAAAATATTGATAATTTTGCATGCTTGAACATTATAAAGTTGAAGTCTGTTACTAAAAAATCAGATTTACAAGTGAGCGAAGGCCAAGATGCTTAAGCAATGTACACAGAGTGGAGGGGCTTTACCGGCTGGTAAAGGCCCTCTGGCCCACTTTAGAGGCCTGCATGAAGTGACAGACTTAAAGTTGGCTGTGGTCCTTCACCAGCTGGTATATCCCACCTCCAAAGTGAATAAAGCTATTAGCGTCCCGTCCATGCAATCCGGGCTGCTAATAGCTGTGAATTTAAAGGGAATTCAGCTTTGCAGGGGTGCCCTAATCCCTTAATAACACAAAGAAACATGGCCAACATAGACATAAAAACCCAGTCCATTTTCTATGTGTATGGCAGCAGCGAAGGTGAAATAAGGCCATTGAGGGAGGAGAATAGGAGGCAAGTGCAGTCGTGCGTGGGCTGGCATGGAGATGGGCTGAGGGGATTGAGGGGAGCATGAGTGAGGTGGGGAGCAACCATTGGACAGTACTGTCCCACCAAAAACTCAATAGAGCGCTCAACCAGGAGTTTTCAGCTACTGCTCAACCAAACTGAAATTGAGCACTGGTTGAGATTTTGACATGCACATTAGATTGCTGAACTCCATGCAATCCATGCTCAATCAAAGCTTAACTACACTTCAACAAGTCCTCGAATTAACACATTGAGGGTTTGATAGCATTGGTTTAGTGAAAGTGCTCAACTCTGAGCGGTCAACTTGTTCGACAATTTCAATGGGACATAACGGTGGTTTTCAGCATGCCTTCAATTAATGCTTGGTGAACGCTCATTTACATTTTTGTATGGGAGGGGATGAAGATGGGGAACAATAAAAAATCGACAGTTGTTGGAGAGACATTTGCAGTCTCCAGGGAAAGCAGGCTAACCATACATTCAAGCTCACATTCCTGGACCATTGACTGACTGGCATCTCTACCCTGGTGCTAAATTTCAAAATCATGTGTCTGAAAGCCAATTTGCTACTCATTGCAGCAGGAATTGCGCTCAACTTGTAAGTGCACAATCAATTAAGCAAGTGCTGATTATACATGTGCATAGCGTCACCGACTTGAATCCCAGGAGGCATGAACCTTTTACCCACTATGAGGATGACAATTACCAATGCCATTGAAAACAAAACATTATCATTTATTCATGGAAGGCTTGCAGTACTTTATTCTGAATAATACACCTTAACACTCAGTTTGTCTCCCTTAATGCACGAGGGCATGCTCTCTCTCATTCATTGATCTCCAGAATACTGAAACAATTGGTTACAAACAAGCTTTAGATGTACAGTTCACTTTTAAACCATGGGCATCATTATGACCTGTGCGGAATGCGTTTAACGGCGCCGGTAATGGTGCCGTCGCCGTTAAACGCATTCCGCACTATTACGAGGTTCCCTCGCTGGACCCGATGTGGACGTCTGGTTTTACCAGACGTCCAGAGCGGGTCCTGCAAGGGGACCAGCGAGCTAACAATGGGCCGGTCGCAATCAGCCCGTTGTTAGCTCCTGCACCATTCCCATCTAGCCCTGAAGGAGGAATTACCGGGCCCTCCAAACTCGGAATGGCCCGCTAATTCCCCATTCAGGGAACCCGGACACGGTTTTGGAGGCAGCCATGCCCTTTCTAAGGGCATGGCTGCCTCCAAAGTCGTAATGAGGCCCCATGTCTTATTTCTATATCTAGATAGAAATCTGTTATCTTGCTCCAGTTTCACCAGTGCCCTTAGTAAGCAAATGCTATAATAATTCCTAATTAACTAACGATTGTGAAACCTTGTAATAATCAACTAGACATTACTGCCCACTCGTGGCAATAAGTTTACTACTATGTGAAGAGGAAAGAATGAGTTGTCCCAACTGGTGCATCGTACCCACCTCACACAGCTCTTCCCTCTTCTCATAATGAGCACGTGTGTGCTTGAGCTAGCTCGTCAGAAATAACATTTCCAGTAAAGTGGTCCATTTCAGCAGCATGTGTTGCTGCAGTAGCAGGTTTGCATCTCACACTGTGTTCTCGTCACTGCACTTATAAGCAGTGATACAAACTTCAAGAAGCTCCTCTATTGAATCTTCAGAGACCACTGGAGAGGAGCTAGTGATTTATTCACTTCCGCTCAAAAAAAGGGGAGTGAGCACCAAAGGGGGCAACACTCCTCTCCAGGACGTCTCCGCATCTGGTTTCCATTGGCAAGTTTGTTTCACACACTTAACGAAAAAGCAACAATTTCACACTGCAGCAGGGGATGGAGCCAGGGCAGGCTTTCGTCCTGGCAAGTGCTCTGACACCTACTTAAGCATCGTTAGCCTGACAAGGTTGTTTGGCCAAGGAGCATTCAAAGGTGGAGACAAGCAATGAAGGATATTCTGACTCCTGCAAATGGGGCACAAGCCACATATTTAGCAGCAGCTCTGTCAGATAGACCATTGCTGCAGAGCCTTCCCATGTATCTCCTACGTCTATCTGTCTGTCGGTCTGTCTGTCTATCTATCTATCTATCTATCTATCTATCTATCTATCTATCTATCTATCTATCTATCTATCTATCTATCTATCTATCTTTCTATCTATGCATCTATCTATCTATCTATCTATCTATCTATCTATCTATCTATCTATCTATCTATTTGTCTATCTGTTTTAATCTTGTAGAGTGCAACGTCCACTGGAGGCATCATTGTGCTAAAGATACAAAACAGCAAGAAGGAAATAGGGTCAGATATCAGACAAAGATATATGTCTTGAGCTTTGCTTTGAAAAAGCTTAACTCTTTGGTGCTGCAATGAAATACTGGGATAGAATTCCAGAGCTTAGGGCCAGCCACAGAGAAAGCACGACCACCACAGCACTCCAGATATAGCAGGGAAATGTCAGAAGTGCAGAATGTGCACATCGCAGAGTGCGAGTCGGGCTGTACGTAATGATCTTCTCTTGAAGAGATAGGCAACCTTTGCCATGGTATGCATGATGGATCATGCAAAGCGCTTTAAACTGAATGCATGCAGAGACATGCAGCCAGTGAAGGTTCCGGTGTGCTAGTAAAACAGACTGGTGATATGGTATGCCCGTAATAAGGTGAACTGCTGCATTCTGCAGGACTTTCAAAATATTTAAATGTAAGAGGGTTGGGCCAACAGAGTATCACTACAATATTCAAGGCTGCCATTAATAGTGGCAGCAATGACCACGGCAACCAATCCGGAAGGGATATAATATATCACTTTGTTAAATTGCTTTAGTTTTAAAAAGCCGAGGCTACCGGTGGCACCAATCTAGGCACCGGGAGATAGCGAAGACGAGATCTTGATACTAAGATCCTTAACCAACTTAGCAGGGACAGTACCCAGAGAAGGTGGGCAGACCTCCGCCAACACCTCTTTCTTCTTCCCATTAATTTTAAGCCAGTTAAGACTCATCCACTCACCAACGGCTTCAAGGCAAGACCTAAAGTGGGCAGCAGTCCCCACCTACTCTAGGGCAAATCTAAAAAGCAGCTGGGTGTCATCAGCATAAGAATGAAAACAGAAGCTGTGAGAATAGAAGAGGCTTCTGCATGGCTTATGACATACCTGACCTTATTATAGACCTGAGGGAGGCCAGTGATGGAGGTGGGAGACAGTGGCCTTCAACCGATGGTATCCGGTTAGTGCAGATCCTGGAAAGGATGGACAAACATCCTACCTCCTCTCTCAATGAGAGGCAGGGGAAATTGTAAATGTGTGTTGCAAACTAAAGCCTAGAAGGGCCTTCAATTTGAGATGTGGCTTCCCCTTGAACTATAGGAAGGTCACACACAACAATGCAATCTTACATATCAGTCCATATTTGTTATAGTCAAAAACATGGTCCGGTGTAATGGTTGTCTCCCTGCGCCACTCGGTCCTTCTATGTACAAGGTATGTATGAGTCGGTTGCAACTTCTGAGTATTGGAAGCCAAACCTTTGCCTCCTGAATAACGTATTTATACAGATTTGTGCTCTGCATTTGCGCCAGACATTCAATTGATACATTCGAAAAGCCAATGTCATCTTGAAAGGTTTAATATTAAGTCTCGATGTTGCATTGTTTGCCCTTATGTGCAAACGCATGTTTCGGCCACCTGGGCCTTTCTCAAAGCTGGGCTCAATGTTGTACATTTGCCTCGGATATAATAAAATGAGCTGGCCACTGGGTAAATGGTCTGGAAGGTGGGCATCAAAACCAAGATAGTCCATTCCACACCATGCTCTCGTCCATCGCCTTAGCAATCGTTTGTCTTCCATCAATGCAACTCACAGAGGCAGCAGTGACACCATTGTGCTCAGTCTCAGAAGTGCTGGGGGTGTTCTACATTATCTTACCCTGGGGAGCTAAAAGATATTTTAAACAATCCCAATTGGTGCTCAGAAATCTTCTTGCATTTCAGGGCTCATTGTAATCCGAAGGATATTTGAGTGCATCTCCAGAGGCTTATTGTGTCTACATTTGTGTCATTCAATTTTCAGTGTGTGCCTCTTATCCTCTCATGTGAGAAAATAACATAATCCATTCAAAAATAGAAAGCCATTGAGTTATAGAGCTAAGAGGCATTAGAGGCTCACTTGTCACTTTCAACTTTCCTACATTATATTGTATCGTATCATTTCACAGAGCTTCCAATGTTTGTGGGAGTACATAAAATTATGAGAAAAAAAGATACAGTGAATTGACAAAAATGACAATATGAATTGAGATAAATAAATGATTTTTTGACATTTAATCGAAAAGCAAGCATGACCAACTTCAACATAACAGACTGGGTGAGATCAGTACTGCTTTGTCTGCATCTGAAAGTGTGGAAGGGTTTGTCTAGAAAAGTCATTTATAGTTGATTGTATTTTTATGTGTGGATGTTGGTGTGATTATGAAAAATAATATGGGTATTTTAGTAAGTTGCACACATTTGTGAGACAGTAGCAGGCAGGTTGTGCTTATATTCTGTAGACAAGCTGCCTGTATTCACGTGGAATAGTGTGGTTGACTTCCCGAGCATTGAAAGCTAGGCGATCACCTTTAATCTCTTGATTTAATACTATTCAGATTACTACTAACAGCCCATTTTTAGTCCCATTTTTTCGGGTGTGATTGTCGTGGTGGGGCCAGGGGGGCATTAGATCAGGGCTATTTCTCCATGAATGGAATCACATGTTAGACTGTTAGGTATATTCTATAGATAGAAGTCATTACACCGCCTACTCAAAACATGTCCAAAATGCCACATGCTTCCTTGTACACTAGCACCCACTACACAGCCCAGGTCACTCATCTTCTGAGCCTAGGCACATCCTACACCTTCTTAGTCTCTCTGACCTTCACCCTAGACACTGACCATCAGGCAAATGCCTTCAGAATATGTAAGGGATGCAATCTCCTTGGAGGAGTTCAGACCGTTAGTAGGATATGCTTCATGCAGGCCGAGTCTTGCCAAGATGGAGTGACCTTTGGGGAGACAGTCTCCTGTGAGATTGCGTGATCAAAGACCATTTACACTAGCGTAGCATTCTACCAACTTTTTTAAAACAACTTATTTGTAGCAGTTGCCAAAGGACTATGTGGTGTTTTGCAATACTCTTGTGGAATGGGCTACAGTTTTCTATAGCATATGCCCTATGGACAGGTTGGTTCTTGCTCTCCGCCCTATTAAAAGTGAAATGCACGTTTCTCTGTTTGCAAAAGCAGAATGAAATGCACTGGTGCACAATGAGATTGTCAAAGGCTACACTCCATTTTTAATAGAGGAGTGTTATAGCAGTGTGTTGTCTGTTGTTATGTCTTTCCTGATGGCTTTCTTGAAGGAAAGGTGGGCTGTTGGTGTGCAGTGGGCATGAGCAGGTCAGAGAATGTTGGGTGAGTGATTTGAACGGGTTCTCGCCTATTTCTTAATGTACTTAAAAGTAACTGGAACCTGAACAAGCAACTGAAGAATACAGACATGTCTTTTTACACATACTCCTGCCTACCTGTATCAAGTATTTATTTTTTACTTTTTTTATTTATTGTTCATTTGTAATGTGCCTATACACAAGTGCTTCAAGGTGCATGAAGGAGAAGGGGTGCCTGGGGAAAGGTAGCAGAGAAGTAGCAATGCTAATAGGCCATCATTCAGAATGTGCAAGTGCGGTAACGAGAAATGCGGTAGCGAGAAGTGCAGGAGGTGAGGGGAGGTGGCCAAGTGCAGGAACTGAGTTGGAAGGTCCATGAGAAAGAGAATGCCAGGCAGGCCAGGTGGACAGGGCCAGTGGGAATCAGAGAGTGAAGGGGGTCAACAACTAAGTGCAAGTTAAGGGGCTGTAAGGCTCCAAGGGTGCAAGCTAATCAGTCAAGTGTAGGCGGAGGGGCCCGGGAGGGCAAGTGCAGGATGAGGGTTGGGGGGCTTCATGGGAGACGTGCGGAGGTAGACTGGGCAGGGAAGGGCCTGGCACCATACATGACTCTGAAGGAACCAGTTCACCAGTCTCGGGCAGAGGGGACATTAGCAGTGGAGGAGGAGGGAGAAGGAAGAAGAGAAAGGGAAGGTCTTGCATGTGGATCTATATTATATCATCCTGCTTTGTGAATGCAGTGTACACCAGGTTTTGGATTGATCCACTCCACTCTGCACTTTCTATAGGGTCTGGAAAAAAGTATTCGGGCAAGCTATCACTTTACCCAAAGAAAGGGACATGCTTGTTAACATCTCAGAGATATCCAGAGAGTGTAGACCATACATCTGTTGGATAATGCAAGACATGTGACTAGCCTTAAGGCCTAATATTGTGTTCACTGACATGTTGTGCGGGACATTTTGGTCATCCTCCAGTGCCCACCTGGCAACCGTGCTGTGCCCTGTGCAACTATTAAGGTACCGCTTGGACTGGGCACTTTAAAAACGCATAGGTTCTCCAAAGTCCTCCCCTCCTTAGTAGGCTGCCCTAGACAGTGATTTACTTTTGTCAGAATTATGTGCACTCTGCTCAGCCCTGCCCTTCATTTATTTCCTTAGTGAGCAGAATTCAATTGGTAAGGCAGGACCTGTTTGAAAAAAGATCACAATAATGTACAATAAAGGTGAAAGGGTACATAAAGGTGAAAGGGTACATGAAAGCATCATCCACCAAACCACGAACAGCACTGCAACCAAACGAACCAGTCACAAACTTGGACAACTACAAAGCAAATCAGGGTGGAGTGTGGAACCACTCTAACGTGCTACGTCACTCGGTTCTTGTTTGCCAGTTTGTTAGCTGGAAATTGACAAATTTCACTCCAAAAGAGACGGTGAGCCAGTGTAAACTGCACCCATGTGAAGAACCCAAGACTGTCAGACCTTAAACTTAAAACATAATGGTGAAATGTTCAACAGTGCTTTTCTAACCCTGCTTGCATCTTGAATTCACCCATTTCAGTTATTGCCATTTGAATATATATTGGTCAATTAGTGAGAAGATGGTGGATCTCATGGACTCTCACTGTGATATGGTATTTGAACAGAGTGCCGTAGGCCAGTCCGTTTGGAGGAGGAGCTGAATTCTTTGTCTGTCCCATTGGTGAAGATTTCCATGGTTAGAATGGAGTATGTCATAGGAGTCATCAAAAGCGGCAAAGTGTAATATTGTATTTAATGTTGTGTAATAACGTTACTGCACCACTAATTTGTAGTGCAGGTCCAAAACAAACCAAACAATTCAATATTAAGGTATTATATGCAGAATTCCTTCAAGTAGCGCAACAAATTAATTATTTTGAGGTAGTCAATCAAAAAAAGGTATGCAATATTTTCAAAATGAAATAAGAATCTTAGGTGGATTTAAAAAGGGCCTCTCAACCTATGTTATTAATATAAATATAACGTTTTCTAAACCACTTCATGGTAGCTTCCTTCCACTTTTAAGATTCCAATAGTAGGTGTTATAATGGGCCATCTTAACACGACTAGATTAATCACCACCTAAAACGATGAGAGCTGAGATTTGTTGAGATTTGAACCTCTGAAAACAGGTTTCACACAGAGCTCTGACACAAGGGCTCAGCCCACTACGCTGTCTTGATTGCTTATGGGTTACAACATCTGTGACTCACTGCATACTGCACTTGAAACCCAATGATGCGAGATATAACAGCATACATTAAAATATGTGCACATTAACTAATGTCATGCAACATGTTGAGTATTTAAAAAGAAATGACAATGGAAATGTGCTATACCCGATTAATTGAGCGGTGCTAATGGCATGGCAAGGATGCTGATGATCAATAATGCATGTACATGCTCCCTTCTGTGAACTGTAATCTGTTTACAGCAGTCACAAATCTATAAAGCAATTTGCACAAATGTTATGAACAATGCACGTTGTCCAAAAGTCACTGATCTGTGGAATGCCATTTTCCAAATATCAGTATTTCTAAAGATTTTAGTCTGATAGATGAAGCTCTCACTATACAGCTGAATAGAATAGAACATGGCCCATTTCAGGCATGACTTGAGGCACTCATGGTGGGAAAACAATGCTGAGAAGCTGGAAATCGAGAAGAAGACGGACTAAACGAAAGACCACATGAGCAGCATGGAAACAAAGTGTGAATTACAAAGCAAGAGGAATGGAGTAAACATCTAGGGTGGTATCACAGATGTGTTGCACAGGGGAAAGTGGAATTAGCACCAGGGCAACAATTGTCCATTAGCAAAAAGATCATTAAATGATTGTTGCTAATGGACATATTTCCTCTATTCCTAAAACTAGTGTTGAGTGAAACAATGCATTAAGAGTATATGTGTTGGTTTGCACTATGGCAATATTTGCCCTAGTGATAATGTAACCTGCACCGGTGCAAAGCATCTGTAATATGAACCCATAATGAACAATAACACAGAGGATAAGACACTAATTGAATCATTGTCAGAAATAGTATTTTTGTCACTATTTAACTTTAATATATATTTGTATTTTCCTTTTGAAAACCCATACAATATAGATAGAAATATAAACATATTTTAACATGTCCACTGCCATGCGTACGTAAAGAAAGTGCCTTTTATTATTTATCAGTCTGTCAAACAAATATACATTGCCTCACAGGTAGGTGATTCTGTCGATTAAAGGCCATTATAAGGGATGTATTCCATTGTGTGATCAGGAGTGTGAAGACCCTTAGCCTCCAATGTATGTACACATGGGAATATGGAGGTGCGAAATTTAACCGAATCTCTGCTCCTGTATTCAAGAATGTGAACGGTAGTTTCATGCCTCAAAACATACCTCTTTCCCCACACCTAATCCACCCACACAACCACCCCTGCCGTCCCCAGTCAATCCTTTACTCCTATCCTGTCCTGAAAAATGTTTCATCTCCTGCTTCACCTCCAACCTTCTGAACGTTTGAACCATGTAAGGCATGCTGAGGCACTCTTGGAACACAGGACAAACAGGTAAATAAAATCAAATGAAATAAATAATGGAGAGAGAGCTGCATATACTTTTCAGCGGTCTGAATGGATCGCCTCATGAGCCCTAGGGAACTACCTCACTTCACAAGGGCAGGAGCATTTGGGTCCCTTTTCAAGATAACTTTTTTATTTGAGAAGTTTAGTATTTATAAACACGGGGGGCGGGGCACGGTCATACAATCATACATTTAAATACTGAATCCATACTTTGAAGGTATTGAACAGGTAATTTTAACAAGTTGTTCATTTCAGGGTGTTAGGCCCCTTCATGAATGACATATAAAAACATGTTCAATGTATTATTAATCTCCATGGTTGGACTAGGATCCAAACGTGGCAGCAGTAATGTGTTTCAAAGTGTCTCCATATTACAGCACACCACACAAATGAACTTGGTGAGTGAGCCCAACCCTTTGAAGGAGGATTGGGGGAGTGAACCCTCCAGGAATATTTGGAATAAACTGGTCTAAACAGACATTGTTACGCCCAGTATAACATAGAAATAATTAAGACATACAATACAATAAAAATCGTACATATATGTTTGTTAAGTGTGAAGAATGTAATGACTAATCCTTGCAATGAATCCCAGTTGTGAAGGTTCTTTTTAAGGTAGAAATGTGCCCTGATCTGCTACAACAATGAACTAGGTCAAACATGTGTTTTAGTCTGAAATTATGTTTTATTAAAATTATTATATCAGAATTAAAGGTGTCCTCTAACTGTGAATGCTGGGGAAGTCACCCAGAGGATTCCACACAAATACAGTAATCTTGTCTATAAAAAAGAAACACAATCTGTCTGCTATCTCACTAATGTTTACATTTGCAATTCACAGTAACATCCATTTATATAAAAAGAAGTCTGAATATCTACTTTATAAAAAAATATACAATCTTCTCCAATATGAGCATACAAATTATCACCTCTTGCATCACACTTCAAATAAAACACAACAATCTAAAAATATACTTCACAAAATATAATGTACTCGATTTTCTCTGACATCATTGACAGGGATTGCATCAGAAAAAACCAGTGGATTCACAGATCATTTTCTTTATACTAATTCCGGGTATTGTTTTCTAGTTTGGACATAGATACATGAATGCTGGGTAGGGTGTGTTTGGCTTCTTTTTCTACAGGCAGGTTTGGGATTAGGATAGGAGCTTTTGTTTTGGAGTACCCACTAGCTAGATTCACTTAAAGAGTCACACAAACATGGCAGTATACATTTGAGATAGAGAATGAATTAACACTTCATTTTACTTGTTATTGGGTGTGCACTTAAGGCATACCTTTTCTTTTTTTGGTGCAATGGTATTTGGAGAAAGGGCTTTTTTATTACATTAATTCCTTGGGCATGAAGCCTTCCACCTTAAGGGGAAAAAAAGCTGTTAAAAAAATGTGTCCTCTTGGCTCACTATGTTTTTCACAGTTCAAGAGGTCTAATAATTCCTGCGTATCTACTGTCAGAGAATAATATGCCCAAAGCAACTATCATTTCAAGGGCATTCTATTCTTTTTTTTAAACTCCCCAAGGTTTTCCTTACAGGCCACAATTTATTTAGTGGTACAGTTTGTATAGGATTATCCCCAAGATACTTTCAATGTCCATCTGGTGTTTAACCTATGACATATATCTAAATGCAAAGGGGTTGTTGTTCTCACTTTTTGTTTGTCATTTTAAAAGCCTGGTATAAATAGGCACATCACGAGCTCCAGCCAACTCCAACAGCTGAGTGCTGCACACAAAGTCTGATTTCCTGCTTCTAAAAAACATCTGACAAAATCTAGTTCTGTCTTTTGAAAGGATTTTGCATTTGGCGCTCCCTGGAGGATTTCCATCAGCCACATCCAGGTTGAAACACAATCAGCACGTTGCCTGTCATACAAACTCCATCTCCGTGCAGTTTTCACAAGAGCTCTGTCAACTTCCTGTGTGTTTGGGATTAAATACTTGAGAAATGTTACCTATGCAGAAGGGTGTGATGCAGTAATTTCAGATTGGACGGGGCCTATGATAGGTTCTCTTAAGATACAGACACTTCTAATAATCCTCCCCTTTACTTTGATTGTTGTTCCAAAGTATTTTCTATGTGCAAATAGAAGGTATTTCTCTCGGCCCCTCCAGAATTATAATCTTAATGAACTGAAATATGTTCCTCGCGGTTTATAGACAAAAAGTCGAAAACATAATGTCGAATAGCAAAAATGTCGAAAAAAAAATGTCGAATGTAAAAAAGTCGAAAACACATACATATAATAGGAAGTCATAATTTCGAAAAAAAAATGTCGAAAAAAAAATGGAAAACCCAAAACACTCTTTTTTTTTTTTACCCAGATAGTAACATTTATTATGGGGGGGGTCCCCCCCAACCCCCCCATCCCAAACCCCTACCCCAACCCCCCCCTCCTCCCCATCCCCCCCACCCCCATAGATATACCTTTAGTTATTTTAAAAAAATCTTTAATATAATATTAAATAATTAATTAATTATTTAAAAAAACATCCCAAACCCCTATCCCCAACCCCCCCATCCTCCCCATCACCCCCACCCCCCATACCTTTAATTATTTTTTAAAAAAAAGTTTAATAAAATATTTATTATTAACACATAAAATCGAAAAAAGTCGAAAAAAAGTCGACATTTTTGTTTTTCGACATTTTTGTTTTTCGACTAAATATTTTCGACATTTTTACTTTCGAATATATTGTATTCGAAATTATGACTGGATACCGTTCCTCGCTTATTATGTCTTATATGGACCTGCACCATAATTGAGTCCTACATATACAGAATCACATTAACATTTCAGATTTGAGCATGCCTTTCATGTTCCAGTATCTGGTCATATGAGAGTTGTGGAAATATGTAAATGTATTATTAATTCCCACACATGAATATATTGTGTTTACATTGGCCTGTGATGTAGAGTGCTTTTCTGAAATCAAATCTATTTTCAGTTTTTAAATCAAGCAAAGGACTCAAGTGTTCAAGTCAATAATGTGATTTCATTATTTGATGCCTTTTTAAATGAAGAAACATACTTCATTTTCAAAGCTGTCCATTGCATGTTTGTTGGTACTCGTCATTAACAGAAGACTATGGTAAACATACATTCTGAGACTACATGAGATGAAGTCCACACATTATAGTTGATTGCATTTTGCTCATCAGGTTAAGGGTTCCCAAAATATATGGGGATCTGTTCCTTTGAAGCATTATTTTACTAAACAAAAAGGCTTATGACTACTGATGCAGCTTCCCACATAAACTCTGAAGCCCCATGATTTTCTTTTTAATGCAGTGGGTTTATTTGATTGTGTTGTTAAGACCAGAATTTATGCTGTCAATACCCATAGCTCTGTCTGTTGAGCTCAGTTTATGGATTTGTTACTGAACAATGGTGTGTCTGTTACCAAACAGCTGACTTCTGGACCTTCAGCCTTGAGAATGAAGGTCTGAACAGGCAGAGGACAGATTTTTCATCTGCATAGACAATGTTAAAGTTATTTGAGTGCAGAAAACAATGCTCATGGTGTAACCTTTCACTTATAATTAGAACTTTATAATGTGTGACTTATACACACATATATCACAATCTACAAAATAAAAACTGTACATTGATGTGTCATCTCGGAGAGTATTAAAATATGCATTATGGGTCAAGTAGGTAATATGGCTGCAAATAGTAAGCACTCTTTGCATCAGACATTGCGCTGGAAAAAATAATGACTTTCCTTCGTGACATGTAACATTATAGGGATGGAAAGCATCCCAATCCCAATGCATCTTCTTTATGGAAAGCTGTTATATTTATATGTAATAAACTTGATAGGAAAAATCTATGGGAGTTTTTTCGAAAAAACTCTTTAATCCTAATGGGCATGGGGGAGAGAGAGAGAAGGAATTGGGTCAAGCGAATGTAAAACAGAGTAAGAGGAGCAGTAAATCAGGCAACATCTATCTTATGTTGATGACAAGAGTGGTCAAGAGTATGTTTCAAAGTGCTAAAGTGGAAGGGAAATCAGGGGAGAGTTTGAGTGGCCACCTAGGTGCATTTCAGATTACTGGGTTCTGAAAAAATAGAGTTTTGAGACATTGGGCCTCATTACACGGTAGGCGGTAAGGGTTTACCGGTAACGGTAAGGGCACTGGTACCGGTAAACCCTTACCGCCTTACTACGAGGTCCCTTTGCGGGACCCGACCTGAACGGCTGGTGTAGACCAGCCGTTAAAGTTGGGACCCTCAAAGGGACCTTGGTGCTAATTACGGTACCGCAATTAGCGGTACCGTAATTAGCCCCTTCCCCATTCCCATTGAGCCCTATGGGGCAAAAATGGGAATGGGGAAGGGCCATGGAGAAAGGGGGAATTACCGCCCCGCCAACTTTGGAATAGGGTGATAATTCCCATTTCCTCCATGGTGGTACCGGTATGGTACCAGCGGCAACCATGGTGTTAATAGCACCATGGTTTACCGCCTACTGTGTAATGAGGCCCATTGTTTGTAAGGCAAATGCATGGCAGAATTTAAGAGTCTGCTAATCCTCACACTAACCTTCAAAGTGACCTCACAAATTCTGTATCTGCTGCAAACTCTACCCAAAGTTGCAATGCCTGAAAAGAAAGAACAATGTTGGTTGTTCTAAGTACCCTATTGTTGTGCAGCACTGCGCTGTTTCAAAGACACTGACCAACATGTCAGTGTGGGGCATTTATGTGTGCTAATCTGAGTCATTTTGAAGACTCAACGCAGTGTGCAACTGGTAGTCTGGACCAATCTTACTGGCCCAATGTTAGACAAAACACATCATCACTCCTGTAGTACACCCTAGCCCCATCTCACATAGTTTTTCACAAAAGGTCATGAATTGTGATTTGCAAATGTGGAGCATTTTATTTTGGTACCCAAATCTATTTTTTGTCCAAGTTGGACCCTGATGCTACACAGCAGCAATTGGTAAGGGAGATCTACCTGCGCGATACAGTCATGAATTACTCAGGGAATGGGTCTTGCATGTGCATAAACTAGTATTGCACATTGTTTTGGTTTTGGTTTCTGATGCTCGTTCTGTATCATTAGTGTTATTGTCATTTATTTGTAGTCTGACTAGTTAACATCTCTTTTACTGTAAAGAATTGCTTTGCATTTCAAAGCCTTGGTTGCACTCTAAAAACACAATACAATAAAGTGAATGGTGCAAGGTTAGAATGCTTCACCTGTTGAACCATTACAGTAAAACATGTGACCAACCAAGCCAATCAATTGTGTGCTTCTCTGTACAAAATTAACATTCAACAAAATCAGAACATATGCAACTCTGCCTTACTCTGCAGATGACATGCTTTACTATATGGACCGTTTTCACAATGTAAGTACTTGGAACCACTTCAAAGGTGTAATGGTCACATCCTTTTAAACAAGTGTCCATAAACTTCTGATGTTCTTCATCCTAATCTTCACTACTTCCAATTCTGCCTCTCTAGACTCCATGATCTTGAAATGCATACTTTAGTGTTGTACTAGATGGTACCCTCTCATATACAAAGTGCTTTAAAACTCAATCAACCATTTGTAATTCCTCGAAAATGCCTGCTCTATTTCACAGCCCAGAAAGCATCCACTATTGCTGTCAAAGGACTGCCATTGGTTTGCGAAAGCATCAACAGGTCATGGGTCTCATGCAAAGCCTGCCACCAAAGTACGGAAGGGGCGGTATACCCGTGTCAAGGGAAAATGCTGCACTTCTTCCCGGTACCATCTTGTGGATAGCTCCTGGGTAAAGGGCTCACCTCTGACATGGGGAAATGTGTGCACTTGACAGTTGCGAGTCCCTGTCACAGCTCACTCAGTCCTTCACTCTTCCATTGTCAATAGATTCAGCAGCATTACATTTTGCATATTACGACTGTGGTAACAGCACTTAGACTGAGACGTACAGGCCATAAAGTGCCATAAAGTGCTGTATATGGAAATCTGACTGTACCACGTTTTTCTTCAATACTGACTACATGATGCACATACGCTTTCATGGCACTTTCGCTGAACCCTTGGCATCGAATGTCGCGGATACTCGGCCATGCTCCATCTCCACCGAATAGCACCTACAACTCCTGTCTGAAAACTGTGCAAGGGAAAGCCACGTACACCTCTATTTACTAGGAAGCCTGCCAAAATTGCTTCATAAAACTGAAAAATAGCCTGCCTTTCCCGAAACCATGGAAACCTGCCCGTCCGACTAAGCGCTATTCCAAGGCTGTTAATGCTGTGCTCTGGATTTACGCTGTGCCTAGAGGCCATCAGCTCACAGAGGGCAAGCTTTAAACACATACATAAATGACGCATGAAACATAAAAGTAAAATATTGATGATACATACAAACACACATACATAAATGAATGAATGAATACATACCTTGCGGTTAATCCTGTGAGATGTCGGATGCCCCGTGCACACAATGCTACGAGGCCTTGTTTGAATATGTTTCCGTTGATACAAGGGCTCCTGACTTCATCCTATCACAGGTCGAAAATGCTTAGTTGTTGACAAACTGATGTTTCTATGGAGTTTTCTGACAAAGAGATTCCACCTCATATCACTGCCAGGGGAGGCTTCAGTTTTGTCAACGTTTCTTCTTGGAATACTATGTTCCCTTAATCATTGTGTGTGTCCGTTACAGTTGTTCATGTCTGGCAGTGCTGTACTTCCTGGTCCCGTGCTAATTCACAGAAATGCATTTATTTACTCAGGAATCATGGTTTATTTCAATTTAAGCTTTGTGGATTTTCAATCATTTAAATGTTGGAGACGAGCGGCTGAACGCATCTTGCATTTCCGGCATCTTCCATCCTCTCCGCCATACAAATGCTCCAGCATTTCCACCAGCATACATTTTCATGTCGGCACAAATGCAGAAGATCCCTATGGGGTGTGCCGGCTTTATGCACCAGCATACATCCTGCGGACCCCAAAGGGATCCATTGTACACGCTTCCTACCATGCAAGCATGGCAGGCAGAGTTTGCAATAACAATTAAAAGCTGCCTACCATGCATAGGCAGCATTTAGTTGTAAATGTAAATGCTGCCTGCCTTGTGAGCCCTGCACATTTGCATTCCGCCATGCAAATGACGGAAATGTGGGGGTGGGGGCTTAGCTATGCCTGAGTGCAGACGTACCAGGTCCCCAGAGTCAAATTTCAAAATTATGTAAATTGAGCTCCACAGGGTTATAAAAGTCAGCAGTCTAAGCAAACAGACATAGCTGGAGACCAACTGGTATAAGTAAAGCATGCACCCCTCACTATCACACTTAAAGAAGAACACTGTTACAGTATTTTTCTTACACCATGTTATCAGTTGCCTCGTCTATGTGTCTACAGTTTTAACTTTTAAAGTGCCCCACCCAGATGGCCGCCGATCACCAGGACCAAATAGAATTGGTACACCCACCTGGTACACATGTAAAGTGAATAAGGGACACATTAGGTCACTTTATTATGCCATATTAAAATATGTCCTAAGTGCATTTTAAGGGGTTCTTTTTGTTCCTCGTCCTTCCAGATGTCACATAAATGTTTCTCCAGCCAGTGTTATATTTTTAGTTCCTCACTCAAAGATCTGTCACACTTTTCTGTTTGCACAATTGTATAATGGTCAGCCAATAAGCAAGACAATTTAATAAAAAACCTGAAACAAAAGGCGTGCCTGGCGTCGTCATTCTATTTGGCGCACTTTGAAATGGACCGCTTATTCAATTTCAAATGGTATGTCCTTCCAGGCTCCAGACGCACTGCGAGTGTTTGCGTGATTAATAATACAGTCAAGTGCCGCAGCTCCACCACAGAGTCGAGTATCATAGCTGCGACAACCTCAAGAGCAAGATGACTTTCTAAATCACTCTGAAATCTTTACTGCCGCGCATACATTATTCCCGATTTGCTGCAACCGAGAAGGGAGAACGTGACTTCCGCCTTCCGGATTCGTGGGCATGCGTGCTTCTGTTTAGTTAGAAGTACGAGGTGGGTACCAGTCAATTACTCCGATTGGTTTCTCTTTTCTGGCGGGCGGCGGCCTAGAATTGGACAATATGTCATGTCTTAATGTCCACCTGCCCTTAGTTATCTGCAAGCAGCCACTGTTATCCCTAGTAGGGGCTGCCGGTCCATTCATGACATGCAAAATGAAACAAACCGCAGCACTTTGTGTTTGTATATCTCACGAATTACACGAGTAAAGGTTGATTAATTGCACAAAGCAGTAGTATTATATGAAGCATCTTCCCGTTCCAATCTCAACATAAACATGAAAGGAACAGTAAACATGCTTTACTCATGACATCGCATGCAATCCCTTTTTAGCTGAGTGGCGCCTGGGTGCTTTTTCCGATAATTCACTATTTTAGACATCTTAAAAAAACACTGCTCACTCATTAGATCCCCGCTGGTCAGAAGCATGGGGGAATGCAAACATTCCTACATTTAGAATTGTATCAGGTGACAGCATGGGCAAATAAGCTAGTGTTAGGCAGGCGAGGCTTGGACCACAATGTCAACTCCACCGCTCCCTCTGGTTCTTGCCTACCTTTAACCTTGATCCACAGGGCCACAAGATGGAGGCAGTGGCAGCAGTGAATCCGAGGCGGTGCCTGGCCTTGAGAAAAACATTAAAGCTACAGGGTGCAAAGACTCCCCAAGGCATTTAGGGAGGGGGGTGACTGGGTAGTGACTTTGAGAAAGCCATGGGAAGGGCCTGAAGAGGCTCACTGGCAGGAGTGTTAGTGGCCCAGAGATGTACCATATCTTGTCTGGGTGCAAGCACAAATGCACATTGGAGGATCCAAAAAGGCAGTGGAGGTAAAAGATGGCACTGCAAAGGAGAAGCAGTCCAATGACCTTGGGAGGGTATAAACAGAGGCCACTGTGGAGAATGTATTAGACGCTGTTCAGGCTGAAAACCATTTTTGGAAGCTCTGCGGGCTTTGTGCAAACATGTGCTCACTCTACGCCCAGCGATATGCCTTCTGCGGTGGTTTGGACTGCTTAGATTGGTCTCTTACCACAGATTGCCCAAAACACAATCTCTACATGAGGACCTGAGCAATTTTGGTTTTCAGGGCCAGCCTCCTCGGCTGGCCACCAAAGTATAAGTGTGTGTGTGTTTCCACTTGCGTGTGTGCATGTCCGTCTCTTTTGTGTGATTGGAGGGCTGACATATTCCAGCCCATGAGTGAGTGGGTATAACTAGGGTAGATCCGGGCCATTCCTTAAATCTCCTGGGTTTCTTCTAGGTTTACTCACCTGCATTGCTGGAGAAGTTTGCCACAAAGCTGTGCTTTTAGATTTTTAGGACCAGTTTTGGCTATAAAGGCTGGACCCTGTGTACTTTACACTAGCTCCTGTTTCATCTTTTCGCTACTGGACATCTCTTCTGGGCTGTACTTTCTCCTCTCTCTGGTCTTCCTTAAGGGATAAGCTGGAAGTTCCGTGCCAAGACGGTTTTTGGGCTGTTTATCTGCAGCCCTGCAGTGTTGTCCTCCTGGTCATTGCACGTCAAGGTAGGAAGCATCTGCTATTCAGAAGGGCAGTGAGTAGGTGTCTGGGATGCCTCCACTGTTGCCTCTGTTTTGAGATCATTTACTGCAAGCCAGCGGCTCAGTTGTGCCCTCAGATCTACCCAGATCTTGTTGGTCAGGTTCCTACAGCGTCCTGGTGTCTTCTTCATCATTGCTTTTAATCCTGGCTGTTGGAGCACCCTCGTGGGAAGGCAGATTACTCTTCCTTTTGGTCACTTAGGCAACATACTAGGGTGCACATCCCTAGTTGCAACATGCTATAATTGGAACTGCAAAAGAACTATTTGTATTTACAAGGTTATTTTTCTGTTCCTCTGCCAAGTCCTCTAAAACGGGTGCCACGAATAATGACTGCTGGTTCCTGGACTCACGAGTTATTTACCAGATTTTCCAGCAGGAGTTTCTGGAGTGTGTGTATTGTAATGGGATTCTGCAGGTAACCCTCTACTTTGGTTTGCCATTGACTTCCATGGGACCGCATACTGATTTGTTTCATTACTTCCTGGGTCTCAAGCCTGGAACTGGAGCTCTTAACGAAGTGCCCCTCTAGCGCCCCTGTAGTTGTTTGCTCACTTTTCTTCACCTGTATGGCTGCACAGAGACTTAATGGCCTTTCCCCTATAACTGCAGCCCTGCCTACTGCTGGTGTTCTGTATTTTCCTATATGAAACTTTTACCAACTCTACAAACTCCTGGAAAGTGACTTTGGAAGGCACTTACTTGAACAGTGACATTTTCCCTGGGTCCCTGGAGTTTTATAGGAAGTACAACTGGTTTACTAATTATCTTCCAATCACTGCATTATACTCCTGTCTTCTGAACTATACTGTTACTTTGTATAGGTCCTTGTTATTCTGCTATCTACTTTCGAGGAGTGCAGCAAGACCTTATTGGCCTTGTAGTGGGAGTCTAATTTCATCCTAAATTTTGGTTGCCATCTGGGCAGGGTTGGACATATATTGTCCTTAGAAGTGGGTAGGTTATGCATTGGCCCTTTAGTGTTTGTGTACATACGCTGTTATGTTTAACCCAAAGTATTAAGTTGGCCTGAAAGCCATTCAATTAGTGAGTTCATCATAACGTGGTCATTCCTCAGTATAATAGTGCAGTGTTTCTCTGGGGCTAACTATTGTGACCAAGTGTACGTCAGAACCGGCCTACTTCCACCCTTGAGATGCAGCCTGACTGCTCTACGATAGCTACCACTAAAGACAGTGTGGTCAACCGTTTAGTTGGAAACCCCTTCTTGCCTTTAAGGTAGATGGTTTTAAATCTTTCACCAGAGGGCTGTGGAAAGATCTCCCTAACAGACACTAAAAATGGGGAGATATGCTCATACCCCATAGGTTTGCTAGCTTATAGCGGGAGTTAAGAGGGTCCTGGGGATGCAAAGGGTCTGCTGGTGCGGAGGGTCTGTGGGTAGCATTCACCTCTTGTGCCCACTATTCTTGTGACATTTTAGCCACACCTCTAAACTCAACTTGCTAGTTCATATGACAAAATCATTATTGCTACTGTCAATAGGATAAAAAAAGTGTGTGTATGGTAAGATGAGATACGTAACTCAAAATACCCTCAATTTAGTTTTGCTCTTTCCCTGGGACATGGGGTCTAAAACAGAAAAATGGAGAGAAAATATCGTGATTTTGAGCCAGCTGATACGTCCAGTTAATGGTGATGAATTACGCAGTCCTCGTCGGAAACCATTAACAATGAACATATAAGGTTTAGTCAATATGAAGATGCCTATGGATCACTTAGCCTGCAGAGAGGCCCTTTATAGTAACAACGAGGCATGGGCTAGTTGCGGGCATGACTGACAATGAACAAAACCATTCAGCATAAGTCGCCTCCTTGGTTTTCATTCTATTTATTTATTTATTCAGATTTGTAGAGCGCGCGTCAGCCTGGGGGCATCAATACGTTGGACAACCCTCAGAAATGGGACGTTGGATGTTCATGGATGATGTGGTGATGCTTACGAAAACTGTGATAGCGCTTTGTAAACTGTTTGACGCATTTGAAACTTTCTGTAAGAAGTTAGACTTAAAACATAAAAGAAACTAAATCAAAAATATGATCACAGGCAGTAAAACTAAAATAAAAATGAAAGTTCTATTAAATTATATAGCTATCGAAAGAGTCGATTTCCTGGGAGGGGGGGGTTAGTGATTTTCTGATAATAGCAAATGGGCAGGCAGCAAGTAAAATATAGCAACACATGTGCACAGGAGTGTTATAAATGACTTATCATATCACATATACAGCAGACAAGGGGAAGAAAAACCTTTCTTTTATAAAATCAACTGCTATTGGTCTGTGAAGTCCGCATTAATGGTGCACAGTGCCAAAGCAATTTCACATGGAAGATGTGGACATGAAGTACGGGGTCTTTCTGCTTCAGACGACCTAATATATGTTGAAATTCTCTTCTTATAAAGTTGCTCTGAGTGCCCAAATCAATGAACACCAGATTGTGCAGCTTCTTTTTTCGATTACCAGATCTTGCTAAGAATTCTTACATTTGAGTACAGAGTCCCTATTGAACACGTTCATCAGGGAAATAGGGGCAAATCAGTCCATGCTTAACCTCTCCTGATTTAAACTCATGAAGTCAAGGCTGGTTGATACTGGAAGAAAAGCCTGAGTCACCGATCCGGATGAAATTGCCAGACATTCGGTCTCCCGCATTAAAGGAAGCCTACTTGTAATGAGGAGTCATGATAGATGGGTGAGGCACTTTAGTAGTACTCCGTTGTCGAATATTTATAAATGACCAAATATCTCAGCAAGTAATGTGTTCTAGATTTCATACTTCAGATGTCTTATTACACAACACCATGTCGGGCCTCATCACAAGTTTGGCGGTAGCCCTTAAATCCGGCGGTAGCACTGTTACTGCCGGATTTAAGGGTACGCCAAATCACGTCTTTGGCTGATTTCCCCCAGCTCTGAGCTGGGGGGAAATCCGCCGAGATTTTGCCGATTTTTGGCGCGTTAACCGCCGGCAGGAAATCCGCCGGCGGTAAAAGCGCAAAATTTCCCCATTGAGCCCAATGGGGAGTTCCCGAATGGGCTCAATGGGGAATGGGGATTTCCCGTTCCGCCAAACCCGTGATCCCGCGCTAATAGTGCCAGTGGGTTTGGCGGTAGGGCAAATAACACCAGCGATATTAGCGCCGGCATTACCGCTCAACTCGTGATGAGGCCCATGCCTCAACTCACCACCGATAAACGCTCACACAGAGAGAAAATTGGTTGCCTTTGAATATCCCGCTGGTTTGCACAAATCCATCCTGTATGTTAAGGTGGCCCTGAAGAAAAGAGAAACTGTGGTTAAATTATCCTGATAATAATAGTGATTATTACTTAAAGAGCATAATTATTGCCTGTATGAGAGAGGGTGGATAGGGTATGTGGATATGAGAGGATGGAGGGTTCTTGTCTGTAGTTTACTATGCTGACAGTATGGTAGCATTGTTGCCATCGTTAAGTATGACCATGATGTTTCCTAGATACTGCAAGGTCAATTAGCAAGACCAGAACTGTTTTTCTTTTCTTTTTTTTTGCCATAGGACTTCTTCTCTTAGTGTGATATTGCATTGCTTCTTGTTGTTGTGTTGAATATATGTATCTTTTGTGTATGTGATAGATGTATTTTAATGAACACTTTTTGATGGGTAAATCAAAAGTTTTTATTTGGTCATCCGGCCCTTCTCTAGCCAGGGCTGGTGAAAGGATCAAAACCCATAGAATGTATTTGGTTTTATCTGGTGTGTAATTGTGGTCAGTTATTTATTGGTGCTGTACAATGTTTCGTAGGAATTCACTGAAATGAAGAAAAAAAAAACTACTTACAACGTACTTGGAAATGGTGGAAACTAAAAGGACCCCAACAAGGAAAGAGGTCAGGGAAGAGAATTAAGCGAGATGGAAGAATGGTGGAAGCATGATGGGAAGTCAAGTACTAAAATGGCTGGAATTGAAAAATATGTTGATTAAATACCTTGACTTTCTAATATTTGTATTGTGTGTTTACTTTACCAGATGTGATTTTGAAGAACTTTATAAACAAACACATACCATAAAAATCATACAATACAAAACAATTGAAAGTGTAATTTGCCAACTCCATGGTAACGTCCATTTCCTCTAATAATCAATACTTTTCATTAACATGTATAAAAGGGTTACCTGGAAGTTGTGACTAATCTGGCAAAGTCACCACTGGACCCCGGGGGAGGGTCTTCCCGCATGTGGCCAGTGAAGGGCAGAGGTTACCTGACTCCTACCCTAGGGGTGGCTATCTGCGAGAGGACCACATGGGGAAGACTAACCTTGGTGGGGTGAAGATGGCTCACTAGAAGAATACCTGGCATACCCCCCCTTGTTAGGCATAATAATCACCAGTCATTGGGCCTCATCACAATTCTGGCGGTTATATGGCTGAATTATCATTGTCACCGAGTCAAGCGGCACAATTACCGCCATATCATGCGTTAAGGGAATGCGCACACACCTTTGATGGTAACCATAATTCCATCGAAACAGGGCACCCCAGCAGTAAATCTGCCGATATACAGCAGAATTACTGTAATCACTGTCCAATCGGCGCTAATAGCAACGTCAGAATTAGCGATGGCAGAAATAGCGTCATTGCCAGAGTGGGAAGCCTTGCAGTGGCCATCTTGAAAAACCCAATCCTCCCTCAATCTCCCACTTCAGGGTAGTAGAAGACTGCAATCTGGTCATCAATCAGCCAGAAAGTGATGTCCTTAGCCATGGTCCCCAGGAGGCAGAGGACTGCTGTAAAAGGGGGAATAGTCTTCGGGTCAAAGTGCACAGCCCCCTCTCCCGACGCAGTCAGGAGGCAATGGCCACAGGAGGTGGCACTACAGAGCCCGTTGCCCTCACCCCATGGGAGGAGAAGGCAAGCATCATCCTCGATATGGAAAGGATAGAGGGAGTCGGTAGAGCAGAGGCTGGTGCCAGCAGCCAAGAGGCCCCCCCAATGCACAGTGCAAATGACCAACCAAAGAAAGTGTCCCTTAGCGCCAATTGGCACAATGGGCAGGGATAATTGCCAGCAGGGTCAGCATCAGGGCCAGGCAGTCAGGGTGACTGAATGGGGTGCCACAATAGCCCCCTGCCATGGGGTGTTACCTCCCAAGCCCCTAATTCACCCGATTCTCCCCCATCCCAACTTATCTGTGGGACAGGAGCCTTGCGCTCTGGTCCCCAATCTCCTCCTGGCCGCTGCCATTGAAATGGAAAAGATACTAGTTCCCTTTTCAGATTACAGCAGACATTTTGGAACATGTTTTCCATGGCCGGCGTCATATGAAAAGGGAACTAGTCGTCCCTTTTCCATTTCACATTGAAAAAAAATGTTTCTGTGACAGGAGATGGGCTTGCACAGAGGAGATCTCCCGTAAAATGAAAAAAAGAAAGAATACACAGGTAAATACTGGGGTGTGAATAGCTTTCACACCCAGCTGCAGGGCGGACAGGGGCTTCAACGGCCCTCAGTCCAAGATGAGGCCCTCACAATGCTCCGAATGGCGGGCCATTAAAGCCCATGTCGGCCCCCCAGCAGGGGCGTGAAAGCTATATTGTGTAATAAAAGGGCCATCAAATGGTCACAACAATTTAATAGGCTATGTTCGGGACAGTCTAATATAGAAGGACCCAGAATTGCAAAAGCCTGGCTAGGAGAAGTTATACATCAATGCAAGAGAGGGCGCTAGTGAGCCAACCAAGATGGCCGCTTCCTGAGAGAGCTCCGTAGGGCTCTAATGAATCCTGTAACATCGATGCTCCTGTGATGGTTGGAATGACCCATCCTACAGCTGTGCACCTTCACAAAGCTCCACTGATCATTTTGAGATAAATCTCGACTCAGACGCCTGCCTACAGCCCGAGATACTCGCTCGCAAATCTGAGGCCTGCCGGCTGACGGATTGGGCGGTGCGGCCCCTGCATGTTTGCGGGGCGGCGGAGGCGGGCACTTGGCGGAGGTCTCAGCGGCGAGACCAGGAGCAGCGCCGTGCAAGCAGAGCGGACGTGTGCGTACTGGCACCCGCGGGACGAGGAGGTCTCTGTCCCACGCGACGGCCCGTCGCGAGGACAGTGGAGCGACGAGACGGGGTGCCAGAGTCCCGAGACAACCCAGGTAGGAGCAGACTGCAGCGCGGGCGGGCTCGACGCGGCCGCTGGGTGGGCCCGCCTGTCCCGCCGCCAGACGCGGCTTAATCTGCGCAGCCCCCGCCAACGGCTGGCTGCGCTGTGGCGCAGGCCTGGTGTACAGCACGGAGGAGCTAACCACATGCTTTCTGGTAACCTGCGGCGCGACACCCGTCCCAGCGAGACCTCCCACGACGCCCATCCGTTCAGCCGCAGGGGCGGAGGGGCCTGGCCCGGTTAACCAGATATCTGAAAGCGAGTAAACCCCGGCGGCACTGATCCTGGGCATAAGAAGATGCAGCCCGATATGGCTGGCCCTGACGCTCTGATACAAGCCGCTGACTGCACCGTGTGCCGCCGCCCCTCGGCGCAACTGGTATAGAAGGCCTGTGGCAAACTTTGGCGGCGCGCCGTTCAGGCCCCACGCTCGGTGCACGAACTCTCCACATCAGGCACCAAAGGCACCGTGCTAACATCCGGACTAAGACAGCCACAACTCAGCGCGGACACTCTCCCCAAGCGACCATGGGGAAGGTAGACAGGAATCAGAAGAAACTGACTTTCGAAGCCAGTTCACAGGCCAAGCCCACGACCAGCAGCAGACCCAACTCCCCGCCACCTGACATGATGTCAACCGAGGACCAGGGCCCACATTTTGATATAAGGGAGATTCTGATGGACCTGAAGGCCGGTATCAGCGGCCTAGGATGCAAGTTGGACACCCTATCGTCGAAGGTCGACCAGCTTCAACACAGGCTAGATAAACAAGCCGATCGACTCGACAATGTCGAACAACGCGTGTCCGACCTGGACGATGGATCAGCGGCACTGACATCTCGTGTCTCTGTCCTCGAAACCCAGATGAAGGTGGTGTGCGCCAAGAATGAGGATTTGGAGGGCCGCTCTTGCAGGAACAACATCAGGATCATAGGGGTGAGGGAGCAACAAATCCCAGGTAAAATGGAAGACTTTGTGGAACAGATCTGCATAGCTCTCTTCGGTAGAGAAACGCTGTCTCAGCTTTTTGTGGTAGAAAGAGCACACAGAATCCCGAACACTAGGCCGGCGCCCGGCGCACACCCTAGAGCAATCATTGCAAGACTTTTAAACTACAAGGATCGCGACGCCATGCTCAGGGCAGCCAGAGATAAGGGGAAACTGCAATACGACGGCGACTCCATTCATTTCTTCCCAGATTTCTCACAGGCGGTGCAAACGCAGAGAAGATCCTTTACGGCAGTCAAGCGACGCCTGCAGGACAATCAGATCCTTTATTCCATGCTATACCCAGCAAAACTGCGGATCCAACATGAGGGGAAGGCCCAATTCTTCAATTCCCCCGAAGAAGCCAATGACTACCTGGACCGGAATGGCTGCAGACATGGCGGGAACAATCCGAGACCGCGTCGGGAAGAACGAGCGAGAGGAGACCCTCCGTAATCTACAATCACAGTAATTGGCAGTCGTGACCTGCGCACCTTCTGCTTCTATGCTCAATATACATCACAGGAACGAAATTATGTCGCCATAGGAAGCCCGGCACCCTATTGGTGGGCTACTAGTGCCCCTAGCGCGGCTATGCTTGCAACTCTGTTCTACATGGGGGGATTACTGTGGGCCAGTTGGGGGTTGCCCACACATGGGAGGGACTCGGGCCGGGCGCGGCCGCTTGACTCACCCCGCTCTCGTCTCACAACGTTGTTGTTATATAACTTTGATAACCTGGAAGCCAAACACACTAGCCACTCCACTACCTCAAGGCACCATTTTCGCTCTCCCGCCCTGACAGGCGTGAATTCACCCAGCTTTCGGAATGCCAGCCATAACCTTTAAAATTGCCACCTGGAACATCCGCGGCGGCAACCAGCCGGCAAAGAACAGGAAAATCCTTCAGTGTCTCCGTAGACACAAGGTTAACATCGCCATTCTTCAGGAAACCCATCTCCTGCCGGCATCGGAATCACAGTGGGCCAAGTCCTGGGTTTGTCACAGGTACTTTTCATCGTACTCGTCCTTTGCCAGAGGGGTCGCAATTCTGATTGATAAGAGAACTAACTTCAGTCTCATTGAATTGGTGAAGGACACTGAAGGCAGGGGCCTGCTGGTGAGGGGAATAATTGCAGGAAAAGAAGTGGTGATTGTGAATTCCTACGCTCCCAACACTGATGGACCCGACAACTTTAACTGGGTGATGTCCCAACTAGGGAAGTCCAATGCAGAAACAATCAAATAGGGTGCAGACCTTAACACACCGATGAACCCTACCCTAGACAAATCGCATAACACCACTGGACATCGATCCAAAGCCAGTGGTCAAGTTCGTGAGATGTGTCAAGCGTTCGACCTATCTGACACATGGCGGCATCACAATCGAGATGCGAGGGACTTTACATTCTACTCGCCCGTTCACAACACCAGCTCCAGGATAGATTACATCATGGCCTCTACCCACTGTCCGTTTGCCTGGGGAACGAGCCAAATTCTACCGCGCACGCTATCCGACCACTCAATGGTCACACTTGACGCCTCCATGGTGGGCGCACCGGTCCCCAGATTGAACTGGAGATTCAAGCTGGGTGCGCTTTCAGACAAAGTTTTTGCAGATGAACTGCGCGAGGAAATAACATCCTTCATTGAGAGGAATCAAGGCTCAGTCAAGGCGACCAGCATCATCTGGGAAACGCTGAAATGCTTTGTGCGCGGTATTTGTTTGGGTAAGGAAAATGGTGTACTGAAGCTGATCCGCAGTGAACTCTCCGACAGCGAAACCCGTCTGAAGGATCTAGAGAGGAAGGCCATCTCAGCCCCAAGCCTGCAAATCCAGGCAGAACTGAAGGAGGAGCTCCAGAAGTTCAGGGAAACAGCCGAAAGAGAGCTAAAATTCCTAGGGCGAAAACACCAGATTCGACAATATGGAGAGGGTCAGAAGCCAGGAGCCCTGCTCGCCTGATTACTATTGGTGGACAAAACCCCGACCCGGGTGGAATGTGTTAAAGACGCACAAGGCCAGCGTGTCTATGCAGAAGTGGACATCGGCAAGGCATTTCGAGACTTCTATCAGGACCTGTACAGCTCTAGAGGCAATTTGGAATCTGAATCTATGCAAGCATACCTAGACGACACTGAGCTGTACTGGGTGGAGGCAGACCTACGAGAACCTCTCAACGCCCTGATAACAACAGAAGAAATACTGGAAGCAATAAAGTCCCTCCCGAGCTCCAAGGCACCAGGTCCGGACGGTTTTACCGGAGAGTTTTACAAGGCCTATGCAACTTCCCTCGCCCCTCTCTTGTTACGCGTATATGAAGAATCCATCGAAAGCGGATGCCTTCCCCCAACACTACGGGAAGCCAATATAATTCTCCTACACAAAGCCGGCAGACCCGCTGACGAATGTGCATCCTATAGACCAATTTCTTTGATCAACCTAGACAATAAAATCCTGGCCAAAATTCTTGCCTCCAGGCTCCTCCCCCTTATGCCAGCTCTAGTGATTGGTGACCAAGCTGGATTTATCCCAGGGCGCAGCACCACCTATGGCATCAGGCGTCTGTTTGGCGTCATGGAGGCCCTGGACCCATTGCACCAAGCAATAGCGGTGCTTCTTGACGCCGAGAAGGCATTTGACTCTGTGGAATGGCCATTCATGATAGCAACGCTTAGACAAATGGGTTTTGGCAAATTCTTTATTAAATTGGTGTCATTATTGTACAACAGCCCCAAATCCTATATTACACTAGGGAACACTAGATCCACATGCATTTCACTTGAACGCGGAACGAGGCAGGGATGCCCCCTTTCAGCTCTGATCTTTGCTCTTATCATGGAACCCCTGGCTTCCAGACTACGCGAATTCCAAATACACAGAGGCCTCAAATTAGGTCCACACAAATTGATTGTCTCCCTCTATGCTGACGATGTTATATTATTTGTCAGCAATCCCCGGGAGAACCTTAACACAGTTATGCGGGAGGTATTAAGATTTGGGCAAATGTCGGGACTGAAAATCAACCACTCTAAATCTGTGGTATTCCCCCTGACCCCTCACACGGTGCAATTCGCTGACGATCATGGCTTTAAATGGGAGAACTCAGGGGTACGCTACCTAGGTATATTCATGTCTCGTAACCATCATGAGATATATGAAGACAACTATGTCTCCACGCTCACCTCCATTCAGGAACGGGTGCACAGGTGGAAAACGCTCCCACTAACACTGTGGGTTAGGACCTCCCTTACGAAGATGGTTATACTCCCCAAACTTCTATACCTGTTTACCAATATCCCGCTACTCCTCCCCAAATCCTTCCTCTTGAAAATCAAGGCTGCAGTCCTGGAACTGCTAGGGGCCGGTAAACCGGCGCGCGTGGCCTACGACACCCTGGTTCTGCCGACGTCAAAAGGAGGCCTTGCGCTCCCGGACATCGAGAAGTACTATTGGGCATCCCAGGCACAGTTTCTAAGCCACTGGTACACGATCCACTTTGTGCGTCCTCATGTGCAGGTGGAGCGTGCTCTGGCCTCTCCCAACCTGCTCAGTGCCGTTATCATTAGTCAAATCCAAGTTCCGTACAACACTCTAAATACAGTCCTCTCTACGTACGCGGTCTGGAAGAAAATGGCGGCCAAATATGGGGTGACCGTGAGATACTCCCCTTTGCTACCGATCAGGTTCATCCCGGGTGTTCCGCTCACGAATGAGAAAGTATTTTTAATATGGGCCGACAAGCTTAACATCCACTCCTTCGGTGATGTCTTCCCGGGAGGCACCTTCCTAACGCCTCAGATGGCCAACGATAGGGGCGGTACCACCTCACTAGACATTTTTCTTTATTTCAGACTGCGCTACACCCTGCAAAAAATACTGCCCTCCTTTCCTGCACAACCCCCCACATGGGAGTTGCTGCACAAAACCATCCAGGCTGGGGGAGAGGGGAGGTTGGTCTCGGCACTTTACCGATCCCTGGTGGCAGACACCGGATCACCCAATGCCAGAACTCAACAAAGATGGGAATCGGACCTCCAGATGATGACAGAGGCTGGAGACTGGTCCTACATTCTATATCAAACCCAGAAAGTCGCGGTGAACACACGATATAAATTAATACACTGTAACTACGTGCACCAGACCAATTACACCCCTGCCAAGAAACACCGTCATCACCCTGAAGTATCGGCCCAATGTGAACGTTGCACAGCGGCACATGCCGACTTTTTCCACTTGGCATGGGACTGCCCCGGAATCCAGCGGTTCTGGGCCTCAGTCCTACAGATCGTCGCTGATATTATTGGGGAACAAGTAGCCCCGTTACCGTTGGCGGCCCTCCTCGGCCTCACAAAATACCTGCGCCCCACATCCCGCAGACTGGCAGCGCTCCTCCTGGTGTTGGCCCGTAGGCGGATAGCTATGGCCTGGAGTCGGGCCCCCTACCCAAAATTGAAGATTGGAAAAAAGACATTACCTACTGTCAGGATGTAGAGAGTGAATTTATAAGAACCCTACCACTGCATGCTCGACCCCCCGACATCTGGGGGCCATATATTACATATCTGCTAAACAGTGCAGCTCCCTCCACTGCTGAGAGCTCCTGATTCCGAAACAGATCTGTGAGGTTGGGAGATACTATATATTTGTGCCTTAATGGTGATTGACAATTAACCAGGAAAGTCCTGATGCTTGTTGTTGTGGCCATGAGTGGGGTGGGGCGGCTCCGCGGTGATACCCGGGAGCGGGAAATGTTATGTTTTCTTTTTGCTTTGCTCTATTCCCTCCCTTTCCCTACCCTCTCTTCAATTCGTCCCCTTTTCTCCTCTGTTCCACCTTGCTAAGTTAGTGCACCCTGATGGTGCGCATGTGTTTTCTGTTGTTCTGTAAAATTTCAAAAATAAAGTTTAAAAAAAAAAAAAAAATACATCAATGCACACATTAAGCAGTATTGCGTCGAAATTAGTGATGCAATTTCACAGCTTTGCTAATTTCTTTCACAATGGTTTAGCATTGTTGGCTTGTCAATTCCCCACTTTAAAGAACATGCAGATTTGATTTCCCTCTACTCCATTCAAACGTCACTTTCCCATCCTCTTTCCTTTGTCCCAGCTATCTCAAAAGGGGCTGGTGAGGAATGACTCAGCGATTATCTATGCCTACACTGGAGTCCTTATGAGAACATTCTTTGGGAAACAGTATTTTCAATATGAATAAATTACAGAATCATGGCAGTGAAACAGAAGCACTAAGTTAAGGTTTATGTAAAAAAAAAATATTTAGAGTTTCTATGAAGCACACACATACACAAACATGCTGTGTATTTTTATTTTCTGAGTTGAATACAAGAAACTTCCTGTGACACCGAAAATAATGAAGGAATTGCTAAAACAAATGAGTCTGATTGCTAATTAAAAAAATGATTAGCAAAATCTGGTTATTATTTACTTAAATCTAATGTATGCATTGTACTACACTGAAATCCCCAAAATAGGCTAACGCATATTAGACATAGGCACAGCAGTGCTAAATAGATTATGTAATGTACCTTAAAATATATTTAAAAAGTATGGTTTCTCAAGGCAGACTGCGACGAATCTTAAAATTCATCCAAAAAAACTTGAGCAGAATCCTGACAGATGATATATGAAGTCACAGATTTAAGTGTCTTCCGGGTAGATTGCTTCTGCTAATAAAAGAAATTAAATAAACTCAGATAAGGAACATTTGCTACAGGTAATGCTTTACATTCAGAAATATCTAAACATGACAAATAAATTAAACCCACTCCTCTATCATTCTCTCGACCCCTATTCACACGAGGAAGCAAATACCCTATTTTTCATCATCGCATGGGGCTACTGGGTAAAGCCATGTTTCTCTTAGCTATATAAGATCACGTTTAAGATCTCTAAATCACTTGGGCAAGAGTGAGAGTTCAGTAATGCAGTGTACATGTTAGTGGTGCTGAAGGATTATATTATGTATCAGGGTTGATTAATGAATTTGGATGATAATATGACAATGTACCTCCAAATGACCAGTTCTGTACTACATACCAACTGTCTTTCCTCAACTGATGATTCCCAGCTAGTTCAGTCACTCTACAATATCCACACTTTCATCTGCAAGTTTTTACAAAAGGTTTCGAAGAGGATCTTTTAAGATAAACCAGAGAACTTCTAATTCTGCTACACAGCATATGCTAATAAATATAAGGGGAGTCTGTAGCCATGAATGTTTGACCATTACTGGGACATCCAAGTGAAAGACACTACAGGGGTGTCCAAATTATTAAGGAAATAAATCAACTTGATTATGTCTCATAGCAACCGCTCCCCAAAGGGCACCAATAAGTAAAAAGCAGGGCCAGGGGGATCAAAGATGGGAGACAAGTCGACAGGACAACCTGAGGTGAGGCTAAAGAACTGCATTCCGAAGTGTGGTGGCCATGTAAGCTAGACGTCACCCGTTTCCCACAAAGCATTCCGCTCCCCCAGCAGGTAGGTAAGCTAGTGGAGAATAAAAACGTTGTCCATGTTGATGGCTAATTCAAATCATGTGTCTCGGTCACATGATGAACACTTCTCTAATGGTCACCAACAGGGAACAAGCAGGTCCATGGAACCCCAAGATGCTGGGTGGGTCCATGGGAACAACTAAGGTGAGATCCAGGAACTGTGCTCAGAAATGTGGTGGCCATGCAAACTGGTTGTCAGCTGTTCCTCCGCTAAGCATTGTGGTCCTCCAGAAGGTAGGCATGATAGTAGAGAATAAATACTGTGGCTGTGTTGTTTGCCACTTCTAGTGCCATTGCTCACTGATGCAGGGCCTGGGCCATTTTAATGATCTTATTGTTTATGTATAGTAGAATGAAGTAACACGGTTATAAACCGTAATGCACTGTTGGAGAATAAAAAAAGTGTGTTCTTGGGGAGAGAGAGCAGACAGCCCATAATAATGATGCACAGCCATTGCTGAAGGTTTAGTACACTAATGATGATATGACACATGTACATCCAAAGGTGACAGTGCCAAGAGAATGGCGTGAGCCCAGATATGCACTCTGGGTTCACAGTAAATAGATTAAGAGAACAATGTCACCCTACATCTCCAGCATTAGAACATGCCGAACGTTATTGACCTCCTCTCAACCAATCAGAATGTTCACACTGCAGCCAACAACTACTGGTATTGAGTTCATCAAGCTTCGAAATTGCTATTTAGTTCCTGGTTTTAGCCAAGGAGAGCGTGGTTAGCTTGACACCAACAGCTACTAGGAGCTACGCTTGACTGCTCTGGCAAGTGGTGTCAAACACACATAGCTATGTGATATTAACTGTGTAGTTTTGGGAAAGTATTTATGGGAGAATAAAGGACACGCCCAAGCAACATTTAAAGCACATTGTATAATTTGCAAATTGACAACAAGTTAAAGTTTGCATCTTGAGCTCCTGTTACATTTTCTGCAAGCTATGGACTGACTCCTGGTTGTCCAGAGGTATCTCCTGCCTAACGTGTGTTGCTTGATACCCCGGAGCTGCCTTCTTGCTCCTGGACAACAAATCCCAATTCTACCCATGTTCATTTTGAACAGGCAGTCTTGAAAAGCACACCAGAAAACAAAGATTTCCAAGCATGATTTCTTGCAAGATGACACTTCTTTTTACTGCAACATCCTATTAAACATACAGAAGAGAAAGCTAAAATATGGGAACATGGGAAAATGCTTTCTCTTTCTTATGGTATAACTGATCACATTTACATGGCACCAAATGCATGCTCATGTAAAACACGCTGAAGTTCTGCAGTTAAAATCTTGCCTTATGAAAACAACCATGTTAGTGAAATACTACAACAAAAACACAATTATTTACTAACTATTTACCTTGCCTACTAGTAAAGTAAAAATGTTTACTTCACCCCCAAAACTCCAAAACGTATTGCTACTACCACTATGCCTTATAGACTGACGGAGGGGTCATTCTCACTTGGCATAATGACCCTTCCCCAACCTTTGGCACCCGACTTTACCTTGTGCAATAACATTTTGGCAGGTCATTATCCCAAGATAATGAGCCCTCCCTCAGTCTATAAGGCAATCATATAGTTTAGCCACTCATTAATAGTAATACATAGTAAGCTTTTGAAAGGCAGGCCTACTACATACATCCTCTGAACAGAGATTCCAGCAAAGTTTCTAAAACTGAGAAACATATTTATGTAATTGATCTGCACTATTCCATGGTTTATGAAAATGTGTAATTGGCTGTGGCCTTTCAAGATGATTGCAAGATTCCACTAATTTGGCATTCATCCCCCATTCCAGTGGCTGGAATGAGGGATATCTAGGGCTCTGGGCCGTTATCCCCGTTCCAGCCCCTGGAATGGGGGATGAAGGCCATTTGCACCCCGGTTTGCCAAAGCGGTAACCCAGGTAGTTAAAAAATGGAATTTCCTTTCTACTCTGGGGCTCGCGCAGGGTCCTGCTGTAGGAAGGAAAATCCTTTTCCAAGATGGCCACCATGGAAAGGGAAGGCGGGGCTCTGTGGGGAGCCCCTCTTCCCTTTCCATGGCAGCCTGTGAGAGGTGAAGAGAAGGAGCGCATGCGGAAGTGGCACCCACAGCCGATGAAATAAAGTAAGTGGAGGGGGCTGGAAAACAATGCGAAGGATGAAGGGGGAACATGGCGGCGGGGAGAGCCAGCCATCAGGTGGCTTGGAACATGGGTTTGTACCGGCGGTTCAAGTTTGCGTTCCTAGTCACCTGATTGGCTTGCTGCCCCGCCCAGGGTGCTAATGGAATTTCTGTCCTTTGAAATATTTCCAGATTGAACCATTCATAGAGGCTCCACCACTCCATTTTAATTTTGCTCAGCTCTGCCTGGTAGCCTAGGGTACATGGGTCTTTGACCGATTCTGCTGCACTCCCATAGAATTATTCTTGCATTAATTTGCAGCCAACCTCACAAGTGCAACTGCACCACCAACGAGTACTCTGCCTCTCTGGAAGACTGTTCAACTAGATGTATGCTGATGATTGCTATTTTCTCCTTAGCCTTGAATAATTTGATAGTATGCCGGCTAAACATATTGTAGATGGGAGGCAAAATCTAACCCTCTTGCCCCCCCCACACAACTCTCAACATGACGCTGCGAAAAAAATATGTTCCTCACTTTTAGGCCCTTCCCTGCAATCATCAATTGTACTGGAGGTGTGAGAAGCGTTATTCACCCAGCCAGCCATTTAAACCATACCTAATTTATTACTTGGACAACGTGGAAATTACATTGATCAAGCAAGTCTACTGACTGCATAGCCAGAAACCAATGGCGGCATCACTGACATAACGACATCACGACACATTATACATGAAGTACATATTCATCCATACATGAAGTTACACGAACATGCACTAGTTGATTGCAGATAGGCACAAAGCACATGCTTAGGACCTTGTAGGTAGAGGACGGACACACATACACGGACACAGGATAGTGCAGTGGCAATGCACTTGTCTTGCAAGCAGAGGTTTGAATCCCGGATATGCGCTTAGAAACCAAACTCAGGCATGGTATTAGGCGCATTATACATAAACAATTAAATAAATAAATAAATATCTCTTTGTATTCATATCTTTCACCACAGTTGAAACCGCAAGATGCAAAGTATTCATATATTTACATTGCACATGCTTGACTGCTACTAACAAGGAGAAGCCATCGGGAATGATATAGAACCTTTATAGTTCTCTGAAACGGATGGCAAAGGAGAGATAGGCTTTGAATACATGGAAAAACTGACATGATCACCACAGCTAAAGGCAAGCAGAAATGATGCACTCAGCCAAAGACAAACGGAGATGGAAAGTTCCAGTTACCAAGACAGTGAGCCAGCTGCAGAAAATCAGGCGAAAATCATCATAATTACAATCAAGACAGCTTAATTTTGTGCTCTCTACACATGTGACCCAGGACAATGCCCATTTAACCAAGGCAGACACAGAGGACTGTTCCCATTAAACCAGAAGGGAAAGAAGCTACAAGTGTTGCCCACAAGCTGCTAACTGAATGCACTCTCCAAGGCTTAGGTGATCAGAGATAGCAACATTAGAGAACATTTTGCACCTTCTTGTTCATTCCCATTGCCTTGAAAAGGTACACTAAGTCTGGTAACTGTCTAGGGTCCCACAGATGGGAGGACACATTCCGATTAATCCAGATTCTCCTTTTACGTGGGGATATCATTTTTTGCAAGGGCCAGTGGACTCTCTGTGACCCTACAACATTGTAGATCGATACTAGTAGAGATGGTCCTAGGAAGGGCCCCTAGACATGACTATACAATTTTAGAGCTAACCCGTATATCTTCTATATGATTCCTACCCAAACTGACCAATATAAATGTGTGATAGATTTTAGGGATGGAACCTGGTTTTGAGGCGTTACATCGGGATAAAACGGGGTGACACATGCTTAGAAGATGAGAGCTCCCGAGGATACCTGTTTTTTCTGGTGTGATCACTGTCATTTAGTTTGCTAATAAAAGACTTTAACTTTTCCCCGTGGCTGAGTCTTCCATTCTTGTGGCGGGGGAGCCTTTGAATGGCCTGAGTGTTCTCTGCTGATAATTGGGGTGACTGCTAGAAGACCCCGGCCACAACTATACAATTATTTTGTCAGTTTCCAGGTCAGCCTTGATGTCATCAGTTTACCAGAGGGTTCTTTTATTTAATCTATCAGCAGATCAATCACGTTTGGCCTAATACTCGTGAGATGCCCACAGACGGCTGAGCAGCATCTGGCAATCACCCATATTAATGGAATTCATTTGATTATTGCTTCCATTATTTGTGAGATGTCTCTTTTTCCTTCATTTAATTGTCTTGAAAAGTATAACAGTTTCTATGTGAGTGCGTGCTGTGCGGTCATTTTTCATTTATACCAAGTTGTGTTATGGATTAAAGTACACATTACTATGATTTACAACCTACAATTTACAACTTCCCAGTATAGAAAATTTACTATAGCATGGTGTTATTGATTTGAAGAAAATTGTGTTGGAAATTCATAGTCTAGCAGCGGATTGCCGCAGATATATCATGCCACACAAGAAGGTGATCAATTGCATGGAAAGTATCAGTGGATGCACGAATGAGCCGAAAAACATATGCATATAAGGACAGACACGTGGTCAAACAACTGCTGAGCAAAAATTATATTTGTGAATTTGCCAATGTGATATTTTTCCCACAGAAGCATTACAGAAATGAGGCTTGCAAAGTATTACATGGTTTATCAGAAATATTGATGCCAAGTGAGGCTGATTGTGCTATTGGTGTGTTGCTGAAGCGCTTGGTAGAAAGGTGTGTGGCAGAGCCTACCAATCGCCGTCATTCCATAGTGCTCTCACGTGTCACGCGAAGCACCGGAGATCTTGTGGTTGTGCTTGTACAGTTAGCCTCGGTATTGCACCCAGAAGATCTGTGATATTACCCTGTCCAGTGTATTGCACTTTGATTATTTATGAGGATAGCAACAAATTGCACATAGAACACACTGGGCCTCATTACGAGTCCGGCGGTAACCGAGGCGGTAAAACCACCTGGTTACCGCCTAACTCGTGTTACCATTCCTCCTCTGTGATTCCCGGAATTACCGGGGCATTACAACCCCGGTTTTCCGGGAATCACGGAGGTGGAATGGTGTTAATCCCCATTCCCATTGAGTCCAATGGGACTCAATGGGAATGGGGATCATGGAAACACCGGCAGCATCTCGTCATGGCGGCGGGTTTAACGCCACCGTTATTTCTGGACCGCCTGATTTGTAATGAGGCCAAGTTGGACGCAGAAGAGATATGATGGTAGCCTGTCTATTGCACTTAGAAGATGCATTAGGATAGACTGTCTATTGTGCTGGAAGACTTTATGAGGGTGGCCAGTCTATTATACAGATGATCAAATCACACAGCTACATCAAAGACAAAGCTCCATCTGTGCCTCAAGGTACATATTCAAGCATCACTTTGGTGGACATCTGCTGCAGGCATGGCCGCCCACTGGCATTGGTTCAGAATGCAACGATGACCAACAACAAAACTTCAATCTAACTGTACACATAATGTTTTGCCTCCATACACCAGACTAAAACATACAGCACAAAACCTCTGCTATCAGAATGCAGCGACGACCTACAACGAAAATGTGGGATAGCTAGATGCATAACAAGTCTTTTGCACTTATGCACTCTCCTGTCCACCTCAGCACCCATGCACATGCCCAACCATAATGGGTAGCTTACTGGAGCTTGGCTAGCCCACCTAACTCCCTATCTTGGAAAAATGCACACACGCATTCTAATCCTTCTGACAATTTTTCCAAACCTTGGACATCGGTGAGGGTGTTCCCACTACAAGCACATTGAGGCCATATTAATGGGATTAAGGTGCTATATAAATGACAAACTACTACTACTACTACTACTACTTATGGAGGGGGTAGAGGATGTAGTGGTTTCAACGTCAATGGAGAATGTTGTGGTTCCCTCAAGTCCTGACATCTAAGTGGTAGAGTATGCGGCTATCTCTCCCTTTATTGGCGTCTGCTCCTGCTTCATATGCATGAAAGGCTCCTGGTGCTCTAAACTCAACCCTAGCCATAGCGTTGTAGAAAAGAAGCCCAGCTGAGATGATGGAGCTTTATGGAAACAGGGTTAGTAGCTCTTTAGATACATTAATAATAAACTGATGGATGTCATTGTGACAGTCAATTCCATGTATTCATTTGCCGCGTTCGCTCACACCTTACAGGCTGCCATTAAATGGACTCTATCAGATCTTGCTTATTATATGCATCATTCCAACTCTTCTGCTGAGTCAACATCTGTATGTTAGCTGGATCTGTTCATGTGATACACTGTTTCGCACTGTGAATGCAGCTTCAGGGTCACCTTCGATCACCTCCAGCTTCTCTCTAACTCTGAGACATCCACTAGCGTTCAAAAAAGGGATGGATGAGTGCCCTTGTAGTGTGGGGTCAACAAGAAGATATATTATGAAAACAACAAGCAAAGGTCGATTACTGATCCCTAAGGCCGGTTTTCTGTATGTAGATAACACTAGTACTGTGTCCCAGCAGCCTCACAGGGGAAAACGGTGCAGAAAATGTAGAACCCCAAGTACTAAACAAGGTTCACCAAATAAAAGGCATAACACAGAGGCCAAAGGACGAGCTGCACTGTAGAGCTCCATACGATTCCTGTGCAACTTACTCTATATTTGCCGATGGAGCAGCAGCTATGTTTGCAGCATCAGGGGGCATCTACTCACCGAGCTTGGCCAGAGTGGTGTGTCTGCAGAGTGGTGTGTCTGACTAAGTGACACAAAAAGCCCAGCCAATCAAATATTGCCTTTGCTGACACTTTACAGCTCTGGGTAAAAACAGAAAAAGTTAGCAACAACCTCATGATAACTTCCACACATGACAACTCACCTGTTCCTTTTGTTGCTTTGAAACTTGCACGAATGAAGAGATACACTTAGCCATATGCAAAAGGATCCTGGGGTTCCATGTCTAGTCCCACACTCGAATTCTTTATCCACTTCAATGTCAAACGGGCCTAATAACTTATAGGAAGAGGACACAGGTGCAAATAAAACAGAGGCATCAGCTCTATCTGCAAAGATGTTTGACATTGTTACGCCTCTTCCAATTTCTATTTATACTCTAGAATCATGTATTGCTAAAAATCCTGACTCTGGGCATCTCTGCAATCTGCAGGCAGAAACGGCGATTAGGGAAGAAAAATAACTAGCCGAACTGGGGGCATGCCCTGATTAAAAAGGTGAAGCGACAAACTTACCTGCATCAGAAATGTATAGGGACATTGATAATATAGTAGATGTAGGAGACACTGAAGATGACAAAGGACAATAACCGGATAATGTGTATTTGCCCATTCAAGAAGGAATAATTGGATGTCTGAAGACCACTTACAATTGTGTATCTATCCCCCAAGAACCCATTCACAGAAAATCAACTTGGGGAGATCTGTGACTCATACCACAGGCCTTTTGAAAATTGTGATGCATTAGAACCATGAACTTCCCACTGGAAGAGTTATTAAGATCAGGTGAGAGAGTTCTAGTCAGAGGGTCAGTGTGCATAAAGAGTATGACTCTATTCAAAGAGCAAATGAATAAAACATGGAAACCTTAAAAACCGGATTCACCTATGCAACCTGGATTTCATAGACATCTAAAATAAAACATATGTCAGCAACCTCTAGTTCCAGTGCCTTCACCCTATACATGTCATTCTCCAAGGGTACCTGTGCATTGGGAATTTGGGCATGTTCACAGTGGGATTCTCCTCTCAAACACACTTATTCTACTTTCCTGGTTACTTTGAGCTCTCTGCCTGCCTATGGAGGAGCACATGTTACATCCATTTCTTCCTAACATTCAAATGCTGAAGATGTCCGACTGAGTACACGTGGGTCATGGTTAAAAATATGTTAATGTTTGGTTGAGTGTTATTAGCAGTGAAATGAGCACCAGGTCCTTGGCGCATTATGTACTTATAATACTAATATTTTCAAGCACATAACCCTTTTATCACAGATATATTTGTTGAACATAAAGATGTGTTTTCATTCTTGTGGTCACAAAATGTTTTATTAAGTAGGTGCACAGCAGCCACGACTCATCATTGGTGCTATTTTCCCCTTCCCCTTAGGAGTATTTGAAAGACTACATTATGAGTGTACAAGACTGTTCACCTTTGAATGACAACCATCTCTCAGAACATATTGTATATGTTTAGTTTGGGTTTCAATAATGTGCTTTGATCAGTATGACACATATAATGTTCTTATTTACAACGACAGTATATACCGGAAGTGACTTTTAGAGATTTACACTGTCAATTGTTTAAAAGAGCCAGTTTCAATGTTAATAAAAATTAAATAATTAATTTTCTTAAAAACCTTCTTTTTCTGCAAAACATTATTTTGAATCACTCAGAATTCCCATTCTTCTTGGAAAGTGTCTGATTAAAACCAGTGATATGTTTCTTCTGTCAGCACAAAGGTTGGGCACTGATTGTGTGGACAGTATATTCCCACCCGCCTCAACTCATGGATAATGTATCCTCGGTGTGATAGTCACATCCCTACAGGATACATACAACGGCAATGTATGTCTACAAATACCAGCCTGGTCCCCACTTCAAGGGATGCCTCTGCTACTGCTTCTGTCATTGTGCATTTAAATATAAAAGCACAACACCCACTAAAACCCTCATGTGTTTTTTCTCTAGTTGTGCTCCTGTTGGCAACAGCCGGGTTGACTTTAGCAAGCACACACATGACAATGTGACTCTTACTCAGACAGAGAGAGAAAGAGACAGAGAGAGTCAGCGAGAGTTAGATTGGAGTATTATGAACCTACAACAGATAGTTATTGAAATGACAAAACCACGATTTTCAAGAATGAGACTTATGTTGGTTTAGAGAAAGGAATAAATAGAGCCTGTTTGTCCCAATTTGATGATCAGTCCAAGGGCAAAAACAAAGGAAAGAAATCGCTATAATCTCATTAAATAATAATTTTGCATTTATATAGCGCCACGAACCCTCAGGTATCTGAGCGCTGCTTATTATTACCCATGGTGCGTGGTGCTCATTTATCGACCTCGGAAGGATGAAAGGCCGAGTTTGGCCCCGCCGGGATTCAGCTCTAGCACGGATGTCAAAGCGAGCGCTCTACTTGCTGTGCCACTAGTACTGAGGGTAAGCTCTGCGTCTTCACGTTGTGCCAACAGGTAAAGCTCAAAAAGAACTGTATACATTCAGACAAGTGCAGATGGAAAAACTAAGAACACTGGGAATTTTTGGGAGGTGTTCCATAATTCAAACAACTCAGAGAGACTTTAGAGAAAGTGTTTCCAGGAAGCGTGTGCATTATTTACAAGATTCAGACAGAGGCAACCTTCTTCTGTTTCGGATCCAAGCGATACTGAGAAGCAATAAGAGACCACGGGTCAACAACCTTTTCAAGAAAGTCACAGAAGTTTTATGTTTTTTGCTCCCTCCTACTTGTTTTTGCGGGAGAATGGTTAGCCGAATCTACTCACAATTTTAGTCTCGAAGAGGCAGCTGTATATTTTGCAAAGAGAGCATGAAATCTGATCAGGCAAACAAATTGTACCCAAAGAGGTGGGCTTTCCTGGGATGAGGCAAAAGGGATGGGAAGGACAAACAGGGTAGTGCGTTTTTGGGATACCCTGAGTGACCACCGATTTTTCATTATTTGTGACGTTTTAAAAGGGGTAATGCACGAAAATTAAACTTTCACCTGGGGCAGTTTGAATCAGCCTAGAGTGACAAGAATAAGAATAAAAAAATGCCTAGAGTTTCACGAGGTTTGGGCGTAGGATTGGACGGAAATCCCGCTGAAGAAACGCAATTGACGTAATTCTCCAACAATTAGGTTCTGCTGGCATGGTGATTTTCCAACTTTTCTGATGCACTTTTTTTGTGGTGTAATTTTCGCGTTTTGCCATAATGTCATTTTTCTGTGGCCTGAAACAGCTTTAAAAAAAACAAAATATCATAGAAAAAATGTAAAAAGCGAAACACCCACCCAACATTTTCTTTTAAAAAAAATAGTTTTTGGGCAGGGAAAGTACTCAAGTGCTCAATTCCGGTCTATCGATGAAATTGGCAGATTGCGTGCAATTCGGCAGAGATCTGCCAATTTGTACGTGCCATTTTCGGCCACCCTTTGAGGAATTCGACCATCCGCACAGTGGATGTGCACTCGCCTGTGCTTTTGTGTACATTAAAAAAAATGAATGATGGTAGATGAATCTCTGGATAATGTGTGCGGCTAATCTGCGCACATTTTCCTACACTAACCGCACAACATACACATAGACCTGTGTACTCTGGGCGGACACATCCTACAGGCACCGTTCCCCCTGTCATATTTAGTTGGGATATGACAGCCAAGTGTACAACAAGGCATCTCAGAAGGAGGAGAATAAAACCTTCCTCCTACCGTGGCCATCCAAATGAACTAACAAAGGCTCCATGGATTTACCCTTCCCTTTTGTTAGCTCTGCTGGTGGCAGCTTTGCATATTAATCAGAGTTAATTAAAACGTTCCCACATAGTGCCTGGTCGTAGGACTAACAGAGGAGACAGGACACTGCAACAATCTTTGCTATGCATCTGTGTCAACCTGAAGCCATTCCTGCTTCTTAGTAACAAGGGCAGTGAACTGGCATGTCTACGACAGCTGCTTACTGTTGTCATCCCGGCAGGGGGACACCATTCAGAAGGTACTGTCTGAAAGGCTGTTCTGCTGCAGCTTCAAAGGAGACCTGCCACTTCAATCAGCAACCACAGAAAACTCAATTAACCAGAGAAACCCTTTGATCCACAACAGACAGCAAGATGGGTGGGACTTAGTAGTACACGTTTTCACCCCTTTACCTTTTCTTTTGCAGTTATGACCTAATGCATACAATCGATTGTTGGTTGGGAGCCAGGATTGCTTCATTAGGATTAGCATACACCAACCACTGCTGCCAATTTGGCTTTATAAGAGGGTCAAACCCCTCTTTTGGGCAGATAATCTGAGGGCTTCACCAGAAGCAGAAAAGAAGAACTCAGCATTGGACAATGGCTGAAGGTACAGCCTGCTTTACATCTTCCGCCAGTGAGGGAAGGCCAGGACCATCAAGAGGGAAGCAAGATCCCTCCCCTAAACATCTCACAGGGACCAGAGGGAGATACTGAATCCATAAAACCCTCCAGAACCAGTATGCAGCCAGTAGACAGACAGCCCTGCTAGTCTCTGCAGCAAGCTTCCTAGGAGGCAAGTGCCAGAGAGACTCTGAACCAAACTAAGGACAAGGCAGCTGCCTGCAATACTCTCCTCAGCTTTGGGCCTTCCACCTTAAAGGATGGCATAAGCCCATTGAACAAGCTAGGAGGACTGCATTGACAAGCATCGGCCAAAGTCCCCTTTAAAGGATATTTTTGAGCCTATCAAACCCCTTGAGCTGCAACTGACTGCACTACTGAAGGTTGTTTCGCTGTAGTCGTGCATGCCATCCGAGACACCTTGACCAGTAATTCAGACCTGCCAACAGCACTGAAACAATGATTACTGACCCTGAGCCACTGTGTAGGCCAGCCTGCAGCTGTCCACCCAGCCTCGCTCGCTGAAATGGTTACAGCCTGATACCCGCAGCGGTATCCCATCTTGAATTCTGTTGTAGAAACTGCGAAGAGCCCTGAATCTGACACAACCCTGTTGAGTTGTGGGATGTATTGACCAACTTCGCTGTGCTATGTGGCATCACTCTGATAGTTATGGTGCAAGAAACTGCAAAAATGGCAGCAAAACTCTTATGCGTGCCAAAAACCTACAAAAACCGTGTTCTCAAACACAGAAAAAGATGGATGCACAACCTGCCACCCATGGTGCATGTGTGGTGGGATAGAGTACACACTACAGAAAATATGCCAGTGGGCTCCATGACCAGCAGAGTGCAGAGAGAGACGCAGCACTTTACAAATGAAACTCCAAAATGTGCCTATAAATGACATTTGCTTTGTTGCTAAAATGTCCTAAATGTGAAGAGCAAAAAAAGTCTTCAGAAAAACAGATTGCCTGTAAACTGACAGCCCCTGTCAAAATCTGTGTGCAGTACCCTGGGCCACCTGTGAATAACAGCTGTCAGATGAGCTTCTGAGGAAACACCAAAGAATTTAAACTAAATGCCTGCCGGATTAGCAAACATAAAAGGATTGTTGCTAAATGGAATATAGGTCTAAGTGCGTGTTTGATCCTACAGATTTAAAGCTAAGAAAGTAATGTATTTATGTGATTTGATGCAACACGTTTGTTTTTTGCTGGATTTTTAATTAAGAATAAATTTGCCTGGCTGAGCTACAACCCTTTGGAAGGGGAGGGGAAATCTTCTCAGCAGAAACTCACTGGTAGATGATAATTGTGGGTTAGACCAGATTCTTGTCTACAGAAAGAGAATGAACAATAGCAGACCCTTCAGCACAGGAAACAGAGGTGTGAAAGGGGTCGTAAACTGCTCCTGGAAGGAACTCTCAAGGGAGGGGGCTGCGCCTGGACTGCAGGGAGAGACAAAGGGGCAGGACCATTTGCTGTTAGGCATGAACAATGAACAATTTTAAAGACTCATAACCTGTGATTCAAAGTAGTAAAAAATATACAAAGGACAGATCTGTTAATGTAATTTTTGGCTGTACGTTTCAAGAGGCGGCAGAACTGTGCAACATGTTCTGGACATGAATGGCAATATATGTGGTTTTATGTGAACTGTGTTAATGCTAAAATTGTGAAACTTTACACACACATCCCTATGGTAAACACACACATTTGTGGAAAGTTCCAGAAAGTTTGGAAATTGTGATCATGGCAAAAAGGACAACATTCTGTAGAAAGATGAAACAAGATCCCACAGCAGCGGGATTTTGAGGAACAGCTACTACATGAAATATGGAATCTTTGTGTGTGATTTTTGTGGAGTTGACCAATGTAGAAATATGTATTTAGGATGAAATCTAATTTTGAGACCGGTGGCTAAAGGGAGGTTTCTAAGGACTGTAAAGCAAACCATAAAATGTGACATCACCCGGCCTTGAGCCAATCACTCAGATGCAAGGCGGAGATGAGGTTTTAATCCAAACCCAGCTCACAGGGGCAAGATTAATTAAGCCGGCCCATACACCAATTTTGTGATGTCATTTGAAAGGATAAATAGAAACAGCTGACAACACATAGGGACTCACTGATTCACTCACTATCCTGATTCCGGCGAAGCTCTCTGATCCAGCATTCTACATCCAGCTTTAACATCCTTCCAGATCCAGATGCTAATACTCTTGCAAGCAGTAGACTACTATTGACTTCCAGCAAGGCCTAAAACCTTCAAACTTATTCTCACAACCCAGTGAAGCGCTATGGTGTGGGAAGGCCTTTTGAACCAGTATCCTGAAACTCTCAGGCTTGCTACCACCAGGCTTTCCTGAGGAACTCGCTATCCAGCTGATTGAAATACCCACAAACAAGAAGGACAGATCCTGTGCAAATTCAGTGACCGGCCTAGCTGATTCACTCCTGCGCCTGATGTGCTGTCCTTTCTTGATAGATCAAATCCATGACCAGAACTGAAGGTCCAATTTAATAACTTATTCTGTGAGTAGTAATAGGAAGAACAGTGACACGTAACATATCTGCATTGTATGATCCCAATCTCAAACACATCCCATCTTTAATTCAGAACCATAGTATTGTTAGAACTATCTTTGTGCTATTTTCTCATCTGTGTTATTAAACCCCAACTTCTTATTGATTTGATTAAGAAAAGTAAATCCCAGGAAGAAGTAGAGGATGTCACATCATATCATATCATATCCACAACAGGCAGGTTCTGCTGATCACGTGACTGTAAGATCCATCTGTGGCATTCGCTTTTTCAGTGTCATAATTTAGTGTAATCAAACCCATCTGTCGTCTTCCAAAGTGCATTTCTGTTTTCCATTCTCGTACCTATTTTGCAAAAACGACTCTTACTAAAACCTCTATAACTCCCTCAGATTTAAACAGTGCGATTCACACATTATTACGAAAATCGCACAAGGAAAAGTTTGCCGTGAATTGAAATTCTGAAAGGTTTTACACGTGTGAAATAGCTTTTAATTGTTTCCTACTTGAACATCAAGATTTCAAATGTTTTCTTTTGACTAAATCATTGTTTGTGATTGTGTGCAACTGTTCAAAGTGGCTTCCATAAGAATTTGTAATAAATTAAGTATTTTTGACCACATTTGGTGTTTTTGCCCAGTCAATTCCAAAGACAATTTCAAAGCCATCCTGACAGCTGAAAAGTCAATTCCGTTTTTCTCTTGTGTTTGAAGGGGGAAGGTGGGAGTGATATTCTGTTTGATTTGTGCTATTCCTGAATACCTGCTCTCTCCTCACATCCATTTAATTGCCTAGAGGGGGCTTAAGGGGTGTTGCAGGGAAAACCCCTAACCATACTGCCATCTGTTTCAAACCAAACCAAAAGTATTCTTTTCTGTAATGCTTTTACTTTTGTGCTCATTATTTGATTCCTAGTGTATTAAAGATATTATTCAGTGTTCTGTCACTCCATTGGTGATTGTTGTTTACCTATTAAAATATATTGTGATTAAATTCTAAATACATAAATAAATATTTACCTTTGCAAACTAGCCTGATTCCTGGTTCAGTGTGACCGGGGGGGGGGTCGCAGGAGAAGGGTGTGATATGAGTGGTATATTGTTCAGAATAATGAATTTATAGGCAAAAATAAATAAGGGTTTCATTTGTGCACCACATGCTGGGCGTGACTTGGGTGTGTGTCAGATTGAAATCACTTACAGCTTGGGGGCTTGGTGCCGGGATCCTGAATTTGACATCCCACTTGTGACAGTCTAACACAGCGTGCTAGCCGACGGGGTACATACACCTTGTTGGGTTACCAATCTGTGCTACACTGTAGAAGCACCCCTCAAAAGAAATACTCAAAGGAATTGGGCCTTTTTGCAAAAGTAAAGTAACCCTTAGATAAGTCAGAAGGAAATTCATATTTCCGGAATGACGACCCCAGTGGAAATGAATATTGCTAGGGAACACTCCTGCACAAATTGTTTGTCAGGGGGGAATAGCCAGGACAGGACGAACAGGTATGGCTGCAGGAAATAAAACAGCAAATCACTGAAATCAACCTTGATATCTTGCAGGACAAGGGTCCATTACATAAAGCACTTAGCGAGCTGTATATGGCACCTAAAATCAAATAGGAGCAGTGCAAAATTGCCAAAATAGTGGCCTACTTGTACCTCCACATAGGAGTCATACAGGAAAAGTATGCAGACCACGTAGATTTCACAAAGAAGCAAGGGAATGCACTGTAGAAAATCCAGAGCAATCTGGACTCTGCAGAGCAAAGGCTCCAGGATAGCAAAGAATCTGAAACAGAGACTCGGCAGTATGCCACCAAACTCCAAGAGGATCTGGCTCTCTTACTGCAAAAGAATGCAGAGCAAGATGCCCAGGTACAGACACTGCAAAAAGAGTGTCAGGAAAGGTTTGACTCTTTAAAACGGAGTCAACAAAATCTGGCGCAACAATTAACTTTTAACAGAGGATGCGCAGAACAGATAGTCACTCTAGAGAACCATCTAGAATCCTTGAAAGAGGAAAATAATACATTAATTATTAAAGACCTAGAATCCCAAGCAGAGATTGATGAGGAGCGCCAGAAAGCGAGTGCATTTAAAAGACAGAGGGATGACCTGGCTGAGCAGAGGGGCACTCTAAGTCAGGAGAGGGACGCTTTAGGCCAGGAAGTCAGCCATTTAAAAACAAAGTTGGAGGAAAGTAAGCTGGCCCGTCAGGAATTTGGTGAAATCAAAATTGATTACCAAAAACTGCTAGAGCACATCAGGCGGGTGGAGGATGCTCTGGCAAAGAACGATCAGACCAATAAGGAGCAAATTCAGGAGATGAGTCTCCTGAAGCAAAAATTGGCCCAGTATTCCCAAACAAGGCAGGAAGCACAGAGAGACAATGAGGCTCTCTGTGAAAAGAATGACAGGCTCCACAAACAGATAGCCATGCAAGAACAAATCATAGAGACCAGTAGGGCCTTGATAGAGGAGCAAAACGGTCAGATTCTGGCATGTTATCAGGGAAAAGGGGCTGAAAGAGATGAGGTAAGATGGGATAGAGAAACCCCTAAGTATAGCCTCAGGACCCCTGGCATCAGGGACTTTAATCCCTTCAGTTCCATGGACTCTGCCACCCTCATGTCCACTGGCTCATATGAACCAAGGGCCATGGGATGGTAGACTTCAACACAATGGGAGATATGAGACTGACAGATCAGTGCCTCCCAGAAATGGATGGGCGGGCATCTGTGTACTGGTTCCCAAATATTAGGGGCAGCCTCTCTGATCAGGGAGACTACAGTGAGGGGAGAATCAGAGAACGGTATCCTCAGAAATATCACCTACCAAGAGATCAGTCAGTCAAATTTGGTGGGGAATTCTTTGAAACTAGGCCCAAAAAGAGCATTTTAAAAACCTCTTCCCGGCTAGGACAGTGGGGGCGGTGGGTACACAGCCAATCCTGGGAGCAAGGGAGAGTCAGAAGACTCTTCTGAGTGCCACAGGTTTCAAGAGACTAGCCCCCACATTCTGCAAATCATTCCCAAGCCCACAGAATCAGGGAGAGCCTAGAGGATCAGACGGCCACCTCTGGTAGCAGTGCCTCTGAGTCAGAGCATTAGTGGACAAGGGTGACCAATACTAAAGAGGCCAACAAAATTAAGAAGGCCCTAATGAAAGATCCCCTGAAGCAAATCAAGGCTATTAGGAGCATCATAACGCCCTAGCATAAACATGCCAAATATTCAGTTTGGGAGCACCTCGAATTGTATGAGCAAATGATGGAGACTTTCCACCTGAAGGACAGCCAGAGTTGTATTCAGTATGTCAAGTGGACATTTTCCCCGGAATACTCCAGTTTCTTTGCGGGGCTGGAGGATCAGAACCATTCAAGATGGTCCACCAATAGGGCGGCCATCTTAAAGCATTTCTCAAAACACAGAAACCCTCAAGAGGCCCGGAAGGCGGTCTACAATCTGCAATGCAGGGAAGACCAGGCCCCACAAGAATTTGTCCAAGAGCTGAAACGTGCCTTTGCGCAGACCACAAGGAGGGTGAGCACAGACAGCAGGGGTTCATCAATACCTTCTTTCATGCACTCCGTAAGTACATTATGACACAGCTGGTGAGGGACTTTCCTGAGAAAAGATTACTAGACTGGGGCATTGAACAAGCAACTCGCATTTACAAAGTGCAGAAACCAGTAGAAAATAAAAGTGCTAATTAAGCCCAAAACCAACCAACACCCCTACTGCTGCTAAGGTGGCGGAGATGAAGGTTGTCCCCATCTTAGATCTGGAGATGGGGGCCCTAAAAACATTCCTGTGCAACATCCCACTAAACAAAAACCCAGAAGGCCCTCGGGCCAATCCCAAACAGGGAGTCAGGGAGGTAAACCCACAAATGGGACCCCTAACTCCCCTGACTACATCGGCCCCCATTACAAGGGCAATAGGCCCATCCTGGGCTATGGGTGGAATCCAACCGGGCAGCTGCCAACAATGGAAACTTCCCTCCTCACTTTCCCCAGGAGGGCAGTAATCCCCCCAAATGCCTTTCCTTCCCCGGTACCGACCAAACACCAACCCCCAAAACAACCCTCTTTCTTTCCCCAATTTCCTGAGTCCAGACACACCAATCCGGGAGAGGGGAGGCCAAGGGTGCAGGGGTACGAAAACTATGCCAACCAAGGGTATTATGGGAGAAGATACAGTTACCCTTCCTGTGATCAACCTAGGGTAGACCAAAGAACCCCTTACCAGCCAGAGCAGGTGTCCCAACTGGAGTGCCAGGTCCAGAACTTGGCACAGGATCTGGGTCGCATGTTGACGGTGCAGCAACACCCTCAACTGAACAGCGCGACTCAGAACTCCTCAAATCAAGTGTCTGGTGCTCCAGAGCAATGACAGGGAGAGAAACCTGACAACCCACCGGTTCCCAGGGAGGAGGCACAAGAGGAAGGGGGGTGTAAAGCCTTTGAGGAAGCTTCCTTCCCTACTTGTGAAAAGCCCCTGAAAACCCAGGAACTGTAACCAGAATCTCCTGCCCCCGAAAGTCTGCAACCTAAGGAGCAGAGGGCGGGTAGGAGAAATAAAGAGCCTAAAAAGTTTTTGTGGAGGAGGTTTGAATCTTCCAATTTGGAGGAGAGGGTTCCTCAGAGGATTCTAGGAAAAGGATCTTCTCCTTCAGGGGTGGGGGAACTCCTGCCAAAGAAAAAAGGGTTCCAAGAAATCCAGATCAAGACTGGGTAGATGTGGGGACCAAGTTTAAACCACCCAACATTGAACCCCAGAATGACAAACTAGAAAATTACTTTGTTCAAACCAATTCTGGTGACTGCCTCCAAAAAGGTGGGGAGCCCAGAATCAGAACCAGGGGAGCCCAAAACTCCCCCCATAGCCAACTGTCACCTTTGCTTACAGGTTCCCAAGATCCCAAACAAAATCCTGCTCAAATCACCCCTTTGTCAGAATCCAGAGCAAAGAAATTAACCCACCAATTGGCCAAAAATGCACATTATCTTTGCTCTCTTGAGGGAAAGGAGGGAAGATTTTATGCCCCAGTCCAAATACAGGGGCAATGTACATTTTTGGCACTGGTGGACAATGGATCCCAAGCCACCTTTCTGTCAAAAAGGGCCTAGGGCTGTAGGGCCTTGGACAACTTCAGAACTTCGATGGGAACGAAATTCCTGTTGAGGGGACTGCGGATTTATACATTAAAATTGGGCGACACAAGGTGAAGCACCCAGTCATAGTTGAGACTCCAGAGGGCACACCATGTTCACTAGGGGCACACCATGTTCACTAGGGGCACACCATGTTCACTAGGGAATGACATCCTGCGTAGATTGTCTCCCCTCATAGATTGCGTAAACAAGGTCCTCTGGACCCAGACTAACTGACCAATAAAAATAAAACATAGTGTCAACCATGTTAGTTTAAATGGCACATGCCACATGGTAGAACAAAAACTGGACCAAATTGACTCCCATTTCCAAAAGCCAAATCCCTGACGTGACAGTAATTGCAGTAGGACAACAACAAGTCCTCTCTATTTCTGAAAATCAACCTTCCTTCCAGTCTTAAGTGGCATTCCACCTTGGAAGGGAATACTCTGAAATTCGATACAAATTCACAATCAGAAAATCCCACTCGTATAGTTCAAAATTACCAGGTTACTCACTGTAGTGACCACCTTACTCCTAGTCCATATTCCCCTTTCCTCCATACTTATGGGACATCTCTCCGTCCTGTGTAAAAAGCATCCACATTTTTTTCAAAAATGTGTCCCTCCTCTCTTTCCTGCGTGGGGCCCGGCATGCGGCCGTAACCCCGCCCACCTTGGCCCCGCCCCGCGCCCATCAGTCCTTTTCTATCGCAGGGTCCAAGACCCATTAGCAATAACAGAGGAACCTTATTAGAGGGGACGGCGGGCGGGCGTATGGAGGAAAGGGGACTATGGACTAGGAGTAAGGTGGTCACTACGGTGAGTAACCTGGTAATACTCCTACACCCCGTCCACTTTCCTCCATACTTATGGGAGATTCCCAAGCACTCCTTACAGGAACTATGGGTGGATGGAAATACCCCTTACTGAAACAGGTTCTTCAGCATAGCCTGGCCGAACTGAGAGTCAGCCCTAGAGCCCTAGAGCTCATATCGAGGCAGTAATCCTTACAGAAAGGAGGCCCAAGTAGTCGCTCTAGAGCTCCGAAGCTCGGCAGTCCTGTCCAGGTAGAACTTAAGAGCTCTTCGGACATCCAGGCAGTGTAGAACCCTTTCCGCCTCCGAGGCCGGGTTCGGAAAAAAGACCGGAAGGGAAATCGACTGATTCAGATGGAATTCGGTCACTACCTTTGGTAGGAAAGCTGGGTGTGTCCGAGGAATACCTTGTCCTTGTGAAAGACCAAGAAAGGATGCTCCACCAACAATGCCTGGAGCTCACTCACTCTCCTCGCTGACGTAACAGCGACCAGAAAGGACACTTTCCAGGACACGTACTTGAGGTCAAACGTAGCCATTGGCTCAAAAGGTTTATGGCACAGTGCCGTCAGGACTACATTTAGGTCCCAAGGCGGGTGCAGACTACGAACCGGAGGGTAGAGACGTGTCAAACCAGCAAAATGTCTCTTCACCACCGGGTTAGTTAATGAATAAGAACACCAGTCTGTAGAGAGGTAGGCAGAAATCACCAAGAGATAAGTCCTGCAGGACAAGACATGAACCCCTGACACTGCTAGGGAGGAGACAAAGGACAGCACTGTGTCAATCGTCACCACCCTCGGGTCCAATTCTTTCTCCAAACACCAATGACAGAACCTGAGCCATTTACTCTTGTATTGGGATCTGGTCGAGGGTTTCCTGGCTGCCTGGATAATGTGCATGTTATCCGCAGACAAACCCAAAGGCTATAGAGCCGTGAACTCAGGCACCATGCCGCCAAGTTGAGCGATTGTGGGGAGGGGTGCCACATCTGCTGTTCCCCGTGGTGATGAAGATCGGGAGTTACTGGGAACCTGATCACACCGACAGGTGTTGAAGTTCTGAGAAAACCAGTGAGAGGTCTGAACGCCTTGAGCGCCAGAAAAATCGCCAGAAGCTCCAATTGATTTATGTGCAGGAGCTTGTCCTGAGGTGACCAGAGGTCCGAGACCTGAAGAAGATCTAACGTCGCACCCCACCCGAAAAGGGAGGAGTCTGTCGTGATCGTCACCATGGGGGCTGGGTCCTGGAACCCCACGTCCACTGACAGATTGCTGAAAGATGACCACCAGTCCAGGTCCACGCTCATGGAATCCGGAATCATTATCCGTTTGGAATCCGGGGCCACAGCCTGACGCCAGGACCCCCAAAGAGCCATCTGGGTCTGTCTCATTTTGAGACGAGCAAGAGGAAAAGCCAGTACACATGAGGCCATGAGGCCCAGAAGCCTCTGGAACCACCAGGCCGACTTGCTCTCCGACTGCGTAAACATCTGACACGTGGCCAACAGATCCGCCATTCTGTCCCCGGTCAGGTACACTCAGCAGTTTATCGTGTTCCAACGAAAACCCTGGAAAGTCAGGTCCTGTGAGACCGTCATGGAGGATTTCCGCCAGTTCACCGACAGCCCAAGATGGAACAGGAGCTGAAGGAGAGACTGGAAGTTGCCCGCTGCTGCCAACGTCCAAATAGGGATACATATGGACTTCCTGGAGATGAAGATGGGCCGCAATCACTGACATCATCTTCGTGAAGACACACGGCACCGAACTGAGGCCAAAAGGAAGCACCCGCAACTGGAAGTGCTCGTCTCCCAAAGGGAAACGGAGTTATCTCCTGTGTGGGTTCCAAATCAGGATATGCATGTACGCATCCTGACGATACACCACGCTGAGCCAATCGCACGCCTGCAACGAGGAGCGAACCTGGCCGGGCGTGATCATCTTGAATTTCTCTTGGGGTAAGGGAAGATTGAACTTGGATAGGTCTAGGATGGTGCGCAAGCCAGCCTGGGTGGGTTTGGGCACCGTAAACAGCCGGGAGTAGAAGCCCTCCCCTCGCTCCCAAAGGGGAACGGGTTCCACAGCTCTAAGGAGCAAAAGTTTCTGAACCTCGGCCTCGAGGGAGGGTGAGCCCGACAGCTGAAAAGGAGGGTTGAGGGGTGGGGTATGGGGTAAAGTTAAGCGGAAGCCCGCTCGAGCGACTGACAAGACCCATCTGTCTTCTGTGATAGTCTGACACTCCTCCCAATGAGATGCAATGCGTCCTCCCACTGGGGTCTTGTGCGAGTGCAGAAACCCTCATTTGGCAGGTTTATCGGTGGCGGTGCCACCTGAACCTGATGAGGAGGCTGAAGAGCAGGAGAAATACCGCGTACGCAGTTGTCTACGGCGGTTATTCCCCGCAGGAGTATCCACTCTGCTATTTTTGCAGTCGAGGAAGCCTCTAAAACCAGAGGAAGGTCGACCTTGCGACAACAGCCTTTGAGTCTTGAAGGGAGGTTTAACCAGAACAGACAATGATTTGGCTGTCTGAGTGCTGTCTTTGGTTTTGGTGAGCTCTACATCAGTAGAAGAGTGAAGGAAGGTCCAGAACCTTGTCTTGCACCTCCTTCGAGAACTTAGTGGCATGCAGCCATGCTTGCCGCGAGTTATCAACCCCTAGCATCAGACCCCGAGCCGAGGTGTCTACGTGATGAGCCGCAGCCTCCAGGAGATCCTGGGCCAAGTCCCTGGCATCGGATAGGCCGCCTCTGAAATCCTTCAGCTTCTCGACCGGAATGTGCTCCTCAAACTCCAACAGACCTCTCCACATCCGCATGTTAGCACCCGCCAAAATCAATTCTGCATTGGCCTGCCTGAGCTGCAAGGCCGAATTGGCAAAGATTTTCCTCCCTAGAAAGTCCAGGAGCTTGTCCTCCTTTCCCAAGACCTGAGTCGCCGTCGCGGAGGAGGAAGCTGCAGGTCTGGATTGCAATGTGGCCGCAGCCACCACTGTGGTGGAGGGAGGCGGACAAGATGACAAGGCCACTTCTTCCGAGGAATGTAGCCTGTACCTTGCGTCAATCTTTTTATTTACAAAATGTCCTGAGTGTGGCTTTTCCCAAACTCTTCAGACCTCGGCCAGAACGTCGTTCTCCAAGAACAGGCCGGTATGCTCCAAAGGAGACAAGGTGAACGCCCCAGAAAGCATGCCCTCCTGCAGAGCAGGTGCCTCGGGCACCGGAACATCTAAGAAGCTCATCATGTCCAGTACCCGGTCATGGAAAGCTCTGGAAGAGCGGGGCAGGTCCTCGTTGTCCTGATCTCCTTGTGGGTCATCTGACAGTTCCGGCTCCTGCTGAGCCGAGTCAGGCACTGCCTTGTCCACTGGGGACAATGGTGGCACAGGCGGAAGCACCGGTGGATCCACCGACGGGACGGGTGGAGCCGGAGGTGCGGGTGGACATAACTCCTTGAAAAGCCCCTTGAAATATTCCCTCATGGGGCCGGTGCGCATAAGCGCTTGAAATTTACCGAAAAAGGCGTCCTCAGGAGATTTTTTCGGAACCTGAGGAAGCCTCTCATGAGGTGGACAAATCCAGGGACGCAACGGGGAAGGGTGCCACACCGGCCCCTCCGCCGACGTATCCACATAAATCAAGGGAGCCGCCCCCGTGGGCAACGAAACATTGTGCGGAAAAGGCATCCGGGCGTTCCAATCATAAACCGGCCGGTAAGGATGTGCACAAGGGACCCTAGGTTCACCCGAAGGACCAAACCCTACACCAGGGGCGATGGCATAGTTGTAGGGGTAGTACCTAAAATGGCCGCCGTGGTCGGGGCGGGAACGGGCGCCATTTTGTCCTCATCTGAGAGGAACTGCGGCACGTGAGGAAGTGAGGCAGGGGTCCCCGTCGATGGATCAGGGGTCTTAATTTTAACCTTAACGTAAGGAACCTCGGCAGAGCCGGTACTATGAGGCCTGGAATGTTTCTGCGACATACCAACCGCCAACTGTGCCTTCGAAGGAAGAGCCTCGGCACTGCCGGTAAAAGAAGAAACGTTCTTCTTTGCCCCCTCAACAGATCTGGTGTCACCACAAGAGCGTGAACGGTGCTCTGTCCCCGACAGGGCCTTGCCTGGCCCCTCAGAACTGTTGGTAGCCTTAGCCTCTGTACGAGGGACCTCGGACCTAGGCCCGGTAGAAGCCTTATTGGCACAGGCCTCGAACATCCGTTCGGTAACCTCAAGCCCAGCCAAGACCTCGGGGTGCACCCCGGTTTTGTTTTTGAAGGAAGCCGAAAGAGCAGCCTCAGAGCAAGCTCCGGTACCCCACGACTCAGTAGAACTGTGTTTACACACAGCCCCCACAGGAGGGGCCTCGGAGTGTACTTCCGTGATCACAGGCCCCTTACGGAGACCCTCGGAGAAAACTCCGGTAGAATTATTAGGCCCGACAGGCACCTCAGGGCGAACCCCAGTAACAGAGTGATCAACGCCCCTCCCGGCTAGAGAGGAACCCGGGAGGGTATCCTCTGGCCGGGGTGCACTGAAAATCAAAGAACTTACCGGGCGTTTTTTCTTCTCGTCGATGAACGCCTGAAAATGAGAAAGAGGTGTTCGTCCGAACACCTCCTCCCACCGCTCCAACCGACGTTGAAGTGCCCAGACCGAAAGGGAATCACAGTAAAAACAGGAGTTCCAACGGTGTTCCGGACCCAAATAGTCTAAACAAAGAGGATGGGGATCCGCCCTCGCGAAGCGACGGTGACACGATGAATAGTCTGGAAAATCTAGTTTAAAAGACATAGACAGACTAATAAACGAACACTAGCGAGAGCCAGAGAGGGAAAAACGGGAAGAAAATCTTCCAAGGGTGCAAGTGCGTCCGGCCCAGATCGTGCGGAGAAAAGGATTGATGGGCGATGCGCGGGGTGGAGCCAAGGTGGGCGGGGTTACGGCCACGTGTCAGGCCCCGCGTAGGAAAGAGAGGAGGGACACATTTTTTAAATAAATTTGGATGCTTTTTACAAAAGTGCTCCGGTCCCGTCCCACAGGACGGAGAGATGTCCCATAAGTATGGAGGAAAGGAGACGGGACGTAGGAGTATGATGAGAAACCAGCTGAAAGCTTGGCTGACATTCAGAAAATTGGAGAGCAGTTGTTCATCCCTATTCATTTAAATTAGGGGATTGACTCTGTTCTTGCCCGAGTGTACGTAAACAACTGTAAGAGCTTCATCAGCGAAGCCATGTTCCGAAAACTCCCAAAAGATCCATCCATTCCCACATTTAAATTATTAGACAAATGGGAGATGGACCTGGAAACCCCCAATTCCAAACACCTCCTGCCTAGCAGGTGTATGCTCAAAATGTTCATAGGCAACAAGAGCATAGTCCATAACTGTTGGGTTGTGCGAGATGTCCCTGCTGCATTTTATTTAGGCAGTAACATTGTCAATCGCTTTGCCATTAGTTTGGACCTGATAAACTTCAAAGCTTGGTCCCGATTAGCGAGTAATCCCATGGACTTTGATGACCCAGAGAAAGCATTTCGGTCAACTCAACTGCTGCCATATGCAGGTGAAATTCAGATTGGAGAGGAAGTCACCATCCCAGAACGGACCCGACAATTCTCACTTAAAGAAAAATTAAAAGAGGACAGAAACGGCTAAATCCTGATGCCTATGTTCACCTCAATGCCCGTTTCCAACAGCAAGGGTTGGGGTTAAACCCAACATCACTAGTCAATACAAAACACAACACCATTCCAATAGAGGTGGATAACAGTGACCTGAGGAGTATCACTCTGGGCGCAGGCACCATTATTGGAATGGTGGTTGATGACTGACATTTTCCATAGATTTAGATAACAAACTGGTAGGACCATTTCCCAATTACTGTTTTGACAGTGATAGCAACAATGACACAACACCAGACATTATGTTCTTCCGGCATGGCGGGAATTTCTTGGTGTACTCTTCCTGCCCTTATTGTAAGGAAGATGTGACCTGTGACTTCAGGAGGGATGAGGTGATCTTTCAAGTCCACCAAGACTGTCTTCCCCACCTGAAGCCATCAGTCCATGTCAGTACTTTGACCGGAGGAGGCCGCTGAGATAGCCAAACCAGAAGTCTTTCGGGGCTTCAGGCAGATGGTTGAAGAGAGAGTCAACCTAGCTGATGCCGGTGAGACTCTGGAGCAAAAGCAAAAATTGAAACAAGTTTTCTAAGTTTTTCAAGATCTCTTTTTGGTGGACTCATATGGTGGACTCAGGTTGCACCGACATCCACACAACAACAATTCCCACGGACCCTGGCATGACTGCAGTGTTTGTGAATCAATATCGCTTGCCTCTCGCATCAATGGAGTCCCTTACTGAAATAATTAAGAACCTTGAGTCCCGTGGGATAATTCATCTAATCCACAGCACCCTCAATAATCCGGTGCTGGGGATTTTGAAACCAAATGGCCATTGGAGACTCTGTGCTGACCAAAGGGAGCTCAACAAATGGGTCCATACTTCCCCATGGCCTCTTCCCTACATTGACCAAGGGCGGGCGCAGATCCAGGGGTCAAAGGTATAAACTGCCATTGACCTGAACAATGGATACTGGACTGTACCTGTCAGTAGGGAGGACCAATACAAGCTGGCCTTTACCTTCGGGGGGCAGCAGTACACTTGGACCCGGACTCCCTTCAGATACATCAATTCCGGCAATGAATTTTTTGCATAAGGCCATGCTGACTTGGGTGAAAGAGGTAACCTGGCCTATGTAGACAATTTTCTAATCAAATGCTCAACTGTGGAGGAACAAATAGCGGAGATCCGTTATGTTCTGACACAGTTGAGGGCTGCCGGAGTAAAACTCTCTTTCCAAAAGGCACAGTGGTACAGTACCCGTGTCAATTTCTTGGGGCATGAGATGAGGGTCTCTGTCCCCATGAAAAGAAAGTAGAAGCACTCCAGAAAATAAGGCACCCCACAACTCTGTCGGAACTAAGGTGCATCCTTGGACTGACTAATTACAGCAGAAAGTTCATTGAGGATTATGCTGAGATCACGAGACCCCTGATCCATCTGCTGAAGGGGGGGCTTGTTGGGTGTCCTGACCCACGTTTGAGCTATCATGCTGCAACATTTGGTGATGTGGGCTTAGAAAATCCAAGATGGCCAAAAAGCCCACATGTGCGCCAAAATCCAGGAGAACCACGCAGTTTGTGCACACTAAAATGGTTGCCTAACTTGCCACCCACCAGTGCGAGCAGGATGGGCCAGGGTGCCATGAGTGAAATGTGTGCCAAAGGAAAAACCGCACTTTAAAATTACCTTTGGTTTCTCTGAATGCCAGCTCAAAATGCCTATTTTCAAACATTGCAACACATCCAAAAATCTCACTGAACACCAGCGGACATCTGGCAGAATGAAGTATGTGTGCATACTAAATCTGGGAAGTTGAAGAGCCCCAAAACAATGTTCATAACAAGACTGGCTGAGCTCTGCAGGTCTGCAGCAGCCTAACTGAAACTGGATTTAAAACTACCAAAAATCGAAAATGTTTAAATTAACTGAGTGACCTACTTTTGAGTTTCACATAGTTTGTATCTGTTAAAATGTCATAGTTTTGAACTTAGAATCAGCATTCTAGCTGCATATATAAAAAATGTCTTGACTTAAACTGGGGAACAAAAAGTGACATTTTACCTGAAACCTGGCTTAAGGAAACTGGAATTCTGCCAGACAGCTACCCCCGACAGGAGTGGGGGCTTGCCCAACAAATGCATTCCCAGGCCTGGCTGCATTCTGTTGCTCCTGCCAAAAGGAGGTCACACACTCTCTGATTGAATTACCAGGGGATTGCAAGAAACTAAAGAAAGGGCCCAGGCATATGGTTTATTAGGGTGGTCGTAAATGGCTTCCTTTTGAACAAAGCCCTGCCTTGACTCAGGCAGATGGTTTATTGGGGGGACTGTAAAACAGCTTCCTCTTGGCAGAAGCTGGGAGGGGCAGGGTCTCTGAGCTTGGCAGAAACTGGATAAACTGGTTTCTATACCATGTGACCTGAAAAGACACACCCCTGTTGGCCAGAATATGATTCTAAGAAAGATGTATAACTCACAGTGCGGACTTGTCAAAATTATTTAAATGATACCATAATTCTTGTGATTTTTCGGTGCACGTTTTAAGACGCGTTGGGAATTTGTGTGATGTTCTGGGGCAAAACCCCGCTATTTATTGACACCATAGACTCTGTGTTTAAGCTAGAGACATGGGAATTTACTGGAGTATGTATGGACAGGCCGTGTATATGTGTATAATTTTTAATGAAAAACCAATGTTGCAAAACCAGTTAAAAAACACAAAATGTTGCCAGTTCTGAATGCGAGCTCTTAGAAACATCAGAGTTTGAACAGAGTATACCTCATGTGATCCGTGATGGGTGCATGTAATTTCAAACCTCTGTGTATCTATGAAATATGTCTTTAGGTCAAATATAGATTTGTGTGTAATTTGACAGGGGAGTGTCCTTTCTGCAAGCCATTAAATGACATCATTCTGACACACACTCCTGTTCTCCAGTGAGAACGCAAAGAATTCTCCAACCTATCAGAACTCTGAAGGGGTTGGGCCTAGAAAGCTCGCCTCTCCACCCACTTTCAAAACACATAAAAAGAGACTGCTGGGTAAGGTAGAGACATTCAATTCCATTTGCTGCGGAACATGCTGACCGATGACTTCACATCCAGAGATCTTACACTTAGACTTCCAACTAAACAGAGACCACAGAACTTTGAACCAAGAAGGCCCACTGCAAGCAAAAGTATTTGTCAGCAGGCCCAAAAATCATTTGCAGAGTATCAACAGCCGGGCAAGCTGTTTGAATTCCCTGCCTAGAACATTGCCGGGACCGGTAGCAGTGTCCAGGAGCTGTGCAGATCAGCGCTGTGTCCAGAGAAAGCGGGACCAGGAGCCGTGCAGACCGGTGCTAGACCAGACCAGCAGAACCCAAGATCCAGGAGCAGTGCCGGTGACCCAGAAAGCAGAGCTGTACTCGGAACCGGAGACCAGATCGCTGTGAAGTGCTGTGCGCAGTGACCGGATCCGTGACAAAGTCGCCTTCCTGTCCAATATCTCTTGTGAGTACTCAGCAAAACTCAGAACCTATCCCTTAGTTTAATATAATATAATTCAATCTATTTAACCTAAGTAGAACTGTCACCTGTCATTTTCTAGCTGCAAGCTGTAACCTGTCGCTTTGAACTTTTAAAATTTAAAATCCGAAAAACTACCTTTATTTAATCGTCCGTATCTCTGGAACCATTTGGGCTCGGAACTTGGTTTATACTTTTGCCGTAATCACGATTCACGCACTTGCAAATTTTACCGCGATTTGCGATTTGGTTAAAAATCCAGCCACGTGTAACCATCAGCAGTCATTTCTTTCCTTGCTAAAAATTCATTTGCCTCTTAATCACCATCTCTGAATCATTGCTAAAGTGAGCCTGAACTCATATTAACTAGATACCACTCACCCTGAACCTCCTGAAGGGAATTAAAAGTATTTTCAGCATATTTCTCGCTGCATTGTCACCATATTCAAAGCATTTTGCCTGTGTTTCAAAACTCTTATTGTTGTATAAGCTTGCTGGAGTGAACTGAATTACATGTGATTGCATTTCTAAGAACTGTGTGCTCTCCTCTTCATTTCCTTACATTGCATAAGGGGGGAGTGGATTGCCAGAGAAAAGTGATTACATTGTTTTGTTGAAATCATATTGAGTATTTTCTGTATTGCATTTTCATTCAACATTGCATCCATCTGAAACTAGATAAAGCATTCTCTACCACCTTATTCTTCTGTTCCTATTCCCAAGCGTGCTACCTCATCCTTTATACTACTCTTGGGTAATCAAATCAGTTTATTAGTAGAACATTACCCATTGTTGTTAACTGCTCATGTTCTGAAGTGTGATATTCATTATTAATTTATTATAAAGTGTGATATATATACATTGTTTACATTCTCAAATAAACCGTTTAAACTTGCAAAACAGAACTACTTCTTGGCTCAGTGGGGTCAGGGGGGTTCCAAGAGAGGGGTGTTATATAGGGGTAGTCATCCAGAACTCATGAACTGGACATAAAGATATATCAATAAGGGTTTCCATTCAGTATCCCAGACTAGGCATTGACTTAGCTGTAGTGCTGGATTGAATCCTCTTACAAATTGGGGGCTCGTCCACCAGCCTCCACACCAGCCTCTGCAATATCTCCAAAGTGACAGAATCCGGGCCGGAAATGTGAGTAATTCCCGAATTACTTCCTGGATTCTGTCAATGCAAGGCTTTCCTATGGAGGTCAGATATGGCCAAAACAAGAAAAGTCCCCTCGCGCAAGGTCTGGCTGACTTGCGTGATTGTGCCAGAGAAAACTGTCTCGAGGACGAAAGTCTAAAAATCAAGGACAACATGGAGGCATACCTTAATTCCCCACACAAATTCAAGTGTGAGGGAATGCCCACTGTCTATGTGGATGGATGCTCTTATCATGTTGACAACGACGGGGAGAAAGAACTGGTGGCTGGCGTAGGGAATGCATGGGTGAAGGAGTTCCCAGAACCCTCCGCTGGATACAAAATTGGTCCCCGAAGTAGTCAGGTGGCAGAATTGATGGCTGTGCATCAGGCCATCCTCACTGCTATCCAGCATCAACTCCACAAACTGGTCATAATCACAGATTTGGATTATGTACGGAACGGGTTCGTGGAGCACCTGGTCAACTGGAAAACCAGAGGCATGTTATGCGCTAATAACAAACCCCTTAAACATCGGAAGTTAATCCAAAATATTGATGATCTGGTCACATCAAATGGGATGACCATCTACTGGAAAAAGATCAAGGGTCATTCCAAAGTAGAGGGACCAGACAAAACTGGAAATGACTTAGCTGATCAGCTGGCCAAAACTATTAGATCCAAGGGGATCTAATAGAAATAGAGTCCCTGCTGGGGGAAATCCAGGTCACTGCTATCACTAGGTCCCAGACAAATGCTCACAATGATCTTTCGACTGCACAATGGAGTAAGGAGACCCCTGATGCTGATTTAATTACAGCTCAGAAGGGGGATCCAATTATTGGTAAGTTTTACCAACACCTTGAGGACCCTGAGAACTTTCCCCTGACGGATACCGATTACATTGAGAAAGAGGACCTAAGAGTGTTGATGAAATGTCCAAAAATGTTCCGAATCCAAGACGGTTTGCTGGTAAGGAAATCCAAAGCTGGCCACGATCAGTGGGTGGTTCCTACCTCATTCCGAAGCCTAATGTTAAGTCACGCCCATGATGCGGCCACCGCTGGTCATAGGGGGTTTCACACAACACTGGAAATCTTAAGAGAGGTTGCATACTGGCCACACATGGGGCAGGACCTCGACCAATACTTGAAGGGGTGTCTTGTGTGTGCACAATTTCAGCCATCATCCCTCACACACCGTGCGCCTCTCCAAAAGAGGGGGATGACACTGCCATGGTCAGATTTGCAAATCGACTTTGTAGGCCCTGTGATTCGCTCGTCTAGAGGAAACAACTACATGTTGACCGTTACATGCTTGTTTACCAAGTGGGTGGAATGTCTCCCAGCCCCAAACTGCAAGGCAGAAACAGCAGCTGCCCTGATGATTACCCACATCTTTTCCCGTTTTGGTCTACCTCAAAGGATTGAGTCAGACAGAGGTACCCACTTCACCAGTGAAGTAATGACAAATATGTGGGAGATACTGGGGGTTAAAAGGAAGCTACACATTGCTTACAGGCCAGCTTCTTCTGGAGCAGTGGAGAGATATAACCGAACAATTGTGAGCATATTAAAAAAGTTTGTGGCAGATTCTGGTCCAAGTTGGGATATCCGATTACCTCTGGTCCTAATGGCCATCAGATCTACCCCTTCATCTGCAACTAAAATGTTTCCATTTGAGTTGATGACTGGATGCAAGATGGTGCTTCCCCAGCATTTGCTATACAGAACCCAAGAGCAAACGTTGATAAATGCCTCCACAACTCATGAGTATGTGGAGAATTTAAGGAAACACCTTCAGCATGCTTTTGCCTATGCTCAGCGGAATCTAGAAAGATCAGCCGAGAGCATGAAGACCCACTATGATTTAAAAACTACCCGAAAGGTGGGTGATCGGGTCTATCTATACAATTTCCAAAGGAACCAGGCCAAACAGCGAAAATTCTTGCCTACATGGAAGGGACTGTTTGAAATTATAGACAAAATCTCCCCTGTGGCCCACAAGATCCGCATCCCCAAAGGCGGTTTGGCAGAGGGGAAGACAAGTGGGTCCATATTAACCAGCTAAAGTGGTGCCATCCCAGGCACACTTTGCAGCAACTGGAGGAGTCCTCTGCAATACCAGAGGGGACCGCTCCAGATTAATTCAGTTCCAACCCTAAAATATTCAACATATCAAAAATATAATAACGTAATGCAAATGTGCCCTGTTATATATTGTTTTTAAAATCAGACTGCAAAATGCATTTGGATGTATAAAATGTACACGTTCGCCACACCATTAATAGTGGTGGAAAAATGTCTAGGAATGTGTATTGCCGCTTTGCTTTATCATCCCAGGAGAGATGAAACCATGGAGACTGACCAAGGAGGATGACCGGGGACCGGGAGCAGAGACCCGAGGGGCCCAGGGTACCGCCCAATCCTCCCATCAGGACCAGCAAGGAGAACTGATTGATCGACTGGAGGGAGGAAAAGATGCTGAACTGTGCCATCCATGGAATTGGAAGAAGAGGAGGCGAACATCCCAGATCTTGCGAGTTCCATCAGCGAAAGGACAGAATGGCCATCGCAAGAGGGGGTGCTTGTGGGATGTTTTTACCCATGCATACTAGCCCTACCATAAAACTGTGCAGTACTGGCATGGAAAACATCATGATGGCCAGAACTCCCCACAGAGTGCACAGGGAAAACATGAAGAATAGGCTGCCACCCATTTTTGCCTATGTTGTGAGCATAGGAGGGCACTGCCTAAATCCACCATTGGGCTACACACACAGTAGCCTGAAACCATTGGGAATGGCAATGCTGATTGCCAAAAAAGCAACTCAGAACTGTGGGGAATTCATTTTCTTAATCCCAAAAATGGTTGCATTACCAGTACTCACCACTATCAGAAAGCCGGTGTTTTAAAACCACCAGACTTTTGTGTAAAACTGAACAAATGAAACAAAACCAGACCAAGGAAAGACTTGCTAAGAGGTGGAATAATGTAAAACCATATTCTGAAATGACTTGAAGGAAGTAATTTTTTAATGTATAGGTACAAATTGTCAGTTTGATTTGAATGTAGAAAACTGGGAACAAAAAGTGCCATTTAGCTGAAACCTGGCTTACTGAAACTGGATTCTGCCTGACAACTACCCCCGACAGGAGAAACCTGTTCAGCCACTCTTCCCAGGCCTAGCTGCATCCTGCTGCCCCTTGCCAAAAGGAGTTTTCACATCTCTCATTAGATTAGGGGTGGAGCACCTGGGAACTGGAAGGAACAGAACAATGCAACTCCCTTGACTCAGGAAAATGTTATATTGGGGGCGTTGTAAAGTGGCTTCCTCTTAGGGGAAACTGGGAGGGGCAGTGCCTCTGCTAGCAGCTGAGCTTGGGGGAAGTGGATAAACCAGTTATTCCACCCTGTGATGTGGGAAGCCACACCCCTTTTTGACCAGGGCATAATTTTAAAAAGATAGATAACTCATAGTGCAGACTTGTCAGAATTATATAAGTAATATAATTATTTGTGTGATTTTTCTGTGAACGTTTTGAGAGGTGTTAGGACCCTGTGGTGTATTCTGGGGGGTTGCTAGCGGAAAATAGGGTCTCACTCCAAATGTCTGCATGTTAAAAATCTTGACACTTCATCAATTAATGTCTATACTCCTTGCGCACATGTGTGTAATTTTGGGTAAATGTCCGATATTGCAAAACCAGTTAAAAAGCGCAAAATGTTGTCATTTTTTAATGCAAGCCCCCAGGAAGATCAGAGGCGGACAAGCATGGACCATAAGGAATATATAATGTGCACATGTAATTTCAACAAATTGTATATCTGGGAAAGATGTATTTGAATCAAATATAGATTTGTGGGCAAACTGACCAGGGGAGGATCCTCTGACCCATAAACAGACCTCATCATGATGACAATCCATTTCCTTCCCCCAATCATGGGAGAGGGGAGAATTGGGCCAATGACAAGTAGAGAGGGGCAGGCTTAGCTAGGCCCAGGCACACACCCATTTTCAAAACACATAAAAAGAGACTGCTGGGACAGGTAGAGACATTCAATTCCATTTGCTGCGGAGCATGCTGACCGACGACTTCACACCCAGAGATCCAGACTTCAAATCCATCAATCTCCAAAGACCAGAACTTTACTTCAGAACTTAAAGCAAGGGCCTAAACCCACAAACTGAGAACTCTTCTCAGCAGGCCTCAGCAACCATAAAATCAACTATTCCACAGCAGGGCGAGCTGTTTGAATTCTTTTGCCAAGAACAATTGCCAGAGACCAGACCAGAGATCCAGAGTGACCCAGACCGCTGTGAGCAGAACCAGAGAGCTGACCCAGAATGTAATTTCTAAATGTAGTAATTATGGAGCAAATACATTTTGTTTAACATTAAAGGTGGCAATGTGTTGGAGTAGGTCAGTATCTTCCCCTTGTTAGCTCACTACCACAGTAGCACAGTTTTTATATTCAACCAAAACAATGTTTGATTTTCAGCAAATCACAACATCACTCTGCTCCTTAATACATAAACATGTGTTGCACTATGCAAATCGAAACAGAAGTGTGCCGTCTTAGGTTGCCGTGAATGCTTGTTGCCACCAATGTTATCTTGTTTTTTTTGTAATCAGTTTTAACGCTCCATCTGTAGTATACAGATGGAGCTATATGTGCTATATCAAATTCTTAAACCAAAACAATAATGAAAATATGGAATTTCATTTCCTGCTTCCAACAATATTTAGCAGTTGATCTTGCTTGGAAACCTTGACAAATGTAGTTTAATAACTGGTCTACGATATTAAGCGGATTATAAAAGATTAATTAATTAAATCAGCGTATCCCCATACAATAGTTCCCTCTGCCACTGTGTGCCATTGTCTTGGAAAGGGGTGGGCAATGCTCTCTTGTTGGGGTTGCTCAGTGAGGGATCTCAGACTAATGAATTGAAGTATTTCTCTGTTGTGTAATGCTGAGAATGCTGAGAATGCAATTGTTCTCTATGACTTTAATGGGTTGACCAGAAGCAGTGGGCATGGGGTGGCCTCAAATGGTTCCAGAGTTAACTGTATAAGGTTACCTTAAAAGACAGCGTGGCCACCCATAAGGATAACCACCAGGATTGGCTCAGTGCTGAGAAGCATTAGGGATGTGCACTTCACATTATTCTACCTAAACGTTCCCATTGGAAACTTGGGTGATCATTACTTTAGCACAATGGGGACTAGCATCTCAAGAAGACACATTGAATCCCAGAAGGCGGTCATTATTGCAACTGTGTTAGAAGATCATGTAGGCAAAGCACAGGGTAATACAGGCACATGTCCCAGGTTATTCATGTTTTATAACATGCTTAATACTGAGGACCAGTCTGTAGGTTTCAAACCTGTGCTGCTCCGCATTGTCCGCTGTTGCAGCTGGGCTATCCTCCCGTCCCTCTTAGATGAAATATCAAAGGTGTGTGGGAAGATGTAATTGGATCATTATGAAACTTCGGTGGAAGCATTGGTACCAGTCTTGCAGATGGGGGCCAGGGGTGGAGTCGGAACTATTTATTGATCATGGTCTCCCCCTGCATCTTATTATTTCAAAATATGTACTTGTGAAGGGGGAAATCACTGCATACAGAGTTTTCAGACCTGCACCAGGCATTCAACACCTTAAATAAAACTGTGGTGTTTCATGTCTGGCTGACGATACCGTCAACCCATCTCTTTTAGCAACCATATAAGTTTTGCATGTAATGCAATAATAAAGACAGGCAGGAGTGTGTAATGGCCCAACAGCTCATTAAGTCTTGGCTTGATAAAGTAGGGAATATCCGGATATGGCAGAGAAAAAGGCCTGCAAAGGCTCAGTAACTCTGAGAGGAAAGGTAGATATTTATCTCGGAGGACGTCAGAGGTGAAGATGATGGTTAGGGGCGCTAGGTCCTTCCTTTACCTGCGGGGCAGATGGTGAATGTTGCAACTTTTTATTACCTATGTAAAAAATGTACTACAACAATTTCCTGGTTTGGAGAAAAGCAAAGTGCTTACCAAGGCAGCCAAGCAATTTGTACTTTTCATGGTCGTATGGTGAAGGTTCTGGAGGTTTGACACTGCCGAGCTTCGAGAAGAAATGGTTATGGAGGTCCCCGTACAAATGGATACTGCAGAGAATGCATTTCCATGTACTTTGCGTGGAGTTTCTCAGAGCTGGACTAAGTATGAGGTCAGTGGGTGACCTGATAAAGGTAAGGTCACTCCTGATCTGGGTGAGGCTATGGTCGACTAGCAAGTGTGGCCTGTACGTCCAGTGATGTTTCTATAAGAGTACCTCGAATTATTTATATTAATACAAACAAGCTGTGCATTTGAGCAGTGATTAGCCATGATTACAAACAAACTGACTCGGTTTTTGTACATGAAATCTTGACTTGGCCATTTGCCCCTTCGTCCATTGGTGTGTGAGTGAAATGATAAAGGGGGTTGGGGCTAGATACATTCCTATGTTCATGTTAAACTACTGAAGTAGAGACTGAGCCCCGCTTTTCATTATTCAGTCCATTGTACACACACCCTAGGGTGCACTGTCTGTGATTGCCTTTAGGTGCTGCAGGTTTGCACACTTTCACGTATCCTGTGACCTTCTGTAAAGTCAACTGCAAACTAAGGAGTGGTTGATGCGGTTCCAGAATATGTACAAAGGACCTGGGAACAGCAATAGCAGCAACCATGCATTCCTCACGCATGCAGTTGATAGTATAATCATTGAGATGTGTAATATCGGCCGACGTGTGATGCCCCTTGCTGATCATCGATGAGACCCATTGTCGTGTCGGGTGACCTCTGCTTAATTTATTCCCCCCCCCCCCGCCCATCATCGATATGTTTAAGAAGAAACCATTTGCACTTCTCAACATTCTATATGTTGTCGCACAAGATGGAGACTACGGTCCACACGGGCAAGGTTTTGCCTGAGCAGGGTGCACTGTGACACAATACATAAATGCTCATTTATGCATCTTCTAGCTTCCTCTTCAAAACAATAAATACTAAATAAATTCCAACTAAATGTCATGTTTCTTTTTTTTATCCACTGCATTTTCATACACGATGATTTTGAGGTGTGGGAAATAAGCATTAGAAATAAGCTTGTAAATGTGTGTAGTGTTTTTGGCACCTGTTGAATGCACAGACATATTTCTACAGAGAGAATCAATCTACTGTACATTAGCACTCTGGGTGGGGGAGTCAGTGAATCAGGTGGCTAGGAACATGGGCTGGCACTTCCAGTGAAAGCCTGTGTTCTATGCCTCCTGATGGCTGGCTCCTCTGCCTTTTATCTTCCCCTCACCAAACCCTGCTTTCTTTTTAAACCCCCCGCCCCAATCCCACTTACCTTTTCGCTGCAGCAGCTCCGACAATCCTTTGGCCCCAATGGAAATGGACGAGGGACTCCATACAGAACCCCGAGTTCCTAATCCATGGCAGCCATGTTGGTAGAGTATTTTCTCTCAGTGAGCAGAATGCCACGAGGCGTCCCATGCACGGAAAGAAAATACTTTCACTTTAAAAAAAAAAAACATTAGCTCCTGCGTAGCATGTCACACGGATGATAATGGCTATGTGCCCCTCGGTGACTAGGCCCAACCTGCAGGTAATTGCCTGCCACCCTTGTTAAGGACCCCTCCTTTGCTTAGGCCCTTAACTTGGGTGGCAGGCCGTTACCCACAGGGTGGGCCCGCCACCTGGGGGCATATCGCCTAAGTGTAGTTCTTTGTCAACCCCTCCAACAGCTTGTTCAAAAGTGATGAACAGCTGTAGCACCTATCCCTTATCTCACGGACGATAAGAGATACAAGTTGTGCCCCCCTCCTCAGCCATTTTGTAAAGTAGGTGATAACACACAAGAATTGTAATTTACCTCCCTTCTATAGGTATGTGAATAGAATGCATTTCTATTATCAATTATACGATAACCTGCACAAGTTTGGGCAATCTCAGGTAATGGGGTAAGTACCCGGACCTTCAGTGTCAAAATCTGTCAATGGTGTAAATGACTGGTAATTTCATGGTAATAGCTCATATGTTGTAGTAATTCCTCCGGTGTTTCAGGGTTTCCTCTGTACCACAGTTCACTTATTGCCACTACGAACATGCCGGTTTGTCTTTGTTTCCATTTATACTGTAACATAACCAATAAAACCAAGCATTGGCAAAGCTAATACCATTTCAGAGAGCTGTGTGCTCACAAGGTGGCTATTAAAGCTCATTTACACAAGGTCCAATGTGTATATTCACTGACAGATAAGATTCATGAAGTATGCAACACAAAAAGATTGTGCCACCAGGATCTTCACTACATCCAAGGATGTACATATGTCTGAAATACATTGGCTGGCATGTGGAGAAGATACTAGAGGCTCAATCATTTTGGGTTGTATACTTCATGAATCTTATCTGGCATTGACTAGAGTGGCTCAGATTTAGACCCCTTGAAATGATTGGTTATGATATGATAGGTTATTTATTAAGCGCTTAATACCCAGTGGACCCGGGTATTCAACCTGTGTTGCTCTGTGTTGTCTAACGTCCAAGGCAAGCATGTTGCACCTGAGCTATTCTCCCAAAACACTATGGACAGAAAATGATTGCCCTGATGATGGACCTAAGTCTGAAATGCATTGGTTGTCTATATCAGATGAGAGGCGTCTCTCCTCTCTTACACAGAAAAGAGTTGAATTAAAGATTGATCTGACCATATTTTGAGCTAATGAGTTTATAATATATCTCTCAATTCTAAACAAATTGAACTTTGTCTAAATAAGCTGTGATAGCTATGTTGTGAGCAGACAGCTCTCTAAAATGCTGTTTCAGCATTTCTTCTTTGCATTTCTAGGTTGCCAGCAGTTCTCAGGGCATTTTACTGCAGTGCTCCGATAACCTTTTAGAAGTACAAGTAATTTTCAGAAGATTGATATAATTAGGTGGGGTCTGTTTTATCTGTCTCTACTGTGCACTTTGATTGCCACTTTGTAGCTGAATGCATTGTGGCATAAGGAGATGGCTTGATGCTCTTCTACATTCATGTGACTTGGAGCACAAACATAATAATTGCAATGGGGTCTCTTCATAGTGACTTTTTTTATTTAAATGGGGGCTATGGTTTGCAACACCATATTTACTTCCTTACTTTTCTATGACATCTTTGAATGTTGGGGATTTGATGGCTGTGGGGTGAAGGTGTGCCTCTCATTTGAAGATGTGAACCTCAAGCAGGTCATTTCATACTTCCTCAAGACCTTTTGGTCTTCCGATGTTTTGGACTACAAATCCCACTAGTCCTAGCCAGAACAGTCAATGTTGAAGGAGCATGAGAGTTTAGTCCAAACAATCTGGTTGCTGTACGAGTCAGACCAAGGTTCTAGACTCTTCTAAAGTGTTCACTCCGCACACGTGGGACCCAGATGCTGTCATGTTCGAATGGCTACAGAAAGTAAGGTAGGCAAGGGTAGGGGTGCTTGAGCTGGAAACCACTTTTCAACAACAGGATGGATTTGGGGATTCATAGAATATGAACAAATCAAAACTGAACATATGTATTCTGGTTTGAGCCAGAGCCACTGCATGTAGTTGGAAAATGTGCTGCACATGTGCCAGGTTTTCCCAGAGTCAAGTTTGTTTATGTTGTGTGTTTAACGGTATAACAGCATAGTATAACTGTATAAAAAGGAAAAGACAGGCTTGTTGCTTAAATGAACATTGTGCACTATTGCACAGTGCAATGTGCTTTTCATTTGGTAGCTGAATGCATTGTGATGTATATTGAATAGGCCGAAGCTCATTTATGCTTCTCCAGGAATGCCTTCAAAGGGCTAGTTGTTAATCAGAAGGAAGTTTTTCCTGCAGTGGCAATATGCCAGCGGAGCATGGTTCAACTCTAACCACCACCAAAAATGTGCTAAGGTGTTATTAGGGGTTGTGAAGAATCAAGGGTATTTGTCCGTTCTCCCTAAGGGGGAGCCTCCCCCTTTGAGCCTACCGAAGTGAGCATGTTCCACAAGACCCTCCTTCGGAGTCTGGGCCGGCGATACCTCAATGGGAGGGACTCCCCGTATGGGCACAAGACCTCAATTTCTGTGAGCAACTTCGTAGACCCTCCATCCTAGTGGCATAAATAGAACTATCAGATCTGAGGAACATTATAGCACCCAAAGGCTTGGCTGTAGGCCAAACTAAAATGTACCTTGATGAACAAGGAACATTATAGGTCTCTTCAAGAAAAGATATACAAATAACGGAGACAAGGAGACTGAAAGAAGAGAGCACACCAAGGAGAGGGGAAGTGCAGGGAGAGCGATGCGTGTAAGCAGGGGAAGCACATTGACAAGGTGGTGCCTGAAGGAGGCAGAATCGTGGAGAGCTGCAGAGCCTACAACTCTGAGAAAGCTCCTGAATGAGGAAAATGCTGGATGCATGGTGTCAACTGGATGGGAGAAACAAAGGAAAGGGGAATCCTAATCCCCATGGAGGCATGACAACTACAGCTTTGTGGTGGGCCATGCAGCCATCAAAGAATGCCGAAACCACCCAGCTGGTCACAACAAATGCGAAGACCAAGGGCAGCTCATCAGTAGCATCAACAAGGATGAGAAGCTGAACAGAAGAAACCAATGAAAGTGAGTGCCAATCCTGATAGTGTTCCCCTGCAGACCCAGACGTAAAATGGAGAACGGGAGTAGTGGGAGTCGGCCGGGATATCATTATAAAGTGGGAGAAAGTCATCCAATTGGAATTGATGAGTTACTTAACCAAAATTCATTTAAGTGGTACTGTGCTACAGCGATAAAGAGAGTAACCAATAAGCCTGAAAGAGACAACATTTAGATTAGGGCGCAATTACCATGGGAAGAGGGGGAAAGCCCCCAGAGGTTGAGAAATACAGATTGGATCAAAGTACACAAACTACTCCATGAATCTGAATGTAAACTGAATGCAAGTGAGCCAAATAAGAAAAATGTTATTCAAGTAGAAAAAACCCAGGAGAGGGGGAGACTGAAGCCAAAAGAACATATATCCCATTTGAGGAAGCCTGAGTTACAAGAAACAGGACGACATACAAGCCTGGTTCAAAGTATAGGAAAGAGTGATACAGAGGACTGCTGAAAAGTTACCAGAAACGGGGAGATAAAACTCAAGACCTTTGTGAAAGTGTTACAAGAACTAATCCAGATAGTGGCAAAAGATTATTTATTTACAGATTTCATGTTAAAGAGAACTTTTATATGGAGAAGAGACATTTGCGTCAGACAAATTAGCAGAGCGGAGACATTCTCCTAGTTTAATTTAAGTTAGTTAGAATAGTGGTATGGTCATTTAGAACTGGTTTTGGATGGTGGACATATTCCCTTGGGATTTCCTGATGACCACCTTTAGTTATTTATATAGGCAGGGATAACCCTCTAGCAATAGAGAAAGATAGGCCTTGGGCCTCATTACAACCCAGGCGTTAAGGGTTTAACGGCGCCACCGGCGCCGTTAACCCTTAACGCCTGATTACCATTTTAACGCCTGCTTTTAGCAGGTGTTAAAATGCAAGGCGCTAACCCACCTTGGTGCTAATTACGGCACCGTAATTTACGGCGCCATAATTAGCGCCTTCCCCGCTCCCATTATGCCCTATGGGGCAAAAATGGGAATGGGGAAGGGTAAATGGGGAATGGGGATTTACCGCCCCACTCACCTTGGAATGGGGCGGTAAATCCTCCATCCACCATGGTGTAAACAGAGTTTACACCATGGTGGTAAAGTAGGGAACTTACCACCTGGGTTGTAATGAGGCCCCTTATCCTTATTATTTAAATAAATATCATTCAAAATGTCCATTGAGTGTCCAACAAACAATAGTAGTGTAGCAGCAATTAGCAAGTGCTGGGTTTAAGGATGCAGACAGGGTAGGTCTGGTAAGTGCAGGAAGAAAAAAAGGGGGGCTGTATGAGTACAGATACAGACCCCAGTGCAAGGGGTGGCCCAGAGGCAGTGAGGGTGGGTGGCAGGGTGAGCAGGTACCTGGGCCCGGAGAACAGTGGGTGGTCAGGTGCACGTTGCCAAGAGAGAACAGATCAGCGGGGGAGAGGAGGAGCGAAGGCAGAAGCAAAGAGGAAGGTCTTGAGGTTCTTTCGGAACTGGAGATGGTTCTCCTCAAGTTTCAGAGTGGCAGGGAGGCTGTTCCAGAGGGAGGCCCCAGCTGAGGACAGAGATCTACCCCTAGATTGTTTCTTTGAAAAACGACTGACCCTGAGGGAGTTAGAGGTAGAGGAACGAAGAGCACGAGAGGTGAGGTATTTGCGGAGGGATAGCTGAAGGTATTTTGGACCCAGGCCCCAGGAATCCTTGTGGACAATGCAGAGGGTTTTGAATTTAATCCTTGCATCCACTGGGAGCCAATGGAGAGATTTCAGAGCTGGAGAGATACGATTCCAGGGCTTGAGGCCCAGGACAAATCTTGCAGTCCTGTTCTGGATTAGTTGCAGAGGGCGGAGAGTAGAGGCAGGTAGATTTAGAAAGAAGTTGTTACAATAGTCCAACCTAGAGAGAAGCAGAGCTTGGGAGACTATGAGCTTCTGGGGGAAGGAGAGAAAAGGAAGAGTACCTCTGAGGAGGAGCAGTAGGAAGTTTTTGACTTTTTAGAGACATCAGAGATGTGGGCGGAGAAGGAAAGGAGAAGGAAAGTGAGGAGTCAAAGATGACCCCAAGGTTCTTAGCCTCGCAGGTGGGGGTAGGAGGAGGTCCAAGGGAGGCCAGCCAGAGAGTGAGGGGAAAGGATGGTGGAGGAGTGCCGAGGAGAAGGGTCTCTGTCTCACTGGCATTCAGACAAAGATCATTGGCGGCACACCAATCTTGAATGGCAGTTAGGCAATCAGAGATGAGAGAGGAAGAGGAGGTGGCCGAGGGCAGCCTGAAAATGAGTTGAGTGTCATCAGCGTAGCACTGGAAATTTGAGAAGAAAGTGGCAATGCAGTGAGTGAGAGTTGCCAGGTATTGGTTGAAAGGCCAGGGCGAGAGGTTAAACCCCTGGGGAACTCCACAGGTAGAGCGGAAGATAGATGATAGGAAAAGCCCAAGTTGGACCTGAGAAGATTGATCAGAGAGGAAAGAGGTTAGCCAGGCCAGAACCTGATCAGTGATACCCAGATTATAACGGAAACGGTTGAGCAGGATGGTATGTTTGACTGTGTCGAAGGCAGTGGAGAGATCAAGGAGGATGAGGACAGAGGGAATGTTAGAGTCAAAGTTGGAGAGCAGATCTTCAAAGATGTTCAGGAGAGCAGTTTCCATGCTTCTGGCAGCTGTGAAGCCAGACTGGTGGTCGTAGAGACAGCCAACAGAATTGGAGTGAAGGTTAAGCTGAGAGATGGCCAACTTTTCCAGCAGTTTGCCTAGAAAGGGAGTAATGGAAATTGGGAGATAGTTAGCCGGACAAGAGGGATCAGCTGTGGGTTTCTTGAGAAGAGGATGCACAAGGGAGTGCTTAAGAGGGAAGGGGTAGGATCCTGAGGCAAAGAAATGTTTGCAAAAATCAGCAAGTGCCGGAGCGAGGGTTTCAATGTGGTCCTTGATGGTTTTAGAGGACGAACCTGTTTAGATGAGGCTTTCATAGATTGGACCTGTCTAGAAACCTCAGCAGGGGAGAAAAGAGGAAAGGACGAGGTGGGGGTTACAGAAAGACAATACAATATGTGGTTGCAGCTTACGTTGTCTCTTTATTGTGACATCATTATTGCAATGTGCACACAGGGCCACCGTTTTTTCATCTGTTACCTTTCTTACCTCACTGCCTACCTTTCTTACAGTAGATGTACATTCGAATTTTTTGGTTTCGTCGGCTGTTTTTATGGACACGTTAACCTAATCTTTGCTACAGTTAGAAACAGTTTTTTTTTTAATTTCTTATTTTTCTAACAGTGCTTTTGAATTTCACACTAGAATATTTCTGTTTGTTTTGTATGCAGCACTTACAAATAAACATCATGTATTCAATTTGTCCTAAAACAACAGGAAAGTATACATTAAAAGAGTAATTATATAAAAAGGTAGCAATAGGCACAGCACACTTTATCTGGTGCTTACTTCTGTCCCTTATTTTCCACAAAGCAAACAAAAACAATAAAATTCATACTGAAGAAATGCCACAGGTACAACATGTATAATTTATTGAGGATTAAAAAGTGACAGCAGTGGGGAAAATAGAATTCTGGAACCCTGTTAGGGGTGCAGTCAATTGCCATAGAGGCGAAGACAGGTGAATCCAAAGCAGAGGAGAGCTCTGTCCCCTAACAATCATGAGGGAGCATTGGGGGTGACTGCGGCTTGGACCAAAGCCTGACAACTCTGTAAACCTCACTGGAACCAGGCTTGCCGCCAGGTGAAGGAACCTCTGCCGCTGCCAGCCAAGGCTCACATCAAGTTTGAACCCAAGTCCTAGTCCATCGAGGGTGGCCATAGTTGCCACACAGAGTGATGGGCATCTGAATAACTATGTTTTGCCAAGGACACCTACTTCACACATACCTGTGACCCAGGTCAGCTCATTAGGGTGCGAGTGCTTCCCCCGCCATTGAATGATATGCAGGAAACTGGCAGTGAAATGATGAGCAGTAGCTCAACAGGCTGCTTATGATGATACATTGGAAGCAGGACAGCATCAGGATGCGTGGACGATGTGAACGATTTGCATGATAAAGCAAGTGTTGCACAAATGGCGCTGGCAGGTGATGTGTTTTAATGGGATCGTATCTACTAACGTGTAGCTGTTGCAACTCATATTTTAATTTTATTACATTATCATAATGTTGTGATAATTGTTACTGTAGCTCAAACTGCTGCAATAAAGAATGCTAATGAAATCTTAATTGTTGCGTGTTGTGGTACATATTATTTTTAAATTCCTTGATTTAAATATACATTATCCCTAAATAACCCTTAAAATCGTTGACCCGGTTCACATGTGAGCACACAGATGATTCTGATTCTGAAACAGCACTTAAACAGGATTGTGGTTACCAATAATGTCATTCAGATGGTAACCTTAGAGCATTGTCATACAGAAATCATGAAATGTAACCTTTGGTAACTGTGTACTGATTTGCACTATTCAGGCTTATGCACTATCTCACTTAGACGCCCCCCACCAACATGTGTAATACAGATATGCAATAATTCAGGCCGTTCTTTTATATTGCAGTTTATTATAAACAGGTATTCTAAAGATGTATTCACAAAAGGATATGGTCCATTCCATCCACACCTAAACCTGAAATGCTGGTTAAAGAGGAGGATATCTCCCTGAAACATATGTATCTCCATGAAACGGATGATTTCCCCCCTAAGAGAATGCGAATGAAAGTGTGGCTACAGCAAATACCCTCACTATGTAAGTTTGCAGCCTTTTAACACACAAATGGCATGCCTTAAATGGCATGGTTGGCCTGTTTAGGTGAAACAAGGGCACACTGAGGAATGGAGTGTGTTCCCCTTGACATGCTCCATGATGACCTACAGTAGTTTAGGAATCTATAAAACAGGAATTCAAAATGGAAGTTTGTGAGTATGACTCAATAAAATTCTCTAAATCTGATCCATGTAAATATTTTGGAAACGATGAATACCGTGAGAACTGAACATCAGTACAAGCTAGCGACTCCCTCTCCCTCCCATACATTACCATGAGAACTGAACAATGTTTTGGACACTGGCCAATGCCCAACAAAAACTCACAGTGGTCTTCCGAGTCTCATCTGGTGATTCATCATCCAATCCGAAGTAATGGATCACGTGATGAATAACAGGTTTATTCCTCAGGTTTGTCTAGCCAATAAGGACGCTCTTGGGTAATTCGTCAGGTTTGCTTAACCAATAAGATCCCACAAATTTCATAATGGAACTTTCTCCCCCTAGTTAATGTTCTGCTCGCATCTTGTTCCTTTATGGGTTTTGCTAGGCTATGAGAGAAAAATCAAAACAAAGCAGACATACACTTGGAGGGTTTTGGGTTTCTTGCTGGTCCTTTAGTTTACTGTGTTTTGGATCAATGTTTCTGTTCCCAGGAGTCTAAGTGTTTGTTCAGTGTGGGATAGCATTTTGTGTTAGTTTCTTTTATTTAAAGAAGGGTTGCCTCTTCCTCTTGCGACTTTCCCCTTGTGTGTACAAAAGACGTTTCCCATATCTATTTGTGTCCCCGAAAACACAAAAAGTACGCTTCACCTTCCGTGTGTTTGTTGTGTATTATTTTACTGTACTGTATAGTATTGAAGTAGCTGTAGGTAGTAGTTTTAGTTTGTGGTTGTAGTTTGCAAGGTGAAATTTAATGTTTTGCTTGTAGCATGGTTTAATTGGTTCTCTTGTTTGTCCACCGTTTTTATTTGATTAAGGTTGTGTTGGTCATTCACAAGGTTCTGCAGGTGCAGGGTTCACTTGGTTCACAGAGCTCTCAGCCCTTGTGATTTTTCCCATAGGGTTCCATCTATCACTTGGGAGGGCAAGAAGGAGAAGGCTGTGGTAGAGAGATGCATTTCAGGAGGAAGAGGAATGCCCATGAAGGAAGGAGGGCCACAGCGGCTTGTCCTCTTTGTGAGTGCCACATGGTGGGCATGGGTCGCCATGCAACTCTGAGTTAGTGGGGTAAGTAGGAGAATTAGAAGAGGCCCCAGGAGTGAGAAAGAGTCCAACACAGAGGCAGGTGAACGAGTGCCTCATGTGGATGCCCTCACTGAGGAAATAGAGGAGCAGGTAGGTTTGGTCATCATGAGGGAGGAGGTCATGGCTGCAGCAAGCGCACTGGAGAAGATGTTTGGATTGGGTCCAGACTGGGCAGGGGGTACAGATCCGGAACTCATCACCACACTGCAGGACCAGGTTTCAGCTGCAGGCAAGTGGCAGGACTGTCGAGTGAGGGTTCAGAGGGAGGGAAAGCCTGCAGAGGGGCTGCAGCAGGAGGTAGATTCACCTGAAGGAGAGTAGAAGGAGGAGCAAGCAGGAGGGCAGTTACAGGAAGGGGTGGCAAAGCTTCCTCCTGTCATGGGGGAAAGCCAGGAGCAATATCACAGAGTGGTGTCCTATACTGGCCTACGCCTGACACAGGTCATAGGGGAAAGTGGTGGCTTGTGTGACAAGTGAGTCTGTGCCCTAGGGACCAAAGAAATGTAGAATCAGATGTATTGGTGGCACAGGAGGTTTTACCAGGCGCACATGCTTTCAGGGGCAAGGGTCCATGCATTCACCACAACTGCCCCCTACAGCAGTGATAAGGGGGCAGAGAAGGGTCCTAGAATGTCCCACGGTCCTGCCTGGGGCATTCTAGGACTTGGGAGGAAAGGTCTTTAGGACACCACTCTCCCACATTCCTCTCCTACATAAGACTTATGACTTGTCGGCAACCACCAATGCACCTGGGCTCAGGATGCAGGATGGCTGCAGATCGACACGTGTGGTTGCATGGCTCACCTTGTAACATAACATAGACTTGAGTATACTAAACCCAGGCCTCTGTGGAACAGGCCACCAGCAGAAGCTGCAGCTCACCCCCACTTGACCGTGCACAGCGAGCCTGCTCCACCCCCCTGCCTCCTCCCCATGGCAGCTCCGCTGAAGGCCCATTCCCACGAGCAACTAGATGCGAACATGTAATAGAACAAACACTGTATCATTTACCTTCCGTAGTACATCATTGCACTGGCGGTGACTGACTTTTAGTTGGGGTCTGGAAAAGAACAAAGTTGTCCCTATGAAAGATACCTTGACCCCCCAAAGACCCCCACGTTCATAATATGTATTGTTCATGACCCCCAACCCTGTCCCTCTGGGTGAAATATTAAACCTGCATGTCAAATCCCTGTGCCTCCCAGTCTTATGCATGCTACTAAGCCATTTGCGAAAAAGGTTTAAAACCTGCATTGCCAATTGCCATGTTAAAATGATATGACTCTTGCTCACCCCAAGACACCTCCGTGTAAAGATTTGAAACGTATGTGCATAGGAATCTACCCTTTACTGATCCATGAGTGCTGCTATTGTAAAACGGTTAAAAAAGCAATGCATAAAAAGCCAGTGTATGATATGATTGTAAGTGACACATGTGAACCTAGTGAAACAGTGAACTACATCTGATGTTGATTGGACTGTTAGTTGAACTTGTCATTCGATCAGAAGTATGATGCTGTAATTTGTCACTGGGATTGATGCACCCACCAACCTTGTTCTACCTCACGTTTTATGTTAATTTTCCTCATGGGTTCCAAGCAACAGAATGAAAAACGTTGTGTGTCGTAAATGATAATTCTCTCTCTATATTGATCCTGAATACATGAGCACACGGGAGTTACAGAGATATGCAATTTACACAATGCCCCCAAGTCTAAGCAACCTGTCTCTATACTAATGTTCATGCTGTTCAGTAAACAGGGACCCGCGAAAAGTTACAAGGCCATCTCCCCCTCCTCTGGAGAGCTGCACACCCAACTCCCCTCCTCCCCCCAACGCTCGGCAGGGCTTGAAGGTCCTGTTGTTGGAGTGTTACAGCTGCACCTCCCCGCATTCCTCCTGTGCCCGCACCAAGTATTTACCCCCCCATTCCTCCGACACCAGATGCCATCATAAAATCACTGTGTACCGCTATGACCAAGCCCAGAAGAATTATGAGCCACCCAGCCCCGAATCCCGCCGTCTTTGAGTTGCCAGCTATGTGCCCCCACTGACCCAATAGTATTTCAGTTCACTTTAGGCCTAACAGGCCATGGAGACAGTTATTCACCTGTGTGCTAACATACTGTGAAACTATCACTCACTACATCTAACAGAATAGAAAAATAAAGGCAGCCTAACCAGTGCCCCCTTATAAGATACCTGAACTCATGAGACTGGGTCCTTTGCTAAGACAACTTTTATGGTGATGTATTAAGAAAGCCTTGTATTATATACTGTTTACTGTGTTCTCCCCCTGGTATTAAAGTGACGTGTTGTAGGATTTTAATGGTAACCTGACATAGCAGTTTGTGATGAATGTGTACGAGTGGCCACAAGGGCAAATTGTTGGTATTGTAGAAATGTATCCGCATGGACAGCTCACACCCTGACTCTCCACCCTGATGAGCCCAGCTGACCCAAGCACTCTGTGATGCTACCATGTGGATCTCCGCCAATCCTGGAGCACCGCACCTACACAATACGTAGTAGCTAGTCATCGGCATCCAATCCCCACGACTATGTGCCCCCTATAGCTTATCTCGCACATGACGTATATTTGTAATAAATATGATTGTCTTTGCTATTGTCAGAATGAGCGCTCTCAGAGTTTGCAGAGTCCTTTGCATGCCCTATATTGATTTAGATAAAAGACTTTTACTTTCAACCGCACTTGGTCTTGGTCTCATTCCCTCCAGGAGTGTGTCCGTCAATGACTCTCATTGGGGAGTGGTGTATGCGATTTTGGGGGACGCTCACTTTCAGACCCTTCGATATCTAGGATGGATACAGAGTTTTGGAAATATCCAAACCACTCATCCATCAAGCATGCCCATTTGGTAATGGGAAATGCAGCCAGCAGCAAGCTCATTTTTCTGGCACAGTTACACCAATGACAGTGTGCATATTTGAAGAGGAACTCCAGGATGAGATCATGTGGCAGGTGGACACCTACTGCAAACGTTCTGTGAATGATGTGGAGATGAACTGTGAGGTGGTGTTAACTTGAGGTTGCATTTGGAGCCTCCCCACCCTTTTCATCTTGTTGGGTGCTATGTAAGGGGTAAGGAAAAAGTCAACCGTAGTGTTAGGACTTGCCCAATATTGGGACTTCCTATCCATGGGAGTAGCAGCTGTATTTGGGCCGCTGGAGGACCTAAAAAGATGGCCTTTGGGTGAGCTTGAGATTTTTAGCAGGTGGCTGCACCCTGTGGAAATACCATAGAACTTTAACAGGTGTCTGTGCCTTAGATAAATACCCAAGAACCTTGATGGGTGTCTGTGATCTGTGAGAAAAAGTAGGGAACCTGCATCCTGTGATATAACACAGAACATTGATGAACACTGCATACCATGAACACTTTTGTCAAGTGTGTGATCAGGACTGTGAAATATTACTTGCATTATAGCCAATGCAAAGGAATGTGTAAAGCAGTTACCTGTTATTCAGGGTTACTCAGTCCCACACAATGCTGCATTACTTTGTTTCCCACCCACATGCACTATGAAAGAACCTCACTCTACTTTTCGGTGTCTGACCGTGTGCCGATGAGTACAGAAAATCATTACCTTATAAGCCGGAGTATTAGTCAAAGGTGGATGCCTCTAAGTGTTTCACAATGAAGTGCTCTTTCACTTTTTTAATATGTCAATTGTTCGACATGCAACACTCTAGTGGTTCAACATAATAGGTGCACCTACATTAAAAACCTTCAGATAGAACACTTGTGAGGGGGCAACTTATCAATAGCAATGCTACCGCAACTTTAAAATCATTGATAGTCATCAAACTGCCTTCTGTATCAATACTGTCAAGGATCAAGGTCTAAAGTCCACAAAATGCCCATCAAAAATTTGTTTTGCTGATGGTCCACTTTATATTCCCTAAGACTTACCTGTATTCAATATACCAGAGTCACGGAGAAGGGTGCCCCAGAGCTCCTCCACCCCACAGTAGGCAGTTGAAGAAGTAGTCAGAAAACAAGGGTGTCTTGTTGAAAGAAATCTTGCTTGGAAATTGCATTACTGTCACGTTATGTACCCATTCCACGGGCAACACTGGGGTTAACGGCCTGCAGCCCCAGTTAACGTGGGCCCAGGGCTGTTACTCTCTGCTGTTGCCTGTGAAATGGGTGCATAAGGCCATTAGCACCCCGGGTTACTAAAGTGGCAACTCGGGGTGCTAAAAAAAGGATTTTCCTTCCTACAACGGAACGCTGCGTACATCCTGTTGTAGGAAGGAACATCCTTAACCAACATGGCTGCCATGAAAGGGGAAGGTGGGGCTCCATACGGAGCATCTCTTCCCTTTCCATGGCGGCCGTGGGAAGCTCTGAGGAAGGTGCGGCTGCGGCAGCAAAGGCTGCCGCAGCAGAAATAAGCTAAGTGGCAGAAGCAAGGGGTTAATAAAGGGAAAAACAATGATGGGGACAGAGAGTGGGGGGAAGATGGCGGCGGGAAGAGACGGCTTGGAACGCTGATTTGTACCAGTGGTTCAAGCCTGCTTTCCTAGTCACGTGATTGCTGGATCCCCGCCCGAGGTGCTAATGTTTCTTGAATGTAGAGACATATCATTATTTTGTTTCAATGTCTATTTAGGTGCTAATATTTCTTGAATGAAGAGGCATATCATTATTTTGTTTCCATGTCTACTTCTGAAGATATAATATTTGGAAATAAGCCATTTTCTGAAGTTATCAAACTGCATTCTGAGCACTCCAATTGGCTGAGAGGAAGCCACTAATGATCTCCATGTACTAATAATTCTTATTTGAAATAAAATGTGTTTGCAAATGCGAACTCTTAAAATTGAAGAGTGTAGTCTTCTACATCAAACTAAGCAACAATACTGCATTCAGGGGCATTACCAGGTGGTAACAGCTCCTGGCCTGATTTAATAGGCCTAGGTTATTGGTATTAGAACAGGTCAGATAGCACAGCAAGTAGAGTGCTCGCTTTCATATCCCCACAGAGCCTGTTGACGCAGGTTTGAATCCCAGCAGGGCCAAACTCAGCCTTTGATCCTTCTGAGGTCAATAAATGAGCACCACATACCGTGGGTAATAATGAGAAGCGCTGAGATGCCTGAGGGCTAGTAGCGCTGTATAAATGCAAATAATTATTATTAAATCCAATTAGGATTGACTATTCTGTCTAAAACAAGGAAGGACAGAAAGGAGAATTTTATGACAGAAGACTTATACCAGCCATTAAATTCCTCTTTCACTGCATTGTTGGTAATGGAGCAGTGTCAGGTGTATTGAGTCATTAAGCTGCAATATTTGGTGCTGTGGGCTTAGAAAATCCAAGATGGCCAAAAAGCTCACACGTGCGCCAGAATCCAGGAGAACCGCGTAGTTGTGCGCACACCAAAATGGTCGCCTAACCTTCCACCCACCAGTGCAAGCGTGATGGGCCAGGGGTGCCATGAGTGGAATGTGTGCCAAAGGAAAAACAGCAGTGCCTGTTGGCTTAAAAAGCCCTTTGAAATAACCTTGGTTTCTCTGAATGCAAGCTAAAAATGCCTGTGTCAAACATTGCAGGATATTCAAAAATCTCACTGAACACCAGCAGACATTTGGCAGAATTAAGTTTTGTGTGCATACAAAATCTGGAAAGAAAAAGAGCCCAAAACAATGTTCATCACAAAACTGGCTGAGCTGTGGAGGTCAGCAGCTTAAGTTAAACTGAACTGAAAACCACTAAAATCGAAATGTTTAAATTGAATGGGGGACCTACGTTTGAGTGTCACATAGTTTGTAATTGTTGAAATGTCATAGTTTTGAACTTAGAATCAGCACTCTAGCTGCATGTGTAAAAATTGTCAGTTTGATTTGAATGTAGAAAACTGGGAACAAAAAGTGACATTTAGCTGAAACCTGGCTTAATGAAACTGGATTCTGCCTGACAACTACCCCCGACAGGAGTTTAAACTGGATCAACAGCTGTGTTCCCAGGCCTGGCTGCATTATGATGCCCCCACAAAAAGGAGGTGACACCTCTCTGATTGAATTACCTGGGGTCTGCAGGAAACTGAACAATGGACTCAGGCAAATGTTATATTGGGGGGCCGTAAAGTGGCTTCCTCTTGGGAGAAGAGGGAGGAGAAGTGCCTGTGAGAGCCAGCTGAGCTTGGAGGAAGTGGATAAACCAGTTCTTCCACCATGTGACGTGAGAAGCCACACCCCTTTTTTTGACCAGGGCATAAGTTAAAAAGATAGATAACTCATAGTGCAGACTGGTCAAAATTATATAAGTAATATCATTATTCTTGTGATTTTTCTGTGCACGTTTTAAGAGGCGTTAGGACCCTGTGGTGTATTCTGGGGGGTTGCTAGCGGAAAATAGGGTTTTACTCCAAATGTCTGCATGTTAAAAATCTGACACTTTATCATCTGAAACCCATATCCCTGGTGCACATTTGTGTAAAATCTGGAAAGGTTTAGGGGTTGTTATCTGGATGAAAAGGGGAGAATTCTGTCATCATTGGACAAAACATCGTACAAAGACAGGGATCGGATGGATTGGTGCTGCAGAAAATATGTTAACTGGTCCTATAATATGAGAAAAATGGTACATAGATAAATATGTATGTGGATCAGAAATAGATTTGGGTGCAATTTGACAAGGGGAGGTTCCTCTGACCATAAAACCTACAGCATCATTCTGACACTCCATTTCTTTCCCCCAATCAAAGGAGAGAGGAGGAACTGGCCAATGACAAGTAGAGAGGGGCAGGCTCAGTTATGCCACGCACACACCCACTTCCAAAACACATAAAAAGAGACTGCTGGGACAGGTAGAGACATTTAATTCCATTTGCTGCGGAGCATGTTGACCGACGACTTCACATCCAGAGATCCAACACTTAGACTTCCAAGCTAAACATAGACTACAGAACTTAGAAGGCCCACTGCAAGCAAAAGTATTCTCAGCAGGCCTTCAGAATCAAGCAAACCTAAACAAACTATTCAACAGCCGGGCAAGCTGTTTGAATTCTTTGCCAAGAACTGTTGCCGAAACCGCAGACCAGACCCAGACTGCTGTGAGCAGAACCGGTGCCTGATTGACCCGCCTATCCAGAGAGGCTAGACCAGCAGAGCAGAGCTGACCCAGACGCTGTGAGCAGAACCGCCCAGTCCAGTCCAGTTGACCAGATCCGTGACGGGGCCCATCCATTTAAAAATTAGGAGTGAGTATCCGCCAGAACTGTGCAGAACCCAATCTCTTAGTTAAAATCATCTAATCCAAACTATTTTAACCTAGTTAGAACATCCTCCTAGAAATCGTGTCATCTGTCAATTTTAAAGCTGCACAACTGTCACCTGTCAATTCTGCAGCTGCAAGCTGTCACCTGTCATTTTGAGTTTTACTTTCAATCCGAAAATCTACCTTTATTAAATCATCCGTATCTCCGGAACCGTTTGTTAAACGAGATTTAACTTTCATCTGAAAGCTTAGAATCTAGGCTTTCCAACGAACCTAGAACCGACTTCCTACTCCCTATACTTTTTCCGTAATTGCGAGACACGCACTCGCGAAATTTACTGCGATTTGCGATTTGGCCCGATTTCTTCATCTGTAGAAATCAGCAGCTTTTTGCTTCTCTTTGCTAAAATTCGTTTGCAATCTGCTAATCATTCATATAGTATTGTTAAAGTGAGCCTGAACTAATATAAAGTAGCCATCACCTACCCTGAACCTCTAGAGGGAATTAAAAGCAATTTTAGCACCTTTTCACTTCCTTGCAAACCACATTAAAGTAATTTGCCTGTGTTTAAAACTCATCCCTGTTTTCCCTAAGCTTGCTGGGAGAACTGGAACTGTGTATTGCATTATAAAGTGTGATTTGTTGGGATTCTTCAAGATGTGTGCTCTCCTTCCATTTCTTGTATTGCGTAGGGGGGGAGTGAATTGTCAAAAGAAAAAGTGATCATATTACCTTTTGCTAAAATCATAACAAGTTATTTCTGTACTGCATTTTATTCCACCTTGCATTTCTTTGAACCATATAAAGCATTCTTTCCCACCTTATTCTTCTGTTCCTATTCATAGGTTACCTCTTGCTGACTACTGCTCATATTCACAAGTGTAATATCCATTATCAATCTATTAATAGAAGTGTGATATATATATATATATATATATATATATATATATATATATATATATATATATATATATATTGTTTACATTTTCAAATAAACCTTTTAATTTGCAAAACAAACCTACTTCTTGGCTCAGTGGGGTCAGGGGGATTCTAAGAGGGGGGTGTTATACAAGGGTTGTCATCCAGAGTACTGAACTGGATATAAAAATACATCAATAAGTGTTTTCCTCAGCATCCCAGACTAGGCATTGACTTAGCTGTAGTGTTGATTGAATATCGCTTACAGCAGCCAACATTCTAATGTTGTAATTAAGCTAATTAAAATCACTCCAAGGCCCATACCGGAGTTTGTGGGCCATGGAGAATGAGTTAATGGCGTTATATGGGTGCATATCTCCAAGTATCACCTGAGAGGGAGCTCTATAAAGCTTTTATAACCCTGCTCCGCTCTTTAAAATATATGGTGTATACACAAGTATATAGAAGTTGTCATTAGAAAAATCTGCTTGGATGACAGCAGCGAATTGGCTAATGGTACAATATGTGCTGCTGGTCAACTTGGAATGCAGGAGTTAAAAGAATCTGCAGGCTTTACAAATGCGTACAGCCTGCATACTGTCCAATGTGAATTCTCTCTCAGGGTTTCAAGGGTTATAATTAAGCTGTATAGACTTAGCCCAAGGGCTCTACAGGGAGCTATGAAGAACGAGTTGAAGGCCCAAGTGCAGCCAGGGTGTTTAATGAGGTACACTGGCTCACAACTCCCAGCACAGGAGGGCGTGGACTGTAAAGCTTTTATAACCCATGTCGGTCTTCAAAACATGTGGTGCATATATGAGCTGTTGTCAGAACAAAAATCTACCTGTTGGTCACAGCCCATTGGCTGATCGTGCTCTACCTTATTGCTGCTGGTAACCTTGAAATGTTGCATTTAAAACAACCTGTCATTAATGCCAGTTATAATAGCCTACAGCTTGTCCAACTGGAATGACCTCTCAGCACTCCAAGGGTTATAATTAATCTTTTTAGGCCTAGCCCTAGGGAATAACGGGAGATATGTGACCTGAAGACCGAGTTAAAGCACAGCAAGGACGTTCAATGCGGTGTACAGGCGCATAACTTGTACAGTCCAAGGTGAGGACTGTAATATTTTCATAAGCCACATTGCAATTTAACCATATAGGGTACATATATCATTATTTTGAAGTTGTTGGCACAAACATGTGCTTGGGTTATTGCATTCAATTGGCTGTGGGTTCTCTGTGCTAATGGTAACCTCGGAATGTAGCATTCAATGCAATCTGCATGCTATAGCAGTTCTTATACCACGCAGAGTGTCCAAAGGGAACGCTCTCTCAGAATTCCAAATATTATAATAAGCTTTATAGATCTAGCTCGAGGGCAGTACCGGGAGTTCTGGGTCATTAAGACAAAGTTAAGGGTCTGAGTGCAGTGAGGGTGTTTAACAAGTTGTACGATCCCATAACTGCTGGTTGGGTCAGAGGACATGGTCTATAAAACTATAAAATCACCCCCACCCTCTAAAGATATTGCAGATACATCAGAAACACAAACTTTATTAACGTTGAACAAGATGACATTTATTTAAGGTGTCCATTAAATATTTTCTAGTTGTGTCAGAAATTGATGGCTTCACGGATGGTTTCTTTTGAGGAGTTTTTAATTAAGAGAATGTACGTTAGGTGTAATTGTACATTTCTGTTAAAATGTAGGGTACAGTTTATAAATTGGCATTGCGGAAAGAGACTGCCGATTTCGACTTTTGCACGGTTTTCTGCAGCTTCTAAGCACTGTTCCACGTTGCAGCTCACCAGGAGATTGCAACTGATTGGGTAACGACGTTTGTCTAGATAGAAGGGTTTCCTGCTTTCATTTGTGCACTGCAAGCGTGAAATGCACGGTATGGTGAGTGCCTTGCTTTGTATTATGCATTATTGTAATTGCAGTTGTTTACTGCATGATGGTGACGATGTTGTATATTGCGGTGAAGACTCTGCGCGAAATAAGCATGGCTGGCAGGTGATGAGGCTTCACTGTTTTTTCTTTGTTTTTAAAGATGCTCAGCAGATTGAGCGTGTCGGGAAACGGCTTTTTCAGGTTTATCGCAATGACATCACTACGCTTCTGTGGCATTGCTTGTGTGTACTCTGGGATTCCAGAGGTTTTTGATGGCCCTTTTTGTTTCGTCTCGTTCATACCTCCATACATAGTTCGGCTAACCTAGTAATGGTGCGGCTGAACCTGAGATGGTGTCACAAGCCGTGGAAGCTGGCGGTTGTGGCCCCGTTGGCGTATGCGCCACCATTGAGTAAGCCGCCACGCTCCCACGCACCGTATTGTGACGGTCTAGCCTTTCGGGCTACGCCGTCGCAAGCCTTTTTTTTGGCGTTCAACCCGGAAGCCGACGCGTTGCAACCCTTCGCGTTCAGGCTTTCGGGTTGACACGCTGTTTATTCCCTTGCTCGTACTTGTTTCCTTCCCCACCCCTGTTCGCCTTGCTTCTGTTCTGTCCCAGTGCTCCTCTCTCTCTTCCTGCCTTCTACTCCATTTTCTCACCGCACTCGCTTACCTGCAAACCCCCTACTTACCTTTCATCGCCTTGTGCATGTTTGCTGGAACGACCAGGGTACTCCTACATCGGAACACACGCATCCTTCCGGATCTCCTCTACAATTCACCAAAGACAGCGAGGACCGCCGATTGGCAAAGGAGTTTTTTATGCCATAAGGCTTTTTCCCCGGACTGGTCTGCTGCGGAAGGAGTGCCCCTCCTAGACCTCTTTTCAAAGGCTTCCTCTCGCTGCCGACCTTATCTGCACAGCAAAGAAAAAACCTTGTGGCGAAAGAGGTTCGGAGCAAAACCGGAATCCGAAGCATCAGGTGAGGAGGAGGAGTGGGAGCGGGGTGACCAGGAATCGGGGCCATCTAAAACCGGGCCTGATAGATGGGGTGACGTTGGTAAAATCTACAAGTGATACTGGTTTGCATAGCTCGTAGATTGGCCAATCGCTGTCACCATGTCCATCTATTGGTTCGCTGCTTTTGTTTATCATTAAGTAGCATATTAAGAAGAGCCCTTAGGCCCACACTACAGTACAAGGTGGGTTGTAATTGAAACCGTTGTTCACAAAAGCCCAGATAGGATGGGTTTATAAAATGTAATAGCATTGTGTGCTGTCATTCCTGCGCAGAGGTACTCGGACCTGGGGAACAGATGTGTCTGGAAGAGTTGGGTGGTGTCCCTCACCCCTAAAAGTGAGACGGCCCTCTTTTACTTCACACATGCTATTAGTATAAGAAAGACCTGCACGTAAATTGATGGTTAAATTTTTGACAAAGCTCTTTTCGCTGCATGCATTTTTGGGATGTGGCAAGTCAGCTGGATATCCACTAGTGGTGTCATAGGGAGGATTGCACTGGTCCGATCTCCAGGATGGGCAGGATGCAGCCCCCAACACTGCCAGGAATATATGGTTAAGGTCCATCAGCCCATTTATTTAATTTTGCCCCTTGAATTCACTTTGGTTATTTAATGGGGTGCAGTGTTTCCCCAATGTGAGCCAAGACCTAGACACCAATAACAACCATCATTAAAATCTCGGCTGACTATTGCAAATCTTACAGGATGCAAATTGAATTTATAAGAATCAGTTTGGGCTTTGGCAGGTGGGTGATCCTGTACATCCATCACCTGAAAGATAAAGCCGAACGCTTAGGTTTGCAGATACGCCTCATTAACAGAAGATACTGGAAATTGTCGCTTAAATCTTTAGTTTCTTTCTTTGTGGGGAACATGGTGGCAAAGGTATTGTATGGTTTAGAGGTGATGCAGCAGTGGATAGTCGGTAAATTGGAATTCCTGTAAGGCATAGTTTGGAGGAAGGCCTTGAATATTCCAAATTGTGTCCCGATACATTGTATCAGATGTGAGTTGGGTTTCATTTTCCTTTGAGCTAGCCTCGCGTGGGAATATTTGTGCCTTATGTGGACATTTCTGGCCCCAATGGAAACCTCTTCATATGAAGGAAGATATGGGCGATCTGATAGAAAGGGCTCTAACTTCAAGATGAAACAATTTTTGACTCTTTCTAAGAAATACCAAAGAAACTGGGCTATACACTTGAAGAAATTCTTTTGAAACTAATTGTTATTTAAAAAAGCCCTGTATGTTGCAGATTGGCATAAAACCATAGAGAAGCTTCACAGTTATCCATCTATGAAAGAACGTGTTCATGAACACAAAAAGTTTGGCACCCTCCTGACCTATTTACATTTATTTCCGAATAAGAAAGGGCAGAATCTGTTTGTAAGGTTCTGTTTTAACAAGGGAGGTTTTAGTACGAAGGCGGATGCTGTCAAAGAATTTTATAAAATGTAGATTCGATTATGAATTCAACATTGCTGAAACTTTAAAGCACCTCATGATAATCTGTCAGATGCTGAATTTTAAAAGATTGTTGTTTTTTAGACATTCTATTTATAATCTGGATTTGATTATGAGAATGTATGGTCTATTTATTGTGTGGCCACTCAAATAATGGAATGTTTTCACAGTTGAATTGTTAAAATGCTATTAATTTAGGTAGGGCTGGTCTTTGAATTTCGTTTTTTTTAAAAAAAATGTAAGCAGGTACGTATTTGTTCTTACTTTGATTTCTTCATCTCCTCTCCTTTTTAGTACCCTTCTTTAGGTCTCTTTCATTTGATGTAAAAAAATAAATCTTATTTTCTTTATTTTTTACGTGAAATGATCTTATGTCTGTATCTACTTTATTCTACGATGTTGTAATATTGCAAAGTGATGTTATGTACCTGTACACAAATAAATAAAAAAATAACAACATCCAGTAGCAGCTGCACATTCACCATGCACCATCACTCAATACAGAGTCCATTTCACAATCCCATTCTTCCATTACACATTGAACATTGATTTTAAGATTAAACTCAAGTAACCAGTACAAACAAGAGACAGATTTGAGACAGATTTGTGTAGTGTTAATTATTTTCTTTTATAAATAATTGAAGAAGTGCCTGTCAATTTCCTTCAACTCTGTCTAGGGAAATTAACACATGTGCATACAGTAACGTAAACGCGACGCTTTTCCTTTTCCTGCTATCACTCGTTCATATATTAGTAGTTTACCAGATGTCATCAAGTTCCCTGAAAAATATGTCGGCCATGCATTCCTCTTTCTCCATTAAAACTGGGTCCCAAATTATATGAGAATTTGCATTAGAGCAAAGGCATGGGTGAGTCCATCTTCAAGCATGTTTCTGTTTGTTCAATAACAAATGGATTCATGTTTAAACGCAGCTGGGACAATTCAAAAAATGGAAATGAGTTATAGCTTTTAGATATGTATTAACGAGTCACATTCACCAGATTGCCAAAAGTAAACAGAAGTGTAAATTGATTACATGTACCATACCGATTATGAATAGGCCCCATCGGGCCCAAAGGGTTAATTCAGCAGGCCATGGGACTTGAGAATTATTTCACTTCTATTTTATTTAATGCATCAAGTCCATTTTACTCCTGCATAAATAACACTTGAAAGTGCTGAAACTCTCTTCTTAATTTACCCATTAGATTTACAGAAAGGCAACAATCTACATTTTAAAAAAAACGATTATTTACAAATGTGGTACCACGTTCAAACGTCATAGATGTAATTACATTTCAAGCATTGGCTTAAACAATGTAATTTAACATGATCTTGCATGTGCACTGCTGGCAAGTAGAGGTCACTGATTTTGCATAGCCGTGTAAGAAAACAGGCAGTTCAGGGGGGTTACTTGGGTATTGGGGGAGACAAATGTAAATCCAGAGATGTTAACATATGAAGGCCGGAAGAGCTCAAATCACTTCTGGTGATGACACTTGAGTGTGTGTTTCATCTGGAGGGCAGATTCAACAAACTGGGAATTAGTGCTGCAGGACTGTCTAGGTGTTGGCATGAGTGTGTGTGTGAGAGAGAGAGAGAGAGAGAGAGAGAGAGAGAGAGAGAGAGAGAGAGAGAGAGAGAGACTCCCTCTAACAATGTTAACAGTGGCATGTCTGGTTGATGTAGCATTTTGAAGGCAGATTACTGCTGTTGATGAGGGTCGGCTGCATGAGCTGTGTAAGGTGGTAAGGGAAGGAGGCATGAGTTGGTTAATGTGAGTAGCTGAGCATCTTGGGAAAAGAAAGGACTGACCTCAAAGTAATTTTATTGCTAGACTGAACCTTTTCAGATCCATTCAGATGACTGCTGACCACGAGGGTCTGCTACATGAGCAGTGTAAGAAGGGAAGGAGGCATGAGTTGGTTAATGTGCATAGCTGAGCATCTTGGGAAAAGGAAGGACTGACATCAAAGTAGTTTTATAGCTAGACTGAACCTTTTCTGATCTATTCTGTTATTGATCTGGAAGCATGATAAGGATGAAACGTTTCTAATGTTCTGATTTTGTTTAATGGGAGAACAGCGAGAGCCTGATAACTTTGTCTGATGTCACAAGTTCCTAGGCTGAGTCATTGTGCACAGCATGCTTGTTAGTGAGAGTAACCAGAGTGAGCCCAGTCTCTGTTTTGTTATGGTTAGTGAGTTTGTCCTGGTCATCCTTCACAATGAATGATCCTTAGGTTCACGTTTGTTTTGTTTATTCATGAAGTAAACACGTTCAAGGCCTATGGCCTTAGAGTTTGTATGTCCATGTGTCTCTTGGCTTACGAACGGTTGATGTCCAAAATACTGGGATGTCTGTTGGTTGAGGTTGGTCTGGGATATTTTTGTTTGGTCCACTCTTTGCAGTGATCTGATAGTGTGTCATTTTCTGACAGTTTTTAGGGATCTTCAGAAGGCTAGGGGAATTTTCTCTGTGCAAAGACAACTTGGGATACAGTTTCAGAACTTGGATGAGAGAATAGAGAAGGACGATCCACTGTGGAATTACTCATTGCAACTCACCACGGTTACTGCATTGGAACACTCTAGTTGTATTGTATGGGATGAATTCCTCATAGCATATTTCATTCACCAGCCATGGAAGGTGCAGTGTGGCATGCCAAGGGTTTGGAATCGGCTTCTACGTTTGAGCATGAGCCAGTTGAGTGTCTAGAAGGCATGGCAAGGTATTCCTATCTTTGTAGCCTGAGAAGTCATCTAGATGCCACAAATTAATCTGTTAAATATGTAATAAGGTAGACCAAGGCAGAGTCTTATAGCATAGTCTAGCCTGGAGAAACTTAGTGGAATGACTGCCATGCTCCGTGTGGGAATGCCAGGTAAGGAATGATGCACCAGTTAGTTCATAGTTGATAGAAGCATCGACAGAGATAGATTTTACCTTGAGTTTGAGTGTCAGTTATAAGGGTGACAGCCATCATGAGTCTAGGGGGGTCATTCCGAGTTGGGTGGTAGCCATGGCGCTATTAGCACCATGGCTGCCTCCCATACCGGGTCCGGTCCGGTGTGGCTGAATGGGGACTTACCGGGTCATTCCGACCCTGGAGGACCCGGTAAGTCCCCATTCAACCAAGCATTCCCCATTCCCATTTGAGCCCCTATAGGGCCTTATAGGGACCCTATAGGGCTCAATCGGAATGGGGAAGGCGCTAATAACGGGCCCGTGAATAGCAGGCCCGTTATTAGTGCCCTGGTCCCTTAGCGGGACCCGTAAAGGACATGTGGTCAGGCCACACGGCCTTTACGGTTCCAGCTAAGGGACCTTGGAATTGAGCGCTAAGGGATTACCGGCACTGGTCTCCTTACCGGTGCCCGGTATCCCTTACCGCCCAACTCGGAATGACTCCCTAAGTGTTTACCATTGCAGCTGGCTGTGGGGGGGGGTTCCCTACATTCAGTCTAAGGGGTTGGTGTGAGGTTGGAAGCTGGTGTCACAAATCATCGATTTGGTTTTGGTTGGATTGAGTTTCAGTTTACATTTCATCAAACAGACGTCATCATGCATGAGGCATGTGTGATGATTGCGTTTATTTACTATTGCATTGTTTTCAGGTTTTTAAATGCTACGGGTGTCATATGTGTTGTTCAATTATGAGAGATACAAGTTATACATCGGTTTCAAGAGAGTGGACCATTAATACATTGAACAGAGTGTGAAGGGCTGGATCCTTGTCGTATTCCACAGGTAGGGATGCAGGGATATGACCTGAAAGCAGCCACATGTGTGCTTTCTATCCTGTAGATATGAAACGTTGTGATCCAGTGCAATTTAGTCTTTTTATTCTGATGTTTTCCAGTCTTTTATTAAGAATGTCTTAGTGGATAGTGTTGATGCAGAGAGGATGTTCAGCAGGATAAGTACACTTAGTGAGATAGCATCCGTTTTTTTGCTTAACATGCCCCAGCGAGAGCAGGGGTAGATTGTGTTCCCTTTATTGGTCTGAATCTGTGTTTTCAGAAGGGGGGCCCTGGGGGGAACGCAAAGCGTTTCCCCCCGGGGATTATTTTGGCGCTGCACACTGCCAGCGAGTGGCCGTGGGGGGGCAGAGCGCCTCTTTGGGTATTTAAGGTCCCAGGGAAGGTTCGGGAGGCAGGCGACGGTTGGACTTGGAGATTGTCAAGTCCTGTTGCATGCTCCCGAGCCTTCCCTGGTATTAGCTGGGCCTAGAGGTGTGCGAGTTAGTCAGGTGAGGCAGGGGAGTGTTGCTAGAGTGGGCGGGTAGGTAGTTTGTTTAGTTTATTATATATATATATTTTAAAATTTTGTGTGACGGGTAGAAGGGGTGCCGTAGATAAGACACCCCTTGGCTTCATACCGGTGGATCCCGTGTTTGCGGGTGCGCGTCGGTGGGAAATCCAGGCAGTTGGGGGGATCGAGGGCTCTGGGGTGCCGTGGGAAGTAGGGCGCAGCCTTCTGACGTGCGCTTGCCTGCGGGGTGTTTTTGGGTAGAAGCAGTGTGCTGGTCACGGTGAACACAGCAACAGTGCTGTCTTCCTGGGTCCTCCGGGTTTGTGGGCGGCCACCCGTTAATTGGAAGTAGACTGTGTATTAGAGTCTACGCTGCTGGATGCACGGTAGCAGGCTAGCGCCAGAGGGGGCAGTGTGGTTCCTTAAAGGGACAGTTCTCTTTTTCTTAACGGGAGAAGGAGAGGTAGGTGGGGGCAGGCCGCAGCGTAGAGCGGCGGCAGATGGGGCTCTCGAGGCAGTGGTGGCTTGCACCCCCGCGGCAGGGAGAGGGGAGGTGTGGGAATCCAGGGGCAGGAAGATGAGGAGGGAGATAGACAGGAGGGAGTCTGGGGGAGAAATTATTTTGGACAGGCAGCCAGTGAGGGAGCGAGTGAATGATAACTCTAGGGAAGCTAGGAGTGCTCAAAAGGAGGTGGCTCAAGGGAACCACGGTGGGGGCGGTGATGGGGCGCAGAAGGGGGTGACAGGGCAGAGGGGAAAAGGGGGTAAATACCTGCAGAAGAGTGCAGGTAGGAGAAGGAGGGAGAGGTCCCCATCAATTGAGGAGGTTAGAGTGGGGCGCGGAATGGCCACCCCCGGGTAGGAGGAGTGAGGGCAGAGGGCGCTGCGCAGCCCTCGCTGTTCAGGTGGAGGTAGAGGGTTTTAGAACGGCCCCTCCTCGGTCAGCGCAAGGAGAGCCTAGCGGGTGCAGCACGGCCCCTAGCGATGAGGATTCCAGGGTGGAAGATGGCACGCCTTGCCCGAGAGAAGAGGACCAGGCAGGGGTTTCTGTGGCCGCGCCGAAAAGACGTCAAAGGAGTGGCGGACGCCCCGGGCTCACATGAAGAAGATCAACTCAACTCGAGCATGAGCTCCCATCCACAATGGTATTTATGGGATGATGAGGTTGGATTGGAGAATTATGTGGGGCAGTGGGAGGTAGAAGGTTACAGGGCTGTAAGGGAAAGGGGGGAGGAGAGAAGAAATTTGAGGTGGGATCGGGAAAAGCAGGTGCAGAATGGTCGGGGGCAAGAGGTCAGGGGAACTATTGGCTTGGTGAGTCTGCTGACATGTTTTGTCCCCGCAGTATGGAGCCCTCTAAGAAAGGAGATGAGGAGCATCAGTGTGGATGCCAGACCGCAGACGGCCTGTGTGGAAAGAGGTGAGCGGGAAAGGGAATGGTCATCTGCATGGCAGAGAGGGGATACGAGAAGAGGGATGGGAAATGAAGGGTCTGGACTGCAAGGGGTAAGGAAAGAAATTGGTCAACAGGCCATTGGAGCCTTGGGGGATGAGAAGAGCATTTGCTCAGTGGAGGTCCAAACGGACAAGGTGGTGGAGCCATTGGTGCTCGAGGTGCAAGTGGGAAAAGAAAGGGAAGTTGAAGTGAAAGGCAAGGGGAAAAAACTGCCATACATGGGTATAACAAAACGGTTGGGGGCGCGCTTGATGGTAGCGACCAGGGAGAAGATTCAGGCGGGGGAATTTGTAGATGTTTTTAAGCTGCTCCATAGGGAAGTGAGAGCAAAGGAGGGGTCTAAAGAAGAAGAGAGGGAACTGGCTTTGCGCCCAAGGGTCCCGGTGACTATTGAGAATTGGATGTCAGCATTTATCTTTTATGCCAGCGTATATTGTGAGAAATTCCCAGAGCGATGCGTGGCTTTGCTTAAATATATGGACGTAATTAGGAAGGCTTTCACAAGTTTTGGGGGTTTTGCCTGGGTACGCTATGATGAGGAATTCAGAGCGAGTATGGCGGAGGACAGTCAGGGGCTCTGGGGGGAGATAGACATGGATCTTTGGCTGCAATGGATGGCTCCAACGAGGCCTGCCCGACATTGCACACAGCAAGTGGTCTGCCTGTGCGTTACCGGCCCTTTCTTGGTCGCTCCGCCCATGAGGGGGTGGGGGGAGGAGGCAGAGGACAGCCCTCAGCAGCATGTTGGGCGTTCAATAAAGAAGGCTGCACGAGGTGGATATGCAAATTTAAACACGAGTGCAGCAGGAGTGCGGGTCGGCATCCGGTGACAGATTGTTTTCAGGCAGGGGACAGTGGGTTAGGGCGAGGAGCGGGGCAATGAGGTGGGGGGGAAGAACCGCATGCCAGTTAAATTGGGGTGTTCTGGTAGGTCGGGCTCAGTTTATCGGAAAAGGAGGGGGGGCACAAGGTTGATGAGAAGTCTTGGGGGGCGATCCAAAGGGGGTAGGAGACGGGTGAGGAGGAAAACGCTTAGGTAGGGTAGGGGAGGGCCGCAGGGGGATGTAACTGTGGAAATTGTTAAGGGGTGGTGGCGGTTGTTTTGGAGGGCATGGACGACGGTGGCGAAACCCTCACGCTTGCCGCACAACAAGGTGAGTACGTTTCAGGCTGCATGGACGGAGGTGCAGGAGCGCTTCTGGTGCAGCAGAGGGAAGTGATGAGATGGGTCTGCATGGACGGGGTGCATTAGGGCCCCTGGTGCAGCTGGGGGAAAAATGGAGCAACGAGGCAAGGTGCTGGAAGAGGAATTTATATGGAATGGACTGCCTGGATGGGGGCGCAGGTTTGGCCCCTTGTGCAGCGGAAGGCAAAGAAGGGGCCTGCATGGATGGGGTGCACTAGGGCCCCTGGTGCAGGTGGGAAACAGGTGGTAATGGACGCAAGGAGCTTGAAGATTAGTGATATGGAATGGACTGCATGGACGGGGGCGCAGGTTTGGGCCCTGGTGCAGCGCTGGAGAGGAGTAAGGCAGAAAAGGGGCCTGCATGGACGGGGGTGCACCTCGGCCCCTGGTGCAGGCGGGAAACAGGTGATAATGGACGCAAGGAGCTTGAAGATTAGTTATAGGGAATGGACTGCATGGACGGGGGTGCAGGTTTGGCCCCTGGTGCAGTGGCGAAGAGGAGTAATAAAGAAAAGGGCCTGCATGGACGGGGGTGCACGTGGGCCCCCGGTGCAGGGTGGGCAACGCAGGGACATATTAGTAAGGAGGGAAGGTGGGGGCAAGGGTAAGCAGGAGGGTAATAGGTTAGAGGAAAAAGGGGGTCAAAGTGGGATTAGGTGTATTGTTTAAAAGCTAGGTGAAAGGTGCGAAATATAGGGGGACAGGTAGGAGAGGGCCAGGGGTGTTTCCGGAGAGGGATAAGGAGATGGCCAGGAAGGATAGGTTACTGAGGAAGGTGTTACTAGTGGATGGGAAAGGTTAGGAGGTTGGAACTCATTCAGTTGGGAGAGGTGCAGCATCTGAAGGTAGCAGGCTGGGCTATTCAGAGGAGTAGGTGCAAAGGTTGGGATGCTGGAAGTAAGGGAGTTACAAAGGGTATGTCAGGGACCGGGGCAAACGGGATGTCTTTAAATACATTTTCAGTAGGTAGCAGGAGTGTTGCAGTCATTAGGATGTTGTTGATTTGTAAGTGATTTTGTAATTTCTTTTTCAGATGCTGCTAGGAGGTCGGGTCAGATGTCAGAAATCTGGTTTGTGGGACATTCTATGGTTAAGTGGGCGGGGAAAGAAGCTGTGAAAAGGGTTGTTGGCAGGCAACTGGGTTGCAGCTATAAAGATGTTGTGATAAGTTGGTCCGGGTTTAGGGGGCTGCGCTGGGATCAGTTGCTTCCTATATTGGCTGGGTTGAGGGAAAGCTATGGGCCTCCAGATGGGGTGATTATTTATTGTGGGAAAAATGATCTGGTAAGGGATACGGGTGTGGCTCTTCTTAAGAAAATAAAAAGGGATTTTGTTATGGTTCCGAGAAGTGTGGCTTCAAGCATCTGTAGTAGGGACTAAGTGGTTGCCGCGGAGAGTTTGGAAGGAAGCGATAAGTGAGGGAGCGATAGAGCGGGCTAGGAAGGGGATAAACAGAGATATGGTAAAGTTTGTGCCTCGGTGGCGGTACAGGTTATGGACCATAAGAAAATAGTCTATAAGGGATTCATGATCTTTGGAGAGGATGGTGTACACTTGTCGCTTTATGGGAATAATCATTATCTGGCGGACTTGGGCTCTTGGCTGAGAGATTGGTTAAGGAGTTGGAGGAAAGAGAACTGGTGGGGGGGTGGGGCAGAAAGAACACCTCGGTGGAGGGTTTTTTCTGGTGCCAGGGGCATGTGCCCTTTCGATGTGGGGGGAGGGAAGCACAATGGGGGAATGGCACGGGAAAGGATGGGGTGGTGCTGTTTGCACAAGCGGGCCACCCCGGGGGAACAGGTATTGAGCCTGGAGGGGCATGGCCCCGGGGAGAAAGCGGGACGCCTGGAAAAGGGGTAAGGAGACGGTAGGGTCCAAGGGATAGTTAGGGAGGAAGTGGCTTTAATTAATTATTTAATTGTTGGGGGAAAAGGAAAATGTTTAATTATTTAATTGGTTGTTTAAAATAGTTCTTTAGTCTGTAAGGCCATGAAGCCAGGTAAGCGTTTAATTGTAAGCTTTGGCCTGTCACATTAAAGCAACCTTTTCCACTTATAAATGAGTCTGGGTTTTTGTGCAGTAAGCCAAAAGGTGGGCTCCGGGGGGAACGCAAAGCGTTTCCCCCGGGGATTATTTTGGAGCTGCACACGGCCAGTGAGTGGCCGTGGGGGGGGCAGAGCACCTTTTTGGGTATTTAAGGTCCCAGGGAAGGTTCGGGAGGCAGGCGACGGTTGACTTGGAGATTGTCCCGCCCTCCCACCCCTTTCTTTTGGTTTAGGTCTGGTATCTGGTTTTATTTCTAAGGGGGAGGGACCATGTACTTGGGTTCTGCAGGGTTTTTACTTTCCATGGCAAGTTTTTATGTGGATTTCTTTTTTGGTGTCTGTGAAGGAGCTATTGTCTGGTAGTTTTGTGTGACAGGTCTGGGCACTAGTGAAGTGTAATGTACACATTTCTGTTGCTGATGTGGCAGGTCAGACTGGCTGCAGGTCATAGGAAGGGGGAGATTGGTGTAGAGGGGAGTTTGAGGGGTCTTGAAGTGGTTCGGGTTGCCGGGGGCATGGGCCCTTTAGATGTGGGGGGAGGGAAGCACAATGGGGAAATGGCACGGGAAAGGGTGGGGTGGTGCTGTTTGCACAAGCGGGCCACCCCGGGGGAACAGGTATTGAGCCTGGAGGGGCATGGCCCCGGGGAGAAAGCGGGACGCCTGGAAAAGGGGTAAGGAAACGGTAGGGTCCAAGGGATAGTTAGGGAGTAAGTGGCTTTAATTAATTATTCAATTGTTTGGGGGAAAAGGAAAATGTTTAATTATTTAATTGGTTGTTTAAAATAGTTCTTTAGTCTGGAAGGCCATGGAGCCAGGTAAGCGTTTAATTGTAAGCTTTGGCCTGTCACATTAAAGTGACCTTTTCCACTTTTAAATGAGTCTGGGTTTTTGTGCAGTAAGCCAAAAGGAGTCAGTCTTTTTCCACGTGATAAACTTCTCAAGGATTTTTGCAGCAAAGGGTGTGTTGGAGATTGATCAGTAGCTTGGACGGCTTGACGAAAGCTGTTTTGAGGTCATGTTGGAGGATGCCTTGCTCTACAGATCACTTAGGAGGGATTTGAATAAGGGGTAAGTCTGGACTGCTGGGCTATCTATTTGTCCTGCTGTTTACCGTGGTTGAGAAATGTTTTATTGAAGAGTGTAGGAAATTGATATTGGTGCTCTGCTTGAGGCTGATTCGTTCCCCAAAGTTGCTGTGTTTATCCTTCCTTGTCTAGGTGGGCTTGTATCTATAGAAAAGTGTCATTGACGTGTAAGGAAATTCAGTAACAGAGCAGCTGTGTTCTTATTAGTGCTGTGTTGCTGGCTGAAGGGTTTTTGAATTTACTAACCACGTTCAAATATTTCTTCTGGCTGTGTTGTGCCAATTCTATGAGATGTCTATGTAATGAGCTGCTTTAGCAATTTCATGTTCTCCTCTGTAGATCCAGAGCTGTTGGTGGTAGATCATTTTGTCTGTGAGAAGGTAGTTTTCTTTCCAGGTTCTCTAGAGGTACTGATATCTGTTTTGAGAAGGTTAAAATGTGGGTGAACCATTTAGTAAATTGCTTCTGCTCTGAGTAAGTAAGGGGCTTCTTTGGGGCTAGGTAGTAGACAGTATTTAATGTTCATGAGTGAACATTTGTGATGCTGGAAATGCATTGGAGGGACAGGGCCTCCCTGTCCTTGTCCTGTAGTCCTTTTTCACATATGTTCTGTATTGTTTTCTGCCCAGGAGTCCATGTGGGACTCCTGGAAGTGCAGCTCTTCCTGTTTTTGGTTTGGTGTACAGACCCATGGGATACCCTTATGGTAGCCATAGGTGGGGGTGCAACCCCGTGCCCCTAGTGTATGTTTCTGGGCCCACAGAGCAGGGTATGGGCTGGTGGCAGCTCCATGCTGAATTTGACAGGTGCTCTGAGTATCCTCCATTTTGGGATACCCAGGCCCTGCCATTGGAATCAGTTGATTCCTGATAGGAAACAAGATGGCCCCTGTGGCCTCTTGCTTTCTATTGCCTGATACCTTGTTTTCCCAAAGTCCTGGGAAGCCCCGACTCTGTCCCTTCCCCCTGACTGGCTGTTGGGTGGAAGGTCCATATATGGTGCTGTTGTGAAGTCCAGGCCAGACTGGCTGGAGCCTTCCCAGTGACTGTATGTTGTGGGTACACCCTGTGGGTGGGACCTGGGTGAATGTAGTGTGTGACCAATATGCACTTCTTGTTGTGGCTTTCTGGTTTCTGGTATGAGAGACAAAGACTGAGACCTGCCCGAAACTGGTATGAATGCAGTGTGTAGTGTTGAATGGCTGGGTATTTGTTCCAATACACATTCCTTGTTGTGAGTGTCTGAGAGGGAGGAGTATGGCCTGAATGCACCGTATGTCTGATTGGCTGACTGACTGCATGAATGATCTTCTGTATGATTGGCTGCTGAGTGTGACCGAGCAGTGTGGATGAGAGGCAGAATAGTATATCTGGGGACCTCTCACCACTGGAAATCGTTCAGAAGCTGTGTCTACACTTGAAGAGTAACTGGAACTGCTGATCCTCGACGCCCAGCTGGAAGAAGAACTGCTGCTGCATTTGCTTTGACCCGATCCAAAAGCTGTCGAGTTCATCGAGGACTGATACGAGAGAGATCCTGGCTAGGCACCCTCTTCACGTGTCTCGAAGGACCATCGAGCAATGCTAACCTTCGCAGAAGCTCCCTGGAAGACAGACCCTCGAAAAGCTGCCGACCGGGGATGGGGACCGCCGAGGAGAACGAAGTGAAGCACACGGACATCGACGTCGTCAAAGTCCATTGCCGTCGACCAGGGTTCGGAGTATCGCCGTAACCGCTGGAGGCCCGTCGAAGCTGTGTTGCCCAGAAGAGGGGACCGCTTGACGCCGTGCCGCTGACGACCGGAGCTGCCCGCTCCTTTGCTCAAGACTGTTGAATCGAAGGACTCCCTTTTCCGCATCGACGACTGCTTTTTCCTGCCGGAGAAAGTCGAGGATGCCGACGCACTGAGGAGAATCTGCCGGTGGGTTTCCCGCCACCAAGGACCACAAAGACTTCGATGACTCGACGCCCTCGTTGGGCCACAGTTATTCAGAAACTTTTTGCGGTCCTGATATATCCAACGCCGAGGTGCCCCACACACCTCATCCTCGGAGGACGTTGCTGACGAGCACAGCCTGGATCGACACCGTGGTCTCGGCACCCTTGAAATTTTCATGGATGCCGTTGACGCCGAGTTCACCTTCTTCGACGCCTCTTGACGATCCATGGCTCCTGCTTTAAAGGGAGTCACTCAAGAAGGATTTCTCCATGTCTCTTCGAAGAACTCTGCTCTACCAGGTACATTGGGTGGTAGAAACCTTATAGAAAGAAATATGACTTGTAGAACAATATATGGACTGGGCTTGTGTTATACCTTTATTTACAGGTTGCCCAGTTGGGGGATCTCCACACAGAATTGTGTCTAGTTGGTAGGGGTCAATATTCTGCCAATTTTTCTAACCAACTGCTTTCCTCGTATATCTATAGTTGGTTACTTTTATTCCTTGATCTGTGTGACCTTTATTCAGAGTATAGTTGATGCACTTCACTGAGATCTGATCATAATTGTGGTACCACTTTAGAACTGTATATATTTGCCATTGTAGATTTTCTGAGCACAAAGTGAGTTATTGTGATAGTGTACATAACCTTGAAAATTAATTATATAAAGACTGTGTTTTCAGTAATACAGTGTGTGGACATTCCTTTGTGGGGGCTTGAGGACTACACTCTACTTAAGAACCAGCCTGCATCACCTTCTGAGAAGCTAGGCCTTGATTGCTCATCCATTGCTACCTTATAGAGAATCTTGACTGGCATCCTCTGTGCCTCTCCTCTACCATATAGAGAGCAGAAGTACAGACCCCCCCCTCCAGTCTTTACATAATTGTTACGATGTTCATCTGGTGTTGCAGTGTGGTTTTGAAATGGAGCCTGTCAAAAGGTGGTTTGAGGTTTTACAATGAGTACATCCAATTTGATTTCTTTCCAGGGCCTAATCAGTGCTGGTAGTGGGAGAAGTTTAATGTTTTTGTTAATAGTGCAGCTTGGGTGAAAGTGCTGATTGCGATGGCAGGGAGACTCCCGCAAAGCACTGGGATGTGACAGTGGTGATATTTTCACCACAGAAAACTCCATACAGTGCATGTCTAGCAGCACTGGATGGCTCTATTGTAGGTAGCTTGAGGAGCAGGGAACATAGATTTTCTGCCAGCAGTGTTGAAGCCACCATGTCCTCCTATCCTAGCCAAAGACTGAAATACCCCAAAACAGTAGGGTGGTGGGGGGTCTACCGAGAGGTAAGGAATCATGTTTGTCATTTTATCTTCAAAAGAGAGATTATATCATCTTCGTCTGTATAACAGACAGAAAACTCATTGTAGATGTGTGCGATGTTAAGTAGAGTAGGACCAGTTATTCATAGTTTAGGATTATAAACAAGGTTGGCATTTTAATGTTGAGGAGTACGATCCCCCCGCCTCTAGTGCCAGTTCTGCTGGCATGTTTTATATAGTAATCCAGGGGAATGAAGTTGTGTATAACCGTGGAGTAATTCTCTGTGAGCCAAGTTTCGTTGATGAATTGTCTTTTACTTGTACCCTCCTACAGACGGCTGTTCATGTCCATGGAATGTCTTGCCACTGAGCAGGCGTTGATGAGAAAGCATCTGGCACAATTGTCTTTTTTTCAAACCCAAAGATTCATCCGGTTTGTGCTGACTGTTTTTTATTTGTGGTCAGCAGGTTTTATATTATAGGGTCATCTGAATTCATCATAGAACTGGTTGAACAGGTTCATTTTTGGGGTCGTCTGTTAGGCGCCAGTGAATGGTGGTGGTAGGGCAGTGTTTTGTAATGAAAGTTTCAATCTGAACTGACTCCAGTACTCATGAGTTTCTGGATATTTGCTTTAATGGCTGTACGATTCCAGGTAGGACCAGTGGTGTCAGCATGAATAAACATCCTCAATAATCAATGGTAATTATTTGCACATTTTACTTATCCATTACATTGGGGTTAACTTAGGCAAACAGCCAAGTTTTTAGCAATTTTCAGAAGGGCTAATAGGAGGCTTCAGCCCTTAACATTGGCAAGGTCCTCAGTATGTTATTTTGTTAACTTGTGTGGGTGGGTTGTCTATTCCTGATGCACACATCTAATGAGAAATCCAGTGATGAAAATGGTAAGTAGTTTTGTCTACGGGTTGTTGGAGGCTGAGATGACTAGTCATTTGATTTTGTGACGTCTTGAACAGAGTTCATGTATTTTCTGAGCCACTTCTCTGCTTGTTCTATATATCCATGCCTTTGCTATGGAGTGTACATACTTTAATATGGTAGAATAAAGTGCTAACACCTTCCCGCACGTATTTAAAGCGTCCCATGTGTTACGGCTGCCTGCCCCTGTGTAACACCGGCAGTTTGTGTACTCCACATGCGATACGCCTGCAATACACAATGAAATGCCTGTTATGAATGATGATGCCTTTACCAAAGTAAGTTGCTATGAACTACAATGCTATCTGATCGTGCATACCTTGCTCACAACATACCTTGCCTAAATCCATTCACAAGCATAGTAGTCATTCACGCCTAATATTGTATTAGCTCTGATTTTGTAATCTGCACCTAGTCTAGCCTAACCACAGATCTGATTCGAATATTGCCACTTACTATGTGTCACAAATATATCTTCTGCAAATTTCTATGTATTGTTGCAATAGCTTTGATCCGAACTAGTTGCCTATGCCCTTTCTCTGCATAACGCCCACTCATTACAGGGTATGCTCAGTTGTACCACTTTGCTAAACTTACTTGTTGATACCCTTGTACTGGCTTGACCATATGCTACTGTTGTCATACTGCATCAAAGTGCCACTCTGATAATTGATGCCAATTCGGTCCTTTGCGTTTGCTGCCACATTGTATTAGTCTGCCCCATGCTACGGCCGCCACTTGGCATAGGCCTGCCCCCACACTGATGTCATATTATATTGATCTGACCTTATGCTATTGATGCCATACTGCTAATCCCTGCACTGTACCTCTGCCACATTGCCAACACTATGCTACTCTGCATCTTCTTTATCATGTTCCCATTCTGTGTCGTGCATAACAGTGTACCTTGTAGTGGTAATAACTACATAGTCTACAAGGATGGCCTAGCTAGACTGGCCTGCCCTACGCACTACCCTATCGCCTGCCCCACACTGTTCTTGCCCACCACGCCATCCTTCCCACAAGGCTCCCAACACGCCCATCCTACATATGGTAGCGCTCACGCAGATGGCACCCCTGCCAATAGCAACACCAATAGTCCCAAATGGCACGACCCCAGCCCATATTCATCACGCCCTGCTCGTGATTACAGCCCAATTAGCACTAACACCCAAGCAGACACACACACCACAATTTTCGACCTGACTGAGCGTAACAACAGACTAGGCACCAGACTTGCCCATAAGAATAGCAAACATCCGACTAAACCTCACACCAAGACCAACAACCAGAATCTAGTTTCTAACAATTCTAATCCACATTCCCTAAAAGGAGCACTTCTAAATGTTAGATCACTAGTCGCCCATTCCATAGAACCCGCTGACATCATCCTGACCAACAACCTTGATTTCCTTGCAGTGACAGAAACCTGGTTGCATGACGCTGCGGGCCCATCTCTATCCCTAGCTATTCCCAACAACTACTCCATCCTCAGAGCTGATAGACCTAACGCTCGAGGTGGTGGTGTAGCCATTATCTTTAAATCCTCTCTCGATATTAGACTAGCCCCCTCTTCTCCGCTAAAATCATGTGAGCATCTCACAGTCAAACTTCAAACATCCCCCAAGAGCACAATTACCGGGCACCTAATATGCAGGCCTCCTGGCCCGCCTGGATCCTTTGAAGAAGATATCACATCCCTAGTAGCCGAGAGCTCCAAACCTTCAGCACAAATCATCATCCTTGGGGACTTCAACCTCGGGTATAATGACCCCAACGACACCCCAGCCACCTCCCTGGCCAACGCACTAACTGAGCACGGCATCACACAACTCTGCTCCCAACCCACACACTCGAAAGGAAGGACTCTCGACTGGGTAACTACTCTTAACTGCAACATTACCCTCAAGAACCATCTACCCCTTGTCTGGACGGATCACAACCTCCTTTCGCTTGATATCAATATCAATAACCCAGTGCCTAAAAAACCTCCTCTTGCATCTGCCTGCCCAACGAGGAACTAGCGTAACATTACAGCTGAAGTTCTTATACCCCTGATACTCCCTACGCTCAACGCATTACCAGCCACAGCTAATCTGAACCTGCTGGTGAACACCTACAATGAATCCATGTCCAAAGCTATTGACCTCATTGCCCCATTAGAAATGCACAAAGGGAAAACCAAAGCACACTTGAACTCTTGGTAAACCCCTGAACTCAAACTACTCAGACAAAGAAAAAGTAAACTTGAAACACTGTGGAAAACAGTTCCCTCATCAGAAAATAGAACTAATCTTACTAATATCACCACTCTCTATAAAACTGAGATAATACGTGCAAAAAAAGAAACCTTCAATTCCAGGATTACCAAGGCAGGATCCAGCACTAGAGAACTATTCAACATCTTAAAGGAACTTGAAAACCCCATTCCACCCACAGATACCTGTACCAAGGATAAACCCTGGTGCACGGCCATCCAGAATGCCCTCGCCAACAAAATTACTGGGCTCCAAACTAAAATTGAAAACAAACGACAACAACTGTCCAATGGCCCAACCTCCAATCTAACCTTACAATCGCCCACTGATACAAATTCAGGCTTTACGTTCAAAAAGGTAACTGTACCTGAAGTACAAAAAATTATAGCCTCCCTGAAACCTTCAAACTGTAAAGGGGATATTTGCCCCACACAGATCATAAAAGATGCAGCTAGGGATCTATCCCCCTTCATCACCAAACTAATAAACCTGTCCTTCACCAGCAATACATTCCCAACTAATTTAAAACAATCTTGGCTCCTCCCACTTTTAAAAAAGCAAACTCTTGACCCGGCTATACCTACTTACTATAGACCTATCACCACTGTCCCGTTCTTACTAAAAGTCCTTGATAGAGTTGCCTATTTACAAATTCAGGACTACCTAGAATCTAACCAATTATTAGGAATCCGTCAGTCTGGCTTTCGACCTCAACACAGAACAGAAACGGCCCTTGTTGATCTTAAAAGTCAGATTGACGAACTCAAAGATAAGGGCTGCCATCCTTCTTCTCTTGGACCTCTCTGCAGCCTTTGACCTGGTCGACCACAAAATCCTATGTAACCACCTGTCATCAGCTGCACACTTCTCCCACTCAGCGGTCACATGGATCCAATCCTTCCTTGCTAGCAGGACCATGCGTGTCTTTTCACCACTAGCAGCGGCCGACCCGATACCCATCACATGCGGTGTCCCACAAGGTTCATGTGTTTCACCTACTTTGTATAACATATTTACAAAGCCCCTCTTCGACAAACTGGACCATCTGGGTGTCACCTACACCAACTATGCTGATGACACCCAGATACTCCTAACCCTATCAGGTAACTACAACTCTGATGTCGGCCAAATCAACTAAGTCTTTACCATCTTTCAGGCATGGATGGCCACACATGGCCTCTGCCTGAATGATGATAGGACGGAATTTATCCTGGCCGGCTCCCCCAACACCCTCTCGAAACTCGGCCCCAGCTACATCAGCATTATTATCGATGGAAACAGCATACCCATTGCCAAAAGTGTAAAAACCCTCAGTTTCTATCTCGATACCAACACCAACCTCTCTAAACAAATCAATATGACCACCTCAGCCACTGCCTACACAGGTCAGCTGATAAGGGCTTGCAGACCTCTGCTCTCCACTAGCAGCTGCCTCATATTAGCCAGAGCACTCATACAGTCCAAACTGGACTACTGCAACGGCTTATATGGAGGCGCAAACAAATCCATAATTAACAAATTGCAGGTCCTCCAAAACAACGCACTCCGAGCTGCGCTTAATATTCCCAGAAGAGAACACATTTCTGCTATCAGAAGATCATGTAAATGGCTATCCATCCAACAAAAAATTGACCTAAAAACCTTATGTCTCACCTACAAAGCCTTGAACCACCTTGCCCCTCCCTATCTAACCAATAAATTCACCTTGAAACCTAATATCAGAAGTACCAGATCCACCAACACACTATGCCTGATGGTGCCCAAATACACCCTAAAACCATCCGTAGGAACCAGCTTCCCGGTTCTAGCCACCCAACTGTGGAATACACTTACCGGGGACATCAAAACCATCCCTACCTTTCAACCATTCAGAACCCAGGTTATCACCTGGCTACTAAATAAAAACTAACCCCCACCACAGGTGACTCAGGACACCTCACACACTGACCCCTCCCAGCTCTCATTCACTACCTCCATATGTCTGCGGGCACTAGCCTCTGTATCATGTATCATCTTGTGTACATATTATTGCAATTGTATATCTCCAATGCAAAGTGTAACTGTATAAAAACTGTATTTGTACATTATATAACTGTACTATATGTTTAACCTGTATTCTGTAACCATATTCTTGAGCGCCCATATACCCCTGGGTCTGGAGCGCTTTACAAATAAATTAAACAAACAAACAAACAATGGGGATGGGGTGGTTCCCCGACTCAGTTGATTTGTTCCTGTAAATAAAATGGCACACGGGTGCCGGTGATTTCTTGTCAAAATGTGGGACTGAGCACAGGGGTATACCTTGAAGATAAATTTGAATGGGGAATATTCAGGGAAACCAAGGAGAAATTGTGGTGGAGACACCAAAGAGCACAAATAAAACAGGAAACACCCAGAAACCCAACCATAATGAGCACATCAATGAACACATGTTGTGGGATGTAAGATATCTATCTGGTTAATATATGGCAACTTAATTAAGCAGGCATCCCTATTGTAATACATTCTGACATACAATCCATCACACTATTCGGGGGTCAAGAAAAATGCTAATCTCTGAGTCAATATTTTGTTTTATTATTTAAAATGAAATCAAGGAAAATGTTGTCCCCAGCTTGATGTGGGGGAAGTCACCACACTGTACCACAACAATAGGCAGCTTGTCTCCAAAAATTAAAAGGACCTGCCTGTATTTGTCTCACCATTTCTCGCACACACACATTCATTTCCACAGACAATTCTGTATACATATTGAGATATGAATAACAAAAACATTATAATTGTAACTCTGACGATTATGGCTGTTGGGTTTAAATGTGCCACACAGCAATCAAGATGGCAGATGGGTCATAACATTAACATGATTCATCAAAACATTTTAGTTTCTCTAATATTTATTTATTTATGTTTTACATTTCTAAAGCACATCAGGGTGCTGTTGCTATGCATGTACATTGAGGTAATCTACAGGCTGGTTGTGTGGTCACAGAACAAGCACAACAAAAAACTGCACATTTTACTTATCCATTACATTGGGATCACCTTAGGCAAACAGCCAACTTTTTAGCAATTTTCAGAAGGGCTTATAGGAGGCTTCAGCCCTTAAGTCGGGTGGGAGGGAATTCCAGTGTTTTACTGCTACTGTGGGGAAACTTGATCCCCCTCCTCTTGCTCTTTTTACCTAAGTTAGAGCCAGGCGATGAGCATGCATGGATCTTACTTGTCTGGAATTCTTGGCTCTCAAGATTTTCTGGGACAGATAGCGTGGGGCTGTGCTAGCATGCTAATATGCTAGCAACTTAAATTTACACTTGCACATAATACACAGGAATTTAGCTTTTCCCAATAATACCAACATGTGCTGTCATCCGGGAACTGTTGCATGCTCCCTTTTTGCAGGTAAACATGCTACTGACATTTGTTAAAAGGTGTGTGTCATTTAAAATGAGCTCATAATGAATTGCATCAGAGGCATGCAGGTTTCATATTAGGGAAGCAGTGTCACAGATTTGGAACACATACAATTTCAGCTCACCCACCCAACCTGGGAGAGTGGTTTTCAGATTGTATTGAACAGGTAAAAGGACACCTCTCCATGGGTTCCACATGTGAATCTCAATGTGTAATTCATAATGAGATATTGCATGGGATTTACATCATCATTTGTATGAGAATTGAAATGACACAAATAAACTTGTTCTCCTTTCCCAGTCTTTTTTAAATAGCTATGGCCTTCATAGAACATGCCGTATCAAGAAATATCTTCATTAGGCTCGGTTATGGATGTCTTCAGTTCACAGCCCAATCTAAACTATCTCTGTGAAAACACTTTGGGTACAATGTAATGTCCTTATAATTTTTAAAGCATGGCATGCCAAAATGCACAAAAGTACTATCTATATCTTTGTGAAAACAAAATAAAAATGTATTTTAAATTGGATTTAATTGGCATCTCACTTCATGTTGCTTGCAATGAGATTGCACTGTTTAATTCCCATTTAAATTAAGGTATTTGTATAACACCTTCCCAAACCACCCATTAAGAGTAATCAGAAAAATAATTGCAGAGAGCAAATATCATTTATTTTGGAGACATCTCATACTCACTTTGGATATTATGCTTTCTGTTTTAGGAGCAACCTGGACCCTTTAGATTGCAAGCCTTTCAGTCAGCAAGGTCCTTGCAGACCTGCTTCTATGAATTTAGGACTGCCTAAGATTCCATTTCTGCAGGTTTCCTTGTGGACAGGCCTTATCCCCTGGAACAAGAATCTCCCTTTCTGCAGCTATTTTTTTTCATACAGCCTTTTGCGATGTCAAAATGCTACCACCTCTATGATTCCACTTTTTCAAGTGCAATATATTCCCATGCTTATGTCATGATTATGTCACACTATTTAATTTGCCAGGTCCATCCATTGACTTGCCCAAGTCAGACACTCCCAGGGAATACCCCCCCCAATCTTCATTTGATGATTATAATTTCTACATCTGCGACCAGAAAAAAGATGTGGGTCTAATCTGCTCATAATAGTGTTGACTACTGAACAGTTTGTGTCCTATCATTTCTGGTAGCAACGGGCTATCTTAATAATATATGAGTTTCTGTACTCCCATTGCAGATACACATCTTTGCACATGTGGAATGAATGTGTGTAATACACCATCATAAAGTTATGAATATTTGTAATAATCATAGAGAAGGCAAATATGAGACTTTTAGCGTTTTATTGTTTTTGAATAGCTTCCTATAATGCAACATATTAAACCATCACCCTCTATCTGAACTGTCGATCAAGGCCCCATGCTCAGCACATGAGTTATAGGTAAGCACCTCTGCGTGAGGTCTAAGTCAATGATTGATTTTGAATAATATGACAGGTTTCCTTTATTCTCATTGTATTAGCTTGCAATTGGTTTGCTTTGTTACCAGCCAGATTTCAAGGGTGTCATTTTAAATGGAAGAATTTGTTTTAAAAAGACAATAATAAAACAAACAATTTTAGGCCAACATATGCTAATCTCCAAACACGCTGCAAACTTTGAGCTACTGGACTTTTAAGTTATTTTTCAAATGGTCCCATGGGTGGGGGCTGGTTTTGCTCTGGGTTGAAACACTGTACAACTTTAGGTCAGCACAAGATTGATCTGAAATTAACACATCAAAACATTATGTTCCTATGTTAAGTATGTACTATGATGTATTCTCTATTTAAAATATTTCACATGCAGATCCTTGCATAGTTATCAAAGTTCCCCATATGCATTTATAAAATGTCATTGCTACGTGTTTATTTGTATACATATTCTTGATGGATTATATCAGATTTCTGATTCATTTTTCCGGTACAACAGGCAAACTTTGCTTCAAAATGAAGATTTCTGGAGCACATGAAATGTTCCATGTTTAAAATGCACTTCCATGATTGGTGGGTAATAAGGCAATATCTGTTCACATGTTGCTCTTTATCTCACCAATACTGCAGGATGTCATATTGCTACCATATTATTCAGTGTGGCAGGAATCGTTCTCCATGTAAAGTTATTCAAACTCAGTTGTGGTGTGTAGTTTACTCAATGCCCCAACATTGTTCCTGAAAGGTTTAGTTCATGGCACATTCTGCACCATGCAGAGGTGACTATTATATATGTGACACCGGGAAAACAAGTATTCAGGCACCTCTCAATTTAAATCCAGTCAGTCTTCCATTTGCCTTTGATTCACCCCAGTGGGCATCCAGGAATAAAATACCAAGAATGCACCAAGGACAACAATCACAGTGGGTACACTTGTGAACAAAATGCATTGGGGGAACACGGACAAAATACATGGGGACAACTAGGAGCAACATATGGTGGGTTTAATTTAGAGCAAAACACAAAGGAAGGCCAGGGAACAAACTACAGTGATGTCACCTAGAGTTCCAGTCGCAACATAAAACCTAAGAGCAAAATACACTGGGTACACCTAAGAGCAATTACAATGGGTGCACTTAGCAGAAAAATGCAGTTGGGATGCCTAGTTGAAGAGCATCAGGTAGCATGCTCATAGTAGTGCACCCAGGAGAAAACTATAGTTAGACGTTTTTGAAAATAAAGTGGGGACACCTAGGATAAAGAAACAGTGGAAGTAATCGGGAGCTTAATAAAAATATCCCACCTTGGTCAAAAATATTGTGGGGACACCTTGCAACAAAATACAATGGTGCAGCTGGGATCACAACCACAGTGGGACATCTAAAAGTCGAATACACTAGCTACACTTAGGTGAAGAACATGGGGGGGATGTTTAGAAGCAAAATACAGTAGTGTACCTGAGAACATTATTGCAATGGGACACATAGGACACACCGAGGAGTACAATACAGTAGAAGTAACTCAGAGCAAAATAATGTGGGGACTCCAAGGAGCAAAATACAGTACTTAGGAACAAAATAAAATGGGGCATCATTGGGCACACTCACAATGGGAAACCTAAGAGCAAAAGGCAGTCATTACACTTAGGTGCAACACACAGTAGGTCACCAGGGACAACAACAACAATGGGACACCTAGGAGCACATCACAGTGGAATCTAGATACAAAATATAGTGGAGACACTCATCAACAAAATACAGTTGGGGACCTGGAAACACAATGAGTTGCTGTCCCTTACTTGGCAGATGAGTGCTCTGTTGTCTTAAATGAAGGGGGCAGGACAAGGCATGGGCTATATGAGGTGTCATTCTTTGCCTTTCCTATTTCTGACTACCCAGGCAAGACCACCATCTGTGTATGCAGTAATTGGGTGATAGGCCCTCACAAGATACTGATATCAAATCCATTGGGGGGGAGGTCCAGGTAACACCAGCTAGGTGGACTGTGGGATCTGGGGAGAACAAGGCCTGCTGGAGAGAAGCAACAAATGGGCTCAAGATTACAATTAGGTCTCCGAACAACTCTGCATACCCTAATGGTGATGCCAATGGAGCGCACCTACACAGAGGTAAAGGTGTGTGGTGGGCCAATTGATTTTAAACACTGGCCAGACCTAAATGCAATGGCTACGGGGAGGGCTATCGGTATGAGGAAAAAGATTCAAAGGGGTGTGTGGAGGGAAATGTTCACACACAGTTTCAATGGGCATGAAAAAATAAAATGATATCCAAAAGGTGCTGTGTACCCTAATGGAAATACCTGGTGGTTACTTGCGAGCCCGGTTGTATTGCCCTGTCACTGGTTTATTAGTAATAACCCTCCAGTACAAAAGCAAGCAAATGGAACCATAGAAAAATAAAAAATAGGATATCGACCTTTCAGAAACAAGCAGCAACACTTCTGACAGTCCCTAATGTGTTAAAGGAGTGTAGGAAAATGGCACAATCCACTTCATGTTGGAAAAGAGGATAAAAATGAAATTACCTCCAAATCACACAGGTTCTCTTACAACCATACTCACAATAGGGTATAGTATTGGATATCTTCCACCATGCAACAAATAAATTTGGAATGTGATATATGGACTTGTTAACAAGGAAAGTGACAGCTCTCCAATTCATTCCTCTCATTGGCTTGAGGGAAATGGATAGTGCTTGGCTTCACAGCATGTATCAAATATGCCCACCTCTCTCTCACAATGGTTTTAAACTTGAAACTTGATATGGGTAGAGGGCTATGTTCTGTAGACTAAATCAAAGGATGTACAGTCTCTCTGACAATCAATATTAGACTTAGGCTTCGGTAATAGACTTTGATTCTCAGCTTGATATGGCTTCTCTCATAATCAGTATCCAGCGTAGGCTGGGTATTAGTCTTCATTTCCAAGAACACAAGAAATCGGTCATGTCTTTTCTTCCCAGTCTTTCTTAGGCTCCTGTTGGATAAAGATATGCGTTTTGCTGCACATATCAACATACTTTCACCGGTTTCCCACAATGGTTTTTAGATTTGGGCAGAGTACTGAACTATATTGCCAAACATGTAACCTCTGCTTCAAGTCTGTTGCAGGACTTTCTCTGACTGCTTCTCTGGTCTTTCCTAGTTTGTGTCCTCTGTTTCCCTCTGCTCCTGGAGTACCTTTCTTGTCTCGTACTTCAGAATTTTCTTCTTCCAAGCAGTTAGTGCCAGGCATTTTGCTTTGCTGCTTGCTTCCCTCAGCTTTCCTACAGGATATCTGTGTCTGAGCCACTCTAGAAGTCAGCATCCTCTTTCCACTGCTCTGCTTCTTTCCAGCTCTTGGTTAATTGTTCACTGCAGCTTTTGTGAGAATCTGCTCTGCTCACCCTCCAAGGGATTTGCTCAGCATATTGTTTTCTCCACAACACCACCTGTCTTCCGGTTCCTGTGGACAGCCTGCAATATGGATACAGTGGTCAATCTGATGATTTGTCCAGGGTTGGAGGTTTTCCTCTAACTCCTGGGCAGCATGCTACCATCTACAACTCTGAACACACTCCCCTTCACTTTCTGTTCTGTTTACAAAGGCCTGCAGCTCCCACAGGCTCAATGATGTGACAATGGCCATATACAAAAGACTCAAGAAATTGTATCTGCAACTTCCCCAAGGTAAATGATATCACACATTAAATACAGTAATGACACCACTTATAGTACAGCATTTAGAAGTAGGAGGAATCAAGCATTCTGCACTATACAACACATCTGTACATATATAATACATATCTGTATATCTGTAAGTAATGTATGTATGTATCATTGTACTGTATATATGCAACTGTGTAACACTAAGCAATGCACCCAGATGCCGCAGGGCTTGGTGCGCTTTACAAATAAACAAAATACAAATAGAAATACATGGCAGCCTGCAATATCCGTAGATAAGTCTGGAAATATTGATATTACAGGTTATTAGAATAGTGTTATATTATGAAATGTAAATGTAAATGTATGTGTCTGCATTTTGCAAAGGATAATAATAATAATAGTAATAATAATACTAATTAGTATTATTATTACATGCTAGTTGTGACATCGCAACTGACCTCTAAGAAGAAAATGGCATCGCAGCTGCTCTGTAATCAGTTATTATGCTTAATTTGTGATGTCACAATGCCTTCTGCTTGAGACAGCAAAGGTCAGTACTCCAGCTCTCAGTGTAGCAGTTAACACCGTTCCAAGCATTTCAAATTCCTTGCTTGTTAAATAGTTTTCTGTGACACTTAACAACGTTTACACACCAAGGAACTGTTAATGGTCGATTTGTTTGTGCACTGCTAGAGTTTAAAACATGTGAGCAAGAAGCTGCACGTTGTTACTTATTTTGAAGTACAAAATTAAATCTTTTGTTCAATGCATTTTATTAATATGTGTATACTGTTTTTCTGCAACACATTCAAAGCTGCATATTAGCTTTTTAAAATCCAAATAGATTCTACATTGGTTTTATGGATCAGCAAAGGAAATATCTCTTACATTAGATTAAGCAAGAGGTCAGCTATTAAAGGGGATATCAGTGCATGGCCATGTACTATAAGTAATAAAATATCCTTTACCATATGTAAAAATGATATTGCAAGTCACCTCGGGAATCCATGACCTTGTAAAGGAAATCAGCCCTGTGCCTCGCTCCTCTGTTTGGTCACGGGATTCCTCTGTGCCGTGTAATATCCTTATAGCGTACGATAAGAAGTACTTTATCCCAAATATAAAACATTATCTTATTTTATTTTGAGGTTATCAGTCACCAGCCACATGTCCTGAAATAGTATCTGGCATGTTTCCAACATGTCAATGCACAATGTAAAGACAGATCTCCGCGAAGGTTCAAGTCACCCATTCCACATAGCAACGCCATTTTAAAGTTCCACACAGCAATGCAGCACTTCGGTTAATACTGACATTATTTTAGCTGAGCCAAGTTCTTGCTGAAGCTGCCCCTGAAACACATCAGTTTACTATAATTAACAGTTACTGATTGATACATTACTAAAAAATAAAGCTGTCCAGGTGTAAAGAAGGCAAAAACGAATCTGAATATGATTTAGCGCCATCTTGTCCACAACTTCTGGACATTTGCATGGTGTTTTTTTTCAATGCGTTTGAGCTCTTCCACAGCACTGGCTCGTTCTATGGCTTTGGCCAGATTGGCCCGGTGGCACAGAGGGAGAGAGAATAGATCTGTAGGGTGATGTGGAGACGAGGCGAAAAATACCGAGCTGCGAGCACCCGCCTGATGGCACAATCCATCACCCGGGCGATAATTCTGTCAGTGGAGGCGTCGGCGACTGCGGATGAATAATTGCGCGCAGGAACACTTACTTCGTCAAGCGACATTTTGTTTAACTAATGCAACCTGCCTAGTGTGACTCCTGATACAGGATAATATTTTAACACGTGAACACATTGTTGGAAAAAATACTCAGAATTCACTAATTTCATTCTGTTCTTATACTTGAATATCAAGGATACATAATTGATGTTATACTGTTTAAAAACAATGGAGCTCCATACGCACTTTAAGAGCATGCAAGCTCCATCCTCATGAAACGTCAATGAGATTAGCCCTGGCCTCAAATGACCAATGCATTTAAATCGGCTCATCCGCAAGAACTCTGCTGCTCTGGCTTTATACAGCGCTCGAAGCCAATGAGTGTCCATGTCATGATGTGTTTGCACTTAAAGAATGGACCTCAAAGCGTAAACCCCCGCGCCGGCCTCGCTGGCATTGTAACCCGCGACCTGCATAAAGACTGCAGCCCTTCACACATGAAGCGCCCTGGATTCCCAACACTAGCTCAGGCACGAGTAAAGCAGGCCCAACCATGGCGTGTACATAGCTAGAATACGCAGGCATACATGTTTTCTTTTCTTTTCGAGGCCTGGGTTAACTTTATTTTAAGTGACTTGCAACCATGCAAGCAGCATGTCGCAGAAATGCCTGGGGACTCGCAATAGTATAACAAGAGAACCTCCCCAGGTGCTGCTAGCTAAGGGCTCAAGGGCTCAAGTCGAGGGTCCACGCGGGTGGACCGAGTCCCCCCACTTTTTTCAGAGTACACATTGATATGCCAATTTCTGGTTATGCCACATTCAATTGCTATGTTAATGAATCGCTCATTTTTATTTTTAGGACTTCACCCTTACGTAAGAAGACCCTTTCTTTTGAAATAATATATATGCAGATATATTAGATAAAATGAGGAGGGCATTTACCCCATGCACAGGGTGCATGTCCATCTCATTTGGCAAGAGACTGATGATTCAGACTGGCAGTGAGTGATGATGCAGATATGGTCATTCAGATAACCTGTTCTATGCGATCACTGCACCGCCCATAATGTCGACTTTGAAAATGCCGACTCATGCTACGGCGCATCGACCGCATAGATCACTGTGGCCGCATCCCCTGCCCGCCTCCTCTTCCCCTCCTTAATTACCTTCGGGCTGCACACTTCTGTATGTGCCGCCGACTCATCTCCGTCGCTGTGGCGTCAGTTCCCTTCCACTAATGTGGCTCGCAACTGGCGCCAGAGGGTCCTACTTTATTGATAGCCAGTGGAGTAACTTTGCTGAAAATGTCCGGGGGCACATGACATCTGAAGAAAAGGTGCCCCAATCAAATGAATGGAGACAAAATGGTGTGCCATGAAAGTTGGGTGGGACAAACACCCCTGTCCCCCCCCTAAGATTACGCCCATGTTGATAGCGGGCAACACCTCTGCAATCCCTGACTCCTATTACACTGAACAAGGGAAGCAGGGGACACCCCCGCAATCCCCACCCCCCTTTTTTCGGTGTGATGGGATTCTTTTATTTTTTGTGCATACATCCCGAACTTGCCCCATGCCAAAATTGCGACTGCAACTTCAGTTGGAAGTTTGGTACAGGGCAAAGGCACAGTAATTGTACAGGTCGAACTTTTGGAGTCGACATTATTGTACAATACTGAATTCTCGTGGCATTATGCAAAACATGTTCAGCCATAGCATCCACCTTCATTTTGCATTTTGTTTGATGTTTTCTTCCTTTTCCTTGCTCGTGTAGGTGCAGCCCTGATGATGGACATACTCCGAACCGCACTGACTATTTTGATCTGATTTGAATCGGTTTACCTTGCTTTGTATTTGTATTAGATAACGGAATCATATATGCAATGTTATTACATCATCCCGTATTCCCAAAGAAATTTAGAAAGGCCAAAGGATGGCAACACATTGTACTGTTGTCCTGGTGCCAGGAACATTTTCTCTGCAGTGCTCCATCCTTCATCTATCCTTTATCTTGAATCATCTACATTTGAAATAGCATTTTGTTGCTATACATAGGTGGTGCCCAACTCAACACGTCCCCAGAAATGTCAGGGGGCCCATGAATATTCACTGACTACTTGGGGCATTTTTTCATGATTTATTTTAGCCTTCCTACAACAATAAAAGAAAACCCTCTGCCCTCCTCCTCTACTTTCCTAACTCAACCAAGTCCCTGATGCCCTGGAATGATATCCTTCATGGCAGGCATAGCAGAAGTCTGGGTGACTGCTGTGTCTTGTCAAAGGTGGATTTTAAGAATTGCAGGGTTCGAGTAGGTAGTTTAGATAATGTATTGTTATGTTTCACAACTTGGCTGACATGAGATTGCCGGAAGGACAGACTCAGGGAGCCCCTTGACTATTGCTTGACCTCCCACGGGCTCCCTCAACCCTAGTTCTGGCTTCCCTACTCCTCAGCTCGCCACAAGGCTGAACTTTCTAGCCTGGGCCTCAAATGAGGCCTACAGGCCATATCCCTGTCTATTTTACTACCTCCAGGGATTACCAAGGATAATCTACTCTGATGATGCCCATCAAAAGGGTGTTCAGTTTGTTCTTTGTCTCTTTCTCTTTATGACCCACTCTCTCTCTGGCTGGCCCAGTCTCTCTCTCACTAGCCACTCCCTACTTGTTCCCATCTCTTTCTTTGTGCCTCTCTCACATTCTCGCTGACTCTCTTTCTCTCTCCCCTCAACAGCCTATTCTCTTCCTTCACCTCTCTCTATCTCCTACTTCTCCATCATTCGCTCTCTCTCCCCACTTCCTATCGCACCTTTCCAATCTTTCTCTTCCTCTGGTCTTTCTCACTCTAATCCCTACTCTCTCTCCCCCTCTCTCTATCCAACCCCTCCACCATTCTGTCCCTCTGATCTCTCTCACTCTCCATCCTTCTCTCACACTCTTTCTCTCCTGTGGGTCCCTCCTATTCTCCAACCTCCCCCTTACATCTTTCTGCACTCTGTCTTTACAACTCACTTCCTCTCTCTTTCACTATCACTGGACCAATATTAACTTCCAATCACTCTCTACTGTCACTTGCTCCTATCTTCCACACACCCTCTCTAAATTATGACTCATTTCTGCACTCACTGTCACAACAATCACTCCACTCTCTCTCGTTTGGTACCAATCTCTCTAATACGCAATAAATCACCTTCAATCTTTCCACAATTTCCATCAAGTCTTCAGCACTCTCCTCCAAAGTCCATTCTACACCTGGTCTCTCAGCTTGTGAGCGTGGTTCTTTTCAATGCATCCTTTTCTTCTTTACTGACTCCTCCCCTTTCCCATTGGTCTCTACCAGCACCTGATCGCAAGGACCCATCTATTCCTCTGTCTTCCCCAGGAGCTGAGTCACACTTGCACAAAGTTTGAAAAAACGCATTTGACTCTGCCCCCTCTTTGCTGGAGGTACTTCCAGGGAGTTTCTGGGGCCTGGGCTTGCTATTGGTCTCTGTGCATTGGTCTCTGTGCCCGCCACCTTCCTGGAGCCTCAAGAAGCTGGCATTCCTGACGGCAGTCTGGATAGTGGCTGGAGAGGGAGAACATATTCAGCACATAGGTGTCCCTTCAAGGTGTTCTCTGTTGCTGACAAAATGGATTCCGAAGCCTGTGGGACTATCAGTAAAAGAAAAGAACTTTGTCCAGAAAAGGGGCTAGATGGCATAGTCCGACAGACAGTAGGCACATTCAAGGACTGTGCCCCTACCCACAGAATCACTCGCCCCACTCTGGCATGTGCCCTGGTAGACTAACAGATGAATTGAATAAATTCCAGAATTATACTATTTCTATATTACATTATACAGTTATGCCATGCTACCCTTTTCACAGTATACCCTGCAAATGCCAGATTAATGGGTCTGTCTAGGTTAAAATCAATACTAGTTCTTATTTCTGTGGGGTGCATTCAGAGGTCCCAAACAGAGGTCTCTTTAACCTGAACAGCAGCATTTCAACACTGCAACCAAACACGGCCCTGCTTTGCTTTCCTTGTCACATGAGTGGCAAGCATTTAAACACTGCAACCAAAAAAGGCCCTGCTTTGATTTCCCTGTCAAATGAATGGCAATAAGTTATACACTGCAACCAAAAACGACCTGCCTGTTGCTTTTATTTCACGTGAGTGGCAAGAATTTAAACACTGCAATCAAAAACAGCCTGGCTTTTTCTTTTTGTTCATGTCAAATTAAAGAACCATGGGAAAAGAGGCCTACCCATCATTATCAATGGACCAGCAGCAATGTAAATTCAACCAAGAAGGAGAAATCAAAGAATCCTGTGATCTGCAAGACAGGATTTGCAAACATTAAAAGCAAAAACAGCCTGCACGTGTGTAGTAATTGAAAATGTCTTTGAAAAGCCACAATGGAAAAAGTTATTACTGTTCACACAGAAAATGTCAGGGAAACATGATGTGGGGGTGAACAAATCAAATGAATATTAGGTTTCACCCACAAAACTCTTGTAACCTGTGAAGAGACACTTCTTCAGGAAAAAAACGGTTCTTGCTGAGGCAGGAACTTCACAATGACAAGCTCCACATCCAGCTCGATATCACACCTCTCATCTAACAATCCCGCAATACAATGTGATGCTGCTGAGGGCATCAGAATTCCCTGTTCAAAAGACATGAAGGCAGGAGCCCAGAGATTTCAAAGAAGGCAATATGTGGCTGAAGTATGACAAGAAGGTGTGAGTCATTGTAGCACCCACTTCAAAGAGCAAACTGCCAATTTCAAAGGGACTCATAAAAAGCCCTCTGGTCACAGGCTGACCCAGGGGAACAGAAGGCTGTGGGGGTGAAGCAGCCTTCCCATATGTTGAACAAGACACTCCCAATTAATATAAAAGAATATTTCATTATTATGCATTTTGTGCAGCCTTCAGACTAAGGATTTATTTCCATTTTATGCCATTTTTCATGTGATTTCTAGGCGGTTTTAAGGATATAAATTGAATTTACCTGGGACTCTGGGAACTGTAATGGCCCGTTAGATTAGGTTTCTGGCTGATCTGAACATGTGACAATTATTGAGATTTGATGAAAAGGTGGAAATTGAAATCAGGAATATGCGTGATGGCATACATATTCATAACTGCTGTACATTTTATGAAAATGACAAAAATATGTCACATGGCCATGCTACATTGTGCAGATTTGGCGATCACCATATACAGTTCCCCATGATTCATGAAAAACGAATATATGTTTCATATGGCAGTGGCTAGTATATTTATGAAGTTATGATACATAACTAGTTTTTGCCAAAAAGTTGGCAGGGGAACAAAAGTAGGATTACAAATGGAAAAGACAGATGATGTTCTCCTCACCTGAACCAATCCCGATTGGGGCAGAGAGAGGGATGTTAACTGGCCAATCCTAGTGGCAGGGATAATTACAGGGTACTTCCCCTAGATTGAAAAATGTGTGATGTCATTTCTGCTATATAAGGGGGACTGTACTAGGACTCAGGACACAAAATGAGGGAGACAGGAGGAGGACGGAGAGAAGGCTGCTGAGGGTGCAGTGACCAGACCCCTTGCCCTATCTGTGCTGAGTGTCCTGAGATCCAGCTGGCGTTCCTGAATCCTAAACCAAGGCTTGCTTTGTAAGTAGCATATTTACCCAGCCCTAAATTGCATAAACATTTGTTGCTGTGCATCAAATAACACCAATGAAAACCCCAAATTACCAGTGTAATTTAGTCATCTCCCCATAGAATAATCTCTTGTTTGCCTGTGTATGTTAGCATATCTCCTTTGAAAAACCTCTCCGTTGTCTGTGTAAATCGTAAAGTAAATCAATCAATTCCCCCATTGAAATTCAAAATCAACCATCTTGTTTCTGGTGTTTTTATTTAATTGTTATAGTCATTAAAGTGTTGCCTCATAAGAATTAGTCTCCTTGTAACTGAAAACCGGATGTGTCAGTGTATTGTGTGCATTACTCAACAAATTCCTAGTTGCATCTGTCCTATTAAAACCCAAATAGTTGTTCCATTGTGAGCAATCCATTTTGCCTAGAAGTCTACCTGTATGTGCCTCTGTCCTTGTCATTGAAAACTGATTTTCCTATTGTGAGCTAAACCCCTTCCATGAGCTACCTGTCATTGTAAACCTCAGTATAAACAAATGTCCATTTGCCGCTGTGTTTTCTCTTTTGCATATGCTTTCTCCCAAAACCGAGTTTCCCACTTCATTTCTATTTTTTCTGTGCTGATTAGTATCCCCTAAACTTTCCCTATCTCCTAAAGTTTAAGCAATTTGAATTTCCTTTCATTCTGTCCCCTAGCAGTTGTGAGTAAGAATCAAAATCCCATTCTGCCATTTTGCTCCAAAATCGAGTTTTCATTTCTTTACTAGCTTCCCGTCCTGTGTTGGTGGGCTTTACCCCAAATCCGATGTTCCTACTATATTCCTACTCCTTGCCACTTCCTTCCATTCAAAGGACTCAAGTTTAATTAAGGTTTGGGGTGGGTGTTTCAGGGGGGAGTGCTTAACTGTAGGTGCTATCACTTTGTGTGGAATTGTTATTTTCCTTGTTTTGTCATTAAAACAAAATCAAGTTTAATAGTCTATTTCAACATAATTGTATTTTCCTGTGTGTCATTATAACAAAAGCAAGTGTAACAGCCCATTTCCACTTGGTCACTCTAGATAGTATATTGCATTTGTGTTGCCACAATTTTGGTCGCTGTTGTATTTTGATTATCCTCATTTACATTGAATAATAAATGTATAAAATATCTTATGAACACACACCGGCCTGGTTCCTAGTCCATTGACACATGGGGTGTTTGTGGAGGTTGGGTGAGAGACGGGTTGGGGGCCTACTCAAAAGAATCTGCAGTATATTAAAGATGTATATTACATATAAAGAAGGTATACTAAGAGGTGTCTAAACACAAAATATGCAATGACAGTGGGTATATCCAATACACAGAATTCACACATGAACATTCAAACGTTATTTTATTAAACATATTGATACTAATACTCATAAAATGATCACATTACATAAAACTCCATAAAAAATATAAAACATATATTTCACAGAACACAAGGAGTACAAACAATATGGGTTAATTCTTCCAATAACTAGGTCAACACCATGGCAGAGAAGGAGTGATAGGAAAGAAGATTCTATCACCACTAAAAAACACAAGTAACTATATACCCCTGATGAATGTCCTACACGTATCTCTGTTCTAGGGACAGAAACTTGTGCAAATTGGGTTTAGAAAACAATAACAGCATGTTCGTAAAAAAGGACAACAACCCCAATGTGAAGTATCACATGGCGTTGACCTAGTTATTGGAAGGCAAGGTGGAGATGCATTTTTGATCCAATCCCAGCTCACAGGGGCAAGCTTAGCTAAGCCGGCCCATACACCCACTTTGTGATGTCATTTTAAAGCATAAATATAGACAGCTGACAACACATAGGGACTTACAGATCCACTCACTTTCCTGATTCCGGCAAAGCACTCTGATCCAGAATTCTACATCCAGCTTTAACATCCTACCAGATCCAGATGCCAAGACTCTTGCAAGCAGTAGAGAGCTATTGACTTTCTGCAAGGCCTAAATCTTCAAACTTATTCTTGCAAACCAGCGGAGCGCTTTGGTGTGAGAAGGCCTTTTGAACCAGTATCCTGAAATTCTCTGGCTTGCCACCACTAGGCTTGCCTGAGGAACTCGATATCCAGATGATTGAAATATCCACAGACTAGGAGGGCTGATCCTGTGCAAATCGGGTGACCGGCCTAGCTGACTCGATCCCGTGCCTGATATGCTGTTCTTCCTAGAGCAGATCCAATCCATGACCAGAACTGATGGTCCAATTGAATAACATCCTGTGAGTATTAATAGGAAGAACTGTGACCCATAGTATATTTTGCATTGTCTTATCCCAATCTCATCCCATCCCATCTTTAAGTCAGAATCATTGTATTTCTAGAACTATCTTTGTGCTGACTCTTCTCTCATCTGTGTTCCTAAACCCTAATTTCTTATTGATTGATTAAGAAAGGTAATTCCCAAACCAAACAGAAACTAGAGTATCACACATGAATTGTTATGATCGGCCGTGAATGACCTTCCTCTGTGGCATTCTCCTTTTTGTAGTCCTTAATATAGGATAAGAAATCCTCCCATTATTGCGCCTATTTTATAAAAACGACCTTCACTAAAACCTCTATAACTCCCTCCGTCTTTATGATAGAAACGAAATTTCAACTCCTACTTGTACCTATCCGTAGCTATCCATAGAACCCAGAACAGTGCGATATTCGCAGTATAGCAAATATCACACAAGGAAAAGTTTGCCACAATTTTACATTCTGAGAAATTTTACATGTGTGAAATTGCTTTAATTTGTTTCCGACTCGGAATTTAAGATTTAAAATGTTTTCCTCTGACTATATCATTGCTTGCGATTCCTTGAACCTATTCAAGGCGGCTCCCATAGGAATTTGTAACAATGTAAGTATTTTTGACCACATTTGGTGTTTTTGCTCAGCCAATTCCAAAGACAATTTCAAAGCCATCTGACAGCTGAAAAGTCAATTATGTTTTCTCTTATGTTTGAAGGGGGAAGGTAGGACTGATATTCTGTTTGATTTGTGCTATTCCTGAATACCTGCTCTCTTCTCCCATCTATTTGATTGCCTATTGGGGGTTGATGGGTGTTGCAGGGGGAACCTCTAATCATAGTGCCATCTGTCCAAACCGACACAAAAGTATTCTGTTCTGTGCTGCATTTGTTTTTGTGCTCATTACTTGATTCCTAGTCTATTAAAGATATCACTCTGTGTTCTGTCACCCCACTGGTGATTGTTGTTTACCTATTAAAATATATTGGGATTAAATTCTAAATACATAAATAAATATTTATATTTACAAACTAGTCTGATTCCTGGTTCAGTGTGACCGGCCGGGGTTTCAGGAGAAGGGTGTGATCGAGTGGTATATCGTTCAGAATATTGAACTTATAGATAAAAATAAATAAGGGTTTCATTGCGCAATGCATGCTGGGCGTGAGTTGGGTGTGTGCCAGATTGAAATCACATACATATGGCATTTATAACGCGCCTGTACACAAGTGTTTCTGCCCAGTGCTCCAACCATGCACACCTAATGTCAGCCTGGAAAAAAATAAAAGTCTTGTTTTTACTTGTTAATAAATATGGTTCTGAAGTGAAAACCAGCACAGCCTTAGGGGTGAATGGGATGCAAGCCAATCTATAGGACAAGCCCCAGCAGTCTGTAAAACCATCATCTATAACTAATGCCAGATTTCATCAGGAGTGGTCAGTTAATAATTGAGGAAAAGTGAGGAGTTTCCAGAAAAACACCTTGTTCTCCACCTTTTCCAAAACTGGGATACACTTCTTTTCATTGTTATAGAATGGGCATATATCACAGTGCAGAAACTAGTCCTGGTAACCAATGAGTGAATCCCTGGTGAATGATAAAAAGACTTCTGGTGAATTTAAGCCGTACCAGCTTCTATTTTATAAGAGACTAAGTCACATATTTCATGCTGCAGTGGGAGGGGGCCGTAGGCTCCACACCCGCCTTCCTGCTTCTTCTTTGTTTTAAAGCTGGGGGAGCATGAAGCATTTGCCAGTAGAGCGGATCCAAGCACTGCCAGCATCCAATGCCACCCTGCATCACCCCTAAACTGAGTAACAGATTAGTGAAAGAAGAGGGCAGCTGGAACTGTTGCCCCACCCCCTTTCTCTGCATGCCCAGGCACGCCAATAGGCCTCCCACTCGGTGCTTGTCATCTGCCTGCTGGAAGTTCATCCAGAAGGTAGAAACCTGAATCTCACCCTCCTTAACCAACTCAACCTTCAGAAGAGGTGGTTTCTCTGCCCTCCGCCTGCCATTATTGATGTTAAGGAGGCAGTGTTTGCGCCTGATGGAACTGGCACTTTTGCCATTTCCTCAAAATATGGTCTAAGCAATGCATCCAGTGTGACCACACAATTCCGAAATTTGGATTTATGCTGCAGTGATTATGTGATTGTGAAAATTAAACATTAGATCATTATCAGTGAATAAGGCCCTCATTACAAGTTTTGGTGGTAACCTGCCTCTACTAACAATACATATATATCACACTTTTATAAATAAATTAATATTTGATAGCACACTTATGAATATGACAGTGATCAACAATGGATAATATTACACTAGCACACTTGTTTAATTACTTAGGAGTTGGTATAGAGAGGATAAAGTAGCTGAGACTGCTTTTATGGGTTCACGGAAATGCAATGATGGAAAAGAATGCAGCACAGAAATAACTGAGATGGTTTCCACAAGAGATAATATGATCACTTTTTCTTTTGACAATTCACTCGCCCACCCCTATGCAATATAAGGAGATGGAAGGAGAGCACACAATTTTCAAGAATTCAATCAAATGCAATACCAATTCAGTTCCTCCCTAGCAAGATTAGAGCAACAGGGATGATTTTAAAACACAGGCAAAAATACTTTAAATGTGATTTGCAAAGAAGTGAAAACATGCTAAAAATGATTTTAATTCCCTATAGGAGATTCAGGGTAGGTGATAGCTACTTAAGATTGGTTCAGGTCAACACTATCAGTGATTCATGAGGGATTATCAGGTTGAAAACGGATTTCAGCAGTTGCAAGCAAAAGACAGCGATTTTGACAGGTGGAGAAATTTGATTCAAAAAGACTATAAGAAGTAGAAAGTCGGTTTAGGGCTGAGGATCCTAGCTTTAAAATTAAAGTTAAATCTCGTTCCTAACACACGCGGTTCAAAAGATATGGATGATTTTGTGGAGGTAGATTCTCAGAAATAAAGTAAGATTCAAATGACAAATGACACTTTCACCGGTTTGAATCACAGAATGGAAACACAATTTCTTTGCAGTTCTAAATAGGTTGAAATGGTTGGAATTAGATTATTTTAAACTAAGAGATTGGTTTTGCACAGTTCTGGCTGAGTACTCAAACTATAAATTTGAAATAGGCCGTCAAGGTCTGGTCAGGTTTGGACTGGACTCCTGGCGGGTGGTTCTGAAGTCACAGCTATCTGGTCTTGGTCTGACACTCGGTCTGGTCTGGGTCTTCTGGAACTGCAGTTCTGGATACAGCTCTGCTTTCTGGGTCCGGAGATGGTTCTGGCACAGGGTTCTAGCCAGAATCAAACAGCTCGCCCGGCTGTTGAATAGTTTGCAAAAGATTTGGAGGCCTGCTGAAAAGGATTCAGCTTGTGGATTGGCCCCTGTGCTTTCAAGTTCTGGAGTCTGAATTCTAAGTTCTGGTCTCTGGATCTGTCTGGATTTGAAGTCTGGAGTCTCCCGGCAAAGCGCTTCGCAAGAAATCAGTTTGAAGTGAGAAGTGAATGTCCCTACCTGGGTTTCAGTGGTCCTTTTTATGTCTTTTGAAAGTGGGTGGGTAGGCTGACTTTCTATGCCTAACCCTCTGAAGATCCTGATAGGCTAGCAGATTTTCTGTGCTCTCACTGGAGAACAGAGTTGTGAGTCATCCGGTGTCATTTTTATGGCATACAGAAAGAACACTTCCCTTGTCACTTTGCACACAAATCTATTTTTGATCCAAATGCGTATTTATCTATGTACAATTGTTCTAATATTATATGTACAGTTAACATATTTTCCGTAGCACCAAACCATCCGATCCCTGTCTTTGTAAGATGTTGTGTCCACTTCTGACAGAATTCTGCCCTTTTCATCCAGAACACAACCTCTAAACTTTTCCAGAATTTACACAAATGTGCGCAATGAATATGGGCATCAGATGATGAAGTGTCAGATTTTTAACATACAAACATTTGGAGTAACACCCTATTTTCCGCTACTACTCCCCAGAACATACCAGAGAGTCCTAACACCTCCTAATTTGTGCACAGAAAAATCACAGGAATAATGATATTATTTACATAATTTTGACACTTCCGTACTATGAATTATCCATCTTTTTAAAATTAGGCTCTGGCCCAGATGGGTGTGGTTTAGGTTCCAAAACACATGGGGGAATTTCTGTCTGTCCCCACCTCCAGCTCAGGTGGCTCCCCGAGGCAGTGCCCCTCCCATTTCCTTCCAAGAGGAAGCCATTGACAACCCCTGATTTAGCATTTGCCTGAGCCAAGGAAAGTTCATTGTTCTGTTTTCCTCCAGCCCCAGGTACCCCTCCCCTAATTCAATCAGAGAGGTGTAATCTCCTTTTGGTGGGGGCAGGAGAAGACAGGCCAGGCCTGGGAATGCAGTTGCTGGGCAAGTTTCAACTCCTGTCGGGGGTAGTTGACGGGCAGAATTCAATCTCTTCAAGCCATGCTTCAGCTAAATGTCACTTTTGTTCCAGTTTTCGTCATTCAAATCAAACTTACAATTTTTACACATGCAGCTAGAACGGTGATTCTAATTTCAAAACTATGACATTTAAACAGTTGCAACCTATGTGACACTCAAAAGTAGGTCACTCATTTATTTTAAACATTCGATTTTAGTGGTTTTAAATCCAATTTCACTTAAGCTGCTGACATCCACAGCTCAGCCAGTTTTGTTATAAACATTGTTTTAGGCTCTTCATCTTTCCAGATTGTGTATGCACACATGACTCCATTCTGCCAAATGTCTGCTGGTATTCAGTGAGATTTTTGAATATCTTGCAATGTTTGAAATAGGCATTTTGAGCTTGAATTCAGAGAAACAAAGGTGATTTCAAAGCGCTTTTTGAGCCAACAGGCACTGCTGTTTTTCCTTTGGCACCACGTTTCACTCATGGCGCTTCTGGCCCATCACGCTCGCACTGGTGGGTAGCAAGTCAGATGACCATTTTGGTGTGCGCAAAAACTGTGCGGTTTTCCTGGATTCTTGCGCAAATGTGGGCTTTTCAGCCATCTTGGATTTTCTAAGCCCAGAGCACCAAATGTTGTAGCATAATAGTTCAAATGTGGGTCAAGACACCTGACATACTACCAGCGAGTTTCCGGCAAGCTCGCCTTACCATTACCGGCACCCGAGGTGCCGGCAACGGTGATAAGTTCCCATTCCATGGAGTCCCAAAAGACTCCATGGGATGGAAACTACTGAATCAGTCATTCAGTGATTTCTCTGCCTGTAAGGTCCTGAACTCCTGGCAGGTTACGCCTGCCGGTAGGTCATGTCCCCCAACCGGCAGACTCGGAGTGAGCCAGTCTGGTAAAAATGCCAGAGCCAGTAGTAACAGCATTTTTTCTGCCAGTTATTGCTGCATCGGGCCACCAGTAATGAGGGCATTAAGTCCCCTGTTTGCCCTTGTGCCAAGTGTACTGCATTATCCCTCAACATATTTAGTGTAGTAGAATATGCATGATTAATCATGTGTGTGATTCAACATGCCAGAATGCAATCCATGCTTGTTTTTTTATGTTTTTTTTTAAGTCTGCATAGAAGCTGCTCTCATATGCAGATTCAAAATCCTGTGCAAAGCTTGAAATCTTCAATTCAGGACTTTTAATAATGTTTCCTGCGGAAGCCAGCAGATAATAACTGCATGGTTAGATTCACAGACCTTCACTATTGCTAGGCATCGGAGTGGTGGAAGGCTTTGATTGGATAACAGTAAAGGACTACTCAGCAGTGCACGAGATGATGGTGATACCAAAACCAAATGGGAAGAGATCTAACAGAATTGGAACATACTGGTGGGCTTCTGGCTTCACTATACTCACTGCCTCAAAGGGATTATTCAGAAAAAGAATATTGATCAATAAAGTCATGGGGCCTCTTTACAAGTTTGGCAGTAGTAAATCCAGCAGGCTGCCACCAAACTTTCAAAAAATTCCGGCACCCCACGAATGGGCAATTACCGGGTCATTATGCCCCATCGGACCCTAGTAATTGCCCATTTGCGGGCACCAGAAAATATTCTTCCCCATTCCCATTGAGCCCCAGAGGGCTCAATGGGAATGGGGAAGCCAGATGCACCGGCACCATTCGTGAATGGTGCCGGTGCATCTGACATGCTTGTTCGTGGGTGCCGGTACGCCAGCCAGGCCAGTCTTGGCAGGCGGGAAGGCACCTGCGAGCAGAACTCGTAGCTTGCAGGTCCGGTAACTACGGTACTGGCAAGATTACTGGTACCCTAGTTACCGGACCGGCAAACTTGTAATGAGGCCCATGGTCTTTCATGATGGAAATGTGCTTCTGTTATTACCAGTGTACCTAAATGACTTATCAAAGAGTTGTGGGGCCTTTTCTACTCCCTACTGTTCTGGTCTTGGAGCTCCATGAGTATTAGATAATAGGCCTCATTACGAGTTTGGAGGCAGCCATGGTGCTATTAGCACCATGGCTGCCTCCAAACCGGGCTCCATTACCGGGTTCCTGCAATGAAGACTTACCGGGTCATTCCGACATAGGAGGACCCGGTAATTCCTCCTTGCAGGAACCATTCCCTATTCCCATTTGAGCCCCCATAGAGCTCAATGGGAATGGGGAGGGAGGTAATAACGGGCACATTAGAACTGGCCTGTTATTACCTCCCTCTTCCCCTTGCGGGACCCGGAAAGACACCTGGTTTTACCAGGCATCCTTACAGGGTCCCGCAAAGGGAACCTCATAATCGGCGCTCCCGTAATGAAGGGTGCCGGTCCCGTACCGGCAACCTTCATTACGGGAGCGGCACCCTTGTAATGAGGCTTAATGGGCCTCATTCCGAGATTGATGGTAGTCGTGGCGCTATTTGCGCCATGACTGCTACCAATAATGGGTCCGGCACCGGTCTAGTTCAATGGGAACTTACCGGAGTAGTCCGACCTTTGCGGGACCGTTAAGTCCCCATTGAAAATGCCATTCCCCATTCCCATTTGAGCCCCCATAGGGCTCAATGGGAATGGGGAGGGCGCAAATAACAGGCTTGCACATGTCAAGCCCGTTATTTGCGCCCCGGTCCCCTAGTGGGTCCCGTCCATAACGCCTGACCAGACCAGGCATTACTGGAGGGACCCGCTAAGGGACCTTGTAGTAGGGTGGTAAGGGATTACCGGCACCGGTCTCCTTACCGGTGCCCGGTATCACTTACCGCCCCACTCGTAAAGACCCCCAATGTATTTTTAAAAAAAGGAGGATATGATATTGGAATTAAAATAAAACATTGGAAAAGGAAAGATATCGGGCCTCATTACGAGTTTGGAGGTAGCCATGGTGCTATCTGACATGCTTGTTCGTGGGTGCCGGTACGCCAGCCAGGCCAGTCTTGGCAGGCGGGAAGGCACCTGCGAGCAGAATTAGCACGAGTGCTATTAGCACCATGGCAGCCTCCAAACCGGGCTCCATTACCGGGTTCCTGCAATCGGGAGTTACCGGGTCATTCCAACATAGTAGGACCCGATAATTCCTCCTTGCAGGAACCATTCCCCATTCCCATTTGAGCCCCCATAGGGCTCAATGGGAATGGGGAGGGAGGTAATAACGGGCACATTACAGGTGGCCCATTATTACCTCCCTCTTCCCCTTGCGGGACCTGGAAAAGACGTCTGGTTCAGACGTCTAATCCAGGTCCCGCAAAGGGAACCTCGTAATTGGCGGTCCCGTAATGAAGGGGGCCGGTCCCGTACCGGCCCCCTTCATTACTGGAGCGCCAGGGTTATAATGAGGCCCATTGTATTTTCTTTAGTAAACATAGTTTATGAAAGTTACATTTGCAAACGCAACTCTTATGCGTGCCTCAAATACATCAATGGCATTGATGGATATATGGATATTAAGAGAACACAAAATGCAGGATTTAAGTTGAGTGTTTCATTTCCGTAGCGAAAGGAAACCAATTTGCATATCGCATTCAAACAGTTGAGACAACACATATCGCTTGTAATAAGAGCATACATTCACTAGCCAGCCAGCAGTAATAGGTATTGTAGCCGCTGTGATCTTTTCTAAAAAATCCTTTTCACAACTTCTTTTGCGCTTACACCAATGCACAGCTGGGGCCAGATTACAAGATGTTTGCAGCGGGGCAAGTGCAAAGTTGCACAGAATTAATACTAGTATGCCCCATTTCTAAAAACACCAGGATATTTTAGAAATCCATTACACATGATAAGTGCAATTTTGCATGTTGTAAGCACCAGGGCAAAAACTGCCCTTATGCAAAAAAGATACATTTTCGCACCAGGGAAAAATGTGCCCTAGTGATATTACAATTCCGTATTAGCACCAGGCCAAACTTTGCCCTGCTGCAAAATATCAACAATTTATTTTTTGTGCACGAGGGCACATTTTGCGCTGGTGCTTTTAACAAACCACACTGCATTCATCATGGTGGTGGTACATGGTGCAATTGTTTTCTAATATGTCCCAATTTTTTTGTTGCCTTTCTTTCACCTTTCTCTCCCGTGTTCATTTTGCACGCTTTTGCTTTTTGTAAACGTCTTATCCTTCAGTCACCCTGCATGAAAAAGGTCCTGTTCCCAGGCTAGCAACAGAGCTCGCTGCCAGCACCGTTCTCTCGCAATTGGCGCGAAATGGCCGTCACAGCCTGATGGAGCTGGCATGGCAACGCCTACACGCCGTGCCCGTTGAAATCAGCAACAGGCGTTACGCACATAATGGGCCTGACTCACAAAACGTTTTGCAATGAGTTATCCCATTGAAAAACGCTTTGTGAACAGACCCGATGTGTGTGAAATGGCCGCTGCGCAAAACAATTAATTGAAAGGGATACAGCAGGCCGAGTGGGAGAAGCAGTGAGGAATGAGGAAGAGAGGTCGCAGAGGGGACAGGCAGACTTGGGAGTGGAGGGGGCAGAGGTACCTTGAAGGAGTGATTGGGCGGCACTCCAGGTGTTCCTTGAAGGAGTGATTGGGCGGCACTCCAGGTGTTCCCCGGATAGCTACACCTGTCTGCTCTGAAGGTGTCCCACGAGAGTCACCAGTGGGAGGGGCACTGGCCAGGTGAATGGGGAGGGGAGTGAGATGCTGGACCCGATTCATGGAATATTTGCCCGGTTCAACGTGACTTTGCACTGCTGAAAAGTGACTTTGCACTGCTGACACAAACCCTGATTCATGGAACTGTGCAAAGTGTATGTTTGCAGTGCAAAGTCTGTGCAAAGTGTATTTTTACAGTGTAAAATACGTGCAAAGTCAGTGCATGGTCATTGTTGCAGTACAAAATGACTTTGCATGGACTTTGCACTGCAAAAATACACTTTGCACAGCTCCATGAATCAGGGTTTGTGTTGACAGAGCAAAGTCACTTTTCGGCTGTGCAAAGCCACTTTGTACCGGGCAAAATGATTCCATGAATCGGGCCAATGTAGGAAGACAGACATAGCCAGAAAAAGGGGAACATGGCGGAAAGTGAAATGTGAAAAATGCAGCGGGTCATTAAAAAGGAGGTGAAATAGGGTATGGAAATGAAAGCAAATACAATCGCAAAAAGCTAAAAGGGATAGATGCAGAAAAATGAACAGATGAAGACGTTATATTGAAGCTTTGCGAAAGCTACTGAGGTGCGCACCTCAAGTGACTCGATTCCAGGGTGCCTTCCAACATACAATTAGGGGGTACTTCATCCTACGTACAAACAAACCTATATACCATGCCTTGTTTTTTTAGCAGTCTATTTTTTTTTAAACTCTAGCTACAATATTTAGAAAAGTGCTAATATTAATGTATTGCCTTGCAGAGCAATATATGTATGGTATATTCAATAACTGCTGTGCATAGCTGGGGGTGGTCTATGTTTAGATCTGATTAAAGAGTAAAGATTGGATTAGTAGCCACGTGATAGCTATTTCCAGCACACACGGTGATAGTGCATGCCAGGAGCAGCAGCACACAATTCATGTATGAGGGCACGCCTCTTCTTTTTGCACTGCCCACTGCTGCCATGCACCATAACCTGAGTTATGGTCAATTTCTGGAATGGACACATACACACCTGTAAATCAATCAAGAGTGTGAGGCTCAGTGAGGCTTTTTCTTCTGTGTATTGATCGGCATTGGGACGTGATTTACGGAAGAGCTGCCAAGTTGGCTGGCGCGGGACCTCAGGGGGGCTGAATCTGCTTCAACACAATCGTGGATTGGAACCTAGGGCGCCCCCCAAAATGTTCACCATTGCTGCAAATTAGTGCAAGAGAGCTGCAGAAAAGCAATTTATTCTGGGAGCGCGGTAAATCCGTCGACTATCCGTCGACTAAATCACTTTCAGGAGATTAGAATTTTGACTCCTGAAGATGCTCCCAAGCTGGGTTAATAAGAACATTTCTCGGCACGTCAATTCGCATCGGCGTCATTAGGAATTAGCAGCAATTTCACTGGAGGTTAATTGCGGTGGACACGTTGCATATGGCGAGAATCGCAAAAGCCGCCTGTTCTTAGGGTGTCTGGCAGTTTATCCTCTCAAACCATCTGCCGGCAAACCTCTAAATGTGAATTCAAATTAGGGCCACAAACACCAGGGAGTGTGCTTCGGCACAGTATGTTTCTCTTCTGGTTTATTCATCCAAGACAATACAATACAATACAACAAGATTCCATTCTTCAAACTCTCACTTCTCAGTTCTAGTCTGGTTAATCTTCAAGGCGTTTCGATGGTGATAGTAGGAAGGGCGCAATGTTAAAAGGAAAATGGCTGGCCATTTTCAATACAGTTTGGATGGGAGCCCTGGATCGCCTGGCAGGTTGGGAGGGCTGGCCCACGGTCGTCGAATGCAGGAAATGCCCCTTAAGACCCTATGCAGAGCATTGTAGTGCAATTAGCAGCCTAAAACCTACTCAGAACACACATTTTATTTATTTGCATTTTTAAAGCACTCACACAGCCCGGGGGTGCTACAGGAATATGTCTTAGCTGCGTATTTATAACGTGCTTAATACCCAGAGGTTTCTAAGCGCGGACCCGGAAATCAAACCTGTGTTGCTTCGTGTCGTCTTGTCTCCAAGGCGAGCACGTTGCCGCTCAGCTATCATGATTTAAAACACAACTTGTATACATAGGTCACAAAAGGAGTACCTGAGAGACAACAACACATCACAGCAATAAACCAGGTTTGTGCGATTGGGTGGTAAATGAAACAAAGTGTGACAATATGGGCCCGATTCATGGAATATTTGCACGGTTCAAAGTGACTTTGCACTGCTGGAAAGTGAATTTGCACGGCTGAAAAGTGAATTTGCACTGCCGACACAAACTCTGATTCATGGAACTGTGCAAAGTGTATTTTTGCAGTGCAAAGTCAGTGCAAGTGGTCATTTTTGCAGTACAAAATGACTTTGCACTGACTTTGAACTGCAGAATTCACTTTGCACAGTTCCATGAATCAGGGTTTGTGTCGGCAGTGCAAAGTCACTCTGAACCATGCAAACCGTGCTTTGAAACACATTGTGTATAGGCGCTATATAAATAAACTATCATATCCTATCAAAGATTCCATGAATCGGGCCCTATATGTTCTTTTCACGCCAGCGCATGGAGTCTGCCCATACTTAAACTCTCGTGAATGTTTGACGTCACATGAAGCACCTTGGACACTGACACAAAAGGAATCTAGGTCCGACAGGCATCTCCCTTTCTCTTTTTTTTGCACTTTCCTTGTTACAAGTTCGCTCAAAGATGTGCCGTATTACACGACTTCATCTGGGACCAGCATTGTTATGTTTAACTATAGAGCCGTAACGTGGACTTTCTGAAGAACTCCAACTCCCAGAGTTCCTATTTTTCTGCACCCCTAGCCCCTTGCACAAATGATGTTCCTTTGGTACATTGCTCATCCCAACCATGATATTCGACATATGCATAGATGTCCAGGAGTGTGATCTCAGTGGACACAGCCCACCAAAGTGGTGGACTCTCTAGCCATTCCCCCACTCGTGAGAGTGGGGGAATATTAAAAAAAATATATGTGTGTATTCATTTTACAATATATTGGACATCACTAAACATCAACATACACGAGATTAGCCAGGTTACTCACCGTAGTGACCACCTTACTCCTAGTCCATAGTTCCCTTTCCTCCATACTTATGGGACATCTCTCCGTCCTGTGGGACGGGACCGGAGCACTTTGTAAAAAGCATCCACATTTTTTTTCTAAAATTTGTCCTTTCTCTCTTTCTTGCGTGGGGCCGGGCACGCGGCCGTAACCCCGCCCACCTTGGCTCTGCCCCGCGCATTGCCCATCAGTCCTTTTCTATCACTAGGTCAGAGACCTATTAGCAATAACAGAGGAACCTTATTAGAGGGGACGGCGGGGGGCGTATGGAGGAAAGGGGACTATGGACTAGGAGTAAGGTGGTCACTATGGTGATTAACCTGGTTATACTCCTACGTCCCGTCCCCTTTCCTCCATACTTATGGGAGATTCCCAAGCACTCCTTACAGGAACTACGGGTGGATGGAAATAACCCTTACTGAAAAAGGTTCTTCAGCACAGCCTGACCAAACTGAGCATCAGCTCTTGAGCTCATGTCAGGACATTAATGCTTACAAAAAGCAGACGGGGAGGCCCAAGTAGCTGCCCTAGCGATGGACTCCCAGGGGACATATTTCTGAAAAGCAACCACGGCTGCCTTGCCCCGCACTAGGTGTGCATGAATACCCTTAGGAGGCTTCAGCCCTTGTACGGTGAAAGACTCCGTAATGCCGGCAGCGATCCACCGGGAAATAGTCGCCTTAGATGCCTGCTTACCCTGAGGGTTACCAAAGGTCACAAACAGTTGAGAAGAACTCCTAAGCTCGGATGTTCTGTCTAGATAGAACTTAAGAGCCCTTCTGACATCGAGACAATGCAGAACCCTTTCTTCCTCTGAGGTAGGGTTCGGAAAAAAGACCTGCAGGCAGATGGACTGATTCAGGTGGAACTCAGATACCACCTTCGGCAGGAAAGCAGGATTTGTCCGAAGGACTACTTTATCCTTGTGAAAGACCAAAAAGGGATGCTCCACCGACAAGGCCTGGAGCTCACTCACCCACCTTGCTGACGTAACGGCGACCAAAAAGGACACTTTCCAGAATAGGTACTTGAGGTCCACCATGGACATTGGTTCAAAGGGCTTATGGCACAATGCCGTCAGGACTACATTTAGGTCCCACGACGGGTGCGGACTACGATTTGGAGGATAGAGGCGTGTCAAGCCTGCAAAATACCTCTTAACCACTGGGTTACACAGAGAGTAAGAGCATTGGTCCGTAGAAAGGTAAGTGGAAACCACTGAAAGGTAAGTTCTGCATGACAGAAAATGGACACCCGACTCTGCTAAGAAGGATACAAAGGACAGCACCGTGTCAATCGTAGCCCCCCTTGGGTCCAACTGCTTGCTTAAACACCAATGACAGAACCTGAGCCATTTGCTCCTGTACTGGGACCTACTCGAAGTTTTTCTGGCTGCCTGAAACCCTGCACCCACCAACAGGTTGCTGGGAGATGACCACCACTCCAGGTCCACTCTCATGGAAGCCGGAATCGTTATCAACTTTGAATCCGGATCCACAGCCTGACGCCAAGAACTCCGAAGAGCCGTCTGAGTCCGCCTCATCTTGAGATGAGCAAGAGGAAGAGCCAACACGCACGAGGCCATGAGGCCCAGAAGCCTCTGGAACCACCAGGCCGACATGCTCTCCGACTGCGCAAACATCTGACACGTGGCCAACAGATCCGCCATTCTGTCCCCGGTCAGGTACACCCTGCAGTCGATCGTGTTCCAGCGAAAACCCAGGAAAATCAAGTCCTGTGAGACCATCATGGAAGATTTCCACCAGTTCACTGACAGCCCAAGATGCAACAGGAGCTGAAGGAGAGACTGAAGATTGCATGTGGCTTTCAACGGGAAAGGACTGCGTACGAGCCAGTTGTCCAAATACGGATACACATGGATACCCTGCAGATGAAGATAGGCCGCAATCACCGACATAATCTTCGGGAAGACACGCGGCGCAGAGCTGAGGCCAAAAGGAAGCACTCGAAACTGTAAGTGCTCCTCTCCCAAAGGGAAACAGAGATATCTGCTGTGTGGATTCCATATCACGATATGCAAGTACGCATCCTGTAGATCCACCATGCTGCGCCAATCGCCCATCTGCAAGGAAGACCGTATCTGGCTGGGCGTGATCATCTTGAATTTCTCTTGGGGTAGGGAAAAATTGAACTGGGCAAGGTCTAGGATGGTGCGCAGGCCAGCCTTGTTGGGTTTGGGCACCGTAAACAGCCAGGAATAGAAGCCCTCCCCTCGCTCCCCGAGAGGAACAGGTTCTACAGCTCTGAGGTCCAGAAGTTTCTGAACCTCGGCTTTCAGGGAGGGCGATCCCGACAGCTGGAACAAAGAGTTGAAGGGTGGGGTAGGGGGTAAAGGTAAGCGGAAGCCCGCCCGAGTGACTGACAAGACCCATCTGTCTTCTGTGATGGTCTGCCAAGCCTCCCAATGAGACGCAATGCGTCCTCCCACCGGGGTCTCGTGCGAGCGCGAAAAACCCTCATTTTGCAAATTTTTCAGTGGCGCTGCCACCTGAACCTGAGGCAGAGGCTGAGGAGTGGGAGAAAAACTGAATCCGTTGTTGCCTCTGGCAGTTATTCCCCGAAGGGGTATCCACCCTACGAGATTTCCGGTCAAGGATGCCTCTAAAACCAGAGGAGGGCCAACTCTGCGAAAGTGGTCTCTAGGTTTTAAAGGGGGTCTTTACCAGGACTGACAACGACTTAACTGTCTGTGTGCTATCCTTCGACTTGGTCAGCTCTACATCTGTTGTAGAATGAAAGAGCTCCTTACCATCAAATGGAAGGTCCAGCACCTTGTCCTGCACTTCCTTTGAAAGCTTGGTGGCATGCAGCCATGCCTGTCGTGAGGTATCAACCCCCAGCATCAGGCCCAGAGCCGAGGTGTCTACGTGGGGAGCCACAGCCTCCAGGAGATCCTGGGCCAAGACCCTGGCGTTGGACAATCTCGCTTTAAAGTCTTCCAGCCTCTCAACCGCGATGAACTCCTCAAACTCCGAAATGACATAGACAGACTAGTACACGATCGCTAGCGAGAGTCAGAGAGGAAAAAGGGAAGAAAATCTTCCGCGGATGCAAGTGCGTCCAGTCCCGAACGAGCAGAGAAAAGGACTGATGGGCGATGCGTGGGGTGGAGCCAAGGTGGGCGGGGTTACGGCCACGTGGCGGGCCCCTTGCAAGAAAGAGAGGAAGGACACATTTTTGAAAAACATTTTTGGATGCTTTTTACAAAGTTCTCCGGTCCCGACCCACAGGATGGAGAGATGTCCCATAAGTATGGAGGAAATGGGACGGGATGTAGGAGTAAAACATATCAAGTACCCAGAACATTAACACTACATTATCAACAACCATCTAGGTAGGACAGTTCCGCACCAGCGTGCTTTTAATATCCACTTAAAATAAACACAACCCAAACATAAGGAAAGGAAAGGCAATGGCCAAAAGAGAGGGGGGTTAACTAAAACGTTTGTGTATAGGACACTTCAAATGGGATCCATGTCTGTTTAAATGTATCCCTCATTCCTTTCATAATCCCTTGGCCTGACGAAATGGGCCCCCACCCAGGACCATCTTACACAGTAAAAAACCTCTGAATATTACAATTGACAGTAGCTATAGGGCCAAACCATAGGGGAGAGCCATTTTCAAAAGGTGTATTTCCAAGTACACGCTCTACGATGCATCATACCTTACTTATCTTTTACAGCCAGGACTCTGACCGTGACGTAACTGGTGCCAACAAGGCAGGACTAGGTAAACAACCTATATCTGTCAGACAAAGGACCGACCTCCCCAACCTCCTCCTCACCAATACTTTCAGAAGAGTTGTCCTTGGAACTGGCGGGGGTCTTCCTGCACAACTGCCGGTCTTCTGAGGACTGTCCCTTCCTTGACTTCCTCTTCTTGTCATTTAAATAGGGCCTAGCTCCCTCAGAGGCCACCTTGACAGGAAGTTTAACCTATCAAAGGTGAACCCCGAGGAGCTAGACCCCCAAAGTACCAGGGAAAAAGCCTCTCGGGCACCAAAAAACCCTGGGTGAATTGTAAAGATGAATAAATGGCTGACTTCACAAGCCTTGTCCTTTAGTCTTGAGGCAATTCTGGAAAACAGGATAAATGCAAGCAGAGGTCCAAAAAGATCAACAGGATACAGGGAATGGCCCAATGAGCAAAACTAAGCGTGGGTGTAATGACAGGAACGGGGTAGATCTTGGGACAAGGGAGAGAAAGACAGAAACTGATGATAGGGTGAAAAACCCGGAAATAGTGACACGGAAGAAAGGTAAGCAATGGATGTTAGAGGAGAAAGGAAACACCCCAAATCCAACAGGGAACAACGGAAACACCTACCGTGAGATGAGACCAAGAGGAAGAAAATAGTAGTTACCGGAGACGCTTACCAAGCGGAACCGGAAACTAAACAGGAGCATTAGAGCAAGGCTCCCGGACGATAATAGAAGGAGGATGAAAAAAGAAATGAAACTAAGAAATAAAGGAAGAGGAGTACGCGGAGAGCGTCTAGGAAATCGAAACTAGGTAAGGGGAAGCAAGTGAATGTCAAGGGTGGTTCGGAGCGGGATCCAGACACACCGGCAGCAGAACACAGCGTTGAAGGCGTACAAAGACATGAACAGATACAACGCGCTGAAGAGGGGGCGTGGTCTCGTCTTATAGTTGCGGCCGCCATCTTGGGTGAGGACTAGACCGGGGGCTATAACCTCCAGGTCCTCCACAAGCTCCACGGGCGAAGTCTGACAGTATAACCCTTCCCCCTAGGGGGCCCTCCAGGTTTCCCTGGGTGGAGAAGATGGAACTTTCTCAGCAGCCGTGGGGCATGGATGTGGCTCCTCGGTTCCCATGTTCTTTCTTCTGTAGAAAAGCCCTTCCAATGAACCAAGTATTACACTCTCCCCTTGCGATACCGAGAGTCCACTAAATAGGCCACCTTGTATTCTTCTGGGGTCTGTGTCTTGGGAGGCTTGAGGCTCAACGGCTTTCTTTGATACGGGTCTAGTGTGTGTACCTTCAATAAAGAGGCATCAAACACAGGATGTATCCGTTGTAAACTCTTGGGCAACTGGAGTTTGTAAGCTACTGGATTAACCTGAGAGAGGATGGGATAGGATCCCAGGTAGCGAGGAGCAAACTTGCCAGTATGGACCCATCTTGGTAGATACTTGGTAGCCAACCATACCAGCTTACCTGGCTTCCAGTCTGGGTTGGTTCGTCTCCTTAAATCAGCCCACTTCTTATGTGATTGTCTGCTATCCTCCAGTGCCTTCTTTGCTGTCTTCTGGACTTCTGCAAGTCCAGTTAGTAGACTGTCAATCGCCGGGGTGCTAGTGGAAGGTACCCCTGTCCAAGGTAGGGGTTGAGGATCATAGCCATAGGTACAAAAGAAGGGGCTCATTTGAATGGAGGTATGGTATGAGTTATTGTAGGCAAATTCAGCTGGAGGAAGGAATGAGGCCCATTCTTCTTGTTTGTTGCTACAGAAACATCTGAGATATTGCTCAAGTGTGGCATTAAGTCTTTCTGTCTGGCCATTACTTTGGGGATGATAGCCTGAAGATAGGGCTCTGTGTACCCCCAATTGTCGGCATAAGGTGGACCAGAATCTTGAGGTATATTGTGAACCTTTGTCCGAAATGATGGTTCTTGGGAGACCATGTAGCCGAACAATGTCCCGTAAGAACACGGCCGCTGCCTCTGGGGCCGAAGGAAGATGTGAAATGGGTGAGAAATGAGCCATCTTACTGAATGAGTCTACCGTGACCATTATCGTATTCATACCCCTAGATATGGGTAATTCAACTATGAAGTCAGTGGAGATATGCTCCCATGGTCGCCCTGGTAGTGGTGGTTGTTGAAGGAGTCCAATTGGTTTTCCAGTGACCTGCTTATTACACGCACACACTGGACAAGATGACACATAGCTGTTAACATCATGAAGGATTGAAGGCCACCAAAAACGTCTCTTGATCAACTCTTGAGTCTTCTTTACGCCTGGATGACCAGCCAACGGTGTATCGTGGCACCATCTGAGTACTTGTTCTTGTAAGGACTTGGAAGGAATGTACAAGGCTTCTTCGTGATAGAAGAGTCCTTCACTGCCTTGTCTTACAGACCAAGGGAACTCCTTTTCCTGGTGATACTGTTGCAACAGTTGCTGTCCGAACGTCCCCACTAAGGCGACCGTTCTTAGGCCAGGTAGTAGAAGGTCATGCCCTTGGTAGGTACCAATCTCCTCCCCTTGACTGCGTGACAAAGCATCAGCTACCTGGTTTTCCGTCCCTGGAATGTAGGTAATCCTGAAATCAAACTGAAGGAAAAAATATGCCCATCTAGCGTGACGGGCATTGGAACACTCCATCTGCTGAAGGACCTTCAGGTTTCGGTGATCAGTACGAATGAGGAAACTATGCTTGGCTCCTTGCAAAAGATGGCGCCACTCTAGGCATACTAACTTGATGGCTAATAACTCCTTCTCTAGAACTGAATAATCTCTTTCACTGCTCGTGAGGGTTTTAGAGTAGTAGGCCACTGGATGTTCAATACCATCTTCTGTTTTCTGTAACAAGACCGCCCCTACTGCTCCTATCGAGGCGTCTGTCTCCAATATAAACGGTTTGTCTTGATCTGGTTGAACCAAAACGGGAGCAGTGGTAAACCGTTCCTTAAGAGTGTTGAAGGCTTGTCTTTGTTCTTGGGCAAATTCGAACTTGACTCCTTTTTTAAGGAGTTTGGTGATTGGTTGGATTAGATCAGAGAATTTGGGTATAAATCGTCTGTAGAAATTTGCCAACCACAAGAATCTTTGGATATCCTTAACACATCTTGGTTCCTTCCATTCCAGTATTGGTTGAGTCTTGCGATTGTCCATCTGTATACCATCCTTCGAAAGGATAAAGCCTAAATAGGAAACGGTCTTGGCTTCGAAGATACACTTCTCTGGTTTAACCAGAAGTTGGTTGGTGTGCAGTCGATGTAGTACTTCCTTGACTTGATTCCTATGTTCTTCTAAGCTGCGGGAGAAAATCTAAATATCGTCCAGGTAGACTACCAACGACAAATAGAGGAGATCTGAAAATAACTTGTCCATGAATCTTTGAAAAATGGCAGGAGCATTGACTAATCCAAACGGCATTACCTTGTATTCAAATAGCCCAAGGGGTGTCCTAAATGCCGTCTTCCATTCGTCTCCTTGGCGGATCCTCAAGAGATGGTACGCTCCTCGCAGATCTAGTTTGGTGAAGTAATGTGAACCCTGGACTGCTTCCAGGATGTCTCTAATCAAGGGCATCGGATATCTGTCTCGGATAGTCACCTGATTGAGACCTCGATAATCTATGCAGGGTCTTAATTCCAAAGTGTCTTTTTTAGGAATAAAGAACAATGAGGCTCCACAAGGGGACTTGGAGTCTTGAATAAGCCTGTTCTGAAGGTGTGTGTCCAGGTATTCTCTCAAGTCGTTCTTTTTGGGTAAAGATAACGGATACATCCGACCGAACGGAACTTGTGCATCAGGGATCAATTAGATTGAACAATCTTCTGCTCGGTGTGGGGGTAACTGCCTTGGTACTACGTCTTGGAAGACTTCGGCATAACCTTGGTATTGTAACGGAACAGAAGACACGGTTTTGATTGTCTCTTCCTCTTTCAATGGTCCAATAAGAGGAACTGTCATGCAGTGACGTTCGCAGTATGATGAGTCAAAGCTTACCCTGTTCAAGGCCCAATCAATGGAAGGATTGTGTCTCCTTAACCAGGGTATTCCAATTATCAAGGGAAAATGAGCTGCTCGGATAACGTCAAACACCACTTCCTCTTGGTGTTGTCCCAACTGCATTCGTATTGGAGTGGTTTCCTTGATAATTGGCCCGGAAGAAAGAGGAGTTCCGTCTACTCCTTCTACAGGTATGGTTCTTGATTTGAGCCGTTCAGGAATGTGGTTAGCTCTGGCCCACTCCACATCAATGATATTGCCAGCGGCACCACAATCTAACATGGCCAAAACTTCCAATGGAGTGGAGGCATCCAGCCACAGCAAGACCTTGAAAACCATTAGACGGTTGTCTTCCTCTACTGGGGTTGGGTTGAAGCAAGGATAGCAGAGAGATCCCCCGAAACTTCCCTTGCGTAAGTTCTGGGGCTGGCGTTTTCCTTCCGGCGAGGCGGAACTTCAGGACAGTTCCTGAGTAGGTGTCTGGAGGAACCACAATACATGCATAGTCCTGCATCTCGGCGCCTCTTGCGCTCTTCAGGTGTCAAAGGGCCATGGGTGGTTCCAATCTGCATGGGTTCTTCTGCCGCTTGAGATTCCCTGGGAGGCGGAGAGGGGGTACTCGGTTGAAAAGATAAACGTGGTCTTCTTCTTTCCTGACGATGTTCCTGCAGACGAAACTCTATTTGTAGAGCAATAGTCATCAAATCCTGAAAGGTAGCCGGTCGAGCGATGCGAGCCAATTCGTCCTTGATATCCTCGTGTAGACCTCTCCTGAATCTGGTGTGTTTGGCTGAATCAGGCCAGTCTGCCTTGGATGCCAGTCTCAAGAATCTGGAGATATAGGTCTGCACATCTGTTGTTCCTTGTCTAACATCAAGGATGGCTTCAAGAGATGTAAACAATATTTCAGGACGATCAAACCTTTCTTTGAATTGGGCCACAAAGAGGTCGTAGTCGCTCAAGGAAGGATCATTGTTTGTCACCAGAGGGGTTGCCCACGCCAATGCGTTTCCAATCAAATTGGCGATGATGAACCCCACTCGGGATCTGGCTGACTCGTAGGCGTGTGGTCTAAATGTAAAGTAGACCTGGCAGGCATCTAAAAAGACCTTTAGTCCCCCTGGGTGACCATCATACTTGCCATACGACAAGGCCATAGGCGGTAGATCTCCACAATCCTCTCTCTGTAAAGCCACTTGTTGACGCAGTGTGGTGTTTTCCGTCTTGAGGGTTTGTAATTCTATCGTGAGATTTTGCATGGCTGCAAACAATTCCTGATATTGTTCCAAGGATGCCATGGTTATCGGTGGGCCTTGTATTCTGTCAGACAAAGGACCGACCTCCCCAACCTCCTCCTCACCAATACTTTCAGAAGAGTTGTCCTTGGAACTGGCGGGGGTCTTCCTGCACAACTGCCGGTCTTCTGATGACTGTCCTTCCTTGACTTCCTCTTCTTGTCATGTAAATAGGGCCTAGCTCCCTCAGAGGCCACCTTGACAGGATGTGAAACCTATCAAAGGTGAACCCCGAGGAGCTAGACCCCCAAAGTACCAGGGAACAAGCCTCTCGGGCACCAAAAAACCCTGGGTGAATTGTAAAGATGAATAAATGGCTGACTTCACAAGCCTTGTCCTTTAGTCTTGAGGCAATTCCGGAAAACAGGATAAATGCAAGCAGAGGTCCAAAAAGATCAACAGGATACAGGGATTGGCCCAATGAGCAAAACTAAGCGTGGGTGTAATGACAGGAACGGGGTAGATCTTGAGACAAGGGAGAGAAAGACAGAAACTCATGATAGGGTGAAAAACCCGGAAATAGTGTCACGGAAGAAAGGTAAGCAATGGATGTTAGAGGAGAAAGGAAACACCCCAAATCCAACAGGGAACAACGGAAACACCTACCGTGAGATGAGACCAAGAGGAAGAAAATAGTAGTTACCAGAGACGCTTACCAAGCGGAACCGGAAACTAAACAGGAGCGTTAGAGCAAGGCTCCCGGACGATAATAGAAGGAGGATGAAAAAAGAAATGAAACTAAGAAATAAAGGAAGAGGAGTATGCGGAGAGCGTCTAGGAAATCAAAACTAGGTAAGGGGAAGCAAGTGAACGGCAAGGGTGTTCGGAGCGGGATCCAGACACACCGGCAGCAGAACACAGCGTTGACGGCGTACAAAGACATGAACAGATACAATGCGCCGAAGAGGGGGCGTGGTCTCGTCTTATAGTTGCGGCCGCCATCTTGGGTGAGGACTAGACCGGGGGCCATAACCTCCAGGTCCTCCACAAGCTCCACGGGCGAAGTCTGACAATATCTCAGACTCCAAGAATAGCTCACAGAGAAACTACAAAGAGTACTACATGTGGTGGCCGGATTACAGTACAGGATGAAAAGGTTTGAACACATCAGCCGAGCATTCCTCATCCTCCAGTGGCTCCTCGTCATGAAAAAAATACTTTTAAAAACCCTCTGCCTTTGCCCCCCCACCCACCTCCACAAAGAGATTTGAGTATTATGCATCTCCCGAAATACTACTGCTCTGCTGTAATGCCACTCTCGTCCTAGTTCCCAACTTCAACACGAAAAGTTAAGGAGGTTCCTCATCACCTCTGCTGCCTACCTTAGTATGGAACTCCCTACCTGAGCATCTTGCTATGGAATTGACATACCCCACGCTCAGAAAACTGCTTAAAACATGGCTATTCAACTAACTGAATTGGATACACGGCAACAGGCCAAGTTTGACACTGCAGGAAATATTAGTTCCTTGCGTGTCTGTTAGTATAGGGACTAGGCGGGTAGATCACCAAACAATGACACTCTACAATGGAAACTGACTTCAGAACTGTCCACTCAAGGAAACGCAATCCCAAACAGGGGGTACCTGATCCAGATGCCCATCTCTTCTCCTACAACACTCAATGTCAGACAACTATCTCTGCAATTTGACCCCTCTCTTCCCTCCCGCATTTTCAGCTTCATCACTATCACCTCAAAAGAAAATCTTTCAGCGTTAAACCACATTCATTGCCCTGCAGAGTACCTATAAGGTCTAGCATAATAACTGTGGGATGCATCAACCCATTCATCCACGCCCTGCAACAGTACTGTGCATTGCTGGCAGCAGAAACATCAGAATGGCCACTGGGAAGCATGCTGCTCGCTCAAAACCAGCCAAAAAGGTGCAGTAAAAATCTGAAAGATAGACTGCCATCCACTTTTGCCTATCTTAGGGAGCACAGGAGATCACTGCCTAAAACCACCATTGGGCCATCCCCAAAGCAGCCTGAAACCACTTGGAAAAAGCAATGCTGATTGCCAAAAGCAACACAGAGCTGTTTGGGAATTCATTTTCTTGATTGTCAAAATGTGCTAAAATCATGGCTCACAAATCACCAAAAAGATCCAACCTTCTTGTTGGGTGTTCCACATTATTCTACTGCAAGAATCCACATCAATACAATGTCAGCAAGAATCATATGCTATCAAGCTAAATCCCCTTTTAAAGATACACAGCTGTCAAAAATGGGGGTAGTACCGTTACTCGCCTCTCTCAGGTGCTGGCGATCTCTAAATTCTGACAGGAGAGCTGTGTTTCAGAAGCTAAATATGTCAAAGAAGAGAATTCCATCAAAATGCCATATAGAGTGCTACACAGTGATTTCATGTTGAAAAAGACTTGAATTGAACATATATTGCTTATTTTAAGTTTATAAAATGTATTTCTTTTCACAAGGAGCTATGTTGCAATTGACTAGAAGGAATCTGATTTAATTAAAACTCAAGAGGCCTTCTGTCCATGGGAACCCTTCACACCTTGTCCTTCCTACCAACAGGAGAGGATATCGTATGGACATTCTCATTAGAACTGTTGTGAGAGGAGGAGATTTCCCGTGCTGGCAGGAAAAAGAGACATTAGATTATTTTAGCTGAATAGAATATGCTGATTTGGGTGTGCCTGGCCAACAACTGCTCTGGGAGAGACAGGCCATGTGACCTCTGAGGCAGCCAAGCTTCTGGGGGCAGAGACAAACCGTTGTGTGTATTGAATTGAAAGCAAATGTATGTTTTATGAAATTGCTTATAACAAATTTTACCAAGCTGACAGAAATGTCAAACTTTGAGACGGTTAATATGAAAAATTCACTCACAATTTAAGAATAAGCTGGACATTGTGCGATGTTCTGAGACCAAACTCCGGGATTTATTAATATTGCAGCTGTAGTGTTTTTGCTATGAACCTAAGAACGTACAGTAATATGCCCACAGAGGAGCTGCATGCATGTATCAAATTTAGTGCAGAACCAATATTGGAAAACCCACCAAAATCGCAAATACGTTGTCATTTCTGAACCAAAGCTCCTAGGAAGATCAGAGTTGGACAAGAATGTACCTTAAGTAATCTGTGATGTGTGCATGTATTATGAACAAGTTGTGCACCTCGGAAATATGTTTGTTATGAAAAATTGATTTTCTAAGTAAAAGCAAAGGGGAGGGATTTCAGCTAAGCCATATACACAGCATCATGATGACACCTCATGACACGCTGATCATTTTCTCCAGTCAGGGGACAGGAGATTCTCTGACCTATCAAATTCTTAGGGGGTTGGGCATAGAAAGTCAGCCTTCAGACCTACTTTGGAAACAGATAAATAGAGACTGCTTAGGACAGATAGGGAACACAACTTTCTACTACACAACGGATTCCTGCGCAGCACCCTGCCGAAAGACTCCAGAGACCAGAACTTAGAATCCAGACTCCAGATCTAGACCCAACTCTAGAACCAAACTCTAGAACCTTGAAGCAGAGAGACCTAATCCACAAGCTGAATCCTATTCAGCAGGCCTCCAGAATCTTTTGCAACCTGATTCTAACCCCTAAACTCCCCAGGGGATATCACCTTTAACAGCCGGGCTGAGCTGTTCTATTCTAGCTAAGAATCCTGTGCTAGAACCAAGATCCAGAGAAAGCAGAGCTGTATCCAGGACCCGCTTGATCCAGTCTAAGAGGCCACGCAGACCGCCGTGCAGTGCTGATCACAGACCAGGGTGCCTGACCTGTCCAGTAGCGAGAGAACTGCAGCCCAATCCCTTGATCAGATCTTGACGGGGCCCATTTTCATTCCATTCCAAAACTAGGAGTGAGTATCTAGTCTAGAACTGTACAGAACCAATCTCTTAGTTTAAAGTAATCCTATTCCAACAATTTTAACCTGTCCAGAACTGCATTATAGAATCTTGTTTCCATCCTGTTGTTGGTAAATCTCTAAGGCGCATCTGTCATTTCTGAAATCTTGACTTTATTTCTGTAAATCTACCTTCAAAAAAACATCGGTATCTTTTGATATCCTAGAAGCGAAATTTATCTGTCATTTTAAAGCTAAGATCCTAAGCTTTCCAACAAACCCAAAACGACATTCCAATTCATTATAGTTTTTCCGTAATCACGATTTATGCACGCAGAAAAATTGCCGCGAATTGCCATTTAGCTCCATTTCACCACTTGTAAAAATAGCTGTTTCTTGTTTGCAACTGCTGAATTTCGTTTCCAATCTGATAATCATTCATGAATCATTGTTAGTGTCGACCTGAACCAATCCAAAGTAACTATCACTCATCCTGAATCTCTTTTAGTAAATTAAAATCAATTTAGCAGATTTTCCCATCCATTGCAATCACATTCCAAAGCGTTTTTACCTGTGTTTTAAAATCATACCTGTTTTCTCTAAGCTTGCTGGGGGGAACTGGAATTGAACTGCATTCTTGATTGTATTCCTGAAACCTGTGTGCCCTCATTTCCATCTCTTCATATTGCATAGGGGGCGAGTGAGTAGTCACAGGGGAAAAAGTGACCATATTATCTTTTGATTGAAATCATATCAAGATTTATTTCTGTGTTGCATTCTTTCCCATTATTGCATTTCCTTGAATTATAAAAGTATTCGCTGCTACCTTATCCTTACTATTCCTACTCCTAAGTGATTAAAGAGATTGTCAATTTTGTAATATTACCCATTGTTGATTACCGTCCATATTCATGTGTGCTATTCAGATATTATTTGGTTCATAAAGTGTGATATATATATTGTTTAATTCTTCAAACAATCTTTTAATTTGCAAAACAAACCTACTTCTTGGCTCAGTGACGTCAGGTGGATTCAATGAGAGGGGCGTTATATAAGGGTTCATCATCCAGATTTAATGAACTTTGACATAAAAATATATAAATAAGGGCTTCCATTGGGCATCCCATCCTAAACATTGACTTCGTTGGATTGCTGGATTGAAGTCACTTACATAACCCAGACTCCCACCCCATGAACACCTCCACCATAGAGCACCCAGCATTGCTCCCAACCCTGAGAATACCCTTACGGCTGACCTGCCCCAGCGTATGAACCCTGCTCCTACTTGATTTCTGTAGAATCTATCCAGGCACACATAGTGTGTGCTTCTGGTCTGCACTCATCAACACCCAGCTTGTCTACTCCTGCTTTTCCTACTAATTTACGAGAAGCCCTCCCACCTGCTTTGCTTTTACAGGGCAACACACAGTGAGGCCAATATTTTTAGCAGAAGGGTGCTGTATAAAACCACTTAATTTATCAGACCGTAACATCTAACCACATCCAATCTTGTTGCATGGTAAGGGTGGGGGAGAACCCCACTTTAACTTTGCCTGTATTGGCATAAACCCTTACAGCAGACCTGGGAGAGTTTACTTATGGTAATACCTTGGGCCTCATTATAAGTATGGCGGTAAGGTAACAACGGTATCAGTAGCGCTACCGCCACCGTTGCTACTGTACCGTCATACTATGAGCTGTGCTCGCGGGGGCTGCACTGCCTGCCAGGTCAGACCTGGCGGGCTGACTGGCACCCGCAAGCACAGCAAGTCGGATTCACTGCCACCATTGTAAACGGTGCCGGTGCATCCGACGTCCCCATTCCCATTCAGCCCTATGGGGTTCAAATGGGAACGGTGAGGTACTGGTCCCGGCACCCGCGAAAGAGCAATTACCAGGTCCGGCTGGGCCAGAATAGCCCGGTAATTGTCCATTCATGGGTGCTGGACCCGGATGCAAGTTTGGAGGTAGCCTTGCCGGTCCTACCGACAAGGCTACCTCCAACCTCGTAATGAGGCCCCTTGTGAATGGACAGTCATAAACATTCCTGAGATTGTTCACTTTCTAAAAAGAGTGAACATCTACATCTATTGAGAGACAAGTGAGGCAGTGACATGTCAGGAGGTCATGTATTATTTGTATTTATGTAGGTGAGGTGTAGTACAAGGAGCTGCATGTCACATGCAGCCACTTCAGTGAATCAGACATATGGTAACGAGGTGGACATGCAGGCCTTGTATTTATGCCTGGATTGTTTGTGATTAGCTGTTTTCTCTGACATTTTAAGATCATAGACCAGCAACATGATCTCCCACTGCTAGGGCCCAGACTCTCAGCCGTGGGGTTATGGGTGATTAATCTAGGCCCAGTAGTGCACGTTTCAAAAGCTATATATCAGTTGCCCAGTCTTCATATAGTTCTAGTGCTTAAGGGTAGGGGAGCTGCTAGACCTCAGTGCCATCAGAAACATGTGAGCTTTGAAATATCCACACGGAGAGACGGGCACAGCGGAGCCTTCTAAATCTCGCATCTTACACCCATAAGCTTTTGTTGGCGCCAGTGTTTCTGTGGATGGGGATATGGTTGAATGAGAAAGCTATACCCACAAGGTCAATTCGGAAAGATATACTTGTGCAGGACGAAGCCTTTAAACCACATTGGCTCACCCTGGTAAAAAGAAATGGGTTCATTTATGTGGTTTTCCCAGACTGCTGACTAACTATGAAGGATTAGCAAAGCAAGGCAAGATCTCATTTAGGGATAATTGTACCGATAAGCGGGGGTCAATTACTACCTTGAGGTCGCAAACCAACCCCTGGTTAAAGCCTTTCAGCCCTTTAAAGAGGACTGGTATCAATGAAGCACATCATTTATGGTCTGTTTTAACTGATATGTTAGGAAATTAGTACATGTTTTTTTTTATTCCATCAATTAGCACAGATCCTCATGGAACCCATATAAGAAACATATATGCAAATCTGACAGATTATCCAGTCAAATATACATATGCGTTTATTCTGTCCTTCCCGCGAGTTTCTGAAACCAAGGTGTATTTTGTCCACGTGAGCTCCATTGCGTGGCTGTAATGAGTAGTAGGAAAACGATGCTCAAAGCATTTTAGCTGCTATGTATTGTCATGTCAGATGCTGATGTGTACTGTATGTATTTTTGTATTTATTTTCTATTCACATATGCCTTGGTCGATATGCATATACGGATGAAAGGTTCCCTTTACAGACCTCAAGCACTGTATTCTCCCTGCCACTGCTGTCGCTCTCCAGGTCATCTGACTACCACACGTCCCTGTTCAGGCCATCAGGCGGTCTCCAATCCCCCAAATGAACCCCACACCCGAATGACGTCTGCATCCTGAGCCCGGCTTGACTTGTCCCGCCTGCCCTGATAGCCACTCAAGATGTCCCAATTGAAGTCCATCCCTGTCAATTGAGCCCTATGGCGTCAACTCGCCATGCCAGGACGCGAGATCTGACCTTTCATTTCTACTTCATGGAGAAGAACCGAGAGGACCCACGTGACGAGGCTTAACGTTTCCAATCCGACCAAGGTGGGGACAGGGAGGATTCTGCACACTTTTCCAAGCATCCTGGAAAGCCTGAATGACTGGTCTTCATTTCGCTCCTAAAGATTATTCGATCTTTTATTCTACCTTTCCCAAGACCTATAAGTACACCACTTTGTACTTTTTCTTTTTTCATTCATTTTGTCTACTCGTTCCTTCTGAAGTATAATTCCCAGAGTATTCCACCTGCTCACTAAATAGATATTTACTCTGCATCTTCTGTGTATTCTCCTTGCAGGGGAGGGTTTGCAGTGTTTTTCATCATGGTCAGGATTTGGTGAATGTGCATATGTTTATACAGGTAAGACCTACCTGTGTTGTACCTTTTCGTGGAGGCTTCTGCTGCCCACTCACAGCTCTGGAGAGGAAATGCACTTGGCCCACATGACCAGTACACAGGCAAGAAGTGTACTATCCACTTTCCCCTCTTTTGTTATTATGAGTGAAAAAAGCGGAGTTGTGGATTAGGTCCAGGCACAAAAGCCTTCACTATCCCTTTGCACTCACGAAGGCAAGTACAGGCCTTAGTCACACCTACTCATACTCTGATGAACTGTTAAGCAGGGGTGTTGCTAGGTTTGTAAAAGATCTGGGGCTAGACTAATGTCGGGACTGTCTGGACTCGGGGCTAGCACGCATTTTGGTTCTAACCCCGGAGCTTCTATCCGGGGCTGTAGCCGGATCACCCCCCCCCCATTCTAGTGACACCTCTGCTGTTAAGAAAGGAGAACCCACTTTTCAGAACCATGTTGGATGCGGCATTGGAGGGCCGCCGGTCGATTCGTTGCATGCAGCCAGTGGAAATCAGTTTAAAAGTGCAACTGAACCCCATGCATTTGGTGCATGTGCAGCCTTCACCATTGCAATCTCGGGGACAGACCCCAAGGCTCAACGCCCACCCTAAGACAGTCTTGGAAGAAAGCACCCTGAATGGCAGATCCACAAGAAGAAGAGACAACAACACATCACAAAAGCATGCGGCTTTCCCACCATCAACCTTAACTGTGTTGTCCCATGCCTCAAAAGCACTCATCAGACTGCACGACAATACTTTTGTGGTTGCACGAAGATCCCTGAGTTGAGTCATGATGAAGAGAACTGCTCCTTCCACCTGAGGCAGACACTGCAGCTGGCCTTACCCAACTAACGAAGGGCTAGAGCCAGGCCATGGCTTCAGTGCGCCAGAACATGCCTGGGTGGCCCACATGTAAGCAGTGTAACATGGAGCTCTAAGGCGGAAGGACATGCCAAGCAGCCAGCTGACAGTGCAAGGGTTTTGAATAATTGGGACTCGGAAAGACCGACCCTCAAGTAAAAATGTAAAACAATAAAGCATTAAGGCGATTCGTTAAGAACATGAAAGTTAAGGAATCATTGTTTCTTTTTTCAATTTTTGGTTTAAAATATGTGAACGTAGAAGTGTCAATATGTGTATGTTTACTCTTTAAATGCTTTGTCATTTTTTATACATATATTTTTTTTAAACTTTGAACCGGAATCATTATTAAGGGTTTGCAATATGTTGCTAAGGGCAACACCCCCTCATCCTTATCAGAAGACGCGCTCACCCTTCCTGGCAGTTGTGAGCCAAGAGGTTAATCCATTCAGAGTACGGCTCATCATTCAGGCTAGAACACAAACGATTATATTCATTCTTTCTCAATAGAGAAAAGGGCACCTGAGCGAACACAAGTGTCAGCACCCATGGCTATGATATGCAACCTAACCCCACTTAAGTAGACTTAATGACTTCTACATGCAGCGGCATTAAACATGCTAAATCAACATATACGTTCATTCTATTATAAAAGAACAGTGCTGAGGTCAGAGTTGCACAGGCCGCACAGTTCCCAGGAAGGATGGTCAGAGGGCAATGTGATGTTTGGCTTAAATGGCCCGGCTAGACAGGCAGGGAAGAATGCGTCAGAATTAATGGGAGAGCAATGTGAAAAGGGACAATACATTTGTTGGCGGGTAGAAAAGGGTTATTTGGGGAAAATGTCCAGATGCTCATGGAGATCCCATGGACACTATTTGGAGGGTGATGTAAGCATTTATGGGGTTCTTACCTACTTTACACTAGATTGCTCCCAGTGGCCAGGTAGTGCATGGGTGCACGGAAGGCACATGTTTGATCTTTTTCTTTTGGGAAGGTCGAGCTTGTTGTGCTCAGAGACCCAAGCTACATACCCCTGATGATGGTTGATGAGGCTGAAACATGTGTGTGGTTGCGTGTGGTCTAGTGCAGAAGGGTGTGACCTAGCAGTTCAGGCTAAACTGACCATTTTGATAGGGCAGGGGGATACAGCCTGATTTTCAGATAGTATTGCCCATCAATAAAGGCCCAAACATATTATAATCCCTGGTTCGGTGGACTGCACAGAGCAATGTGTGTGGTTATTGAATCAAAACCTTGTATTCCTCAATTTGTATGATTGCACTTGCCAAATCGCATAACATAGACTGATTTAGCAATACATAACCCATCATGAAATAGCTGGTATACATTATGGTGACCTATGCTTTACATTGGTTTTTTATGCTGCTGTACCATAGCATTGTATTAGATAGCCCATCAGAGTATGAAATTGCATGGCTTTGCATAACGTGATATATGACATGCATAATATATAATATTCACCCCATTCCCCTTAGAGCTTAGAATCTACAAACATGTGGCACTCCAAGTCTTCACCTCATTGCTATTCGACACATACTTTCAAACCCTTTGCTTGTTTTTTTGTATGAGGCTGTGCTGTTTTGCACACCCGCCATGAGTCACCCTCCTGAGTAAAGGATGCTTCAGGGTTGCTGCCACTTTGCCTCTGGCTCGTGTCATGGTCAAGGCCATGGTCATGGATCCAGAGGGGTCACATAGCGGTATCACATAATACTATCCCCAACAAAAATATAACTGTATATATGGTCGTCAGGAACTTCCATAGGCAATATTATTATTGGGGATGATATTGGGGGCTTTTGTGAGCGAGGTTTGCAGGAGTGTCCCCCACTCCCTTTAAAATAATACAGGGAGTGCAGGGGTGTTCCCCACAGGTTCCATGGCTTAATATCGCCTCACAAATATGGCGATATTTTTGTATGGCGATATTTTTGCGGGATTATTAACACATGGAACCCACGTAGCTTTCTGCCTTGCTCGGCCTCTAGTCTCAGCCAATGTCTCAGGTAAAGCACTTAGCACGTGTCAGCTCTAGCTGTATGACTTACATTCCCGCCCCCTCTCTCCTGCAAGAGTTTGAAAGTATGGGCAATGAGGTGAAAGCTTGGAGTGCCCCATGTTTGTAGATTTTAAGTTCTACGGGGAGTGGGGTGACATCTCCATCTTATTATGTGAGAGGCTGAGTCTCTAGGGTCAGGGCTGGTCTGACTGCTACCTGAAGTGCCACCCAGAGGGTGGAAGGAGTGAGCTGCTGAGCTCTCACCAGCCCCACCATGACACAGTATTCCCCCAGCAAAGGTGTTTGGGACTCCTCAGTTAGTGAGATAAAGAGCCCTACCCTTAGGGTAATTTAACCCCTCCAAAACCTCATTATCTTGACAACTGCACCCTCACAAGTCTCAAAGTATACTGCTTCTTATCTTTAACTCCCAAACAGCACAGGTGTGTGAAATTAAACCTCTAAAATTAGGTGTTCTGAAAAAATCCCAACCTTGCTTTGAATCAATAAACGTACTTGGCTGTCAAATGGAGGGAATTGAGCAGCAACAACTCAAGTGGTCAGGATCAGACAACACAGAAAGCAGTGGATCTTTTCCTTACAATCATGGAATGCCACCGAAAACCGAACATGCCTAGGAGAACTTCCAAGATTGTGTCAATGCTATACAGCTCCTATGAACCCTCTGTTCAAACAGGTTAGAGTAACTTAACGATTAACAACAACATAGAGGCTCAATTGGAATCAATTGGAAATCTCTTAAGGAAAACCCAATTCTGAATCAAGAGCACACCTCTAATGAGCTTTTTCAATCAGCAGAACTGACACAAAGAAGGCACATTGGCAAACCATAGTACACGGGGCTGTAAAAGCCCTCTCATTGTGACATCCATAGTAGATTCAACAGTCAAGAGATAATACAAAGTGTTCCCTGCCTCTTCCTGTAGAAGCAGTGAAAATGCCATGTGCAGGCAGTTGATAACTTTGCTAGAGGATTTTCTGACTACATGAGCCCTCATAAAAGGGTGTGAAACTTGCCACAGTTCTGGGAGGAGAAGCAGCTAAACCCACAATTCAGGGTGAGACCCGATCAAGTGTTGCCCAAAACCAAGTCATAGTGATCAATTGCTCTGAAGCCCCACGGTGTGGTGAAACCTGGCCAATGGATGCTGAAATCCTGGGCTCTCGCTTCATCAAGAGAGGAGGAAATCCCCAGGTTAAGTTGAGACCTGGCCAAGTGATATTGAAAACCTATGTCATGGTGAAACAGAGTCAATTGTTCCTGAAGCCCTAGATTGTGGTGATGCCTGGCAAAGTGCTGCTGAATTGGCAGTTTTCTCTTCATCAAGAGCTGAGGGAATAACCAGGTTAAGCTGAGACCTGGCCAGGTGTTGTTGAAACCTCAGGTCATCGGGAGACCTAGCCAAGTGCTGTCGAAAATTCCAGTTTGTGATGAGTCCTGGCCTAGGGTGTCTGAAACTCTAGGTTATGGTGAGACTGTCTGAATTAAAGCTGACATTCTAGGTCACAGGGAGGTCTACACTGAAAGTGGGTTATCTAGGTTCTGGTGAGTCCTTTGCAAATTAATATGGTAAAACCTGTGTGAATCAAATAAGAGCGGATACATTAGACCAGGGTAAGGACTGCCCAAATGAAGATTGTAAATCAGGTTTGGAGAGGAATTTATAAAGTGAATAATGAGACCTTCAGGTCAAACTGAAACTATCCAATTGGACCTTAAAGCACAGAACTATAACATTGAACACAGGTCAACTAGATCAAGTTATACCTGTTTAGGTAGTTCTATGAATGCAGGTCAGTCTAGGACCTCCTACTAAGTGAATTCTGATGCTCCAGGTTGTAGTAAGACATGTTCAAGAGCTGCTGAGATTCCAGGTTGTGATGAGACCTACCAAACAGAATGCTGAAGCTTTAGGCTGTGTGGAAACCTGGATATTTGAAATACTTGGCTCTGGGAAGAAGAGAGCTGTGTGGAATATAGACGGCTGGAATAGACCTAGCTGGTTAACATCAGAGGGTGGAGACAAATCCAACATTACATGGAGATATGGTAACCAGTCAAGAATACTCAGAGTCAAATGTAGAGACTGAAGCAGAGTTTGATAACCCAAGAACCTGAAAAAGGTCTGAATGATCAGAGTGAAAGCCGAAAGACCAAGACCAATGAGGGACCAGACTGTGATTAAACCCTGGAAGAGGATTCCCTGGAGGCACTTCTTTCTTTCATGTTTGAGACTAGGAATTCATTTTGTAGAACAGGATTTGTGAACCCTTTTATTGGCCAAGTCATGACAAATTTGCGCTTTAGCTTAGTGTTTAGCCAGGAAGCTAAGTGCTTATACAGCTTATGGTTGGACCTTTATGTGGGTCATATCCTTTGGACATTGTGATGTAGATTATGGATCCCCTGGAGAGGCAAGGATTCATGAGATTTGATTAAACTTTACAATTTGGACTTGCACCACTGGATGTGGTAGAAATATCTCACTTTACCTTGCCCCTTTCTTGGCACTTTTTATATTTAGACATACCTTTCCAGTAGCAAACTCCCCAGGTTTCTCTAGGCACTAGTATCAACCCAAAAGTTGAAAATCATATCAATAAAAACATATTCTGTGAATCATAATCTGTTCTGTAACACCTAATTTCTCAGCCCCCCTACAGTGCACATAGAAACATACCAAACCTAGTCAGTACCCATCTGTCCAATCCATGATGTTGTAATGATTTAATAAACAGAAGATCAAAGAGTTCAACACATTCTGGGGTTGATCGAATTAGAGGTAAACAATCCTTAGCAGTGGCCTGTTCACTCTCTGGACGACACTAATTCCCTAAACGGAAAAAAGGTATACAAGTTGTTTTCTTTTGTGTGTGGGTGCTGATCAGCAGCACAGGAAATAAACAGAGGATGGTGTAGTCAAACCTGCAAACAATCACCAGTACCTCTACTTTTCACCATTGAGGAAAAAAGATAGCTTAACACCCTTCTATGATGACATTTTCCATTCAGAGGTTGGTCTGTTTGGAAAATTAATATATCTAGTAATGCAAGTGGTATAACCTGGGCTGGTGAATGGATATACGCATTGCAGAAAATGGTGTCAGGATGGACACTGATGATACTCTGAATACCACTTTTATTATGCTTGACAAGGCCGGTGTAAAACCTGCCCAAATCAAATAAGAACAGATTACAGAGTTATCTTGCAGGAGATTCGATCTTGTCCAGGGCTTCTAAAGAGAGACTCAGTCATTTGTACGGCATTTGACAAGTATATGGTGGTACGTATCTGACCACCTTGTCATAGGCAGTTTGTCTAGAAGCTCTCGAGCAGCCTGTTGATCATCATCCAGCATGGATAGTAAGTCATCATAGAGAAAGGTATTAACAGTGTCACCATAAATACAATGCCCAAAACAAATCAACTAAAGCAAGAGGTGCAGACAAGTTGCACTGCTTCTTCAAGTGTGGCACATATAATTCACCATTATGGAGAAATATTGTTATGACAAAGCAAGTGAATAGGTGCCACCTTATTTAGTACGCACCACCTAACATAAGACATGGAAACTGTATCAATGTAAAGTGAGAGGCACCAACATAATTATTCCCTTTATTCATTAACATTTCTCCCCAGTTACTTGATGTCATGAGAGACAATACATGATGAATGACACAGACAGGGTAATTCATAGAAATTCGCACAAAAGTGGCGCACGCGGCTGGCGCACAGCGTGCCCGTGCGAATGTCTGCGCCAGCCGCGTGTGCTAAAATCGATTTCCGCGCACAGCGTATTCATGGATTTTCACATCCAAAACCAGCCGTGGCACAGCGTGGTGCAGCGACCCTGCAGCAGTGCCAGTTACGCCCCCAAGAACGCCATCGCGCAAGGAAAAGCCTTCAAAATCCCCAAATAATCGCAAAGGGCTGCGCCAACCCTGGACCAGTTCACAGGGCTGGCAAACAGCAAACGCCAAGCGGGGAACGTGTATTTCAGTGGTTCGCGGGAAGTTCCACACGCGATTGTCCTGTGTACATGTGCATCAGGGGTGCGTGGGAAGTAACACACGCGATCCCATCAGGGTACGTGTATTCCAGGGGTGCGCGGGAAGTATCACACGCAAAAACAGCAGGGTACGTGTATTTCTGGGGTGCGCGGGAAGTATCACACGCGTTCCCATCAGGGTACGTGTATTCCAGGGGTGCGCAGGAAGTATCACATGCAAAAACAGCAGGGTACGTGTATTTCAGGGGTGCGCGGGAAGTATCACACGCGATCCCATCAGGGTACGTGTATTCCAGGGGTGCGCGGGAAGTATCACATGCAAAAACAGCAGGGTACGTGTATTCCAGGGGTGCACGGGAAGTATCACACACGATCCCATCAGGGTACGTGTATTCCAGGGGTGCGCGGGAAGTATCACATGCAAAAACAGCAGGGTACGTGTATTTCAGGGGTGCGCGGGAAGTATCGCACGCGATCCCATCATTGTACGTGTATTCCAGGGGTGCACGGGAAGTATCACACGCAAAAACAGCAGGGTACGTGTATTTCAGGGGTGCGCAGGAAGTATCACACGCGATCCCATCAGGGTACGTGTATTCCAGGGGTGCGCGGGAAGTATCACATGCAAAAACAGCAGGGTACGTGTATTCCAGGGGTGCACGGGAAGTATCACACGCGATTCCATCAGGGTACGTGTATTACAGGGGTGCGCGGGGAGCACCACACGTGAATTGCACGTGTGGGTCCTCCCAGGTGTTCCCTCTACACCCTCCACGGCCCCTGCAGGTGGCCCACACCACAGGGGCCTACCCTGCACATGTCCTGCAGGCACCCCATCCACCATGGCCATGCCCCCCAGCCAACCCACATGTCACCTTGCACCACTGCCCACCAACGCATGTCCCCCTGCACCCCAGCCACCAGGGGCAGCCTCCACCAGGCCCCCACCCATGTCTCCCATCACCCCCACCCCCCAGCAGTGCAGGGGCAGCCTCCACCAGGTCCCCACCCATGTCTCCCATCACCCCCAGCCACCAGGGGCAGCCTCCACCAGGCCCCCACTCATGTCCCCTATCACCCCCAGCCCCCAGCAGTGCAGGGGCAGCCTCCACCAGGCCCCCACTCATGTCTCCCATCACCCCCACCCCCCAGCAGTGCAGGGGCAGCCTCCACCAGGCCCCCACTCATGTCTCCCATCACCCCCACCCCCCAGCAGTGCAGGGGCAGCCTCCACCAGGCCCCCACCCATGTCTACCACCACCGCCACCCCCCAGCAGTGCAGGGGCAGCCTCCACCAGGCCCCCACTCATGTCCAACTCATGTCTCCCTGCACCTCCACCCCCCAACCACCAGGGGCAGCCTCCACCAGGCCCCCACTCATATCCCCTATCACCCCCACTCCCCAGCCACCAGGGGCAGCCTCCACCAGGCCCCCACCCATGTCTACCACCACTGCCACCCCCCAGCAGTGCAGGGGCAGCCTCCACCAGGCCCCCACTCATGTCTCCCATCACCCCCACGCCCCAGCAGTGCAGGGGCAGCCTCCACCAGGCCCCCACCCATGTCTACCGCCACCCCCCAGCAGTGCAGGGGCAGCCTCCACCAGGCCCCCACTCATGTCCAACTCATGCCTCCCTGCACCTCCACCCCCAGCCACCAGGGGCAGCCTCCACCAGGCCCCCACCCATGTCTCCCATCACCCCCACCCCCCAGCAGTGCAGGGGCAGCCTCCACCAGGCCCCCACTCACGTCTCCCAGCCAACATGTCACCACAATGTAGATCCCTGGCCCTTATGGTCAGCCTCCAAATGGCAAACACCCAGTATTGCATCGACCCACTTAGAAATTGCAAAAACATGACAGAAGCCCAATTGCAAGTTTTGAAATGAACACATGTCCCTCACATACACCCAATGGGTGTCAGTGAATGTCAAAACCCATATCATGATATGCATGAAACCAATGAGATGATACTACACATTGAACTTTGAAGAAAAAATATGTATTAAAAGCAACATAATTTGAATCAAAAATAAACAAACAATAATAGAAATTTAACAAAAAAAAAAAACCATTGCTCCATGGCGAAATCATAATAAAAATTGAAAATCCAAAAGTCAACTATGTACAGATAACTATCCAGGGTCCATGATCCCAACTGAAGAAATGAAACCTATCTAATAACACTACCTAAAAAAAATAACTATATACAAAAATGTGGCCCATTGTCCAAAAGGTCCAAAAATAAAGCCAAATCAAAGGAAACCTAACACTAACTAACACTAACTATATAACTATTTACAAGTGCAGCGGGCTAGTAAATAGTGCAGCGGGCTAGTCCGGTGGCTCACTTCGGGATGTTCCGGGCCAGGGCATCATCGAACTCCTGCTCAATGTCCCGGAGGCGCTCCTCCTCCATGGCCCCGAGGGTCCGCAGGGCCGTCCACATGTTCCCCCCAAACTCCCTGCGGATTGCCTCAAGGCACTCGGCACGCCTCAGGGCCCTCTGCATGGAGTTCTCTGCCCTGATCATCGTGAGCTGTGCCTCTTCCGCCCGCTGCCGCTCCGCATCTATGGCGTGGCCCAACCGCTGCAACACGGAAGATACTTCCCGTCCTGGGTCCTCCTGCCCTCCGGCCGATGCCTGCCCCTCCGATGTGGAAGGCCCCGATCAATCATGGCTCCCACCACGTTGCTGCTGCTGCTGCTGCTGCGCCTCTGCCCGTGCACTGCCTCCTGCTGCCTGCACATCCTCCGCTGGCTGGGGTGCAGTCGTTGATGTGGCCACCCCTGCTGGACGTCCGACTCCCGACTGTGGCAGGGATGCCTCCTCCACCAGCCTGGCCGCACCGTCAGAGGCAGCTCCACAGGGCACCCAGGTGACTGATGGGTGGGAAGATGGCACGGAGGATGACTGGCGCATAGGGGGTTCAGTTGAGGAGGGGTCTGAGCAAGCCCCATCAAACGGAGGAATCCGGCCTGGGTGACCTGTCCCAGTAGGCCGACGCGGTCAACGAGCCATTCGAGATGACGTGCAGTCTCCTCATGAAAAGACTGCAGGTCACCTGGCATGGCCCGTTGACGCAACGCCACACCAGTCAGGACAGGCTCAACCCGGACACGGATAGCCACGTCCGCAGGCAGAGGAAGGCCAGTTGTCGTGAGCTCATCCCCTGCCTGAAAACGGGTCTGGACGTAGGCATCCCTGCTGGTGCAAGATGATGCAGTGACAGGATCAGGAACAGGATTGCACACAGGCACCTCCGTGGCGACCTGTGCTGCCTCCTGTCCCTGGTCCTGCACTGCACCACTAGCACCAGTGGAATCCCCACCTCCAGACCCCGTCTCTGTTGCTTGCACGGCCTCCTCCTCCACCAAACCCCCCACCAACCTGGATGACTCTGTGCCATCTTCCCCCGTTGGGCCCTGTGGGGTCCCAGCTGCCCCTTCTACTGCCGAGGAGTCCAACTCCGACCTCCGCCTCTTGGACCTCCCCCCGGCAGCTGCGGCCTGGGACGCGGCACCGGACTCCTCACTCCCCGACGAGATCACAACCTGGGAGGGGAGCCGGGCCTTGCGTCTCCGGCTGGCGGTGCGATCCCCGCCGCTGTGCTCCACAGCACCTTCTCCGTCCTCTTCATCAGTTGACGCTGCAGACAGGGAGAAATTAAACACAGGCATCAGGGCACTGTACAATGGACACATACACACATGACAGTTGCACATGAGTGGCATTGGCAAACAACAGACATGGCATCACAATCGGCAACACACATGTCATTTCAACTTGCACACATGAGCCATACCACAACCACATCCCAACTGCCAGCACCATCCATACACATACAACAGCATGAGCAGGCAAAGGTGAGCCAGACATCACATGCAACACAGGGAGAGCACTACACATGCACGCACACCACCACACTTGCATGCATGTGTACACCTCAGCCAACTGTCGCAGTGTTCCGATGGGCATCCATGTCACATCTGCCAATCAGGCTTCCACATCCCGCTGTCACATGCATCCATGTTGCATCACTGTTGCACCCTTGTCAAATACACACACATGCACATGTACACAGTGCTGATACATGCAGCTGAAAACAACATACATGCGTGACATCACGAACATGCCCACTTACATACACATTCATCCAAACATGTGTGTCCACACAACTGCATTTGGCATGCAAGCCTACACACACAAGCACCATCCATGTATCACACATGACAGCCCTCGCATGTGTTAGCCTCACAGCCCTGTACACCCCCACCCATACTCGGCCCCATACAAACAGATGTGCAACCGGCACACTACTGGCACATCACCACACGCACAGCTTACAATCATGATGCATGTACACTTGGACGTGCAGTTTTACCACGTGTGCTCGCATATGCGATTTCATTGGCCCAAAGGCCACCATGCGCAACTGTGATGTCACGCGCATGGCCGTAGAGAATGGCGCATGTAAAAATGAAGAGATACACGTCCGAGTGTCAAAGCGCGTAATTGGTGGAAATGTCCTCATCGCGTATGCGCGTCTGTGACGTGTGTATAAAAGGTACGTGTAGAACACCATTTCCTTGTACGTGCTTTTCGTGGAGAGCGAGTGGGTGAATTCTGTACTTCTTGTCGGTTCACACGCGATTTACTTCACAGCGTTTAAAGTTCGTACTCCCTGTTACCTCTGACAGCTTTTTCTCTTTTCCTCTTTTTCCTGGGCCTGTTTCCTCAAACTGTTGTCCTGTCTCCTCAGACAGCGTACAATTCTTCTTTTGGCAGGGGTGTTGCCAAAACGCACACGCGCATATTTTTCATGCTTTTGTTCCTGGCAGACGGTGAGTCGCACACGTATTTAACATCTGTGCTTGCCCCGTGTGTCATGTACCCCTTCAGAGGTCATTCTAGGCTGCGAGTGACACGCATATGTTCATTCTTGTGTTTCTGGGTGCCACAGCGTAGTGCAGGTTTATTTTTCCACGCACGTGGTCTAGGAGGGGTTGCGTGCACCTTACTTCGCTTTTTTGGGGTGCCTGTGCGTTGCGTGACCCGTCATCTTTCCCCAGGGGTGACATACAGCCTTGCTAGAGCAGTAGGGTACGATTACCATCTGGTACCCAACCCCTTTGACCCCCAATTGCCCAGGACAATAGTTCACATCGACTCCCATACGCACAATAACAACAGTGCCATGGCTGGGAGGCGACCAAGCCGTAAGGGTGGCAAAGGTGGCCGAGCCCCAAGTGGTGGCCATGGTGGATCCAGTAGGGGACGTGGCCGTGACTTGCAGGGTGCCCCTAGCCCCCCATGTGTGGAGGAGCAGTCAGGGACACCCATGCCCCCCACCCCCCGGTTGAGGTTACCGTGGCTGACACCATCCATGCTCAGCCCTTGTTGGACCAGCCCACTGTGGAACCAGACCTGGCACAGGGTGACTCCATGGCTGACTTCCAGGTCAGCAGGTTTAGGCCATGTGCGCCGGTGAACGTTGGTGTCATCAGGCCACGTGGATCAGGGGCAGCTAGGTCATCTGCTGCCCCGCGTAGGCAGGCTGGGGAGGCTGCAGGGGCAGCTGCGGCTCCATCCACCCCACCTCTCACACACCCATCCAGGACAGTGTCAGTCCAAGTCCGTCATGCTGACATTCCCCCTGACACCATCACACTTCAGCTAATGCCTGCACCAACTCCCATGCTGAGTGTGCAATCCCACGCTCCTGCCCCTAGTGTCCAGAGCGGCGTAGGACACTCAGGATCCCCACCACCTTCCAAGCGGAAGAGGAAGAGTGCTCCTCCAGTAGAGGCTGATGCCCCAGACACGGCTACACAGTCCGGCCCGTCAAAGAAGCCCAGCTTCAATGAGGCCGAACTGAATGCATTTGTAGAGTATGTGTCCGCACATGACCGCGAAATGGTGATTGTTGCAGGATACAAGACCACACCTGCACAAGGTCAGGCACACTGGCAGACCATTGCGGACATCATAAGTGCCCTTGGAATCGTGAGGCGCACAGCTAATGAATGCTACAAGCGCTGGAATGACCTGATGCGCAGGGCAAAGAATAAGCTGGCCTCAAGTCATGCCGCAACTCTAGTGACTGGAGGTGGGTCTCCAGCAGACGACATAGAACTCACTCCACATGAGCAGGTTGCTGGGACCTACGTCACGGAGGAATAGATCCAAGGCATGGGAGAACTGGCAGATTACGAGGCATTGTCCGGTGAGTGCACATGCATGTGTGTGTCATCCATGTGCATGGTGTGTGTGGGAGGGCTTCTGTTTGGGTGCCAGGGGAGGGTGTGTGTGCCTGAGTGGTTCGGCTCACCCATGTGCCTCTTCCTATACATTCTTGGCACCAGCATTTGGGTATAGCAGCATCCCTTCGGCCAACATTAGACATCCAGCCCAACACCACGCCAGTTGCCCTTGGAGTGTCATCTTGCCACAACACTGTTGCTTATTTACCTCTGTTTATTCAGGCAGATTGTTTGCATACCCCCACTTTTACTCAGGATTTCTCAGTCCTATTGTCACATGTCTGACATGGCTATGGTACAGTGGACTGGCTCAGTTTCCTGGACATAATTAGTTTAGACATGTCCCTGTGCTATAGGACCATTTTTAACTGGCAGCTGCAGGTTAAACATTTGGACCATTACAATGAAAATAATTAATTATATGAGCAAACTGGACTGAATGAACAATTGGTGACCTCCTCTCCCTCTTCACTTCATGGCTAAGGTACATGCCATCTGTGTGATGGCATGTGTATTTGACCTGGCAATCACTGGCCAATGTGTGATGCCACTGCTAGGCAGCATGCAGCAAAGGTGTTCATCTTCCATCTTGGTGTCATCAATGTGTGCCATCTGCCTCCCCATCACACGCAGTGACGGCGCATGCCAGGGAGTGTTTTAGTCATGTGGGACATGTGTCAATCAAGTACTGTTTCTGTAGCCTCTCAGCCCTAATTGTGTGCCATAGTGCTAATGCCTGTTTCCATTTGTTTTCTTTTATGTCTTTGCAGGGGAAGACGCACTTGATACTGCTGTGGTTGTGGAGATGGTGCAGATCCAGGAGGGGTCTGAGGGCCGACCGACCACCAGTGAGGGACGTGGTGTGGTGGTGGGTGGGAACCCACAACTGCTGCAGGTCGTGCTCTCAAGGGGTGTCTTTGGCTGCACCTCCCCCGAGCTGTATTCAGGTGTCGATTCGGATGATGAGACCTACGTGCCGTCGCAGGTGAGTGTTCCTGGGAGGGATTCTGTTCTGTCCGACCCACCTGCACCAGGGTTAGAACTCTCAATGGGGATGTCAGTGTTGGCAGGTACGCCTTTGGTGGTTACGGATGCAGGGTCACACTCTGCGACATCTGATCCTGTTCCTGGGCCAGCAGATCAGAGGGGGAATGCAGTCCTGCAGCCTCAGGCAGTGCCGGCACAGCAAGGCACAGTTCGCCTTGCCCCAGACAGGTGTGGTGCCCGCCGATGTGGTGGCCGTACGCCACCTGGCAATACCGCATGGGAGCAATCCATTTACGGTATGGCAACCCAACAGGCAGCATCATCAGAGATGATGGCTCAGGCCATGGATAGGGTGGCCACTTCCATTGTCCCCCCCGAAAGGCTGATGGAGCGACTACAGCAGGCAACCGACTCCATCTGCCAGTCACACTGGGAGGACATGTTGGCGTCCGATAGGGACAGGCGGGCGGCACTGGCGACTCTGCAGGTAGCCATCTCCATAGAGTCCCAGGGCCACAGGGAAGCCCTGAGGCTGGAACTCCTTCACCTCAGGACGACTCTAGTTGAGCTTGAGGCTTCAACAAACCGAAGGACAGAACAGCAGCTGGAGCGTCTCACCCGTACGCTCTCAGCTGAGATGCAGGCAACTAGGGCGGAGGTCCGGGCATCCCGTGAGTTGTTGCATGGGGACCTCCGCACACTTATACTCCAGAACGAGACGTACCACACCCGCATGCTTGCAGCCATGGAGGAACAGACTAGGGCTTTGCGTGGGCTGCCTCCCATAGTGCCACCACCTCCTGATGCAGCTGCAGAGGGTGAGGATAGCGACAGCAGTGATACTCCCACAATAGGGTAGCCGTGTAGGCCATGAGCCCATGGAGGGGCTTTTTTTCGCAAGATCCACACAGGTGGGTTTTGGTGTGCACCCTGTCCTCAGACCTCCTGGGTGCCCCCCCCCCCCCCGGGCCCATTAATGGCCATTTTTGATTTTTTTTTTTGGGACAGTGTGTTAACTTGTGTGGCTCCCGTGGGCATACGCTGCATTGGCTGGATTTGGTTCAGATGCTTGGGTTTTTGTCACACACACCCCTCCTGCTTTCCGTTTCCATGGGCTTGCAAAGGGTGTGCCCAAGTGACATTGACGTACATGGTGACATTGGACTCCCATGAGCTGTGTGGGCAGTCTGTAGTCAATACTGTGTATACATTCATAGTGCATATTGTTGTTGTATTGTACACTGCATGGTGTATTGATATGTGTCTCTGCATCCATCTCATCCTCCATATTTGCAGGTCCATTCCTCATGTCTTCACAATGCGGTCCACCTTGGAACTAGAGTCCATGTTGTAAGCAGTGCACCTACACTCTTGCGTGGCGCTAACACTGTATACTTGGAAGTGTTCGGAGGGCTGTCATCATCAGGTGGTGAGGCTAGCTAATTTTTAAGTCTGTATGTCATGTTTAAGGTAGGTTGGAGGTTGTGTACGTGATTGGTATTCTTGGTAAGTATTTGGTAATGTGGGTTGTAGGTCCTGCATTACTGTGAGCATTTCATGTGTGGACATGTTTCCATTAGGGGCACTGTAGCTGGTGACACTTGGGGCATGTTGTGGGGATTCATGTCTTTCCTCTCACATTGCATGACATGCGATGGTGTGTTGTGTGGCCGTGCCGGGGAGGGGGTGGGTGACATGGCACTGTTTTCATGTAGTATTTTGTGAGTGGGTATTCATTTCTGCAGCATGGAAGTGTCTTTTCATGACACTGCATTGGTGGTGTTTGTGTAGGTAGGGATGCACACATTGTGACACTTCCACATGAACAATCTCAGGCTGCTATGGTTCTGACAGTTGACAGTCCCTTGTTCGTCTTAATTGTCAGGTCAAGTCATCATTGCTTATCAGATGGTATGTGCCAGGCCTGTGTGCACTCCACTTGGGTGTGATTTCTATGTGAAGTAATTAGCCACCAGCTGCGTACGGGCTGCCTCACCCCGTGCCCTCTCCCCTCCCATGCGCAGCGGCCGTGCATGTGGTTGGGGACGTGGGGGCACCACCATGTCCACAGCCAGGCCACGGCGTGTTGCAACATTGTGCAGGACACATGCTGCCACTATGATCCTGCACACTACTGGGGGCGCATATAACAGCTGCCCGCCAGAACGGTCAAGGGAGCGAAAGCGTGACTTGAGCACTCCGAATGTGCGCTCCACTATGCCCCGGGCTGTGTTGTATCTTACCTCTGGAGGCGTGATGGGGTTCCGAATTGGCGTCATCATGTGGGTGCTCAGAGGGTAGGTACTGTCCCCTGGTGAGGAGGTGAGGGGTATCATTAGTGGGGTAGTGACATAACTCTGCATCTGACATGCATGCACGTGCAGTGGCATTCATACTCACTAAGCAGCCATGTATCGCCATGCCGCCCAGCTTCTAGGTCCCGGCTTAGGGTAGACATTCAGTAAATGAAGCTGTCGTGGGTGGACCCTGGATAGTTGGCATATACTGAGGTGATGATTCCCTTAGCATTACATACTACCTGCACGTTGATGGAATGCCAGTGCTTGCGGTTCCTATAGATGTGCTCAGATGCCCTGGGGGGACGTAGTGCCACATGGGTGGAGTCAATGGCACCTAGCACTTTTGGGAATTGTGCCACACCGTAGAAATCGAGGGTGGCAGCCTGCCTTTCTGCAGGTGTCCTGGGCAGGTATATGTGCCTACGGACTGATGGGCGTGCAGTGATGATGTTCAAGACCTGGTGTAGGCAGCGTGACTGCGTGGCCTGTGACACCCCACCCACTGTGGCACTTGTCCGCTGAAATGATCCTGTGGCCAAGAAGTGCAGTACATTGAGGACCTTCTCCAGGGGGCTGAGTGCTTGGGAGCACAGGGTGGGTGATGTGAGGTCATCCTCCCACTCACTGACCAGGTCCAGTATTATGTGTGGGGGAAACCTGTACCTCCCATACACCTGGTCATCAGGCATCCCAAAAAGGCTGGTTCTGGGAGTGAAAATTCGGGCCCTCACTATCCTCCTCCTCCTCCTTTGGTAACCCACGGCCACTGCTGCTAGGAATGGTATATTCATCCTGGCGTATGAGCTTGTTTGTTGTTTGCGCGCACCTTTATGCTGCGCGGGTCGACGTACGCCTGCTTCAGGCTGGCGTACGTGTCTCAGGATTGGGCCATTTATTTTTCAGCACGTCGTAGGCGAACGTGTGAATCTTCCCGCCCACCCCTGGAATACATGTACCCCACTCTCACAGGCCCAGTCGCGTGTGGAAGTTCACGCGCACCCCGTAGTACACGTACCCAGGCCAATTGCGTGTGGGACTTCCCGCGCACCCCGAAGTACACGTACCCAGGCCAATCGCGTGTGGGACTTCCCGCGCACCCCGAAGTACACGTACCCAGGCCAATCACGTGTGGAATTTCATGCGCACCCCGAAGTACACGTACCCAGGCCAATCGCGTGTGGGACTTCCCGCACACCCCGTAGTACACATACCCAGGCCAATTGCGTGTGGAACTTCCCGCGCACCCCGAAGTACACGTACCCAGGCCAATCGCGTGTGGGACTTCCCGCGCACCCCGAAGTACACGTACTCAGGCCAATCGCGTGTGGAACTTCCCACGCACCCCGAAGTACACGTACCCAGGCAAATTGCACAGCTGGGGGGTGGGGGTGCAGGGGGACATGTGTGGGAGCCTGATGGAGGCTGCCCCTGCACTGCTGGGGAGTGGGGGTGATAGGGGACATGAGTGGGGGCCTGGTGGAGGCTGCCCTTGTACTGCTGGGGGGTGGGGGTGGTGGGAGACATGAGTGGGGGCCTGGTGAAGGCTGCCCCTGCACTGCTGGGGGGTGGGGGTGATGGGAGACATGAGAGGGGGCCTGGTGGAGACTGCCCCTGGTGGCTGGGGAGCGGGGGTGCAGGGGGACACCTGTGGGAGCCTGGTGGAGGCTGCCCCTGGTGGCTGGGGGGTGGGGGTGGTGGTAGACATGGGTGTGGGCCTGGTGGAGGCTACCCCTGCACTGCTGGGGGGTGGGGGTGGTGGTAGACATGAGTGGGGGCCTGGTGGAGGCTGCCATTGGTGGCTGGGGGGTGGGGGTGCAGGGGGACATGTGTGGGAGCCTGGTGGAGGCTGCCCCTGGTGGCTGGGGGGTGGGGGTGCAGGGGGACATGTGTGGGAGCCTGGTGGAGGCTGCCCCTGCACTGCTGGGGGGTGGGGGTGATGGGAGACATGAGTGGGGGCCTGGTGGAGGCTGCCCCTGCACTGCTGGGGGGTGGGGGTGATGGGAGACATGAGAGGGGGCCTGGTGGAGGCTGCCCCTGGTGGCTGGGGAGTGGGGGTGCAGGGGGACACGTGTGGGAGCCTGGTGGAGGCTGCCCCTGGTGGCTGGGGGGTGGGGGTGGTGGTTTTTCATGGGTGGGGGCCTGGTGGAGGCTGCCCCTGCACTGCTGGGGGTGGGGGTGGTTGTAGACATGAGTGGGGGCCTGGTGGAGGCTGCCCCTGCACTGCTGGGGGTGTGGGGGTGATGGGAGACATGAGTGGGGGCCTGGTGGAGGCTGCCCCTGCACTGCTGGGGGGTGGGGGTGATAGGGGACATGAGTGGGGGCCTGGTGGAGGCTGCCCCTGGTGGCTGGGGGGTGGGGGTGCAGGGGGACATGTGTGGGAGCCTGGTGGAGGCTGCCCCTGCACTGCTGGGGGGTGGGGGTGATGGGAGACATGAGTGGGGGCCTGGTGGAGGCTGCCCCTGCACTGCTGGGGGGTGGGGGCGATGGGAGACATGAGTGGGGGCCTGGTGGAGGCTGCCCCTGCACTGCTGGGGGGTGGGGGTGATAGGGGACATGAGTGGGGGCCTGGTGGAGGCTGCCCCTGGTGGCTGGGGGGTGGGGGTGCAGGGGAACATGTGTGGGAGCCTGGTGGAGGCTGCCCCTCGTGGCTGGGGGGTAGGGGTGGTGGTAGACATGGGGGGGGCCTGGTGGAGGCTGCCACTGCACTGCTGGGGGGTGGGGGTGGTGGTAGACATGAGTGGGGGCCTGGTGGAGGCTGCCCCTGCACTGCTGGGGGGTGGGGGTGATGGGAGACATGAGTGGGGGCCTGGTGGAGGCTGCCCCTGCACTGCTGGGGGGTGGGGGTGGTGGTAGACATGAGTGGGGGCCTGGTGGAGGCTGCCCCTGGTGGCTGGGGTGTGGGGGTGGTGGTAGACATGAGTGGGGGGCTGGTGGAGGCTGCCCCTGCACTGCTGGGGGGTGGGGGTGGTGGGAGACATGAGTGGGGGCCTGGTGGAGGCTGCCCCTGCACTGCTGGGGGGTGGCGGTGGTGGTAGACATGGGTGGGGGCCTGGTGGAGGCTGCCCCTGGTGGCTGGGGGGTGGGGGTGGTGGTAGACATGGGTGGGGGCCTGGTGGAGGCTGCCCCTGCACTGCTGGGGGGTGGGGGTGGCGGTAGACATGGGTGGGGGCCTGGTGGAGGCTGTCCCTGCACTGCTGGGGGGTGGGGGTGGTGGTAGACATGGGTGGGGGCCTGGTGGAGGCTGCCCCTGCACTGCTGGGGGTGGGGGTGGTGGTAGACATGGGTGGGGGCCTGGTCGAGGCTGCCCCTGGTGGCTGGGGGGTGGGGGTGCAGGGGGACATGTGTGGGAGCCTGGTGGAGGCTGACCCTGGTGGCTGGGTGGTGGGGGTGCAGGGGGACATGTGTGGGAGCCTGGTGGAGGCTGCCCCTGCACTGCTGGGGGGTGGGGGTGGTAGTAGACATGAGTGGGGGCCTGGTGGAGGCTGCCCCTGCACTGCTGGGGGGTGGGGGTGATGGGAGACATGAGTGGGGGCCTGGTGGAGGCTGCCCCTGCACTGCTGGGGGGTGGGAGTGGTGGTAGACATGAGTGGGGGCCTGGTGGAGGCTGCCCCTGCACTGCTGGGGGGGTGGGGATGCAGGGGGACATGTGTGGGGGCCTGGTGGAGGCTGCCCCTGGTGGCTGGGAGGTGGGGGTGGTGGTAGACATGGGTGGGGGCCTGGTGGAGGCTGCCCATGGTGGCTGGGGGGTGGGGGTGCAGGGGGACATGTGTGGGAGCCTGGTGGAGGCTGCCCATGGTGGCTGGGGGGTGGGGGTGCAGGGGGACATGTGTGGGAGCCTGGTGGAGGCTGCCCCTGCACTGCTGGGGGGTGGGGGTGGTGGTAGACATGAGTGGGGGCCTGGTGGAGGCTGCCCCTGCACTGATGGGGGGTGGGGTTATAGGGGACATGAGTGGGGGCCTGGTGGAGGCTGCCCCTGGTGGCTGGGGGGTGGGGGTGCAGGGGGACATGTGTGGGGGCCTGGTGGAGGCTGCCCCTGGTGGCTGGGGGGTGGGGCTGGTTGTAGACATGAGTGGGGGCCTGGTGGAGGCTGCCCCTGCACTGCTGGTGGGTGGGGGTTATAGGGGACATGAGTGGGGGCCTGGTGGAGGCTCACCCTGGTGGCTGGGGGGTGGGGGTGCAGGGGGACATGTGTGGGAGCCTGGTGGAGGCTGCCCCTGGTGGCTGGGGGGTGGGGCTGGTGGTAGACATGGGTGGGGGCCTGGTGGAGGCTGCCCCTGCACTGCTGGGGGGTTGGGGTGGTGGTAGACATGAGTGGGGGCCTGGTGGAGGCTGCCCCTGCACCGCTGGGGGGTGGGGGTGATAGGGGACATGAGTGGGGGCCTGGTGGAGGCTGCCCCTGGTGGCTGGGGGGTGGGGGTGCAGGGGAAATGTGTGGGAGCCTGGTGGAGGCTGCCCCTGGTGGCTGGGGGGTGGGGGTGATGGGAGACATGTGTTGGTGATCAGTAGTGCAAGGTGACATGTGGGTTTGCTGGTGGGCATGGCCATGGTGGATGGGTTGCCTGTGGGACATGAGCAGGGGTGCAGGGTAGTACCCTGTGGTGTGGGCTGCCTGCAGGGGCCGTGGAGGGTGTAGAGGGAACACCTGGGAGGACCCACATGGCCAAATCACGTGTAGCATTCCCCGGCACCACCGAAATACACGTACCCTGCTGAAATCGCGTGTGAATCTTCCCGCGCACCTCGGAATACACATACCCAGGCCAATCGCGTGTGAAACTTCCCGTGCACCCCGAAGTACACGTACCCAGGCCAATCGAGTGTGGAACTTCCCGCACACCCCCACCTACCCAGGCCAATCGCGTGTGGAACTTCCCGTGCACCCCGTAGTACACGTACCCAGGCCAATCGCGTGTGGAACTTCCCGCGCACCCCAAAGTACACGTACCCAGGCCAATCGCGTGTGGAACTTCCCGCGCACCCCCACCTACCCAGGCCAATCGTGTGTGGAACTTCCCGCGCACCCCGAAGTACACGTACCCAGGACAATCGTGTGTGGGACTTCCCGCGCACCCCCACCTACCCAGGCCAATCGCGTGTGGAACTTTCCACGCACCCCGTAGTACACATACCCAGGCTAATCGCATGTGGAACTTCCCGTGCACCCCAAAGTACACGTACCCAGGCCAATCGCGTGTGGAACTTCCCACGCACCCAAAGTACACGTACCCAGGCCAATTGTGGGTGGAACTTCCCGCGCACCCCCACCTACCCAGGCCAATCGCGTGTGGAACTTCCCGCGCACCCCGTAGTAAACGTACCCAGGCTAATCGCGTGTGGAACTTCCCGCGCACCCCGAAGTACACGTACCCAGGCCAATCGCGTGTGGAACTTCCCACGCACCCAGGAACACGCGCACACGCTATTTTTCACACATCGGGTGTCCGTGTTTGTCGGTGCCCCTTTGCACCTCATGTGTCCTAGAGGGCCACTGTATGGCCCATTCACCATGGCTGTATATGGGTGCTTTTTGTTAGCGCACATTTTGGTGCACATATTTTTAAGTCGCAGGGGCGCTACCACCTGCTTTCTTGTGGCGTACTTGTTTGGCCCTGTGCGCATCTTTGACCGTGCGCTGGTTTGCCCTATTCGATTCCATGAATACGGGTTGTAGGCGAGCGTGTGGGCGTTCCGCGCACTTGCCTCCTGTACTTCCCCCGTGACGCCCATATTTTCACGCGTTGTTCCCCATTCCGAGTGTTATGCACCGTGTTCCGCCTACTTTTGTGATGTGCGCCGCGCTATGTGCGATTTCGCAGTGGCCGTGGCGCACGCTGTTGGATGACCTGTGCGCCGGCGTGCGCTGCGCACATTTTTAGCGCACATCCAATGTTTTTCTCGCGCACGGACTTCCATAAATCGCTGTGCGCTGGTTTCCCTGCGATTTTCTCACTTGCACTGCGATTTTCACACTTGCACTGCGATTCGCACGTTTTGGCACCTCTGCGCGGGAATTTTCGGCACACATTATTTCCATGAATCGACCCCAGAGTTGCTACATGCGAAGAATGTACGGAAAGCTAAAGAAAAATGTTGCCAGTTTTAAACGGGACAACATTATTAATATGTAAAATAACACTAGTCTATGTATTCACCTGTAATACTATAAATACAAAATGTTGGTATATGTTTAAAATGAAACACCAGTGTATCATCTTTTCATTTTCTTGACAGTGTTTAAATTGAAATGTGATCCTTATTCACAATATAAGGAACGCAACAGGGTGAAGTATAACAGATATTTAATCAGAATGGTTTTCATTTTTTCAATACAATAGAAGTAATTAAGCCCTTTCACACCCACAGAATGAATAGCGGGATTAAGAAGCATTTGGAAATGCTTGTTTTGTTGTCTTGTGAAACTGAACAAAAATTCACTTCTAACCTCCTTATAAATTCCAACAGAGGTGGATTATGTTCCCATGTGACTGGTCTGGGCCTTTCGGAGTAGAACTGTATCTGTTGTCAAGAAAATCATTTACGTTCACACAAATAAAAGGCCATCTGGACTAGGCTCCTCTGAAAGTAGCCTAGTTCAAAGATAAATGCTTAAAAATACTTTTTATTGAAATTGCTCCAAGTTCAATTTCATGATGGTCTCACTTATAAGCATTACAACCCAAGATGTTTCCCCATGTCAAACTTCAAACAGATTTCATTGGACTTTATGTGGAACCTTTGACATTACCTAAGGCAATACACCAACCAAATGGTTAGCCGAATGGATATTCAAACAATGGAGGCTGTGCTTCAGAAAATTCTGGCTAAATATTAGCTGAGGGCAGGGCTGGATCTTTTAATTAAATTTAAAGTTCATAATATTTTGAAGCTTGACTTATTAAAACACAGAACATGATTCCACTTATGAAATTACAACCACACCCGTTACAAACAAGCCAAACATGTGTCTTTTAACACAGAGAGTATCCTATTTCATAAGAAACACATATGAATTGTATATGCTTTATAGTTAATAATGTTTTTAATAATGAATGGATTTATTAATAAATATGTCACACATTAATTTCAGGTATCTACCCATATTTCATCATTGTGGCATGTTTATACAAGAAAATAAAGCATAACATTGATTTTGCATTTAAAACTATTAAGAGCAGATTGGGTCCCTACCCTTTTCTTTTCACATGTACAGAAATTGACATCCACCAATGAAGATTGAGGCATGTATACAAAAGGAGTGCCAGAGGCAAGTGAATGACAATAATTTAACCAATCAAATAGTGTGACATAAGGGTGGGAATGTTGTACAGTGTAAAGAAGAGGAAACAGAGGGAATAGGATTCTGACTCTGAAATAAAAAGTTTCAGGCAAGGAAAACACCTGTTCCAAATGGATGTGTTCTGAAATGAGATCATATATGAAGATGGCCAAGCCTTGTCCATGAGAGAATCTGAACCAACTTAAACCAGAGGCAGACCAGCTTTCATGGAAAATGAAAGGGTCCAGAAGAGGCCAGCAAGCTGAGAATTCCCTAGGAACTACTGAGGTTCTCTGCTGGCTTTGTGCCTTCAATCTTAAATAGTTAATCAACACTAGAATGAAAACCCAATGTAATAGATCAACACCTATAAGTATTTCCCTGTTATGCCACTGGGCTACAGGGAAATTGGGCAGGTCCTTTCCATTAGGGTGCACTCATTCCAAATAGAATATCCTGAGATTTGTGTGTCAATTGAAACAGTGCTTACCATTATATTTAAAGTACAGTGAGATTTGACTGCATGCAGAATGCCGACTATTGTCTGCACACAGAGCACAGGGACTGACAAATTATTCGTCACAGAAAGGAATTTTGATATTTTAGCTTACTAGTTATAGTTAGATCCTGTTTTTATTGTACTCAAACTTGATGTAGATTACATTTAAATAAATACAAACATTTGTTCTCTGTGCTGTGGGCACTGTGTGAAATGAATAATTCCCAGCACCAATTGTGCAGAAGGTGCAAATGATAATTAAAATAAGAAGAATCCTTGTAGTTTTCACACATGTATAGTCCATATTGGGCTGCAGTTCAAACTGCTGTGGACCATAGCCTAATGACGTATTGTGTGATAGGGTAAGATCTGTGAAAGCCATAGATATTTTATTTTTAAATGTGAAGTGTAAAAGAAAATGGAATTATGATCCCAATATCAAACCCTCTGTCCTCTCTTGATGTTGCACAGTTGGGAAAAGACTGCACATCATTGGGAGCCAATCAGCAAAGTGAGAGGTATACTCAGCCTTGTATTAGAACATGACAAAACCATATTCCTATTTTGGTTGGGTGGAGCAACACCCAGTGTATTCTAAATGTATAGCACTGCTTTCCAGACCCCGATCTGCAGGATTCTGATGCAATTCATTTTAGCCTGCATTTAAATTGCATGCATATGAGCTTGAAACCTGAAACACCACATTGACACAGGAAATGGGCATTCATTTAGACATGGTTATGTCAAGGTCAGTAATACTGTTTGAATATGCTTTTATAAAATACCAAGTGAAATAGAATGTTTGAATTGAAGAGAATACGTTAAAACACTGGCCGACAAGCAGCAATTTATCATTGTAGGTGAATATCTAGAAATATATGTAATTGATTTAAAGAGTGACCATGTGTGTGCAACCTCCTCCCCTAGCGAGATTTCATAGGCACGCCTATTCTAATTGTGTATATCATTTTTCGTACCCATATATTTTATTATGTTGGCTTCCCCTGCATGAAGTAAGTTCTTTTCCCAGAATGTGGGGTGAGCCTGTTTATCAGGGAGTGCTAAATTGGTAATGGACACTTACTGAAAAAACAATATACTAACAAATACATCTTACAAATGATTTTTTTTATTCTTCCATTGAAACTTTTCACACTTAAAATAATAAATAAATAGAACCATTCATTCAAAGTAATATACAGAAATATACATAGAATTATATCAAATCACACAAGAATCCCATCTTCAATATACAAAATGTGCAATTGAATATATTTGATCCTCATTATAAATAGTTTCCCTGGAATAACACATTTAATTCAGCTAAATTTAATTTCCTGTCTAATCTATGTTTCTTTTACAACAGAGCCCTTAATTAGGCAGTGTTACGGAGAGTTTTAATGTTAGTGTTTCTCCCACCTTAGAGACCCTCAGCTCTTTTGCTGAACTGTAGGACTTTTTAATTTTAACCCTGGAGTGAGTGATTATGTGTTTCCTCTGTTTTGGAGTCTGACAAACCCCATAGGCATATACTTTTTGTATGGTGACACACAGCACCTTCAGTGCAGTGTCACTGAGAAGTCCTTTGGATTTCTCTTAAGGGTTAAATACCTTTCCTTGTGTGAACTACTGTTCCAAAGAATAGTAAAGTGAAATTGACTTTATTTACTTGTTCTCTTTGTAGGTCCAGCACACCGCATCGTATGTGGAGTGCTGGCGGTTACCTAGCAGCCCCTTATCTTACAACCTCATGTAAAAAAAATATGTTACCCTCCCTACTTTAAATGGCTGGTGGCAGTGGTTTAATTTTCCTACCATTGTAATTTTCTACCGCAGGCTGAATCCACAGTTGTAGTATAGCATCCATGGGTGACCATTTTCTCAAAATGGCCCCAGTCTTCTTTTTTTGCTATTTCTGTTTGTGAGGTCTTTCTGGGTTTTTCTCTGTGTGTCAAGGTAGATTTGAGTCCTTTGTGTGTTTTGCCTTTGGCAGGCTTCAGCCTTGAAGTCCACCTCTGGCTCCAGTGTGTCTGGAAAGGCATGCTGTGAGGGAGGTTCCTGAAACTCCCCTGTCCTTTGTCTCTAGGAATGCCTGAATGCAACTAGTCCTGATTGGCTGTGTGATTGACATCCTAGGCTGTGCATGAATGGGAGAAACCTGCTTAAAAGGTGAGGTTTTGGGATTAGAGTCAGAGTCAGCCACTGGGAGAAACACCCGACGAAGAAACTGTGTACGAAGCTTGCTGCAGCCTCCTGGATCTTTGAATTACATGGTGAAGCTCTGCTGCTGTGCTGAAACTCCTTTTTCAATTCGACAGAGAAGCTCCTGAAGGGACGACTTCTTCCATTGGGTTAGTGGGACCAACTAACCCTGGGATGAACTCCACTGGACCATCTTCCCAAAGTGGCCTGTACATCTTCGCTGCTGCAAGAACCAAGTGCCAGGGGTCGAGAAATCCATATTCAAGTGCAACATCTGACATCGGCCAGAACTCCAGGAGAATCCTAAGGACCTTCCAGAAGCAGGACGACCAGAGCTCAAGTCCCCTCACCAGAGTGTAGTATCCAAGGAGTGAAGGAAGTCCAACCGGTATCCAAGATCCGCAGTGGCGCTGTTTACCAAGTGCTGAAACCGCAAAGTGCTGCTGAACCAAAAAGAACCTGTAGCTGCCGACGACCTCCAAATTGCTGCCACAGCAGCCCCCAGACGTCCTTGTTCTTGTCCCCGCAGCTGAGGCACACAAACCCAGGGTCTGCATCACTGCAATAGGACAGAAACTAGCTAGACCACTCTTCTTCAAACCAGAGGTACTGTTTAGACTTGGCGTACTTACCTCATCTTCTTTGAGCTGTGCTTTTCTCAGTTGAGACTTACAGTGGACTACGTTTAGAGTTGATTCCAACTCTACTTTTCACAGGCTTCACAGCTTGTGACCCTACAAGTGATTTTTCTGCAAACTCTTTAAACTTTAGCAAGATCTTTGTTATCTAAGAATTGCCTCAGCTCCATAGACTGTGCTCCAATTGATGTTGGCTGTCTTGGCCCCTGCATATTCTTCTAGCCCATTGACTTTAATATTGTTTGTCCCTCATAAGTGGTAACATCTTTTAGCTGTTATTGCTGGGAAAGTCTTGTCCAGATATCATTGGGAGATTTAGTTGTTCTCACATATACTGAGAACCTGTTTAACCTTTTCACTTCCTAAAAACTTTCCTTTCTGCAACCTCAGAATCTGCAAAGTATAGCTAGTATGATACATGAATGCCATTACTGTCCTTGCGAATGAAGTCACCTCAGGGTGTAGGAATTGTGTAAGAAGCATACCATAGATTACCCACTAACTTAGTCTGAGTCTGAAAAGTGATTTTAAAGTATATTTACATTGTGACAGGAATTGCCTTTTTAAAGAACGCTTACTTAAAACTTGATGTTACTTAAATAAATAAGTATTTATAACTGAAAACTTGACTGTAAGTGTTACTTGGTTACTTGTATTGACACATTTCATTACTACAGCTCACATTTACCCCTCTTAAGATAGGCCTAGCTGCTCAATCACGCTACCAACTTGTGTAGTACAGACTTATGCCAAAAGGTTGGTTACCTAATACAAAGCAGTTAAGTGTTGTGTAGTGTCACACAGTGTTACTACATCAATTCCTACCTAACAGACAGGCCCCTCCATATAACATTAGATTTAGGGTAATTTTATTAGAATATTGTGTTTAAAAATCATATTACTGCAATGGGTTGGGGGACTTTATTTCCTGTGAGGATGCTATACCAAAAGTACTTCAATCAATCTGCAGAATGTACACATTTTCCAAACAGCCTGTTTCTTAATTCACCCTTATGCAGTACATCTTGTAGTCAGATGTTGGTATCACTTAGACACTTCAGAGCCCAGACCTCTCATTTGATTTATTTCCCCCGTTGGCAATATATTAAATCTAGAGCACATACGCTAGGAGTCCCAATAGACATTTGGAAATGTGGCTACATAACTAGGTAGAAGATCTAAGCCTCTAATATCCATAGATAGGTGTGAGTAAAGTTTATACAATAATGTGTTCTCCTGTGTTTTGCACCAATTTGAGTGGAACAATTTTTTCTTGGTTACCATTGGAATCAGAAATTAAAATTTCAATGTTAGAAACAATCAGTTCCACCAAATTATTACAATCATTTGTTAAACTAACGAAGGGACCCATTACCTCTTTGGTCATAACCTTATTCACAGCCTGATATAGGGTCACCTCTCCAGGGTTTAAAATATTTCAAAGAATGTGCTGTTTCTTGCAATGGCACAATCCTTCTATTGAGACAGGAGCCAATTCATGCCTTATGATAGTGATCACAAAACAATAAGGCATCAATAGTACACTTCTCCAAATTCTACCTTCAAATGTTTCTAAATAAATGTTCTTTATGTTTTGATTTACAACCAGATCATATGTCAAGGCTATAATCAATTTCCTTTTTATAAAATGAAATAAGTGGCAAGATGGAGATTCTACTATATCTGGTGCTCATCTTTTTCATCTGACTGGCCGTAGCCTCTGGCTTTGTCCTCGCCATGAGTAACACTTGATTGAAATAGGCTGAGAGTCTGTACCCCAAAAATGTGAGATCCTCCATGGTAGTAAGTCTTGCTTCATCTAATGTCCATTTAAAATCAATTGTTTTTGGTTTTGCCTCTGCATAGTGAAACTCATCATTTTGGTTTTGCTGGCATTGATACACAGATAGTTTTCAGTGACAAACATACCAAAGGCCATAATTAGTCTTTGCAACCCAATATGAGTGCCATCCATGAGGATAATATCATCTGCATATGCATGCCAGCACATTTTAATATTTCCTCATTTTGGCAGTACAAAAGACATTTTATCTAAGTGCTTCCCAATACCAGGTACCAGCACACACCCCTGTCTCAACCCCTTAGAAATTGGGATGACGTTTGTGTTTGCACCCTCCATATGAAATCCCACACGTATGTGTTTTTCATTGTAAATTTCCATAAGACCCTCCAGTAATTCAACAGGTAGATGTCACATTTGACGCTGCTGTCGCAATTCTGTCTGATTAACCGTGCCGTAATCCATTCTATGCAGGCAATACATGTAGAGGGGGCATATTTAGTCCATGCAATCTGGACAAAACCATTCAATTGATAATTTCTCCCAAAGGCCTCAATCCCAACTGATGGTCAGGACGTAGGCCTGGGGAAACAATGAACCTTTGCAGTTATTTGTTGACCTCATTCTTAAAAATCTTACTAGAGATCAGATAGAGTGTACCTCGGTGGGGATAACAGAGGTGGAGAAGGAGCAACAATTATTTTTAAGATGGAGGAAATATTAGCATGTGTCACTGAGTAAAGGATGTTTACTTGTGTGAAAAAGCATTAAGCTGGTCAGTTCTTTGATGATGGTGTGAGCATTGTGATAACTTCTTTAAATTATCTACAGGTCAGATTTCCATTTTCAGATTTGATGATTTTATTTTATTTGATGTCAGTCATATTTGGGATGAGCTCATGGGTTTGAAGGTGATGATGTTTGCATAGGAAGTGTGATGACATCACCAGGTCATCACCCATTGATGGAGAATAGGTAGCTCTGGTGACAGGGGGAGCCACCAGCTCCATGGTTTGATCATTAGAATAGATACATGGAGGTTACCTAAGAAACTCCCTGAGGTTCCCCTAAACTTCTATCACTAACAACATCTGCAACGGATTGCACACGAGTGATGGAGTCCTTAGCAGCAGCCTGTTAACTTTCTTGAACACGAATTACCTAAACAGCCCCCAGAATAGTGATGGAAACATGCACACTATATTATGATGAAAAAGGTGACCATTTAGCTTTATGCCCCAGAATGTACAGGCTGAAAGAGAAAGAAGAGAATAGAAGACAAGCTAAGAAAAGACAAGAAAACACCACTCCCTGAAAGATTTCACAAAAATTAGGTAGTCACAAAAAAGTTCACAATTAGTTTAGCGCTTCTCCTGTATCAATGCTTCGACAGGTCTCAGTGAGTAGCTCAACCGGCGCTCGTGAGCCATGTCATGAAGTGTGAACTGGAACCAAATGTAATTTCTCCAACCGCAGTAGGATGCACACAGACTGTGCATCCATGCTTACCATGCTAGAAACAAGAGACACACACTTACTGTCAATTAGGAATGCTGGAGAGCAGAATTAATAGGGATGCCTGATCCCAAAATGGCAGATAGGACTTGTATCATCTCTGACTAAGGAGCCTGAGGTTTTGGCTAATTTTCATTACTGAACCAAAACCCTTGCATGATGTCGAATGAAAGAAGAGACCAGTAACATGGGCAGGGTCTGGAATCATTACAAAAGGACCAATAAAACTTCACAAAGCCAATGGAAATATGGACCCATTAATCAGCACACACATTCAGAAAAGTGGTTTTACAACACACCTATAAAATATGTGCACTTCATTTAATATTGTAGGTTTTAGGATGGCATTCCAGAGAGTGGGTTGTATTGCATAATCATGAGGATGAAGTAGAGTCAATGGTTTGGATTTGCTTTGGCCAAGGTAAATAGGACAACTATTCTGTAGTAAATGGAACTAGTAATTGCTAGGCAAATTAGACCAAGAGATAGACCACGCCAGGTTGAAGAAACAGGATGGACTCAAGAGGCTGCTAAGATCCTCAGACCAAAGGTTGACAGGAACATGCCTTGATGAAGAAGCCAATAAATCACCAGATGGGGCTGCTAGCAAAGATCTCAACAGCTCAAATGAAAATCTTGAAACAATTTGATAACCCTAGTAAAAGAAGACAAAGTCCCACCCAAAAGTAACCAAGCAAAGATGAGATTTCCTACTGAAAACCATATAAATACCCCTAGGGGAAGAGCGCTGCATTAAGGGGCTTGCAGCGTTAGCAGTGTCCAGGTGGCCATATCATTCCATGGTGCTTCCCAGGATAAGTGCAAAAACAAAGAAAGGCTCTAAGGCGCCCAAACCTCCATGCGACAGTTATTGATTTGCTGAACACTCTTCTGGGTGGGTGATCAGGTGTTTCATACTGAGAATAGCCACTATACTAAGGACATTAGGTCGTTTTACAGTAGCTCTCAAAGGGTTCAATCTATTCCACTCCTTCCAACACTTATTTTAGTTCTCTATTGACTAGGCATTCCTCCCATTCATCAGTCTGTCTTTGGAAACAACAAGAAAAACAAAACCCTAAGAAAACATTGACCTGCAACCAGAGGGTATACCTACCTCATGAATCGGTGTAGATGTACCATTCACTTACTGCTAACGAAGGGTACCTCTTTATTTGTTCCCCAAAGGAAGATTATTTTCTGGGTTTAATCTACCAGAGTGCCCAGGAAGCCAGTACTATTTATGATGCCCCCCCTTCTCTTTCCTGCTCTCACCCTGTGTTCACAAATTAACCTCATCATAACTTGATTAATGTTATTTTCATGCTCTTGATTGCTCTTCTCATCCCTTCTGACAACAGAAGATAACAGTTTTGCAGAAAGTAAAGGCGATGTCTCATGATCTAGAATCAACGATTCCCACTGTTATTAAGTTGAAGACAGTCTGAAGGTTTGTTTTCTATTTTGCAGTGTCCCCAGGGGAGCATATTCTTTGAAAGGCAATTTTGGGGTAGATCATCTTTAGCTCTGATCACTGAGTTTGCTGCCCCAGTGATCTAATTGGCACAGCTGAACTCTTTTATTTTTGTTTAACAGCTGTACGCTTGCTCTAAAGTAGATTGTGCACTGTAGTAAGTGCTAATCGCCTCCATTTTAGTTTTGCAACAGATGCATGTTAGCCCCCTGTCTTTCTCTTGCTCAACTCTGCAGTGGGCTATTTGTTGGCGACATTGAATGTTTATTGTGTCCTTCTCTGCAGCTTTGTTACATCATGAACCTTGCCTATATTGGAACACAAAGAGACAGGTTAGTCGGGGAGGGTCTGCTATCAAGTTCAACCAAATTAAATTCAAAATGTTCAAAAAGGCTGTTTGAGATGGTGTTGTTATGTTAGATAACAAACAATAACTGATGAAACTATTGCTTGTGTGAGGAATTGCCATATGGCAAGGTTGTAGAAGCCCTGGATTTTTTGAATTGTATTAATTAATACAATGATGCAAGTAATTCCATCTCAGAAAAGGCAGCCTGCTTGTCAGAACCCCCAAAATCATAACATCCATGAGAGCTCTGCTGCACCAGTCTCCTGACCTACAACTCCTGCTCTCCAGTGGCAGAGAGCAGGTTCAGCAGTCATAGGTGCTCTGTTTGACAGCTGTTGTGATCACCAAGTCACTGTATTGCCGTGGTTGCAGTTCGGTTTACATCTCTGTTCCGAATTCCATATGATTATAATCAACGCCTCAATTGGTCACAGGATAATGTCAAAATATAAGTTATACCCTGTGTAGTATGGTGGGGAAGTGTTTACATATTTATTAAATTCCACATCTGATTGGAGCCTGTCTTTCAACACTGTGAGGCCAAGCCAGTTACAGAAGGGTTGTGTGCATTCTAGTCAGACATCCTATCTCTGCCAGCCAGCAGGACAGGACTCTGAAAGGCCATGCCTCTATTTGTATCTTTTGTGAGGTCGGGTAACACATCTCTCCTGCAAGACAGCCCCACAGCAGGAGTTGTGCTTAGAAATAGTAATCAAGGTGCACACCCTATACAAGAAGCCAGGGTGCTCAATACCAAAGTACCTTTGATGTGATGGATCTGAGAAGGGGGCAGAGTTAGTGTAGCGTGAGGGAGCTCAGCACATTTGGGAACAGGTTCCTCTATTTTGTTTCTCTCTGTACCTCTCCTTCCTTCCCATCTCCTCCACTTCCTTTAGCAAAAAGCAATTTGGGTATGCTGCAAGAAGGCACACATCCGTTGTCACAAGTACAGGGATTGAACCTTGCGTTTGTCCAATCACCCATGGACGTTTGCATATAAAAGAGGGGGTCTACCACTCTGTTGATAAGTGATCTTTCGAATTCAAAAACAATTTGTTTAGACCATACAGGTAAAGCCCTTTTCAGAGTTCTCCAGTGGTGAGGTGTAGGCAGGTATTTTATGGCAGGGCAAGCTTAGTTCCTTAACCTTCCCCTGGGGTTCACTTTGGGGGTGACCTGTTGATGCAAGCTGCTGGAGCTAGACCTGCCTCTCTGCCAGTTACACTGGTATCCTGGACCTCATTAGAAGTGAACAATCCCTTCAGGTGTTTACCAGCCTCCCTGATGCTTGTGATAACAAGAACAAGGACCTATGTCGTCCCTGAGCCTCCCACCTCCCATCCTGAGGGCCAGAACAGCCATAATCCTATGTTTTTCATATCAACCCTATTTGAGCCATCTTCAAACACTGCTTGAACACATTTAAAACAACAGGACCCTCTGGTGCTGCCTTTGGATGGAACAGGCTTGATCATTGAACATTCGACCCACGTCACTGCTGCTCCGTGTGTCATTGTCTTGGCTCAAACTAGAAGCTCATCACTGCAAGTGTTTGAGCGGTCTCTCAAACCCTCAGCATCTTTGTCTCCTCATAGGGCAACCGTTGGACCAATCCTGGTGGAATCATCAAACCACTCTGCATCAAATTGCCTCATCTCAAACTGCGCATCCAGTCACCATCATCTTTGCTATCGAACCATTAATTATTTGTGTATGTGGTCTGTTTATTTAAAGTGTGTGTAGTTTAATAGAACCTTGATTGGATATTACTTTATTTTTGACTGTTGTACTTTGCAGTTTGGGTTGCAACTTGATCAAGTCCACACCACTCTTAAAACCATAGCCTGCCCTCTGCCCATGCAACTTTAAAAAGCAAAGGAGGCATAGCTCTTAAGTGTGCCTGTTTTCCCTTTATGATTGGGATGACTCTTGTCTTGTAGAAGTGCCTGGGCTGAGCAGGCGGTCTAGCCACTCCTCATCCTGGTACCTTTGATAGGTAGAAGTAATGTAGTCACAGCCTGAGAGATAGAATTGCACTTCATGCGAGTTATCCTATTGATATGTCTTATCAATCTGTTTGGAAGAGGTTATACATTATGAAGCAGAACATGCAGGTGTCGCCTAATTGGAAACATTGTATTTCTTTGTACATGAAGAATGCCTTTGATCTTGATGCACTACCTACCAGCTGTGGCTTCAGAAATTGATTGCTTCCATGTGTTGCTTCCTCTGCTGAAGGTGGAAGCCAAGCTAGAAATCCTACATTCATGCAATGAGTTTCACATTAGGCTCGAGAACTACATTAGTATGGGGACAGAATGCTACCATGCAGGTGTTTAATATAGCCGCAATGGATGTCTCTATTGAACAGAAATGTGAACTTCCTGCCAGAAAAGTCCTGCAGCAAGGTTATATTGATTACAATTCTTGAATGAATTTCAAAGAGTTCTCTAAAATGCTGCCACATAGTTTAGGGTTCATGCTGTCAGATAAGAAATTAAGAAAACATTTTCGTTTATTTTAATGTGTGTGCGTTTTTTTGCAAGAAGTGTGAAAAAAGTAATTACAGAGATAAAAAATAAAAAAAAGTACTTGAATTCACTTCCAGCAACATCCTCAGCAGTTTCTGCTGGTTCTGATTGTTCCAGTAATGGATGGCATTGCATCTATTTCCCTAAATACCAGGGTGATCCATTATGCAGCTGTCACTGGCGCACTGTAGCAATGCGTGCCTTCTCTCTTACTTGCCCGCTTTATTAATGTCATCAAATCATGCCAGCATCTGAGGGCCGGGCCAGTACTGCACTGCAGTAATGGTGTCAAGAAAGTCTACACACTGGCCGCAGTTCAGACACAACTGTGTGGGTAGCAGCTCTGGCCTGTGTGCCCTCGCAAGTCTCCCCTTTAAAGTCCCAGAATGACACAGGGACTCTGAGCCGGCCCCACCATGAATATTAACGTGTGAGGCAGCTTCCTGGCACTGAGAAATGCGTTGGGCCGCAGCACCGACGCGACTTCAGCGAATGCATTTGCAGTGAGACTCCTTAATGTGCCCTCCACTGTAAACGTAGATTGCCACCTAAATTGGGGCGGTAAAATGTAAAAGCAATGCCCTCTGCCTGATTTCTAATGAGAAAGACCAAGTGCAGAATCAGGGGCTCTGGCGCCAGTGCAGAACAAAGCTCATTCATTTCAGAATAAGGGATGCATTTTGATTGGTGTTTCTCTCTCCCGTGGCACGCCCCGTTGCCTTCCTGCTGGATGGAAAGGGAGCAGGGGCGGTTTTAGGGACTCTGCCACCGCCGCTAAGGCCAGCTGTGATACGCAGGTAGAGGCTTCACAGGGGTACTCGGTGAGCTACGCTGCAGATCTGCCTTGTGTCCATCTGCCCATCCGTAGAACTGGGGCATTTTTTCCACTCACGTGTGACATATGCACAAGCACCTCATTGGGCCAATGGCCACATGCACTGGAGCACTTGACTGACACAGACATTTGAAGAAAAAAAACATGGTTTAAGTTTAGAGTTGCATTTAATCTTTTTTACTAACCTAAATCCGTATAAAGAATAACCAATGGTCATTGCAATATGAATTTCCACGTTGTATCTCATGTAAGCACTGAGGTCCCACTTCTAGAATAGGCCGAAGAGGAGAAAAAAGTAGGCTGGTGAAATCTTTCAAAGTCACCCCTCCTCCCTCGTTGGTTCAAAGTTAGGGCTTTAGTCAACTAATTACTCAAGTGGAATAAGGTTATTTATTTAGGACGTGAACACATGATTGGAAACGAAACTGAAGAGCCACATCACTTCCTGGATTATTTCCATGAAAATCTTTTCTTTATCTATTTACCCTGGTAAGATAGCTCAGCGGGCTGAGCGTTCGCTACTGCGATCTGAGCGTGATCTGCAAGTCGCAGGTTCGAATCCCGGCAAGGCCAACTCAGCCTTTCATCCTTCCGAGGTCGATAAATGAGTACAAACTTACAGAGGATCCCTGTAAATTGGAAGACACCCCCCAATGCTTGATGTGTGTGCACCCCTAGCTGGGAAGGAGCCATGCACTGTTCATAGGGGGTGCATCGAGGGGGTAGACGTAGTCTGCAGGGGAACAGAGGAGCTTCAACAGAGGAGGAAGGGGGCCCTTACCAAGGGGAAGGAAAGAGTGAGTATTAAGGGGAGCATGAATTGGGATAGGTGTGTGAGTTTTTGGGATGGGCAGAGAGCAGGAGGACAAGGAGAAGTACGAGAAAGGGAAGGGTCAAAAGGTAGGAGTAAATATGTTAACACAGGAAGGAAGGAAAAGGAGGGCAGGAACCTGGGCTGAAGTGTAAAATAGGGGATGGAAGGACAGGGAGTACCAGTAGGAGGATGGGCGTCAAATGATGTGGTGTAAGAGAAGCAATCCAACACTGGTCAAACTAAACAGGAGAGCACTTAGAAGGGGGAGAAGCTGGAGCCAGTGGGGCCTTGGTAGGAAAGAGACCCAGGTACCTGAACCAAGGAAGAAAGGAGATTGTTATTCATTAACACATGTACGCAACACAACAACACGTCTCAATTAGTCATGAACATTCAAACTGCAGAACATTGCTAAAAGCCAACTCCACTGAATTGAGCACATTTATACTGACGTCATCAGGGTAATTCCTCTGAGTGCAGTTCTTACGAAATTAAAAAATGTAATATAAAGAAATCTTCCTTGTTACTTGTCATATACATTGACAAGGCGTCCATACATGTCCTAATATTGTTTTTGATAACATGTGGACTGAGCCATGTTTTCAAAAACCGAATACAAAATCTGTAACTCAACTATGAGTTTTGGGAGCCGGCCAGAGTGTGACTAGCCGGGATCTGCATTCCACATCTGGTGGAATTGGGAGGTCCACCAATGACACTAACATTTACTTGCCCAAAGGGAAAGTCTGTGATGATGAAAAAGAGCAAAGCATGGTAGCCAGGAGTGTGACTCCAGATCTGGGGGATTGGCGAGCCCACCAAGAACACAAAAAGAAGACTTGGTGAACAACGGTAAGTCGACAACTGCTACTTGGAACGTCGCCAGGCACATAGGACCCGTAGGTGGCTTGAAGATAGAACATTGGTGAATAACAACCCAAAGGAAAGCTGGACCTGTGCTGGGATTTGATCAAACCAGTGACCAAAGTCACTCATGAGGGGATTAGTGGACTGCTATTTTGACAAGAGCTTGAAAAACCATCTGAGAACAAGACAGAAATCAACAGTCAATCCAGAAGGAACTGTGAGTGACATTGTTTCTGCGCTCAGCCAGTGCCAGCCACCCCGACCAAGAACTACTATTAAAGGTTGAGCTTTAGCACCAGGGTGCAAACCTGACAGACTCATCCTTTTTTAAGAAGCAGCATCGATTTAGAGTTAACACCATCTCCCACGCTATCTCCCACACTGAATGACGTTTTAACTCATAATAAAGCTATCATTCATTTTTAGAACACCATTTCGTCTTCAGGTCTATGTTTGATCCCTTTGAGACCTATTCCTGCGGTCTCGGAGACAAAAGCAGCCCTTGACATTCTACTCCCCTACCTATATGACAGTGTACAAGAAAACATGTGAGCAAGGCTCAGGATCGACAGGGTGAGCAACTAGAGAGGAGGTTAGTGATGAGGATCTGTCAGAGGAATCCGAGAGTATTAACGACTGGGAAAAAGAGACAAACTACTGAAGTACCTCAGTCATGGAGAGAGGTGGGACCAAGCCTGATTTGCATTTGGTCTTTCCCCTTCTGTAATGGCTTGGCAGGCGAAGAACGGTGGCCTGGAGGGTTGCCCAGAGCAATGCCAGAGGTTAAGATTCATTCTAAACCTTCCAGCCATCACCTCTTTGTTTTTGCTTTGTCTTTTTTTTGCTTTGAAAGAAAAGAGACAACAGTAGTTCAAGAATGAAGATGACGAAAAGAAGGATGGAGCTCAGGAATGGACAGGGAGGGGGCAAAGAACAAAAATGCACATCACTGAACACGGTGGAAGAAAGAGAAAGAGGAGAATCAGAGGTGGAGTGTAAAAAGGAGTGGACATAAATGAAAAGGAGGGAAAAGCTTCACAGGAGCAGCACGGCAAAGGAGGGCAAGCACAACTGGAGGGGAAAGCATAGGCGGCCCAGGAACGGAGAGAGAAGGGTAGCTGAGGAATCACACGTGGGAAGAGAAGGATGACGAGCTATCGAAGTTGAAAGAAAGAGGACAAGTAGGATATGCAATACGGAAAAAAAGCAAAGGGAAATAGAAGTGCAGCACTGGGCAAGGCTCCAGAAAGCCTCAGGACAACTAGTTTTGAAAGTCAGTCACTGCGACACAGCGGCAACTTCGGACAAACAGATGTTCTCCAAAATGTGTCTTTTTTGTGACGTGAATAACGACCGGCTGAAACAAGAAATAGGGGGCGTTTAGATGCAGATATGTTAATTTGTGACACTTGTAATGCCTTAAACACGTGTCGTATAAGAAGTCAAACCAGAACGCTGACCCAAAAAACGAATGTTAAAGCGACCAGAGGATAACGAAAGACACACAGTGATGCAAATAAAAAAGTGTGTTATCATTTTTAGAATGCCTGTTTGTTTGTTTTCTGCGTGAGATACTGACGTATTTGCTTCATAAAGAGTAGCCTATAGACTGGCTCCTTTTTAAGTCTCGTGGGCGGGAGAGGCTCACGGTGTACCCTCATTGGCTAAGGCTCCTGCACACATGTCCCCACAGCTCATCTGACCCGGTGTTCTGGAGTGTGAGGCACCGAATCCCTTCGGAGGCCGGACCCATCAGCGTGACCCTGCATTCCTAAACAGTTCATTTGGCTTCTTTGCTCCTTTTTAAGTGAGTGGTACCAAACAATTCTTCTCTCCCCGCCCCCCAATGCCCCCAACCTTTACGTTTTCTCTCAGTTGTACATGTTTTATGAAAAAAAAAGATGTTTTTAAATGAAAGCTGTCATGAGCAATAAAGGAAGAAGGAGCGTGAAAAGGTGTGGAGCTAGAAAGGATGCAAGGAGGGATCTGGGGAATGAAGAAGCGGAAACTAGGAAGGGAAAGGTGAAAGGAATAGCAGGAAGGGAAGGGTAAAAGGAAGGGGGGGTAAAAGGCAGGAGAGGGTAAAATGGAGGCAAGGGTAAAACGTTTGGAACAGAGGGAAGGGTATAAGGAAAGGGAGGGAAAGGTCAAAGGAAGGCGAGGGTAAAAGGAAGGGAAGGAACGCGTTGGGTAAACAGAAGGGGTGGGATGGGTACAAGGAAGGCAAGGGTAAAAAGAAAGGGAAGGACTAGGTTAAAGAAAGAGCAGGAAGGGTAAAAGGAAATCAAGATTAAAAGGGTGGGAAGGAAGGGGGGCGTAAAAGGCCCGGGCAAAAGGAATGGGAGGAAAGGAAGGGTTGAAAGGTAGGGTAAAAGGAAGGGAAGGGTAGGGTAAACAATGGGCAGGACAGGGTACACGCTGGGCAAGAGTGAAAGGGCGGAAAGGGCAACAGGAGTGCAAGGAAAGGAATTGTAAAAAGAAGAAAAGGGTAAAAGTAATGCAAAGAAGGGAAGAGTAAAAGGAAAGGAAGGGAAGGAAGAGGGTGAAGGCTAAAATAGAAGGAAGAGTAACCGAAGGAAGGATAAAGCTAACGGAAGGTAAAAAGGAAGACATAGATAAACAAGTGGGAAGTGTAAATGAATGGAAGGACCGGGTGAGTTAAGTGAAGGGAAGGGTAAAAGGGTGGGAAGTGTAAAAGGAAGGCATGAACTGTAGGGAGCCAGGAAGTAAAAGGAAGAAAAAGATACGTTGGGAAATCAAGGAGAACGAAGGCCAGTAAATGAAAAAGAAGAATGTGATAAGGAGGGAAACAAGAAAAGTGGAAAGGGAAGAGTGAAAAAGAAGGAAGGAAGGAAAAAAGGAAGGAAGGAAGGAAGGGAGGAAGGAAGGAAAGAAGGGAGGGAAGGAGGGAGGGAGGAAGGAAGGAAGGAAGGGAGGGAGGGAGGGAGGGAGGGAGAGAGGGAGGGAGGAAGAGAGGGAGGGAGGAAGGAAGGAAGGAAGGAAGGAAGGAAGGAAGGAAGGAAGGAAGGAAGGAAGGAAGGAAGGAAGGAAGGAAGGAAGGAAGGAAGGAAGGAAGGAAGGAAGGAAGGAAGGAAGGAAGGAAGGAAGGACAGAAATCACAGGAAGGATGAGGGGTAGGAAGTCAGGACAGATGGAAGGAAGGACAAACAAGCAAGGATGGAAGGAAGAGAGACACATAAGAAAGGGGGGAGAGGGAAGGAGGAGAGGGAAAGAAGGACGTAAGACAGGAAAGAACGAAGGAGGGAGGGAATCAGGAAATGAAGGAAGGAAGGAAGGAAGGAAAGAAGGAAAGAAAGAAGGAAGAATGGAAGGAAAGAAAGAAGGAAGGAAGGAAGGAAGGAAGGAAGGAAGGAAGGAAGGAAGGAAGGAAGGAAGGAGGAAAAAAGGAAGGAAGGAAGGAAGGAAGGAAGGAAGGAAGGAAGGACAGAAATTGCAGGAAGGATGAGGGTAGGAAGTCAGGACAGATGGAAGGAAGGACAAACAAGCAAGGATGGAAGGAAGAGAGACACATAAGAAAGGGGGGAGAGGGAAAGAAGGACGTGAGACAGGAAAGAACGAAGGAGGAAGGGAAGCAGGAAATGAAGGAAGGAAGGAAAGAAGGAAGGAAGGAAGGAAGGAAGGAAGGAAAGAAGGAAGGAAGGAAGGAAGGAAAGAAAGAAGGAAGGAAGGAAAGAAGGAAGGAAGGAAGGAAAAAAGGGAGGAAGGAAGGAAGGAAGGAAGGAAGGAAGGAAGGAAAGAAAGAAGGGAGGGAGGGAAGGAGGGAGGGAGGGAGGAGGGAAGTGAGGGAGGGAGAGAGGGAGGAAGGAAGGAAGGAAGGAAGGATGGATGGAAGGAAAGAAGGAAGGGATGGAGCAAGGAAGGAAGGAAGGAAGGAAGGAAGGAAGAAGGAAGGAAGGAAGGAAGGAAGGAAGGAAGGAAGGAAGGAAGGAAGGAAGGAAGGAAGGAAGGAAGGAAGGAAGGAAGGAAGGAAGGAAGGAAGGAAGGAAGGAAGGAAGGAAGGAAGGAAGGAAGGAAGGAAGGAAGTGGGGTGGGGGTAGGAAGAAAGGGCCGGTGGGAAAAAAGATAAAAGGAGCGAGAAAAGGGGAACACATGAAAGGAAGGACGACAAAGAGGATGCAATGTAAGACGGAGAGAGGAAAGAGGAAAAAGCACTGGCAAAATTGGTGCAGGTAATTAAGGTACTGACGTATGTAGGGGTAGTATGGAGGAAAGAAAGACAGAATAGTTAGAAGAATAATGAAGAGATGTAAGATTTCTGGGAGGGATGTATTGAAGAAATTGATAGAAGGAAGAAGGGAATTATATCTGCAAAGTGAAAATGAAGATTTAAAAGATTTTAAATTATATACATCTTGATATGAATGTCTTTTTCAGAATGTACACAATCTCTTTCTCTGCTCTCACCACCTCCACAACAGCAAAATGGAGACGACATGATACTTTTCTGAACCAAGCCCATATTGCTTCCAAAATCAATATATAGGACAAAGACTGATATGTTTGGGATATTTCTTCTCTGTGAAAAGATAGTGAGCTAAAGACTCTGGGTAAGTCTCTCGTAACCAGGACTGATGTCTGGCAGAGAGACTCCCAGGACCCCCCTTGTTAAATCTCCAAAATCAATATATTGGCATGTTTAGTGTAGCATTTTCCAATGTCAATATTGCTCTGTAAATAGGTCATTAGCTCACGTACAATCAGGGAATCGCTCAATATCTTCCTACCTATTACACTTTGAAAGTTATAACACGTTTCATAAACAAACTAGGCTTCTTTAAAAGATGGGAGCATAGTCCTTTCTCGACAGGGAAAACACAGACTAGACAGAGCCTACAACTGAGTTAGACGAATTAATTTCATATCATACACATGTTTGTAAAACGTATCTATACTACGTGGAGCATGAAAACTGTGAAAGATGTTCTACATTACACATTTGAAAAGAAGAACTGATGGTATGGCGGCTCCAGGTGAAGGTTTTCGTTGTTGCAAAGGTGATTTTGATATCCAATCTACTAGTAGAAAAGTGCAGAAATTTAATAGAAAACAAAAGCACACACTCATCATTCTCTTCCAAACGTATTCTGCTTAGTTGTATTAATTTCCTAGAGGCAAGTCAGCAAATGGAAGCATTGGACGAGTGTTGCTTTTCCATCGAAATCAGCTTGGATGGAAGACCTGAGCAAAATGTCACTCAGAAGAAAATGAATCTATATGAGGGAATCTGGGGGTGGTTTTTGGAACTGGTGTGACTTACTATGTTTACATGGCCTGTCTGTTTGTATTGTTTTACTGTAAACACGTTAATACATAGGTGAATACGAAACAATTTCATTTGCATCGCTTCCAAGCGGACCCATGGAGTCTGAAACCTTCAGCCAGCGCTGGCTTTGTAGACAGCAGTACTGTGATTTATGGGACTTGCATGAAAAATAAATCCTCCTGGAGTCCAGTGCCAGAAAGAAAAGTGTCGGGAGTGGGCGAAGGCGCCACTTATGTGACATGGGACCACGTGGCAGATATGCATAGCCCAGAGGGGACATCCGAGGAATCCACAGGCCAATGGGCCATGTTTTGTTAATTCTTGAAAAAAAATATTCCAGACCCGGGGTGGGTGTACTATTTACTTCTATATATAGTGTAGTCAGGGAGGATTTCAAACTTACAAAACAGATTCTACTTCCGAGCCAAGGCCTGCCTATCAGGTGTTAGTGGAATCTGCCATTTACTTCTCAAAATATTCATCACCCACATTAGATAACATTTTCTTTTTAATCCCTAGGCCGAGTCAAGTATGAGACACATCGTTTTATTACAAGGTCATATTACCATAATTTTCGGGTGATTCAGTGACCTTCTAGTCATCTGGAAATCCAGAGGAGTCACGGGTTCTGCAAAGAAGCTTGCCCAGGCCTAACATTGAATATATGTCATGATCTTTTACTTCCATTTTTAATGTTTTTGAACTTACTTGGAAGTGTTAAGCCTATGTGTTTCAACTTCAATTGTTCTAAGAGCCTCTACTAAGCCACAATATCCTTTACAAAACTGTGTGTCAAATTGTGTTCACATTTTTGTGATCCACTTTTCTGTAAATAGATGAACAGTTGGCTCATGCTTGGTTGACCCCAACTTCTGTAGTCATCAGAAAGCATTGGTTCTCCAACAGGTGCCTGAACCTTCTGAGCATCCTCCCCGTTATGTGTATCAATGTAGGCCAAATATTACCTTAGATCAATCATCATCAGAACATTGAATACATATAGTTTACTATAAATACACAATCGCAATTTATTAAACCAATCAACAAACACACAATAAAAATCATTTACAAAGAAAAGTAATCAAAAACAAATGCAAACAAGACTCAAACATGACATTAGGAGGAACAATGTACAACACTTAAACTCACATTAAGATATCCTAAAGACCTGGCTCCAAAAGGGTGGAAGGAGCCCAACATAAGCAAGTCTGTTACCAACCCAAGCATCTTCTATTTTCTGCGACATCGGGTCCACTACTTCCAAGGACATCTAAGGAATTGTGAAGCTATAAGGACCACATGTAGGTCAACTGTGGTCACAACACTGCCCAGGGCCTCTTTCACGTGTCTTCGATAGCTCTCTCTAAAGAGAGATCTAAGCCAGTTCTTCTGGAGCCTGGAGGTTAGAAAGCTTAAAAGAATAAAACCTGTGTCATACATCCTAGTGTTTTACATATCCTATGTCCAGAGCAATTAATCTGAATTCATTGACTAGCCAGATTTCAGCCCTATTCTTACTTGCCCTAGTTTTGTTCCTTCCAGCTCTAATGAGCAAAGGACAGCCCCATAGGTAAGAGTTGTATCTGGTACTTTTAGTCTCTAGCAATAGGCAAATACAATAAATATAGTTAAAGAAATAGGGGGTAAACATATCCCATCAAAAAATAAGGAAATGACAAAAGATGTTGTCCCACTGCTTTCACCCACATAGCTCTGTGTTATGTTTAGACCAGTAGTACACAGAGCCATGGGAAGAAACTCCTTTTACTGCTTGATGTGAAGATGTAAACTGGTATATTTCAAAGTCCATTTTTCTGTTTTTATAAAATACCCTAAAAAATCACTTTAATCCTAATTTTAAATAATTCTTATCTGGAACACCGCATAAGGCACACATTTCATCCAGAACTTTATGTGTAGGCCTACGTAGTTGAGCACCATAAATATGATCAATGACTTCTAATGTAGCCTACAAAATGGCATCTCAACTCTTACTGGCACATTTCCAGCATCATCTATATTCACAAACAGCTAATCCAGATACCTATGTATTAATTCCCAAACCAAAAACACTTCTGATTTCACAAATATCAGTTGCATCCATTCCATAATTCCCAGTTGTGATGAATCTGAAGGTAACATCACTAACTTGTTGGGGAAAGTCTGTTCCCAGGTGGCCAGGAAAGGGCAGAAGCTACCTGACATCAACCCTGATGGTGGCTATCTGTGTGAGGACTACGTAGGAAGAGACCAACCATGGGAAGAGGAGGCTTCACTATTGGAAACATACAATTTCCCTCTGGGTCAGAATGACAACTGTAACTCTGCATTATCCCCTGTATCATATTGTGTGGTAGAAGATTTAAGCAAAATCCTTGATTGCAAATATATGTGGCAGGGAAAATGTACTGAAATGAAGATGATTAACCAAGTAATCAAGATTACTCCCTCAGAGAAACCATTGACAACTGCTAGTCATTTTCATTATGTGATTAATAAAGTAAACTTTAAAAAATAGAGAGATCTGAGAAGATGGAGTCTCTTGGATTCTAACGCGGTTCAGGAAGCAGCAACAGCACAGTGGGCAGACGTGAGAGAACCAGAGAAATTCTGTGGTGGAGAGTAGGAATCAGAGAGACCACCCTTGCAAGGCTGGGAGAAGTGAAAGCTCAAGTGTAAAAGCTGAAGTAGTGAGCGGACCAAAAGGGGCCGGAGCAGTTGCTGCAAGAAGGAAGAGATTTGGAGCCCTCACACAGCGGACGATACAAAAGTCACCAAGAAGAATCAGGGAGAGTGGGGAAAGCCGTAAAGGCACTAGGGTGATTCAGTGTGTTTATAAAGAAAGAGACAGAGAGGAAAACCTCCACACAATGGAGGTAATTAAACAAATGAATGGGCAAGCAGTGCTAAAAGCCAGTAATACTGACATTAACACTTGTGGGTACAAAAATTAGTAAGGCCTTGCACATGTTGTAGCAAGATGAATCCTGTAGAGCCTCAGAGTAGAAAAGGGTGATTGCGTGCGACTAGGCAGTGTTGCAAAGTTTGTTTTCTTGCTAATCAGATGTCAAATTCCAAGAAGAAGGGAAGGGCAGAGGGTGGTGAAGGCCTGGCACGACAGATACACAATAGTCATGAACAGCACAAGTAAATTCCCCAAAGAGGGCCCCTGAGATGCAGAGAAGGCGTAATGACTGTGCAGTTGCAGGCTTATCTGCTCACCCCAGGAATGTGTTTACTAGGAACTCTTCTGCACGTAGGAGGGATGGGAGGAGAAGGGAGGAGGATTATGTGACTAACTGCTAATGCTCATGTAAGCTTCTTTTTCTGTGCACGCGCTAGAGATTGGAACCAATGATATTTGAAAATGTATATAAACAATGCAGACCTAATGCTTATCAGCTCACTCCTGCACAGTATTTTGAATGTGCAGGAGGTCATGCCCATTTGCGAATGCTGAAATTGAATAAATTGATGACTTAACCAACCGTCTGAGTCTTTTTGGAGTGGGGTCCCCTTTGACGTAAGTGGGCTGAGCGAACGTCTACCCCCACACTTCACAGAAAATAAGTTGAATGAATGAACAAGCAGTGTCAAAACCCAATAATACTAACATTAAAAGTTCCCAGAAAAGAAATCGAACGAATGAACAAGCATTATCAAAAGCCAATAGCAATAACATTGAAAGTATTTTGGAAAGGAAGCCTTAGTCAAAGACTATAACCAAAAGTTCAAGATTACAAATAAAGTTATCCAAAAGGGAACTCAACCCTTAATGAAGGACATTTGCAAATCTACTGAATGCTGAAATACCACGAAAAGGAGCAAGAAGGAAATTGGCCTAATCTTGTCAAGTGTCAAGAGAAGAGGGTCAAGGAAAACTATTAGATGTATGGGCAAGCCCTGGCAGGAGAGTATACCATGCTTATTGAGGACAGTTATAAATCTGGCAGATGAGTATATCAGGAACATTGAGGACAGTTAAAAACCTGACACGTGAGTATACCAGGTCTTGTGAAAGTGAAAACTGTATAATAAGAAATGGGAATCCTGGCAGGAGTGTACACCAGGTATTCAAATGGAAACTGAAGACTGCTTAATAAAGAACTGGGAATCCTGGCAGGAGGGCACACCAGGTATGCCAAACGAAACAAAGACTGTTTAATAAAGTACTGGAAATCCTGGCAGGAGTCTACCCAGGTATTCCAATGGAAACTGAAGACTGTTTAATAAAGAACTGGGAATCCTGGCAGGAGGGCACACCTGGTATTCCAAAGGAAACTAAAGACTGTTTAATAAAGTACTGGGAATCCTGGCAGGAGAGTACACCAGGTATTCCAATGGAAACTGGCGACTGTTCATTAAAGCACTAGCAATCTAAAATGTTTAAAGAAAGTCTCAGAGCTAGAACATTCAATAATATTCCAGGGGAAAGGGAAAACCCTTCCTTCTTGTTTCTCTGGAAACATTTGCCCATTTACACTTTATGTTGTCACATGTGGCACGTTGTCTACTAGTTAAAGCTTTAAAGTGTGGCTAAAGCAGGATGTCCTTATCAGGTTCTGTTATGATTCAGGTGTAAGGGTCAGATTATAGTTTTGGACATGTGACATAGGACTTGACTGAACCCTGTGTTAATTTTATTGAGGCAGGGAAACCCTCTCATAGTCACAGGCAAATATAGGTATTTGTCCCACCCTTCTTGTGTTAGTAAAAGGTTATAGCCACAAAATTACGCTGTTGTGTCTGACTCTTAATCTTGACTCCTGCCACAGTAAGTAATGACACCAATCTCGATTCGAACTAATGGAATACATGTAATCCCCCATTAAAAAACAAACAAGTTTGCTGACATCTGTTTAAGTAAAAGAACCTTCTAAAGTGAACAAATATAATGAATTAACATCCCTGACAGATAAGGGGCCTCATTATGTGTTTGGCAGCATGGGCAGTCTAATCTGAATGTGTGATATCGCAAGCAGAAATAGTAAATCACAGCCAAATTCAGGGGCTTGGTTACCCCTCATTCTGTTATCCTATAGGTTTAAACTGAGGAGTAGCGATATTACTGCATGTGACGATGACACCTGCACCATTGCCTCCATTGGGATTGCAGTTAATACCTCAAATCACAAGCAGGTGATTTCTTTGTGTCCATGAGTAACAATAACTATAATCGCACGGAGCAGGGGTTGAAGACCTTATGATGTGTTTGCCACTAATGCCCTACTGACATTAACTCCCACATCGGTGCACTGATCCCCTAGTCATGCACAGTTCAGTATACTAAACACTTCTAAGAATGTATGTGGATTTTGGATCTGTAAACAAGGACAGTCTGCTAACACATTCATTCAGTATTTATGTGGGAGGATTTCCTTTGCACAAACCAGGCCCAGATAGACATCGGAACAGTGTAAAGAGACAGATGATGAATAAAACATCCTTACAGAATGTGTAAGGGAAAGAAGAGGCAGTATGCAACAGTCACATTTGTTTTCATGTTTACTAGTCCTAACAACATATCAATGAAGCTTGTCGGCCCCAGGAGGGATACCACAGCTAGGGTATCATTTTTTTCTGTGACTAGTGGCACATCAGGTGGCACCCATCATTATAGATGAAAGGGAATGAGTGTCTCCAGGCCCTGGATGGAGAAAGCAAGGACGTGGGTGACAGATTTAAATAATAGCAGCAAAGCCAAGGCACGAGAATTGCTTGTGAAAGGAATGTATAATAGCGTTGGGAATGAGCAGCACTGAACTGGTCCTGGATGGACAGACAATAGGGCCAAGTGTAGACAAGGATGCAGTGGTCAATGTGGGTGGGAGCCGTTGAGAGGAGTGCTCCTCTACTTTAAAAACAAACAAAAAAAACATTTTACTCTTCCTATACTTTTATTTGAAAAAGAAACCATTCCGAAATTGTTTACTTTTAAAATAAAAGTGCAGGTAGAAGTTCAAACTTGCACTTCAGTGCACTACAGTGAGCATTCCCTCAAACAGCAGCTGTGTTTGTCTGGGGGTTTGGATTGCCGTGGGAGGGGGCGTTTGATGGGGTTATTAGGGAGCGGGGGCCGGCCAGAAGGGAAGATATTTCCATGACATCTTTTCGTACACTTGGACCACTGTGTGTAAGGTAACACATCCGTTAAGGATCCACATTGACCGTGCGTGAGGTTATATCACTGTTTACGGATAACCCACTGCTTACCTAAACAAGCACAATAATTATCAGCCCATCTCTCTATTACCTCACCATTCTAAAGTTCACCCTTGAGTAGCTCTCTCCGGTCACTAACTACATATCTACAATCAGTCGCTGGATGGAGCAGTATTTCTTCACGCCATCACCTCTAAAACGGAAATGATCTTTCTACCAGCCTCAAATCCCCCACCCTTTATCTCTCTCCCTACAAGCATGCCTTTGACATCCTTACCTCAGCCCCCAAGAATGACAACCTGGGAGCCCATTTGGACAGAAACCTGATACCTCAACACTTCATCATATCCTCTGCTATGGCTCTGACACTTAAAGCTGAACATCTGAAAAACCCATTGCCAGGTCACCTTTCACGCTACCAAAACACTTCTCACCAATGTGTCCCTCAGCAGGTTGGATTACTGCTCCAGACTCTTCAAGGGACTTTCCTGATACTGCTTTGCTCTTCTCAGCAATGTATTGAACAGTGCTAATCCAAAGCTACACAACGCAATTGTATGTACCGAGGGCCGGACTGGGGCATACAATTGTCTCAGGCACCAATTAAAAAGTTGCCCACAGTTGCAAATGGCAATTCATTCCTTTTGTGACAGTCTTTTTTTAGTGGTAGCCAAGGGGGAGGTTGTTGATTATAATTATAATAGGTTATTTATAATGCGCTTAATACCCAGAGGTTTCTAAGCGTGGACTTGGGGATGGAACCGCTCTTGATCTGTGTCGTCTTGCTTCCAGGGTGAGCGGGTTGCCCCAGAGCAATCCTCCCAAGGCTGTTATGCCAATGTTATGGAAATTGTGCAGCTTAAAGAATATTAATTCAGTTACATTGGTCAGAGCTACTAAATTTGGCCAATACTAGCCTTTGGCGTTTTTGGTTCAGGCATTTCCCTATAGGCCAGTTTGGGCTTGCATGGACGGAGCAGACATATCGCTCACAAAAAATAATACATTACACAGGAAATGAGAGACTAAGAACAGAGAGAAATCACAATAGATGGGAAAGCATATTGCATACAGTGAAAAAGAAGTCCAAAGCAAAACATTCACCATTTACAATGCTGTGGTCCTCAAACGTCTTTCCAGCCCAGCCAGCCATGCGGATGGAGCTGCATCAAAAGGGTTGGATGCCATGTCGCAAATGTAGGACCCAAAGAATATCCACTCATCAAAAAAATCCCAAAGTGCATCTGATTAAGAACACTGGGAACGGGTAAGGGCAGTGTGGGAGTTTACCAGTGGACTGGCGTCATTGGCAGAACAAGACAAACCCCTGGTAGCAGATAGAAACCTGCCAGGTCCCACTGACATATGGAGGGGTGTTTTACTCAGACATGACAACCCTTCTGTAAAATATTGCCCAGGGAGCAAAGCAGCGGTGGGATGAGATGTTGCACACAGCTAGAATATTTTATGGCAGCTTCTATGGCAGATGAATATGCCACATAATAGAAATAGTTCCAAAGGCTGAGCAGCATTGAGGAAGCATTGAGGAGGAGGGGCTGTTCAGAGTGGTGCACAGGGTAGGAGGAGACAACTCTATGAGGTGTACATTCCTAACTTGCCACCATGTTTCAAAGAACACCCCCATACGCAGTTGTCAATTGTCACAATATGACTAACCCACAGTCATACCCTCTAAATGGGCAACATGTTTCCACCACCTACAGTTCTTGAGTTGCGCACATCAGCATGTCTCTGATGCCAGGTCCGGACATGATAAATCATGCCAATACAGGTGTGTTTGATAACAGCGAACACCAGCCATGGACATCCAACCCGTGATATTCTATTTCAGTGTCCATAATCTCTGTCCTCTGTGTCAGCATCCCCCATCCTGGCACTGTCCTGGCATCGTTCCCCGGACCTCTTTGATGTCAGGCCTCAATGCCACTTTGACAGCACACAGACCCCATTGCTAATGTTGATGAGCAGCCCACCCCCTTCCTCCAGGGAAGAGTTGCAGAAGAAGAGCAGCTACCCATATACCCTCTAAAACCCATACACTCCACAACCTCCGAAGACCTTCATCCACATCCATTCTATTCTATTTTATTTCATTGTAATTTTATATCTAAATATCCTTATTATACTCATTTTAATAATATTTAACACACTTTGTTAAATAGATTTTACTACAGTTCAGTCCAGTTACAAAATCTGCATCTTTATGTAAACTCACTAATTACCAGACCCCCATACCCTTTAAAGTCTCCTTATGTGTTTGGGGTTTTGTTGTACGCCAAGACTAGGCCAACGATAAAGGTATCTTTGAATCGACCCCATGTACAAATCCTGTAAAAGCATGCCCACGTGGTTCTTTACTTGGCTAAAGGCTTGCCCATTATCAATACCCAAAACATCAGTTTCAAAGTGCAATGATTATTTAAGCCTGTTTCCGCACCAACATATATGTACGATTTCATGAAGTAGGAAGAAAAGCAATACGAAGATGAAAATCCTTTTTCGGCCCCCGGTAGTTCATGTGCTACAAAGAAGCAGCACACAACTTGTTCTGGGTATTGCAAGATATCTTGTTCAGTTCCCCCGGGAATCCAAACATTATGCTGAGGAATCCCACTGCACAGCTCTTGGTACCACCAGTGGTACAGGAGTTGTAATTTCCAGGACAAACATGTAGTATTTGTGAAATGTGTCATCCATATGCATACTACACACTCTGGCTCATCCACACCTGCAGCGTGGCAATTTCTTCTGCACCTCTGTACACTGATAGCTGATCACAAAATCACAAACATCCAACCCGAGCATTTGTCAACGCATCTGTTATAGAAGGCATGCAAGACGCCACAGATTCAAATTTGCCATCCAATAAAAAGACCTGGCCATTTCAAATTGGCCTACATCATTGTAGTAATCTTACCTCTTTCTTCTTCCTGTTCGCGAGTGTTTCTTCCTTTGAGTGCTCTTCTCCAGGCTCCACCGTAGTCCCCAACTTTGTTCATCTCTGGCTTTCCTTTAGAAGGACTCTTAAACCAAGGGCCATGCCTTCTTGGGAAAGTTGGAGACTCTGGCGTCTCTTTGAAGACCCTGCCAAGCTGAATGACCCCCATAGCGTGAACATGTGGGGCTTCACTGGTACCATCCAATAGATTTTGGTCATTCTCATGGACTATAAGCTGACCAGTGAAACCTGAGTGCAGGAAGACCAGGCTTCCAGCGGTCAAATAGAGAATTACCAATGTAAAAAAGCGAATTGGTTTCCTTCTAAAGTAACGTTGAAACTTTACAATTAGTTTGGCCATATCGTCCTCATAACCTGATTTTTCCATGCAAATCCTGATGTGAAAAAAAGCTATTAAATGAGTGTTTCACTTTCCAATTGTGTCTTTAAGTGGTCATAGGTTGATCAGTTCCATATCAAAATTCTAGGAAAAACAAATTGTATAACTTTATAAAATATTTTTTGAAAACATTGTCAGAATGGTGTGATTTGCAGGGGAATAAACTTTGATGATTGTGTGAAAAAAATGTCCAATTAAAACCCCTGTTTTGGTCAAAGCAAAACAAACTAGTGTTCACTAAATCAAAACAAAATATAGTTTAAAATGTAGTTCAGGCATTGATATGTATTTCCATGTTAATCTTCTTCTATAAAGGTTCCAAAAAGTAATCCCGGAGACTCCATGGATGTGGCGGTCATTGTAAGGGAGCAGTTTCCCAAAGGCTCTGATGCAAATTATTTTGTCAAGCCCCCTCTCCCTTGTCTATTTTTCAGTGCAAGTGAAGATGCTATTGCAAACATTTCTGTTCTTAAAAGAGAAAGACAAGTCTCTGTTTGCCTCCTAGTTCTAATCTGCTGAGTTGTTCGCTCTGTTAAATAAACCACCATTCATTCCTGCCCAGAACAAGGACGCTGCACCTGCAAGTCAAAGAAGAAAGGACAGCATTAGTTAGCGTTAGGGTGACATTGTGCAGGTGTGAGCATTAGCTTTACACCTTAATACTCAATGATGCATTGAATTCAGCAGAAGTCACATTTTACTTTGTATGTACTACATTAAATCATTTTACAGCCATGTGCTGTACTCTTTTGAAGCAGTACAGCTGGCAACATAACCATGATAATAGGTAAGTGAATGATTCCAAATGGCTAAATTCTGATTTAGGAAGCATCAGATTTCCAGAAAAAATCCACAGCATTGGTGCACCCTTACAAAACCACCCATTTCGTTTAACGTTGATTTGTTAATAACCTTGCAAACTGTTAGTTATCTTACTTTTGCCAGAAAAAAAGTGCACTATTAGGTACTTTTAAAATGTTTTCTAGAGTTCATGTGGATGGGGAGCATTCTGACCTTGTTATTAATTGAAAGGACCTGTGTGTGGGGAGAGAGACTTATGCTGGGGCATGAATGGACCACTAGGACATACGGTCATGCAAAGACTGATGTATGTGGTGTATACATCATAATCAACACGGTCCCAATACGGGTTTGGAGGTATTAACTCCAGGTGTTTTCCACCCTCCCGATTATTCGTTGCAAACCAAAAAGGAGGTGATACCTCCAACCTGTACATGGAGGCATTACCTCAAAATAAATGGAGGAAGTACCTCCAATGGAATTACCTCCTGAGACAATTCTTTCATTTCCCAATGAAGTCTTATGGCATTTGAAAATAGGGATTAACCTCAACTCTATGCAGGTGAAATTCCCAGTTGCTAGAAGTGGCAACTATACGTTTAGATGAAATACCATTACTAATACCTCTGACCTTGTAATGAGGCCCTATTTAACTTCAGAGGTCTGCCCAGTGGGGGCTCACCCACAACTGGCACAAGGATGATGCCCCCCCATAGTAACCCTACATGTTCCCTAAAGTTACCCAGACAAACTCCCCCAACATTTTAACTTGCTCTGTAATAACACACATTTAGTATTTGCATTTTCAAATCATCTAACACATTTCAATTCTGAATATTGGTGTGCCTTATGCCTTACACAGCAACTTACATGGGTGAAGGATGGTGAAGTAAATGCGCATACCTTCACTCATGTAAAGCTCTGCTAAAGGGATGAAAAAGACCATGGGTGATGTCAGGATGATTTGGGACACTGGAAATCTGGCACATGATTCTTCTTGAAGGAGTCTTTACCCCTCTATCTGCCTGTCTGTCTCATGCTGGGAGTGTGGTCAGAATGCTGACCCTGCCCTCTGCTTGATGCAATAATAGGCAGGAGGATGGGTGAAGGTTGTCTCCTGACCTCTGACACTCTTCCTCCAACCTGATAACATCTGAAGGAGGAGGTACATAGCCCGTTTTCAAGAAAGAACATCACTGATATGGTAATGTTGTGTATGCGTGTGCCTGTTTGCATGTGGGAGAGATATTTTGTTTTAAAGTGTACATGTTTGTAAGTGACTGAGTGTATCTGTGTGAGTGAATAGTTCTGGTGGGTGCCATTGCACAAGTTATATCAGCAAATAAATTGGACTAACAAACCACCCAACATTCTAGGACCTTAAACTTTACTAACAAATCTTTCAAGTACATTGTACAACTGCATTGGACAAGTGCGAAGTCCGAGGGGTTTTTCCATTAACCTAGCGCAATTGGACACAGTTTACCCTTGCCCAATTTTGTCTTGTAAATGGATGTGTGTATCTGCATGGGTGAGGTGTTTTAGTGGGTGATGTGTGAATCATTGAGACTGTCACCGCCTGTTTGAGTGTGTTAGTGAGTGTATGTGAGAAAGAGAGAGAGAGAGAGAGAGAGAGAGAGAGAGAGAGAGAGAGAGAGAGAGAGAGAGAGAGAGAGAGAGAGAGAGAGAGAATATAAAGGCTGGGGCTTGGCGGGTGCATTGATGCAGGGCAATACCAAGGTAAGTAAACTCGTCATGTTGGGCTACATGCAGAACACAGAGTCAGCAAGAACGTGTTTTCTTATTATGGGACGGCATTTTTTCTGGTCATCTATGATAAAGAAAGCTTGATAAGTATTTTTACATGGCTAGACTGGCATATTTCGCTGCAGCGAAGTCTAGCCATAATGCTTACTGTGGCATGGCATTTTATATTGGGCATCAATGATAAAGCAAAGAGGGTAAGTGTTATTACGTGCCTAGACTGGCCTACATTGGTGAAGCCTTTAGACTTTTTATTTTATTTTGGCATGAGATTTTTAAAGTCAAAGCCAGTATGACTATGTTCATACGAGGGGAGACTGGTATTATACGTAAAGCAAACATGAGTATGTTCTTACATGGGAATACTGCCATATATTGGTGTAGCATGCATGGAAGTGTAATGGCACCTCAAGTGTGAGAATGTTTTTTTTTTTTTTACTGGCATGTGTGGCATCATGAAAATAAATTGGGAACTGCTTCCGTTAAATGTTGGTGTCTTGCGTCTATTGGATTGTTCCAAGAGCTACTCTAAAATCTGATTGCAAGTTGTCTTGCTTTTTACCAAATTTTTCACAGAAAGTGTGCTGCATAATGCACCATTTTAACCCATTAATCAGAAAATGTTCTCAGGGGATATCCCTAAACCACCTTTGATTGTCCTGGCCTCCCTCACTGTGCTAGGTTGCTCTTGCATGTTTGTGGTAAATATTAAAACCCCTCCAATTAAATAATTCACCAGCCGCCACTGGGTAAGACCAATTACAAAGATGAGTCAGGTACCACCACAATGTCCTCATTATGGTAGTAATATCTCCTTGCCATTCAATTCCGTGCAGAACGGGATGACAAGGAGTAATTCCAGATCGGTTTGTGGAGTGGTAAAACAATACGTTCATTTATTAAACTGCCCTTTTTTGAGCATTTAGAAACAATAACAGCGCCGAGTACAGACAGTGTATTTTTGGATGGATGCCTTGGAGAAGGCTCTTGAGCATTTTGCCCTGGACTACACTATAAACTATGTATGCCCTCTATAAAAACTGAAACAATAAGACCAGACCATGGTTTCTTCTATCTGGGTTGTGATCCCCCACTTCGGCTGTGTCTATAATCGAAGATTGCATTACATTGCTGGATGTGAAATGAGGCAGGTGCAAATTGCATTGCACACATCCCAAGCAAATGTGATCCCACCTAGTATAAAGATTACTGGTGATAATACTGCAGAGCTCTCCAACGTCTTGCTGAGTGGCGATCTCCAGTTTCCACTCATACTGGCCGTAGAGCACAAGAATAGCCAAAACTATAATCGTTAAAAAAGCATGTCATGACAATTTTGAATAAAAAGTTTGATTTTATTATTTACAAGCTTCTCAAGTAATGGTGTTCTACATTATCTGTAGTTTCGGAAACCACACTTACTTCAAGTAAAATTAGGTTGTACAACCTACATATACATGTTTGTTTAGTTAGGCTATGGGGGATGTGGGGAGCATGGTGCGGGTAGGGGCCCAGAGGGAGTATTTGAGAGCATCCATTAAAAGAAATGAAACACACATCTGACTTACCACTTACATGTGGTAAAAGTAAGTGGGTCCCCAACCACATAGAACCCTTAATGCTATGGTAGCTCCAAGAACATCATTCCACAAACCAATGAACAGCTTGTAAGCGCCACAAACGCGGTGCCAATGTGATGAATCAAGTGGGATTAAATAGCTGGCACAGTTAGATTGCTCTCACAAAGGGATTCAACTGAGCCATGCAAAATGTTTATCACCTTAAGAGATAAGAAACAATCTAATGTGTTAGGGTTCATAGTCTTTTCATCAAAAGAAAGCATCGCAAAAGAAATCCATCGAAGTAAAAGCACCGAATGTAAATGCATCGAAATGCTATCTTTTACATTTAAAAGTACATATCCATCAAAACTTGCCCATCGAATATAGGAATGGACAAGTTTCGATGGATATGTACTTTTAAATGTAATAGAAAGCATTTTGATGCATTTATTTTTCACGTTAAAACGTTACATGGAGCTGTCCAGTGCTGAAATCTTCAAAGTATTTCGCACTGGTCAGCTTCATGTAACGTTTCAGTGTTTATTATTTTTTTAGGGGGGTTACCCCCAAACCCCTCCAATCCCCAAGTACACCCCACTTACCCTAACCCTAACCCAACCTTAACCCTATCCCTAACCCTAATCCAAATCCAACGAAATGTATTCAATGAAAGAGCATTTCGATGGAAATGGCTTTCAATGAATATAATTTGTTGGATATTAATTAGATGAATCTAATTTCGATGGATAGTGAGTGGGAGGAGGGGACATTCAAGCCCCCCCCTTATTCCCATGCTTCCCGAGTGGACCCAGTCATGCCTGCTCCAAGTCCAGGGCCCCGGACTTGGGGCACTCATGTGGGAACGCGTCAGGGAACCATCGCCCCTTTCGTACAAACACACCTATGATCACTACCACATCCTCATACCTTACATCATGAGGTTAAGTCAAGACTCTATTTTGTACCGCACAGACTCCATCTTGTAAATAAGCGAGAGGGTATTCAGATCTCACCCCAACCTGCAACCATCTTTGGAAGCACACAGTCAGTGTAGTGCTTCCCCCGCCACCTCCTCCGTGCCGTCCACATAACTGCGTGGTTCCCATGAGAAGGCTGGCGGCAGAAAAGCAACAAAATCTGCACTGTATTACTCGCCGTCTAAACTCCCTCTATTGATTCGAAGGCAGCTCGAGGGGAAGAGGCAAAGGCCAGGGCTATCTGTCTCCGTAAAAACCTGCCCCGCACCCTTTAGACCTGGGCCGCAGGCACCTAATCCCTGTGTACCTCAGGGCAGAGTCAACAACACAAGAGACTTTTAAGGTGATAAATGTATCTTCCCTTTCCAACCCAAGTGCGTGAACAAAGGCCCTTGTTTATTATTTATTCAGATTTGTAGAGTGCACATAGGCCGGGGCATCGTGGCGCTTGTTACAGACATATCTTAGTTGCACATACATGAGTAATACATAATTTACAGGAGCAGATATGACATTTGTACACATTTACAGTGCAGTATATTTACATAGGTTAGCGAGTGTCACATATTATTGTGCAAGGAAGGAGGTCTTACGTTTCCTACGAAAAATCGGGAGTAAGTTCTCCGCTCTAATGTCTGCAGGTAGAGCATTCCAGGACTTGGCAGCAATGTAGGGAAAGCTTAGGCCACCGGCTTTGGCTTTTTTGATGCGAGGGATATGGAGTAAGTTGGTGTATTGCGTCCTGGTGGGACGTGAGGAGGAGGGTTTGGAGATGGTCTCTGATAGGTAGGACAGAGCAGAAAGAGAGAGGCATTTGTGTGTGAGGGTGAGGATTTTTAGTGTGATCCGCTCTTTGACCGGGAGCCATTGGGCTGAGTGTATGGCCTGGGAGATATGCTCTCTTCTTGGGATGCTAAGAGCGTCCCGGAGAGCATTGTTCTGTGTGACTTGTAGTCTATTTAGCTTTTTTGCTGATGTGCCTGCTAGGAGGGCATTACAATAGTCCAGTATGGCTCCAATGGTTGCTCTGGCTAGGGCGTTTTTGCAAGGCATGTAAACCCGTTGATACCTTTAATGAGCCACTGAGCATAGCAGTGTAAATACATATACGTAGGTATTAGAAGCTTTTATGATAACCCGTTCTATTGAAACCAGAATGTGTATTGACTTATAACATTTAAATGCCAGCACGATTAACGTGCAGTCCCGTAATGAGTAAACAAGCCAGATACCTATTTAAATGCACACAATGCTACCTCGCTGTTAATGAAGCAGAATGCAAGTCTAGACATATCATTCGACAGAATCATGTGAATTGTTGATCAAACTTTATTCATGTTGTATTGATAGTGCGTCAGCCATCCCTTTCTTACCACCCCCACGACCCTGTGTTGTGAGATTGCCGAAAAGCATATGAAGTTTGAACAATGTTATAGAGTATTCCTTTCAAATACAGAATCAGCTAAGTGCACATGAAGCAGTAACTTGTTGTATGTAAATGTAAATGCCCCCCACCATTTCTTAAAGTGATGTGGAACCAAAGACCTCAGTAGGAGGGCCTTAACCCCATTCCAGTACACCCTGTCCAAATGCAGAGTCATGTTGTTTAGACACGCGATCAGAAAAGCCCTCGTAGAAAAGATATGTCCACAGATGTAATGTGTTTCCTGAAATCCATTCACAGTAACCATATACCCCTGCCTCCCCCTGTCAATAATGAAGAAATGCCCCAACCCGGTATTCAACTATGTTTATGTGTTTTTACATGAAAACGATACCCTTGGTAAGAGGCACGCAAGTGGTGTCCAATATCATAGAGTCATGCATTGTTTTTCCATGTTTAACTTATTGCCAAACGAAGTGATTGAATGTGTGACCGGATGGGAATGTGTGGCCACAAGGGCAAAATGTGACAGGATCAGGATGGGATGTATCCATTCATCAGAGGTTGGACAGATGAGCCTGGATGAACTCCTGACCCAGCACACCACATCATGATGTCAACTCACCACCCACCCATGGACCAATCAGCCACCGCCGACCATATAGCACCTATAGGTGCCTCCTCTTAGTAACCAATCCCAACTGTTCATGTGCGCCCTAGGCCTTCCCACAGCTCGATGATGATTTTTCTGTATAAAAGTAATTTGCAACATGTTTTCTGCAGAGCGCTCTCGGCATGAGCAGAGTAGATTCTGTTTGCCCTAATTTTAGATAAAGCCTTTGACATTACTCTCACTTGGTCTTGGTCTTATTCCCTCCTGGGATGTACCTTTATTGACTCTGGTGGTAGCTTCTCTGGCAGGCCTGCGGGGGCCCCTCCCCTTCATTGGTGACCCCGATGCAATTGCGTTCTTTCCCATCCTTCTGGCACGAGACACCCCCCTACTTTGACACTGAGCGCACTCCCTCAAGAGCTAGCCGCCAACAGCAACCAGTACACTTAGACGTGCGCACGCAGTAGGGCGAGCGGGTATGGGAACCCTCTTTACAAAACCCATACGTACCACTCGCCGGAGACGGGCGTGGTCTTTGAGCGAGGAGCAGTGCCCTGCCGATTGGGTCCAGAGGGTCTTGGATTAAGATGGAGACATGAGTATTAAGTGCGAGTGATACTAAAGGCGTGGGTGTGAGTCAGATTAGGAAGGGTTGAGGGTGCAAAGAAAATAATTTGGGTAGCACCGTAAGAGTGTAAAGATGAACTAGAGGGGAAGTGACAAGAGGTTCTGGAGTCCGGGGTCTTTTTCTATCTTTCCTACTACTCTCTTCCTATCGCAAATGGCCATTAGGATGGAAATGATGTAAAAGGGATAAGAAGTTGACAGGGATCCTATCTCCGTAGGGAGTAGAAAGCGACGCCGCATAGTGCTATCTCGACTAGTACAGGATATAGAGGTGTAACAAGTTGAAGTGAACAGGGAAAAATAAAAGAGATTAAGGGATGAGCAGGAAAACCCAGAGTATTAGGTAGAACTGCTTTTTCTGACTTTTTTCTTATTTCATTCTTTTCCTTGCCCTCCAAAGTGGGTGGATTGTGAAAGGGAGGGGAAGGGGTTAAAACTTGGTAATGCAACAAGGAAGTAGGTGTGACGAATGGGACATTGGGAACGGTGGGAAGTGTCATGTTTGTGTCTTATGTTTTTCGTTGTCTATGTAAACTATGTAAACGTTGAATGTCTATCCCGTATGTGAAATGATTATTTTTGGTGTACAATGTGCAATGCAGATTTGGTGATTCAAAAGGGGAATTGCTTGGTAGTCAGTGCAGTGTGAAAACACTAAAAGGTAATTGAACAGTTGAGAATTGTAACATAGAGTAAATTGAGTATACAAGCAACGAATAAATACACAGTAGGCCAACCAGGTAAGGTGTCGTACGAGTGAGGGACAATGGGCGCAGAAAAGCCCCTTGCTCATATTTGTAAGACACTACCATGCTGTGCTGACAAGATCAGAAAGTATCATGAGCAGTGGATTACAGAATTGAAGGGGGAGGGACTGCCCTAAGTATGGCCAGAAGGGGGGTCTTTTGATAAGGAAGTATTGGATATGGTCGCCACTTCTTTGTTCATTAAGTACAAGGGAAAGCAGTTCCATAATAGGAGGGAAATATTGGATCTGTGGCGCCTATTTGAGAAGGTGCCCCCAGGTAAAGGCAGTGTGCAAAGTGCATCTCCCCTGACAACAGCTGGCAATGCAGGGCCGCCCACTCAAGATGAAAAGAACATAGAGGTAACACGTGTTTATCCCTTGGTATCAAAACCAGAACCTGCTGAAGGGTACAGTAACCCTGTGTATGTAGCTCAGCCCACAGCCCCGCCTGTACACAAGCTATCTGCTACTGCGCCACCCCCATATGAGAGCCAAAGCATAACGCAACCTTTGGATAGCTGAATGGTCGATATCGGAAAATTAGCCCAAGATCTGGAATCGTGCCTTACAATGGCCCACACAGAACTGTCCCGCATAAGGGCGCTGGGGGAGGGAGGAGGGACATCTACCCCACGGGCGAACCAAGATGACACTCCCCCACTGAGTATAGGGACAGGGGAAGATGGATGGAAAAAGGGAGAGATCTTGTTCCGAATTAATGATACCCCAACACAAATAATTGAGATAAACACTGTAGAAAGCGGGCAGGAAGCAGAAGAGGGAGGGGCACTATCAGAGAGAGAGGAGGAGGACTGGAGTGACATAGAAGAGCAGGAAGAGGACAGAAGGTTGGGGATCGCTACTGGCGGTGCATTGGCCACAGAAGGGTTGTCGCCGTTAGAAGAATGGACAGGGAGGCTGAGAAACAGGACTGGGTGTATTGCGGTGGTCGGAAACAAAGGGAAGAAGGTGTGTACAAAGAAGGGGGGGGGGGGGTTACAGCTGCCTCTGATACACTGGGCGGCAGGGAGGCCAAATTACATACCCTGGGCCCAAATGGACAAAGCCAACCTGCTCAAACAGGTACCCCCACTCTATGGAGGCGCAGCAAGTGGATATACGCATTTGAAAAACACACGGCAGGGGTGCCCTTGGCAGTGGGGGCTGTTAAGAGCCTGCTTGTGCCTGCGGTGGGAGATCAGGCTAATAGGGTTTGGGCAAAGGCGAGGTTCCCCGGAATAACACTAGATTGTGACCGCCATGATGGGGCTTCATTTAACACAGTACGAGCGTGCGTGTGGGATGCGCTGAGGGAAACATTCCCAGACACCCCTGATTTACAGTCAGTGATGCAACGTACCATGAATGATGGGGAAGATGCTATGTCCTTCATCCTTCGGGTTCAGGACATGTGGAGAGCGGAAACGGGTACGGCCTGGGACCAATCCACGTCCCTGTTTTACTTCATTATTAAAAGAGGGCTCCCAAAGGAAGTGCAGAAGGCCCTTGATAAAATAGCTGGGATAGAAGCCAAGGGGTGGCCTGAAATTCAAAGTATTATAGTGCACCACTGCAAAAGGATCAAAGCGAAAGAGATATCACAGCGGCGGCTGGCACACAAAGCTAAATTAGTACAAAGTAACTTACTGAAGGTCAATGCAGCAGTAATCACCAGCGCGGCAGGAAGGGAGCGGGAGGAAGAAGACGGGCAGACGGGAATCCCAATGCAGATGGTGACCAACTGGAGAGGTAAAGGTCAGGAATCATGGGTGGAGGAGAATGGATATGAGGGGCAACAGTGGCAGTCGAGGGGTGGGCGAGGAAACAAAGGGTGATTTACAGGGTCCAGGGGAGGCAGTGCAGGGTAGGAAGGGCTGAGAGGAGGAATGCAAGGACAATGTTGGCAGTGCGGGAGGTGGGGCCATTTTATGCGAGAGTGTCGAAGTAGGCCAAGTAACTCCTACGCCAGCGGACATCCTCACCCAGGAAGCCCGTATGGGCTGCCGATGGGTAGTGGGAGGAGAGACGATCAGCCTGACCACTCGCACACTGGTGAACACCCCATGCCCCCGCAGAACTCACTTACAAACCCCCAGTGCCACAACCACACCACCCACATGCGCAATCAAACTGATGCCACTGCCGCCAATGGGGCCCCAGCAGCACCATGCAGAGGAACCGCCATAGTAACGGGGAATGTTTTTGATGTAGATGAACTCCCGTGGCACTTAGCATAGGACAGCCCACAGAGAGCGTTTGCATGTCCAGTACTATCGATAACCCACAATGCAGCAGAGGAACCACTCGTAGGGACAGCGATAGGAAACAATCAATTTATTTTCATGGTGGATTCGGGAGCGGAAAAATCATGCCTTAAAGAAGGAAGGTTTCCGCTTTTGAATCAGACTTTGAAGACGCAGGGGTTCTCTGGGGCGGTGGTCGAGGTTCCATACACGGAAGAACTAGACATAACAGTGGGAGGGAAAACTGTACGGGCCCCTCGCCTGTACTACGAAGAATCACCGATTAACTTGCTGAGAAGGGACCTTTTTAGTAAACTCAATATGTCCATCTCATTTATAGAGAGAGGGATAGTATGCTCCACACCCGGCATATGCACAATGCGGGCAATATATTGATACACACTCAAGCAGGCTTCCCGCAAACACGAGGCATACCTGTGAATCCTGACATGTTTATACAGGGGCTAAGAATATTAACATGAGTGGTGCCAGAACTAAAACACAGCAAATGGAGGGTGCCCTCCGAATTCATATTTCGCCCCGTGGCAGATCCAGAAATAGTGGCAGGGTCCATTGTGCCCCTGGACATACACGCCGTGCAAGTATCAGTGCACAGGATAGCAGTGATAGCCATGGACATGCAGGGGTGTCAGTGGAGGACACTACTGTGCATTGACACCAACATGGCCCTGTGAGACTTATCTGATGAAGAACTTTTTAGTGACACAGAAGACACAGGGGAAATAGTAATAGAAATAGCAATACCTTATGAAATAATGATCCAAAGGTGAGAAGCACAGGTACCCCTTGTAGACATGATCAGAGCCCCACCAGCGTATTTTGAAGAAGATATGTCTCTAGTGCCTCAACAGCTGTGGACAACAGGTCCACATGACGTAGGGCTGCTACACAAAGTAACACCAGTAAAGATTAAGCTCAAACCTGGAGCCATTTTACCCAGAGTAAAACAATGCCCTATATCCAGGGAAGCAGAGGAAGGAATAAAAGATACAATGTATGCACTAATAGTGAATGGCATAATAGTACCATCTAGCTCACCTTGTAACACCTGTATTTACCCGATTAAGAAAGCAAACGGAGGAGCATGGAGGATGATCCAATATTTACGCCCCCTCAATGATGTGGTACAGAAGGAGTTTCCTCTAGTTCCAAATCCTGCCTCCATATTATGCAGCATTCCAACAGAAGCCACCCACTTCACGGTGGTCGACTTGAAGAATGCATTCTTTTCGATACCACTCGATCGAGATTCGTGGTATTTGACAGCATTCACCCTAGGTATGAACACTGTCGGTTGCCCCAAGGATATTGTGAGAGCCCCAGCATTTTCAACATGATAGTACACGAAGACCTCAGGAACATATACACGGTGAGCCCAATAATTCAGTACGTAGACGATCTGTTGGTCTGCGGAAAGAATGAGAGCGAGTGCAGAAAAGACACAATCACCCTCATGACACACTTGGCCCAAAAGGGATACAAGGTAGATAAACATAAGTTGCAGTACTGCTTAACAGAAGTATTTTAGTCAGGCCAATTGATCTCAAGAGATGGTAAAAGAATCATACCAGACAGAGCAGCAGCAATAAAATCAGTTAAAGAGCCCAGCACAGTGAAGGAGATGCAGAAAATTCTCGGCATGTGTAATTACTGCCAGGCATGGATATTAGACTATGCGTCATACACAAAGCCCCTGTTACAGGCCCTTGAAGAGGCACAAAGGGAGAACACTAAACTGCAACGGACACAAGAAATACACACAGCTTTCAATACACTTAAAAAACTGATATCCACTGCACCAGTTCTTGCAACCCCAAATTACGAGCAGGAATTTTACCTTTTTTCACATTGCAATGGCTCACTCATGACTGCCGTGCTGACACAAAAGACGTCACTCGGCCACAAACCCCAGGCATTTTATAGTGGAACACTTGACGCAGTGATGCAAGGACACTTTGCATGCGAACAGGCTCTCACAGCTGCTACGTTTGCAATAGAAAAATGTTCCACTATTGTGATGGGATGCTCCGTCACTCTGTACTTGGAACATTCCATGTTTGCCATACTCGAAAGGTCAAATAGTACACTGACGATACAAAGGGCCACAGCCTATGAACTGATTATTTCCAGCCCCAACATCCACATAGTACAGTGTAAAAGCGTAAATCCAGCCACATTCATCACAGAGGCATGCACCCTAGAAGATATGCAACAACTTGATTGCTCCACGAATACGGGGAGCGGCGAAGGCGCCCAACAGGCACACGTAACTGCATTAAAAGAAGGATAAGTTTACTTTTTTGATGGGTCTGCCTCCATAGACTGCAAGACAGGAGAAAAGCACATAGGAGAGGCAGTAGCGCGGGTGAGGATGGGGAGATCGAGGTGATTGTGCAGAAGAGGTTGCCCCCACATTTTTTGGGTCAAGCAGCAGAATTAGTAGCGTTGATAGAAGCACTACACACAGCAAAGGGATGCATGGTAACAGTGTACACAGACTCAGCATACATGACAACCACATTGCACGGAGGGCTGGCCCGGTGGGGTAGAAGGGGATTCAGGATAGCTGATGGGTCACCAGTACAACATGCAGCATTATTAAGCAATCTGATTGACGCCCTAAAAGAGCCCGCACTTGTCGTGGTCGTGAAATGTCAGGCCCATACTCAAGGTGATGACGTCATCTCATTAGGGAATGCAGCAGCAGCCGCTGCTGCCAAAGAGGCCTCCTACCTACCCAAAAGCCCAACAGGTGAGTAAATATTACAGAAGGCAATAGAAGAGGAACATCCGAAGAGCTTTGATGCGCTACCAGTTTCCCAAATCATTGAACTCCATGCAGCAGTAGTCACCAGGCATGACACTACCTACACTCAGAGGAACACTACCAAAACCAAAAGGGCCCTTCAGAGAACTACACATAGACTACGCCGACATGGGAGAATGGTGTAATGGAGCTAGATACTTGATCGTTGTTGTGTGCCCATTCTCTTGGTGGGTGGAAGCAGGACCATGTGCCCACCCAGACGCACGATGTGCGGCTATATTCCTAGTGAGGGCGGTACTCCCTCGCTGGGGTATTTGTGACGTCATCCGTTCCGACAACGGAACACATTTTGTGAATGACATGTTCAAGTGCATTACAGCGATGTTGGGTATAACACACAAGCTCGGCACGATTTATCATCCGCAATCAAATGGCGTTGTAGCAAAAATGAACGGATTGCTCAAGAGTAGACTGTCTAAACTGTGCCACACTCTCAAGAAGAACTGGGTGTATTGTTTACCCCTAGCGCATTTTGAAATGAGGAATCAACCCAGTAAGGACCACCACCTGTCACCACACGAAATTGTGACAGGTCAGAGAATGCACACGGGTCACTCACCCCTGCGCAGACAGTCGGACGCCCATCAAAGCGCCACAGTGCGAGTTCCATGAGTATCTCAGAAACTTGACAAAAGCGGCGCGTGTGGTAGCAAAACAAATAGCACATCCCTTCACGAATGACACGCCGACGAACACAAAAGCACCTTAACAGAAAATGCAGATTGCCAGCTGATGGCAGGTGACATGGTTTATGTCAGGAGTTTTGAAAGGAGATGGAACGGATCCAGGTTCAATGGCCCAGATAAAGTTAATATTCTGCACACCCACAGCTGTCAAGGTCGAGGGGTTGCGCTACTGAGTGCACTTGACAGATGTGCAGAGGGCCTGTGGGAGGGTAGATGATCGAAATGAGGTATGGAGGAAGGTGACACTCAAACGCAATAAGGGGACCGGGTGAGACATTGGTATCCCATTGAATGCTTGACAAACCCTAGTTAGGGTAAAAAATGTAGGGTAAGAGATGTAAACAAAAGTGTAAATATGGCAGCAATATGTGTAATCACGAAACATGAGAAAACTAATGAAAATGACTGCATTTTATGATTCACGGTATGGTGTACAATAACGATGTGTAAGTAAAATGTTTTCTCTCCAACAGCAAAGTGATACAAGCACGGCACAGGTCTCCCTCCCTCTCTTTCCCCAAACATACGATGTGGGAACAGTGATGGACAGACATGGCCAGAAACATAAATAAATACCAATTATAAGCAGAAACAACAAGAAAAATTAAAATGACAAAATTATAATGATGAGAGTTTAAAATAAGTGCATTGATGGTTAAACAATGTAATGTATATTCTAACATGCCTGATTAATAAGTGCTTATGTTTCATTTATTAGGAAACTCATCAGGCATGGATAAGCCTCCGAACACAGTTAGCAATAGTGTAGAAAGGGATAGAAGGAGGAGAGAGTCATATCCTAGCTATTTGTATGAGTGCATGTTATTTGTGTGTGCTGTGATGTTCTTTACTGTGTTGTTTGGCCTGTTTCTGTACTGGGCCATAGTGTATATTTCTATTGATGTTGATAAAGGAGGTGCCGGCATAAAAACAATAGAGAGAGGAACCCACCTGGTTTGGGATGGGCAAGACTAATATGGGGTGATTGGACCCCAGAAAACAACCTGACCTTTACAAACAATGCCACTGAGATGCACAACACCACATCACCCCCAACAATGAAAAATCTACATTTCAATGTATACACAATGAACGGCAAGACGCCCGCAGAACTAACGTGGGTGTTAAACCATCCATATCCCACCACTATGGCAATATAAGAAATAAGCAGTCACCCTGGCTCAACTATTAAAGAGGGGTATGATGAAGGGGGAACGGTGCGTAGAGATAATGACAACTTCCACATTGTTGTGAAGAGCAAGCGTAGGGGGCGGAAGGGAAGAGATTGGAGAGGAAATGAAGCGAAATGGAGTCAGACTGGGAGGCGGAAGAATATAGCTATGATTTAGAAACTGTTGATAATCCCCAACACCCCCATCAAGCAAATAGGTGGTATGCCGATACGAGCCATATGCCTCAGCAGACCACTAATGAGAGCTGCTACGTCTGCTCCCTTATTCCCCACACCCCAGGTACTCCCAAAGTGTTGCTGCCACAAGAAATACCAGTTTCAGAAGCCCAATGTCTTGTACATCTTACGCTGTGTCGAATCAAAAATACTTTTCAAGCACACACAATGTCTTTTGAACTGCGATAAAACGAACAAACATGCTACTCCCGGCCGCAAGGAGTAGTCTGCGTAAAGGAACCCTTCCTGGTAATTAAAGGCACGCTGCATGCTGACAACAAGTGGCAGAGGGAGGAGGTCCTGTGCAAAGCAGAAGCACTCCGGGGCCTCTCTGAGGACAAACTTGCATCGGTACAAAGAACATGCACCCCCACATGGTATAAATATATAAGCAAACTAACATGGGTTAGCATCATCGAAAAGCCCTTCAAGCTACAGAAAAACATCTCGTATGAACTGTGCTTCAATGGAGAAGGGAAAAAGGACATGGGGAGAAATGAAAATTGCAGCAAGTTGCTTATAATCCCCGACATGAAGAAAGGCACCGCTGCTCTGATGGACACATACTGGGTTTGCGGCAGCATGGCCTACCTGCATCTTCCACAGTACTGGAAAAGGATGTGCTCCATGGCAACACTGCACTCCGCACGGATGGTGATCCCAGAGAGCCACATCAATGGGAAACGGGAAACGCCCATAAATGCAGAAGCATCTTCCCCAACACCGTTCGAGAAAGGGTCTGCAGACGTCCTGAATGAAGGAGAGGAGCTAGGCGCATTCAGAAGGAGGAGAAGGTCATCCAATTATATCTCCACAAAGTCATCCGAACTCTTGGCCGAGATCCCAGACAAGTACAGACTATTCAGCTCAGTGGAGACATTCTTTGCATCACTCGTTCCCAGGATCCAGGCAAGAGCAAACGCCAAGTGGTTGCAGATAACTAGATGGGAGCTCATTCAGCTGGCCAATGATACTGAAGAAGGATTTAACGGCATCAAGGTGGAACTGCAGGAATTGCGATTGATGACAATGCAGAATCAATATGTGCTGGATTTATTGACTGCAATCTATGGAGGTGTTTGCCAAAAAATCGGGAGAGCATGTTGCACATTTGTACCCTCTACCGACGCAGAAAATTGGTCCCTGTCACATGTAATTGCTGAGGTACACAACCTCGTTGAGTCGATGAAGAGCGAAGGAGGAACTGAGCCCAGCGCTTGGTTCGACAGTCTATTCTCGTGGGTGCCCACAGGCTTGGAATGACTGTAAAAGTACTCATGCCTTTCATCGTTTTTCTACTCCTAATATTTTGTCTGTGCCAATTAGGACTTCGATGCTGTGCAAATGCAGTACCAAACGGTGCACTAATGATGGTAACAATGGGACGTGCAAATGGTGTGGCACAAATAAAACCCGAGGCGGAGGTGCAGACGGGGGATGCCCCGGGTCAGAAATACAGAATGACAGCAGTATACAACACAGGACAGATAGTTGATAGCTTATACCAGACAACCATAAAAGAACCCCGTGAGTTATGCTGGTATGAGGAGGTATGGGTAGATTTAGAAGGGGACGGAGGGTGTATGTATCTAAGCTGCACCCCAGATGAGTATGCTAGATGGGGACATAGCCTCTGTGCAGAATGTAGAGCATGGATGCCAATAAAAGGAACACCGGCATGGGACGAAGCAGTGGCAGAGGAGGAAGAACGCAAGAGGTTGGGGCAGTTGCAGTATTCGTTACTTAAGTAACAAAAGGGGGGAAATAAGTGGGAAGAGGGGACATTCAAGCCCCACCCCCTTATTCCCATGCTTCCCGAGTGGACCCAGTCATGCCTGCTCCAAGTCCAGGGCCCCAGACTTGGGGCACTCATGTGGGAACACTTCAAGGAACCATCGCCCCTTTCATACAAACACACCTTTGATCACTACCACATCCTCATACCTTACATCATGAGGTTAAGTCAAGACTCTATTTTGTACCACACAGACTCCATCTTGTAAATTAGCGAGAGGGTGCTCAGACCTCACCCCAACCTGCAACTATCTTTGGAGGTACACAGTAAGTGTATAGCTTCCCCCGCCACCGCCTCCTTACCGTCGCATAACTGCCTGGTTCCCATGAGAAGGCTGACGGCAGAAAAGCAACAAAATCTGCACTGTATCACTCGCCATCTAAACTCCCTCTATTGTTTCAAAGGCAGCTCAAGGGGAAGAGGCAAAGGCCAGGGCTATCTCTCTATGTAAAAACCTGCCCCACGCCCTTTAGACCTGGGCCGCAGACACGTAATCCCCATGTACCTCAGGGCAGAGTCAACAACACGAGAGACTTTTAAGGTGATAAATGTATCTTCCCTTTCCAACCCAAGTGCATCAACGAAGGCCCTCTCCTCGTATTTGGAAGGCATGTAAACCCATTTACACCTTTAATGAGCCACTGAGCATAACAGTGTAAATACATATACGTAGGTATTAGAAGCTTTTATGAAAGCCCGTTCTATTGAAACCAGAATGTGTACCGACTTATAACATTTAAATGCCAGCACGATTAACGTGCAGACCCATAATGAGTAAACAAGCCAGAGACCTATGCAAACGCACACAATGCTACCTCGCTGTTAATGAAGCAGAATGCACGTCTAGACATATCATTAGACAGAATCATGTGAATTGTTGATCGAACTTAGTTATTCATGTTGTATTGATTGTGCGTCAGCCATCCCTTTCTTACCACACCCTCGTCCATGTGTTGTGAGATTGCCCAAAAGCACATGAAGTTTGAACAATGTTATAGAGTATTCCTTTCAAATACAGAAGCAGCTAAGTGCACATGGAGCAGTAACTTGTATGTAAATGTAAATGACCCCCGCCATTTCTTAAAGTGATGTGGAACCAAAGACCTCAGTAGGGGGGCCTTAAACCCATTCCAGAACACACTGTCAAATGCAGAGTTATGTTGTTTAGACACACGATCAGAAAAGCCCTCGACGAAAAGATGTCCACAGACGTAATGTGTTTTCTGAAATCCATTCACAGTAACCATATACCCCTGCCTCCCCATGTCAATAATGAAGAAATGCCCCAACCCGGTATTCAACTATGTTTATGTGTTTTTACATGAAAACGATACCCTTGGTAAGAGGCATGCAAGTGGTGTCCAATATCATAGAGTCATGCATTGTTTTTCCGTGTGTAACTTATTGCCAAACAAAGTGATTGAATGTGTGACCGGATGGGAATGTGTGGCCACAAGGGCAAAATGTGACAGGATCAGGATGAGATGTATCCATTCATCAGAGGTTGGACAAATGAGCCTGGATGAACTCCTGACCCAGCACACCACATCATGATGTCAACTCACCACCCACCCATGGACCAATCAGCCACTGCCGACGATATAGCACCTATAGGTGCCTCCTCTTAGTAACCAATCCCAACTGTTCATGTGCCCCCTAGGCCTTCCCACAGCTCGATGATGATTTTTCTGTACAAAAGTAATTTGCAACATGTTTTCTGCAGAGCGCTCTTGGCGAGAGCATAGTAGGTAGATTCTGTTTGCCCTAATTTTAGATAAAGCCTTTGACATCACTCTCACTTGGTCTTGGTCTTATTCCCTCCTGGGATGTACCTTTATTGACTCTGGTGGTAGCTTCTCTGGCATGCCTGCGGGGGCCCGTCCCCTTCGGTAGTCTAGATACCATGTCTTAGTATGTCTACGTATACAATTGAAGGGGCAAACAATTATGAGATGCAAATGTGTAGCTTTCCAAATCTACTGAAATGAGCATGCTAACTTGACCATGGTATCAGAGGTTTTCCCTAGGGTGCACTTGCATCCAGCCTACTCAACTCTACGTACCACATTTGTTAACAGATTAATGTTGTAATCATATCTTGTATTTCCTTTTTAGAACCACACAGTTTCTAATGAAAAAAAGAGAATCAGGGTACATTTGGGGTTTAAATATATTTCTTAGATTGTATACAATCCATATAGGTAGTAAAGCAAAAAGGCCACATAAATCTAATGCAAATATAAAACAAAAGACCCAGTAACATAAAATAACACAACATAAAACGTGTAGGGATATTCATCCGTTGAATGGTAATATAATATGAATCAGAATGTTGAAATGTGTCATTAGTTGTCTAGTTAGATTATAGTGGCAAATTCAGTGCATGGCCAGATGAGTACATGAACCTTCATGTTAATGCAGATAATGGATGTTGTGTTTTCTATAGCATTAGTTCTGGTAATGATTCCCTTTCTTTCCCATCATTGTTTGGGCCGAGCACTGCATTTATCACATCTCTATATATCCAATCTACTTTTCTAAATGTATGGTCAGTTGGTTATTTGTTAGATTGTTTTTATGACAAAGCTATTTGATATGTATGTGTGTTACTTTGAATAAACATATAAGAAATTAGGATCAAAACTATGCTTTGGTTGGTCAACATTGTTATCCACACAATTGATATTTAAGGTATGACATAATAAAGCTCCAGAGTGCAGAGATGCATAAAGGTGTCTGGATCATTTATGAATTCCTGAGTGCTCTAGTTATCGTGCACCCCTTTCTCACTGGAGCTTTGCCTCCAACAGACTCCTTGTGTGAGGTGTAGGAGTTGGTCACAATACCAAAGTAATCCACAGCCGCACATAAGTTCACACATGCAGAATCTATCCAATGCAGGAGCATTGAATGGCCCCTCCCAACCTCAAATGGTCAAACCAACTGACATTTATTGTGATGGGTCAGAGAATGTTTCACTTAACCCAGTCATTCCAATGTAAGGGCTCATCATAAAGCTATTCAATCACTGATCAAATAAAATATTATCCTTTTCCAGTAGTGCAAGTGGCCCCTATTAATGGGCTGAGTTGAGTTACTTATACCGCGCACGACTGCACAGACTTAACTGCATCTGGTAGCCAATGTTACTGGAAGAATCCACAATTCCAACAAAGAAACCTAAATAGTCCAGAAATAAACTATCGCTGTATATTTAAACAGGTATGTTGTTAATGTTTTACAGAACTGGGTATGCACTTTTAAATTCCTGATCTTCTATGGAAGAGTATTCCACAGTCTTTGTCCACATACTGTGGAACGTCTGTCTCGCCGAGAGGTACAACGAGATGGAGTTATGACCAATAGGTCGGTTAGATTTGTACCAAGACAGTTTCTCAGCTAATTAAGTGGGGGCAAGATCATGAGGACACTTAACTTAACTCAGAGCCAGTTCAGACAACGACACAAGGCAGAGATTGGGGGTTGATTTTAATACTTTGAAAATGTATCTGACTCCTGAATTTTGGGATCTCTGGAGTTTGTCCAAATGTCTCCTTGGGATGTGCGCTAACATACATACTCTGTAATCCAGTATAGAATTGATTATTGTTCTCACTACATTGGCATGATCATTTTGTGGGATACACGGAAGAGCAAGTCTCGGAAGTCACAAGGAGTAAAACAGGGACTGTAACTTGCCCCCACTGTGCTATCACACCGTAGGATGGACTGCCAAATGCAGCCTAGATTCTTGATATTGGAAGCATAGTTTAGGAGGACACTTTGCTTTGTTGGTCAACAGAAGTTTAGGACAAAACATGTTTAATAATGAACACTACCAAAGAAACTGTCGTATAGGATGGTATCCTCTCAAATGTGCATTCAGTGAACATGGTATTTGCAAAGGTACTGCTTTTTTACCATGGTGGTGGCCTTATGGTTGTTTTAGGCGTCATACATGCTGAATGTGTGGAGTTTTGTTGTTTTGTGTTGCACAAATAAAGGTCTTTTAACAAAGATTGTTTCACTGAATTTCAATGTTTTTTTAAGGGAAACTCATCATAAACTTGAGGATGAAAATGTTCATGCCATTATATCTTCTTGATGATGAGGAGCTGCACAAATTATTCCTGTCAATGCCAAACACTGATGGTGATGAACTTTCCTCCCAGTGGCAGATATTGGCGGCAATTATTTTGAGCCCGTGGCCACAGATCTCACTGCCCATTTTCTCCTGTAGGTCAACCCAAGCTTTGAAAGTTTGAAATACAGCCAAGCATATCAAAGGCAACCTACATCTCTGTCAAATTTTGATATGACAATCTGAAACCTCGCATCTAAGGATGTGCATCGACACAAAGCTGGAAAAACATCTTTCAGTCTCGCTCAAAAACATCCTAAAAATGCCATGTCATGCAATAACAAGTTGTAATACAGGGAAGCTTCCTGCATGTTGATAGAGACAGACTGGCCCCAAAATACGAGGTTGCAGCCCTGCCAAACACCAGGAAATATGAAACAAGCAAAAATCAAAAGCCAAATATCCCTACATGTACAATTTCCATGTCCATTTTGGCAACTTTCCCTCCACAGTGCTATGGACCCCCAAACAAGTTGCTTTTGTTTTTGAACCCGTCTTGACTTTTTACAGGAATGAGAAGCCTACAACTTCACTACCCCAGTATTTTTCAAATTTCTTTTGAGAAATTGATCAGTCCATTATAATATCAGTATTGGAAAACTTTTTAATTTTTGTAACTTTTAAACAATGCACACAGCATCTAACAATGCAATGGAATGAGGATACATTTGTATCACCCTAGGCTTTTTACACCAGGTATTTTTGGTTATTCTTATATGTGCCTGAAGAAAAGCTTGTGGCAGAAATTATATTTTACAATGTGTGTGTTATTTCAAGTGTGCATATTCACATTGCAGTGTATGGCTACTAAAAGTGGCTAGTGCACTAAAATGGCCATGTCAAGAAATGTTTGCCTGTTCTTTGTCCATATTGCTGTTTGGTCTTGGAAGTGGGTGGGACTGCCTGGTCCCATTCGACATCCATGGTGCAAGTGACTAAAGATGGTTGACATGACTGAAACCATTAGTTGTCCCTGATGTGACAACCACTGGCTGTTTGAATGGTGCAGATCCTTACCATTGGTGGGCTTGGACTTGCTTCAAGGCTGGATTGATAATAATAGGACTACGGCCATTTCTTCAGATCAGTGTGGGAGCCAGGGTTCCCTCCTAGAACATTAGCTGACTGAAGATCCAATGAAAACCTCTGAGAAGGCCCAGCATCCCTTCCTACGTCTGGCCCAGTGAAACCTAATGGAACTACCTGATCTGCAAATGCCCTGTGCAGTGTTTCAACCCCTGGACTGGTGGGATAAACCAGTCTCGACATGTTCTCAAGGATTCAGCCATCTTGGGCCTTTGGAAGTGTCCCTCGACCACATGGGGGACTGAGGGACTGACCAGCACTCTTTAGGACAACTTACTAGAACTGTCACTGTACTGTGTTTGCTCTTCCACTTCAGTGGTCACCAGTTTTTGGTATGAGTCTCCTTCCTGCCGAATCTCAGCCTCCCAGCTTCAAGGGATCCTGCTCTGGAAGGACTTCTACAATCATGAATGGAAGGATACCTGCCATTGTGATGGCCATCTCTGGAATTCACCTTCCCCGTACTTTGAAGTGTCCAGACGAGGAATGCTTCAGTGCTTTCTGCATTTCTCCATCACCAAGGGTTGCACTATGCACCTGCACCCAGCCAGAAGAATCTTTGCACCCTACGGTCCTGCACACCTCTCATTGGAACAAACAGCGGCAAGCCAACCTCCAGCGAGCCCCAGTCAACCCATCCAGTCCTCTGGTAAAATCAGAGACTGAAGTGTAAGTAAATGCAAAGCATTTGTCTCCCCCTGTCCTACATAGGATAACATTGAGAACAAGTCTCTTTGTATCCGTCCTTTCCACTTGGTCGTTGCTCCTAAGCAGTAAATTCTTTTCAGGGATTGGATTTCTGAAGCAAAGGAATATTTCTTGTGACTTAGATTCCTCTTACTGCATTACTTTGCTTACCTCCCTTTTTGATTTAGGTTATTGCATGTGTTTTAAGAGCCTATGGAGACTGTATATATGTTTGTTACTGAGTGCTGTGATATATTATCACCAGCTTGTTTCATTTTTAGTGTGTGTTAGAGGCTTAGATTACATACTGTATTTTTATACATTCCTGTCTAAATTGAAATATTGTGTGCTTCAATGTGAACCCCTAACCCTCCTCACACTCTCCTAAGAATAGCATTGACTGCTCTCCATTGCTACCCTGATTAGATTGTGGCTTACCTCTCAGACTTCCCCTGTTACTAGGGTGGCCTCTTAAAATCTGTCCACCAGGCCAGATTCTAGAAATCCATCTCAACACCCATAACAGCTGCAAAACTGCTCAACACAAATTGCCACGACTGTGGAAGGAAATTTAGACGATCCATGGGACAAACTCCATAGAAAGAAAGAAGTGGTCTACATCGATGAGATAGAAAAAAAGCTCAAAATAGGTTGTATGCACCTCCCAACTGATAATTGCATGTTGAATATATAAACAGGTGTGCCTCTGATAAGCACTCCCGAGAGTAGTCATGTGTGCACTGACATGTATCACATATGAATAAACATCTCTACAGCACTGAAATCCCTCCACTGGCTCCCCATGGCTGCAAGGATTAAGTTCAAGACCCTCTGCATAATCCACAAGGCTCTCTGGGGCTGGGGCCCACACTATCTACAATGCTACTTTCCTAAATACTCTCCCCCTAGAGTCCTACACTCATCCTCCTCCAACTCTCTGCGGGTGAGCTGCTTTCACAAACAGATATTTGGGGCAGATCTTTATCCTCTGCAGGCGCCTCCCTCTGGAACACCCTCCCTGCCTCTCTCCATCTTGAGCCGGAGCACCTTAAGTTCCAGAAACTCCTCAAGACCTTCCTCTTCTCTTTCTTCTTCTCTCTCCCTTCTTCCCTGATAAACTCTGTTCTCTTTCTCTCCACCCTCTTTCCTCCTTCTCCTCCCTAACTCTGTTCAATTTTGCTGACTGGTTCACCTCCAGAGTCTTACAGGTCCCAGGCTCCCCTGTCAGTCTTTTGCCCTTGGGTCTGGGCCGCTGCACTATGTTCAGCATTACTGCACTTTCAACTCATGCTCCATGAGCGGGGCAACCTCTTTGCACTTAACCCAGGGCCCTGCTGCACTGGACGCATTTGTTCCCCCCACACCCCTTTCCTCGCACCTCTGTCTGTACGCATGAATGACCTTCATGTACTAGGACTAGTAAGTTTCATCCGTCATGTCCCCTTCCTTTTCTGTCCCCCCTCACTAGCTTGGTCGCAACTGTAACACTTCATGCACTTCCACTAGGAGAAATGCTGTCAGACCTAGTATGCTAGATTTTCTGTCACATCATTCGGAAACTTCAAGCCAAAGAATGATTACTTATTCCCTTGTTCCCTTCCCGCCTTGAAGCACTTTGAAGCACCCCACCTTTGTATAAGCTCTGTATAAATAAACAATTACTCCCTGGAGAAGATATTTGTTTCCAAGACACGGTCACACATGCTCCTTGGCTGAATAGCAGTGCAATAACTATTTCATCAATACTGAGCTGCAAGGCATTGACAAATACCCAATAGGGGTCTTGGGCCAATGAAGAGAAAGAAGTAACAGCCCTAGAAAAGGCTGGCATCATAGAGAAGGTGTAAGACCCTGCACCAAGTGTATTGTCCCTCGTGATTACAAAAAAAGCTAAAGAAGCAGGGCAAATTTGTGTGTGTGCAGACACGTGCCTGCTAGGGAAAGAAGCAACAACGGGTTGATACCATGAAGCTGCAGCAATAAATATCACCTAGGTCAAAATCATGCAACTACATAGACAGAGTTTCCCTCCACTCCCAATCAAAAAAACTGGAAAACAGACTGCCATACAAGAGGCAAGGTTCAAATGTGCACACACACACACAGATCAGCATAGATTGAACTGAATACTGAAATTGTATTCCTATTTGTTCATGCATGGGGTATCATTTTGGAAGGAAATGATTTGCGAAGTAGGATCAGTTGCTTTTACATAAGTTGTTTGCTGTACTGAATGAATTCTGGAGGACAGTATGACATATTGAGCACTGAGAGCCTGTAGCCAGTATATACATATTTACAAATTACATACATAGAGTAGTCAGAGGGCAGAACGCAAGAGAGGTGGTGTGGGAAGTTTGGTCGGGAGAGTGGAAGAGTGTGCAGGGCTCCTTTCATTGCTAATAGGGGCAGTGTGAGCCTCATGTTGAAGAGTTCTACTGAAAATATGGGTTTGTTTGTTGGGGGAAATACATTCAAGCGGAGTGGGGTAAGGAAGGAAAAGGAGCAGAACTTGGAGGAGGCTCAGGTGTGTGGGGGGCTAATAGGTTGTGAAGAATTGAAGAGTTCAGAGTTTCAGAGGGGGAGACAGTGTTGTGTTCATTGTGGTAGTAGGGGGAAAGAGCCTAGATATATTCATAGACTAATAGCAGGAATTCAAAGAGAGTGGCTTTGCATGGAGAGCCATCCAGTATGTTGACGGTAGGTAGATGTGGTGGAGAACCTGAGTAGGTTGAAAAGGTTGGATGTTGCAAAGTTGGCAAGCTAGTTGTAGGGAGCAAAAGTGTGGACCAAGAAGTAGGTTTGCACAGTATTACAGTTTACCGAGCACAAGAATAGAGAGAAGGGTTTTAATTGAGTGGTGCATGTGGTGTGTGCAGATTTTGTGAATGTTTTGAAGTAGGCTTCTGGCTGCAGTGACCATTGTTATGATGAATTTATAAAGTTTCAGGTCAGTGTAAAAGGAACGGGTGAGCAGGTCAGATGCAAAGGAGATTGGGGAAGACAGAGCGGGCATGGCATTGGTGGCAGGGAGAAAGATGACTTACATATGAGAAGAGTTTGGAATGAGGCAGCTTAGAACCATCGAGTGGCAGATGCAATAGGCAGTTGGCCATGAGTTTGGTAATTGCAGAGAAAAGGAGAGGAATATTTGAGTAACATAAGCAAACAGGCCATAGTTAAAGCCAAAGGAGCTAATTAATTTGCCATGGGTGGAACCAGCAATGATCCTTAAGGGACACCCACAGGAAGTGATCTTGGGAAGAAAGTGCTGGTGTTCCGTGAAATGCAGAAGTGGTCTTCAGAGAGATAGGGGAACACCCATTTAGGTATGGTGTCTAGAAAAATGAGAATGCCAAAGAGGTGAGAGTGGTGGACAGTTGTACCAGAATTGGGGATACGGATGAGCACTCTCTCCTTGGATTGTTTGGAATAGAATCTAAATTGGACTGTGTACCCAAATGAGTGTATTTCGGGACAGTGGACTATATTGTTGAAGATCACTCTCAAGAGTTTTAGAGTGATAGTGAAAGAAAGAGTGAGACAGGTCAGTAGAATGTGGGTCTAGTGGGGTCAGCAGTTGTTCTTTTTAGGAGAGGTATGACTGTAACTAGCTGGGAAGATACATGTTCAGAGAAATAGGTTGAATAAGAGGAGAGGTGACAAGAGGTGAAGTGTGCAAGTTCCTCAACAATTTGCAGTGCAAAGTGGTCAATTGCAGTACAGAATGGGACGGCAGAGCAAAGGATGGGTGGGCATTTGGTGGGGGAGGTGAAGAATACATGACAGAGGGGAGATGACTGGGAATATGGAAGATGAGGGTGACTAAAATACAGAGTGTGAATGGTAAAATAGTGGAAAAGATGCCCCATAGTTTGTGTGATTTTAGTGGAGAAGTCATCATTGGAGAAAGAAGAGGAAATGGAGGAGTTCTGAAGAGTGCAAAAAATAGCCTGGAGGGTCGGGCATAATTTGCAAGGGTGCTTGCAGAGAGAGGATAGTATGGTAGTGTAATAAAAGTCAATAAACATACATAGGTCAGGAGGAACCCGATATTTGAAGTCGTGGACAGACACAAAAAAAACAGACGTGTGTAACAAGGAATGGAAGAAATACTAGTGTGTAGAAAAATTAGGTAATGTTTAATCAATAAAAATGTCAAACCGCGATTAAATTCATATAACACACACAAATATATACACAATCACAGAGCCTCTAGAATTCAAAGGTTTAAAAAGTATACAAACCAAGTGCAGACATGAACAACATATGGATAACGTGCTGTGGTGACTCTCATACTCATACATAGAATTAGCTGGTTTAGTATAGCCTAGATGAAGTAAATGTGTCTTCAGATTAATATCAGAACACATATATGTGGATTACACCATGCACTACCAACAGGTTTATACAGACACCACTTGCATGTTAGCAATATCTGTGGCTCAACATGTTTCAGTTCATTATTGCCAAAAATCTGTGAACTTTCTACTGGAGCAGATTGAATATAGTCACACTGTGATAGGGATATGTAAACGGATACACTATTTGCGCTCATGTATAAAGCCTATTTCTCTCGCAATACTTGGATCGTCCACACTGCAAAACACCAACTGACAAAGAGAATAGACATTAATTCTAAAATTTTTAGGACAGGGCAAAGAAATTACCCCTTGTCAATCCCAGGGCAACCAAAATTATTGATAGAATTGGTAGTGTAGGCAAGGGCTTAGCCTGGGACCCAGGAGGTCCAGGAATAGGACGTTAGCATAGTCTAGGCATAAAAGGCTGATAGCAACGATCATACTGTGTATGGGAAGGTCAGGTAGGGAAAAATGCATTGATGAATGCAGATGTGAATGTAGCAGCATTTGTCACATAGTGCTGTCACAGTCCAAGTCCATAATGCTTCCTAGGTTTTTTACCGTGTTGGAAGAGGTGGACAGTAGACCTAGAGATAGCAGCAATAGTGGGGTGGGGGTTCTGGGTATAGATCAGTCTTCCCCAGAGCATGATCTCGGTTTTGCTTGGGTGAGTAGGAAGTGGTTGGCAGTAATCCAGTGTTTAATTTATGAGAGACATGGTACGAGATCTGGCGAGGTGGGGCCCTTTGGAATTTTGAATAAGTCAAAACTGTCCTGCTTATCTAAATGTCAATTTATCTGGAATAAGCATAAACACTGCCCTTCTACCCAATAGACATGTGAGTGTCTCAAACAGCATTCCATAAACTCTATTTAAAAGACAGGCTATTTAACAATCCTGCATGTAAACTGCTAGCAAGAGGAAAATGTATATATGTAGGAAAATGTATATGTGTGCTAAATTACATTCACTGGTGTTCATTAAGGTATAGAAGTGCACATTTGCCATTTCCAATGGCCCACTGAAAGGCGGGAAATGGGGTAACAGTTAATAACCCTTTCCCCTTTGTCTTGAATGGATCAGCACCAGCCACAGAACTCTATCTGGTGATGTAGCCCAGAAATCATTTTAATTTCCAATATTTGTCTTAGGTATGCATATCCTTTTACTCCCAGAATACTTTGGCTGTGCTTGATCACTAAACAGAGAAGGAAGCTGGGGATCTCCCAGTATATGCACCATAGGACCTATTCTATCAAATATTTAAATTCAGAAGCACATACATAGTTATTAATCATCATAAAAACATCTCTCTTACTCAATTGGTTTGAGTATAGAACATATAGTTATATATAAGTGAACCTTTTACTATTGGTTCTTCTACAACTAATAACTCCTCCTAGTTTCAACCTTCAAAAAATGAAACATTTCAATATAACATGCTATTGGTTGACACTCTACTATACCACTTGCTAAGAAGGACAGGGTTTAATTGGCCAGCTATTTGCTCACCCGGCCTGGGGCACTTTTATGCAGTGCTAAGGAACTTGGTGGGGAAGAAGAGATGGGCGAACCGCTATGATCCAGTTAAAGAAGTTATCCCTTCTCGTTCCCAGGCTTGAGGCCTTTTCTGCTAGTCTGTTTGTCATGTCATTTATATGTCTGGATGTACTAAATAAATTGCAGATGCATTATCTGATTGGGCCTGAAATGAATGACTATTGTTTGGATTATGTGGTAGAGGACCACAGTTCAGAGCTCAATTTCATCTATTTATTGTCTTTTCTTCTATTCTAACTGTGTGTGCTTTCATTCAGCAGCTTTATGGGGTCTATGTATTTGTTTGTTATGGGATCCTTTGGCACAGTAACTACTTGCACCTGACATTCAAGGATATATCTATTTCTCACTTCTACCTACTGAAACTAATTTAGTTTAATAATTGCATGCTGTGTGCTCTTGGAAACGTTATCTGGTGTGGTTTGAGCTTCTAAGCAGAACTCCTCTCGGCACACTGACCGTGGTGCTTGCACTGCTGTCTGAGCATCGTGAGGCCTGGATCTTGTGTTAAGCAACTTTATGTCAGGATGCAATATTTCAGAATTGAGGTCTTGCAGGGTTTGGTATAAGTAATGGCAGTACTTCTGTTGATTCTTCACCATGTCTCTTACGCTCTTCATGTCTTGCATGCATACCACCATTTAATTATTCCCTGCCCATGTATGCCACAACCTCTCCATACCTGCTCATCAATATACCAATTGTGTAACCCTGTCTGGGTATTCTACAACCTTCCTGCTTCTGTGAATGCAACTACTTTGCGCCGTACCTGTGTTGCACAATCTATTCTACTCTTAATGGTGGCTACGTGACCACTAGTGTTTTACTGAACATTTCTCAGCTTGTACCTTTGTTCATACCAGGGACCCAGTGGGGCCGTGACCAGACCTGGTGTAACTCTCATCTCCATTATAACATTATGTTGAAAGTTCTTTGAGTTTGAAGTCAGGCTGCTGTCAAGGACGTTTAAGACTTCAGTCCCACCCCTTTAAATTGTTGCAAGCACTTTCTATCATTTCAGTCAGACTCTCAGTCTTTGATGGTGCACATTTTCTTCCTTTTGGATAGGCCTGACTGATCGAAGATAAGATTAGTTGAGAGGGAACCACTGGTCAGGGTGAATTCAGTGTCTATTTGAGATTATTATTCTAAGGTCAGAGACTGATGGAAGTTGTATATGGGGAGCATGTGTTTTGCTTTCAAGATCTCTATCATGAGAACAAACTCAAGGCACAGTCATAAAAATGTATGGTCAGCCTCAAAGGCCAGTGTTCACACTTCTTTCATGCGAAAGCAAGTCAACCCCCTCTGTTGTGTTTTCTGTGGTTGGGGGAAAGAATGCCAGTTGGCCATCCAGGTCATACTACTGCCTTTATTCACCAATGTAACTTTTACAGTAATTTTGTTTTCCCCATTGCTTTACATTTCCACATACAATCATCTATTGCATTTTCATATGCAACTCCCATCAAAGGTCCACATTTTCAAAAGCCTGTAGGTTTTATAATGCTGATTCCTAATCCTGTAAAGGAAATGCAAAAACACCAGAAGGCTTCTTAATGTTGGCCCAGCTGTGAACTGCTGTTCTTGTCATCCTACTTTGGATTGTTTTTCATTTTGTTAAATGTGCTGGGTACTCTCTGGTAACTTGAAGGACTTATTTTCTTTGCTTTATCAGTAACATTGGACGCATGCACTTATTGTAGATGGGCTGCTATCGTTGCACATTTAATTGCATGTGTCATTTTGCGCAGCACACATTTGTTTTTAAAGTGATGCTTTTTTTGCTGATTTCTTTTCTTCAGTATAGATTTCCTTGCAGGTCGAATGAGTGGCCAGACAGCGATCATTGAAGGGTGTAGTTAGTGCATAGTTTGAATTATTTAAAGGCGAATGCAACCTACTGAGCAATTAGAGGAGATAGAGAGCTTTGAGCGAAATGTTGACATGATTTATTTATGGACTATTGAGTCTGTCTTGAATTTACAATTGGTGGTAGATGAGAAACGGGGATGGGAGAGTGATGGAGGAATGGAAAGGTTGAAGTGAGTAAAGGTGTGCTGGGAAGGGGAGTGGTCAATTGTAAGAGCAGAGGAGACCCCGGAGGAATATATGATTGAGAAAGTTGACTTGGGTTCGGGTTAGATTGTGATATAGTTTGACTAGTTAGAGTCAAGTTGAAGCTGTTGGCCCTTAGTCGTATTGGGGAGGTTGACATCACCCACTATGATGGCAGTGACATCAGAAGAGAGTGTTTCAAGTAAGGGTTAAAGATCAGAGAACAGGAGGTAGAATGCACCTACTGGGTGGAAGATGAAGAAGATAGTAAGCGAAGTGTGAGTCAGAAATTGGACATGAGATATGCTCAAAAGAGCGGGGGGAGAAATAAGAGAGTGGTAGGGGTGCAGATGTTGTGTCCTCACTGATCATAAAACCGACACTGCCTCTCTCTTAGAGAGATGAGGGAATATCCATGTGAAGGTTCTGAGGGGGCAGTGTCATGGGGGAATTCACATTTAGGTGATAACCATCATGGAGAGTTTGAAGTGAAGGGAATACAAATAATTCATGAACAAGGACATTTTTTGAAGAGGGCCTGAGCCTTCCAGAGTCCCAGGGTGAGGTCAATGTGTGAGTAGAGTTACAAGAGGTATGACAGTAAGTGGGCAGTGTTGAAGAGGTTGGCATGGATGGAATAGGAGAAAGTGGAGCAGCATGTGAATGGGCATAAGGAAACAGTAGAAGAAGTGCATGGGGAATGGAAGGAAGAGAAAGCACAAGAATAGGTGAATGCTATAGGAGAGAGAGAAAGAAAGAAAGGAACAGCAAAGAGAGATGCTGGATTGGTAGGACCATAGTAGCATAGGAGTGATTAAAGGGTGCATTGGGGACCAATAGGTCCTAGATCATCAAGAAACACAATATAAGAAATTGCAAGGACCTAGATTGTCAAGAAATACAATGTACAAGGTACAGTTGGTATATGTATTGGTGAACATTCATCACAGTGATTGCACAGATTTAGGAATTGCGACTTCATAGAGTTGCAGTGAAGAGAACATGGATGGAGGATGCCATTTGGCCAGGATGCCTGACCCTGGGACCTACCTAGCTCAACAGAGCCAAACAAAACCTATACCTTTTCTATGCAGCCATTTTCTGTGGAATGTAACAACAAGTCAACACACATTGCATGTATGTGCCAATCACATTTCTCAATTTCCATGCAGTGGTTAATAATATGGTTGGAACTGTGTACCTTGTTCAGAACTTTCAACTTCACGTGAAATGGGAACTTCAACTGCAATTTATAGTTTTGTTTATGAAAATTGCTGAAGTACTTGTGGTTTTGATTTTGTGAAGCCCTGTGCAATGTAAAATGCACTTAGACAAATTAAAACGTAATGACTTTCTTGTACTCTACCACGCCACTCGTTTTACGACAAATACAGTATTTGTGTAGCTTTCTATTTTACAATTCAAATTTTATTTTTGTAGCAAAGGGGTATAATCAGATTCTATGGCCGACACGTGTTTCACCCAAGCATTAGCCACTTTAGACAGATAAAGGCTGCAGAAGGGAGTGAGGCAGCTCTTGGTCTCCATGTCGCACACTAAACATGGGCCTTCATCAGTGGGGGAAATGATCCATATTGCCGCAGCAATGTTAGACGCCAAATTGCTCTATATTATTTTTCTTCAGGGGCAGCCCCAGAACCTCCTGTGCCTTTCCCTTGCCCACTGAATTGTCTATCATCTGTTCTGTGAGATTGGGGAGGGCACCCACATTTTCCTCCCTTTTGTTAGTCACTACAGTGCCCTTCCTCAGATCTAACATAGCCTTCCTCTTTGGCACCAGTCATCCAAAAGTATCAGGCTATTGCTACTGTCGGAAAAGCCACTGTTGTGTCCCCTCGGGATGACATTTCTGCTGAGGCATCTTTTCACTGGTGCCCTCTCTAGTGACCTGCTAAATGCAGCAGAGTGCATCCGCTTTTAGCGTGTGACATCTGAATTTAATGCGAGTGAATCAGGTAACGTGATAGAAAACTCGGGATCTTAGTAATAAAGATCAGTGTGTAATCAGTGGCTTATAAGACTCGGCTTGAGCCGCTGCCTAGAGCAGGGGTCTGTAACCATTGGCACTACAGGTGTTTTGGACTACAACTCCCATCAGCACTAGCCAGCAAAGACAAAATGGTGAGGAACAGGCTACAGACTGCTGCACCATGGATCTAGGAAGCCCTTTGGAGCTGCATTAACAACATATAATCCTGATGACCAGGGGAGACTTTGAAAAGCTTGATCCTAGTGCCTAGTTACTCAAGATTTCTACTGTACAGTGTGTATCTATCTACACAGCTGTTGCAAACATTACCAGCATGTTTAGGTTTTATTTCAACGTATTTATCTTGTAAATTGACATTAAAACAATATTATGGAGTTCCTTTTCTCAGACTAGCGCTGGGCTGCAATTTGGAGCAGGCGAGGCTATGAGATATTAAATATTCGTTTTTCATAATGTTTTTGATGAAAATGCATTTCAGAGCAGGAAATGAGCTCTGCGGAGATGGATTATCTGTTCTGTTTTCAAATTATTTGCTTAATCACGGCAGTTCAATGCGTTCACGCTCTAGTTCAACAACTGCAAGCTAATGAAAAGCAAATTTACAGAGCAATCATAAAAAAGGTGTTTTAGTAGCTCTTTGTCGGGACTTTCAAGTAATAAACTCACAAATATTTGATTACAAAAGGTCAGCGATAAAATAACCCATGGTTGGCAATCAACGTACAGAATATCATACAAAATTGAAGATTTATTTAAGAATTCCTTTTCACTCGTACATTGCAGGTCTCTTTTGCAGTTAAAAACATCTGTAAATTGTCGAAACATAATACCATGAAAGAAATACTGTATGAGAGACAGTAAGCGGGTATATGATTTTAAAAATGTGCACTTGTATTGTTAGGCTGCCGAACAAAGAATACATTCCCAATGCTTCTTGTAGGTGAATGTCAGAGTCTATTGACTCGGGGTCAGAGGAAGCAGCCAAGGCTTGTACGATCAAGGTGTTTTGACTTGTAATTCTTCCTCTTCCTGCCACTTCACTCCTAATCTTCCCAAACTAGAGAATACACATGAACTAATAATGGCTCCTGGCAGAGAACCGTTACCGATTCATTCCAAGGGATCAAGAGAAGGTACATTATAAATAAATTAACAAAAAAAAGCTTGTTTATTGAACCAGAATAAAAGCATTACGTCACTGCTGTCTTTGACCCGGTGCGTTGATGTTGCCACTTGTTTTTTTGCCAAGCTCTTAATCATTTGTTGTTGTTCTACTAATCTTCCATTCCAATTGGGCTAACTCAGTCATCGGTAAGATGCTTCTGGTGACAGTGCGCTTTATAAACACCCAACACATATCTTACTGAATAATACATCCATTTAGATTCAACTCAGTGCACATGATATATGTCTCCTGCTGGAGAAGGACCAGTAACGGATCTAATAATCCATTTACTAATACACATATGTATGTGCACTGGCATCCTCTCCATGATTCCCAAGCTCACCAATTCCCACTCTCCTAGCACTGCTATCCCTCCCCCTCCAACTGAATGTAATCCCACCAAATGTGCCTCTTCGCCTCCTCACTCCTTTATTGTGTAATGTGGGTCCAAACACCCATATCCCTTCTCTCCCCTTTCACCACAAACCCCAATGACCCGTCACTGCTGCACTGACCTCTATGCCCTCAACAGTGCCTTCCTTCACCCAGCCCACCCAATGCCCCAGCCCCACTCCTCAATCCGCCATGCTCTTCTTAAAGCTTCCTCCCTAACCCCCAATCCTCTTCCTACCTCTGCATGGTCATAGAAAGAACACCATGATTTCTACAACCCGGTGTTCACTGTACAGAAGGATCCGTGGGACATATTCCATTGACTCTTATTCGGTGGAGATGGATTTGTGAGGTGTGTAACTCGTTTACTAACACCTGGATATGGGATATGGAATAGCATCAATAGCAACCAGCAGTGGTAATGGCAGACACCACTACACTAAATGATGCATAGGGTAGATATCATAGGAAAATACACATCTGAGATAGATTAGCTTGTAATGCCCATGCCCATTGCCAAATATGAGATGCTACGAGAGAGGCAGGAAAACGATGCAGGGGCCCAGGATGACAATTAATAAAGGGCGGCTCCATAGCTGCTAAAATCATATATGACATATATAATAAGACACCAGCTGGCTCAGTTCACATTCTTTGAGTCATATTATATATTACCTCTTTAGGTTTATAATCTTGTGTTTGGAATGTCAAACGAATTAGGGTTTGTGTCTTGATATACTAGAAGGTGTTACAAAGAAAATGATATTGGACATAATGTTGCATAAACGGTGCATTCAGGGGCGAGATTCAGACTCTGGAAAAACCGGACCAGATAATGTGTGTGCCACTGGTTTGGGTCAACCACAAGAGAAATTGCAGAAAAATGACCATATAAGGAAGATGTGGACAGTAGAGTTTAGAAGCAAGTGCTGGGCCTTCTATGGGTGATGGATAGACTTAGACTTGTACAGGAACAGGTTACCTGCAAAATTGATACAAATCTAGGGGCAAGAGAAGAAGACGAAGAAACGTTTTTTATCATTGACAGTGAAGGACAATTTGAGGGTATTTCTGGGATAGAAGCAACATGCAAGAATGATTTAGAGGAGGACAAAGAAAAACTCAGTAACACGTTGTTTAAACACAGCTTTGTAAATGATGTAATAACGCTTAATGCAAATAAAAACATCTAAAAATGATTTCAGATTGGATTGTAGAGGCAACAATGAGTTATGATAATACTTTCAGGACCAATTCAGCTATGTAGTAAAGTGTTGACGGCTGCTTCTTCAGTAACGTCCAATGAAACCAAGTGAGTAGCTTACAAAGAGGCTATGCAAACAGAGAGCTTGCACTAAGTATTCTGGGGGTGACCACTTGGATTGCAAAGTCCAATATTTGCGAATAAGTGTGATTTAGGGTTCAAGTCGATCTGCTGAAGGATTTGCTTCTAAAGCCCACCCTGTGCATCCCATCCATGACTGGGCTTCTCTATCAGGCTGTTGTTCCAATCTGTAGCTGATGAATGTGGGTTCTCCTCATCAAGTGCAGATCGCATATTAATAGTATATATAATCAGACAGAACCTTCAATTCGTGACATTTGCGTCATGCTTTATGGATACTGAATGCTGACTTCAATAATACATTTAACTAACTGTCATGAAACCTCAGTCCATGACCCCACCTCGCCTTGTGCTGTTAAGAGACAAATCCTTTGTACCATGGTAAAACCAGCAATGGACACACAACAGGATGACATTCCAGAGTTAGCTTCAAGCACTGTGTTGTGAGGTCGACACCATCGCAGCAACACAGGCCAAATGAAATCAGTGAAACAAGTTAAATGTTAAATGTTAAAGGTATTTGTACCGCGCACCGTCACCAACAGAGTTGATCCCCAGGCACTCTGGCGGATCTGGAAACGAGAAGGTGGGATGGGTTAGTAGGTGAAGCAGGAGTAGGATAGTGAGAGGAGTGGCGTTCTGTTGGCAACTTCAACTCGGTATAAACCGGGTGGTGCGCTTTGGTGCAAGTATCGGATCGATGTCAGTCCTTGTGTGCTGTTGGTGCTGCTTATGTGTTGTTGTGGTGTTGTGAAGTGCATGCAAGTTTCAACCCCACTGAAATGGGGTTGAAAGTTGTTTCATGGAATTCCTGAGGCTTTGTACATCTGAAAGGGAATATAGAGGCATGGGAACGATTGTCAGCAAATACGTGCATATTTCTTCAGGAAACCTGGCTGACCGTGAGTCCAGTGTTGGGCGGTTATGAGATGTTCTTTCAGGCGGCAAAGGGTGGGGAATTGGGTAGGCCTTCAGGCAGATTAATAACTGTAATCCATTCAGGTCTGGGACTGTTGTCTGAGCCCATACCTAACATGCCCTTTGGGATTTTGGCGGCAGCACTGAGGAGTAAAAATCCACAATTAACCATGATTCTAATGAATATATATTGGCATAGAGTTGTGTCAGATTTGGATGTCTTCCTGGGTCACATTGAAGAGTGCATAATGGCTTGGAAGGTGTTAAACAAGGGAGGATTAGTGTTGGTGGCAGGGGATATTAATCGAGATTTTCCGGATTAATTTCCATGGGAGGATATATGTCATGTAACCTTTGATTCCAATCCTCTCAATTTTAGGTCATTTGAGGTGTTGTCATTGGGCCTCTATATGATCAACCATGTAGACAGAGTTTCGGGAAGGCCAATGAATACATCGCAAAGAGGAAATAGTACTTTGGTTCTGTATTTTGTTTATGAGGACAATGCGCTATTAGATAAGTGTGCAGAATTTACAGTTGTACAGAATAATTGAAGTGATCATAGTATGGTCTCTGCAAAATTTGATATATATTATACATGTGTAGGACGCAGCACCCTAAAAGATCTTACTGTAAGCAATGGCAGGAACAGATTGAAATGGGCAATGGGTAACATGACTAGATTTAATCAAGGACGGTCACGTATGAGGTTATACACTTCACATGAAATGAGAAGGGATTTCTTTGGAGTGTAAAAGTTTTCAGAAACTTTAGTTAAATGCTTGCATAAAACATCTACTTATGGGCAAAGACAGGGAAGGAAGGAAAGACCTTACATACCCATACAATTAATGAGCACTTGGTCCTAATGAGAAGGGAGCTGATAAAGAGTCTGAGACATGTAGAGAACAGATCAGCTGACCAAGTTAAGAAAATTAGCAAAGTGCGGGTCCTGAAACAAAAGTATAACAATTTTTGTAAACAGTATATAGCAACACTTTTGCGGGGAGATGCTGAGCATATGCTCAGAATTTTGAATAAAAAAGATACTTGCTCTTTTTGGGCCACTGTAAACGCACTGGACCAATCTCAGATACCTGGTCAACTGAACGCGGTCTCACAGAGTGCATGTGTTAACCACTTTGAGTTATTGTATTTTTTTAAATTCTGATCAGTCAGGGGATCTGAAGTACGAACAGACACGGAGAGTTCCTTTTAAGTACAACCTTGAAGTGGACCGCGGCTCAATAAATATACTGATTATGAAGGCAAAGCCCTCTTTGGCCCCTGGACCAAGTGGTCTTACAAATTATCTCCTAAAGTGTGACCCAAATATATGGTCAGTTGTCCTTTCTTTCTTGTACTCTAGTATTACGGACAGTGGCTCGTTTCCTGAGTCATGGAAGTCATCCTATGTAGTCCCTATTTACAAAAAAGGAGATAAATGGGACCCGAGAAATTAGAAGCCTATCTCTCTGTTGGAAGTAAAGAGTAAAATCTTTGTAGCCCTTATATTATGACATCTTGTGGATTCGGTGGCTTCAACGGGGAGATTGGACAGATTTCCAACAGGTTTTCTGTTGGGGAGATTCAACAAACATCAGTGGGGCCATTAACAGAGAGTTCCGGGAGCAGTCCAGGGGAACACAAAAATTCAGTGTGTTCATAGCCTCAGTAGAACTATTAGCAGCCTTTGATCGTGTTGACTGCTTGAGAATCTGGGCAAAGCTAGAAAAGTGGGGCGTGCCTCAGGGCCTTTTAAGATTGATCATCAATCTGCATGATAATTCAGTCTTATATGTTCATTTGGATCAAAAAGGAAATCTTTCCCGTAGAATACCCACTAAGACGGGATTGCGGCAGGGATGCATGTTGGCTCCCTGCCTCTACAATCTGTATGTGTCGGATATACAAGAAGAGCTAAACTCAGCTGCTTTGATTCCACTTACGCTGGGAGCTGTAAAAACATTGTGGTTATCCTGCACAGACAATTTCCTTCTTTTTGAGTGCAGTAGAATCGAAATGAGGAGGTTGTTGGGTGCTTTCTCTAACTATGCAAAAATTAATGGTCTTATAATAATCCCTGCAAAAACTTAAATCCTGGAGCTCTCGAGAGGAATGAAATGCGGTCCAAGTAATTGGAAGTTCGAAGATCAGTGGGTGGGTAGTGCAACAAGTTTAACAGGCATGGATGGCCACCCATGGCACATGCCTGAATGATGATAAAACGGAACTACTACTAGTAGGCTCCACTGCGAATCTAAATAAATTAAGCCCCAACTACAACACATTTAACATAGATGGGAACAACCTCCCTATTGCCAAAGCAGTTAAAACGCTTGGCTTCTACTTTGGCACCTCGTCTAACCTTAGAAAACAAGTAAATATAACCGCCTCAGCCACCGCCTATACAGGCAAACTGATAAGAGCTTGAAAACCCATGCTGTCTTCTGAAAGCTGCCTCACACTAGCCAGAGCTCTTATAAGCTCCAAATTGGACTATTGTAACAGGCTTTACTTAGGCACCAACATAAAAGTAATTAACAAACTTCAGACTCTGCAGAACAATGCTCTCAGAGCTGCTTTAAACATACCCAGAAATTAAAATATTTCAGCAACAAGGAAACAACTCAAATGGCTCTCCATCAATGAAAAAATCAAACTCAAAACCTTATGTCTCACTTTAAAAAGCGCTGAACCACATAGCCCCCCGAACCTCACTATCTAACTGAAAAATTCACATGGTGATCCGCCACTAGAATGACCAGATCTACTGATACCTTTTGCCTGACGGTCCCTAGGTACAATTTAAAAAGATCCGGTGGCTCTAGTTTTCCGGTCTTGGCCTCCCAACTATTGAACACCCTTCCACCTGAGATTAGGGCTATACAAGTATTCGACAACTTCGGGAGCAGCGTTATCTCCTGGATACCAAGCAAAAACTAATTACTGCCTGCTATCAGCATTTGGCCATCTGTGTGTAGCCTAATACATTTCTGCATTTGACTACTTTTTCACAGTTATACGGTCTCCATCCTTTTCCAACTGTTTACCATTCTGATTGTATGCACATCATCCTATGTCTAACTGTATGCCATGTTCATGTAACTGTATTCTAAAGCACCCAGATACCTATAGGTCAGGCACGCTATATAAATAAAAGAAACAAACAGATGTTTTTCAAAACCCAGATAAAAAGATGCACAAATATTGATAAGCATGACATTGCAGATGTTGACCAACCAACTAATACAGGTAGATAAAATATACAGAAGATTTTCGATTAAAGTGGGTATCCAATTCTATGCAGGGAAGGTGGTGCCAAAGTTATTATATGGTCTAGAACTATGGACTGATAAGTCATATGCCTGGCTGGACACAATTGAGGGGAAGAAGTGGAGACGATATTGAGGGTCCCCAATTGTGTTCTGGCAGCTGTAATGAGATATGAGCTGTGCCATCTATCCTTAAAGGTCCGGGTACAATGGAAGAGCTTGTCATCATACCAGAAAATGATATCTTCTAACACTGATAATTTGTGTATGGTTCTTCGTCTCACTCTGCTAGCAAGAACAAATCTACAATTCAATTGTGAAACATTTGTGGGAAAATTGAAAGCCAATTGTGAATTTTTACTAAGTGAACTGGGACTCAACAGTGACTCTCTGATGTTGAACCCAGAAAAGGTTAAGAAGGCCTTGTATAAGTGGGATTGGATGAATAACATTAATTTATTTCATGGTTATTCATCCTTGAGACATCTATCCCATTGACATAAGCCTAGAGGTGAGATTGCAGCATATTTGCTGCTATTCCCAAATCGCTACTATCGCTCACTTATCATGCAGCTTTATTGGAACTTGTTTCTTACGAGGGAGATTTTGATAATGCAAGGATTAACTGATTCAACAGCCTCATCACGAGTCGGGCTGTAGCCCTTAAATGCGGTGGTAACGGTATTACTGCCACATTTAAGGGCTAGCCCTATCGCGAATTGGGCACTAAATCGCCTGTTCTACCTCCAGCTTTTTCCTGGAGTTGAACATCCCTGTTTTCAGCTGTATTACAGCCGTCTGTATTAGCCCACAGTATTAGCACCAAAAATTCCCCTTTGCATCCCATGGACCCAATCAGGAATGGGGATTTACCGTTAAGACCCAACCTGTGATCCGGTGGTAATACCTCCGGACCGGTCGGAGCTAGGGCTATTACAGTCGGCGGTATTACAGCCGGGAATACAGCCCAACTCGTGATGAGGCCCAAGGTGTGTAGACTGTGTAAAAGGGAAGGGGCGGTAGAATCGATTGAGCATTTGTTTATGGTGTGGTGTTTAGCAGGCCAAAATAACAATATATTTTAACATGGTAATGAAGTCTCTGGGACAATTTGAGTTGAAAGACCTGTGGAAAAGATTGTTGAATACTACTAGAACTTCAGAAGCCCCTGTGGTGACTTCATTTATACAATCTTGAAATTGTTCAACATGGAGGATGAAAGCTAATTATGGGGAGAAGCAATGGAATCGCAGTGGGGACATCAAAATCATGTAGTAGAATATTTTTAAAAATGTCAATGTTTTAAAGATGTCAAAGGCTTGTAATAAACCAAATACAATTTAAAAAAAAGAAAGAAAATATGCATCAGCATCGCTATGATTAGTTTGTGCGTGAAGCCCACTCTCTTGCCCATGCTCTACTGTGGCATCTGATTGGTAAGAGGCAATAGCTTTAAAAGGATATTCTTCCACCAATCAGCAATTGCAAATGAGATCCAAATTTGATTACTACCTGGTAAACTTGCATGCTAGTAACATGCAACAGATGGTTGTCTAATATCGTGTTTAGTGACTTATGTCAGTATTCATCACACATTTCACAGCAATAAAAAAAAAACAGAGCCAAGTGAGGGAGAAGCACAAGGGGAAAGACACACAGAGGCTCAGGAGTGTTGGAACTTTAAGCAAGATTGTAAACACTACTGACTGGTAAGGGGCCTCCTGTACAATAAAGGCTGATGGGGTCTCGTTGACTATACAGCCTGATTTGGGGTCAGAGAGATAGCTTACACGTAATACTGGATTAGATGCGTACTCCCCTTGCTCAGTGTCAGCTAACTGTGTGCCTCCTCTTGCACATTATTGAGTTATATGGGTGTGCCTTCTACACATATTTAGTTTTGGCTATCAGATGGTGGGGGCGTAAGTATTGCCTATAAGCAAAAACTATTGGCATGGGAAATGGAGAGAGCCTGTGTGCATTTGGTGGTTTAAGAATGTACCACCCATGCTACTCACTGGCCAGTCTCACCCCCTTGCTTCCCTGCAGAACACTACATGTTAGTACTTCTTTTGCTAGCTCTATGCTTTTAAGGTGATACCAAATGTTACTTACATCAACCTTCGGAATGGTAATAGCTTAATTAAAGCTGTTGACCACCTCCTGGTGTAATACACATATCTTAACCCAGTGTGCTTTCAACCACTTGAATTATAAGCCACGTGTGTCATCACATCTGTTCCTTTCACTGGAGTCCATTTACAAACGAGCATGTGTAAGGCCTGCACTTTTTGCTCTTGTAAAGGTATTATGTAAGCATTTTAAATGCACAGAAATTGTATGCCCATGCACTCTCACCATATGACAGATGTTTCCAGCTAATATATTACTGCAGTGCCTCTGAAATGGTTATCCTCTGCCTACACAAAAGCCACATGTGTTGGCTTAGCCAATGCTTGTTAAATGGAATGTTTGCTGCAAAAGGTAGACATTTCCTAACAGCAAGCAGGAATTCCACAGATAGAAGAAGACAGAAGACCTTTCTGTCTAGTCTTAGTGCTCTGCGAATAATGTTGTTTCAATTAAGCAAGCCATTCTGAAATTCACAATCGCTGTTTAATAGAAAGGGAATATTTCAAATAATCCATGTATTGAGAAAGGGTAATTCTGCCATAAAATACTGCTCCACACAATCATTTGTCAAATCTAGTCTAGCTTTCTAGATATCCACAGTTAATACGAACAACAACACGTGCATAAAATAAGCTTCACTAAAGATTACATACATGGCTCTGGGGTAATTCGGTAGACCTGGCTGATTTTACAATTCGGTGGATTGATGGGCCCAGCCCTAATCTCGATGCACATAATATGATCTTGCATCTAATGAAAGCATACACATTTCTCCAGCCGTTTGTATGACCTACTTTATGCAGCCTAGTTTCCTGATATTTGGTCTATTCCAATGAAAAGAACCTAAGTATCAATATTAACAAAAGGAAGATAATGGTGTTTGGGGTGCCCAGAAGGAATGGAGGTAAAACTACTTTTAAATATAGGTGGTGGCCATCTATCCCTACTTGCGTATTCAAATTATGAACAATCCCCCTAAGAATTGCTTCCAAGAAGTAGTGGAATCCAAAGTGATGAAGAAGTGGAATGTTGTAAGAAAGTATATGTCAAGTAGGGGTGGTTACTCCATCGAAGGTTATTTGGAGGTGTATAAGAGTTGTATATGATATAGTGTATAAGGTTTTAATTAACCAATTTGCACTTTAAATTAATTCTGAAAAAAAGATATTTGGTCGATTTCAATCCGATATAAATGACACTAGGTACTTAATGGAACAGCGCAATTTAGCCCATTTTCATGAGGCATTTGCCCAGATATATTCTAGTATTAAAAATAGTGTGACATGCTAAAATACCCGGAGCCACAACCTGCTTGTAATCGGTCATCAGACCTGTTTTTCCATGATTTCAGTGAACACCATCAAACATTCATACGCTAGAGTGCCGTATAATGATAAAGTTATTTGACCATAAATCTTTAAAAATAGAAAGTCAAGACTCCACAGAATCAAAATAATAACATAGTTATTTTGATAGACAATCTCTGTACTTATTTATTGTATTCATTGGAAGTTATAGCAAGCTCTTCTATGAGAAATACTGTACATAAGAAAAAAAAAACAGCAAGGGGAACAGTCCCATTTCGGGTGATATACAATGGAAGAATAATGAATAAGAGACTGGCCCAGGTGCTGGGTGCGCAGACAAGTGGGAAGGAGGACTGGGGAAAACACAGTCTCCCAAACACAACACACATGCTTTGCAAATAAGGCTCACTGTTTTCTGTTTATACTGATTTTTACAAATAAATACAAACGGACATGAATCTGCTTTCCGTCTGTATTTACTTAAACAAATGGAGACACAGAAACGGAAAAGCAGTTCTTTCTCCTTGGTTCCTTATGCTGCCAATCATGCATCTCAGGCCAATCACATTGCAGACTGGCAGCATGCAGAGTCTAAAGGTTGTGCTGTCATTCGCCTTAGGCCAGCAGCCATCACAGGAGCAACCTTTTGCTTTTATGGTAAACATGGAGCTGACACTGATGAAAGAATGCTGTTCTATGGTTGTGTGTGTGTTGTAATAAATGCATTCAATTCATTTGAATACATGCAGACACAGACTGGTTGTAAATTATCTTTTTTACATGACATATTATAAATATGGATAAATAAAAAAAAGGCACAAAAAAAAAATATGAATACATACAGACAGAAATTATGGCAAAATAAATACCATAAAACTGGGAGCCTTATTTACAAACATGTACAGTTGAGGCCTATGATGGAGATTAGGTGGGGAGGGGTGATGCTAGTGCAGGTCTTGGGTGCCCCCTTCCTAAAGAGGTGGCACATTATGAGGTACCTCTGAAAGGAATGCATAGCGTCTTATTATCAGGGGGTAGGTAGGTCCATTGTTAGGGGGCAATAACAAGTGAGAGGCAGTGCACGTTGAGAAATGGTGAAGAATTAAGAGGGAGGGGTGCAGAGTAGCCAAATATGTATTAATTTACTTACTTAATTACTTAATAAGAGCTTTGTAACATGACATGCAGAGGGGAACTACTGATTTAGAGAGCCACGAGGTAAGGGAGTGGGGTGGGAAAGGCTGACTAAGTAGGACAACATAGGACGACAGCCAAACGAGCCAGATCCTAATAATTTTGGATATATAACCTATCCAAAATAGTTTACTGGAGAGGATTCCGATTGATTCAGGTGAGGAGTGCCCATCTTCCTGGCTGCGTCGGTAGAAGGTCCAGCATAAGGAGGCCACTTAGTAGGTAAATGGGCTCACTCCTCTACCCCAGTAATCAGCGTCTGCTAATCCCAGTTTAGTGTGTGTATGCACACCCTGAATTACATAGGAAAGCATTGTAAGAACCACCCCACTTAAGAGGTTAGAGCATTGAGAATGGTAACAATAACGTATAAAGCACATCAAACATGAGTGATGTTCTGCATACGCGCTCTTGCAGATTTAATTTGCTGACCGTGTTGTCGCATAGTTGCTTTCTCCACAGTTCTCCCATTTTAAAGATGGCTAACTATAAAGGTCTACAAGTACTAGATGGTAGACCTGCAGGCTACAGTGATACACTGCGTCATATACTGTGTTACTCTGGTCTCCCCTGATATGCACAGCAGGTCTCTTTTCCTATCAGAGGAATACCAGCAACCGAAGAAGCAATGCCCAGGGACTTCACGTGTGAACGTATATATCACATTACATTTCCAAACAATGTTGCCACTCCCCCTTGCATAACAGAATGCGGTATGACTCCGTGAACCCAAATGAGTAACCACTGATGTATGTGTATGCCCGTAGTAGCAGGCCACCTTCTTTCTTAAGAGCCTTGCACTCCCTGGACATCCCCCAGACCCTCATAGGTAGGCCAGCGCCCCAGCCTGAAGACCACTGCTCTGATAGGTGCATTTTACTGGTTTTATTTGCAGACATGTACCCACTGTCTGTTCTAGGCAAAGTAGCAATAAACTGAATGATGGTATCACCATGATCACAAACGGGATGCTTGGCACTTCCAGAAGTATTGGGGGCAAGAAAGCAGAATGCAATGTTGTATCATTACCCAAACACAACACCACTGGAAATGCATGTTTTGTTTTGTTGCTTTTTGTTTTTGTTTTGTCGCTGGGGAGGTTTCAAGGAGCACCAGGCAACGCCAATATCCAATCTTTCCAGTAATGATAATTAGTCATAATCTGAAGATCTTGTGCCTCATTCAAGGACAAATACTCGTAGTGGAGAATTTGCTGGGAGCTAGTAGCTTGTGTTTTTAACCTAGGAGGGCCTGGTTGCCTTGACACCAACAGCTAGGTTTAGCTCCCCAGGCCAGGGGGTAACATACAAACATGCCTATGGGACATTAAGTAGTTGGAAAAATTTTATAAAGAAGCTTTAGGAAACATATAGATCCCATTGTAAGCGCAGTAAATCAAACATAAAGGTCAAACAGTTGACATTTGACTCTCATGTGAAGTTAAATGTGCAGCGTGCTATGTTCTATCTCCTGGCCCTCAGAGATAGCTCATGCCTGCTGGGTGTTACCTGATACCCAGGAGCTGTTTTTATCTCCTGCTTATCAAACCTCAATTTCAATTTTGAATCCTGAATTATCACGCTGCATCATTATTCATGTTATGCGCCATAGACAACCAAGCTGCACCTCACTGAGGAGGCCCAACAAGGCCGGAAAATGCCTGGGGTTTCTCGTGTTTCCGTGCAGAGGGGATCTCGTCTATCAGTTGCGGCTGGGCTGCTACCATTGGTGGCAGTACCTGACTGATTTGCATATGGCTGGACCCCTTTTGCAATGGCGAAGACAGGCTAAAAAACGGTGGTGTGGAAGGTTGCCCAGACCATTGGCAGTGGCTCAGATTTATTCAAAACGTTACACCCATCACTTTTTTGGTTGTAGTTTTTCTCCCGATGTGAGAGTGGGTTTGCCAAGATGTGGGTCCCTTGCTCGCTGCACCATAGGGAACCAAGCTGCACCTCACTGAGGAGGCCACCAAGGCCAAAATATGTCTGGGGCTGCTTGCAATTTCCTGCAGAGGCGATCTGGCCTAGCAGTTTGAGCTGGGCTGCGACCATTGGTGGCAGTACCTGACTGATTTGCATATGGCTGGACAGCTTTTGCAATGGCGTAAACGGGCTAAAAAACGGTGGTGTAGAAGTTTGCCCAGAGCACTGCCAGTGGTTCAGGTTTATTCAAAACCTTCCACCCATCACTTTTTTGTTTGCAAAAAGTACTATGTGTCACGACATATGTAAGAATAGGGCATCTGTAGAACAACAACACACACAATCATTACATGGCTGTTTTTTGACACCTGTTAAAACAGGTCTACAACTAACAAAGCGTTGCAACTTTAATGCACACATTCTGGTACTTGAGAGAAAGCTGCAGATGCCTTTCATACTTTTACAAGTAGACAATGCAAATCATAAGCAACCAGGCATTTGTATGGCTTATCGAGTGCATTATTATAACTTCTAGAAAAAACTAGAGTTACACCTTCATCATTTCTAATGTGTATATTTAAGGTATTTGTTTAGTGCAGTTCTAGCTAGTAAGAAGGAAATAGCAGTGCTAAGGTAAATACAGGGTTTGGAAGATCAAGACCTGTTGTGACCGTCTCCTTGGATTTACTCATTGACTGAAAGACTAATACAGCCTCCCTGTATTTCTGTTGAGCAGGGATCAGGCAATGGAATGATATGTAAACAAATGAATGAATCCCCAATCAAAAAGACTTTTATCTTAGTATACACAATCTTTCTCATAGTCAAAGCAGATGTTTGAAACTCAGTGTTGTGCTGACTTAATTTGTTTTAAAAATAGAATTAATAATAATAATAATAACAATAATAATAATATTAATAATATTAATAATATTAATAATGATATTAGTGTATTTATTGAGCACAGACCTACCTTCGGGAAGCAACAGAGCATTTTACAATCATACAGGGAAGACCACAAAGTGGTGAGCAGAGAAACAAGGCAGCAGGGTGCTAACAACAGGAGGGGGGCAGGCAATTTGGCAGCAAGGAAAGGGAACGGCGGCAGATCACCTAGTCTCAGATTACGTGGGGAGTGGAGGGAGTGTAAATCTAATCATGAAGGAGGCGCCATTTTTTGAGGAGGAGGGTCTTGAGATACTTCCTCAACTGTAGAAGTGAGGGGTCAATTCTGATATTGACGAGAAGGTGGTTTCAATGTTTTAGGGTAATCATAGCTAATTTCCTCATGACATTGCCAAAGAACTGAGTTCCCAAATCACTGCTCTTCAGGTGCTATTCTTTTAGCCAAAACGTTTGTATGTTTTGTCAGAAACAGTTTTTCAAAAAGTGCCCATATTCAGCTGTGCAGAAAATGCAAATCTAATCAAAAGACAATATTATATCTAAACATTCCTAAAGGGGAATGTGATTCTTCTATTGTAAGTGTTATTATTAAGGCCTACGGTATGAAATGATGGGGCAATATAAATTAGCTGAATGATGTTGGATGCTCATGGGTTGCATTTGAATATCCTCGTACAGTGACTCTGCCTATAATTGATTCCACTGAACCATTAACGCTGATAATTGCATGCTCAGCATCCATGCTGCACATTCACTTTGATTTTCAGTTACATTTCATCCGACTGTCATATATCTTGGTCCCTCTTTAATTAGTGATTTCACTCTTCAGAGGCTGGCTTTTGCCAACAGGGAAGAAATGAATTAGCATGCAAATGCCTGGCTTGTTCAGTCTACAATGCACTCTGTGTGGGAAGCAGGAGGTCCCGCGCCAGATTTAACAACAGGAAATTGAGGTTTATGTTCATAACATTTTGATGCTCTGATTTTGTACAAAGAAAGGTGGAATATTAATGAAGAACAAAGAAATACACTGATTAATATAATAGATATGCCCTTCATAAACCAAACCTTTTTTAGATGTATTTTTGGCTAGTCTGGTGAATTTGTTGGTTTGAGAGAGTACGTAGAGGGGGAATGGATATACTGAGGGATACACAGTCTCCTGTTTGTTATGTCATTATAATTACTATTTATATTCCTTCACCTAACAATGTGCATTTGAAGCATTTATGCACAAAAACATACAAATAAACGTTCATACACACTGCCATCTGCACTGCATATACACACGCTGATCACAGATAACCTGTAGCAGTCCACACACCAATATTTATATAGTCACACATCACATCAACTTTCATTCGTACGCAGATGATACTCAGGTGTTCTTAAAGGTGCAGAGAGCTGAAGACACGTTTGCAATAGTGGAACAGTGCCTTCAGGAGGGACAGAACTGGGTGTGTGCTAAACAATTGCTACGGAATGCTAGCAAAACGGAAGTATCAATATTTGCCTCAAGACATCATCTGCAACATAATAAACAGATATTGCCACCATGTTTCCTAGGAGCGCAGCTCAACTTTGCAAAGAAAATCCAAAATTTGGGCTGCGTGTGAGAAGATAATATGGGTTGTGCAGCGCAGATTTGTACAAAGGTGCAGTCAGCATTTTACACACTACGATTACTGAGACACATTCTGCCATTTATTGCAAATGAGGATAGAGCAGTGGTTGTAGGGACACTTGTAAACATACGCCTGGATTATGGAAACGCACTGTTGTCAGGAATACCAGCATTCCAGCTGCGCAGATTGCAGGTGACCCACAATACTGTGGTTAGGTTAGTGTGTAGGGTATCAAATAATACACCAATCACTAACTTGAGGAAATCTTTACATTGGTTAGCGGTGAAAGAGCAAATAGAGTTTAAAACTCTCTGCCTGGTTTTTAAATGTATAAATAAATTGGCACCAGGCTATTTATCTGACAAAATTAAGAGATACATTCCTAGTCAGCAGCTACGCTCAGGGGACAAGAATTTACTCCAATTTCCGTGGTCAAAATATGTGATCAAAGGAGACCGTAGATTTGGGGTCTATGGACCCAGATTATAGAATAAGCTTCCGGGACATATCAGAGAGGCCAAGACACTTATGATATTTCATAAGGCCTAAAAACCCATCTGTTCTGTTGAAACTTCCCACGGGAAATAGTGACAGAGGCAATTTACTTACTATACTGGGTCCCTTGCTTGCTGCGCCACAGGGAACCAGGCTGCACCTCACTGAGGAGGCCCAACAAGGCCGAAACATGTCTGGGGTTGCTTGGTTTTCTGTGCAGAGGGGACCTGGCCTAGCAGTTCGGGCTGGGCTGCTACCTTCGGTGGCGGCAGCTGCTGACTGATTTGCACATGGCTGGTCCCCTTTTGCAATGGCGCAGACGGGCTAAAAAACGGTGCTGTGGAAGGTTGCCCAGAGCAATTGCCAGTGGTTTAGATTCATTCGAAACCTTCCACCCATCACTTTTGTGGTCACTATTCTGGAGAAAGATATTCCAATATACACGGTTCCCATCTGCGCCTAAACATGATTCAGTTTGTCTGGTGTGCGATACAAATGATTCAAAACTCACAACTCAAACATCCAGAATCTCTCTCTCAAAGCACTGCAAAAACACATTTACACTAGCACTACACAGCTCACACAATGACAGGATCCTACTCAGCTGCCACTCAGCACCACTGCATGCGCACATTCAGAGACGCATAATTGTGAAGTTAAAACCTACAAACTGCGTCTTCATTCATTTACTTGTTTTACCGCTGGAGATTTGGACCAATCTAATTTCATGTTCCATTTTGGGTTTTGGGTTAAGACAGCAGATGCAATCTGGTACATGTATGCTGCCCATGAGGTTAGGCCTGGAGGAAGTACATTTGTTTGCAGCAAACTAATGAAAGCTGGAGAGGCCATGAATGCACTCACCTGTTTCATGCTACTGCAGGCTAGGCTGCAGAGAGCTGAAGAGACATTAATTACAATCCACTGTTGCAGGCTACCGAAGCCGGGACTGGGCTTGTTTGAACACAGCTGTCTGAGACTGCAATCATCTCCACCCTGTTGGGCTGTGGGCCTAGAGGGCTTTCATAAGCTCACCTTGAACAGAAGCAGTTCTGTCAATGGCTTACACTGGGAGTTTCTGCTTTTGTGCTTCAATGTCCAGTTTTTAACCTTTTCTGAATAGCCTAATTTTGGCTTCTGCATCCTGCTTGTTGTAGTCGCTTTTCAGCCCCTTTTCAAGTCTGCTCTTACAGCCTGCCTGTTTTTTAATCTTTCCTTGCAATCCTGCTTTTGACTTCTGAATCCAGCCTGCCGTAGCTGCTGTGTTATATCTCCTGTCCTGTTTTGCTGTTAAGGACATTGAGTTCTATATATCCGTATCTTTGCTACCTTTCTGATTTTCTGCAAACACCCTGTTTTGTGTGAGCATTTTTGCTTCACAAACTCGTGTTTCTGTCTATCTTGTTTTCACTCTTTCTCTCTGTAATACCATTGTCTTGCTTTACTGTTATTTGCTCGTGTTATTCAATGCCATGTCTTTGCAGAGTTATCAGCAACCTCCAGTATTAAGCGTTCCTGTTTGTTTCTTGCTTGCCTAATTACTAGATTTCAGTCCATAGTTTAAGGGCCTGCTTTTAAGTGCACTGAGTTTCCTAAACCCCTAATATTCGTGGAGTTGACACCAACCTGTCTTGTCTGAGCCTATTGCTTTGTTGGTCCTGATATTTCTGTCTCTGCTTTGTACTTTGTGTCTCTACCTGGCTACTTCTTTCAGGGTCACATGTTTTTATTAGAAAATAAATGCTGAATGCGCATTTACTGTGCATTCGGCAGTTAGACAAATGCTGGATACCATTATGCCGAAACAGGGGAAGCAGGGGTGAGGAGGTGGCCCCCGCTCCTCTTGGAATGTATAATGGGATTCAGGGGCTCCAGAAGTGTCCCCCGCAGGCATAGAAATCAAAGCAGAGCAGAATAAAGATTTTAGAATAAAAACGGGAAAAAGGACCTCCCTGCAACGGAAGTCCCTACCCTCTATAGGGATAGGAAGCTTCTGTTGCAGGCAGATGGACAAGATGAAATGCCGGAGTGAAGGAAGGACCGCAGACAAAAGGTAAGGATAGAGGGGTTGTGGGTAGGCGGAATGTGGGGCAGTGTGATCTATGTGATCACTGCACACCGCCAGTTTCAGATTCATTATTTTCATCTTCGGTATTACAGGGCGTGAAATTATCACATATATCCTTTCTTTCAACACTGATTTCCGACTGTGTTACATATTGGTCGACTGTTGTGCCTCTGCTCTATATCCATTTACATTGTGACCCCTGGGCTGGTCTCCGTTCAGATCAGATAAAGGAAAGACTTCTGTCGTCTTTGTCAAGTCTGTTGGAGTGTTACCTGCCTCAGTATATGGTCTCCAGTTTTACACTTAGATTGAGTACAACCGTTTCTTTGGCACATCTAACTCATGAAGCTGCTGTATGACAGTTCTTAAGAGTAATCTGTTAGCACCGATCCCAAGGGCTTTCCCTAATCCCTAGAGTCCCCTTATCATATCAAAGTACACCCTTAATTCTGATCAATCCGTCTTGCCCAGTATTTTTGCTTGTCTTTGCTTTTTCTGTGCCTCTTTGCTTAAAGCCAGCTCCTGCCCCTAGGGTTCCTGTGAATACCTGTGTCAACTCAGATTAGCTTGGTGTGTACCCTGTAGCTGTTCTTTTCTATTATTACCTCAGGTACCTCCCCTAATCTACAGTGCATACTCTGAGGTATAGTTGTTACGCTGTGCTCTCCGGACAGACTCCTGACACACACACACACCACCCAAACACTTACATACACACTATCACTCAAACAAAGCCCAGCACTGCATGCACAATGCAATCAGAACTGTGCTTACACACCATCCCTGTAACTGCAGACACACACTGCCCCAGCACCATACACACATACTGCTACAATGGAATATGTGATTTCTGTGCATTCTGGACAGAATGATGGCTATACTGTGATAAGTATTAACATTGGAATGTTGCCACACTTGAATGATAGGGAATAATGGAATCAAGCACTGATGGAATCAAGCACTGATGTAAATGTATACTAACTGAGCATAATGGAATCAAACACAGATGTAACTGGAAATAATGCTATTGGACATTATTGAGCTAAAAATCGAACATGGCATTTATGTCCTCATTGGGTATATTGGAATCTGGTACTGCTATGCCTACTGGGCACAGTGGAACCTGGTACTGCTTTGATAACAACACATAACACAAATACACATTGACAATTGTTTTAGTACCTGAGAATTCAATGACAATGGTGCAAATACTTAGCTTTGATGGCAATACCTGCCTATGTTGTGAGTCCGTGGGATTTTCCTACTAATCCCTTAAAGGGAGGTGGGTGTATCTGGGCAATTGATTGCCTTACCTGGCATTACGTTTATCAAAACAATACCTGGCATAGAAAAGCAGAGAATCGTATTTCACAACTTGACAATTGAAGGTACTTCATGCGCATAGATGTCAACATCTAACTAATGGTGCGAGAATATTGAAACTGAGCACACTGTTGTGAACCAAATGTTATAGATGCGGAAGCATTAGCGATACTTGTGAAAAGTCTTGCCCTCAATATTTACAGATTTACTGCCATAACACTATGCTGCTGGTGCATTTTGTGATGGACAAATCACTGGGGTGCCATAATCCAAATAAGGACTTTGCATTGAGTACATTGAGTAAATAAAGACACAAGGTTGTGCAATTGCTTTAAAATCAACACCATACAGCTTTCATTGGCACAACAAGGCAAATCAAGTGGTCTCCTTTGAGATTACACTTAAATTTGCAGGCAGAAATGAAGCTTGATGGGTTCAATCTTCAGCTCACATTCAGCACCAAGTAACCCACACTCATCATCAACAGCACAGTTTCTTGTAAGACATACATTGCACAGAAAAGTCAGAAAGCCAGGTACCAGCTCTCTTCCCTACACAAAATCGTGCACTACAACTAAAATAAAGGCTGCAGCAGCATTGCCCATGCCCTTGTCCGTTCCCACTTTGATTGAGTGCCAACTCCCTCATTGGCCCGACTGGAATCTGTCGAGCATGTTGAGATAGGCCCAAAAGGTAGCAATAATAGAAAAATACTCAATAACTCAGTAACACCAGGTGCACACGAAAACCCAGTTTTTTTTCAACAACAAGCGGCCACTGCGAGAGTGTACACAAATAGAATCTGAAATATTTGGCATGAATAACAACTTTTTATATTACAAATTTGTCCAAAATGATATCGCAGATAATACTATCACAAAACATCAATTCCAATACTGGATTGGATGTTAGAGTTTTGAATATAGGGTTATCTATACATGAACCACGTTATATACTGTCTCCTCTTAAATTCAACCTTGCACTATGATACAATTCTACACGACATCTCATTGGTTGGCATTATACTATGTTAGTCAATAAAAGGAACACAAGGTGATTTGACAGGTCTTAGCTCATCGGCCTTGGCCACCTTCAAGCAGTGCCAAGTATTGTGGTGAGGAAAGAAAGATGGGCGTAGTGCTATGATCTAGTTTAAAGAAGATACACCCCACTCATGTCCAGATCTAGGTTTTCACTGTCAGTCTTGGTCTTGACTTTGGCATGTTGCCTCTGTATCTGGATGTGCTAACACATTGCATGTACATAATTGTGAAATAGTAGCAGAAATCTTTATGCATATTTATTTTTAATAAATGTTAAGAGGAGCTCACAGTGTTTTGGGTAAGACCCTTCACCAGGAGCATATTTCAGTGTTTGATTTCTTCAAAATTCACAATAAATCGAACAAATAAGTAAAGAATAATGTCAATATTCTTAGTTTGACAATTGTATCTTATTGTATTTAAGAACAGAACTCTTTATCCATCCCAAAGAAGTTATCGTGTGGATCGCAACACCTTGAGAGTCAGCAAGGTGAACGCAAATTGAGTACCAAATGAGATTTTGAATAGATTTACTGTTAAATCAAACATTTTCAATCAAATAGTTTAAATCTTGAAAACAAACCCTCAATTATGTTTTTTTTCAAAATTAGATTTTGTTACAAAGCATTTTGAAAATCAAGATACAGTTTTCTAGATTTTTCATTCAACATTTTTCGCATCAAATCATTTAATTACATATTTTTTAGAAGTATGTCTGTTCTTTTGGCAAAATGCAGATTTGATGCTGTTTTGCGCCCTTCCGTCCTGGCATTTTTAAAACCCTATTTTACATACTCCGGTGACTGTTTTCCCTTCAGAAATGTAAGCAGAGGTTTTGGAAACTGTGGTATATTGGCTCCATGAATGCATGGATCGAGCATCCCATCCTCGTCGCCAATGTAATAAGGACGCCTTGGTACGCTTCTTAGGTTCCTTAGTAAGCTTTATTGCCAGTTCCTTAAGATGACTTATAGAGGATACAAACACTGGGTCCTACCACCCAGGCTAGACGTCCCAATTGACTTTCGTGGAACCCTTAAGCTGGAACCTAACATAGACAATCATTCCAAGCATGTCACACCAACATTCCATCTCCATGTATTCATGGAGCCAATATACAACACATCTCCCTCCTTTATACATGTAATCACAATGGACATATACAGAACATCTACATCCATTACAGATTGTGTGCCTACACTTGCACGCCACTTCCATTGGAGACTTCCTACAAAAGTAGCAACCGGAAGCTACTCCTACCCGCTTCTAGATTCCCCTCACAAATATGCAAATCTCCTTCTCTCTGTTCCTGCCACAAACAAACTCTAGACTCTCACCCTAGAATCATACCTGCCCAGATGCAAGGCACGCAGAGCTACATTCCTACACCACCAAAATTCAACAGTTTCACCTTCTGCCCGCCCCCGCCACCGGCGGGTCTCCAGGCTGCCACCCTGAAGCACTACCTGACTTCAATGAGGACAAATACGTCAACATACCTGTAAAGAAGGCAACACAATGGAAGTATGAAGACACCAAGTTACACCGCCTGCATCACGACCTACTATCACGCCACTTTTTGGGATACCGGGGTCCGTTGCACCCGCTCCCTCTCCCATCTCCTGGCGGATCTACCCGCGCTTTCGCGCTTGGGCGTTCGCCAGGGGGAGAGGTGCTGGGGCCGGTACTAGAGGGCTGCGGCGCATGCGCGGGAAACCACTGTCTCGGTTCCGCGCATGCGCCGTAGATTGGGCCTCCGCTCTGGGAAGGGCTTGCCTTCCAAGCCTCATTCTGGGTCCGCCGGTGCTCAGAAACGAAACGGCTTGCGTTTCAGGCCTCGCAAGTGCCGGCGGCCCATAAGAGGAGCTGCGAGCAGTTGCAATTCGCGTCTCAACGCGGTTGCTTCGGTCGTGTTGCTCGCTCCAGCCACTTGTGGTTCCTGCTTCCCTGTGCCTAGCCTTGCCTTGCACCAACCTGCTCTTTGTTCTCCCTGCCTTGTGGGTTCCCTGCCTGCCTGGTCCCAGTCTCCTACTACCTGCCTGGGCCCTCCTTGCTCCTGTCTGTTTTTGAGCCTCCCTGGGTCCGGTTTTCAGTTTTCCCTGCTTTTCCCTGGGGACCCCCGCTATCTTTCCTGGGCTTCTCCCTGGGTCTTTCTGGGCCTGCTTCTCCTCTTGCCTCCTGGGGCCCTCGTTCACTGTTTTGGGACATACCTTAGGGATCCCTACTCTTGGTGGTCTCCCCTCCCGATCTGGTTCCCTCTTCCTGTTTGGTCCTGCCTGGTGCCTCATCCTTTGGACCTACTGTACCTCGAGCAGATTCGTCTTCCCTGACCAGCTACATGAATCTGCTGGAACTTGTCTTCCCGTGGACGGGGGGCCTTTCCTTGTATTCATCTGAGAAGTATCCCGGACTATCTCGCTTCTTCACTGGATCACGTACCTCTGGAAAAGACTCTTTTGGACTTCACCAGTATCCAGTAACCTTCCATCAGACTGTGGCCTCTCCTGCCTGTGCTTGCACAGTCCCTTCGTCACGTTAATCAGGAGAGTGTCTTCCGTGACGCTGGGAGTTGGTCCATTCACCACCCTGTGTCATTAGGGTGGTGGAGAGGCTGGTTCCCCGAGTCACATGCTCGTCAATTCACTGGATGCAGCCTGGCGGTCCCAACTAGAACCACAGTCAAGAAAACAGGTACTCAGTTCTCACGCACTTCTTCTCTGCTTGACACCTACCACACTGGAAGTACACAATGTTGTTGCATACATTCCACACACATACGAGACACAGGTCGAGTAAGTCTATGGGGCACATACAACTAAACCTAAGATGTTTCAAATACTCCAAACAATTCAAGGATGATGACCAGACATCCTCAAATCCATCAACATCACTTATGTGTGACCACCCGTAACCAGATGGCAACTTCACATGAGTCAATATGCTAGACCCTATATCTTCATACAAAGAACAGGTTCTAGTCGAAATATTACCAAAACAAATTAGAAGAACCAAACTCATTACCTTGAACACCATCCTACACTTTTCCACTATTAGGCAACCTGACGGGCGTCCTCTGCCATTCACTTCCACCTATGTCCATTCACAAGACAAACCCATTTTGAAAGTCTGGGCCTGAGCAGCATTTTCATTCACAGAACCAATTCCAGCAGCAGTTTGATTTGCTAGGATAAAATGCACCTCCTCTGAGAAAAAATGTAACTTTGCAGATCTACCAAATCGAAAATCACTCCATGCATTCAGCTTAACCACATGAAATACATTTGAATGCAGCGCAAAGCTGATTGATTGAGGATGTGCGGAGGAAGAGGTCCACTGACAGTGCGGTGCCTGACTTCAGTCTGTAGCTCCAATCGCAAAAGGTTGTAATGTAGCAAAGAATATTGATCAGTCAGTATGGATAACCATTCTTTGATCCACTACTAAGATGGTGATACAAGTGCTTTATCTATGCTTCAGTCAATGGTGTCTAACGTGATGTACATACTTGCAAGCTGACCTCTGACACTGCTTTTGCTCTCAGTAGTAGATGAACAAGTTTTCAATGTATTGTATTTCCTTATATGGCGTTGTATAATACTACACTTCGCAATGTCACTTCAGAACTCAAGGTTGCTTACTCAAGTGTTATAAAGTGAAGGCAGAGCTCCACATTCAGCTGAAATATTGATTTTCTGGTGCATTGGTACGGTTTATGCAGCGTTATATCAAAAACTGAGCTGTAATGAGAAATTACCACTTAATTAGGCTGTATTTTTTTTTATTATATAGTTAATTTCATTCAACCTTTAATAAAATTACAACAATTACCATTTGCATTCCATAAAAAATGTAGTTAAAAATAGAAGATGAGTTCCAATTCATCTCATTATATATAAAACAAAACATTTGTTCATTAAGATTCAATTATACGTTAAAAACACAACATATAATCATTTCATTCAACAAACTACAATTAGAGTGAAAATGCAATATCCAAAAATCAATAGCCTAAAACAAGTTCATGGCATTTTTGCATTTCATTTGGAAGGAGAAGTTGTTGCTACGAATTCAAGAGATTTAATAAAAACAACTACAGCGATTACTACAGAAGTTGTCCTCCCAGCCATACATTTATACCAGAATGTTTCAGCATCTACAAGAAGGTTTAGAGATAAATATTTCCCAAATTAAAGCATTCGCTCATCTTGTTGAATCTTACAATCAATCAAACAGTGTCTTAATGTTTCACAAGTGTCGATTAGATAACAGTATCGGCACATTACTTGTTCAGAGGAAATTTGGCCATATCTTGCAAAAATCTGTTTTGTAAGTAAAAGGTTCCAACGGAAACATAGAAAAATGGCCCTTGTTATCAGATCTGGATAAATAGTCAAGAAAGTTGCTATAGTTCCCAACTTCTTATGATCGAATGACAATTGCGTTAGTGAGGGAAATGAGTGCAAATCATCAGCTGTTCTAATCCAGTCGTTATTATACATAGATAATTTCACCCTAACTGGAGTATGTACCAAATATTCAACAGAGCAGCTAATAGAGTCTAAAATAGCCGCACTCCTTTTGTGAATCAAATTGAACCAAACACAGCCTTGTTTCTGGAGAATTTTGTTAAGATCAACAAAAAGAGATCCTATGGGAGGACATAATATCTTCCGAAGGAGAGATACAATTCTCCAATCTACTCCTGCCTTGAGGGACACAATCCCCAACTCATACCGTCTTGCCTCTATTGGCAAGGAATTCGGAAGTCTAAGAGTTTTTCTCAAAATTATCCCAAGGGCCGCTTAACAATTTACTGCACTAGGGGGATACATTTTGATGCCATAAAGAAGCTTTGATACAACTTAACCTTTGTAGAATTGTATCACTGGTTTCAAGGAATACTTACAATATTTTCGAAACAACAAACATTTTTATATCAAAGATCTTCCATTGTTATGAACTCCTATTCTTGAATCTGGAAAGTTGCATCACCTTAGTTTTATCGGGATTGACCTTCAGAGAATGTGCTTCGACAAAATCAGCAAAATAATTAATTAAACACTGCAAACCTACCGCAGTGCAGTTGAATAATACAAAGTCATCAGCATAAGCCAACGAACATCGTTATAAGATGCCCAATTTGGATGAAACAAGGACTGAAAGTTTCAGAAATTCATGTCTGTCGGCAAGATATAAATTGAACAAACAGGCCGCTAAGACACACCCTTGCCTGACCCCACGTGCAGTAAGAACAGATCTTGACAGGAAATCAGAATGATTTAAGCAAACCTTGTATCTTTGTGTCAGTATACAAACCCACTATAAGCCTCAAAAGGCCTGTGGGAATACCCCATGCCTGAAATTTCAACCACAGCTTATTACGGTCAAATGCATCCAATACAGAGGCTAAGTCAAGAGATACTACAAAGATGGAATCATAGGCCCCTCTGCAGGTAATGTGTTGAAGGCAATTTACCATTAGACTATTTAAAGAGGTCCACAAATTGCGTCTAAACCCTGTTTGCCATTTACTGAGTATTAGAGAGTCTGCAATACAAGATTCTAGATGAGTCAATAAGATTGACGTGAATACCTTGCATTCAGCATCTTGGATTGCAATGGGTCGATAATTCTTGGGGCATGATCTTCCTCATCCCTTGAAGATATAAATTAGATAGGCGGAGGACCAGGATTCTGGCATTTCTCCCGCTATCACAACATTCTGAAGCAAGGTGAACAATGCGTCAGACCATAAATCAGGATCACTCCTAAACAAATCATTAGTAAGCCCAATAGGGCCAGGTGCCCAAGAACTAGTAAGATGCAAAATAGCCTTATATACTACTTCAGGTTTAAATTTATCAGGGTTCATTCCAGTGTGACTCTAGTTTAAAAAAACAACAACAGGGTCTATTTCATATTCTTCTTTTGTAGAAGACTTGGGGCCTCATTAGGACCCTGGCGGTATGGGTTTAACAGCGCTGTTAAAGGTGCCGGCGCCGTTAAACCCATACCGCCCTATTACGAGGTTCCCTTGCAGGACCCGCTCTCGACGTCTGGTAAGACCAGACGTCCTTTGTGGGTCCCGCGAGGGGTCCAGGAAGCTAACAATGGGCACGTTATTAACAGGCCCGTTGTTAGCTCCCTCCACATTCCCATTGAGCCCTGTGGGGGCTCGAATGGGAATGGGGATAGTCCGGGTTCCCTGAATGGGGAAATACCGGGCCCTCCAAGGTCGGAATGGCCCGGTATTTTCCCATTCAGGGAACCCGGACCCAAGTTTGGAGGTAGCCATGCCCTTACTAAGGGCATGGCTACCTCCAAACTCCTAATGAGGCCCATAGTCTTAAAGTGGATGACCCGGACCATTTCTGTCATTACATTAATTTGCATGTTGGGTTGTGAAGGTTCAATGCTGTTAAGCAGCCTCCGGAAAGCTCTACAGCCTTTATTTTTTAAACAGGACAACATGGTTTCTGAGTCGACCTGGAGTCTTTTAGCTCGTGTGTTTTGCATCCAATTTTTATATGATTGTTCAGCCTTATTAACATGCACAAGAATCTCCTCCCATGGAAGCCTAGACTGAGATTTAAGGTGCCTGATCTTGTTCCTTATTTTTCTTTTTCTAATGCAACTTTGTCGATGTAAGAGTGGAGATGGAGTTCCCTTTTTAGTGTGTTGAAAATCCCCACATTCTTAATAGCACCTGAGAGTTTTATCAGTGACTTAACCAAGAGGTTGGAAGTTCTAGGAGACAAGATTATACACCTCTGATCCAATGATGAGGAAGAGAGAATATTTGAGGGATGATCATTCATGCAATTCTCACTACCTGAAATCCCCAAAAAGATCCTGTTACCAGCCTTATTCAGAATCAGATCTCTAGGTCCTAGTTGGACATCTCCTTCAGATGCCAGCCCAATGCTAAAAGCCGTCTCCAACATTGCATGCTCACTAAGTTCTGAAGGGGGACCAAAAACATTGTGCAATTGAAATAGAGTTAACTGTCAACAACAATATATCCGGGAGTTGAAGATCTAAAGCCATCAGACCATGCTCACTTAACCTCTAAGGATGGCAAGAAGCAGTCGTTCAATATCTCAAGTGCTTGTCCATTCAAGCACTTAAATCATCGACTACCATTTCCTTTTTCAATTTTGGTTTTTAGGTGGTGCTGAAAGCGCTACCAATAAAGCCGAAAGTATTGTCATTAAAATAAGAGCTTTAACATGAGAGCTTGAAACAGGGGCTTTGGATGCAGGTTTGTTGTAATGCTTTTCAATGCAGGTTGGCATATGAGGATGCATATGTGTTATTTGGCCTATGTGTCCCACCCATTTACACCCATCTCTAAATTAAATCACTAGGAATTTCCTCCCATTCCCACCCATTTTACTCCCAGCCACACCTCCTTTTGCACTCTTTGGCACAATTTCCACTGTGTGGTGGATTTGTCAGCCATTTTTCCTTCCAAAATGCGGCCTCCATGTTATAATCTTATTAAAAAGTTATTTGCTTTTAAAAATATTTACTGCATCTTTTCAGTTATGTTACATATTTGTATGTATTTGTTTTTCAAAATGAAGAATTTACTGTTAAAAATATGTGTTTGTGAAATGGCTTTCAAATTGTCCATGGACTTGCGTGTGGGTGTGTGTGTCTAGTGTTTACTGCCGTAGTACCTGATTGGATCTCCAGTTAGTGATGTCATTATGATGTGATCTCCAGTCTGCGTTTGTTTTCCCCCAGGCAGTCATTTTAGTTCAGCATTATTACTGTGTGCTGAGGTGTTCAAGTAACCCAGCTCTTCTTGTTTTAAACTTTTGTTTGGCAATTGGAAGAGAGTGTTTCGGCTGTTTGTTTCTCTGTTGCACTTTAATTTGATTTTTTGAATGTGTTGTTGCTTTTTTGTGTAAATATAATAAAGCCTTCCTGGCCTTCATGAGGATGTCGAGCACGGAGTGCGGACAAATTAAAACAGCAGTCAGTAATGGCGGATACCTTTTATTTTCAGTTACCTTCCAAACAAGTGGCAGCGAAAAGAAGGTAACTGGGAATAAAATGTTTCTGCTATAAACGACCGCTGTATTTGTTCGCTGTTGTGGCTTTCTGCATTGTGGCCGTAGTGGACGGGATGCTGACATACGAAAACAGCTGTCTGTTCACGTCCTCTTCTCTACGTTGTTGAAAAGAAAAGAAATGAAGTGACGAAATGGAGGAGGAAGGGGTGGATCAGTAGGAGGAAGGAAGTAATAAGTGAAAAGTCATGCACATCTCTTGTGACGTCACCGACCTCTCTTGTTCACATCTTCATATTTCTTTGGGGCTCTCTCTCAGGAGACCGTCATCTCTTCGGGGATACATCCTGTAGGGCTTTCTCAATGGATATATTATCTCAAAAGCTCTTTGCGGTATAGGTACCATTACTGGTGTTGTGCATGTCGCAATTTCCGGTTTCCAACATATTGGCAGAATAGCGGCGGGACTTCCTGCAGAGGCATTTGCCTGCTCCTCTACATTTTAACTGGCTATTGTTGGTAGCAGATGCAAATTGGTGTGGGTACATGGGCATCTAATAGCAGTCCCTGGCAAATGCCTAATACCTGTATACAAGCCAAAACTGTTGGCTTTTCCAATGTTTGTTTATCAGAGCTCCTGGTTCCCTACGACCCAACATTTTTGAGCAATTCTGTAAAACTTAGGCTGTATTATTTTTTAATAAACAAAATAGCATGGGGGAGCTGGCAATCCACAACTAGTGAGGCTCTCTGTGGAAGATAGGTAGGCAGACCTGAGAGGGCAGACAAAGATTGGATTGCCTACCTCGACAAAGATTGGAATGAGCAGTTTGCTGCATCAGTATGCTCGTGTGAGCACTGCATGCATGATCCCTGTGCATACGAGTGCAGTGGATAGAAAGCAGAATATGGGCTGGTAGATAGACTAAGAGAGGGGTGTGTTGGCTAAACAACATGGAGGCTGCAATGATAGCCCTTTTGTATGTTGCAATGGATAACACACACATGGGGTCATTACGACCCAGGCGGTAAGTACACCAACTTTACCACCATGGTGTAAACTACGTTTACACCATGGTGGATGGCGGATTTACCGCCCCATTCCAAGGTGAGTGGGGCGGTAAATCCCCATTTCCCATTTACCCTTCCCCATTCTCATTTTTGCCCCATAGGGCATAATGGGAGTGGGGAAGGCGCTAATTACGGCATCGTAAATTACGGTGCCGTAATTAGCACCAAGGCGGTTTAGCGCCATGGATTTTAACGGCTGCTAAAAGCAGCCGTTAAAATTGGAATCAGGCGTTAAGGGTTAACGACGGCGTTAACCCTTAACGCCTGAGTTGTAATGAGGCCCACAGTCAATTTCCCCCATCAGCAATACACCTAGCGCATGGCATTGCCCCACTGCACTGAACACCCAAGACTTTTTTGGCAGAGATTAGGCCTCAGGTCCAGATCCTCCAACTCCTTTCTACAAAACCCCTACAACTGACGAGGACACAAGAGAACACTCCTTCTGATGGAGATAGAACAGTGTTTCCTTATTCGCACCCTTTCCACTGCCCATAATCCATAATCCATATTATGTGGAAACCACATTTCACGTGGATCAGTGACAATTGAGATGGTTTCCTCACCTTGGACTGACACCCTCTCCCTCCTGCATGCTAAAAATGCACCCTAAAAACATGGTCTCGTTAAGACTGTGGCAGCCGAAATGTGGGCCCCATTTGGTCAGTGTTGCCTCCCTGGTCATTTCAAACCAGGTTTTATGACAGATGGAGCTATCAGAAGATGGGTTGTCCTTTTGAATAACAATGGCTCTGCAGTATGCATGTCATTGCAGCCAGAAATCCCGATCCATGTTTCTTCTCTTTCAAGTGGATTCTCGTGAATAGTAAAGGTGGCGGCTGCTTTCCAGTGCTCTTGACAGGACAGAAAGTAGGATCTCCCAATTAATTTCACTGCATGACCAAGCCTACAATGCAAGATCAGCCAGCCAGGTCAATGGCACCTGCACCCAATTTGGCTAAATGAAAACATTTCATACAACAGCATACTTTGTGGATCGTTTGAAAAAACTACAATTACCATTCTAAGACGACCATTGTGATAGTACATATTGGTACCACATGGTCGTGCTTTTCGAATGCTGCTTTCTTCCTGATCTTGGATCACACTAGAAGAAAGTTCTCCTTTTCTGAATTCTGTGTTTCAAGTGTGGCAAGTAGCAAGGTAATAATATACTGCTGTTTAGGTTGTTAAATAATAGCAGCAGTTTTTTTTTTTAATGGATAGCTGCATAATAACACATTCTGCATGGTGTCTTGATTCTGGTACGCGGGCGTGAAGTGTGGTGGAATTTGAATGGGCGTTCTATAGATTTATCTCAGCAACATAACAATGTCAAAAACATGAACAATTCAAAAAACAAAGCTGATATTTCATTTCAAGAGTGCTGCTGCTTTTCTTTCATGAAGATTGAATCCTCCGAACTCAGATGAGAATCTGTTTGAACTGTGTCTGCATTGAAGAGCCACAGATGTGGCAGCCTCGGGGCTTGCCTCTTTGATGGGCCACCCAAAGGAGGATTGTAGCAGAACCACTGAACTCCAAGGCAGACAATGTCAGTGAGGCTGACAGATACAATATGCATTGCTAGAGTCAGACTCAAACAGACTGGAGGCAAAACATTGAAGAACATTGCTTGGTATTGGAGAGTGCTCATTTTATATAAGTGTATATCCGTGACGCATTTAGAAAGGTTTTTTTATTGTGTTTCAGGGTAATAATATTATTATTGTTTTTAAATGACAAAGTACTTTTTTTTTTAGAAAGGCCTGGTATTTCTCCATAAACTCCATTCATGGCATGAATACCCTGTGCAATTGTGTAGGCAAGGTGTGTGCTCTTTGAATTTTACGTCAATTTATTTTCTTATTGAATCACAATGGAAAGTAAAGTGAAAATGTTTGTCAGCATTGTAAGTAAATATTCCTTTTTTATAGACAATGCTGCCTAACTCCCCCTCTTTCACATCTACAATTATGCTGATGTATTGACACACGTAGATGCTGCTAAATGTGAATATTTGTGCCACAGTTGGGGAAAGCGTTCAACCCCAAATTCAATCAAGAACTTGAAATATCTTTTTGAAAACCATTATTTTCAATACATATTTGGTTTGTATAGAGAGAGCTTTAGCTTGCTGTCAGATCTCCCAAAGATATATATTAGAGAAGGTACTTGCACCAGTAAGCAGCTCTCTGAATCAGTACAAGTGCATCCTGGGAAAGCTGTGTTATAGCAGCATCCATTTTGTAGCAGTGACTGGAACTGTCTAATTGAGGAGCATTGTTTTTAAATAATGCTTATAAGAGCAGGTTTTGCTTCCATGCTGCTTAGACATTAGGGTATCTTTCACTTATGTTCTGCGAGTGGAACGGTCTATATTAGGGAAAGATTTGCTGTTTTGTTTCCATGCTGTTTGTACACCGATGTTGCTTTTCACTTTTAATGTGCTGCATTATATTGGAGTTTATTTATAAAATAGATAGGCTCCCAATCCATAACATTCAAATAAAGCAGAATGTTTCTTGGGTGCCATCTTAGAATGGCAGAACATGCCTCACAACCTTTACCTCTCAGGATCTGAATTGTGCTGGGCAGGAAAAAACAAAAAAAAATGATAACATTTATAATTTAGGCTGCAGTTCACCAAAAAATACATCAGATGTTTTCACAAAGGATGCAGTTACCTTTATTTTAAAATATGTTAAGTGCACTGGATACCGGGCCAGGAAGCAGTAAGCAGTTATATGACTGCTGAAAGAGCACTTCTTTCAGTAGCAAAATCAAACACAACACATGGGGAAAGATTAGAAGGAAAATATACAGTCCCGGATTACGAAATAGGCAAAGTATGCACCTGCCTATGGGCTCCACTTCTTTTGGGGGCCCTGCGTCAACGGATCAACATAAAATTGACTTGATCTTGAAAGAAAATTACAATCAAGCTTTCTTAAATTTTTTCCAAAAGATGGCAAAAAATGATTCAACTCAAAGAAATGAAAACTTTACATTAAAGACTCTATAGAGAAAACACTGTATTAATGTAATGTACCCATTAAAAGTTTTACGTGCATAAACCAGATCCACATAACAGTTTGTCTCTTAAAAGATCATCTTCTGGAAGTTATCAGTTTGTAAAGAAATCTGGTGCAAGCTACATACGTGTGATGTACAGTAGTGATGGTCATTTCTATCTATCGGCCGACGTGCACACTGCTTAGTTCAATGTCATCCCATTAGAGCGCTGTGCATGCACGAGAATCCTCCAGAAACTAAACTTTCTGTGAGTTAGTGTGTCACAAGAGTTCCCACCGGCTCCTGACCCTTGTAGAATATTCGCAAGTAGAACACTGATGAGTATATATACCCAATGGCCTCATTACAAGTATGGCGGTAAGGCAACAACGGTGCTGGTATTGCTACCTAGGAGTTCTGCTTGCGGGTGCCCTTGCAGCCACCAGGTATAACCTGGTGGCCATACCGGCACCCGCGAGCAGAACATAATGGTAGCACAGGTACCATTAATAACAGTACCGGTGCTACCACCCTCCCCATTCCCATTGAGCCCTGTGGGGCTCAAATGGGAATGGGGATGTACCGGGACCCGGCACCCGCGAAAGGGCAAATACCGGAATAGGCCGGTAATTGCCCATTCACGGGTGCCAGACCTGGATGCGAGTTTGGAAGTAGCCTTGCCGGTGAGACCTCGTAATGAGGCCCAATGCCTGTATTACTGTAAGTTAGCTTTTCTGAGTTATAATGAAGTTTGATTTACTTCATTGTCTAATTTAACAGAAGAAATCAGAATTGGTAAACAACTTTAATAAAGTGGAACAGAGTAGAGTAAATTTGGAAAATCAACCCCTAGGAGAAGATAATCCTATCACACCAATGTATATAGTAGAGAAACCAGCCCAAAGGTGGAGTTCCAATTTTCTCCAGTAGATATAGAGACTATTAAAAAATTGCTGGAACAATTGAAACTACAAATTATAGTTACGATCCAGTTCCAGCATATTTAGCACATAAACATGCGTATGCCTTGAGCAGGCCTATGCAGAGTTTTGTTACTGCCTCATTGGCACAGGGATGTGGGCCACAGGAATTAATAAAAACCTACCTGACACCCTTATTAAAGAAGCTTAGCTTGGACCTCCATGTACTGGCGAACTACCGCCCTATTGCTGGGCTGGTGTGGCCAACAAAATTCTTAGAGAAAGTTATGACTCTACAATTGCAAAGACACTTGGAGACAAAGTACTGGTTTAGGCCCGGACATGGAACAGAAACAGCATTGATGAAGGTCTGGGATGACATACTGGGGAATGCTGGGGAATGCAGAATGCAGTAATGTTACTATGCTTATTAAGTTGGACTTGTCGGCGGTGTTCGACACTGTTGATCCAAAAAATTTGCTCACAAGACTGAGTGAATTAACACACGTCTCAGAAGAAGCGCTGAAATGGTTTGACTCCTTCTTAAGCGATCGTAAACAGCAGGTTAAGATGGGCTCCCTTCTGTCAGATATGTTGACCACAATCTGTGGAGTCCCTGATGGTTCTTCGTTGTCCCCAGTCCTCTTCAATCTTTAAATTTGCCCCCTTCTGCTAATTTTAGCACGGTTCAATCTGCAATATCATTCCTATGCGGATGATACACAGATTTATCTGAGCCTGATATGACCTATGGAAGCAGTGGATAACATTCTAAAATGTGCAGAGGCAAAACGAAGATTGATGATAGACAATAAGCTTCAGTTGAACCCCAACAAGACTGAGATTATTATTTTTGGTTCCAAAAAGAATCTCAGAATGACTTCCCAGATGGTCCCATGTCCACCAATATTTGGCAATACCCAGGTGTACACAGATTCTGTTAAGAATCTGGGGTGCAGCTGGCAGTTAGACATGGGATATAATCGACAGGTGAACCAAATGGTCAAATCAGTCTTTTTCCAGCTGAAATTAGTGAAATCACTTCTTCCCCTCATCTCAGAAGGTGATTGAGCAAAGGTGGTGGGCACGCTTGTTAACGCCAGACTGGACTACTGTAATAGCCTCCTGGTTGGGTGCCCAAAATATCAGTTACAACGCCTTGCGGTGGCACAGAATGCTGCTGCTCGGGTAGTGTTTGCACTACCCTGGAGAAAATCTGTGTCAGAATCCAGGAAGAAACTACATTGGCTTCCGGTTCACCAAAGAATCCAGTTTTAGTTACTGTGTATGATCTTTAAGTGTATACACAATCTGGCACCATCCTACCTAGCGGACAAGATTCAAACTTACATCCCTAGAAGACCTTTGAGATCCATGGCCTTGAGTAAGTTGGTGATTCCCACCTCTAGATCTGTCCATTGGGGGGACAGAAGGTTTTCGGTAGCTTGTGCTCGTGCGGGGAATGGCCTTCCATATCAGCTAGAATCTCTGACAGCCTTTAGAAAGCAGCTAAAGACATATTTGTTTGAGTAATGCCATGCTAATGAAGACAGTCACCTAATCCAGATAAGATCTGCGCCTAGATGCAGCTTGCCGATTGGTTCCTCTGGGATATGTGCAATACAAATGCTAAATCAAATCAAATCAAATCAAATCTTGTACAGGCACTTTTACTCATTTTTGTCTGAGACTTAAGAATTCTTTCATTTTCTTGAACAAAGTGTAAATATTGTTTGTTCTCGCTCTTTTGTAGGCCCATAATGTTGGCGCCCGAGTTAAAGTAATTTGTGAGTGGAGCCCTGACATTTTGACCGCCTAGGGGCCTCAACAGGGTTTAATTTGTTACTGAAAATATAAGACCATGCTTTGTTTCTGTGCTGTTTGTACATTGCTGTGGGTTTTCACTTTTGTGTTGTATGGGATTTAATAATAAAATAGCTAGGTTCCTGTAGTGCATGTGCGAAATGAGCCAGAATACATGCCGCCGAGGCGTGGCCATCTTGGATATTCACTTCCATTTACTGCAATGAAATGGAAATGAAAGCCTACGTTGTCGCGGGCTCAGCAAGTAAACATGTATTTCTACAGCCAAGACAAGGTCACATAATTATGTAAGATGACCAAGGCAGGGAGAATAGTTGTTGTATTGTCCATTGAATAGACAAGCCAGAAAGGGAGTTAGAGCTTTCTGCAGATGCAGTGATAAGGTGGCAATGGGAACGAAAGCAAGGCGAGAAGCTGTTTATTTTCCAATTCTAACTGGAATAGTCCACTCTTTTTGCGCTTCAGGCTTATTGTCTGCTCTTCAGCTGTGGGCAACATGGTAACCCATGAGGGGCAGGGGATTGAAAGTAGCCCCATAAAGAAAAGAGGTTTTACTCTTGGAAAGTTCAGTTAGAATTTGGACCCCGGTGATGCAGTCTCGCTGAGAGGGAGGACGCTCCACTCCAGATCCCGTTCGGACGATCCATCTCTCTGCCTACCTGCTGTGAGACTAAGCAATGTTGTAGTGGTCGAGATGAAGGTGCCTTCTGCAACAATACTAACGGTGACGACTTTTCTCTTTGTCTATGTATAATTGATTATTTGTTTATTCCTCTTTCTGTATGTTATGTATGAATAAAGGGCCTATAATGTGCCATTTACATTATATCTATAACCAACGTTGTATGTGTAATTTTTTGCCTATCTGAATTCAATAACTGATTTTGCAACGGTCCGGAGGGCGTAAGCAAGGGATCTCCCTACGTGGCCAAGCTGAAGCAAAACAATTGCTGCTGTGAGCACGGTCTTTGTGCTGACATTTATGCCAAAGGTCCCTGCCAATATTATATGAGGTAAGAGATACTGGACTTCAAGAGGCAAAAGTTTGAGAAGTAAGTAGTGTGTGATAAGGTATTAAAGATAGGGGCGTGTAATATCAATTGGGTAACATGAGTTTCCTATTTAGAAAAAAAGGAAGCTCCGCAGGCAGAGGCTGTCCAGAGGTGCCTATTCCGGGGTGGACTAAGAGTCCATATGACAAAGTCGCACAAACTTGGGCATGCAGTGTGAGTTTGAGTGAGGATTGGGACACCAGTATAGGAGAAGCGAGCCCGGCTGGAGTAATGGGCTATCTGCAACAGGTGATAGTGGAAAAAGGGAAGGAGTGTTTGGCTCTAGGTAGGAGGGGCTGAATTTTGTTACTTGCCTTCTGAAAATACACCATCAGAATGTGGAATTACAGGCGAATGTCCTGAAACTAGAAAAAAGAGCTGGCCACTGAGAAACAACTTGCATTGATGCAACAGCTCCAGATGAAATTGTATCACGATAAAGCAGACAAATATCAGGTGGTAGCCGAGCGAGCTGCTGTAAGGGTAGTGTGTTATGAATACAAAAATAGACAAGGAAGAGTGAATTCTCATAAGCTAGCTACTGTGATACTACAGCATGGGTGGATCGAGATCCTGATCATTGGGACAGAGATGTATTTGATAGTACTAGTACAGAGAGTGGTTCAGAACCAGAGTTTATACCCAAATCAGAATCAAATCGTAAATAGGTGGTGGTTAACCTGGTAATATGACGAAGGATGGGTTGCAATCCCAATAATCCCGGTGGTGGGGTGGTGGATATGACCGCACTTGAGGATTATTCACAGCAAGAAATTTTGGAAATAGTTAACCGGTTAAGGCAGAGGGCCAGAGAACCCTTGCTGACCTGGATGGTCAGGTTCCCTGATGGAGGGGTGGTGGGTCTCAACGTAGATGTGACGGACTCTGCTCAATTTTTACCTTTAACGAAGGAAGTTCAGATACAGGAGATTCTGTGTGTGGGCCCTCTGCGAGAGGCCGATGTGGGAGAGGTTCAAATGTCCTTGCTGCAATTAGTGGCCCAAGGATGTAATCGTAAGTATCTGTTCGCCTCAGATTGGCCGACTGAGGATAAAAAATTTTTTACATTGAAAGAGGCTATTCAAAGACTGAGGGAACATGCCATGAAAGAGGCAATCCATTTAGATGATCCCGAACATATGGGATTAGTACCGTTATCTGTTTTGGTTAGAAATGCTATTATTCAGACCATCCCCCCGGCATATAAGAATGTCATAATGACCCTATTGGTGGGACTGACTGGTAAAGTGATGAATGAGGTGGTGGATGCCATTAGAAAATGTATGGATTTGGGAGAATGGCAAAAAACAGAGGAGAAACCCTGAGATCGAGAGAGGGAGGGGCGAAGTGAAAGACGCACTCCTGGGAAGAGGTTTGATAGCCGAGATTCACGCATATCCCGAACTGATATGTTCCTCGAGTTACTGAAAGATGGGGTACCGCGAGGGGATATTGATGGGATTGAGACACGGGGAATGTTTCGATCATATAAAAAGCGGGGTTTGGATGGAAAAGAGCGTGACAAACTGGTGAAATGCCAAGAAGTGCATAAACCTGAGAGAGAGGAGGATTCTGTAGTCTAGCCTCCTGAAAGGGAGATTTGTCTTTAGGCATGTCCATGCAATCCCAGCCGAAATATGCAGATTTGAGGAAAATGGTGAGTGCAATGGTGGAAATGGAATTTTAAAAAAGCATTCACTCAAAATATGAAAAGGAAGATGGTCAAACTCCTGTCACAAATGCCCAAATTAAAATAGACAGGCTGCCTCATGTGAAAGTAAAATTATTTTGGCAATCAGGAAATGTACAGGAGGTCAATGCCTCAATTGATACCGAGGCAGAGGCCTCATTAATACAAGGAAATCCTTCAAGATTTAAGAGGCGACATTTCACGATTACTGGGTTGGGGCAAAGAGACCCTTGCCGTTCAAACAAACATATATATGATAATCGGAAGTCTAAAGAGTGATACTTATCCAGTACTGGTTGTCCCGATTCCCAAATATATTATTGGATTTGATATTTTGGAAGGACTGACCCACGGATTGGGAAGTAAACTTTATCAGTTTGGGGTCAGCGCGTTCAAGTGTACCCCTGTGGTGGTGGGACAATTAAAGATACCCCAGGTGCAGGTTCTGATTGCCACTAAGTGTCCATGAAACAATATCGGATTCCCGGGGGGCAAAAGGAGATTACAGAAACCATTAAAGGGTATGTCGAAGCCTGTGTGTTGCGTCCTATCACCACCGCTTGGAACAATCCGATCTGGCCTATCAAAAAACTGGATGGGAGCTACAGGATGACGGTGAGTTGAATAAACATACTCTTCTGCTTATCCCAGCAGTCACTAACGCTGTGACTTTAATTGAAAATGTACGAAAGTTTGAGAGAATGTGGTACGCAGTGTTAGATTTGGCTAATGCCTTCTTCACCATTCCGATTGCTGAGAAATGTCAGGAACAATTTGCATTCTCCTGGAATGGGAAGCAGTATACGATAACACTTTTACCAATGGGTTATATGCATAGTTCAACAATCTGTCACCGGCTGGTGACAGAACCTTTTGGACAAAATCCCATGCAAACCGGATGTACAGATCAGTGATATACTCATTCGAGGAAAAGATGAGCTTAGCCTGTGAGTGTACCCAGAGCTTATAATGGATGGCTTAAGGAAGGAAGGATGGGAAATAAATGAATCTAAAACACAAGGTCCGGCAGAGACCATGATTTTTCCTAGGAATTCAGTAGCACAATGGACATCGAGAAATGGTGCCCAAAGCCAAACAAAAGATCCTCGAGTTTTCGGCTCCGAGGACTAAAAACCAAGCTCAGCAGTTTATTGGGCTGTTTGGATTCTGGAGACCACATATAACCCATTTGGGACAAATTCTGACGCCCCTTTACAAAGTAACACTCAAAAAATTCAATTTTGAATGGGGTGAGGAACAAGATAAAGCGTTCCCATTAGCCAAAGACACCCTTCAGGAAGTACTTGATTTATGGCCATTTAGGGATGCAGAGGTGGAACTAAATGTATCCGTCCACGATGCATATGCCAACTGGAGTTTGTGGCAAAAACAGGACAGGAAACGGGTGCCTTTAGGGTTTTGGAGTCGTAAGTTACCTGAATCTGGTGACAGATACACACCATTTGAAAAGCAACTGTTGGCTTGTTGTTGGGAACTTTTGGATACAGAAGGAGTGATGGTGGGTCATGATGTATTGATCCGACCAGAAATACCTATCATGCAATGGGTACTGAGCTCCCCTAAAACACATTGGATTGGGCATGCACAAGAGGCAAGTATCATCAAATGGAAATGGTATACAGGATTGTGCAAATACAGGAAAGGGTGGAGTAGTCAAATTACATTAACAAGTGGCAGGGGTTCTGCTAGCAGATTTGGAACCCGATAGAGAAGGGATTATTGTTGAGTCTCCCGTTAAATGGGGAATCCCATATGGAGAGCTGTCGAGTGAGCAAGTTGAACATGCCTTGTTTACTGATGGCTCAGCCAAGTATTTAGGAGTCCAGTGATATTGGAGGGCTGTAATCCAAAATTGAAAAAGGTGCTAAGCCCCTCTGAAAAAGGAAAGAGTAGCCAATTTGCAGAACTGTATGGAGTGTATCAGGCTCTGAAACAAGAGACGCCTGGGTGTTGCTACATTTATACAGGCTCATGGTCCGTTGCGAATGGTTGGTGATGTGGTTACCTACATGGCAGAAAAATTGATGGAAGATTCATGCTAATGAAGTATGGGGAAGGAATTGCCGAGATTGCCGAGATTGCAAGACATTGCCGAGATGCTAATGCATACTACAGTAGATGTGTATCACGTAGACGCACATTTTACAACAGATTCATTGGAACAGTGGTTTAATTCTGTTGCAGATGAACATGCAAAGATTTCCATTATGGACGCGAGGACTGAAGAAGAGGATTTGGAGGGAATTGCTAAATGGGCCCACCAGAAGAGTGGACATCTCGGAGAGAAAGCTTCTATCAGGTGGGCACAAGATAGGGGAATCAGCATCCCGTTAGAGATTGTGAAAACAATAATCGTACAGTGCCCCATGTGTCAACATCAGAGGCAAAGATCTATTCCACATATAGTTGAAGGCACATTGAAGCGAGGCAAATTGCTGGGACAGATTTGGCAAATCGATTGCATTGGTCCCATGCCCATTAGCAGGGGATGTCAATATGAATGTACCATTGTAGACACATATTCTGGGTATTTGATGGAGTTACCATGTAAAAAAGCCCCCACAATTGAACACAATTAAATTGTTAGATCAAGTAACTGTGTACTATGGTGTTCCCTTACAAATATAGAGCGACAATGGATCCCACTTTAAGGGAACGTTGGTTTCAGACTTTGTCAAGAAAAAGGAATCAAATGGATCTTTCATGTCCCCTATCACCACCGGGCTTCAGGGTTATTTGAGAGAATGAATGGCTTGTCGAAGGCACAGTTGCATAAAAATGAGGAGGGTACTTTGAAACGGTGGCAGGAACACGTATTGGAGGCTGTTCAGATACTTAATAACCGTCCCATTGCTAACGGTGAGACTCCATTGATGTGCATATTAACGCCAGCCTTACAATTCAGAACACATAGAACTGTGGAAACTCTGCTGTATTGGGAAATATCTCCTGGTACATTAGCCGCCTACCATGCCACTCCTGAATCAGCTGGGTTGGATGTGCATGCAAGAGAAGAAATCCGAATTGCGCCTAGGGGTATTGTGATAATTGATACGGGAATTGAGGTATACATCCTGTCTGAACATATGGGACTAATTGCCTCTAGATATGGACTAGCTTTGAAAGGCATTTAAGTGTTGGGAGGGATTGTAGATGCATATTATCAGGGAGAAATCAAGGTTATTCTCATTGATAGTGGTGAAAACATGGTGCAAAGGTGTGGGTCGAAAAACCTAATGGTCCGCCCGTTCTGGCGGATGTGATTGCAGCACCGGAGGATCAGGCAGTTCTTGTAATGGAACCTGGGAAAAGGAAATGGACTCACCTTCTGGTTGATAAATGTTATTTACGTGAGTGATGTACACCACTGATATCTTGTTCTATCTGATATAACTGATATCATATCTTGTGTGAGGAATGGTGGAGTGTCTTCGGGAGGGTCGGGGACATGCTGGAGGAAGTGGTAAATGCCTCCATTCTGCCAACGGACTTGGACATCTGGATCAAGACAGACACACCTGGTACTACAATTGAGCCCAATGATGCATCCATTGCGGCGTACCGCAGTGCTTTGAGGAAACAACATGGACGTAAGCACAATGCTTTGCACCTTTCTGCTCTTTCTATATCCTCAGTGCAAAATAACTATCCTACACTCGTTGGACAGTCCGAAAATATATGGGTGTACTTGGCTCAACAGCTGCTGAATATTTCACATTTCTGTATGTCGGATTTACAGAACTCCCTACTTTGGTTTCCACATGCCTCGTGGCAATACCGACGCCTGTTACGGTGTTACGGAATCTGTTTGGAGTTTTGCATAAGGATTCCTTGGTGGAGAACTCGGATGTGCGAAGTTCTTTTTCAGTGAATGAAGATTATAAATTCTGTGCAGACACGGACCGCAAATGGTAAAATATTACCAGTATTATTACTTGCAATATTGCCCCTGCCAGTGTCTGTTATCAAATGACTTGGGATCCGAACTTGGTTGGCAAATACCAACAGATGGACTTAAACCATGGTGAGACGAGGACAGATTTCGAGCGTCGCCTATGCACTCAACCAACTTCTGTTTGCATTGATGTTTCCAATAATATGTGGTGTAATTTTAACATTCTAACAGCCAGCCATCTGAGCCATGTGAAACTTCCTGGCTATTATCCTGTGGTAATCAAACCTGTTCATATATTCCTGCTAATATTTCAGGTGGTCCTTGTACTTTAACATGCCTTGGCTTAATGCTATTCCCTCTATGCCCTGCTATTCGGTGGTCCACGCGGTCCGCCTCATACAACGCCCTGATTGTAATTCTGATGTACATTTGTTGTCTGAAACTGAAGTTTTAGCATTGTCTATTTCCTTAGTGGGGATTTGGGGACTGCCAGCTGGCGGATATAAAACCATGATTAAATTAGCTTGCCTGGTATTTAAGGGGCTTAATGAGACTTTGCAGGCTTTAACTGAACTATTACTAGATGATAGAAATTTTAGGAAAGCTATATTATAGAATAGAGCAGCTATTGATTATCTGTTTTTGAAGCATAATTTAGGATATAACGCTGTAGAAGGAATGTGTTGTTTTGACTTAGAAGGTAATTCCCATTCCATTGAAGACCATATAAAGGACTTGAAGGAGTTAGTTGCCCGTGAGACGCAGGATAAGAACGGGGACTGGTGTGGTCAAATGTTTTCCTGGATTCCTGAAGCATTGCGTTCAGCTTTTGTTTGGATATTTGGGATTTTTGCTGTTTTAGTTTGTTGTTGTTGTTGCGTTTCTTGTATTCCAATTTTGTGGCATTTGGTTCGCAGGTAATGGGAACCTCCTTTTCACCCATTGGGTTATGGTATTTGAATCTCTAGGGGGTGGATTGTAGTGCATGTGCGAAATGAGCCAGAAAACATGGTGCCGATGCGAGGCCATCTTGGATATTCACTTCCATTTACCACAATGAAATAGCACTGAAATTCTATGTTTTCACAGGCTAGGCAAGTAAACATGTATTTCTGCAGCAAAGACAAGGTCACATATTTTTGTCAGATGACCAAGCCGAGGAGAATAGTTGTTGTATTGTCCACTGAAGCACAAGCCAGAAATGTAGTCAGAGTGCTCTGCAGGTGCAGGGATAAGGGGCAATGGGAACGAAAGCAAGGAGAGAAGCTGGGTTTTTTCTGCTTCTAACTGGAATATTCCATTCTTTTTGCACCTCGCCTTATTGTCTGCTCTTGGGCCGAGGGCAGCAAGGTAACCCATGAGGGATGGGGATCGAAAGTAGCCCCATAAAGAGAAGAGGTTTTACTCTTGGAAAGTTCAGTTAGAATTAGGACCCCGGTGATGCAGTCTTGCTGAGAGGGAGGACGCTCTGTTCCAGATCCCGTTAGGACGATCAATCTCTCTGCCTATCTGCCGTGGAACTAAGCAGTGTCGTAGTGGTCGAGATGAAGCTCTCTTCTGCAACAATACTAACGGTGACGACTTTACTCTTTGTCTATGTATAACTGATTATTTGTTTATTCTTCTTTCTGTATGTTATGCATGAATAACATTATATCTATAACCAACGCTGTATGTGTCATTTTCTGCCTGAGTCCAATAACTGATTTTGTAACGGAACAGAGAGCGTAAGCACGCAATCTCCCTATGCGCCAAGCTGAAGCAAAACAGTTCGCAATCAACATCATTTAACTTAAGCAGTCATTTTCATGGGAACCACCTTGGTGTAGTGGAACATGCTTTATAATTGTTATTGCATCTCTAGCAACTGTCTATTGGTAAAACATGCACACTAGGATTAAATGGTGTATTAAGTATGCAGTGTACCAAGTAGGCAGCACATATTCTCACAATAGATACCTATGAGCCCAGCAATCCAGTTAAATTGTGATGTAGGTTGCAGTTCACCAAAGAGCCAACATATGTCCTCACAATGGAGAAAGTTATAATGACTTTATTTCATATGTAGTTTGCAGAATAAAAGAGAATGTATTCACTGAGCGGTAGTTACATGACTGTTGAATGATGACCACTTTCTGTGTAAATATAAGACAACATGTTCAAATATTATAATGAAATACACAGTTGCAGAAACGTGGTGATGAGTTAAAATGATGTGGTGCACAGTCAAGGCACATAAGGAGACATATCTCACAATACACTCCTTGGTTTGAGTAAAGAGGCATTTATTGCATGACAAAAGCCATCAGAAAGCACATGCACCAGAACTCACCTGGGAGTTGGTTTCAACCAGCATAGGCCAGCTGTTAAAAAACATGCCCTCCAGCTGAATTTGAGCAGAATAATTCAGTATACATGTTGTTCAGTTCACCAGACCACAGAGAAAAGACTTACATAGCCTTGCAAATAAGTATGATGGCATGTATGTGAAGCTGTTGCTTGTTGAGTCCACATATGAGTTTTAAAGAAGCAGCCCCCATCTCCTTACTACTGTCACTTTGTCTAATAACATTAAACTGCAAAATCTAATTAACTTATTCAAGCAGATTCCAGTTCAATATCTTGTTTGGGTTTGAAAGCATTTAGTCAAAAACATATTATATATATATTCATATATATTCACTGTAAAACGTTAGTCAAAGGGTAGTTAAGTTGAGCAGATTTAACACAATGGGCCTCATTAGGACCCAGGCGGATTTCGCGGTGCTAAATGCACCGCGAAGCACGGCGGAAAGCCGTCGATAGCGCCATGGGGGTTGGCGGATTTACCGCCCCATTCCGACCTCGGCGGAGCGGTAAATCCCCAATCCCCATTCTGCCCTTCCCCATTCCCATTCTTGCCCCATAGGGTATAATGGGAGTGGGGAAGGAGTTAATTACGCCACCGTAAAATACGGTGGCGTAATTAACAACGAGGTCCCGTAGCGCCATGGTTTTCTCCGCCTGGTAAAACCAGGCGGAGAAAACCTCCATGGCGCTAAGGGAACTCGTAGTACGGCGGACGGGTCCGCCGCGATTAGCGCTGGCGGAAACCCACTCCGCCTGGGTCCTAATGAGGCCCAATATCTTTTAAATATTTCTATTTCTTTTTTAAAAAAAAACATTTTATTTAAGCAAACAGGCAGACAGATTGGACTCTAAATTAAATTAAATTAGTTACATTTAAAAACAAAAATATACAGCCTTGAACACTGGTCTGCCAGAGTTTGAGGCCCAGCATTTAATCACTTGGCCAGAATGCCTTGGTGTCTCATGGGGCATACATTTCATTCTTAGACTATAATTTAATATGTTCAATGATAAAGGGCTAGGTATGAAACTTGTGAAAATCCAAACAGTAACATCATTGCAGCATAATGGTTAAGTGCTCCATAAGGTCAGGGTTCTCTCATAGCAGCATTCAGCATGAACATGGTATTTTCTTATTTCATTTTGTTCTGTTTTATAATGCTGCAAAAAGACAACATAGTCCTCTTTTTGAATATATGTGCAGTGTAAGGGGGAATGTGTGATGTGAGGGTGTGCATATCATTTCAGAGGGTGTGCATGCAATGTCTGTGTGTTTCATGTGAGCATGTGTGTGTACATGGTGTGAAGTTGTTTGTGAGGGATAGTTGCATGCCGTTTATAATGTTGCAGTAAATAAATATGTTCATGTTTGAATTATGCAACAGTGTAATACATGTCCCATCCTATTTAGTAATATTGCAGTAAATACATCTTTTTCATGTTTAATCCATATTACAAAATGCAAAGTGCCTCCAGGTTCATCCCAATTGTGACCCCTCACGCAAAAACATCCTTCCGCCAAGAGGTACAAAATGCAAAGTGCCTGCAGGTCCATGCAGAACAAATTGCAACCTCTCATGCTGAAACATCCTTGCGCCAAGAGGTCCCTGCCCCAACTGGCTGTGTCTCATCTTACTTGCCCCCTCATCATTTCCCCCCTGGCCCCCATGTCTGTCTTTCAACAATACTAAGGTTTGTAAAGATAACTTCAAAAGTACACATACCATAGTGTCACTCAAATATATAAATCCTTATAGAACTATGTTAGGCAAAAGTGTACAATTGTGGCATTATTCCCACCATCTTGACTACGAGACTACAAATACCAGAATGCAATTCCGCAAAAGGCAAAAGAAATGTCTCTGAGAGCAATGTTTTCAAGAACTGACAGTAGCATGGTTTAAAAACCAAATAATGTGGATGTCGTGTGAGATATTTAAAACTAAGAAAATACATGGCTTCCGGGACTGCGGACTGTCTCCCATCCATCCAGCAACCAGGATTGGGCCTGCTTAGCTTCCAATCAAGGAAAGGGTCAACCCCCTCATGCTATGTTGATCTAAGTGGCTTTGTAACTTGGGCTCATTTATTAGGCAACATGGCCTGAGTGGGCTGGCCCCTTCCTTACTTTGAAGCTAAGCGGGGTCAGTCCTGGTTACTGCAGGCCCTGGCCAGTGACTTTTCATCCCCAAAGTCAATGAAGCTGTAAAGAAAAATCTATTATTTTGATACTTTCTTTTTTCTATAGCTGTGGGTACAGAACTACAGATACCTTTGGCTATCTGTAGTCATAGTATATGTTAAAATGGATTTCTGAACTCTGACCTGGAGGGGCAGAGGTTCGGAAGGCCAGCCTAGTTTCTTGGAACAGGGTAACTTCTGGACAAGCCAGACCAATCAGGGTAGTAATGGGGCGGTCAAGACTCAAGAGGGGTGAGGGTGACTGAAAGCCCGCAATGAGCACACAAAGCAAGGACACTTACAAATTACTTCAGACAGATGTTATATTAAAAATATAGACACATTTATGACAAGGCCTTTGTAACATCAACCATAGCAAAGAATCACAATAATACTAAAGTAAACCAACACATCAGAATCAATACAATATATATACAAGACTGAGGGGTCTAAGGAGTTAGGAGCACATAATATGTAGACCACCTAGATGGGGAGGAAAACAGGCAGTGCAAGTAATTATTAGACCCAGTTCGACATCTGAAATACACCTAACTAGGAGGAAGTCCGAGCCCTACAAAGAGAGGGCCCTTGTGCTCAAAAGTACCTGCACGCGCTGTTGCTAAAGGACAAAAAAGGGCTTCTTCAAGGATATCAGGCAGTTCAGGAAGGTGAATGGAGCGATGCAAAACAAGTCCCCACTACTCAAGCAAGGCCTCCACTTGTGGGCATAGGCAGGTTGAGAGTGCGGGATAGAGTCGCTATTTCGCAATAGTGGGAGAAAAGAAACGGGCTCCTGCGCGAGGGGCCACCGGTGGGGTATGGACTACTCACCGGTCCCTGACGCAGGCAGACCCAGACTTTTCCAGTTCACTTCACATTGCTGGCAGGTTCAGCTGTGATGATCAGGACGTCTCGACACCATGTAGATTCTGCATAGCAGGATGCAGGGTAGAGGGTGAACCAAATGCAGCGGACGTGCCCAGGTTATTACCACAGCAGGGCAACACGGCAACCGCGTTTACTCTGGTCCGGGCGCACTCGTCTCACTTCAGACCTGGGAATGCCAAGTGTACGAAATTCGGTGTGAGGGTGCCGTGGACGCAGCGCAAGCAGTAAACCAAGTTTCGAGGGCTTCCCCGAAATGGCGGCGGTGACAGAGCAAAGCATCCTGCGTAAGCTGGTCAGCCCACTGGTTGGCCCAGGGACACTTCCAAAGAGGCGTACTTGCAGGGTTTGATGAAGGTGCCGGGAATAGTTGATCCCACTATTCCAATGGGTCGAAGCGCCTTTGCAGACCTTCTAGGACGATCAGATGCAGAGGGATCTTGCAGGACGACAGCAGTTCAGAGTGCCAAACCTTCAGCGGGTCACCAGCGGTTCCTTGACTCAGATTCTTGTTGCAGGATACTTGGCTCCTTATCCCTTGTTCGGTGTGAACTCAGGAGATCGACATGGTAGTGGTGTTTTCAGCCTCCTCTTATCCAAAGTTCCCTTTGCGCCAAAACGGAGAGGACCCAATGGGAGATCTGCTCACAAACACTCACATCATACATGGACCTATCACGGCCCACGGTGGTCCCAGGCATTCAGGGCACTCCAGATTCTCTGGCACCCAGGATGTGTATTGGGAACAGACATCCCAGCCCACATCCTGGAGGCACACACAAGGCATGCAGAAGCCCGCGAAAGCTTTGGGATTTCGCGGGAAAGTGCATGACCAAATAAGGACAGACCCGGGTCGGCTCGACCTGGGGAAGGTGAAGGGACAAGACGGTCAGCGGACAGGACAAAGAACCTCGTGGCATGGCCCTTTTGGTAGCCAGGCCACCTATTCGTGCCAAATGCGGTAAGCGTGGATAACATGGCAAAAAAGGGTTCAAAACACAAGAGAAACGATAGCTGCCACCAGTCCCGTCCATGACACACTTGCACAGTTCATAATAAGTCCAGCGAGAGTTTCTAGGGCCTTTGGAATGACTAGAGACCCAAGAGCACGGTAATGTAAGTTACGGTGCACTCTTGTTTCATGTTGCACAAAAGCTGCAACATGAGGAAAGGACTAAAGGAAACAAAGTCTCCCAGTACTGACTGTCTCAAGGGCATGTCAGTTTCCCCATAAGAATTGAGCGAAAGCCCAGAGGAGTGCGGCGGAAGGCTGCGCTTCTCTGGCAAAGTCTAGATCGGGGTGTAAAACAGCAGCAAAACGTTTGGGGGTTGCCACATGGAGGGAAAATGACATACAATATGAAATTTTTCCTAACAGTATAGCGGTGAATATCAGAAAAAAAAACAGCAAGAAAATGCTTTCTTGCCTGCCCAGGCCCTCACCAAGTGGTCCCCACCTCTGTGCCTACTCCCTATTCTCCATCCAATATTTAAAAAAACTACAGGATGGAATAACCCCAAACTACAAAAAGGCCTCAAGTCAAGGCTTCATGCCCAGGTTGTTTCATAGCTGGTCCAATTCTGTCAAGCAGTTTGGAGTGGGCAGTCCGGCAAACATTGACATTTTTGTGTATGGGGAAATGAATGGGAAATAGTCTGCAACTTTTTGTTTTTTTGGTTTCCACTGTAACCTTTTTATTTGTTTACTAATCTTTACCATACTTTACCAGACTTCGGTGTCTGGAAGGGTCTACACATCCCTAACCAACAGCAAAATGTCATCCTGATCTGTCACAAATCAAAGGTTATTAACAATAGACTTTTTTAAAGAAGAAACTGTACCTAGTTAAAATTAGAAAGTGTAATGAAAATATAGAGAATATAGAATATTGTGGGTTTTCATGGTTACATAAAGGTGACAGCAGAAATGTTTGGTATATGATGTATGCTCTGCTTCAGGTTTGGTTCTGGCACGGACCACTCTAGAATGAGCAGCGTTATCCTATGATTTGGGGAAGATCAACTTTCTCAAATTCTTAGTGAGATTTTTTGTCCCATACCCGATTATGGCTCTTGAAACTGTGCTGAGCATATTGACATTCCAAGGGCCCTTTCACATATGGTTGGGCAAAAATAATTCAGGGCCGACACAAATGGCATACAGATTCATTGCCCATGTGCCTCTTTTGTCCATTGCGTCGATCGCTTGACCGTCAATCAGCCCAAGCGCAACCTGTGCTCTAATGACAACCTCAAATTGGTGCAACCATACTTTAAGCTAGCCACATTTTGGGGAGGAAGCTTTGATGTGCAAGAACCCAAGGAATGGAATGCCCTTCCTCTCTTTTTGAGAGCATTCCCGTCCGTGGTAGAATTTAAGAGATCCATTAAAACCTGCCTGTTTAACCTAAAACAAGGCTGAGGAAACATTTGTCTTCTGTCTTACTGAACTATTTTGTTTCACTGTCTGGCTCCCTGTCCTTACTTGTTATGTGTGCTCCCTGAGGCCTACTGGCGTGTGGTGCGTACTAAACAAATAAGTAATAATAATAATAGTAATAATAATAATCCAAAGTGCACATGTGCTTGCTTCACAGGTAACATGCAATGTGATGGATGGAGCGTCAGACCTCTGTTGGACCGCTCTCTGAGCTATTCAGGAGGGCTTACAATCAATACGCACTTGTGACCCTCTTTCATAGCTCTTTATTAACTCAGGGGGAGGCGTGGTACCAATACCCTCTCAAGCTCCTGTCAAAGCCACTCTCCAAACAACATTAAGGGCCTATTCCAAGTATGCCAATAATTGATTGAGTCTATGGACATGATTGTTGCTGATTACAGTATGCACATGCTTGGGCATAATGAGCCCATAACCATGATCTATGCTTCATGGTAATAAAGTTAAGATCTAGTGGGCCACAATGTGCACTTCCTGAATCATATTGGAACAATGAGTGATGAATCCGAACACTGGGACAATTCAAGTATAATTGGGGTGCATTCAAAAGGTCCCAAAGTGAATTTCCCTTTCAACTGGAAAACAGGATTTTTCAACACAACACTAACACCAAAAACTACATTGCATGTGTGGCTGCAAGGGAAAACTGAAGGTCCCTTTCACATGAAAAGCAGGATTTTTCAACACTGACACAAAAATGGCTTTGAATGAGTAATTGCAAATGAAAACTGAACGGTCATGTGAAAAAGGCCTACCTGTCACTACCCAAGGAAAAAGCAGCATTGTAATTCACAAAGCAAGAAAAAAACTCCCTTTCACATGGTGACACTTCGCAAGATTAAGACTCTTGGAGTGGTTCTGGACCAAGAACTTACTATGAAAGATCACATCAGTAGCCTTGTGTCGAGCCCATCCTATTACATCAAGTTCTTGGCGCATATTAGACCTTTTCGTGACACATCCAACTGTGCCACTTTAGCCTGTGTCATTATAGGATCTTGTCTGGACTACTGTTCCAGCATACTCCAGGGTATAGGAAAATGTGAATTAAATTGTTTACAAGTGGTGACAAACAATGGAGTTCGAGTGCAAAGGGACTTTGGAAAAGTGGCCACGTTCCAGTGGCTAGGAGATCCCTACATTGGCTACCTATTGGTACCTATTGGACATTTTGTATCAGGCATTCCTGCCTTTACGGAAAAAGCTCAGCTTACCTCTCCAATCGGCTCTCCTGGCTTCCCATTAGGTGCACTCTGAGGTCAACTCTTGCCTTTTGCAGACTCCAAAAACCATACTGTCTCTAGTCTTAGCAGGATCCTCCTTCATGGCAGCACCTCGTCTCTGGAAAGCTTTACCACCTGACCTTATATCCTGCTCATCAAGCATAGACTGAAGACCATCCTCTTTATCTGCCTGGCATCTAACCCTCATTGTTTTCTGTTGGTCTGTTCTTGTCCCGGTGCTTCTATGCCTATGGTCTTTGGTCGAGCGCTTTATAAATAAATAAACTAAACTAAACATGGAAAACAGGATTTTTAAACACTGACACAAAAACAACTTTGCATGTGTGTGTGCAAGTAAAAGCAGTTTAAATGTGAAAAATGTACCACTGCTCACAGAAAAATGTCAGGGAAAAGACATGATGTGCGGGTTGACAAAAAGTTATGTATATCATGTTTTGCAAGTAAAATACTAGCATACATTTGAAAAGAAAAAATCACTTTGTTTACATAAAAACATTCTGTAGGCCAGAGGCAAGCCCTTTTGCTGACTGTCACAAAGAACGTCAACACTGGAAGGCTAGCATTCTAGTGTTTACAAATGCTATCAAATATGGCTTCCTGAAAGGTGTTGTCCCTGAAGGCTGGGCTCTCTGCAAAGACAACTGGCCTGGATGGGCATGACCAGACTGTACACAGTAGGTGTGAAAAGGGAGCCTAAAACTCCAACTTCAAACAGGCAACCAACTTCATAGAGCAGTTTGCAAACACAAGGAGAATAATAAAAACTCTGGTTACAGGCTGACTCAGTGAGATCATATGGCCTGAAGGCAGAAAAATTGTAATTTGTCCCACGTGAAAATGTACAAATAATTAAAAAGGACTGTTATAACTTAGGCATTTTTCCCAGCAACCATAAGGCAGATTTTCTAAATGTATGTACATTGTTTTAGGTAATTTCCAGGGAACTGTAATGGCCATCTAAGATGTGTTTCTGGCAGATCTGAAAATGTTCCAAATGTAAGAGTTGGTGAACGGGTGGCGGGTAAATTTAGGAATATGGGTAATAACATATTCATAAATGTTATGCTTTTTATGAAACGGCAGAAAATTGCCACATGGGCGTGCAACATGGTGTAGACCTGGCTGTCGTCTTATTTAATTCCCCATTATGAGCTGAATCAGAACATATGTATATTATGGCAGTTATTAGTCAAATTAGGACGTTTTGCCACATAACTCATTTTAGCCAGAAATTTGACATGAGAACAAATGGGGCATGTAAATTAAGCTGCCACATGTCTTCCCCAGACTCTTAAACACATCCAGAGAAAAAGAGGGGCTGAAGTGGGGAGGGGAGAGAAGGATAACTGTCCAATCCTAGTTGCAAGAACTCTGGCAGGCTACTTCCCCAACATTGTACAATTGGTGGTGTAATCGCTGCTATATAAGGGGAACTGCACTGGGAGGAACGGACAGAGCTTCTGAAACTTACCATCAAAAGTGTGCTGCTGAAACATACAATCTGGCAGCTGCAAGGAAACACCAGTGGAGATTTCTGAGAGTTCATCTGGATAGAGTTCTATGGCTAGGAAGGCCTATATGCTGACTGGGTCCTATGGTGGAGAGCGGGAGGCCATCCTTGAGCATGGAGTGACCAGACCCTTGCCTTATCTTTACAGAGGGCCCTGACATGCAGCTGGCTGTCCTGAACTTTTAACAGAGGCTTTCTGTGTAAGCAGACTTGAGCTCTGGGAAACCAAAAGGTGCGGGAATCTTCTGGCCTTAAATCCTTTTCCTTTATAGCGGGTGGGTGGTGGGAGCAAAACTGTGTAGATCCTTAGCTTATCTAACTAAAACGATCCATTTAATTAATTCCCTTTGGCAAAACACTATGGGGTGATTTTTGCTAAAATTCTAAATTAACAAAGCTCACTTCCCAGTGTGCACTGGAAACGTTAGCCTATATTTTTTGGGGGGTAATACTTTTTTCCTGTTGACCCCAACTTCTTTAAGGACGAAGGGTGCCTTTGTTCTTAAATCAGTCTAATCTGTTTGCCCAACTTCACAAGCACAGTTCTTTCAGTTGAGGGGGTTTTGTAATCCAAAATTCCCCAAATCATTCACATTTGTCTGTCCTACTTCCCCAACACTGACCAAAGTAGGGGAGGTTCTGAAAAACAAACCGCTAACTCACCCTGTGTTTATTTTAAAACAAAAGTGCGGGTGAAACCATACATGCCCTATGTATTTGTACCAATCTTAAAACTCTACCGCTAGTTTTCTAGGCGTCCAGGAAAATCAAAACTGCGCAGCACTACATCTATAATTGTGTTCACTAACCAGCATTAATTATTTCTTGAAGTGAAATTCATAGAAAGCAAAGAATTGTGATTTGTGTTCTTTTCAACTTTTCAACTCACTTTTGTGATTTATTTATGTTGACAGAAGTTTAGTGTGTTGTGCCACGGATAAAGTGGTGTTTGACATTTTACATGCACATTTATATCAAATTTAATTAAAATAAATACAAATATATTAGCTGTACACCGGCCTGGTTTTTGGCTCATTGTTCGCTCGGGGGGTGTGGGGGGCAGGGGGAGGTCCAACGGGCATGATATGTGTCTGAAGTAGGGCAGAATGAAAGAATATGTTAAACAGTTTGTTGCGTCACACCTTGAGTGGTAAGGGAAGGAACTCCGAGTGTTGATGGATGCTTCTCAATGCACCGTTACAGAGTGTCCTTTGCAGATGATTGATTTGTGGAATTTAGGAGAAAATGTGAAAAGCAAGGGGCATAGAGCATTCAGAAAAACATTAGCCTTTTACAGACTGTCAGATCATAGGTGCAGGCGAAAGTGCCTATTTCTGACACATTCACATTGGAGGAAGAGAAATGCTCATGCTCAGCATGAGGGTTTCTATTATATGTGCATTTTTGTGTTTCCAAACGTATCTCAGAATGGTATTTTACAGTGATGGGCCATTACATGCCCTCCTTTACTGGGTAGTAAATGAGTGCCTTTGGCCAGTTGTCAAGTTCTGTAAAGAGGGTTGGACTCATTAAAATGTCAAATGGAGACTGACGTCACCAGAAATTAGCATATCATTAAAATATTCAAATTTCATTTAATTGGCTTTGCATAACCGAACAAAGAGCACTGGGTGAACAGGATTTACCTTTCAGAAAATCAACATACTAAATATAACCCAAGAAAGCATATTTTTTCTAATACTCTTGGAAAATGATGAAAGGTGTGCACTTTAAAACCCAATAATCAATGCCCAGGTTTTACATGGAGCGCACACTTCCCATGTGAAATTTCATCGTCTAGTCATATAGACCGATGGTGTAGTGGTGAAGTGACCATCCTAGGATTTTGGCGACCCTGGTTTGAATCCCCACCGTGATTCCAGCGAGAAGCCTCTTAACATTACCAAAAAACGGTGCAAAGTATCTCGTTCCACCTACCTCTGAAAAAAGTGGCAGGACGCCGTGCATCCCACGGTACCCTCGACTTGAGTCGTTCTTGGGGCTTGATTTGAAAAAAAGCTATTTTATGTGGAAAACCCCCCATTGAAAAAGCTTTGTAAATCAGGCCCTTAGTTGGAGGAGAAGTGAAGGGAAGCAGGATACTCGTGATTACGACTTGGGAAGGCCTAGATTACACCTGGCTGGGGAATGCCAGCGTGTGTTGATGTACTGTGGCATGCGTCACAGCCCCCAGTAATTCTGAAATAATGCAGCGTTCCTCTGTTTATTGATGAAAAGCAAACATCTGACCTGGTGATATAGCCTATGTGTGTGGGAAATTGTGCACATGTGCAAGATTGGGTACTGTACTGGTGACAGTCCCCAGTAACCACTGCACAGTAATTCGGAAATAATGCAGCGTTCCTCTGTTTATTGATGAAAAGCAAACATCTGACCTGGTGATATAGCCTATGTGTGTGGGAAATTGTGCACATGTGCAAGATTGGGTACTGTACTGGTGACAGGTCGTGCATTTGTGCTGCTGGAGTTGATGTGAATGTCAACCACTATCACACAGCAGAACCTCCCGCTCAGCCATTCGGTTCCCTACTGTTAAGCTCACATGGGACCCACATTCCGTGCCTCACGCAGTGTCACACTCTGAAGTGGGAACATGTCTTGATTTTCCTTCCTACCACTGCAGCTGCAACTGATCTCCTCCGGATCATAAAAGCTAGTGACCCACGCCAGACGGCCCTAGACTGCAGCCCAGCACACGGCCGCGCGTGACCGTCCAGCACAAGATCAGGAGACCAGAAGTAACTGAACATAAACGAGGGGAAACAAACCGCTAAATCATTGTGTCACTTCTGGGCCTCGGCCTATTCTCATTTCCAAAGAGTGGATGAGAGGGGCGGGGAGGGCCGATTAATAATAACTCACAGGCTAAAGACGCGCGCCCCTTCCACCTCCCACTGCACCACTCCGCTGCATACCAATTAAGAGAAGGAATACCAAGCCGGCCAATAGAAATGCGCAAGTCCGTCTAACGTTCAGGACCTCCTCCAAGGGGGTCGAGGGAGTGCTGTTCACACGCACTGCAGTTCCCTTCCTTCAGCCGTACATGCAGAAATACAATAGCACGCGCACATTTATAGTATTTAATATTTCTATAGCGCCAGAAACATGAAGGGGAGGCGTCAGGGCGCTCACAAAGACAAACAGGAACGAAAAACAACAAACAAAAGAATCATCTTCGGAAAATCAAATATCAATATCACAAAATCAAGTTAGTGCACGCAATGTTCATTCCTAATAAAAGCCCATCCTAAGGGAATCCCAGGGGGTCAAGGGTGGGACGGACATTATGAACCGGAAGGACCGATTTAAAAATACATAGATACAATCTATATTGATCACAATCAATACAGAGTCCTAAATCTTGTATGACATGATACGTTATTCATAACGTGCATATATGTTATTTTATAACCCAGAGGTTTCTAAGCGCGGACCCGGGGATCGAAACTGTGGTGCTCTGTGTCCCCTTGCTTCCAACACAAGCACATTGCCCCTGGGCTATCCTCCCAAGACCACCCAAGAAACGCGGTTGTACTTGGTATATTGTCAGTGTACTAAGTGTCAGCTACAAGTGATCGGTTGAATCTAGTGGATCTACATAGCGGATCATGATATGATCTGATATTTTATTTATATCACATATATACACAAATGTTTCAGGGCGCAACGAGGCAATGGAGGGGTACAAGGGCGGACAAAAACAACCATCTTACTAGGGCCAGTGACATTGAGAGCCTGCAAGTGCAGGGGAGCGGTAAGGGAAGGGGAAAGTGCATCAGCCTTGTAAGTGCACCATTGAGCCGGGTTCAACAAGGCCACTCTTTGACCTAAATAGTAGAAGAAAAGTCAGTTACAGGATGTGCATTATTTATTTATCTAATATATGTTCCATCCCCGTCCCTGCATGAAGCTCTATATGCATTACCAACTTTTGCATAAACAATGTCAGCTGCTAGCTTTGGACCTTGCACTTCACAATTAATGTGCATGTTGTGAAACGATCATTTGTGACAGGACTGTGTAGATAATCTTATGTTCACCCTAAGTCCCGGCATGCATTTTTGCTACTTGATGGAGATTTTGTCAATGTTGTTTTTCATTTCTTTTAACGTCCAATGTATTGCACATTTAGGGCCGGATTCATGGATTTTTTGGCTTGGTGCAAAGTCACTTTGCACTACTGCAAAAATACACTTTGCACCGCTCTGTGAATCAGGGTGTTTGTGGGCAGTGCAAAGTCACTTTGCACCATGCTAAAAATTCCATGAATCAGGCCCTTAGTGTGTAATGTCAATGCATAAAGTGGCCACGGACAATGTGACAAAACGAAACAGGGCGGATCGAGGATAACATGCAACTCTGATTCGCACATATGGACAGGTCCAGACTTACTATTAATATTTACAAGAAATGGAAAATTGAGTTTCACTTTCACATACAGCACAGTGGTAATCTTGAAGAAGCAGTGTGCAGGAATCAAGGCTGGGATCAGCTGCATCAGGCTCGAATTGGCCGAAACCAAAAAACGCAAAATGCTAGTTCGGGCCAGTTTTTTTCAAAGTGGGCCCCTTGTTTGGCCCACGTGGTCCGGTTTGATAAGTTACTTCAACATGCAGTTAGTAGTTTTCACCATTGTTGCAGAATAAATATTCTTTAAATTGGAACGGGTACAAAAGGCCATTAGCACCCCGGGTTACCAAAGCGAGAACCCTGGGTGCTAAAAAAAATAATCTTCCTTCATACAAGGGGACGCCACGCGCATCATGTTGTAGGAAGGAAAATCCTCTACCAACATACGGAGCCCCTCTACCCTTTCCATGGCGCCCGTGGGAAGCTGAGAGGAAGGTGCAGCAGCAGGGAAATAAGATAAGTGGGGGGGTTTGATAAAGAAAAAAAACAATGCCAGGAGTGGGGGGAAGATGGCAACGGGTGGAGCCGGCCAACAGGTGGCTTGGAATGCGGGCTTAAACCGGCAGTTCAAGCCTGCATTCCTAGCCACCCGACTGGCTGACTCCCCAACCCAGGGTGCTAATGCCACTTGCAAAATAGACATGAGACCTGAACTTATTAGTGTCAACCTTTACCAAACAGGGGCATGTGGTCCTCATTGGCAGTGCCATCCAGCCCAGAATGTCAGAATACGAAGCAAAGTGTCTCCCTTTCTGTCACGTTTGACTTCCATACTGAGGTGTATGCATTGGTCTTCCTCAATAGACACATTAGGAATGTCGACGTCATCTAGTCAACAAATTCAGGATGACCACTGGTTCCTGGCAATAAGTCATAGACTTCCATTTCCTTTAGCCTCAATCAACTCACTCATAAATTAAGTTCAAATGAAAACTGCATATTCTACACAGAAGGGCTTCAATAAAAGAGTGTTGTGCAACGTGCAAACTCCATACCCAGCATCAGAAAAGTACAGTATCACTGTCTTTACTATCATAATAATAATAATTCAGCATTTATATAGTGCTACGAACCCTCAGGTATCTGAGCGCTGCTTTTTATTACCCACGGTGTGTGGCACTCATTTATTGACCTCGGAAGGATGAAAGGCTGAGTTTGGCCCTAGCAGGCTCTACACCGATGTCAAAGCGAGCGCTCTACTCGCTGTGCTATGGTACCATGCATCAGTAGACCGACTACCAAACCCACCGATATAAGTGGGCAATGCGCATGCATCTGTTAAGAACCCCCACTCCACCAGCACCATCCTAAACCGATGTCTGGATACAGACAAAGGTATACGTATATCGATGACCCAGAGCAAGACACAGGGAGAACAACTGCTCAGAAACGCGGATGCTGGCTCTGAGGGTTTATTAGCCATTGCCTTTTGAGTGGCAAGGGGTGTGTCGCAAATGCATGACTCCGTGTCAAGCACACCCATGTTGTAAATTAAACGTGGAATCCACTATATTTTAAATCTCCTGCACTACCTCCAAGACCATCATGCTGGCTTCTCATCTGCGCTACTCTGTTCTACACACCATGGTTTGCCAGTCATAGGGCTCTGCTGCCAGTATATTTTCATCATGTTTGCATGTATGTGTAATGGAGACTGTCTTTGATGTATCTTTGATGTACTATCCATCACCTTAGCAGCAGTGTTGACAGAGTAGGGCCTGAGCAGGGAAGGCCCTCCCAAAATCTGTGATTGCCCACTCGGCTGTGCTGTGTGCCCATTAGCATATGCAATGTCACTACTTTGGGTCCGACTACATTAGTTTCAGGCCCCACCTGTTAGACAATCCTGGTTTCGCCTCTGCACCTAGAAATCCAGAATAATACTAATGGAGTCACTTCGGGCTCTTTATTGCTGAGAACTACGCACTTCTCCCATAGGATTTAAACATTCTGGAGTGTAAATTGAGCTTGGAGCGGGAGGAGGAGTTGCCTTCATATTCCATAACTGCTACAAATGCTCAGTCCTCCTGTACAAACACCCCGCTCCTCTGAGGCCTTCAGAAACAAATGACCACTGGAATCAAACACGTCTGTCACAGTTCTGAGGTTCTTTTCTACTCAGAAAGATGGCTTCTTCCTTGATGAGTGGCAGTTCTGACCAATGCCCTCCAGATCTGCACCAATAGACTTCCACTGATGAAGGATCTTAACATCTGGCTTCATTGCAAACAAAATACAGCACACGTGACACCCTGAAGAAATTATGCCACCACTAGGATTCTTACCAGAAAATAAAAATAACTAATATATGTATCTAATTTCCCCATCTTCACTATGCCAAGATGCATTAATAAAAAACTTAAACACTGAACTCAAATCCCCCCAAAAGCTTGATAACTGATGGCTCAACCAAGGCCTAGCTCACCAGAAAGGATTTAGTAGAAAACGGTTAGAAGAAAATGGTATAATTCCTGCTAGCAAGAAGAAACATCTGCTCTCCAGATATATCAGAGGGGCCCTCAGAAATCAAACTACCATTGCACAAAGGAATAGCTTTCCAGTCAGATGCTAGGATCCCCCAGTAAAACTATACACATTCACAAAGGAATCTCCCACCCTGAACAGATAAGCTCACCAGACACCATCAGAAAAACGGTGCACTTCAGTCCACCAAATTGTTATCAATTAAGAAATGAACTGCCTAACTTTACCATTTGCCCGCTGCTCCCACCTTCCAAGTTCTGCCTTTCCTATATAATCCCAGTGTGAGGGACTAAGTAAACAGGTTACACAGAGCAGTTGAGTGAAAAGGTAGGAGGAACACCACCAGGCTCTTCTCCAATGTAAACAGAAACTGATGAACTGATATTAATGAAAACAGCACCGCAAGCAAGAGCGTAGCCTTACCGTGTGATTTAAAGTTCTCATACAAGTTTACCTGATTGCCCAAAAACTGAGATCCATGGCAGATTAAGGGTTGATGAATGGACGAGCCATTGAAAAGTGCGGGAGTACAAACAGGCTTCCTCCCTGCCAATAGGATCCAATATGATGTAAGAGTTCCATAAAAGTAATCTGAACACCAAGAAATAGTTCAATCCACAAGTCCATGGAAGTACCATAATGCTGCGCAATGACGTTTCTAGTGCTAAGGTTGCCAGGAGAAATAGCTCGGCCACTGAATCAGTCTCCAAGGAAGCTTCCACTTACATATTCGAGACCACAGCTCCCTAACTACCATTGTCTGGGACAAATGATGAGAGGTGACCATGACACCCTGACAACGGAAACAAAATGCACTCACTAGGAGTTTGGAAGACCCAGAAACCTTATGTCAATCAATACGCATCAGTCATTGATTAGCAAATCAGAACCCTAGGTCCTTTGACTACCAATATATGCAACATCTCACACCAAGTACGGATAGTCGCAGAAACGGATTTCTCTGATTCAAAAGCTTCAATAAGCAGTAGCCAACTTAAACCCCCTCCAATATATCTTTCCTTGCAGAGATGGTAGAAAGAATTTTAGACATCATCGACAAATATACTGTGAATATAACAATCTGTTCCATGACAGACAGCAAGGACCTCATCCTTGCCCTCAAAATCCCAGACTGTCTGATCGTGGTGCATGACTGTATGAGGGCCAATACATGCAAGCTGGTAATCGTCAACATTAGAACACCTTTCAGAATATTCTGTCTGGCTCAGTCAACCAAGAATGAGAATTTCAAGCAAATTCCAAGCGCTATCTGCAGTATTTACTCAGTATTATCCATAACAATCTGCTGTACCAAACTGAATGCTCCTCAGTGCTGTGCCATCTCTCTGTTTCCCTTCTGTGCCCTGTCTTCAGTGCCATGTGTCCATCTTAGACATGTGTTTCATTCCTTCTGCAACATTCCTCACTCATCTCACTATTGCTCCCATTGCCTCTCCCACACTCCTGCCGTACCCTCTTCCCCCTTTTTTCCATTTAAAGTTCTCTTGCATGCCACGCAATCCATCTAATCGTAGGCTTTCTTGTTCCATGCCAGCCCTAACTTCAGGTGACGCACACACTGCCCGATTTCTGCATGGCTCACCACTGTGCATGGCGGATGCTGTAACAATTCTGAACCTAAGCAACATATCACACCTTTCTTTTTTTCATTTCTTCTCACGCTTTTATGCCTTGACCTCTGCAAACAGACCAACGCCCCCATCCATTGTGCTATTATCTAGGTGTTAGTAGCCTTACCAACCTTGGGAGGAAGGACACACAGCCAGTGCCGAAAATACTCCTTAATGGCCCTGGCTTCCCTTGGGTACATTACACTAAGCTTGTGGACACCTAACGATCATGAATCTTGCCCCCTTTGGCTTCAAGTCTTAATTGGTCACATGCTCATGCCCTAGTAATATCAATTCTTGGAAATGCACCCACCCCCACATACAAAGTTTTGAATTGTGTCATAATCCTCAGTTTTCTCAAACACAACTAATCAATGTATGAACAAGTATCACCCATTTACAGTTACAACTTCTGAAAAAATATTCACATGTTCCTGAACCTCCAGCACATTGTACAGATTATCAAGGCTATAATCTATTGCTTGCTGTATGTTCTCAAGAAGGGCCTCCCTATAACTGTGACCAGGCAACTCCAACCTATTGTATATAGAGAGAGAAATACATTTGTATTTGATTTTCGCTATTGAAATGAAACTACAACACATCACAGTACATACATCCCTATAAAATACTGTAGGGGTGCAGAAGGAGGAGACTGACCAACAGGCGGTTTAGTGGTTGCTATAAACAATTTTTGTTGAAGAAAATAAAGAGAAACCCTATATTTCCCTAACTCTAAGAGGAGTTTTCCTACCTCAACTAAAAGACTAATTTCTCTGTCAGAATATACGTGTACATCAATAGTCCACTGTCCTGTGTCAAAAACCCTACTTCTGTCCCTTACACTTAATACTAAACTAAAGATAAATAGATCTACTTGGTCCAGAATAATGACTCCCTTCTTCTGGATTAGGGGTAATAGTTTGTTTTCAAGTATTGACTTCTTCCTGGGGGAATGGCTCCCTTCGGAAGGTCAAAAAACAAAAGCCAAAGTTCAAGAAATTCTCCTTGGCAGATAGACTGCCTAGTTTGTATCAAAACGTATTAGCAAGTTTGCTTACTAGGAGGATTTATTTATTTGTATTTATTATTACATTTGCTCCAGAGTGCAAAGCCCATGGGTATCTAGGTGCTTGTTACAGAGAAAAGTATGAGGTTAAAGGACACGAAAACAGTTTCGAAGCAGTTTTTTCAGTTAGGCCGGCATATACATAGGGCGTAGGGCGACCAACAAGAAGTTTATGGGAACGGGTGAGTCTTGAGTTCTTTCCTGAACAGAGATGTTGGGTGTCCTGACCCACGTTTAAGCTATCATGCTACAACATTTGGTGTTGTGGGCTTAGAAAATTCAAGATGGCGGAAAACCCACATGTGCGCCGAAATCCAGGAAAGCTGCGCAGTTGGTGCGCACACCAAAATGGTTGCCTCACTTGCCACCCACCAGTGCGAGAATGATAGGCCGGGTTGCCATGAGGGAAATGGGTTGCCAAAGGAAAAACAGTAGCGCCGGTTAGCTTCAAAGCGCTTTAAAACCACCCTGTGTTTCTCTGAAGGCAGGCTCAAAATGTCTATTTTAAACATTGCAACACATCTAAAAACTCACTGGACACCAGCAGACATTTGGTAGAATGGAGTGTTGTGTGCCTACAAAATCTGGGAAATGAAGAGCCCAAAACAATGCTTATAACAAAACTGCTATGGAGTCAGCAGTTTAAGTTGCACTGGATTTAAAGACACTAAAATCGAAAATGTTTAGATTAAATGAGTGTTTGGTGTCACATGCCTTTGTAACTGTTGAAATGTCATAGTTTTGCACTTAGAATCAGCATTCTAGCTGCATGTGTAAAATTGCAAGTTAATTTAAAAAGCAACAAAAAAACATGACAGTTAGCTGAAAGTCTGGCTTAAGGAACTTGATTTTGCTTGACAGCTACCCCCATCAGGAGTGAAACTTGAGTCACAACTGTGTTCCCAGGCCTATCTGCCTTTTGCTGGCCACACTAAGGATATGCCATCTCTCTGATAATTGAATTAGGGGGAGCCCCACAGAATACAGGAGCTCTGAACAATGTAACCCCCTTCACCCAGGCAGATGGTTTATGACGGGAGTCGTAACTGGTCGTAAAAAGTGGCTTCCTCCTGAAGGAAAGGGGAGGAGCACTGCCTGTGAGAGCAAGCTGGCTTGCTAGAACTGGAAAAAACAGAAATTCAACCTTGTGCTGAGGGTAAACCACACCCCTTTGGAGCCAGAACATAACTTTAAAAAGATGGATCATTCATAGAGCGGACATGTGAAAATTTTATAAATGATACCATAATTCTTGTGATTTTTCTGCCCACATTTTAAGAGGTTTTTCGAACCGGTGGCATGTTCAGGGGGGTTTTAGCGGAAAAGAGGATATTACTCAAAATGTGTGCATGTGAAAAATCTGACACTTTTTCAACTAATGTCCATACTCCTTGCGCACATGTGTGTAAATTTGGGGTAATGTACGGTATTGCAAACCAGTTAAAAAGTGCAAAATATTGCCATTTCTGAATGCAAGCCCCCAGGAAGAGCAAAGTTTGGACAGGGTATATCTCCTGTGATATGTGATGTGTGCATGTAATTTTAAACCAATGTTTACCTGTGCAAATATGTCTTTTGTTATCATATATAGAATGTGTGCAATTTGACTGGGGAGTGTCCTCTCTGCAAGCCATAAAATGACATCGCTCTGACTCACAGTTCCTTCCCCAATCAAGTGAGAAATGGAAGTTTGACCAATCAGAAGCTGAGAGAGAGGTAGGGTCAGTGATGCTAGAACACACCCATTTTGAAAACACATAAAAGCAGACAGACAGGACAGATAGGGACCTTCATTTCCATCTGCCGCTGGAAGCTCTGCCGGAAAAATCCATATTTACCTCCATCAAACCTCCAGAGAGACAAACTAGAGACTTCAAATCCATCAATCTCCAGAATCCAGAAGCTGTGCAGAAAGACCAAGAGAAAGCAGAGCAGTATCAAAAACCAGAGAGAGCTGAACCGGAGTGCAGTCCAAAACCTGACCAGATCCGTGGCAAGGCATATTTCTAAATATAGTGTGAGTACCTAGCAAAACTGTGCAGAACCAATCTCTTAGTTAAAATAATATAATCCAAGCTATTTTAATCTAAGTAGAACTGCCTCCTGTCACCTGTCATTTGTAAAGCTGTCACCTGTGATTTGCTAGTTGCAAGCTGCACTTGTCTTTTTAACTTTAAAATTTCAAATCTGAAAAACGACCTTTATTTAATCGCTCATATCTCCGTGACCGTTTGTGCTAGAGACTTGCAGTAACTTTCATCTGGAAGCTGAGATCCTAGGCTTTTTTTAGGACCCCAAAACGATAGTGATAGTCCTTGTAGTTCCTCTGTAATAGCGCTCGGCGCATTCGCCAATTTTACTGCGATTTGCAAATTTCTTCACGTGTAAAAATCAGCTGCTGCTTGCCTTCCATTTGCCAGAAAATCGTTTGCCTCATAAAAACTATCCCTGAATCATTGCAAGAGTGAGCCTGAGCTAATATTAACTAGATATCACTCACCCTGAACCTCTGAAAGGGAATTAAAAGCATTTCCAGCATATTTCTCATCCATTGCTAGCACATATAAAAGTATTTGGGCCTGTGTTTTCAAAACTCCTATCTGTTTTCTTTAAGCGTGCTTGGGGGGGATTGAACTGAATTACATTGATTGCATTTCTGAGAACTGTGTGCTTTCCTCCCATTTCCTTGCATCCCATAAAGGGGGGGGGGAGTGAATAGCCAGAGAAAAGTGATTACATTGTTTGTTGAAATCATATTGAGTATTTTCTATACTGCATTTCATTCATTCAACCTTGCATTTCCTTGAACCCTATAAAGCATTCTCTACCACATTATACTTCTGTACCTATTTACCAGTGTGCTACCTTATCCATTTCATCTCAACTCCTTAGTGATTATAAGGAAGTGTGCTAGTGCCAGATTCTCCGTTGTTAATCTTTATCATATCAGATTAAGTGTGATATTCAATTATTAATTTATTATTAAGCGTGATATATATATATATATATATATATATATATTGTTTAAATTATCAATTAAACCTTTTAACTTGCAAAACAGAACTACTTCTTGGCTCAGTGGGGTCAGGGGGATTCTGAGAGAGGGGTGTTATATAAGGGTAGTCATCCAGAACGCATGAACTGGACATAAAGATATATCAATAAGGGTTTCCATTCAGTATTATAGACAAGGCGTTGACTTAGCTGTAGTGTTGAATTGAATCCTCTTACAAATTGGGGGCTCGGGCCGGACGTTTGGGTTAGAATACCACTTGTGCAGCTTAATACAGTGTGCTAACTGACGGGATACATACATCCAGTCGGATCACCACGCTGCATTACGCTGTGAAGCATTCCTCAAAAGGGACACTCCAAGAAAAGTTCTGTTCTGCAAAAATAAAATACTAACTTCTGTAAGTCAGGACAGAGACCAATCTCTAGAATGACGACCTTAGTAGACATGAAAATAGCCAGAGAGCACCTCTTGCATAAGCTATTTGTGAGAGGTGAATGGACCGAACAGGGCCAGGATGCGTGGTTGCAGGCCATCACACAACAGGTCACTGAAACAGGGTCAGATATATATAGAGATCAGGGTCCCTTACATGTGGCCCTGAGTGAACTATATATGGCTCCTAAAGCCAAAGAGGAACACAATAAGATTGCCAGGATAGCAGCATACCTGTACCTATACATGGGAGACATGCAGGATAGATGTGCTGAAAGCCAAAATCTGGCAAATAGGCAACAGATGGCATTACAGAAGGCCCAATCTGATCTGGACTCTTCTGAGCAGAGGCTGCAGAGGAGCCAGGAGTCAGAAAATGACAGCAGACGGTACATCACTAAAATAAAGGAGGATATGGATATACTGCAACAGGAAAAGGCTGACCAGGATACTAGATTTCTGGCCCGGCAGAAGGAGCACCAAGACAGTTTGGACTCCTTACTGCAGAGCCAGAAAAAGCTGGAGCAACAATTAGACTTTAACAGGGCATGCGCGGAGCAGGTAGCCACCCTGCAAAGTCATCTAGATAGAGTGAAGGTAGAGAGCAACAAGCTGATTTTGAAAGACCTGGATACCCAGGCAGAGTTTGATGAAGAACGCCAGAAAGCTGGTGCCTTTCAAAGGCAGAGGGACGACCTGGCGGCACAAATGCAGGCTCTTAGTCAGGAAAGAGACGCCTTAGGCCAGGAAGTCTGCCATTTAAAAAGGAAAATGGAAGAAAATCACCTGCCCACCAGGGACTGGGTGACCTCCAAAAAGAACACCAGAACTTGTTAGAGCACACCAGGAGGGTGGAGGATGCTCTAGCAAGAAAGGAGCAGGCCAATAGGGACACAGCTCAGGAGGTAACCCTCCTGCAGCAAAAGCTGGCCCAGTTCTCCAGGACCAACCAGGAAGCACAGAGGGAAAATGAGGCCCTCTGTCAACGCAATGATAGGCTCCAACAACAGGTAGCGATGCAGGAGAGACTGATAGAGTCTAGTAAGGCCTTAACTGAGGAACTGAAGGCACAAATGCAGGCTCTTGCATTGCAACAGGGAGCAGGGGCGGATAGAGATGAGGTTCGCTGGGAAATGGAAACTCCGGAGCATAACCTCAGGAGCCCTAGTACTAGAGGCCCTCATACCTCTCAGTCCCTGGACTCTGCCACCCCCATGTCCCCTGGCGCACATGAGCACAGGGCCACAGGGATGGCAGATTACTATCCAGCCAGAAGCATGGGGCTCATAGGCCAGTACCACCCAGGAATGGAGGGGCGGGCATCCGGGTATGGGCACCCAAGCACAGTGCAATTTAATGGGGAACCCCAGGAGAGTAGGCCCATTAAGGGCATCCTGAAAACCTCTGCCCAGTTAGGTCAGTGGGGGGGGTACCCATCAAATCCTGGCAGCAAGGAGGAATCTGAAGACTCCTCTGAACTGCGCAGGACACAGGAGACCAGGTCCCCACATTCGGCCAGCCATTCCCAGGCTCGCAGAATCCGGGAAAACCTGGAAGAGCAGACAGGAACCTCTGGGAGCAGTGCCTCTGAGTCAGAGGATGAATGGACAAGGGTTACCCGAACCAAAAAGGCCAATAAGGCAAAAAGGGCCTTGCTTAAGGACCCCTTAAAGCAGATTAAGGCGATCAGGAGCGTCATCACGCCTTACCATAAGAACGCTAAGTATTCTGTTTGGGAGCACTTAGAGTTGTTTGAGCAAATGATGGAGACTTTCCATTTGAAGGACAGCCAAAGCTGTATTCAATATGTAAAGTGGACCTTCTCCCCGGAATACTCCAGTTTCTTTGCGGGGCTGGAGGACCAAAATCATTTAAGATGGTCCACCTATAAGGCGGCCATCTTGAAACATTTTTCTGTTCACAGAAATCCTCAAGAGGCTCGCAAGGCAGCCTACAATTTACAATGTGGGGAGGATCAGGCCCCACAAGAATTTGTGCAGGAGTTAAAGCGTGCTTTTGCACAGACCACAAGAAGGGTGCGCACAGACAGTAGAGAATTTATCAATACATTTTTTCATGCCTTGCCCAAATACATAATGACCCAGCTCGTGAGGGATTTTCACGAGAAAAGATCTTTAGACTGGGTCATTGAACAGGCTACCCGGATCTATGAGGTGCAGAAACCGGTAGATAGCAAAAATAATGCCCAGAAAAACCCCAAAGCCAACAGCACCCCTGCTGCTGCCAAGGTGGCAGAGGTAAAGGTCACCCCCGTTTTAGAGTTGGAGATGGGGGGGCCTAAAAACCTACCTGCACCTAATAATGCTAGGCCCAGAAGGTCCTCGGGCCAGTCACAGACAGGGAGCCAGGGAGGCAGCCCCACAAATGGGGTCCCTCGCTCTCCTGATTATGTAAGCCCCCGTTACAAGGGAAACAGACCCATCCTGGGTTATGTGTGGACTCCTCCAGCCCAAGGGGGGAGATCCAGCCAAGAACCTAACCCAGGGAACTTTCCTCCTAACTTCCCACCGGAGGGCAGAAACTCACCAAATCCTGGGCAGAACTTTTTCCCCAGGTATCCACCCAACTTCCAACCCCAAAATCATCCATCCTTCTTTCCCCAATTCCCTGAGCCCAGACAACCTAATCCGGGAGAGGGGAGGCCAAGGGTGGAGGGGTACCCAAATCTTCCCAATCCGGGGTATTACCAGAGAAGGGACAGCTACCCTTCCCGGGATCAGCCCAGGGGAGAAAACAGGGCCCCGTATCAGCCTGAGCGGGTTTCCCAGTTAGAGCGCCAGGTTCAAAACATGGCGCGGGATCTGGGTCACATACTGAGGGCTCAGCAGAACCCCCAGATGGGTGTGCCGGCGCAGAACGCACCCAACTCTGGACCTGGTGCCCCAGAACAATGACGGGGGCAGCACCCCGATAACTCACCGGTTTCCAGGGAGGAGGCACAAGGGGAAGGGGGGTGTAAAGCCTTGGAGGAAGCTTCCTTCCTCACTTATAAACAGCCCCTGGAAACCCAGGAACCGGAAACAAAATCTCTTGCCCCTGAAAGTCTGCCTCCTAAGGAGCAGAGGGGGGGTAGGAGAAACAAAAGACCCAAACAGACTCAGTTTGAGGAGGAGGTACAGATCTTCCAATTTGAGGGAGAGGGATCCTCAGAGGATCCTGGGAAAAGGATCTTCTCCTTCAGAGAAGGGGGGAACTCCTCCCAAAGAAAAATGGGTCCCTAGGGATGCAAATCCAGACTGGAGAGATGTGGAGACTGAGCTACCGCCTCCCACCATCTCATCCCAGAACCAACAGCAAGAAAATCCCCTGGTTCAAACCCATCCTGGTGACTGCCTTCAAAAAGGGGGGGGCGGCCCGGAACCAGAGCCAGGGGAACCCACAATGGCTCTGATCTCCAGTTGCCAACTTTTTCTTCCAGATTCCCAAGGCTCTCCACAGAATTCTGCCCAAATCTCTTCGCTAGCGATGTCCAAAACCAGAAAGTTAGCCCACCAGTTGTCCAAAAATGTGCATTATCTGTGCCCCCTTGAGGAGAAGGAGGGAATATACTATGCCCCGGTACAAGTACAGGGGCAGGGTACAATTTCAGCGCTGGTGGACACGGGATCTCAAGCTACCCTTCTGTCCAGAAGGGCCTTTGACGAACTGAATGCAGGAAGGGGAGAGAATTACCAAATTCCTCTCACCTCCCTTCCTGGACAACTGCAGAACTTTGACGGGAAGGAAATTCCCGTTGAGGGGACGGCAGACTTGGACATTAAAATTGGGCGACACAAGTTGAAACACCCGTTCATAGTTGTGACCCCAGAGGGCACCCCTTGTTTACTAGGGAATGACCTCCTGAGAAAGTCGTCACCCCTAATAGATTGTGTAAACAAGGTCCTCTGGACCCAGACTAGCCGACCAATAAAATTAAAACAGAGTGTCAACCATGTTAGTTTAAACGGCACCTGCCACATGGTTGAACAAAAATCTGACCAAGTAGAATTTCACTTCCAGAATAGCCAAATTCCAGACGTGACAGTAATAGCAGTAGGACAACAGACTGGTGATGCAGGGTCCTCTCTATTTCTGAAAATCAACCTTCCTTCCAGTCTAAAGTGGTACTCCACGCTGGAAGGAAACACCCTGAAATTCTTTACTAATCCACAATCAGAAACTCCCACTCCTATAGTCCAGAAAGATGTGAAATCAGCTCAGAGCCTGGCTGATATTCAACAAATTGGAGAGCAGTTGTTCATCCCTGTCCAGTTAAATGATGGGAAGGACTCTGTTCTCGCTCGAGTGTGTGTGAACAACGGTAAGAGCTTCATCAGCGAAGCCATGTTCCGCCAACTCCCAAAAGATCCAGCCATTCCCACATTCAAACTGATAGACAAATGGGAAATGGACCTGGAAGCGCCTAATTCCAAACATCTCCTGCCAAGCAGGTGTATGCTCAAAATCTCCATTGGCAACAAGAGCATAGTCCACAATTGTTGGGTCGTGCGAGACGTCACTGCCGCCTTTTACTTAGGCAGTGACATTCTCAATCGCTTTGCCATTAGTTTGGACCTAATAAACTTTAAAGCTTGGTCCCGATTAGCGGATAATCCCATGGGCTTTGATGATCCAGAAAAAGCATTTAGGTCAGCTCAATTGCTACCTTATGCAGTTGAAATTCAGATCAAAGAGGAAGTCACCATCCCAGAAAGGACCCGACAATTCTCCCTGGAAGTGAAAGCTAAAAGGGGACAAGAGTTGAAAAACCCTGATGCTTACGTACATCTAAACGCTTCTCTCCAACAGCAAGGGTTGGGGGTAAACCCAACTCCATTAGTCAACATAGAAAATGACACCATTCCAATAGAGGTGGATAACAGCGACTTAAAGAGTATTACTCTAGCCGCAGGCACCATTATTGGAATGGCGGTTGATGACCGACATTTCTCCATTGATCTTGGAAATGAACTGTTAGGGCCAATCCCCAAGGACTGCTTTGACAGTGACAGTGATGACAACACAACACCAGACAGGATTTTTACCCGGCATGGGGGGAACTTCCTGGTGTACACTTCCTGCCCCTATGGTAAGGAAGATGTGACTTGTGACTTCAGGAGGGATGAGGTGATTTTCCAGGTCCATGAGGGCTGCCTTTCCCACCTGAAGCCTCCAGTCCAAATCAGCACTCTGACCAGGGACTTCTCCACCCAGCTGGAGGAGGCCGCGGAGATAGCCAAACCAGAAGTCTTTCCAGGCTTCAGGCAGATGGTGGAAGAGAGAGTCAACCTAGCTGATGCCTGTGTGACTCTGGAACAAAAGCAAAAGTTGAAACAAGTTTTCTTGGATTTCCAAGATCTCTTTGCGGTAGACTCATATGACTGTGGTCGCACCGACATCCACACAACCACAATCCCCACGGACCCTGGCATGACTCCTGTGTTTGTGAAGCAATATCGCTTGCCTCTCGCATCAATGGAGTCCCTTACTGAAATAATTAAGAACCTTGAGTCCAGGGGAATAATCCGTCCAGTCCACAGCACCTTCAATAACCCGGTGCTGGGAATATTGAAGCCAAACGGCCAGTGGAGACTCTGCGCTGACCTTAGGGAGCTCAACAAACGGGTCCATACTTCCCGATGGCCACTGCCCTACATTGACCAAGGGCTGGCCCAGATTCAGGGGTCACAGGTATTCACTGCAATAGACCTGACCAATGGATACTGGACCGTGCCGGTCAGTAGGGAGGACCAATACAAACTGGCTTTTACCTTTGGGGGCCAGCAGTACACATGGACCCAGACTCCTTTTGGATACCTCAACTCCGGTAATGAGTTCAATATTTTCCTACATAAGGCCATGCCCGACCTGGGTGCAAGAGGTAACCTGGCTTATGTAGATGATGTCCTCATCAAAAGTTCATCTGTGGAGGAACACATAGCGGGGATCCGTTATGTTCTGACCCAGTTGAGAGCCGCCGGAGCAAAACTTTCCTTTCAGAAAGCACAGTGGTGTAGAACCCGTGTTAATTTCTTGGGGCATGAGATTACTCCTCAGGGTCTCTGTCCCCAGGAAAAGAAAGTGGAAGCACTTCAGAAACTGAAAGACCCCACAACTCTGCGGGAACTAAGGAGCCTCCTTGGACTGACTAATTACAGCAGAAAGTTCATTCAGGGCTACGCAGAGATCACCAGACCCCTGATTCATCTCCTGAAGGGGGGGGGTCAAGTGGGAATGGGGTCCAGAACAAGCCGAGGCAGTAAAACAACTCAAAAGAAGCCTCTCACAAGCGCCTTGCCTAGCTTACCCTGTCAGAAACAAGGAGTTCTTCCTGGAGACGGGGTTCTCTAATACGTGCTTGACGGCAGTATTATACCAAAAGCATGACAAGGTCAATAAAGTAATCTCATATGCGAGCAAAACTTTATCCTCTGTGGAGGAGAAATTCAACGATTGTGAGAAGGCACTCCTGGCGACGGTGTGGGCATTGAAGAAATACCGCCCGTTTATCCAGGGGGAGCACATCATAGTGGAGACTCCACACCAGCCTCTGCAATATCTCCAAAGTGACAGAATCCGGGCCGGAAATGTGAGTAATTCCCGAATTACTTCCTGGATTCTGTCAATGCAAGGCTTTCCTGTGGAAGTCAGATATGGCCAAAACAAGACGAGTCCACTCGCGCAAGGTCTGGCTGACTTGCATGATTGTGCCAGAGAAAACTGTCTTGAGGACGAAAGTCTAAAAATCAAGGACAACACGGAGGCATACCTTAATTCCCCACACAAAGTCTTTGAAGAGGACAAGTGTGAGGGAATGCCCACTGTCTATGTGGATGGATGCTCTTACCATGTTGACAACAACGGGGAGAAAGAACTGGTGGCTGGCGTAGGGAATGCATGGGTGAATGAGTCCCCAGAACCCTCCGCTGGATACAAAATTGGTCCCCGAAGAAGTCAGGTGGCAGAATTGATGGCTGTGCATCAGGCCATCCTCACTGCTGTCCAGCATCAACTCCGCGAACTGGTCATAATCACAGATTCGGATTATGTACGGAACGGGTTTGTGGAGCACCTGGTTAATTGGAAAACCAGAGGCATGTTATGTGCTAACAACAAACCCTTGAAACATGGGAAGTTGATTCAAAACATTGATGATCTGGTCACCTCGAATGAGATGACCATCTATTGGAAAAAGATCAAGGGTCATTCCAAAGTAGAGGGACCAGACAAAACTGGAAATGACTTAGCTGATCAGCTGGCCAAAACCGGGGCCATCCAAGGGGATCTAATTGAGATTGAGTCCCTGTTGGGGGAAATCCAGGTCACTGCTATCACTAGGTCCCAGACAAATGCTCACAACGACCTTTCAATTGCACAATGGAGTAAGGAGACCCCTGATGCTGATTTGATTACCGCTCAGAAGGGGGATCCAATAATTGGTAAATTTTACCAGCACCTTGAGGACCCTGAGAACTTTCCCCTGACGGATACCGATTACATTGGGAAAGAGGACCTAAGAGTGTTGATGAAGTGTCCAAAAATGTTCCGGATCCAAGACGGTTTGTTGGTAAGGAAATCCAAAGCTGGCCACGATCAGTGGGTGGTTCCTACCTCATTCCGAAGCCTGATGTTAAGTCACGCCCATGATGCGGCTACTGCCGGTCATAGGGGGTTTCACACAACATTGGAAATCTTAAGAGAGGTTGCATACTGGCCACACATGGGGCAGGACCTCGACCAATACTTGAAGGGGTGTCTTGTGTGTGCACAATTTCAGCCATCATCCCTCACACACCGAGCGCCTCTCCAAAAGAGGGGGATGATCCTGCCATGGTCAGATTTACAAATCGACTTCGTAGGCCCTGTGATTCGCTCTGCTAGGGGGAATAAGTACATGTTGACCGTCACATGCTTGTTTACCAAGTGGGTGGAATGTATCCCAGCCCCAAATTGCAAGGCAGAAACGGCAGCTGCCTTGATGATTAACCACATCTTTTCCCGTTTTGGTCTACCTCAAAGGATTGAGTAAGACAGGGGTAGCCACTTCACCAGTGAAGTAATGACAAAGATGTGGGAGATACTGGGGGTCAAGAGAAAGCTACACATTGCTTACAGGCCAGCTTCTTCTGGGGCAGTAGAGAGATATAACCGAACCATTGTGAGCATATTAAAGAAGTTTGTGGCAGATTCTGGGCCAAGTTGGGATATCCGATTACCTCTGGTCCTAATGGCCATCAGATCTACCCCTTCATCTGCAACCAAAATGTCACCATTTGAGTTGATGACTGGGCGCAAGATGGTGCTTCCGCAGCATTTGCTCTACAGGACCCAAGAGCAGACACTGATAAATGCCTCCACAACTCATGAGTATGTGGAGAATTTAAGGAAACACCTTCAACATGCTTTTGCTTATGCTCAGCGGAATCTAGAAAGATCGGCTGATAGCATGAAGACCCACTATGACCTGAAGACTTCCAGAAAGGAATATCAGGTGGGGGACCGGGTCTATCTATACAACTTCCAAAGGAACCAGGCCACGCAGCGCAAATTTTTGCCTACATGGAAAGGACCCTTTGAGATCATCGACAAGATCTCCCCTGTGGCCTACAAGATCCGCATCCCCAAAGGCGGTTCGGCAGAGGGGGAAGACAAGTGGGTCCACATAAACCAGTTGAAATGTTGCCATCCCAGGCACACTCTGCAACAACTGGAGGAATCCTCTGGAATCCTAGCGGGTACTGTCTCTGACTAATTCAGTTCCAGTCATAAAACATACCACATCTAGTCTCTAAAATATTGTGATTTGCATGAAACTGTCTCTTAGTTATACTGTTTTTTTTTCAAAATAAGAATGTAATGTTTCGTGATGATGAAATGCATATGCTGCCCCACTATCTCAACAGTGGTGGAAAAACGTCTATGAGTAGGTATTGCCGCTCTTCCTTTGTCGTCCTAGGAGAAAGAAAACCTGGAGACGGGCCAAGGAGGACGATCCGGAGACCGGGAGCAGAGACGCGATGGGCCCTGTGTACCGCCCAATACTCCCATCAGGACCGGCGAGGAGAACCGATCGATCAGTACCGGATGGAGAAGAAGATGCTGAGCTGTGCCATTTGCAGAATTGGAAGAAGATTATGCGGACAGACCGGTGCGTGGGTCAAAACCCTTGTGCACCCGACTCCCCATCGACTCAAATTCAAAGTGCAGTCGCGTGGGGGGGCTTGTTGGGTGTCCTGACCCACGTTTAAGCTATCATGCTGCAACATTTGGTGCTGTGGGCTTAGAAAATTCAAGATGGCGGAAAACCCACATGTGCGCCGAAATCCAGGAAAGCTGCGCAGTTTGTGTGCACACCAAAATGGTTGCCTCACTTGCCACCCACCAGTGCGAGAATGATAGGCCGGGTTGCCATGAGGGAAATGGGTTGCCAAAGGAAAAACAGTAGCGCCGGTTAGCTTCAAAGCGCTTTAAAACCACCCTGTGTTTCTCTGAAGGCAGGCTCAAAATGTCTATTTTAAACATTGCAACACATCTAAAAACTCACTGGACACCAGCAGACATATTGTAGAATGGAGTGTTGTGTGCCTACAAAATCTGGGAAATGAAGAGCCCAAAACAATGCTTATAACAAAACTGCTATGGAGTCAGCAGTTTAAGTTGCACTGGATTTAAAGACACTAAAATCGAAAATGTTTAGATTAAATGAGTGACCTATGTTTGGTGTCACATGCCTTTGTAACTGTTGAAATGTCATAGTTTTGCACTTAAAAAAAAAGCAACAAAAAAACATGACAGTTAGCTGAAAGTCTGGCTTAAGGAACTTGATTTTGCTTGACAGCTACCCCCATCAGGAGTGAAACTTGAGTCACAACTGTGTTCCCAGGCCTATCTGCCTTTTGCTGGCCACACTAAGGATATGCCATCTCTCTGATAATTGAATTAGGGGGAGCCCCACAGAATACAGGAGCTCTGAACAATGTAACCCCCTTCACCCAGGCAGATGGTTTATGACGGGAGTCGTAACTGGTCGTAAAAAGTGGCTTCCTCCTGAAGGAAAGGGGAGGAGCACTGCCTGTGACAGCAAGCTGGCTTGGTAGAACTGGAAAAAACAGAAATTCAACCTTGTGCTGAGGGTAAACCACACCCCTTTGGAGCCAGAACATAACTTTAAAAAGATGGATCATTCATAGAGCGGACATGTGAAAATTTTATAAATGATACCATAATTCTTGTGATTTTTCTGCCCACATTTTAAGAGGTTTTTCGAACCGGTGGCATGTTCAGGGGGGTTTTAGCGGAAAAGAGGATATTACTCAAAATGTGTGCATGTGAAAAATCTGACACTTCATCAACTAATGTCCATACTCCTTGCGCACATGTGTGTAAATTTGGGGTAATGTACGGTATTGCAAACCAGTTAAAAAGTGCAAAATATTGCCATTTCTGAATGCAAGCCCCCAGGAAGAGCAAAGTTTGGACAGGGTATATCTCCTGTGATATGTGATGTGTGCATGTAATTTTAAACCAATGTTTACCTGTGCAAATATGTCTTTTGTTATCATATATAGAATGTGTGCAATTTGACTGGGGAGTGTCCTCTCTGCAAGCCATAAAATGACATCGCTCTGACTCACAGTTCCTTCCCCAATCAAGTGAGAAATGGAAGTTTGACCAATTAGAAGCTGAGAGAGAGGTAGGGTCAGTGATGCTAGAACACACCCATTTTGAAAACACATAAAAGCAGACAGACAGGACAGATAGGGACCTTCATTTCCATCTGCCGCTGGAAGCTCTGCCGGAAAAATCCATATTTACCTCCATCAAACCTCCAGAGAGACAAACTAGAGACTTCAAATCCATCAATCTCCAGAATCCAGAAGCTGTGCAGAAAGACCCAGAGAAAGCAGAGCAGTATCCAAAACCAGAGAGAGCTGAACCGGAGTGCAGTCCAAAACCTGACCAGATCCGTGGCAAGGCATATTTCTAAATATAGTGTGAGTACCTAGCAAAACTCTCTCTCTTAGTTAAAATAATATAATCCAAGCTATTTTAATCTAAGTAGAACTGCCTCCTGTCACCTGTCATTTGTAAAGCTGTCACCTGTGATTTGCTAGTTGCAAGCTGCACTTGTCTTTTTAACTTTAAAATTTCAAATCTGAAAAACGACCTTTATTTAATCGCTCATATCTCCGTGACCGTTTGTGCTAGAGACTTGCAGTAACTTTCATCTGGAAGCTGAGATCCTAGGCTTTCATAGGACCCCAAAAAGATAGTGATAGTTCTTGTAGTTCCTCTGTAATAGCGCTCGGCGCATTCGCGAATTTTACCGCGATTTGCAAATTTCTTCACGTGTAAAAATCAGCTGCTGCTTGCCTTCCATTTGCCAGAAAATCGTTTGCCTCATAAAAACTATCCCTGAATCATTGCAAGAGTGAGCCTGAGCTAATATTAACTAGATATCACTCACCCTGAACCTCTGAAAGGGAATTAAAAGCATTTCCAGCATATTTCTCATCCATTGCTAGCACATATAAAAGTATTTGGGCCTGTGTTTTCAAAACTCCTATCTGTTTTCTTTAAGCGTGCTTGGGGGGGATTGAACTGAATTACATTGATTGCATTTCTGAGAACTGTGTGCTTTCCTCCCATTTCCTTGCATCCCATAAAGGGGGGGGGGAGTGAATAGCCAGAGAAATAGATTACATTGTTTGTTGAAATCATATTGAGTATTTTCTATACTGCATTTCATTCATTCAACCTTGCATTTCCTTGAACCCTATAAAGCATTCTCTACCACATTATACTTCTGTACCTATTTACCAGTGTGCTACCTTATCCATTTCATCTCAACTCCTTAGTGATTATAAGGAAGTGTGCTAGTGCCAGATTCTCCGTTGTTAATCTTTATCATATCAGATTAAGTGTGATATTCAATTATTAATTTATTATAAAGCGTGATATATATATATATATATATATTGTTTAAATTATCAATTAAACCTTTTAGCTTGCAAAACAGAACTACTTCTTGGCTCAGTGGGGTCAGGGGGATTCTGAGAGAGGGGTGTTATATAAGGGTAGTCATCCAGAACGCATGAACTGGACATAAAGATATATCAATAAGGGTTTCCATTCAGTATTATAGACTAGGCGTTGACTTAGCTGTAGTGTTGAATTGAATCTTCTTACAGAGAGTAGGAAGATTCAGAGCGGATAGGCAGAGGGATGTTATTCCACAGTGTGGCTACAGCCACAGGGAAGCTCATGCCCCCTGTTTTTTTGCGGTTCAATCAGAGGGTGACAAGACAATGGCTGTGTTTGGTATGCAAGGGCCTCTTTGGTGTGTGTCTGGGGAGTCTCTGAGTGAGGTAGGATGGAGCATTGTTCGAAAGGCAGTGGTGTGCCAGGGATATGATTTTAAATTTAATCTGTTCCCTGACTGGTAGCCAGCAAACAGATCTTCTGGCCTCTGAGATATGGTCACGCTTTCGTAAATTCAGCGGCATGTAAAGCATTGCTCTTTATTTCTTGCAGTCTGTTCAAATGTTTTTTCCGAAGTGCCGTAGAGTAGTGTGTTGTAATAATCAAGTTTGGAGCCAACAATAGCACATGTGATGGTGAGCCAGCTGTCAGAGGAGAGGAATGGTTTGCTTGCATAGATATGTTTTTTTGGCATAAGCTGCTGTGGAGTTGATGTGATTGATGTTTCGAGACATGTTAAGGGATGCATCAAGGTAGAAGCCTAGGGCTTTCACCGAAGAGTACACAGGAATGTTGTGTCCATTAATATTGAATGATTGAAAGGCATGGTAAAGTTTGGCGATGCAGGAAGAGATGCCACGAGAAGGCGCTAGGTTTTCTCATTGTTGAGGCAGAGCTTCTGGGAGGCCATCCACGTTTGGATGGTGTCATAGATTTCATCCACTTTATGGACGTACATGCCTGTAAGATGGATGAGAATCTGCATGTCATCCGCATAGTTGATGTACGAGATTCCGATGGTGTCAAGAAGGTCGAAAAGAGGTCTGGTATAGATATTATACAGAGTAGGACAGACATATGATCCTTGTGGGAATCCACAGGTGATTGGTGTGGGGGTGGTGGTGACTTCGCCAGAGACAACTGGAGGTTATGTTCACGAGGATTGTGGCGATCCATTCGGTGGCTTCAGCGGACATGTGCACAGCTATAGGTGGTGGCTCACGGTCTGGTGGTCAATGAGATGAAAAGGTGGCCCATAGGTCCAATAACACAAGTAGCAAGGGATTGCCAGCATTGTTGTCATTGTGGAGCTGTTTTTTTAGGTCAAGAGCCATCTCTGTCCCGTGTCTGGCGTAGAAGCCAGATTGGCATGAGATGAGGATGTGGTGAGATTCCAGGAATTCTTGGATAAGTGTCTCTGTCAAGAATTTTGAGAAGGAAGGTGACTGTGGTACGGGACAGTAATTGATAAGGATCCAGGGATTTTTTTTTTGCATCAGTGTAACTCAAGCTTCTTTGATTGAGGTCAGGATGGAGCAAGTGGAGAAAGAAGCATTGATGATGGCTGCAATATGAGGGAGTAAGGGTTCAGTGCATTTCTTTATCAGAGCGGCTGGGCAGATGTTGCCTTTACACCGTGAGGGAAGCCAGATCAAGATTAGAGATGCTGTGGAAGGCAAAGGAAGTGGTGTGAGAGGGTATTTTGGTCTGGCAGAAGTAGTGGAGGAGTGGGTGTGGAGGAGAGTGGGCTGAGGGAATGGTAGCCTATTTGTTGGCGATTTTGGCTTGCAGACGAGAAATTTGACCTGTGAGGGCATCTTAGGTGTTGCTGCACCAGGGGTCTCTTTGATGAGGGTTGAAGTGGAGGGAAGTGTGACAGGGAATTCAAGTTCACAAAGAATAGCAAACAGTTCTCTGGAGCTAAAGGAGGCAGTGGCTCTTCTGTCATTGTAGGTGCTTGCTTTAGTCACATGGATAGCTTCTTTGTAGTTCAATCAGATGGTTGAGAAAAGGGTTTTGTTGGCAGCGTTGGCTTCCTTGTGACAGACAATTTCAGCAGCCTGTTTTTTAGAATGGGTGATATTCAGGTTGGTGGTAAACCATGAGTTGTTCCGCCTGTAGTCTTTAGCTTTGTGAAGTTTGAGGGTGCAAGGGTGTTTACTGCATTGTTGAGCGGTAAGTTTAAGTGCTCGACAAGGGCATCACTAGCAAGGATTACGGGAAATTGGTTGTAGAGTAAGGGAAGCAGACAGTCACTGGTGAGATTGTGGTAGCTTCGAGATTGGGCGGGGGAAAGTGAGGAGGTTGATTTAGGGGCCTTAAACGGGATGGGGATAGAGAAGGTGATGGCATGACTCATTTCTCTTAGTATCTTAACAGTTAAACACAACTAGGGGGAAGGACTCCCTTCCCCTGGTTTTGGTTACCATGGGAATGGCTCCCTTCTCCTGGTATCTTGGCTTTAGATTTTGAACAACTTTGGCTACTAGGAGAATGACTCCCTTCTCCTGGTATCTTTTCATTTGTTAGCACAATTCCAGATCACCAGGCAGAATAACTCCCTTCCCCTGGTCTGTCTCTTACTTATGTTTCACAGTTCACTATCACCAGGTGGAATGGGTCCTTCTCCTAGCCCACGCCTCATGTAGTTTCAAATGCACAGTTCACAAATGTTAGTACGGTCCCCTGACCTCTTCTCTTCTTTGATTGGATTCACTTGGTATCTCTCTTTACCAAGTACTGCAACTTGGAAGATGACTCATGCTACTTGCTGATTTCGGGTCCTAGACCTTGGCTTCTCTCTCTGTTCAGTTTGGTCCAACGGGTACACTCTGCTGCCAAGTATGAGCACGAGGAAGATACCTCACTTCCTGGTTTGGCTCATAGACCCCTGTTTCTGTCACTATTCAGTTCAGGTCACTCGGCTTACTCTCTCGCCAAGTACTGATACAGCGTACTGATATGAGGAAGATGCCTCACTCCTTGCTGTGGCTGTTCGACCCCTCTCTGGCAGTCAGTGGTTTTCATTAGGCCACTGGGCTGATGATGTGTTCCCTTAATGCAGGACCACTTTGCCCTAACAGGTATCCCAAACTTCCTCGTACCTGCCATTGGGATTGGCTAGCTCTGCGGTTCTTCCTGGGATCGGGTGTTGTTACGGAAGCACTGGTGTTCCTTCTCCCTTGGTTTGCCAGTGGCTCAAGTCAGTGGTCTGCTTCTCACGGCCTCACCATCACACGATTCTTCAGTACTAGTGGAGAGGTCTATTCCTGCTCGGCCTCTTAGGACCTTCCATGACTGCTCGCCTGCATCTGCTGCTCTGCCTGATTCTTCTTTGGATATGATTCAAAACTCCCGTGTTTGTCATGGGTTTAAGACACAAAGTCCTTCTTTGGTCTCCTTTTTGTAATGCAGGCTCCACCCTGGTGCAACGTCCACACCTGCAGTGGTGCTCTCATGTCATTCCTTATTCCATCGGTGGTCCACATCGCCCCAGTGCTTGGGTCACGCAAACCCTCAGGGCTCTCAATAATCTTCTTCATCCCAGTACTTTCTGTTAGGCTATCCTCAGAAATGTTACAGAAGTGCTTGAGCTTACTCTCTCTATGGGAGTCTGTGTTGGAAGTGGGGTCTAAGGACTGAAGGGGTATATAGGTTATGGGTGGAGGGTGGCTATACTGTGTTCTCCCGAGATATTCTCCCTTGTCCCCAGAGGAAGTCCCTTCCCATGAGATTCTCCCACTGAGTACCACCCCCAGGGGGACTATCTGGTAGCAGCCTCCCCCCCTGGCTACATGGAAAGGGACTCCCCGTCGGGGAGAAATGTGTCAGCTTCCGATTCCACCACTGGTGTAATACCCTTCTTTCTCTCTTCAACCTCCTCACCTGTGGAGTCGAAATCCTCTTCAGCTGGACTGAGTGCTCGATGCGCCGTATAATCCTTTTCCTTTTTTCTAGGTAGAGAGTGTCTCCCACAAGAGGAAGCCACAGTGAGAGCGTGTAAATGCGCCCTGACCGTGTCCCCCTCCCGGGAGAGACAGGAAGGGGGAAAAAAGCCAGAGTAGGCAAAAAACCCCTAGGACCGGTAAGTATCCTGATGGCCGCTGGACGTGATGCAGATGAATGATGGGAGAAAGCAGCAACCGGAACCAGGTGGAATTGTAATGCAGCGTAAAACGCCAAAAGGTAAAGAAGACAAAGTAAAGGCAGAGAGCTGGAACTAAGGAAAATGGAGGTAGAGAGGAAACGAAAAACTGGGACCGGAGTTGGACCGGTATTTAGGACGGAAAGTGTAAGAGAAAAATGCTCGAGGAGCCAAAGGTAAACTGCGTGTAGCAAGACCGCGGCAGCGAGGAAAAGCAGCTGACCGTGGAAGGTTGCAACGCGCTGTGCTCAGGGAGAGGAGTGGTTAAATAGCGCTACGGCGGCGAAGACTAGACCGCATAGAGAGAACATAGCGTCAGCGTGACGGGAATCAGGAAGTCCCTAAGCGGCAGCGGGGCCAAAGACGCCAGGTGCGGAGGCGGCGCATGACAGTATGCCCCCCGCCAAGGCCCAGGCCACCCGGTTTGCCGGGATGCAAACGGTGAAACTTCCGGAGAAGGACAGGAGCGTGGATGTGCGCAATTGGTTCCCAAGAGTCTTCAGCATGTGAATAACCTTTCCAATGCACCAGGTATTCAAGGCGCCCTTTGCGGTATCTGGAGTCCATCAACCCGGACACTTCATACTCAGGAGCATCAGGTGAGTGAGAAAGAGTGGGAAAAGGACGAGCCCTTAATGACTGTTCGGCACTCTTCAAAAGAGATGCGTGAAACACTGGGTGAATCCGCCTAAGAGAATGTGGCAGCTTAAGGCGGAAGGCCACTGGATTGATCTTGGCAGAAATGGGATAGGGACCGATAAACCTGGGGGACAGTTTAGATGGGCGAGACCATCTAGGAAGGTATTTAGTAGATAACCATACCTTGGAACCAACCTCCCAATCAGGTACAACCTGCCGGTGCCGGTCAGCTTGCCTTTTGTAAGCCTGGAGGCTATCTCTGAGATTCAACTTGGCTTTGTCTTGGATGTCCTTTATTCGGATAAGTGTCTCTTCTACCGCCGGAAGTGCAGGTTTGCAAAAAAACTGTGGAATGATGGCTCGGGGATGAAAGCCATATGAACAATAGAATGGAGACATTTTGCTTGCGGAATGACTGGCATTATTATATGCGAACTCCGCTGTCGGCAGCATATCCACCCAGTTGTCTTGTTCCATATTGGTGTAGCTGCGCAAATATTGTTCTAATGTGGCGTTTAACCGCTCTGTCTGCCCATTGGTATGGGGATGATATCCTGATGACAAAGCGCGCTGAATGTTAAGAGCGGCGCATAAGGACTTCCAGAATCTGGAGACGAATTGGCTTCCTCGATCTGATACAATCTTGTCGGGGAGACCATGGAGTCGAAACACATCTTTAATGAATACTAATGCCATACCATCGGCAGTTGGTATACCAGGAAGTGGAGAAAAATGAGCCATCTTGGTGAGAGAGTCGATGGACACCATTATGCATGTACATCCGTGGGACAAAGGTAAGTCCACAATGAAATCTGTAGATATATGACTCCACGGACGTTCCGGGATTGCATCTTGTTGTAGTAGACCTATGGGTTTCTTTGTGTTGTTTTTACTCTGACAGCAGACTCTGCAGGACTTGACATAATGTTTAACATCTTTAGACATATTAGGCCAATAAAAAGCTCTACTAATCAAGTCCAAGGTGCTGGTTTGTCCCCTATGGCCTGCTGTCTTGTGATCATGGCACCAGGACAATATGTCTTTTTGAAGAGGTTTAGATGGTATCCAGATCCTCTGTTTCTTCAGGAACAAACCATCCTTTTGGATCATGCCGCGAGGTTCTGGATGTAAGGAGACAGCTTCTTTTATCCGTTGAAACAGGGAAGAGATAGTGGCAACAATGCGGTTCCTGGGAAACAACTTTTCCGGGCAGGATGAGGCAACATGGGAGGAGAAAGCCTTTCTGGACAGAGCATCTGCCAAAGTGTTTTGGCTTCCAGGAATATACGTGATGGTAAAGTCATATTGTGAGAAAAAATGCGCCCACCGGGCTTGTCTGGAATTGATGCAATCCATTGACTGTAGTACTTGTAAATTCTTATGGTCGGTCCGGATTACAAAAGGGTGGTTGCACCCTTGTAAGAGGTGTCTCCATACTTCACAGGCTTTTTTCATGGCTAGTAGTTCACGTTCTATTACTGAATAATTCCGTTGACTCGGAGTGAGAGTTTTCGATAGATATGCTATTGGGTGTTCCGCGTTGTCATGCTCTTGTAGTAGAACTGCTCCTATTGCTGCGGCAGAGGCATCTGTCTCAACAATAAAAGGTTTGCTTTGGTCTGGCTGGCACAGGATGGGAGCGCTGCAGAAGCTCTTCTTCAGGAGTTGAAAGCTTTCTTCAGCCTGTGGGCTCCAAATGAAAGGCACAGATGTCTTCTTTAATAAATTGGTAATTGGTAGGACAGTGTTGGAAAAACCTGGCACGAAACGCCTATAAAAATTAGCCAGGCCCAGGAATCTCTGAACTTCTTTGACCGAGGAAGGAGCCTGCCAATGGAGAATGGCCTCGACCTTCTTTTGATCCATTTGTACTCCTTGTGGTGAGAGGATAAACCCTAAGTACGGGATCGAGGATACCCCAAAAACACACTTTTCACGTTTGGCCAATAAATGATGTTTTTTAAGGCGCTCCAGGACCTCAGTGAGATGTAGTAGATGTTCTGACATAGACTGTGAAAAAACAAGTATGTCGTCCAGGTAAACCACAACTGAAATAAACAATAAATCAGAGAATATTCGGTCTATGAACCTTTGGAATATAGCGGGAGCATTGACCAGTCCGAAAGGCATAACGTAGTATTCGTATAGGCCGAATGGTGTCCTGAAGGCCGTCTTCCATTCATCTCCTGGACTCACTCTGAGTAAATGATATGCATTGCGCAGATCCAATTTAGAGAAGACTGTTGCTCCCTGTACAGATTCCAAAATGTCAGGAATGAGGGGCATGGGATATCTATCCTTACGAGTGACTTTATTGAGTCCCCTGTAATCGATGCATGGTCTGAGGTCCTTAGAATCCCTCTTTGGAATAAAAAACAAGGGAGCACCCGCCGGGGATTTAGAGGGTCTGATGAGACCGTTGCATAAGTTGTCATCCAGATATTTTCGTAAAGCGTCCTTTTCAGTCTTGGATAAAGTAAACATTCGTCCAAATGGGACCAGGGCATTAGGTATTAGCTCGATAGAGCAGTCCTCCGGTCTATGAGGTGGTAATGCCATTGGAGCGGATTCAGCAAACACCATAGGGTATTCTTCCAATACCGAGTCAATGGAAAGCACCCCTATACTCGTGGGGAGAACAGTGGGTGATATCTTTACCTCCTGGTAATGTGCTTCTTTAAAGCAGTGTGTCTGGCAATAGCTGGAATTAAACTGCAAAGTGTTAGACTTCCAGTCGATATGGGGATTATGTTGTCGCAACCAGGTAACCCCCAAGATAAGAGGAAAATGGGCTGCTCGAATGATGTCAAAAGTAATGACTTCTGAATGTTGAAATATAGACAGAGGAAGGGGTTCGGTTGTCTGAATAATGAGTCCTGAACTCAAAGGTGTGCCGTCTACTCCTTCTACTTTCTGACCGTGGCTGCGGTCTATCCGTGAAGCACCCACTTTGTCTACCCAAAGGGTGTCAGCAAAGTTTCCTGCGGCACCGCAATCCAAGAGAGCCAGCGTCTCTACGGGGCTGCCATTGATAGTGACCTGGACCGTTATAACCATCAGGCGGGAATCTTCAGAAGGGTTCGAGGAATCAATAGACATAGTAACGTAGGGACTGGAAGATTGCCCTCGATAACCCGTCCCCACTAGGTTCGAGGGTTTGCGTTTTCCGCCGGTTTCTTGGTTAGTTCAGTACAAGTATGCACCGTGTGGCGATCAGAGGCACAGTAGGCACATAGGCCCTGTTCCCTTCTCCTCCTTCTTTCCTCAGGTGTTAAAGAACGGCGAGTAGTGCCGATTTGCATGGGCTCATCTTGAGGTTTGGGCACTGCCGAAGGAGGTGAGGAGGTCCTTGAAAAGGAGGTACGTGCTTTTCTTCTTTCTTGCCGCCTTTCTTGCATCCTGAACTCCATCTGAAGGGCGGCCATCATAAGATCCTGCAGGGAAGTAGGCCGAGGAAAGTGAGCCATTTCATCTTTTAATTCTTCTCGAAGTCCTCTGCGGAACAAAATAAATTGAGACTGTTCAGACCAACCCGTCTCCATGGCCAATCTCTTAAATGAGGAGATATAAGACAGCACATCAAACTGTCCTTGACGAATGTCCATCAATTCTTCACCAGCTGCCATTGAGACTTCAGGTCTCTCAAAGGTTTGTTTAACGAAAGCAATGAATGCATCGAAATTCTGAAGGACAGGGTCATTTCCGGTGACTAGAGGGGTGGCCCAAGCTAGAGCGTTCCCTGTCATATTAGACACCAGGAATCCAACCTTGGCATGATCTGAGGCGTAGGTGCGGGTTCTGAAGGAAAAATACACCCGGCAAGCGTCAAGAAATTCTTTTAGGGTCTTGGGGGAACCATCATATTTCCCTGAAGATAAAGGCATAGGGGGCAGGTCTGTGTTGGGGGGCTCCCTTACTGCCACCATTTGTTTTAACAGATTGTTTTCAGTTTTCATATTCTGCATCTCTAGAGAAAGGTTTTGTACCGCAGCGATTAGTTCCTGCACTTGCTCAGGAGTAGCCATGATTGGTGTTTGTGGGCGTTGCAAACTGTCAGCTTCCGATCCCACCACTGGTGTAATACCCTTCTTTCTCTCTTCAACCTCCTCACCTGTGGAGTCGAAATCCTCTTCAGCTGGACTGAGTGCTCGATGCGCCGTATAATCCTTTTCCTTTTTTCTAGGTAGAGAGTGTCTCCCACAAGAGGAAGCCACAGTGAGAGCGTGTAAATGCGCCCTGACCGTGTCCCCCTCCCGGGAGAGACAGGAAGGGGGAAAAAAGCCAGAGTAGGCAAAAAACCCCTAGGACCGGTAAGTATCCTGATGGCCGCTGGACGTGATGCAGATGAATGATGGGAGAAAGCAGCAACCGGAACCAGGTGGAATTGTAATGCAGCGTAAAACGCCAAAAGGTAAAGAAGACAAAGTAAAGGCAGAGAGCTGGAACTAAGGAAAATGGAGGTAGAGAGGAAACGAAAAACTGGGACCGGAGTTGGACCGGTATTTAGGACGGAAAGTGTAAGAGAAAAATGCTCGAGGAGCCAAAGGTAAACTGCGTGTAGCAAGACCGCGGCAGCGAGGAAAAGCAGCTGACCGTGGAAGGTTGCAACGCGCTGTGCTCAGGGAGAGGAGTGGTTAAATAGCGCTACGGCGGCGAAGACTAGACCGCATAGAGAGAACGTAGCGTCAGCGTGACGGGAATCAGGAAGTCCCTAAGCGGCAGCGGGGCCAAAGACGCCAGGTGCGGAGGCGGCGCATGACAAAATGATGACATCTTGGGTTTCGTCACAATACCTAGATACAACCTGTATAAATACTTTCTAAAATGTGATTATAATTGCCAATCAAATATTTTAAAAGTGGCTTTATCATTTTCACAGATATCCATTATAATACTAATGTCATTACAACACATTAAAAATGACATTGCCTCCAAAATATTTGTAATATTATAATGAATAACATATCCCCTAAGCCACTGTCCCTAACATTAGTCAATAAGCTGCATATCAACATACATTGAGGTAAGTCTTTGGTGGTTGCAGAGTCACAAGAGCAGAGCCTGGTATTACTTAACCCAACACATATGTTTCCTTAAAGGTAAAACAATCTGTCTCAGCATTAGGATAATCTTCCTAAATTCTGCAAACCTCAATTTGATTACAGTATTTTCTTCAAGGGCCATGTGGCCAGAGACCCCAAAATATTTCAAAGAACTCAAGTTCAAAATACACATCATCGAATTGTCATATTCTAACATCTTGGCTCTCTGGTTTAGGTCCAGCTTATTTATTTCACAATTACTAAACTTCATAAAATCTACACCCCAATTCTTACACATGACTGTACACTTTTGAACGCAAGGATACTTTACAAATGGAAGCTGGTCCTTCATTCCCTCCATTGCATTTATAATATTTTGGTTTTCTGAAACAGTGGTGGATACGTTTAAGAATAATTCTTAAGTCTAAGAATGTTTGTTCCACTAGAAGCCTAATTCTAGATAATCCCAGCTCCATTCGCAGTGCCTCCCCTGGTGTGCTAGGCGCAAGAACAAATATCTCCCCCAGAAAACCATTTTGCATACTGTCCAAAGCAGCACAATCAGTATGGCCCCATATTTCACAGCCATAAAGCACTTCTGAATATACTTTGGCCTCCATGACCTTAACACACTCATCTGAACAACAGCCCCAAAATCTAGCCAGACCACCCAATCCCACTGGCAGACTTTTTCCTGCCATTTCAAGATGTGGTACCCAGCAACAGTCGTTAGAGAACAGAGTCCCCAGATCAATATACGAGCATGTGACCTCGATGTTCACATTATTAATTGACCATACATATTTACGAATGTGTTTTCCAAAGGCAACCATTTTGGATTTTGAAAGGTTTCCCTTTGGACCATGTGTCTCAGAATATCTGTGTATATTCCAGACTGTGTCCCAGTCCCTTAGCCATCAGATCCATCAATATTGCATCATCTGCATATAAAAGGGCAGGGTAGCTGGATCCATCTAGCATGGGTGGAAATATAAGTTCCTGCTGGTAAAGGGGATTAAAATCAGACAAAAAGATAATAAATAGACGTGGAGCTAAAGAGCAGCCCTGCCTAACTCTTTCAGTGTGGAACTCAGTGGGCGCCCATCGCTTCCACTTCCAGGAACAACAGCCAATATCTCCTAGAAAAGGCAGATTATCAGATGCAATAAATCCCCATTAACCACCAGTTTGTATAATTTGCTCCAAAGAAATGTGCGATCCAGGGTGTGAAAAACCTTTGTCCAGTTCTAAAAAGACTCATATACCAGACTCTGTCGAATTGCAACATTCCTCCCAAGCAATGTATTAAGGACAAAACAGTGATATATAGTCCTAAAACCTGCTTGATAGATTGGCAGTATATCATTCACCTTAGCCCACTCCTCCAATCTTAGAGCAAGACAACTCGTGACTATCTTACAGTCAGTATCAAGAAGGGGGGTTGGGCAGTAACAATGGGGATCACTAGGCAAAGGGAGTAAGGATATCTCAGGGGCAACGTTTTTGTCTTGGAAATCAAGACAACGCATCGCAACACAGGTTCAAAACCCCAAGCCACTCGTTGGTATTAAGCATTTCATAAATGAGCAATTTTTATAACTGCTTCTTTTATACTGGTGTGATCACACTTTTGCTCCATGAAGCCAAAAACGGTGGTCAGTGATAATGTCGACAGTCAAAATGTCGAAAAAAAATGTCGAAAAAAATAATGTAGAAAAGCAATAAAGTCGAAAAAAAATAAATAAATAATTAAAATGTGTTGAATATGAGGGGTGAGAGGGTGGTGGGGGGGTGGCAGGGGGTTGTTTGGTGAGGGGGTTGGGGGGGACACCCCAAGTAAATGATATTTTCCTTGTTTATTTATTTATTAAATAAATAAATAAATATATAATTAAAATGTGTTGAGTATGAGGGGTGAGAGGGTGGGTTGGCAGGGGGGTGTTGGGTGAGGGGGGATGGGGGGGAACCCCCCTAGTAAATGATACTCTGCTTGTTTATTTATTTATTGAATAAATAAATATATATATAATTAAAATGTGTTGAGTATGAGGGGTGAGAGGGTGGTGGGGGTGGGGGAGTAGCAGGGGGGTGTTGGGTGAGGGGGGTTGGGGGGGACTCTTCTTGTTTATGTATTTATTGATAGTGCTAAATGACATTTTTTTTTGACATTTTTTTTTCTAAAAATTGACTCTCTTCATTATATGTATAGGATTTCGACATTATTGTTTTCGACATTTTTTTTTCGACATTTTTGTAAGTCGACATTTCTTTTTCGACATTATCACTATGAACCGCCAAAAACACCTGGTCCTGGGCAATCACATTATATACACCCACCAGAATAGGAGCTAACCATTCCTGGGAAAATGTATATATATCCGAAATTATGTCATCAGGACCGGGGGTTAACACATTTTACAAGCAGAGAGAATCCTTGATACCCCTTCTCGCATAAATAGAGCAATATGAATTACGTTTGGAAAACAAACCTGTGACCACATATCCCCGATGATAGGGGAACCATTCTGGCTACCTAAAAGAAGAGGATGTAGCCTAAAGGTTGTATGCATCACCCACTGGCGCTACTGGAAAACGGGTTCACAGTAACATTCTGACTTTCTTCCGCTTTCTTTAGGCTGTCAGATGAGTAAGATCAGGGTTCTCAAACATACTTCATCTAAACTCTAAACAACAAAAAGAAAAATGAAAACTAGAAGGACATTTCTAACAATTAAAAGGCCCTCTATTCTGTTGCAACCTGCCACAAGAGCTTCATCAACAAAGCGGTCAATGAAGATTCATAAAGGATTTGAAAAGTGAGCACTTCAAACAACGATTCACCCAATGCATACAGAGGTCTGAAATCTTCCAGCCTCCTAGGACTTTTGGATTGCCCCCTCTCATGCTTTTATACTTCTGTAAAGGTTGGCAGAGGCCTATAGCCGTTGGAAAGTGGCAAATCTACTACTAGGAAATACCATTGTTTGGGCCAATGTTCCCATCTCTTCCCATTCCACTTCTCTACAACCCTTGTACAATGTGACTTGCTATGCATGTTGATGTGATACAAATTTAAAATAGAAATACAAAAATGCAGCTGATGCTCTATTATATGCAATTAGCCCAGTGGAGGTCCTACTAAATCAAAAACGAATACCTTTGCCAACCTCTCTTGATACTGCATAAATCCCTTTAAGACCAGGGTTAGCCTACTCAATCCCATAATCTCCCCTGAAATGTTTTACAGTCATATATTTTCCAAACTGTGACTAGTATCAGATTTTCAAAATCCATTGAGGAGATCATACTGTGCAACACTGCCAACATGTTGAGTCTTTTTCTGCAATGGTACAGCAGTGGTTTATCAAAACGGTGTTCTTGCGGGGGAGGGGATGGGTTAAGGCAATACAGATCACATGTACTCCTCTCTTCTTCATGAGAATCTTGCTGTCCCTTATACAAAATAGTTCATGCATTATGTGACAGCTCATAGAAAGTAAAATTCCATTGATTAACTCTGAAAATTAGCGTAAACGAATGGCAGGTCCCATATATAGGATTGTGCAACTCAACGGATTGCCTTTCTGTTAAGGTAAGGGGCCCTATGCATTTAGTTTTGTGGTTAGTAATATGCCCATGCCTGCAGGAATACACTCACAGGAACTTTGGCATTCAAAACTATAGTTTGTCCTGTCATGTCAGCGTCCAAGATAGGTCTGCTCTCCCGATGTGAAAAAAAGTGCAGGTCATGCTGGCAAAGGGGAACACCTAGGTAGAGAGGGAGTTAGGAATATGAAGGATATTACCTATAACAACAGATTCTGTACTCCAGACATGCTAGCCTTGTAATTCCAACAACTAGACTTAGATTTAGTCTCGACCACTAGCCATAACTTGCATCTATTTCATCATTCTTACCTAGAACCTAATGCAAATGAGATTGCTGCAAGCATTGTAGTGCTTGCTGACAAACCAGCTCACAAGCCTTAAAGGTCATTGAAGGACATAATTCCTTCCCCCACTTAGTGCCACTGTCGGCTGGGGATGTGTGTTGTTTATAAACGCAGAACCCATACATTGATAACGTTTAGCTCCTGCGACTCGCTGCAAAGCCAACCATTTTTTATTATGGTGCAAAATAGAAATTGTTGCCGAATGAAGACCCTCATGATGTTGGCAATGTGGTAGTGAAATGCAATCTATCCATTTACACATTTTGCCCCCACTTCCTATAGCCAAGTACTGTGGGTACAAGTACTATAGTTGTGCTGCTGACACACAACTTTTTTTAGTTGACCCAAAGGGGAGCCCTGTAATCTGGGAATACCCAACGGGCATATAAGATTGAGGAACAGAACGAGTCTGGTCTTCCCATGTACATTGTTAACCACACACTTATGATTCCAGTGTGAGTTGTTTCCAATGAAGACTGGCTGTAACTAAACTAACCTAGAGAATGAATGAACCCTGTCTCAGCCCTGAGAGTTCAAATCAATTGACAATGTGGTGCCACATTAGTTAAGTAGCACACACTTATGACACACCTATGGACTATTTGAAATGTGTTGAGCCAGAAAAGCGGTTGACTTAGTGTCTGCTATTTATTTGCTGTTTTTTCAGATAACTTGGGAGAAACCAATCTTTAAAGGAATAGTGTGCTCAAAAATATTATTGTCCCAAAAGATGGGCAATAATCCAAAACATGCATTAAACATAATGTAATGAAAGTTCCTCTGTTAACTTTTGAGCAAACGAGACTCAAAGCGTTTACATGGGAGCATCCATTTTGCCATTTCAGGCAGCCTTCTCAGCTCATGTTAAGTTCTGCCCTGGTGACACTAAACAAGTAGCAAAAGCCCCCTACTGGGAGTGTTTGCTTACTGCAGCCAGAGTAGAGCTGCATGAGCTGAGGAGGCTGCTTTTACTTTCATTTTACGTTTTCGGTGCTCCCTAAGCCCAGGGAAGCACAGAAAACGTAAAATGAAAGGCAAAAAGGAAAGCCACAGCAATTATAAATACAACAACGTTCTATTTCTGATTGCTCTGGTTGGAAAACCACAGCAATCACAAATACAACAACTTGTATTTCTGACTGCAGCAGCTTTCGCTTTGAGTCTCATGGGCTCCCCCGGGTTGGGGGAACCCAGAAGACTCAAAGTGGAAGCAGCAGCAGTCAGAAATCCAATGTTGTAGTATTAGTAAATGCTGCGGTTTTCTTTTTACGAATGCTGCAGCATTTACAAATACAACAGCGTTGTATTTCTGACTGCGGTGGCTTTTGCTTTGAGTCTCCTGGGCTCCCCCGGGTCGGGGGAACCCAGGAGACTCAAAGTGAAAGCTGCTGCAGTCAGAAATACAACGTTGTATTTAAATATGCTGCAGTTTTCTTTCTACATTTCCCAGGCTCCGGGAAACGTAGAAAGAAAACCGCAGCATTTTTAAACACAACAAAGTTGTATTTAGGTTTGCTGTGGCTTCAGTTTTGAGTCTCCTGGGTTCCCCCTACCCGGGGGAGCCCAGGAGACTCAAAGCTGAAGCCACAAAAAACATAAATACAAGTTATAAATGCTGCGGTTTTCTTTCTAAATTAGAAAGAAAACCGCAACATTTATTTTCCAGTGCTTTCAAGAGAGAAATTTAAAGCACTTACCATCAGCAGATTGTGTTAATCTCTGCTCTACGGCAATAATGAAGCAAACGCCACCTACTGGTAGCTTTGTGTATTACAGCTGGCTGGCTTTTGCTTCATTAAGGCTGCAAGAGCAGAAATTAACACAAGCACAGGAGGCTCATCATCCATTTCATAAAATGGATGCCTCCTAGTGCTTTAAATCTTGTTTGCTCAAAAGTTAACTTTCACAATTAATATGTTTTATATATATTTTTGATGATGGTCCAACTTTTGAGCCAATAACATTTTTGATGGCACAACCCCTTTAACAATCATTGATAAAGCATATAAATAGAGGCATAAAGAAAATGTGTTATTTTAGTGCACTCTCAGACAATCAACAAACAAATAAATATACATCTAGTATAGAGCAACTTCTGTGTTACATATACATGGTGTGCAAAAGAATGCAAAACCAAGCAGTATCTTACATGAACCTGTAACAAATTAAGCAACCTACAAAATAGGAGCCTAATGTGGTCAGATCAAGAATGTGTGTGTTTCTGACTGTCATGAATTGCATTATTGGCTCTCAACCAGTTCGGATAGGGTTCATTCATTTTCTAGGCTAGTTTAGTTACAGACAGTATTCATTTGAAACAACTCACACTGGAATCATAAGTGCGTGGTTAACATTGTACACGGGAAGACCAGACCCCCTCTGTTCCTCGACACACAACTTTTGGTCAGTCGATCTTTAACCCAGACAATCAAACACAGTGACTGCCAGCCACCAATGGCAGGATGAGAGGCAGCTTGATCAAGCTCAACCCAACAAAAAACAAGAAACATAATGGAATCTATGATATCCCTCCTTGAGGACAAAAGGCATCAATGTCAATTATGTGCTGTAGTTGTTAACCATTCAAAGTGACCTTCAGTATGAGTGAATGCCCTTGATCCAAGGAGGGAGAGAGAGCCTTTCCAGAACGGGAGAGACCCTTGCCAGAACGTCTTTCGAGCTTATCTACAGAAACATATAAAAAAAAAAACTGCATCGGCACCCAGAGAGAGACACTGTGCCTGGAGAAACCTCAGTACACTTCAGCCTGCGGGAGGGTGTTTGTAGAAGTGCATAAGAGAGCTCCAGCTCTTTGTAACGCTCAAGCCCTGTCCCTCACCACCCTAAAGTCTCTGGCCATTACCACTGGTGCCCTCTGTTGCTCATCAAACTAATAAAAAGACATTCTAATTTTTTGAAGCCTGGGAGCCATGTCAAACTGAAACGAAACTATACGAGATGATGCGCCAGCCCGCTTTTGTGTTTTGAGCTACTGTGATGCATGTTAAGCTGCCTGCAAAAACCAGTTGAGTTACCATGTCTGAAGCAAGCCACACTGCGATCAAACTTCCTCGAAGCATTTCCCAACTTCAGGACTTCTGTTCCAAAACCTTCTGCTTCAGCTCAACGCTGTCGTAAACACTTAGAAGACCTGCTCAATGCTTTGAGCATTGTACACAAACTAAAAAGGAGAATGCTAGGACTAGGTATCATTCCCGGGCCTCGTAGGCACCCTGACCCATGGCCATACTTGTCCTTGCAAGACTGGGCTTTCCATATTCTTAATCATTGTTTGTTTTTTCTTGTAAAGAATACTTGTGACATTACATATATTTTGCTAATACTCATACTATGTTAGTTTGGAAGTTTCCGTTGCTGACCTACATATCTGTAGAATATATCCTGCCCAGTCCCAGGTTATCAACCCCAGAGGAAGGAAGTATACCATGTAATGTTGTATTGGATTCATTTATGACTGAAACACTGCTGAGCTGAGATATGGAAGAGCCTAATGATCTCCCTGTTCCATAAATACATCTGCCTTGTCATTTGCGTCCTAAGTGAAAAGATCTTTTTTTCCCCCAAATGGAATGGAAAAAAGTTCAATTTAGAAAGACTGGTCCGTGACCACACTGAGAGTTCGAAATCAAACTGTCATGGCCCTGCTGCACACGAGTGCATGCAGGGGCTGACAAGCACTGTAAGCCCCAAAGGAGTCATCGCGGGATTGTAAGGTGAGTAGGCTTTGTATCTCTATGTGTGCATGTGAGTCTCTGTGTGTGTGTGTGTGCAAGTGTATAGAAAGTGTGTGTTGTGCTGGGAAGGGGTTGGTAGGTAGGGGAATTAGGAGGTTAAACCCACTGATTAAGAAGAGAACAAGTGGTAGAAGTTGGGGGTGGTGGAAGGATGGGGGCAGTATGCACTATTGCATCATTTTAAACCCAACACAAAAACAGTCCCCAAAAAAATGTTTTCTTTTTTGTGTTCAGGCTGTAAAATGCAGTAATATCACATAGAACCATCATTTATGCACATGTTCAACCATACATTCTTTCATCAAGAGGTCAGGTTAAACTGTACTTTTACAAACATTAAGATGACATAACGATAAGTTACGATATATGAAGGCAAGAAGCCTATGTTAAAACGGAAAGGCTATAGGCATGATGACCAAACTACATGTCCCATTATGTGCAGACCACCTAAAGCACAACTAGCACAAAGTTACATTATATACCTATTACAGTGCTATACCACTTCCATCGTTTACACAATATCCTTGAAGTGCCTCCTGCACAGACACAAGTTTCTCCCATAAGCATCCACCATGGTGTTTTACTGGGTACAAATTGAAAAAAATGCATGTCAAGGCCAATTCATTATAATTAACTTCTTCCCCACAAATCCTCCGCTTAAGTATAATATCCTTCATTTTAGTTGATACTACGGCTATATCCAAACTCCTTTTTGCAGCATGACTTGATGTAGTCCATGAATGTTATAAACCCAGGACATGTTGTTCACCACACTTCATGGCAAAATGAAGCACTAAACGTTGGACTAAAATCATCTTATCACCATATCGCTGCTCTGCAGTCTTTAGGCTAGTTCCCAGTGAATCCAATGATCTTCTTCAAAATGCTGTGAAGAGTAAGCAAAGCTGGCAGAAGAACTTGTTAGCGGTGCTCCACTATGGAAGGTAACTTCTTGAATTTGTTGACGCGTGTACACCGCCTTTTGCCCAGCACATTTGCACTCGGCCGTGCAAACGACCACAATTTGGCAGCATGAGCCGTCTACTTGTATGTCTATATGCAACGCCTCCCCGTCACCATATTACTCACTGGAGCAAAATGAGCTCCTTAAGTGGCAAACCCATAAAAGATGTGGTTCACTTTCACAGAGGTGCACACATTTCTAGTGGCATCAGCGGCATGTTGTCCTCTTGGTACATAAATACTCGAGTTGTATCCGTCATGTTTGCAAGACACAAAAGACTCAAAATGTAAATGTACCTTTATATGCCTTTGAAAATTTAAATAAACTCGAATAAAAAAATAAAAAAAATAAAAAAAGGCCTGTATAGTCAATTGACGAAAACGAATGTCAATAATATGTAGACCTAAGAATCTGTTGGGTATGCACCAAGGGTATTTTCTTTTGAACCAATACTAGCATAGCAATGATATGCATAAGCAAGCCACAACTATCATAAGCCAAAATAAAGTTTGTCCAAGCAAGAAAGCCATTCCCAAATTGAAAAAAACGAATTCACAGTAAAAGTGTTTATCCAGAGGTCCCCATTGAATTGAATATATTTGTTTTTGAACGTGCTCGACAGAAAGAAGTGAACCAAGCTGGATAAAGACCCACTTTCATTACCAAGCCAGTAGTGGGAAGGCTGAAGGGCTGGCACTGGCGAGGCGCAGGCCCATGCTGGATTTAATATGCTGCCAAAAAGGGGAAGGCACCACAAATAGAATTGTGCCAGTGTCCTTGCAACAGTGGGACTGTGTTTGCTATTCAGGCTGATGCTTTTGCTCCAGCAGAAGCACGCGTTGCTTTCCTGTCCAATCATGAAAGGGCTGCTCAGTTTGTGATGTTTTTATTTTTAGCTTTGTTGAGAAAGGCAAATATTACCGAGCTCCTGTGGCAAAATGGACTTTAAAGACTGCAAGCGTGATGTACTTTCAAACTTCTTTAAATTGTCCTCTTTCACATTTTTAAGAGAAAAATAAAACTGTTTTGGGAGTTTTAGGGTATTACTTTATGCCTGTCTTATCATATTGGCTGCACATCATTTAAGTGCGGGACTGGCCTCTAGAGGCACTGGCCTATTTCAGGGGAGACGACCAGTGTCTTTGAAAGGGTGCTAGGGCTGGGGCAAGGGTGCCACTAGATTTCCTGATAAATGATGCCCTGCCATCTGCTGATCTGCCATCTGCTGATCTGCTTTCCAATTTGGGCATGAATACATTGTTTTATTTTAAAACACGGGTTCACCCACAGGAGGTATGTTTTATCGCCATGTTAAATTGTAACGTGTTAATGTTTTTTTCTTGCACGTCCCTCTAATTTTCTAGAATTCTTATACATGTTTGTAACCACCAATACGTACTTTATGTACATTAAGTAAACTAACACGGTCAATTTCAACAGTGCCTTTAATTTGGAAAAAGGAGTAAACAAACTGCCAGTGTACTTCTTTGTGTATGGCTTATTAGGAATATTTGGCTTTAATTTGTGATTTAATTATGTTTTACACACTAGTTGTTGCGGGTTCGTAGCCATAAACATGAGCCGTCCTTCTAGGACTAGCTCAAAGAAGAGTAAGGAGCTGGTTTACAAATAAAGTGGCTAGTTGCAACCCTGGCCTAATCTTGACTTCCACCTTGATAGGGCTATGCGATTCAGAAAATAAGTCCATCTGAGTAACTCACTTCATACAGACTTACGCGGAGTAAGTCAGGAGTAAATCAAGAATAAACCAACGTTAGTAACTTCTTCTGTGAAACCAACATTCCGCTCCAGAAGTAAGTCATGGGTAGGTGAGAGTTACTCATGACATTTTGTTCGAACATCAGTCCTCAGTAGGATTCTGGGTAAACTGCGGTTTGGTGAAACATGTAATAACAGCTAAAGGATTCATGAGAACTTTGGCGAACAAAAGGTGAAAAGGTCACAATATTCTGTGTCTGGACCTACTGGCACAAATCAATCGTAAAGCACAGGCTTGCCAACTAGTTATAACCACGAGCAGGTGAAAACAAAGATAGCTCAGCGGGTTGAGCGCTTGCTGTTGCAATCTGAGCATTACCCGCATGTTCGAATCCCGGCAGGGCCAACTCCGCCTTTCATCCTTCCAAGGTCGATAAATGAGTACCAACTTCGGTTGGGTGATATTGTATGTACATATGTGCTCTGTAAAGTGCTTTGGATTAAGGTGTTATATAAATAACGCGTCATTATCAATTTTCAGTGGGAAAAAAAGAGATTGACAATAACCCTGTGATATACACGCACCCACTTTAGAGGAAGCAATGGCAGCTGCTGAACACATCCTCAAATCTTGATTATACAACAGAATGTCCTTTTTTCTGGTTCATTAGATGATAATACTGCAGATAAGATTTCCCAAATCAATGGCGCTCATTTCATCAACTTTGGAAAGCTTAACAGCGGAGTCCTGCTGTGCGGTTACAAACCTGTGGTCTTCAGGTTATACATGCATCGTTGTAGAAGGCAGGTTAACCTAATGAGAGAGATCCCAGCAGTGCTGACTGGAAACTGAAAGACATGATTTTTAAAGAATACTATTTTTGGTCTAAGTGAAGCCTGTATGATAAATAGGCACTGTCATCCATAAACGGGAATCAAAAAGAAATCAGGTGAGACGGGCACATGTGTACACTACTCCTGATTGCCCATTATGGGTGGCCTGACATGGCATAACACTATGCCAGCATAAACATATCAGGCAAAGGAATATTTTACAAACAAACAATTAAACCATTTTTTTTTCTCTTACTCAACATTTTTGCACCACACATACATTTTTACATTACAGTTCGACCACGTTTGTTTACATGTTCGTTCTTTTTCACACCTCAATAGGGGAATTTACAAAGGTTTAGTACATATTTTCCAATTATACACCCACTTCAGACACAAAGAAGCCCCATAGGGGGCACTGAACATTTACTTGTGCTGGTCTACTACTACCTTATGGCAGAATGCTTTCATGCACCCTTATGCATAATATGCGCAGAGTCAATATACTTTTTTTTTTCCTTTGTACTTGTGAGCACGTCCTTTTGTGAATATGTGTAATGTATTTGTGTTAATTACAACTTTTTCCGCTTACGACGCCTAAAGCACTAGTCCTTCAATAATACATCTAATTGGCGCATGGAGATTACCTCCTCGCAGACAACCCGAATTCCTGCAATGCAGGCAATGCTTACTGACATTGATTGAATTTGGAGCATTCTGACGACCAGACAAGGAAACAGGAAGCGTTTCCTGGACACAGAAACTGAACTAGCAAAACAAATATAAAACATAGAATGTACCACTTGCCTGCAAAACCCTGCTGCACTCAGCCAGACACACAAGGAAATCCTGTCAGCAACTCCACACAAAATGCTCAACAGAACGCACGCTTCAGGGAAACAGGTCTAGCTTTACTGCAGATCTCCTGCCTGCAAAGCCAGACACTCCTTCTCTGGGAGGATCTGTGTTCGCGCCACCTACGACTCCCAATTGCATGCTCCAAAGCAAAAGCTAACACATGCAGAAAAAAAAAAAAACATTTACTAGAGAAAACCTTCACTTTTGCTTTGCACCCCGTGCATAATTTCAAAAACTGCTCCAGGTGAGCCAATCCTAGAATTAAAGTGCTTACCAAATGAAAAACAACCACGTTATTTCAAACAATACAAAACATCAAAACATTTAATTCACTACATGTGTTCTCTGTTTACCTAACTCATTATTAATATCAAACTGACATTTTTACTTAAGCAACACAACTCCAAAACCTATATTATTGTTTAACAGTATGTGCTAACACCCTTATTGCTTTCTGAAGGGAGTTAGTATCCTCCTGCAACTTTGGGCTGGGGAATTATTCGGTGATAATGGCCTCCAGCCCCACTTTAGTCTGTATACAATGTTATGTTATGTTATGTTAAAGGTACTTATATAGCGCACCGTCACCAACAGAATTGGGCCCCAGGCGCTCTGGCGGATCTGTAAACAGGAAGCATGGGTATGGTTAGTCTGGAGGAGGGGAGCAGGAGAGTGGGAGAAGTGGTGTGCTGTTGGCAGCTTCAGCTCGGTATACACTGAGTAATGGGCTTTGATGCTAGTATCGGATCGGGCGATGCCTCGAGTGCTGGGTGATGTCTGTGTGTTGTTGATGCGGTGTGGTAAAGTGCGTGCGGATTGCTGGGAGAGAGATGGTTGTGTGGCTTTGTGTGGGTTAATGTTGAGATAACCACTTAACACATACACACACAGACACCCTGCCCCTCGCCTCCCCTTTGCAATCAATAACAAAGGGATTTGCAGTAGGTGCCATGTCAGATTATAATGCAGCTGGAATCTGCAGCATTACTAACAGATTTCAGCAGCATTTGCATGAGAGAAGTTAGTTGTTTTGCTAATAGTCGATGGGGCTTATGTTTACATCCACCAAAGCCCTACCAACCTTTTATCGAGGACGGCTTGCCAGGAAAGAAATGGCATGCCTCATAGGGACGTTCCTTTAGTGTGTGTGAGGCTATCTGAGCAATGCATGCAAATGAATACACCAAACCTTCCTGGTGAGGTATTGAGTTGAGGTATTGACTGAGCACCAGCTCCCTGCCAAAGCTCTTATAGCAATATGTAAAGGGGACTTGGTGTCAATCGGCTGCACAGTGATGCAGAAAGAGTGCATCTGTGTGCGTTAGAGGGATAGTAATCAGCTGTTTGCCTTATACTTCTTGGTACAATGATTTGTTTCCACCTTTATGCTGCATTACAAGGGATAAAAAGTATGATAATGAGGCTCTGAATCCATCATCTGTCATGTAGATTGCTGTGGGATGTTTTTACCCATGCATCCAAGCCCTACCATAAAACTGTGCAGTACTGGCATGGAAAACATCATGATGACCAGAACTCCCCAGAGAGTGCACAGGGAAAACATGAAGAATAGGCTGCCACCCATTTTTGCCTATGTTGTGAGCACAGGAGGGCACTGCCTAAAACCACAATTGGGCTACACACACAGTAGCCTGAAACCATTGGGAATGGCAATGCTGATTGCCAAAAAGCAACTCAGAACTGTGGGGAATTCATTTTCTTAATCGCAAAATGGTTGCAATACCGGTCCTCATCACTATCAGAAAGCCGGCGTTTTAAAACCACCAGACTTTTGTGTAAAACTGAACAGAGGAACCCAAACCAGACCAAGGAAAGGCTTGCTAAGAGGTGGATACAGTGTAAAACTATATTCTGAAATGACTTGAAGGAAGTAATTATTTAATGTATAGGTAAAAATTGTAAGTTTGATTTAAACTGGGAACTAAAGTGACATTTAGCTGAATTCTGCCTGACAACTACCCCCGACAGAAGAAACCTGCTCAGCCACTCTTCCCAGGCCTAGCTGCATCCTGCTTCCCCACCAAAAGGAGTTGACACCTCTCTGATTAGATTAGGGGAGGGGCACTGCAGGAAACTGAACAATGGACTCAGGCAAATGTTATATTGGGGGGGCCGTAAAGTGGCTTCCTCTTGGGAGAAGTGGGAGGAGAAGTGCCTGTGAGAGCCAGCTGAGCTTGGGGGAAGTGGATAAACCAGTTATTCCACCATGTGATGTGGGAAGCCACACCCCTGTTTGACCAGGGCATAATTTTAAAAAGATAGATAACTCATAGTGCGGACTTGTCGGAATCATATAAGTAATATCATTATTTTTGTGATTTTTCTGTGCACGTTTTAAGAGGTGTTAGGACCCTGTGGTGTATTCTGGGGGGTTTCTAGCGGAAAATAGGGTCTTACTCCAAATGTCTGCATGTTAAAAATATGACACTTCATCAATTAATGTCCATACTCCTTGCGCACATGTGTGTAATTTTTGGTAAATGTCCGATATTGGTAAACCAGTCAAAAAGCACAAAATGTTGTCATTTTTGAATGCAAGCCCCCAGGAAGATCAGAGCGGACAAGCATGGACCATAAGGAATATATAATGTGTACATGTAATTTCAACAAATTGTGTATCTGGGAAATATATATTTGAATGAAATATAGATTCGTGGGCAAATTGACCAGGGGAGGATCCTCTGACCCATAAACAGACCTCATCATGATGACAATCATTTCCTTCCCCCAATCATGGGAGAGGTGAGAATTGGGCCAATGACAAGTAGAGAGGGGCAGGCTTAGCTAGGCCCAGGCACACACCCATTTTCAAAACACATAAAAAGAGACTGCTGGGACAGGTAGAGACATTCAATTCCATTTTCTGCGGGACGCTCTGCCGGGAGACTCCAGACTTCACATCCATCAATCTCCAAAGACCAGAACTTTACTTCAGAACTTAAAGCAAGGGCCTAAACCCACAAACTGAGAACTCTTCTCAGCAGGCCTCAGCATTCTTAAAATCATCTGCAAACTATTCCACAGCCGGGCGAGCTGTTTGAATTCTGTGCCAAGAACTTTTGCCGGAACCGCAGACCAGACCCAGACCGCTGTGAGCAGAACCAGAGATCCGGATCGCTGTGAGCAGAACCGGTGCCTGATTGACCCGCCGAGCAGACAGAACCGGAAGTGTTGACCAGATCCGTGACGAGGCCTAGTTCAAATTTATATTGTGAGTACCTAGCAGAACTGTGCAGAACCAATCTCTTAGTTAAAATAATCTAATTCAAGCTATTTTAACCTAAGTAGAACTGCCTCCTAGAAATCGTGTCATCTGTCATTTTTAAAGCTGCACAACTGTCACCTGTCAATTCTGCAGCTGCAAGCTGTCACCTGTCATTTTGAGTTTTACTTTAAATCCGAAAATCTACCTTTATTAAATCATCCGTATCTCTGGAACCGTTTGAGCTAGGAACTTTCATTGTAATGCTGTGATTCTAGGCTTTCCAACGAACCTAGAAACGACTTCCTACTCCCTATACTTTTTCTGTAATCACGATTTACGCACTCCCGAAATTTACTGCGATTTGCGATTTTGGCTCAATTTCTCCACTTGTCAAAATAGCTGCTCCATTCTTTCCTTTGTTAAAAATCCATTTGCAACCTGGTAATAACTCATAGAGCATTGCTAAAGTGAGCCTGAACTAATACCAACAAGCATCTCTCACTCACCCTGAATCTCTAGAGGGAATTAAAATCAGTTAGCACATTTTCCCATCCATTGCCATCACATTTAAAAGCATTTTGGGCCTGTGTTTCAAACTTCTGCCTGTGTCCTCTAAGCTTGCTGGGGGGAAACTGTATTTCATATTGCATTTTGTTGGGATTCTTGAAGACTGTGTGCTCTCCTTCCATTTCTTACATTGCATACGGGGAGGAGTGAATTGTCAAGGAAAAGTGATTACATTGTCTTTTGTTGAAGCCATATCAAGTTATTTTCTGTACTGCATTTCATTCATCATTGTGTTTCCTTGAACCATATAAAGCATTCTTTCCCACCTTTTTCTTCTGTTCCTATTCATAAGTTACCTCTTGCTGATTACTGCTCATATTCACAAGTGTAATATCCATTATCAATTTATTTATAGAAGTGTGATATATATATATATATATTGTTTAAATTTTCAAACAAACCTACTTCTTGGCTCAGTGGGGCCAGGGGGATTCTAAAAGGGGGGTGTTATATAAGGGTTGTCATCCAGAGTACTGAAATGGACATAAAAATACATCAATAAGGGTTTTCCTCAGCATCCCAGACTAGGCATTGACTTAGCTGTAGTGTTGATTGAATATCGCTTAACAGTGCCTTGAATTGGACCGACCATTTCGTCCCAACGAATGCAATCAATGTTTTCACTGGCACCACCTTGAAATGGCAGCACACTCCTGTTCATGTCATTGTTTACATGTGTGCATCAACTCCATGGTAATGTTTCAATTGTGTATGTGTACCCTTGTGTTTGGCAAACTTGAGTTACGGCATGTTAAGATACATTTTAACAAATTAATGTGTGCATTGTATTAGTGGTGTTGCCAGATTCCACCAGTGCCAGAAGTGATGTAGAAGTTGTCTCAGCACTGACCTTAAGCCAAGAAGCATTCAGCATGTTTCCAAATATGGGGCAAGTACCCAATTAAAAGGAACAAAGAAAATGTCCTCCATTACCATACCGAATCATGAACATTTACCACAGACTCTATGAGGAAGCACACATTCCCTCCATGATACAACTGAGAAGGGTGACTGAGTCCTTCAAGCCCACAGTACACAGCCGTACAAGTACAACCTACACACGTCAGGTCAACCATTACTTTGAGAGGTTGCATAAAACGCTCTTCAATGCTAACAACCAGAGGCACTGGTCCATGCTTGAGAATACCAGGAACTGAAAATTACCCTTATGAAGATTAGAGGAAAGACCAACAGTACATTTGAGCTGAAACATGTGGCATGGGGTGCTGATCCAACTGAAAGCAAAATGGCATGAATTTCTTCTAAGCAAGAACATAAAGGGACATTTATCCTTTCTATACAATTCCGAAACGTGTGTAAGAGCAATGGGATTGCATATTTAAATAATGGAATGAATGCTATTTGTCTTTCAAAGCCAAGATTGTGTGAACAATGTGTTGTTTTTAAGCACTAGCACCTGTGCATCTCATGGTATTTCTTACTTCAGTCCTAGTTTGAAGTTTATTTAATTAACTAAACCAACACTTCTTTGTAGACAATATTGCTAGTCTTTCCTGTAGGAGCTAGTGTGAACAAAGTGTTGTTGTTTCGAATTCTGGAGCAGGCCACATCAAGCTGACCATGAGTAAAGCATGAATCCTGTGAATCGGATCCAGCTCCTATGAGTTGGAGCAATGAGATTGCGCAGCAACATTATTGGTGTCCTGATCTACAGCCAAGATAGCAGTAACCTCAACATAAGAGCAGTACGTGCAGGACTGAAGTGTGTAAGCTTAAAGTGCCATACTCGTACGTGTACAGCAGATGCAGGTAAGCTTTGTACTGTTGAAATGGCATACATTCATCAACATCCGTGGGAAACAAAGTGTTTGTAATTATCATGAGAAATTTGCCACGATGTGAGAGAGAACGTCATTGCGGACACTATTGAAGAGACATGCACTGTTTTCTGTCATCTGCATCCCTACAAAAGCACCATATTGTGTCACCTGCTGGACTTCAAAAGTGAGTGCCCCCAATGTCTGCTAGAATGCTGACACAGTGGAAAGTTTAGGAAAAATGAACTGCTGAAGTTTTCATGAACTGCTGAACTTTAGTAACTGTACTCAGGGGTCCTCCGATTACACCATGATAAAACACGTACTGAAAAAGGAACACACAACAACGGGCAAGAAGTAATGCTGTTTATTACAGATGGGCAAGCACATATCAAAGAGAACAGTGGAATAGAATAGAATAGATCTAATTGATGAGAGCTGACCTCTGAATGCTCTAATTGGATAGTCTATGTCATAGACTTGTGCTAAACATATGTTAATGAAAAACAATTGGAGCAAATAGTTTCAACAATATCCTAAAACATCACCTCCCCATGTGGGACTGCATCGATTCTCAGCCCACCCTGAAACAATTAGCAATCAGTAAAATACCATTTTAAATGAATGCCGGAACTTTAATACACTGCCATTGGTCAGCACCATTGAGAACGGGAAACGAGACACCCTGCCTCTGGTGGGAAAGGAAACATTCACACAACACCTGTCTGATGACGACTTTGCATGCCCTGTGTTGGATACTTTGAAGGCTGCCCACCTCCTGGGAGCACAGTGACTTACTGTTTGATTGGTTCTCCCAAGAACACCACTTTGTCCAGTGTCCATTTCACATTGCCTCTGCCTATGAGCATGGGTTGGCCATGTGACTGGTACACTGGCTGTAATCCATTTCCCTTCCACCCTGTGTGAATGCTGGATTCATTGACCTCCCTGTAATTACATCACCCAGTGTTGTTCTACCTGTTTGATTTGTCTGTGATGAGCAGCATGTGCTCTGTCTCCCTCCTGCCAGGCCCCCAGAGTGCTGGTCATGTATTTCTGATTGGGTTTTCCTGGGTTGGACCCACCCTCTGGGTTTGCACCATGAATGTGTTTACCAAAGATAGTTTTTTCCCAATCTTGTGCTATTTATATATAAATCCCGTGGGTTCACTGCACACATGATGCATCTCTACCCATGCCCTTCCCAGTGAGGTATTATATTACAGGGTGACTGTGGATTTGTGTACCCTTGGTGCGCCCCCCTAGCAGGAGCCCCATTGCCCCCTTCTTTACCCTTGAAGGTGGTAGGTCCATCCCCCTATCTGGCACTGAATTAGCACCTTTAGTACATTCCCCCCTTCAATCGATCTTTTGATAGAGATTTCTTTACCTTTCATTTCTTCACCCTTCTTCTTGTGCACCCACACCCTTCTGCTTCATACTCTTCTAGGTATTTTCCAAAAACTATTATTTTTGTCCCATCAGGTGAGCATTCAGCCCACAAAGCTTTATAGTTTTCTAAGTCCTGCTGGGGTGCTGTAAATATTATTTCCACATCATCCAGCCTCTCATTTACACTGGGAGGTTCCTCAACTTATACTTTATCAACCTCCATTTTATTCATTAACATTATACAATGTGCTTTACGCTGGTGGCAGTTGCACCAGCTGATTATCCACCGTTTGATACAGATGGTGGCGAGGATCGCGACAATCAAAGGGACAGTCATCTTGAATATTGCTGCCAGCCAGTCTGGAACCCAAGCGAATAATGCACTGAATAATGCATCCAGCAAGGTGCTTGAATTCACATCTTGTGTTTCTTGTATTGTTCTAATCTCTTTGACAGCTTCTGTAAGTGTTGCATTAGCCGCATCATTGGCAGGTATTGCTGTGCAGCAGGTGCTGCCAATTTTGTGGCACATGCCCCCTTCGATTACAGTCATGAGGTCCAAAATATAGCAGTACTGGAGAGCCATAAAACGCAATGGCCGAGCTGTTCTCGAACTGCAATTCAGTGCTTTTTCAGTTGCATTAGCCAACTGACGCAGCTCATAATGCGTAATATGGAGCCATTTTGCATTAGCTGATGGTTGTGCTCCAGTAAGCAGTAGAGAGGTGAAGAACACAGATGCCTCACCTGTTTTCCTTTCTCTGCCCCCTCAGCTTTAAACTCCAGTATCATTTGTTTGGTTTCTTATCCCTGGGCCATGCTTTCCAACTGTATAAAGTTATCTTTGTACACTCCCCCCCCCTCATCCATCCATTTTACTTCTAATGTGTGCCCCTGAAACATCCCCCTGGTTTTGCAGAGAGACATATGCATCAGATACCCTCCTTCCTCTACTGTCACTTCTTGTGGCAAGTATTGTTTTGGTGCTCCTGCAAGGTGTGGGATGAGTGAGCACATAGAGTATGTGCCATTGGTGCTCCCTCGCCCCACCTTCTTCATCGCTCTGTACCAGACATTTTCAGATGCCAGATCTTCTCCCTCCCTGACAGCATTGTAGTATTTTGTAATACTCTATATACTTTGCCAATTGTGTGTCTTCCCTCCATCATCAGCAGATGAGCTTGTATTACCCCTATATATTAGGAAGCAGATAAGGAGAATGAGAGAAAAAAGAAACACATAGCAATCCAATCCCTATTACATTTACATGATTTCTTGTTCTACCCTCATTCTCCTTAGAGTTTTCCTGCCCCTCTTCTCTTTCAATTGTAGCCCTTTTATAAAACGTTGCTGCCGTACATAATGTTAATGTAAGTTCATGAGGACACCCCATCAGGTGATGCTTTCTCTTTCCAATGTGCTGCAGGCGCCTCAGCGGGCTTGTGAAAGCTGATTACATTTAGACCGTTCTTTGATCTTCACTGCTGCAAGGGTTGAGTCGACAACTTCAAAGGGGCCACAAAACCTGGGGTCCTTCCACTTTCTTACTGTATTACAGATCGGAATTCGATCACCAGGTGATTGTTGAAAGTCCTTCCCTTGATGGATGTTTGTGCTCTCTTCAACGTTGGTCGGCTGACTTGTTGGTCACTGAACCCGGCGGGACATGCAGCAAATCATATTTGTCATCTCTACCAAATATTGTTTCATTTCAATGCTGAGCATTTCTGAGCTACGGTTGGCATCCCAAATTGATCATGAAGGAGGGTCAGGAGCAGGCATCCTCTTACCTGTTAGAATTTCATGCAGAGTCAAGTGATGATACACACCGGCTGAGTTTCAGAGAGCAAAACGGGCAAGAGGGAGCAAGAAAGCCAGTTTTCGCACAGAGTAGATGTTAGATTAGCCAAGCATTCTTTTAGTAAGACGTGCCGTTCATCAATCCTGTTTGCTTGCAGCCAGTACACTGTGCAATGTTTGTTTTTCATCCCTAAGAGACATGTTATCTCCTCGAAAAGGTAATTTGGCAAAGGGCTGGCCATTGTCCGACCGTATCTCCACACACACGCCCTATCTTTTGAAACGCCACCCTCACTAAAAATGTTGCTGCATTCCTCATGGCATTTTTTGCACAGGGTCCCACCTCAAGCCAATATGAGAATGGACAAACTACTACAATTAGGCACCTATATGAGGCACATCTTTCTTGCATGTCAACATAGTCAATATGAAAGTGCAGGAAGGGCCATTCCGGCCGAGGTATTGTTCCTTTCAGTGTCTTCAAAGTATGACCAGAAAGAAATAGTATGCAAATAATGCAGTTTCCCTTAAACTCAGCCACTCTCTCATGCAAATTTGGCACGTACCACTCTTTATCCAATTCTGCCACTATACTTTCTTTTGACACATCAGTGCAGTTGTTCGAGTGCTACACTTAACAGTTTTTTGGGCATCACATGCTTCCCTGTGCTATTTTATCACCAAATCAGGTCAATGGGTCAGTGGGCAAATGTGTGCACCCTCTCCTTATCCATATGTCTTTTTCCTTTTTCGATACTTCTCCTTGTAATTCTATTATTTGGATAATGGGGGTGGTGTTGAAACTCCTCTCTTTCTTCCTCCCCCCCACCTTCCTTTCTGCTGCCACAAGTGGTATTCTTGCCTCTTCCTTGGGGTACCTTTTGAGACTTCATGCAGGTAAATATGCTGCATATTTTGCCGCTCTTTGGGCCATTTCGTTCCCCAGTGGAGTTCTGCCTTGTTTACCTGTGTGGGTGGTGCATTTTTTTATTGCCACTTCTACTGGTACTTTTAGGGCCTCAATCAATTGTTTGAGCAGTTCTGCATGTCGTATGAGGAACCCATCTCTTGTTCTGAATCCTCTTCTTTCCCATCGTGCCAATTCTGAATGTATTGTTGATGTGACGTAGGCAGAGTCGAAAAAGATGTTAGCTGTCTGTCCTTCCATCATGTTTGGTGCTATTATCATTGGCACTAGTTCTGTTGCTTGTGGTCAATAGTGTGAGATTAGTCACTGTTGGTATGCTATTTATATAGCACACCACTGCCACAACAGTCTGTCTCCTTCCTGTCTGTCGGTCGATACTCAATGATCCATCAATATAAACAATCTCTGCTCCTGCTATTTCTACTTTTGTACCTGTATGTTCTATTCCATCCTGACCATGTGTGCTGCACAATCATGTATGTAGTCCCCATCCTGTACAGGTTCTGCTAGGTACATAGATGGGTTAACCACTTATCACCTTACCACCTCTATGGCTGGGTTTGTCAGTATTACCCTGTAACCTGATGCCCTTTGTGTTGTCAATGTGATTTTTGGATTTCTCGAGGATGGAAAATAGCAAGTGCTCCTCATACAGTATTACGGGGTACCCCATGGTGATAGCCGCTGCCTTTTCTTTTGCAAATGCTGCAACTGCAAGCCCTTATTCACAAGGGAAGTGCCCCTGCATTGTTGGGTCGATAATACCACTGTAATAAGCTAGTGGCTGATGTCCCTGTGGCTTCTTCTGCCTGAGGACAGCCATCATCACTGAGTCATCTGAGTGTGAGAACAGATATAAGTTTTCTCTGTAGTTTGCGGTAGCCAGCGCTGGTGTGTGCACCATTGTGTCTTGTAGCTCTGTAAAACTCTCCTTCATTTTAGATGTCCACTTTAGTTCCCTCTTCTCATTTTTTGCTTCTGTAAGGCCTTGCAATTGGGGTTTGGTAAATGTGGATTAATTAAACACTAATGCCCTGCAGTAATTGCGTAATCCCAGAAACGTTAGTATTTTCTTCACTTTACATAGACGGGCTGTTGAGTGAATGGCCTGTACCCTCTCTGGGGTTATCCTGTGCCCATCTATTGATATTATGTGTCCCAAGTACACAGCCTCTTCCAGGCAATACTGAAATTTCGTTTTTGTCCAACTTGTATCTTTTTTTCTGCTTGTGGTGTCAAAATGTGTACTGAATCTGTGATACACACTTCTTCTGTCTCACCACATACCAACAAATCGTTGACATATTGAATCACTGTGCTTGGCGTTTGTATCCTTGCATTATCCTTGGGCCAAACAAGTTTGCTCATATCTGGTTCCGCCATACATGAACATGGTCAGGTATCTTGAGTATGGGTGCAAGGGTTTGGAAAAGAATACGTTCTTCAAGTCAATTACTGTGAAGTACTTCACCTTCATTGGTATATTGCACAATACTGTGGTGGGATTTGGGACTACAGGAAAGTCTGCTTGAACCACATCATTCAGTGGGCACTAATCCTGGCTAAAATGCCATGATCCACATTTGGATTTCTTTTTCGGGTACATCGCTGTGTTGCATGGTGACGTGGATGTCTGGATAATGCCAGCTGCCATAATGCGTGTAAAGTGGAGTATATCCCTCTGTCTGCTTCTCTGTACAAGGGGTATTGCCTTGCTTGGGGCAATAGTGCCCCCTCCTTCAATTTTATATTCACTGCCCCAACCCTTTTTGTACCGCTGAATCGTGGGGTCCCTTAGTCCATAACTTCCTTGGTACTTTTATGAGATCTTCCTCAGTGTGTCTTTTCTCTCTTTTCACTACCTGTGTTAGAATTGGTACCCGTTTCTCCATTATTTGAACTGGGCAAGGTATTTGTATCTGGAATACCATTCTCTTCTTCCTCTTCCTTATCTGAGAACAACTGTTCATCTGATGCTCCTGTAATTGTCAGTGTAGGGTCAATGCATAAGACTGTACACCGTTGCATGTTGTCTTTGTCCGTCCCACACAGTATCACCATGTCTTTGTGTATCACTACTTCTTCTGGGTGTAATACTACTGTTATTCCCTTCAAGCCATCCTTCTGGCACTGTGGTCTGAACAAGAATTCTGAAACCATTCGGAACACCTTCCCCTGTATTTCTAGGAATCACTGTTGCAGGATCTCAACCCTGTACAGGAACAGGTTTGGATACAATGGCTGTGCTTGCAGGGTGCTTTGAGCATGTGCTGCCAGGAGGAGGGCTGCCACGCAGGCATAGTAAATGCAAGGTGGGGTGCACACCATCCCATTCTCTTTGAATGATATAGTGGCATTTAGTTTGCTGAGCAAATCTCTCCCTAGGATATTGATAGGTGTGTCTTTGGAATATAGCAATGATGCTACGAGGTGTTGTGTTCCTATTGTCAGTGGTAAATCTTTTGTAACAGGAACCGTGAACAGCACCCCAGAGAAGCCCTACATATCCATCACCTTTTTGGGTAATGACAACTCCCCATCCCTGATTCAGGATTTAGTTGCTCCTATCTCTATGAGAAAGGAGGATTCTCTTTGTCCTTTTTTCACTGCCTGCTCGGGTTCCTCTTCAGGGTCGTCAATTACTGCTAGGACTGGACAGACTTGGGCTTTCTGTGGGCCCCCCTATCGCTGTGTGTTATTTGGTAGGAAAGGGATATGCGTTCCTCCAACAACGCTTACCCCAGTATAATGGGGCACCATGTTTTGTCCCAATACCACAGTGGTTCCTGATGTCACTTTTGGTGGTTGTGTCACAGTAGGGGCTGCTATTACACCATTGGCTGTACCCCCTTGTATTGGCATCCCTCCCTGCTGCAAGGATGCCTGTGCTTGTTGTGACTACAGTGGGAGAAGCTGCATCTGTTGCAACTGGGGTTGTACTGTACTGATCCCTTGTTGCTGTGCCGCTTGGATCGCCTCTGCCTGAGTCTGTTGCACGAATGGGCAAGTGCATGCCAGGTGTCCCATATTCTGACATATGTAAAACGGTCCAAAGACTCTATACCCAGGTCTTCTACGCCCACCTCTTTCTCTCTGTGCGTACCCTCTTCCCACAGAAAAGAATCCCTCATGCATAAAATTCCTCTGTGGTAGCATTCCCCATTGTGGTGTGTATTCTGGATGCATGTAACCTCCCTGTTGCAGTATATTCCCCACTGAAAATCCTCCCTGTGGTGCTGAGGCTACTGCCGCAGCATTTGGTACGAGCATTGCCCCTTCCATTGTATACGTTGCCAATTTCTTTTGCGCCAGTGTATTTTCTGCCTTGGCAGCATTTTTTGCTGCCTGTCTCTCCCTTTCCTGTTTTCGTTTACAATAGTGTACTATTGTTACCTGTATTTCAGGCCAGCCTTAGTTCCAATGCCCACTATTTTATCTAGAGGCACCTGTATTTCTGTCAGAAACTATTTAACAATGTGATAGAACAGATGTATGTATTCATCCAAGACCATTGTGTCTCTTCTGCTCATAGGTCTTGTACTCGCTTTATATAGTCTGCCGGATCATCATTGCCTTTCATTTTTTGGGCCATTATGGCCCCAGCTTATAACGGTCTGGTTACATACTCCTGAGGACCTACCAAATGTGAGCTCAGCAGTATTAAATGGTGCCCCATCATGAGCGATTGTACTTAATTGTACTACTTTGTAACCAGCCTGGTTCCATATTTTGTCTGCCAACTCTCCTGTGTTTGCAGCAAATAAACTTTTCAAATCCCCAATTGCTAATGTCACCCCCACCATCCTTTTCTTGAGTGCCTGTATCCATTTACTGGCCCCAGCCCTGAGGGAGGGCAGGCATGATATTAGGTTGTCTCAGTCCATTGTTGCCATGGTGCATAATGCATGACCCCTTTCCCTTTCTGCAGCAATGGCATTACTTGTGTTTTGGGGCCTATCCCTCCCCCTTTAGTAGCCTGCATTAATCCCATTTTCCCCTTTCCCAACCTACTGCGGAGGGAGGTGGACCAGTCCCTGTCACTCCTGTCACTGTCCTTTCACTTTCACTCTTTCCTCCCTCTCCTTCCTTTATTTGGTGTCCATTCGTCATTATCCCCATTGCTCCACTTTTCCCCCAACAGTCCTTCATCTGAGGATGCATCATCCTCGTCTCCTCCCTCAGCTTCTTTCTCATTTCCCTCTTCCGCCTCGTCGTCGAGTTTACATTTTATTCTCCCTGATAATCAATCCCCCTTGTTTCCCTTCCTTTGCCTCACAACTTCCTCTATCACCCATTTGGCCTCATTAAATACTACATACATCTGTTGGCACATATTCTTTTCTATGTCTGCTAGATGTTTCCATTCTCCCTTTGTGCACATTTCTTCCCTTTGGGTTTCCCTGTCTTTCTCTCCAGTCATTTTCCCGTGATCTCCCCCTGTGGTTACTCGCTGGGGGTTGGTTTATTCCGCTGTGGGTCTTAATGTGGCATATAGCCCAGAGGGTGGGGGCGGACAGCTCAGTTCGCTCCCTCCCTCAGTCTCTTTTTTTTCCCCCTTTTGTTTCTTCATATAGCTTCCAGAGCCCCAATATGTTATGTCTGCTCTTCAACTTGGAGCCCTTGTACTTTGTCAATAGATATGAGAACGTATTTGCTATTATTTTGCTGTGTCAAATGTACCTTCCCCCAGCCATGCACAGAAACACCCATTGAAAATTGTACTTTAATAATTTCTCGCAGTATTGCACCATTTTAGACATGTGATCCAGGGAGCTGCCCATGCAAGCCATTATTTCCCAACCTCCCCTGCTTTTGATCCTGTCTATTCTTGTGTTCCCAATATGCACACGCTCACTCCAACTTACCCCAAATTCAACATACACGCTTGCTCTCTCCACAGGCCTGCCAAGGCATTTCCACTCATCACACTGGCCATTCCTCAGGCCCAATCACTTCACTCAGTGTTAGTATCAAACAGCCCTCTCCACTGGCTCACCGTTCCCTAAGTTAAGGTAAATGTGGACTGTGCCTCCTCTGTACCATCTGCAAACGCCCACCACTACAAATGCCAAGCGTCCTATTTACATGAGGTACCTCCTGGTGTTTACCCTTCCACCATGAGTCTAAACCATGAGATAATACTAACTATTGCACGTGTGTCCCTCTTTCTACCCCCAACAAAGAGCAAAACCTCAATAACACAACTCTTCCCCAATGACGCAACTATACAAATGCTGGTACTATGGCAAACTCCCATTTTATGAGGTACACCACGCACTATGCGCCTCTCCTACTCTAATGCAGGTGTGCTCACACCTGTATCCACTCCCTATTGGGTTGCACACACTAATCTCTACACTACTACAGCCAATCTTCCTCACTCCTTGAGTATGCCTCCTAGACACCATAAACATCTTTCCCTCCCCCTCTCGTGGGCATGCACCACTATGCAGCACGTTATAGCATGGTTATACTCACGTCCTAGAGACCCTTGAGTCCATCCTGTCAGTACCAGGCCTCCAACACAGGCTCACCCTCTCACTGGGGCGGTGTGCTTGGGACCAGGCAGACCTTTATGAACCCTGCGTCTGCTGGGCTTCCTCTGTGATGCACATTGGGCAGGTCTGTGGTCGTTGGACCCGCGCCTCCCGGGAGAGCGGCCTGGAATCCCTCGACTACTAAATAAGGAGCACACAACGGGCAAGAAGTAACACGGTTTATTACAGTTGGGCAAGCACATATAAAGCAGAACAGTGGAATAGATTTGATTGATGAGAGCTGACATCTGAATCCTCTGCGGACATTCGTTTTATACCATAAAACACACTGATTGGAACTCATTGAAACAATTGCAATTTGGTATGTTCACATTTTTGCTGTTTCCCAGAAATGTCATTGGCTAGTCTACGTCATATCCTTAGTGCTAAACGTATGTTAGTGAAATAAAGTTGGAGCAAATAGTTTCAAAATATCCCAACACATCACCTCCCCATGTGGCGCCACATCGATTCTGAGCCCACCCAGATACAAATTAGCAATTAGTATAACAACATTTGTGCTGACCACCAGAACTTTAATACACTGCCATTGGTCAGCACCATTGAGAACGGGACACGAGACACCCTGCCTCTGGTGGGAAATGAGACATTCACACGACACCTGCTTGATGATGACCGTCGCAACCCTGTCATGGATACTCTGAAGATTGGCAACTGACATACCAACTGATTGCACCTCCCAGGAATACCACTTTGTCACATGTCCCTTTCCCATAGCCAACTGCTGATGGGCACAGGTGGACATGTGACTGGTACACTGGCTCAGATCCATTTCCCTTCCACCCTGTGTGACTGCTGTATTGGCTGACCACTCTGTAATTACATCACCCAGTGTTGTTCTAGCTGCTTCGATTGGTCTGTGATGAGCAGCTTGTGTCCCCTAGAATGCTGGTCATGTGTTTCGAATTGGGTTTTCCTGGGTTTGGCGCGCCCTCAGGGTTTCCCCACCAAATGTGGTTACCAAAGATATTGTTTTTTCCCAATCTTGTGCTATTTATATAAAAATCCCTTGGGCTGACAGAATTTGTGATGCATCTCTACCCTTGCCCTTGCCAGTGAGGTATTCTTTTACAGGGTAACTGTGGCTTTGTGTACTTTTGGTATTTCCCCCTAGCAGATGCCCCATCTCACCCTTCCTTACTCTTGAAGGTGGTAGGTGCATCCCCCTATCTGGCCCTGAATGTGCACCTTTAGTACAGAACAATGAACATAGCACTATGGCAGAACTATGGTGCAAAGAGCCATATAGCAGGGGTTAGCATTGCAGACTGCTAAGAATCTGAACAATATATAATTTATACTTGTTACAGCATGGCACCTATCCACATGCCAAATGTCTGGTTTGTAGCATGTTGGGAAGTATGCCGAACATTTCAAACAGGCACACACACCCAAACATTGCAGACCGCATAAAAATAGATAAACAGGGAAACTTTATTTTATACTTTTTTACCTTGTCTACACCATGGAACCTACCCACATGGCAAATTTCAGGTTTGTACCATGTTGGGAAGTATGCTGAACATTTCGAACAGACACACACACACACATTTTCACAAATGTCTCTTTTATATATAGAGATATGCTCAATTTAGGGAAACTGAGACAATAGGGATTGTTTGTGCACATTAGCTTACTGCCAAAAGGGAGCATGGAGGTTGTCATTCAGGTTAAGTGTACATCAAAAAGCATTGTCCATGCCACATGTTCTGTATTTCAAATGTTGAGAATAAGCCTTTTATGAAATCTCTGCTTTTTAATAAAATTAATGTGCCCTCTAAATGACCAAGCGTTTGCCTAGGCTTGTTTGTAGTGGTTATCCGCCTCACCCTTACTCCTTTTATCGATTTCAGATATTAATAACCTTTCACAGCCATGTCAACTTTCAGTGGAAAGCCATGTTATAACAATTCCAAGATATATAAGTGTACACCACTAAGCTACCCATTTCCTTGACCACAGCATGAACAGTTGATTCATACATGCTTCACATGTGAAATACTCTTCTACAATCCTATCTGACTTTTCAAAAAGGGACCAGTCTTCCTGTACCAGTTAACCTTTTACAATGGATCTCATTTCACTGAACTCAGAATGTTTAATGTCTCAGTCCCACCTACTAGACTTTAACATGTGGACTGTAGTTTACAGATTGCAGCAGCATGTACATTAGCCAAGCAAATATTGGTGATGTAGCGGAGCAAACCACCAAACTGTCTTAAGGCAGAGTTGGAGGAGCTATGCTGTCAGTAGAATGGCATCTTTCCCTCCCATTAGCCACCCTATCCACCCCCCTCCCCCTGTCCAAAAGTACCCTCAACACCTTGATTATAATGCACCCTTGAAGGGCATGTTTTTAAAATTGTTTTGAAAATATAAGACTAAAACATAAATACATTAAAAATATATATATATAATGGCCAAGGGATAGTTTTTCTAGTTTGCCTGGATGTTTCAGATGAACAGCCACAAACATTCAGGGACCGGGGTTTAGGGGGAGGGGTTTGCTGCGTGGATCCTAAGAGCACCAGGGAAAAAGCGTTTGCCCATCTCTAGCAGCTAATATTTTCATTTGGATGAGAAGTTGAATAATGAAAAGGGTCCCAAATTATCCTACACCATAGCAAGTCAATCCAATTTAAGGCATTAACATCAACATGCATGCCTACAAGGTATCTGCATTTTTTCCAAGAACAGAGATGTCAGTTTCAATAAGAAATCACTTACAATAACACATGTACAGATGGCGGAAGCATTCCCATGAAGAGTACCTGTACCACAGCATAAAGAAGAGCACAGGCAGCGAGACAGTTTGTGAGGGTGTAAAAAGGTGAGCAATATTACAGCGAGTAAGGAATGACAAGAAAAGATCTCTCTCTCTCTCACTCTCTCTCATATATATATATAATATATATATATATATATATATATATATATATATATATATATATATATATATATATATATATATATATATATATATATATATATTTTTTTTTTTTTTTTTTGCTTTTTTTCAAAAGAACTGGCTGAACGTCAGTTATCCGAGGAGCACTCTCCTTCTTACCAGAATTAAATAATCAGTTCCGTGACAAGCAAATCCATAATAGCAAAAAACAATAGATGGGTATCCTCTACTTCGCTGACTGCGAGGAAGCAAAATCATGGTAAACAGAAATCAAGTCAGCGGAAAATGTATAAACTCACTTTAAGAACCTAGTCTCACCATTATGGAAATGGACACAGCACTGCTGGTCGTAGAACCGATCACCATACATCAATCAATATATCATAAAAAATAACATGTTTATGAAGTTTTTTTATATACATTTATTTCAATATATTAAAAAACAGAATTAAATAGCCAAAAACTTGTGCAATGCATAAGGTTAGGTCATATGGTTTAAGAGTTAAAGTGCATACTGTGGTAGAGTGCCAATGTCAATTGTAAACCTCAAAGGGATATCGACAGAAAGTATATCAATCTAAATAGATTCCCAAACGCAGAACACAAGGGTAACTGGGGGGTATCTCCGAGTGAGTGAAGGGGATCACTCAATCGGGGAAGCCCACAGAAACTCTAAAGGAGTTCTAATGTGCAAACAGCAAAACTATGTTAATGGCACATGCTGAACAATGCAGCGAAACAAGGTGGAATCATTGTCATAATCATCACATAGCATCCCTAACTTGTACTTTTATATGTATGTCCTTTAGATGTGTTTTTACTCTGGTATTGAGTTTTTTTATAATTGGTCCTCTAATTTGATGATTATGACAATGATTTCACCTTGTTTCGCTGCATTGTTCAGCATGTGCCATTAACATAGTTTTGCTGTTTGCACATTAGAACTCCTTTAGAGTTTTCAACTTCAGTTCAGTGTAGAAATCTATTTCTACTCTTAAACTGAGTACATCCCCGGTTTTTCTTCAATGTCTCTAGTCTGCAGTAAAATCCATTCACAATAACCAGAATAAAACATACATGGTGACTAATATAAAAAGAGGGGGTGCATAAAAACCCCAAAACACAACAACATATTATCAAAAAGTGCAGTTAAAAATACACAACAATAATGGATTTTCACTTTTAAAACCCAATTATGAAAACACTTTATATCAGTCAGTCCTTATTGGTAAGAAGTGCCAGTTTTTTTTGTGTATGATAATGCTTATACTAGTGCCCTAAAAAAGTATATAGTTCTTCGTCTATGTTGTGGCCTTGCGGTTGTTTTGTTTCGAAGTCCAAGATACAACGGGTCTCTTGTTGTCAGAGCTTTTTTTCTCGATCTCCCCCTCTCGGGCCATTTTCGATTGCATGGATACCAAAGAAAGCAAAACTGTCCATATTGCTTTTATGGCATTCAGTGAAATGTTTTGCCATCGGATAGTTGGCATCTTTGTTTTGTATGGCTTTCACATGTTGTTGTACCCTTATTTTTAATTTGCATTTGGTGCTGCCCACATACCACTTTTTACATTTGCACATCAGAATGTATACTACATATTCAGTATCACACGTGATTTTTTCATTGATATATTCAGTTGATCTTGTTATTGGATGCTCAAAGGTGGTGCAGTTCTTTGCAAATTTACACATATTGCATCTTGTGCATTTGTTGAAACCTTTCTTCCGATTGGTCAACCAGGCACTCGTGTCATTGGCTACTTCGTTATCCATGAAACTGTGGACCAATTTATCCTTGATTGAAGTATTTCTTCTGTAACTGATGTCTGGATGTTTTTTCAGCAGGCCTCCTATGTCCTTATCGATTGTTAAAACTTTCCAATGTCTCTGTAACACACGTTTCACTTCTGTGGTTTGGCTATCATACGTGAGTATGAGGCGTACTTCCTCGTTCTCATTATTCATAGCTTTTTCTTTGTCTGCCAAGAGGATTTGTCTATCATAACTTCTGGCTTTTAAATATGCTCTTTCAATGACTTTTTTAGGGTAACACTGTTGTCAAAATCCTCTTGCTGTGATTTTGCTTTCTGCATCGTATGTGTCTAAAGTTGTGCTGTTCCTTCTTAACCTTATGAATTCAATATGTGGCACACTCCAGATCAAACTCTTAGGATGCCCGCTTTTAGTGTATAGTGGCAAATTTGATCCTGTGGGTTTTCTGTGTAATCCACACATAAGATTTTGATCCACTATTCTTAAATTAACATCCAAGAAAGTTATGAACGAATAACTGTGTGTTTCCGTGAATCTTAAGTTGTTCTCATTTTGGTTCAGATGCTTTACAAAATCATACCAACCAACCTCTGTCCCTTTCCAAATTACAAATAAGTCATCTATATATCGAAGCCAGATAACCACATTTTCAGTAAAATCACGATTCTGTTCTGTCCATACTTCTGTAGCTTCCCAGGCCCCCATAATCAAATTGGCATAGGATGGGGCAAATTTTGTCCCCATAGCTGTGCCCTGTATTTGCCTGAGACATTCTTCATTGAAAACAAAGATGTTGTTAGTGAGGCAGAGATCAATCATAGCTACAATCATTTGCGTGTGTTCCAGATAGTTGAGGGGCCTGGTGTTTAGATATCTTTCACAGGCTTTTTTACCATAATTATGTTCAATTGACGTGTATAAGGACACCACGTCCATGGTTGCCATCATGAAGTTGGATTCCCAGGGTATATTGTTAATTCGCAATAGAAAATCCTTTGTGTCTTTGAGTTAGGAAGGTAATGAGGAGACTAAGGGCAGAAGAGTTTCATCTATGAATTTTGACATGTTCTCCAACACTGACCTTACTAGGGAAACGATCGGTCTTCCCGGTATTTTTTTGCTGTTCTTATGTATTTTCGGAAGAAAATATATGGTTGGTGTGATGGAGTCGGTCGTTCGTAGAAATTTGCAATTTTCCTCAGTTAGTATGCCTTTCTGTTCCCAACCTGCTACAAATTTGTTTACCTTCTCTTCTAATGCTTTTGTTGGATTTTTTCCACATTTTTCGTAGTATTTTTTATCATTTAACTGTTTGTATTCCTCTTTGACATAATTTTCCCAAGTCATTAGGACAATGTTTCGTCCTTTATCTGAGGGCTTAATCACACAGTTTGTCAGGTTGCACAGTTCATTGAGGGCCATTCTGTCCTTCATGGTCAAATTGCTTCTCTCTTTGTATCTTTTGTTTCATTTGAGCTTTTTTAAGTCCTCAATTACCAGTGTTTGGAATGCTTCTATGTTGTTGGCGGTGTTAACCATTGGATTGAACTTTGATTTCTGTTTCAGTTTGCTTTTGACTGTCCAATCTGTTCTAATGTCCAACTCTTGAAAGTCAATTGATTCCATCTTTTGACCATCATTGACTGTTCGGCCTTTTTGGAGCACAACTAAGTTATATATATATATATACATATATATATATATATATATATATATATATATATTTATATATATATATATATATATATATATATATATATATATATATATATATATATATATATATCCATTCTTGTCTGGGCTTCTCCTGCCTCTCTGTCTCTTATTTATATCCCTACCTCCTTCACTTCCTTGATGTTCCTTCACTTCCTTCTAAATCCTTGTCCTTCTTCTCCTCTTTGTTCCACCATTCCTCCTCTCTACATATTTCTACCACATCTTCCTTTACCTCCTTTATGTTCCACCATTCTTACTCATTACTGACTTCTACCACCTCCTCCTTTCCCTTCCAGATATTTCTTCACTACTCCACCTCTGACAGCACATTTTCTACCAAATCTCTTCCCTCCATTCCATCTCCTGCTCTTTTCATTTCATCTCTCAATCTAACTCTTTTATTCTACTCAACTACTGAGGTCTTTATTCTCCCAACCTGCTTTTTTTTCTTAATTCCCCATCTTGGAACCATCTCTTTCCCGAAAAACCTAGTCATTCCCTGCAACCTCCATCCTCCTTAACTCGTCTTCTGGGACTCTCTTCCAGTCTCCTGTCCCCTGCTCTCCCCTGGCTCCATGGCCTCTCTTTCAGTTTCCTGGCTCCACTTCCAGCTACTTTTCAAGCTCATTCTGTTCACCTCCCCAAACAGCTCTTCCTTCTAACTACCATCAGCACTCTTGCACAGGCCATAACTTTTATAGTGTGTTGGCCATGTCTTAGAGACTCTCTCTGGCATGAGGGTACTCAGAAGCTGTAGCTGGGCTGAGGTCTCGCTGTCGATCTCAACCCCTGTGGTTGGTTTACATCCTTGATATGAGACTTCAGATTTGTTTGTTCCTCCCATAAGCTGTTTCTCTCCCTTGTGCTCACACCCTGACCCTAATATAAGAGTTAAGGCCTTGAATGATGACTGGATGACTGCCTCCCAGTTTTAGGGCCTCACACGGATGGTGGTGGACCAAGGTACTATTAGCACCTTGGTCAATGCCGGTAAAATACCGGCACCACCTTGGTGGAAAGGGGAATTACCGCCCTATTCCAAGGTTGGCGGGGCGGTAATTCCCCTTTCCCCCATTGCCCTTCACCATTCCCATTTTTGCCCCATAGGGCTCTATGGGAATGGGGAAGGCGCTAATTACGGTGCCGCAAATTGCGGTACCATAATTAGCTCTCTGGTCCCTTTGCGGGTTGGTTTTTAACGCCTGCAAAAAACAGGTGTTAAATTCACCAACCCGCAAAGGGACCTCGTAGTAAGGCGGTAAGGGTTTACCGGTACCGGTACCGGTAAACCCTTACCGCCTACCGTGTAATGAGGCCCTTACTGTCCTATTTCAGATCCCTCCTTTTATATTAGATTCCTGCACCTGTGTGACGAAAGCAAAGTGCAGAGTCATTGTCAGTTTCATTGAGCCACCATTCCTTGATTCCCTAGGCGCTGTGACATCCAGTTCCATTGGCAACCCTGCTGTCCACAAGCAATGTCAGGCTGGTGACTTTTCCACATTAGACAATTCTGACTGCAAGTGGATGAGTTTCCTCATTTATGATCTTGCGGTTCTAACTCCTCCCTGATCTTAATTGGATCCTTGTATTGTATTGTGGATTCAACTCAAAAGCCTTCATACTTAGCTAGAAAGCTAGCTATCTCCAGAGAGCAGTGAAATTCCAGAAGACAACACTGTGACATTTGAATCTAAAAATACAAGAAGAAGATCAGGAAACATGCATTTTCCTGTACCATGTCGACACTATTGAAACACATCCCACCAGAAATCTAGAGGTCTCAAACCGCCATACAATTCAGAAAACGATTAAAAGCATTTTTGTTCAAGAAATACCACACTGAATATAATGAACCACAGAGCATCTAAGGCTATGCCCCGCCATCTAATATCTTTTACACCACTGTATCCAGGACTGCATTGCTTCCCATTTATGTTTGCACATTAGAAACACAATATTACTGGGCGTGCGCTAGCGGACCTGTGGTTATGGTTAAGTTACTCAACCCATAGGAAGAGCACTTTTAGGGTGGCTTATAACATTGCCCCCCCTGCAACAATCCTCACAGTACTTTGCAAAACAAGTATATGGCCCTGTCAGATTGATTCTGCAAAGTTTGGTGAGGTTTGGTCAAGGGGGCCACAGTCCCAAAATGTGTGGTTTTTCCCATAGATGAAATGGAAAAAAGGTTTTGCTCACACCTACAGCCATACCGCTGGATGGATTTTCACCAAATTTGCATGGTACCAAAAGCATGCTTTAGTAAATTCGGTGTAAATCCGTCCAGTATTTATTTTTAAAATTACCAAAAAGTAGGTAAAAGAAATTAGCGATATCTGGATTCGGTCTGTGCACTCACTTCCCTGTTTGGTCCGCAGACGGGCCGCCGATTGGCCCAGAGTCTGACGTGAGGTCAGCGGACATCGGGCATTCCCGCTGGTTGGTCAATTTTTGGAAACGCCCACCATGTTGGATTTGTGGACAGCTGCCATTGTCCGTGGACATCGGAGTAAAAACATATTAAAAATTCAACATTACACTTGTCAAACTTATCAAACAATCTCTGTGGAGGTGAGGGGTGATGAGGATGGGATATGGCCTTAAAAAGCCAAAAAACTAGCGTGTTTCTTCTTGTGATGCAGTTCGTAAAGTCCGCAATGATGTCAGATGTTCACAGACTTCGACGAACGCAGAAACAGTGGAAAAAGTTGCAAAAAGTGTATAGAAGCGTTACAAATGATGCTAGAAGGTGGGGAATGGCAGAGGTTGTCTCGGGAGGATAGCTCAGTGGAAACGTGCTTGCATTAGAAGCAAAACAACACAGAGCAACATAGGTTTGATCCCCGGGTCCCCGCTTAGAAACCTCTGGGTATTACGCACGTTATAAATAACTAATCATATCATATTATAAGGTGAAACTTTGTAAATTGGACAAAAAGATTGCCATAGTGGGACAAGTATGATATTAGTAAGTTGGAGGAAATTAGCATGCACTGGTAAAAACCAATGAAATTCACTGAACAAAGTTTGTGACGTCCTGGGAGGATAGCTCAGCGGCAACCTGTTTGCCTTGGAAGTAAGATGTCACGAAGCAACACAGGTTTGATTCCTGGGTCCGTGCTTAGAAACCTCTGGGTATTTAAGCATGTTATAAATACACAACTAAGACAAAAACAATTATGTAACTAAAAAAACAATTCCTGTAACAGCGGCTCGTGTGAGCACTTTAAAAAAAGTCAAATAAATAAATAAAATTATGGTTAAGTTGCACCAATAAAACCCTATGAAATTCACTGAATAAACTTTGTAAAGGGACTTTATGGTTAAATTGCACTAATAAAAACCTATGAATTTCAATGAAAAAACTTTGTTAAAGGTACGTTATGGTTAAGTTGCACTAATAAAAAACATAACTCGCGCCACCACCGTGCACTGCTAAGACTAACGCCCAGTACATCAAAGATGACATCACAAATGTCTTTCTATGGACGTCATTTCCATCCAAGCAACTTTGGGAACAACTATGAATCCGAATATAACATAAAGACAAGACTTTCTCCTAACTATGATACAAATATCTCAAAATATGAATAGAACCTGGAATACTCTACCCAAAAACCTGAGTATCAGAATGTTTTGTTATGTATCTGTGACCGGGAAACTTACTATGTAGAATGTTGATTACGGTTATTAAATAAAATAACAATACATATAACCAAATGGAAAAGGAGCTTGATTCATAATTTAAAAAGTTGCACACAGAAAGAGGTTACCTATCTTTCATTTTAAGTTCTAAGTATGAGAATTAGCACATTGGATGCCATAGTAGCCCGTTACATACAGGGGAAGTACACATCTGAACATAGACTTAGCGCAATCCCGGGACTATGGATGTACCTCCAATAATCATCAAAGAAGGTATGTTTGACCGGTTCAGTGCCGGGATAAACTGTGCTTTTTAAAGCTCTAGAGAAGTTGTCCAACAAGGCCAAAATCCGATATATATGTGGTATGCATAGGACATTTTGAAAAGAAGGCAAACAGAGTAGAGGGTAGATGTGACAAGAGAAGATGAAGGAAGCTGAGGTTTCAGGATTTAACCCAATGCAGTATAAACATCTTTAAGATCCATGTACTATGGAGAACATCAGGTAAAGAGAAAAAAGATAGAAACATATATTATAAATTATCACAAACCATATAATGAATCAAGTCTGAAGTCAAGATTAATGTTTTGTTATATTAACTGATTTTTATACTGTACCCATCATCACTGCTGTGGCCCTACGTTGCCAAACCACGTCCAAGAAGAGACACATTGCGACCATGCAGCGTGTCTACAGAGCTTAGTCTGTGGCTCATAAGGAAGAGGTTTATGGAGGAGGAGGTAACACACAAAGAAGATGGTAAGGGAGTGCATTTTTAATAGAGGGGATGCATGTTTCTTGGCTTTGATTAATAAACGATCAGTGCAATCTACAGTTTCACAAGCTTCCAGCTTGTTTTGAGGCAAGGTTTTAATGTGATGGTGATATCTAGACCATGCAATGCCTCTTATGTCAACACACTGCCATCTTATGCCAAGTAATGCTTCATAATCTAAGTGTAGTCATTTTATGTAAGGTACAGCCTTACATAGCAAGGTGGCAAGTGCAATAATATTATGCATGCAACCTCAAATGCCCAAGTTCTGCCTTCTCATGCCAAGTAAATCCTTAGAATTATACAATAGAGTGTTCCTGCTCAAATTTTCCATGGAAACAGTTTATTTTTTAATGAAAGAATATGTAATAATAATAATATTCAAAGAATACAAGTTAAACAAAACTAACACAAAAAACGAATATTTTAAAGACATAGGGCCTCATTACACGGTAGGCGGTAAGGGTTTAAAGTAAAGGGTAAAAGTAAAACATGGACAGATTTGCAGCAAACACATGTAAGGAGCATGAGCAAGGACCTGAAAGCATGGTTTTGCAAATGTGCCTGTGTTTTACTTTTTGAAAAGTATCATAATGTCGGTACAAACAATAGTGATATACCTTTGGTCACTGAGGTATAGCCTGTGGCCATGGGTGGTGGCCAGATTGTCTGGGGTATGGCCTAAGCCCATGACCCGGACAATCTGGCTACTTGCCATGACCGCGAGGGACCAGCAATGGGCTTAAAGTAGGCAGGGCTACCAGGAAGCGGCTATCGGGCAAAGCTTTTAAAAAATGGGATAGGTTTGAATAGGAAAAAAATGTACTTGTGCGTACAGGTTGAAGTACTGGATGGGATTACAGCAATATGCACATGGAGGATCAGCAAGAACTTAAAAGCATGGTTTTGCAAATATAGCATGTGTTTCTTTTTTTTTGTTCAAATGTGTAATATGTAAGTACACAACACAGTGATATAACATTGATGTCTGGGCAAAGCGTCTGGCCGTTAGCAAGGAGAAATGTGTACTGTAATTTGGTTATTGGGGCATGTGGCATGGCCAAAGCGGTAGGTTTGAATGGGAAACAATATTCTGCTTGCGGTTGAAGCCTGAAGTGGTTAACTAGATTACAACAAACTTGCGCGACGAGCATTAGCAAGCACCTGAAAGAATATTTTTAGAATTTGTACCCGGCGAGGGAGCAATCAGAATGAAAGAGCCATTCTGATTGGCCCTCGCTGAGTCATTACCAGGCCGGGAATACCTCCGTCAGGATTCCACGGTCTTTGGCCGCGGCGGGGGGTGTGGCTGCCCCTCAGCCAATGTGGAGGCTCGAAGCGGGGCCATCCCTGCTCCGAGCCTCCCTGCGGCTGAGAGGCTGCCTTTGCCCCCCGCTGGGGACTCGGGTTAGTCTTTTTATTTTTTATTCCCTTCCCTCCCTCCCATCCCACCCGCCCCCCCAATTTACCTTCTTGTTCCTGCGTCCCCGGCGGGGATGAGCGAAGCCTCCAGTCGTGTGGAGACTCGGAGCGGGGCCATCCCCGCTCCGCGCCTACACATTGCTGGAGACTTTCCCTTCGTCCTACGCCGGGGATGCACGTACATTTTTTTTTCTTCTTTTTTTTCTTCCCCCATCCCACTCCCGTCCTACAAACCCCACTTACCTTCTTTTTGATCCTTTTTCGGGAGCGGACGCGCTGGGAACACTGGTGTTCCCAGCGCGTCCGATCCCGATGTCCGCAATGAAAAGGGAAAACGGACTCAGTTTTCCCTTTCCCTTTCCATGGCAGCCATTTTCTTGGTTGTTTCTTTTTTTTTCTGTCCTGAAACGCTGCAGCATTTTGGAACAGAAAAAAATGCTTTTAGTGCCCCGGTCACGCACATAATGCGGGCCGGGGTACTAATAGCAATATGACCCTCGCGGCGGGGGCATTACCGACTCAGGTAATGCCCGGGTCCTTCGCTTCGCTCAGGCCTATAACTATGGGCCCTGGGACATTACCTGAGTCGGTAATGGAAAATGTGGCATGATCGAAGCCTATGCCCCATAGATTTGTATACTGGCCATGGCTACAAATCATGAACAATGGCCATTGGTTACATTATTAGGGTATAGTGGTCATTGAGCTAGGATGCAGTGTAGGTGCAGTGAATAGGAATTATTAATAACTTAAAAACAGTGATGTAACACCATGAAACATTTTCACTTATTAAAACCTATTAAATTGACAGAAAAAAAGTTCTCATGAGCACTTGCCATTTCGTACTGCCCCTTCTATGTATGCACTTCTCTCACTGCACAATGCATATGTGCATTTATAGGAGCATTATGTACAAGTAAGGAAAATGCAGATGCAAAAGATTTGTAGAAGATGGAAAGTGGCAGTTGGTTTGTGGAAGCTAAGTATGGTCATAGGGTTATATTTACAGTTTTTGGAAGTGATTGGTGGATGGATGTGTTTGAAAGCAGGCATTGACAGAGAGTTATAAAATATAAAATTACAAAGGGTAGATGGCTGCCCTGTGCGATGGTGTGCATGTGCTATCTGGGTCTTTTAATGATGCATGGCATGGAAAGGGGACTGTGGAGATCATGGATAGTTATAAAGGTTCTTCGATTATGGACCTTATTGTCTAGTAGAGAAAAGTATTTGGGACAGAAAACTGCTTCTGTCCTTTTATATTTTTCTCTAGTATACAATTGTCCATTAGCACCCTCGGTGGGGGAGCCAGCCAATCAGGTGGCTAGGAACACGGGCTTGAACCACTGGTAGATGCTGCATTCCAAACCACTGATGGCCGGCTCTCCCCACTGCCATCTTCCCCGAACCATCCGTCCCATTTTATTTTATTTTTACCACCCATCCCTCTATTTTCTTTTCCACCACCCATCCCCCTACTTACCTTATTTTGGCAGCAGTGGGTGCCGTTGCCTCTTTCTCTTCACCTCCTGCAGGCCACCATGAAAAGAGAAGAGTAGCACCCGACTTCCCTTTACATGGCAGCCATCTTGGAAAAGGATTCTCCTTCCTATAGCAGAACACCACACGTGTCCCGCCATAGGAAGGAAAATCCTTTTTTTTAGCATCCCAGGTTACCATTTTGGCAACCTGTGGTGCTAATGACCTTCATCCCCATTGCAGGGCAGGGGCTGAAACAGAGGATAACAGCCTGGATTACTTGTTATCCAATCTCGCTTCGCTTGGGTTGATGACTTTGGCTGCCAGGCCATTATCCTCGTTCCAGCCCCTGGAACGGGGGATGAACCCCGTATTATTTCCATTAGCACAACACAAAATGGTAATGGAAATGTAGCAGAATCTTATTGAATCTATCTACTTTATTGATAAATGTAAAGTGGATGGAGTCTATAAGATTATTTTTTTATTTCTATTTTTTAACTGTGAAAGGTGAAGTGAAGAGGCATCAACTACTAATATGGTGGGGCAGGTGGACAGTGGAAGATGTTGCGCGTGTGTTACATCTAAGGTATGGGGCAGTGTTTCTCATGCTCCTTGATTATAGATTCAAAAGCATTTCCAAATTGCAAAGTGGTGTGTTGTAGCATATACATAGTAATGTAGTCCATGACTGAGTACACTCAGTGCATTTTACTTTTGTAGGTTCCGCCTTTGTTACATTCCCAACAGTGGTAAAGAACTGCCACACCCATGATTCTCTCTTGGTTCTATAGGTAGTCAATTCCTGTACCTCATCTTCTTGGTCCTCTTCATTGTCTTTGGCAGTACTACGCTTTTTTTGTTGTGTTGGTCCCCCAGCTGGTGGTGGTGGTGGTGGTGACTCTTGGGCAGAAGGCATGGTGATAGCTGATGAAATTTTCGAAGATAAATAGTAGATTGCTAATATTCTTCCAAATATGTGCTCTGTGCTAAATTGTTAATGGATGATGAGTAAGAATCGGTGCAGGAGCTGTGCAAGGATACATTTTGAGCTTGAAAGTTCCTCGATCAGCAGGAAATGCTGTTCCAAACTTTTTGTGAAACACAGAGCCGTTCATAAAGAGCAGGTGCATTCGCAAACCCGTCATCATGCCGTGCGTGGTCACATGACACTGTCCAGAAAGTCTGTGATGGCGTCAGACTTTCGTGAACACGACAAACTCAGAAAAAGTTGCAAAAAGTGTATAGAAATGTAAAAAATTATGCTAGAAGGTGGGGAATGGCAGAGTTTTAAGGTGAAACTTTGTAAATTGGACCGAAATGTTGCTATATTCGGCTAAGTATGATATTGGTAAGTTGTAGGAAATTAAGGGTGCACTGGCAAAAAACTATGAACTGCATTGAAAAAAACGTTGTTAAAGGGACGTTATAGTTTAGTTGCACCAATACAAACCGATGCAATTTACTGAAAAACCTTTGTTAAACGGACATTTTGGTTAACATGCACTAATAAAAACCTATGAATTTCAATGAAAAAACTTTGTTAAAGTGACATTATGGTTGCAAGTGAAACCGAAAAACCTCAGAAATGTGCCAGGTATGGTAAGCTAACCAACCATAACTGGTGCCACCACCATGCACTGCTAAGACTAACAACCAGGACATGAAAGATGACAACACAAATGCAGCAGTGGCAACCTTTAAATTACACAAACTTGATCACACCCTTTCAGCACACCACATATGTATAGGAACATCTTAAATCAGATTAAATAAGTAGAGACCCAGAAGTAATAGGAAGGCAGATGTGTTTTCTCAGAACATGTAAAAGACAAAATAAACTTGGTGAACATTGTAAATTCGTGACCGGCATGACACATGAAAGCAATACTAAGGGACCAAAAACAAGTGAAAAACAAGCAACAGTGTTGGCTTTTCTATTAGCGTAGGATCTTCATTTTTCAGGCACTGCCATCATTTTATACCAGACCATAAAATGGCAACAGCTGGAAAATGTTGCTAATTCCTTGGCTTATTACAGCAATGCTTGCATAATGCCCATCTAGTGCCTATGCAAGAGCCAATACCGTTGGTTTTACCAATTCCTTTTTTTTACAGGATTAGTGCAAGTAACAGATGCAGTGACACACACACTTCTTATAAATCAAGAGACCGAATTCACACTTGGTTTAAACAGTTTTACTAATAAAGGAGCTATTATATAGCTGCAATTAAGCCACCATCTATCAGAAGGTTGTGAAGAAAGCAGAAGGCTCAGGGGATGGGTTTGAGGTGAGTTAGGGTGGGTAGTGGGTGGGATTGGCTGTAGGACATAGAATGGCCATGGGCGGTTATTGGGTATGTATATAGGCAAACAGCACCCTCGGGCTATTTGCCCCTCCTTACATCACAACTTTCTCCTCTATTCACTTCGCTTGACATTAGTTTCAGCTTATATGCAGGGCTTTCTGTGCCAACTTATAAAACGTAACAATCAGTAGAAAACAGGAAATGATCATACAAGTTTAAAACTAAACAGGGGTGATGACGGATTTTAGCATGATTACAGAGGACCTCACCCATTATTAATAAATGCCTCAACGTTCCTCTTTCATTTAAATAAAAATAATTTCTGACCGACCACAGTACTCATTAGTAGCCCTGCACAATTAGTCAATAGGTCTGCTGGAAAATGCATGGTTGTTAACAGAGCATCATCCTACACATGTTGTTTTCAGTACCTCAGTCCCTTGCACACTAATACCCTCAGAGCTATTCATATTCTTTGCTTCCCTTTGGGCCATATGTTCCCAACATATGTTGTCACACTGCTGTTCCCCAGTTCAAAGCATCTAACTCTTAACTTCAAATCCTTATACCTGTTCATGTTCATTACTGCTGGTTCACTATCCTGTAGCATGCAAAACGTATTGTTCCTTTCATTAAAGTGATGCATTATTTAGTGAAAAGAAAATATTTTATCCCTACCTCAATCAGCAATGTGAAAAGACGAGGTACGCCGGGTTTCTTTGACCAAAACAAAATGCCTTCAATGTAAGGATTCAGAGATGCAATTAAAACATTTATCGGGGAACTTGCTTCAGTCCCTTTTCTTCTGTCTACCCTCGAGCCTCTGCATGGTACTTTCAGCAGTATGGATGCTTCCTGGGTCCCGTTCGGTTAGTGCTTGTATGCCCAACGTAGTTCGCCTTCTTCCTCTCTCTCAAATCCACGGTTTGCCAGCAAGCAGTAGAATGATTACTGCTTAGTGCCTAAACATGGTTTTAGTTTATAGGGGATGTTGTTAGTAACGGCCAAACAGACTTGCCCGGGTAACCTGCCGCCCAGGTATTCTCCATAGCTCCACCCCCTCTTCTCTCAACATTGGTCCGTCATAGCCCTTCACCACCGATCCCAATTATGGACACCGATCAGGGATTTTTGAATTTTGGGCCCAATGAGCGGTAGAAAGGGGGGAGGACAATGATGCGGTGGACAGTGGTGTCAGAGCCCAGCAAGGAGGGCCGGGTTATGTCTGTGGCCTCAACTTGAATGCACGGTGGTGGGCTATTGTCGGCATGGAAGCCACGTCCGTTCTCAAATGCTTTGGGTTCCTCTGGACAAGCGTTGCCCCCCCCTGACCTGGGGCTCGAGTGGTAGTACAGGGACCCCTCTTTCTGGGTATGTTGTGCTCCAGATGTAGGCACACTGTTATATTCCTTCCTCGAGGGATCTAGTCATTTGGGCAGAGCGACACTTCTGGACAGATACTCTGCAACCAATTGGAATGTGACAGGTTTCTGCACAGTCCTGAATGAAAAAGGTTGCAGCATGAGGAATCCCCATAACACCCGGTGGTTGGAGCCCTTCTGCCTGGCCAACCACTGAAGAGGGGCATGATCAGTGAAGATGGTAAAGGTCCTTCCTCGGAGGTGTATGTCAATGCCTCCACTGCCCACTTAATAGCAAGGCACTTCTTAATCGTAGAGTATGGTAGTTCATGTGGCAACAGCTTCCAGCTAATGAAGGCAACTGGGTACAGGTCAGCTTCCGTACCTTGGGACAGGACAGCACCTAACCCGCCGTTGGAGGCATTAGTTTGCAGGAAATAGTGCTGTGAAAAATTCAGACAACACAGCACTGGGAGTGTGGAGATGACCGTCTTCAATCGTTGGAACGCTTGGATAGCAGGTTCATCATTGGGCAGGTCCCCAGAATGTGATGACTTGAGAGCATCGGTAAGGGGACAGCCAAGCTCGAGAACAAAGGTATAAAGCACCAGTAAAAACTAACAAAGCCTAGGCATGCCTGTATGCTTTTCTTACTGTAGGGTCAGGGAAGGCGTGAAACGGCTTTGACCTTGTCAACCTGGGGCTTGATCAGCCCAACTGCAACCACCCACATAACCGAGATAGCAAGTCTGACTGGCACCCAGGATGATCTTTTTGGGGTTTATACACAGTACATTGACATCCAGGGCTTTGACCACCTTCTTGAGATGTTCCAAGTGTTCTGCCCAGGGACGAGGGTATCCCACTCATTTGCTTAGGCAAGCTCGCAAAAGAGCTAAATTCCAACATCGGAATATTCTTCTGACCGAGCCCAATCGAGAAAAAGTCACCAATATACGAATAGTTTGTGCAATGACCTTTAATACACATCATCAAAAAATTAAGAAAATTATCACCAGTCATTGGCACCTTTTACAAATGAACATTCGTGACTTGCCTAGCCCTCTATATGCATTTAAAAAGGGCAATAATTAAAAAAAATGGCTCACTAAAGCAGATAGAGCGGCAATTGTGACCAAGCAAAACACACTCTCGAATCTTTGGGGCCATAAACCCATCACTGGCCATTTTCCATGTGGCTTTTGTAACCAATGTACATACACAACTGCTTGCACTTCTGTAACCATCAACTCTAGTGTGTGGCACCTTAATCAACACACTACATGTAACACCAAAAATGTTATTTATGTGAGAGTTTGCCCTTGCAACAAAACATATATTGGCAAAACAACAAGGCCAATTAAGATAAGGGTTGGAGAACACAAATCTAAAAATCATACTAAAACCATCACAGCCCCTCTAAGAGCACATTTTTTGGAGCATAACCACACTTGTGATGATTTGAAATGGTGGATATTAGAGAAAGTCTCTGGCGTTGATTCTAATAATATAGCCATGAGATTGGCCCATCGAGAGCAATGGTGGATGTACCACACAAATAGCTACGAATCTAGCCTAAATCGCCAAGAAGAATGGCTCCATTGTATTCCCTAATTTTTAGGTCAGTCTCTTTCTTTTCCTTTATCCATTTAGTCATCTCAATAAATTGGTTCATTTATGAATTTAATTTAAAGTGATAATCACATGTTGTTGCATTTGCATCTAGGGTAGGCCCCATGTTTTGGCTATTCAGGCGTGATTATTCAGGTTTCTTTATCAATACTTACATTTATGAAGTCAAAACTGCATGTTGTTGCATTTTATCTAATATTCTACTTGTTAGTTTAAGTAATCCATTGGTCACGGTATTTGAACATATTTTGTATACATACTTTATTCCCTGGAAGTTCAGTTTTTTCTACTTTACTTCGGGATACCTATTACATTTAAATATGTCCGCCTATTTGCCTCGTTTTATCAACAACTTAGTCCTTCCTTTAGCTTGACTAGAATTCCCATTAAACGGAAGTAGTCCCACCTCGTTGTTTTGTCTTTTGTGAGCTTCGAGCTTCCACCGCCAATAGGATAACTTATAACTGGAGACGCGAAGGAGTGTTTATACGTGGCTACACTTATCGACACGTTTACACAACGGACGTTTGGCGGATACAATTTGACTTCCAAATGAGGTAAGTTTTGCCGTGACCGTGAGGTATCTTTTAGTGATACATTTTAGAAAAAACTTGATCCGCTCTAAACAGCAAGATCGAGGGAACAATTTTATTTCTGTTGAGACCGCGAGGTATACTTTAGTGATGTACTTCTGTGAAAAAACTTGAACTGTTTGAAACAGCAAGACTGAGTGAATAATTTTAGCTAAACGTGCCTTGCCAGGTGGCATACGTTAATTAGCCCTCTGTGCAACTAACACTTATCCTGATAAGAAAAAGGCACAGCTTTTCGGCACTTAAAGATTCTTGGCAGTTACACATTGATTTTCAGCATTGGCCTTAATAAAAGGTCAGGATAGCTAGTAAATAGACATGTATCTCTTGACTAAGTTTGTCATTGGATAGTTTACATGTTTATTCTATCGGATATCTTTAGCTGTTATCCGTTGTTTTAAATATGGCTTCCCTTTTTTTGTACACATTTAGGCTCCTTTTGAATGCCATTTGACAGCAATGGAGGCCCACGTTACGGCGGAGAAATAATGCTGTCTACTATCAAAACATCTTCTTAAACTTATTCAGAGCAAGATTAATATCTCATAGAAATACATGCTTTGTATTGTTGAATAATTCAGGTCAGTATATATATTTAGAGAGGCAACTTAGTATGTTGAATGGGACTTTGTTTTTGGTTTGCAACATGTTTGGAATTTGGGAAAATTTACTAGATCCCATGTATCTTTTTATCTCCGCAGATGCTAAATAAAGGCCATCTGTTTCATTTGGGCTGCGTGAAAAATTGTTCTCTGCGCCTTAGATGGACTATTATAGGTGAATTAATTTAAATGGTTCGGCCTATTACATATAGTTCATAAATGCTGAATTCTATTTTGACTATTATAGGTGAATTAATTTAAATGATTCGGCCTACTACATATAGTTCATTAATGCTGCATTCTACTTTGGTTGGTTGGGTTCAGAAAGCTCAGTCTTTTCCTTGTTTTTAATATGTAATTTTTCTTAATTTTTCTTTCCTTGTGGTTTTGTTTTTGTTTGGCATTCATGTTTCAAAGACATTGAGATCGACAATCAAGTTTGAAAATCAACAATGAAACAAACATGGATCTCAGCTGTTTGATTATCAAATGTATTTGTGAATGTCATTTTAATAATATCAAATGCAATTTATTAGTGCGCCCTGAGGAAGGCGACCATCAGCCCTTGTGTGAATTTGGTAAATAGTGTCGCTGAAACTACTTTTAAGATTCGGAGGTATTGTTTACATGTAGTAGGCACTTAGCACTTTTTGCCAGTATTTTGACATTTAGCACCCTATTTTCAGTACTTGTAGAATTGGCCATTCCAAATAGCATTAAGGTCTTTTTGGTAACATATGGTTGGCCATTGCAAGTATTAGATTTTCTTTTCACAATTTAGCTAATTTGTTTACATGAATATATACCATAATTAAATTTTTATGATGTTATTGTGCGAATATAAAGCACATTTTTATGCTATTATATTGATTGTGATAAATGTTAAAATATGATGTTTATAATTAATTGCCTTTGACTGAGTTTCTTGTCCCCTTCCACCAGAGGAATCAACTGAGATTTACTGGAAGTTTAGTAATTATCTGTGTGACCTAATTTCTTTTGTTTCTATTATATTGCTCCCTTGGTCCACAGAGTTGTGGATACCCATGATTGTTGTCTTATAGGTTTCACTGAATACCACAATGTCATCAAGGTAGGCGGATCTGTATGCGGCGTCGGGAGCAAGTATCAGATCTATAAGAGATTGGACCGTGAAGTCCAAATGGAAGGACGCTGAACTGGAAGAGAACAAGTGGGCTGGCAAAGGGTGTTAACAGCTCATCTATCCATGGCACTGGGTAGGTCTTGTAAGTTGATATAGTATTTAGGTGCAGGAAATCCATACAGAATCTTGTGGTCCTATCTGGCTTTGGTACGAGGACTATCAGTGATGAGCAAGGGCTAGTTGAAGGTTCAACGATGTTCAGTTTTAGCATGACCTCTATTTCTGTCTGGACTTTGACTCGTTTTGCTTCAGGAATTCTGTAAAGACGAAGTCGACCAGTGCGTTTCTGAATGGTGTCAATCGCGTCTTCTATGAGAGTGGTTCTTCTGGGTAGACTGGAGAATACACGAGCATAAGAGTGGAGGGTACTTGCAAGGAGGTTTTCTCTTGATAACTTAAGGAAGAACCCCACTGGACATTCTGTAACCTGGATGGGTCCCTCCAAGGGAATTGTTCATCAGGTGGTTCTTCAGTGAACAACCCTTCCATTGGTTTTGGTGATTCTTTCCACACTTTAAGTAAGTACACATGGTAGTTATTTTCCTTATCCTGCTTCACAGGTTGATGCAATAGATAACTGACAGGTCCCAGACAGCAGTTACTGTATAAGGTCCCCTCCACTGGGCTTGAAGGTTTGCAACTGACTTTTGTCGGTTGTAGGCTACTTCCTGGGTGTGTTGTACCTGTCCTAGCTAAGACTGCGCCAATGACCTACGTTTTCCAAGATGGGTCCTCAATTGTGGTACATAATTAGCCAAGGGTTGTTCTTCCTCTTGGCTCTCCCATTCCTCCCGTACTACGTCCAGGATGGTCCAGGGCTGATGGCCAAATAACAGTTCAAAAGGGGGCTCTCTGTAAGGTTGAGTCAGTTTGGGAATCACTCCTGAATGTGGCCTCTGTACCATCTGTAATCCAGTCAGTTACACACACCACCTCCCTTGTGTTGGCCAACTTTCTTTTTGCCATTCTCACTTGGCGTCGGCTCTTCCCACGTTGCTGTGGTTCTGGTCCGGTAAGTTCCACGCTTGAAAAGGAGCCTCCTGAAGCCACTCCAGTCCATTGACACATTTGCAAAAAGTGGTAAGATCAGTCCCTAGCAGAATGCAAGACGGGATTGAATGCATTATGGCGGTCCTTACAATGGAAGGGTAGTATTCAAGCCCATGGTTACCACCATAGAAGGGTATGCCTAAATGTCCCCATGCACACATTTAACTGAGATGGAGGGACCTTTCTTACCCCCCTCATACTTCTGGTCTGATAGCCATTTGTTGACTCCCACTGTCAAGGAGGCCTGGGGTTGGTCTTCCATCAATCATCATGTCCACCATGTATGAAGGTCAGCTTCTGCGATACTCCTGTGTTTGCAGGACCCCAATTTCCATGGGCTCGGTCTTTGGTTTGCTTGAAAAAAAGCAAGCAATATGGCCCCATTCTCTGCATTCAAAAAATTGGGTTGTTTTGGGGCACTGGGCCATGGAGCGCTTCTTCCTTCTGACTGAGCAAGCTTGGATTCAACTGGAAAACCCAGAATACCTCTGATCCTTGGGTACTCCAAACTAGGAGTTTGCGAGCTGTTTAGAGAAGCTGGACTTTTGGTAGGCAAATGGAATAGTAATGCCTTCAGCCAGGGTAGGGTGGTGGTGCTGCCTGACCCAGTGCTGCATAGGACCGGGTAGGGCTTCAATGAACTGCTCGACCCGTATTTTCTCCATCATTTCTCCGACAGTGCTGCTGGACGGCTTCAGCCACTTATCGGTCAGGTCAAGTATGTGACAGTACAGTTGTCTGGGTGTTTCTCTGGCCTGCAGTCTGATCTCCATCAGGCAGAGCCTGGAGGCTTTGTCGTCCATGCCCAAACGCTCCAATATCATTCTCTTGATTTCCACATAGGGGGTTTCCCCAGAGGGGTTGGCAGCCTGATAAGCCCCTTGGATAGCCCTTGTTAGCAAGGGGTCTATGTAATGGCCCCACCGTTATGCAGGCCACTGGGCATTACAGGCAACCCTCTCGAAATTGGTGGGAATAAAACCTGACTTGGTATTTCTGCAAAACTGAAGTTGAGACCACTGTGTGTCCACGTGAAGTGGCCATGACATCTGTGATCTGCCTGTGCCTGGTGGCTTTGGACCAGAAGTAGCTGCAGCAGCTGCTGCTGGACGTCTGCAAGGGTATTAATAATTCCTACCATGATGTGTTTTGGAATCCTACCACTGCCACCATTTTTTGAAAGGACGAGATACGCCGGGTTGCTTTGACCAAAACAAAATTCCTTTAATGTAAGGATTCAGAGATGAAATTAACACATTTATCCGGGAACTTGCTTCCGTGCCTTTTAGGCCCTCCAACCTTGAGCCTCTGCAAGATGCTTTTGGCAGTATGGATGCTTCCTGGTTGCCGTTCTGTTAGTCCTCTAATGCCCAACGTAGTTTGCCTTCTTCCTCTCTCTCAAATCCATTGTTCACCTGCAAGAAGCAGAATTATTACCACTTAATGCTTGGACATGGTTTTGGTTTATAGGGGAGGCCGTTAGTAACGGCTAATAAAACTTGCCCAGGTGACCTGCGGCCTAGGTATTCTGACTTGCTCCGCCCCCGTTTCTCTCAACGTGGGTCCACCAAAGCCCTTCACCACTGATGCCAATTAAGGGCGCTGATTGAGTGTTTATGCTGTCGGGCCTGGTGAGTGTTGGAAAGGGGGAGGACAGTGATAGTGGGGTGGCCAACGGTGTCAGGGCCCAGCAGGGAGGGCCAGGTTATGTCTGTGGCCTCAACTTGAATGTACAGTGGTAGGGTATTGTCGGCACAAAAGCTGCATCTGTTCTTGAATGCCATTGGTTCCTCTGGACAAGTGTTGCTTCCCCCTGACTCGGGGCTCGAGTGGTAGTACAGGGACCCCTCTTTCTGGATATGTCGTGCTCCAGAAGTAGGTGCACTGTCAGGTGTATTGACCCACGTTTGAGTCATTAAGCTGCAACATTTGGTGCTGTGGGCTTAGAAAATCCAAGATGGCCAAAAAGCCCACATGTGCGCCAGAATCCAGGAGAACCGTGCAGTTTGTGCGCACACCAAAATGGTCGCCTAACCTTCCACCCACCAGTGCGAGCGTGATGGGCCAGGGGTGCCATGAGTGGAATGTGTGCCAAAGGAAAAACAGTAGTGCCTGTTAGCTTAAAAAGCGCTTTGAAATCACCTTGGTTTCTCTGAATGCAAGCTCAAAATGCCTATTTCAAACATTGCAGGATATTCAAAAATCTCACTGAACACCAGCAGACATTTGGCAGAATGACAATTTGTGTGCATACAAAATCTGGAAAGAAATAGAGCCCAAAACAATGTTCATAACAAAACTGGCTGAGCTGTGGAGGTCAGCAGCTTAAGTTAAACTGAACTGAAAACCACTAAAATCAAAATGTTTAAATTAAATGAGGGACCTACTTTTGAGTGTCACATAGTTTGTAACTGTTGAAATGTCATAGTTTTGAACTTAGAATCAGTATTCTAGCTGCATGTGTAAAAATTGTCCGTTTGATTTGAATGTAGAAAACTGGGAACAAAAAGTGACATTTAGCTGAAACCTGGCTTAATGAAACTGGATTCTGCCTGACAACTACCCCCGACAGGAGTTGAAACTGGATCAACAGCTGTGTTCCCAGGCCTGGCTGCATTCTGCTGCCCCCAAAAAAAGGAGGTGACACCTCTCTGATTGAATTACCTGGGGACTGCAGGAAACTGAACAATGGACTCATTATATTGGGGGGGGCGTAAAGTGGATTCCTCTTGGGGGAAGTGGGAGGAGAAGTGCCTGTGAGAGCCAGCTGAGCTTGGGGGAAGTGGATAAACCAGTTCTTCCACCATGTGATGTGGGAAGCCACACCCCTTTTTGACCAGGGCATAAGTTAAAAAGATAGATAACTCATAGTGCGGACTGGTCAAAATTATATAAGTAATATCATTATTCTTGTGATTTTTCTGCGCATGTTTTAAGAGGCGTTAGGACCCTGTGGTGTATTCTGGGGGGTTGCTAGCGGAAAATAGGGTCTCACTCCAAATGTCTGCATGTTAAAAATCTGACACTTCATCAATTAATGTCCATACTCCTTGCGCACATGTGTGTAATTTTTGGTAAATGTCCGATATTGGTAAACCAGTCAAAAAGCGCAAAATGTTGTCATTTTTGAATGCAAGCCCCCAGGAAGATCAGAGGCGGACAAGCATGGACCATAAGGAATATATAATGTGTACATGTAATTTCAACAAATTGTGTATCTGGGAAATATGTATTTGAATCAAATATAGATTTGTGGGCAAATTGACCAGGGGAGGATCCTCCAACCCATAAACAGACCTCATCATGATGACAATCCATTTCCTTCCCCCAATCATGGGAGAGGGGAGAATTGGACCAATGACAAGTAGAGAGGGGCTGGCTCAGTTATGCCACGCACACACCCACTTCCAAAACACATAAAAAGAGACTGCTGGGACAGGTAGAGACATTCAATTCCATTTGCTGCGGAGCATGCTGACCGACGACTTCACATCCAGAGATCCAACACTTAGACTTCCAAGCTAAACAGAGACTACAGAACTTTGAACCAAGAAGGCTCACTGCAAGCAAAAGTATTTGTCAGCAGGCCTCAAAATCTTTTGCAACTGAACTATTCAACAGCCGGGTGAGCTGTTTGAATTCTTTGTCAAGAACTTGTGCCGGAACCGCAGACCAGACCCAGACCGATGTGAGCCGAACCAGAGATCCGGATCGCTGTGAGCAGAACCGGTGCCTGATTGACCCGCCGAGCAGAGAGAACTGCCGCTGGACGTGTTGACCAGATTCGTGACGAGGCCCATTAATTTCAAAATTAGGAGTGAGTATCCACCAGAACTGTGCAGAACCCAATCTCTTAGTTAAAATAATCTAATCCAAACTATTTTAACCTAATTAGAACAGCCTCCTAGAAATCGTGTCATCTGTCATTTGTAAAGCTGCACAACTATCACCTGTCAATTCTGCAGCTGCACGCTATCACCTGTCATTTTGAGTTTTACTTTAAATCCGAAACTTCATTTTAAAGCTGTGATTCTAGGCTTTCCAACGAACCTAGAACCAACTTCCTACTCCCTATACTTCTTCCGCAATCGCAATTTACGCACTCGCGAAATTTACCACGATTTGCGATTTGGCCCGATTTCTTCATCTGTAAAGTGAGCCTGAACTAATATAAAGTAGCCAGCACCTACCCTGAACCTCTAGAGGGAATTAAAAGTAATTTTAGCACCTTTTCACTTCCTTGCAAAGCACATTAAAGTAATTCACCTGTGTTTAAAACTCATACCTGTTTTCTCTAAGCTTGCTGGGGGAACTGGAACTGTGTATTGCATTATAAAGTGTGATTTGTTGGGATTCTTGAAGACTGTGTGCTCTCCTTCCATTTCTTGTATTGCATAGGGGGGGAGTGAATTGTCAAAAGAAAAAGTGATCATATTACCTTTTGCTAAAATCATAACAAGTTATTTCTGTACTGCATTTTATTCTGCCTTGCATTTCCTTGAAACCATCAAGCATTTTCTGCTACCTCATCCTCTATACTACTCCTAAGTAACCAAATCAGTGTACCCCTGTAACATTATCCATTGTTGATCACGGTCATATTCTGAAGTGTGATATCAGTTATCAATTTACTTATAAAGTGTGATAGATATATATTGTTGAATTGTCCAAATAAACCTTTTAAATTTGCAAAACAAACCTACTTCTTGGCTCAGTGGGGTCAGGGGGATTCTAAGAGAGGGGTGTTATATAAGGGTTGTCATCCAGAGTACATGAACTGGACCTACAAATATATCAATAAGGGTTTCCCTCAGCATCCCAGACTAGGCATTGACTTAGCTATAGTGTTGAAGTGAAGCCGCTTAACAAAGTGGGGGCTCGTCTGGGATTCTGGGTTAGATCTATCACTTGTGCAGATTAATACAGTGTGCTAACTGACAGGAGACATACATTCGGTCAGATCACCACGCAGCTTTACGCTGTAAAGCACTCCTCAAAGGAACGCTCTAAGGAAACGGTCTGTTTTGCAAAAATAAAATGCAAACTTCTGTAAGTCAGGAAGGAACTCAAATTCCAGAATGACGACACTGGTAGACATCAAAATAGCCAGAGAGCACTTCTTACATAAGCTATTTGTGAGAGGTGAGTGGACTCATCAGGACCAAACGGTCTGGTTGCAGGCAATCGGGCAACAGGTCACTGAAACAGGGTCAGATATATGCAGAGATCAGGGTCCCCTACATGTGGCCCTGAGTGAACTATATATGGCCCCTAAAGCCAAAGATGAACATAATAAGATTGCCAGGATGGTGGCATGTTTGTACCTATATATGGGAGCCATGCAGGACAAATGTGCTGAAGGCCAAGATCTGGCAAATAGGCAACAGATGGCGTTAGAGAAGGCCCAATCTGATCTGGACTCTTCTGAGCAAAGGCTGCTCAGGAGCCAGGAGTCAGAAAATGACAGCAGACAGTACATCACTAAAATAAAGGAGGATATGGATGTGCTGCAACAGGAAAAGGCTGACCAGGATACCAGATTTCTGGCCTTGCAGAAGGAGTACCAAGAAAGTTTGGACTCCCTACTGCAGAGCCAGAAAAAGCTGGAGCAACAGTTAGACTTCAATAGGGCATGTGCTGAGCAGGTAGTCACCCTGCAAAGCCACCTGGATAGGGAGAAGGCAGAGAGAAATAAACTGATTTTGAAAGACCTGGATACCCAGGCAGAGTTTGACCAGGAGCGCCAGAAAGCTGGTGCCTTCCAAAGGCAAAGGGGCGACCTGGCGGCACAGAAGCAGGCTCTTAGTCAGGAAAGGGATACCTTAGGCCAGGAAGTCTGCCACTTAAAAAGGAAAATGGAAGAAAATCACCTGGCCCTCCAGGGACTGGGTGACCTCCAAAAAGAACACCAGAACTTGTTTGAGCACACCAGGAGGGTGGAGGATGCTCTGGCAAGAAAGGAGCAGGCCAATAGGGACGCAGCTCAGGAGGTAACCCTCCTGCAGCAAAGACTGGCCCAGTTCTCCAGGACCAATCAGGAGGCACAGAGAGAGAATGAGGCTCTCTGCCAGCAGAATGATAGGCTCCAGCAACAGGTAGCGATGCAGGAGAGACTGATAGAGTCTAGTAAGGCCTTAACTGAGGAACTGAAAGCGCAGGCTCTTGCATTGCAACAGGGAACAGGGGCGGATCGAGATGAGGTTCGCTGGGAAAGAGAAACTCCTGAGCATAACCTCAGGAGCCCTAGTACCAGAGGCCTTCATCTCTCCCAGTCCCTGGACTCTGCCACCCCGATGCCCCCTAGCGCACATGAGCCCAGAGCCACGGGGATGGCAGATTACTATCCAGCTAGAAGTATGGGGCTCATAGGCCAGTACCTCCCAGGAATGGATTGGCGGGCATCCGGGTATGGGCACCCAAGCACAGTGCAATTTAGTGGGGAACCCCAGGAGAGTAGGCCCATCAAGGGCATCCTGAAAACCTCTGCCCAGTTAGGTCAGTGGGGGAGTACCCATCAAATCCTGGCAGCAAGGAGGGATCTGAAGACTCCTCTGAGCATTACAGGACACAGGAGACCAGGTCCCCACATTCTGCCAGCCATTCCCAGGCTCGCAGAATCCGGGAAAACCTGGAAGATCATACGGGCACCTCTGGGAGCAGTGCTTCTGAGTCAGAGGATGAATGGACCAGCGTTACCCGAACCAAATTGGCCAATAAGGCAAAAAGGGCCTTGCTTAAGGACCCATTGAAACAAATAAAGGCAATAAGGAGTGTCATCACGCCTTATCATAAGAACGCCAAGTATTCTGTTTGGGAACACTTGGAGCTCTATGAGCAAATGATGGAGACTTTCCATTTGAAGGACAGCAGTAGCTGCATCCAGTACGTCAAATGGATATTTTCCCCAGAATACTCCAGTTTATTTGCAGGGCTGGAGGACCAAAACCATTCAAGATGGTCCGCATATAGGGCGCCCATCTTGAAACACTTTTCTCTTCATAGAAATCCTCAAGAGGCTCGCGAGGCAGCCTACAATTTGCAATGTGGGGAGGATCAGGCCCCACAAGAGTTTGTGCAAGAATTAAAGCGTGCTTTTGCGCAGACCACCAGAAGTGTGCGCACGGATAGCAGAGAATTTATCAATACGTTTTTCCATGCCTTACCCAAATACATAATGACCTAGCGCGTGAGAGATTTTCATGAGAAAAGATCTTTAGACTGGGTCCTTGAACAGGCTACCCGGATCTATGAGGTGCAGAAGCCCATAGAAACTAAAACTAATGCGCAGAAAAACCCCAAAACCAACAGCACCCCTGCTGCTGCCAAGGTGACAGAGGTAAAGGTTGCCCTCGTTTTAGATTTGGAGATGGGGGGGCCTAAAAACCTGCCTGCACCAAATAATTCACAGCCTAGAAGGCCCTCGGACCAGTCACAGACAGGGAGTCAAGGAGGTAGTCCCACAAATGGGGTCCCTCGGTCACCTGATTATGTAAGTGCCCGCTACAAGAGAAACCGACCCATACTGGGTTATGTGTGGACACCTCCAGCCCAAGGGGGGGGATCCAGCCAATCACCTGACCCAGGGAACCTCCCTCCTAACGTCCCCCAGGAGGGCAGAAATTCACCAAATCCTGGGCAGAACTTTTTTCCCAGGTATCCACCCAATTTCAAGCCCCAAAATCATCCATCCTTCTTTCCCCAATTCCCTGAGCCCAGACAACCTAATCCAGGAGAGGGGAGGCCAAGGGTGGAGGGGTACCAAAATCTTCCCAACCAGGGGTACTACCAGAGATGGGATAGCTACCCTTCCCGGGATCAGTCCAGGGTAGAAAATAGAGCCCCGTATCAGCCTGAGCGGGTTTCACAACTTGAGCACCAGGTCCAAAATATGGCACGGGATCTGGGTCACATACTGAGGGCTCAACAGAACCCTCAGATGAGCATGCCATCGCAGAATGCCCCAAACTCTGAGCCTGGTGCTCCAGAACAATGACAGGGGCAGCACCCCGATAACCCACCGGTTCCCAGGGAGGAGGCACAAGGGGAAGGGGGGTGTAAAGCCTTGGAGGAAGCTTCCTTCCCAACTTGTAAACAGCCCCTGGAAAACCAGGAACTGGAAACGAAATCTCCTGCCCCTGAAAGTCTGCCTCCAAAGGAGCAGAGGGAGGGTAGGAGAAACAAAGTACCCAAACAGGCCCACTTTGTGGAGGAGGTACAGATCTTCCAATTTGAGGGAGAGGGATCCTCAGAGGATCCTGGGAAAGGGATCTTCTCCTTTAGAGATGGGGGAACTCCTCCCAAAGAAAAATGGGTCCCAAGGGATGCCAATTCAGACTGGGGAGATGTGGAGACTGAGCTACCGCCGCCCATCATCTCATCCCAGAACCGACAATACCAAAATCCCATGGGTCAAACCCATCCTGATGACTGCCACCAAAAAAGGGGGGGCGGCCCAGAACACGAAACCATTTCCAGTTGCCAACTTTTTCTTTCAGATTCCCCAGGCTCTTCACAGAATTCTGCCCAAATCTCTTCGCTAGCAATGTCCAAAACCAGAATGTTAGCCCACCAGTTGTCCAAAAATGTGCATTATCTGTGCCCCCTTGAGGAGAAGGAGGGGAGATATTATGCCCCGGGACAAGTACAGGGGCAGGGTACAATTTCGGCACTGGTGGACACTGGATCCCAAGCTACCCTTTTGTCCAAAAGGGCCTTTGATGAACTAAATGCAGGAACGGTGGAGAATTACCATATTCCTCTCACCTCTCTTCCTGGACAACTGCAGAACTTTGAGGGGACTGCAGATTTGGACATCAAAATTGGGCGACACAAGGTGAAACACCCAGTCATAGTAGTGACTCCAGAGGGCACCCCTTGTTTACTAGGGAATGACCTCCTGAGAAGGTTGTCACCCCTAATAGATTGCGTAAACAAGGTCCTCTGGACCAAGACTAGCCGACCAATAAAATTAAAACAGAGTGTCAACCATGTTAGTTTAAACGGCACCTGCCACATGGTTGAACAAAAATCTGACCAAGTAGAATTTCACTTCCAGAACAACCAAATTCCAGACGTGACAGTAATAGCAGTAGGGCAACAGACTTGTGATGGGGGATCCTCTCTATTTCTGAAAATCAACCTTCCTTCCAGTTTAAGGTGGGATTCCACACTGGAAGGAAACACTCTGAAATTCTTTACCAATCCACAATCAGACACTCCCACTCCTAGAGTCCAGAAAGATGTGAAATCAGCTCAGAGCCTGGCTGATATTCAGCAAATTGGAGATCAGTTATTCATCCGTGTTCAGTTAAATGATGGGAAGGACTCTGTTCTTGCTCGAGTGTGTGTGAACAACGGTAAGAGCTTCATCAGCGAAGCCATGTTCCGCCAACTCCCAAAAGATCCAGCCATTCCCACATTCAAACTGATAGACAAATGGGAAATGGACCTGGAAGCACCCAATTCCAAACATCTCCTGCCAAGCAGGTGTATGCTCGAAATCTCCATCGGCAACAAGAGCGTAGTCCATAATTATTGGGTCATGTGAGACGTCACTGCCACCTTTTACTTAGGCAGTGACATTCTCAATCGCTTTGCCATTAGTTTGGACCTGATAAACTTCAAAGCTTGGTCCTGATTAGCGGATAATCCCATGGGCTTTGATGATCCAGAAAAAGCATTTAGGTCATCTCAATTGCTACCTTATGCAGTTGAAATTCAGATTAAAGAGGAAGTTACCATCCCAGAAAGGACCCGACAATTCTCCCTGGAAGTGAAAGTTAAAAGAGGATATAAATTGAAAAACCCTGATGCTTATATTCATCTAAATGCTTCTCTCCAACAGCAAGGGTTAGGGGTAAACCCAACACCATTAGTCAACATAGAACATGACACCATTCCAATAGAGGTGGATAACAGCGACTTACAGAGTATTACTGTAGCCGCAGGCACCATTATTGGAATGGCGGTTGATGACCGACATTTCTCCATTGATTTAGGAAATGAACTGTTAGGACCGATCCCCAAGGACGGTTTTGACAGTGACAGTGAGGACAATACAACACCAGACAGGATTTTCACCCGGCATGGGGGGAACTTCCTGGTGTACACTTCTTGCCCTTATGGTAAGGAAGATGTGACTTGTGACTTCAGGAGGGATGAGGTGATTTTCCAGGTCCATGAGGGCTGCCTTTCCCACCTGAAGCCTCCAGTCCAAATCAGCACTCTGACCAGGGACTTCTCCACCCAGCTGGAGGAGGCCGTGGAGATAGCCAAACCAGAAATCTTTCCAGGCTTCAGGCAGATGGTGGAAGAGAGAGTCAACCTAGCTGATGCCTGTGTGACCATGGAACAGAAGCAAAAGTTGAAACAAGTTTTCTTGGATTTCCAAGATCTCTTTGCGGTAGACTCATATGATGGTGGTCGCACCGACATCCACACAACAACAATTCCCACGGACCCTGGAATGACTCCAGTGTTTGTGAAGCAATATCGCTTGCCTCTCGCATCCATGGAGTCCCTTGCTGAAATAATTAAGAACCTTGAGTCCCGGGGAATAATCCGTCCAGTACACAGTACCTTCAATAATCCGGTGCTGGGAATATTGAAGCCAAACGGCCAGTGGAGACTCTGCGCCGACCTTAGGGAGCTCAACAAACGGGTCCAAACTTCCCGATGGCCTCTGCCCTACATTGACCAAGGGCTGGCCCAGATTCAAGGGTCACAAGTATTCACTGCAATAGACCTGACCAATGGATACTGGACCGTGCCTGTCAGTAGGGAGGACCAATACAAACTGGCTTTTACCTTTGGGGTCCAGCAGTACACATGGACCCGGACTCCCTTCAGATACCTCAACTCCGGCAATGAATTCAACATTTTCCTACATGAGGCCATGCCCGACCTGGGTGCGATGGGTAACCTGGTTTATGTAGATGTTGTCCTCATCAAAATTTCATCTCTGGAGGAACACATAGCGGAGATCCGTTATGTTCTGACACAGTTGAGGGCCGCCGGAGCAAAACTTTCCTTTCAGAAAGCACAGTGGTGTAGAACCCGTGTTAATTTCTTAGGGCATGAGATTACTCCTCAGGGTCTCTGTCCCCAGGAAAAGAAAGTGGAAGCACTTCAGAAACTGAAAGACCCCACCACTCTGCAGGAACTAAGGAGCCTCCTTGGACTGACTAATTACAGCAGAAAGACCCCTGATTCATCTCCTGAAGGGGGGGTCAAGTGGCAATGGGGTCCAGAACAAGCCGAGGCAGTAAGACAAACCAAAAGAAGCCTCTCACAAGCGCCTTGCCTAGCTTACCCTGTCAGAAACAAGGAGTTCTTCCTGGAGACAGGGTTCTCTAATACGTGCTTGACGGCAGTATTATACCAGAGCATGACAAGGTCAATAAAGTAATCTCCTATGCGAGCAAAACTTTATCCTCTGTGGAGGAAAAATTCAACAATTGTGAGAAGGCACTCCTGGCAACGGTGTGGGCATTGAAGAATTACCGCCCGTTTATCCAGGGGGAACACATCATAGTGGAGACTCCACACCAGCCTCTGCAATATCTCCAGAGTGACAGAATCCGGGCAGGAAATGTGAGTAATTCCTGAATTACTTCCTGGATTCTGTCAATGCAAGGCTTTCCTGTGGAGGTCAGATATGGCCAAAACAAGAAGAGTCCCCTCGCGCAAGATCTGGCTGACTTGCATGATTGTGCCAGAGAAAACCGTCTCGAGGACGAAAGTCTAAAAATCAAGGACAACATGGAGGCATACCTTAATTCCCCACACAAAGTCTTTGAAGAAGACAAGTGTGAGGGAATGCCCACTGTCTATGTGGATGGATGCTCTTACCATGTTGACAACAACGGGGAGAAAGAACTGGTGGCCGGCGTAGGGAATGCATGGTTGAAGGAGTTTCCAGAACCCTCCGCTGGATACAAAATTGGTCCCCGAAGTAGTCAGGTGGCAGAATTGATGGCTGTGCATCAGGCCATCCTCACTGCTGTCCAACATCAACTACACAAACTGATCATAATCACAGATTCAGATTATGTACGGAACGGGTTCGTGGAGCACCTGGTTAACTGGAAAACCAGAGGCATGTTATGTGCTAATAACAAACCCTTGAAACATGGGAAGGTAATCCAAAATATGGATGATCTGGTCACATCGAATGGGATGACCATCTACTGGAAAAAGATCAAGGGTCATTCCAAAGTAGAGGGACCAGACAAAACTGGAAATGACTTCGCTGATCAGCTGGCCAAAACCGGGGCCATCCAAGGGGATCTAATAGAAATGTAGTCCCTGTTGGGGGAAATCCAGGTCACTGCTATCACTAGGTCCCAGACAAATGCTCACAATGATCTTTCAACTGCACAATGGAGTAAGGAGACCCCTGATGCTGATTTAATTACAGCTCAGAAGGGGGATCCAATTATTGGTAAGTTTTACCAACACCTTGAGGACCCTGAGAACTTTCCCCTGACGGATACCGATTACAATGGGAAAGAGGACCTAAGAGTGTTGATGAAATGTCCAAAAATGTTCCGAATCCAAGACGGTTTGCTGGTAAGGAAATCCAAAGCTGGCCACGATCAGTGGGTGGTTCCTACCTCATTCCGAAGCCTGATGTTAAGTCACGCCCATGATGCGGCCACCGCTGGTCATAGGGGGTTTCTCACAACACTGGAAATCTTAAGAGAGGTTGCATACTGGCCACACATGGGGCAGGACCTCGACCAATACTTGAAGGGGTGTCTTGTGTGTGCACAATTTCAGCCATCATCCCTCACACACCGGGCGCCTCTCCAAAAGAGGGGAATGACACTGCCAAGGTCAGATTTACAAATCGACTTTGTAGGCCCCGTGATTCGCTCAGCTAGGGGGAATAAGTACATGTTGACGTTGACATGCTTGTTTACCAAGTGGGTGGAATGTCTCCCAGCCCCAAATTGCAAGGCAGAAACAGCAGCTGCCCTGATGATTAACCACATCTTTTCCCGTTTTGGTCTACCTCAAAGGATTGAGTCAGACAGGGGTAGCCACTTCACCAGTGAAGTAATGACAAAGATGTGGGAGATACTGGGGGTGAAAAGGAAGCTACACATTGCTTACAGGCCAGCTTCTTCTGGTGCAGTGGAACGCTACAACCGGACAATTGTGAGCATATTAAAAAAGTTTGTGGCAGATTCTGGGCCAAGTTGGGATATCCAACTACCTCTGGTCCTAATGGCCATCAGATCTACCCCTCCATCTGCAACCAAAATGTCACCATTTGAGTTGATGACGGGGCGCAAGATGGTGCTTCCCCAGCATTTGCTCTACAGGACCCAAGAGCAGACACGGATAAATGCCTCCACAACTCATGAGTATGTGGAGAATTTAAGGAAACACCTTAAACATGCTTTTGCCTATGCTCAGTGGAATCTAGAAAGATCAGCCGAGAGCATGAAGACCCACTATGATTTGAAAACTACCCGAAAGGAATATAAGGTGGCTGATCGGGTCTATCTATACAGCTTCCAAAGGAACCAGGCCAAACAGCGAAAATTCTTGCCTACATGGAAGGGACCGTTTGAAATTATAGACAAGATCTCCCCTGTTGCCTATAAAATCTGCATCCCCAAAGGCAGTTTGGCAGATGGGGAAGATAAGTGGGTCCATATAAATCAGCTAAAGTGTTGCCATCCCAGGCACACTCTGCAACAACTGGAGGAGTCCTCTGCAATACTAGAGGGGACCGCTCCAGAGTAATTCAATTCCAACCCTAAAATATCCCAGATACAGTCTCTAAAATATTATGATTTGGAAAAAAAAAATGTCTTATAATTGTATCTTGTTTTTTGTTAAAATAAGAACGCAAATGTTTTGACTATAAAATGTATATGCCACCCCACTATATCAATGGTGGGGAAGAAATGTCTACGAATAGGTATTGCCGCTTTCCTTTGTCGTCCTAGGAGAAAGAAAACCTGGAGACTGGCCAAGGAGGACGATTCGGAGACCGGGGGCAAAGATCCGAGGGGCCCAGGGTACCGCCCAATATTCCCATCAGGACCGGCGAGGAGAACCGATCGATCCAACCGGATGGAGGAAAAGATGCTGAACTGTGCCATTTGCGGAATTGGAAGAAGATGATGCGGACATACCAGTGCGTGGGTCAAAACATTCTTCGCACCCGACTCCCCCGCGACTCAAATTCAAAGTGCAGTCAGGTGGGGGGGCTTTGTCAGGTGTATTGACCCACGTTTCAGTCATTAAGCTGCAACATTTGGTGCTGTGGGCTTAGAAAATCCAAGATGGCCAAAAAGCCCACATGTGCGCCAGAATCCAGGAGAACCGTGCAGTTTGTGCGCACACCAAAATGGTCGCCTAACCTTCCACCCACCAGTGCGAGCGTGATGGGCCAGGGGTGCCATGAGTGGAATGTGTGCCAAAGGAAAAACAGCAGTGCCTGTTAGCTTAAAAAGCGCTTTGAAATCACCTTGGTTTCTCTGAATGCAAGCTCAAAATGCCTATTTAAAACATTGCAGGATATTCAAAAATCTCACTGAACAGCAGCAGACATTTGGCAGAATGAGGTTTTGTGTGCATAGAAAATCGGGAAAGAAAAAGAGCCCAAAACAATGTTCATAACAAAACTGGCTGAGCTGTGGAGGTCAGCAGCTTAAGTTAAACTGAACTGAAAACCACTAAAATCGAAATGTTTAAATTAAATGAGGGACCTACTTTTGAGTGTCACATAGTTTGGAACTGTTGAAATGTCATCGTTTTGAACTTAGAATCAGCATTCTAGCTGCATGTGTAAATATTGTCAGTTTGATTTGAATGTAGAAAACTGGGAACAAAAAGTGACATTTAGCTGAAACCTGGCTTAATGAAACTGGATTCTGCCTGGCAACTACCCCCGACAGGAGTTGAAACTGGATCAACAGCTGTGTTCCCAGGCCTGGCTGCATTCTGCTGCCCCCACAAAAAGGAGGTGACACGTCTCTGATAGAATTACCTGGGGACTGCAGGAAACTGAACAATGGACTCAGGCAAATGTTATATTGGGTGGGCCGTAAAGTGGCTTCCTCTTGGGAGAAGTGGGTGGAGAAGTGCCTGTGAGAGCCAGCTGAGCTTGGGGGAAGTGGATAAACCAGTTCTTCCACCATGTAATGTGGGAAGCCACACCCCTTTTTGACCAGGGCATAAGTTAAAAAGATAGATAACTCATAGTGCGGACTGGTCAAAATTATATAAGTAATATCATTATTCTTGTGATTTTTCTGTGCACGTTTTAAGAGGCGTTATGGTGTGGTGTGGTCTATTTTGGGGGGTTGCTAGCGGAAAATAGGGTCTCACTCCAAATGTCTGCATGTTAAAAACCTGACACTTCATCAATTAATGTCCATACTCCTTGCGCACATGTGTGTAATTTTTGGTAAATGTCTGATATTGGTAAACCAGTCAAAAAGCGCAAAATGTTGTCATTTTTAATGCAAGCCCCCAGGAAGATCAGAGGCGGACAAGCATGGACCATAAGGAATATATAATGTGTACATGTAATTTCAACAAATTGTGTATCTGGGAAATATGTATTTGAATCAAATATAGATTTGTGGGCAAATTGACCAGGGGAGGATCCTCTGACCCATAAACTAACCTCATCATGATGACAATCCATTTCCTTCCCCCAATCATGGGAGAGGGGAGAATTGGGCCAATGAAAGTAGAGAGGGGCAGGCTCAGTTATGCCACGCACACACCCACTTCCAAAACACATAAAAAGAGACTGCTGGGACAGGTAGAGACATTCAATTCCATTTGCTGCAGAGCATGCTGACCGACGACTTCACATCCAGAGATCCAATACTTAGACTTCCAAGCTAAACAGAGACTACAGAACTTTGAACCAAGAAGGTTCACTGCAAGCAAAAGTATTTGTCAGCAGGCCTCAAAATCTTTTGCAACTGAACTATTCAACAGCCGGGCGAGCTGTTTGAATTCTTTGCCAAGAACTTGTGCCGGAACCGCAGACCAGACCCAGACCGCTGTGAGCAGAACCAGAGATCCGGATCGCTGTGAGCAGAACCGGTGCCTGATTGACCCGCCGAGCAGAGAGAACCGCCGCTGGACATGTTGACCAGATTCGTGACGAGGCCCATTCATTTCAAAATTAGGAGTGAGTATCCGCCAGAACTGTGCAGAACCCAATCTCTTAGTTAAAATAATCTATTCCAAACTATTTTAACCTAATTAGAACAGCCTCCTAGAAATCGTGTCATCTGTCATTTGTAAAGCTGCACAACTGTCACCTGTCAATTCTGCAGCTGCAAGCTGTCACCTGTCATTTTGAGTTTTACTTTAAATCCGAAAATCTACCTTTATTAAATCGTCTGTGTCTCCGGAACCGTTTATCCTAGGAACGTGGTTTAACTTTCATTTTAAAGCTGTGATTCTAGGCTTTCCAACGAATCTAGAACCGACTTCCCTATACTTTTTCCGCAATCGCGATTTACGCACTCGCGAAATTTACCGCGATTTGCGATTTGGCCCGATTTCTTCATCTGTAGAAATCAGCAGCTTTTTGCTTCTCTTTGCTAAAATTCGTTTGCAATCTGATAATCATTCATAGAGTATTCTTGAAGTATTGTTAAAGTGAGCCTGAACTAATATAAAGTAGCCATCACCTACCCTGAACCTCTAGAGGGAATTAAAAGCAATTTTAGCACCTTTTCACTTCCTTGCAAACCACATTAAAGTAATTCGCCTGTGTTTAAAACTCATACCTGTTTTCTCTAAGCTTGCTGGGGGAACTGGAACTGTGTATTGCATTATAAAGTGTGATTTGTTGGGATCCTTGAAGACTTTGTGCTCTCCTTCCATTTCTTGTATTGCATAGGGGGGGAGTGAATTGTCAAAAGAAAAAGTGATCATATTACCTTTTGCTAAAATCATAACAAGTTATTTCTGTACTGCATTTTATTCTGCCTTGCATTTCCTTGAAACCATCAAGCATTTTCTGCTACCTCATCCTCTATACTACTCCTAAGTAACCAAATCAGTGTACCCTGTAACATTATCCATTGTTGATCATGGTCATATTCTGAAGTGTGATATCAGTTATCAATTTATTTATAAAGTGTGATAGATATATATTGTTGAATTGTCCAAAAAAATCTTTTAAATTTGCAAAACAAACCTACTTCTTGGCTCAGTGGGGTCAGGGGGATTCTAAGAGAGGGGTGTTATATAAGGGTTGTCATCCAGAGTACATGAACTGGACCTAAAAATATATCAATAAGGGTTTCCCTCAGAATCCCAGACTAGGCATTGACTTAGCTGTAGTGTTGAAGTGAAGCCGCTTAACAGCACTATTACAATCAACAATAACGAACAATTAAGATTTCAGAATGTCCATTTGTTTGATGATTTCTGATTTAGTATCGAGACCTACTGTGACATCCATCTTTGTATTTGGGGTCTGTGGGAAATTGTCATCAGGCAAGAGTACAGAACCCCTGGCTATTTTGATATTCATTAATTAATAAAAAATGATCCAGTTAATTTCATATCAAAAAGGTTGATCTGCTTCCCAGATCTCCTTTTTCAGAAGCTCCATGCCAAAATCATGGTGTACACCTGCACACCCCAGAATCAATATTTTGATCTGCAGCAATCTCTCTCCAGTGGCACATATCTGGTCCTGGGGTCACAGGTGCCCATTTGACAGCCATGTTACTTCAACTCAGAGGGCCTCATTACAACCCTGGCATTAAGGGGTTAACGGCTCCGCAAAAGGTGGCAGCGCCGTTAACCCCTTAACGCCTGATTACGAGGTCCCTTTGCGGGTTGGCGATTTTAACGCCTGCTTTTTGCAGGCGTTAAAATCCAACCCGCAAAGGGACCTTGGTGCTAAGTACGGTGCCACAATTTGCGGCACCGTACGTAGCGCCTTCCCCATTCCCATTGAGCCCTATGGGGCAAAAATGAGAATGGGGAAGGGCGCATTGTGAATGGGGAATTACCGCCCCGCCAACCTTGGAATGGGGCGGTAATTCCGCCATTCACCATGGCGGACCCTGGCATGGACCATGGTGCTAATAGTACCATGGTTTAGTGCCGGGGTCGTAATGAGGCCCAGAGTCTGTATTTAAGACATGCACCAGTGTTCCCAAACCACATAACTATGAGATTGACTAACCTGGTGGTATTTGATAACTTTAAGTATAAGTGATACCTGTGTTTAATGCATGGTGGCTAGTATCTCATACATTTTAAAGCCACATCAAATTGATATCATAAGTGTGTAAGCACTGTGAGCCCAGCACATCTAAGCTGTAGAACGGTTATGGGTATTCTGGTCAGACACCCTGGTACTGCCCACTTGCGTGGTAGGCGACTGAGTAGCTGGGACACTTCTTTGATCATTTGCGAGGTCTGGTAGCACCTCTCTCCAGGAGGACAGTCTCTGAGCAGGAGCTTTCCTCCTATCCATGCATCAAAGGACACACCCCTCCCAAAAGGACTAGCCTCACCCCAGGGTGCTGCATACAAAGGGGCTTTAGTTGTAGATAAGGAAAGGGTCAGAGTTAGTGTAAACAGAGGGAGCTAAGCATAGTTGTATATCTATTGACCATCTTCTTTCTCTCAATATCTCTCTTCGTTACTGAACCATCCACTTTCTTTATCACAAAGCCCTTTGGGTATGACGTCAGAAGGAAAAGACGCCTTTTTACAAGGACTGAGCTTGGACCCCTTAAAGCAGGTTTGCTTTAGTCCAGTCACCTGTGGGCTTTTGCCTATAAAGGGGGTGGTGTCCCACTCCTCTTTTGTTTACTCGATCAAGCACCTGAGGTATAATTCATCTGGACCTCTTTTGGGAGAGCTGACCTTTCCAAAGCCCTCATTCATTTAGGTAAATAAGTAGCAGTCCAAGGTCGTGACATGTTCTGTCCCCTCCCCACTCCCAGGGCACATTAGGGGTGACTCTTGCTGAGGACCAGGAACTGACACTCTGCAGCAAACCTGCCTATGCCAGGATAGCAGAACCTGAATTAACTGATCCTGTTTTAGAGGCCCTGAAGTGGGTCTCACAGCATCTTGGGGACCAAATCAGCTAAGGATCCTGGTTCTTCCACATCAAACTGGTCGAACCCCATTCAAACCGTGTTTGCAGTCCTTGAATGAAAGGGACTTGCCAGTGATGCTTTTGGTACCAAACCTTTCAAACCAGCTTGTGTGCAACTTCGAAACAGCTTGATGCTGCATTGTATCCTCAAGGAGCCTGTCAACTATTCAGCTTGAATCAACCATTCATCGCCAGAGTTTGACTCAAACCGTGGAGTGTCAATCATCGACTTGAACCAGCAGTTAATGAATGGCTTGAACTATGTTTTTTCTATTTAGTTGTTATTGCAGATTCAGGGCCTCATCACGAGTTGGGCGGTATCCCCAGCGGTATTACCGCCAGGGCTATTAGCATAACCGCCAAACCACACAGCACTATTAGCGCCGGAACATGGGTTTGGTGGAACAGTCAGTCCCCATTCCCCATTGGGTCATTTAGGAATTCCCCATTCCCCATTGGGTCCAATGGGGAATTTTCCGCGCTATTACTGCCGGCAGTATTAGCGTGGTGGTAATAACACCAAAAATGGGCAAAATCGCAGTGGATTTCCCCCCGGCTCAGTGCTGTAGGTAAATTCTGCCCAACCCGTGATTTGGTGCACCCTTAAATATGGCAGTAATAGTGTTATCGCTGCATTTAAGGGTTACCCCCATACTCGTGATGAGGCAGTGTGTATTTCATTAAAGTATAAATATTTGCATAGAACCTTCCTTGGACATTACCCCTATTTTGGACTTTTATCCTTGCTGTTTCATTACATTCAAACCCCTTCTGAGAGTATACCCTTATCTCTTAACTGGGACTGCTTTACCTTTATGATTGAGATCATTATTGGTTTGTAGAAGTGAGGGGGCTGGGCCAGTGGTTTTGTTACTACTCATACTCCTGCAGAGCTAACGTTATTTTGTCACAGGGACATCACCCCATAGTCAGGATTTTGTGAGGTTTCAAACTTGCATTCGTGCACATAAATCTCTTTGGGGCCAATTCTCAAAGAAGTCACTGTAAGCAATTCTGAGCAACAAGTCAGAGTAGCTATAGTGTTGTTTTGACAGAGTGTAATAATAGGCTAATATGGCCCCCTGTCATTTTACCACAGAATGATCCGTGCATGCTGCACACAGTCTCCAATGCAGTGCATAACTCCACCGACAGCACTTGGGGTGCTTCTAGGGCCGGTGAGATGTTTTTCATTTCTTCAGATCAAGACCTGTTACAGCAACCTGATCCGGACTCCCCTTCAGTGTTTCTGACAGTAACTTCTACCTTCCCCTTATCATTGACCAGCAGATCGCAGGAGTAATCAACAAGCGATGCCGCAGTTTATTTCTTGAAATGGGATTTTCTGAAACCAAAATTGCCCTCTTGCAAGAGCTATGCAAGAATCCACCCACTGAGATGATGGTAGAGACCTGCGGGCGCTGCCAGTGGGGTAGTGCGCCTTTCTGCTATAAACTGCTTCCCAATGCCCACGTCTTCATCCCCTCACCTTGTCACTGAAAGGGCTGCGTCGATGATCTGGCCGCGCTGCACATCGCCTGTAGCTGAGCTGGAGCACTTGGGCTTTCAGCATGCACACTAATTACTCCTAGCCCACTGTGCCGCATTCATGAGTAGTCCATTACTGAAACTACCCGACCGTCCCAGTGTACTACTCGCCACTAAATTGGAGAGGCATACGAAGCAGAATCCATACTGCGTCATGGTGGAATAGCAGGGGAACAAAATGTCTGACGAGAACTGTTTTCAAATGTTACCTACACATTCCAAGGCCGAAGTAAGAAAAACAAATCAATAATAATAGTATTCAGGCAGAATGTTAGTAAACCAAGAGCGTAGCATTTAAATAAAAATAAAATAAAAAATAGAAAAACAACAAAAAAAACACGTCGCAAGCAGCGAAAGACGAGACGGTTTCATCATTCTGTCAATGCATTCGGAAGGGATTGATAGATATGTTGCTGGAGTGAGAAATACAAGTGAGTGGTCATCCATCAGCACGACACCAGACTTCATTTTCAGTAGCACTGTTAACAGGTCTAGCAGCTCCTACACAGGAGCTTTTCTTCTGTTTCCATGACGCTGGGGTCGTCATTGCAGGGTGGTTGCGCAACTTACACATGTTCGGAGCAAGTCGCATTCTGGTTAGCTATCTATTTTTAACAGGGCTGGTTTCAAATAAATGAGGTTTAATGGCACGCCAAATAAACTCTGATACGTCCTTCACTGCTAATTCAAATGAAGTGTCTGTCAACAGCCGACATTTTTGGTCTGCTTGCTACAGAGAAACCATATTTGTCAAACGCCTTGCAGCCCACTCTTAGAAAAGATGGAACAAGGGGTGTGGCCTAAAGATTGAAGGAGAGAATACATATTCAAAGGAAGGATCATTGACTATTACCACAATCCTTGTGTGTTTCAGCAAATGGTATATAATGTTGCGCTCACTTAATACTCAATGGTAGGTTCCAACTCCTGCCTTCATTCCTAGAGTAGTTGGCAGCGATGCAAATCTGCTATCACAAATCTATTCGGAGGAACTAGATAATAGTTCTAACTCTAGTGTTGGAATATTTGGGAAAGAGAAGGCACCTAGCCCTATGACAAGCCCTGGAGGCATGTACTTAAAACCAGCCTGTGAATCCCCGCAGGCTCAACTGATGGATTCAGGTGCATTTGTGAGGCTGCTGGCAAATCTAGATGCCGGGAAATGTTTTGGGTTAGATTCGGAAGCTCGTACATGGATTCTGGACTTGTGTGAGGATTTCCCCCCAAGATCATGATGTTCACGTGGGACTCAGACAGGCTTTTAGGTGGAAAGCGATTTCACTCACCTACATAAGGGGCCTGCATCGTCCTGTGTCCTTAGTGGGCTGAACTTGGCTGCAGGAAGATGAGGCGAGGCTAATCCAAACCTCAGTGTTCATCTATTGCAGTAAACAAAGCTGTGTGTGAGAATCAAGGAACCCCAGCACAAGCTCCTTCTCTGTCGAGGCAGTGGGTGTGTTGTATTACACATCACATCGCCCTGCTAATAACACCACTGTTGGAGTGATTAGCAAGATTCTCTGATACTACTGTCACTATCCTCGCCATCACTTCTTTGGGGACTTATCACTCCCGCACCTTCTTCACCACTGTCCACTGTACTACTATCACCAACAAAATCTTCACCCCTCTTGCCAGCTTATTTGGTCCTGTGAGCACACGCCTTCTTATTAGGGTCTCATTCTATGTTCGCCTCTCTGACTCTCCTGGTCTCTTGCCACAGTAGCTCAAGATCTCGGGCTCCTACTCCATCACTTCTCCTACTCTCATAACCTCCTGCTCCAGCCCCTCTCCTGAGCCCTTTGGTACTAATGTGGACCAACTCTCTGGGTACCTCCTCTAATTTTCTGGGCCTTGAGTAGCCTCCTCCTCTCTCCCATTCATCTCCAAAAGAGTACTTGTCTCCTGTATCCAGCTCCTTCCTCCAAAATCACACGATCGACGGAGACTGTGCGCTGTGTGCTTTGATAGTGTTGTGTTCCTGCCTTCCAGCCTCTCTCTGATGATAGTGCATTTAGGTGTGTTAGGTGGGATGGGGTTGACTGCACCCCTTTAGTTGGCTTACAGCCCCCATATGTGATTTGAGATAAGTTTATCCTTCCCCATGTGTGGTCCACCCGGTGCCTGCCATAGCCTGGACCTGCCTGGCAGCCTCTCTCAGGCAGCTGTTATAGGGTTTGGTTAGTGTGATATGAGACTTGGGGCCGGGTAGTCCCTCCTCTTAGGTGTCCACTCTCTGGTTGTCACACCATAATCCAGTCCCTGGTATGCACTCCCTTGGTCGTTCTGATCTTAGATGTATGGGAGTAGAGGCCTTTTGAGTTGAATGGCTGGATGACTGTGGAGTCACCTTTACTATTTCAGATCTCCCTTTCCCTTTGTAGATCGAGATGGGTCCTGCAATTCTGTCAGGAGATCCAAGCATACAGTTATGGCCAGTTCTGTGGGAGCACCATTCCTCACTTCCCCTTACTGTGATTGGGGAGAGAGTGATTTCCCTTCTTCGAGATGGTCCATGCTTCCATGCTGTAGGCCTCCAAGGTCATTTGAAGTGCTAAGCGCAAGTGCCACAAGGACCTGTAGGGACTGGGGACCACTAATGTTCCTGATCCCAGGTCCCATTAAGTCACCTTTTAAGGCCGCAGCCCTTCTAAAAGGGGAGCATGATCTACTTGGCTTCATGGGGCAGGCCCATGTCATGGGATGTGGTCCAGTGATGGTGACCAGTGGATCCTCCTGATACTGTTCTGAGCCCATCATTCCCTAGCTCGGTTGGATATCCAGTCCCGTTGGTGATCCCATGTGGGACTTGCCGATATAGCTGCTCCTCAGGGTACTTGGGATAGTCTACTTAAAATGGGAATCTGCCAAGGATTACAATGGGCTTGCGTGCACACACCACAACAGAACGGGGATTGCTAAGGAGCCCATTTGAAAATATCTCCCTGGTGGGTAAACCTTTCACTGGCTAATACCCCACATTTCAGTACAGTTCAGGACTTTGCCACCTATACAAATTTACTGCAAATATGTCACAGCCTTTTCAAAATCTCTCGCATCAATCCTTTGCACTGTGGCAGCCCAGCAATCATACCAATTGATTTCTACTTTACTACACAAATCAAATCATGATTTGTTCAGATTGTGTGCGTACATCCATACAACATAGCACATACATTTACAACAATTCTTTGATGCATACATTTCATAATCAAGTATGCAACTCTCAGAATAAAACAAGCCTACATCGTGAAATCTGACTCAACAACTACACCAGGAAGTGAGACTTGTTTCCCAAATATTCTTCTAGTACCAAACAGCAAAATATGTCACGTAAGGACACCAGAAATAAAAGGTTCCCTTACACGCGATGAATCGCTTGGAGCACAGTGTTTGGTTACATGTCAGTAGATAATAAGCAGTATAAAAGAAATTGCATCACTGTTTCTGTTGATTTTTGGTCACAGGTGCAGCCTGCCTCCTTTTTTTGGCCACCATTCTATTCTCATAGTGGGAATAACGCAAACCAGAAATGTGACAAAATATGTTAGTGTTAGTTTTGATTAATATATGTTTCAGATACACTGTGGGACCCCGGACTGATGCAAACGTCATACCCTTCTTTACCGTTACTGGCACTCCCATAGGTGTGTTAATATGACTATCATACAGATTTTATAATAGATTTACCATTGCCTTCATATGATGCTGGTCCCCAATATCAGGCCTGTACATTTATGCAACAAACTGTTGATTGAACACACGTGATCCACCGAGTATTCACTCAAAGTCATGCAGACATGCCCCTACATATGGCCCTCATTCTGCAGCTTTACTTCCTATTTTCTTTTATTAGAGTGTATTCGTTATTACAATTTTCCACGCAGATTAGGATAAAGCTAAACAAAAACATCATTTTTAAAACAAGACATTACAAAACAGAAAAAAAGTAAATTACAAGCTATATAAAACCATTCAGTAAAAGTAACCAATGACACACAACATGTTCCCCACCTTGGAGCAAGCACTGTCTGAATGGCCATTATTCAGGGATTCACAGATGTGTGAACTTCCCTTTGGGGATTAGTCTATCTGCCATCCTATTTTTTCCCGCTTCTTTTCTACCACCTGCCAGACTCGAGTTAAAGCCAAAACGAGAGAAAGCTGATTACCAGACAAACATTGGGGCCAGAACTCCTCATGCCTAATATGATTCCCCTTTTCCCAGAGTGGTGGTGGTGTTGCAATCTTTGCCAAACCCCAATTGGGACTGTTTCAAGTACCCAGCTCCTGTTCAGACTGTGACATTCTCCACCTTAAAATGACTCATACTAACCAAAGTTGTATCAACTTCATATTAGTATATCTCCCCCCAACGAATATGGCTAACTTCAACCAATATATTGTTAAGATCTTACATAAGGGTAGGGATTGCGCAACGGTACTGGATGGAGATTTGAATTGCTGGCACAAAAATAACAACGACAAAGAGGCTATTGCTCTAGAAAGTGCACTAAACAACGCGGAATACCATGTATTTAATGACTCATCCACCCATCAGAAAGGTAACATCCTAGACTGGCTTGTGGCTAATAATCTCTGTATACAGATCGAAAATAACCAACCTTGCATTTGGTGTGATCACTACTCGATTACCTTTCAATCTCAATTCCAACATCCTACTTTGAATAAGAAAAAACCCACCCAAACAGGTTTCAATGGGAACTTTAAAAAGATTAGGGCGGAAAACAAAAAAGAACGTCTGAACCTGATAATGAACATCACCACTGATCGAGACACCCTCACGACTTTAGTGAACAAATTTTATTCCTCATTCAACTCCATGCTAGATACTGTGGCCCCTATTAAAAGTAAGCTAGTTAGGGAGAATGCTGGCCATCAAAACTGGTGCACTGAAGAACTAAGCATAACGAAAAGACATACAAGACAGGCAGAGACAGTATGGCTAAAATGCCCCTCTGAGTCTACAAAAGCTACTTGGAAAGCCTCAGACAAAGATTATAAAAATGCCATCTATGATGCAAAGAAAAATGTCTTTAATAGACATATAGAGGAGTTTAAAAAGAACACAAATAAACTCTTTGATATTGATAAATCTTAGGAGCCAGCAGGTACCTCCTCCGCTCCAGTGATACCTACGGACCAAGATTGTTACAACATATAACAGGCTTTTGAAGCCAAAATAGGAAAGGATTGCAACAGGATTAAGCAGGAATTTAACAAAACCCTCTCTGTACCTGCTACTCCATCTAACCATACCCAGACAGACACTCCCACCACATTTGACTTTACCCCTGTTACTATAGGAGACATGATAAATACACTCTCCTCTCTTGACCCCTCTCAATTTCTTGAAAATGCGATTCCTCTGGATATCATTCTACAATACAAAGAAACATTTGTCCCATTATGTATCAGATTTGTGAACTCCTTATTCTTATGTAATCAGGTCCCTGATTTAATCAAAAGTTTCACTGTCACACCTCCAGTTAAATAACCTGGCCTTGATCCTAAAGACCCAAACAATCTACGCCCGAATAACAACTGCAACTTCCTTTTGAAGATTCTGGGCAAAAGTGCCATTGTGCAACTTCAATATTTTCTTGAAGCTGATAATGTCCTTCATGCCATACAGTCAGGATTTCGCCCCTGCTATAGCACGGAGACTGCTCTTCTAGACCTAGAATCACACATTCTCAAAATCTCAGACAAAGGAAAAGTCGGCCCCCCAGGGAGCATGCATTTCCCTGCTACTCTTCAATCTGTATACCAAACCACTGTGTGATCTCTTGGCTGATCTCAATGTGTTTTTTACAAACTACGCTGATGACACATAGTTGATACAGGAACTGTCAGGAGACTATGACCTTGACTCCTGCTCTCTCCAAACGATCTATTATCACAGTGAAACATGGATGGCCCGGCATTGGACGTGCCTTAATGTCAATAAAACCAAGATGCTCACCTTCGGTACTTCTCATGCTTGTTTCAAACTTGATTCCATATATGTGTCTCTCCCCATCAATAACTGTCACATCCAGGTCTTCAAGAAAGATAAAACTTTGAGCTTCCATCTTAATTTTGCATTAGACTCCGACTCTCATGTCAATCATATTGTTAACAACTGTACCTATTACTTGTGACTACTTAGGAATCTACGTCTGTCCTCTCTGAACCTAACTGTGCCCTAGTTGCCCATGCTACCATTCTCTCCAGGTTGGATTATGGTAATGCTCTTTTAGTGGGGGCCCACCAAAGAAGCACACAGGCTTTGCAGGTGATGCAGAATGAGGGAGTGAGGATCGTTAAGGTGAAGACAAGAAGAGAACATATCTCACACAGTCGACAAGAACTTCAATGGTTACTCATTGATGCACGACTAAAATTCAATGCGGCAATGCTAGAGCACCAGTCTTTTTATGGCAACGCCCCGAGTTACACTAAAAACCTTGACCATGTTCGAATCTATAAGAACTTTGCGCTCTTCTACTTTAGCTATGGTTAGGACACCAACCTAAAAACTCGCCAACTGTCTGAGAAAATCTTTTCCTGTCCAAGCTACTAAGAATTTGGAATTCTCTGTGGACCTAAGACTACAAAAAGATTTAAACTGCTTTCAAAGACAACTGAAAACGTTATTATTTCACTGAGCATCCTCCCCACATTGCCTAGTCATCCGCACTGCTAATGTCGTGTCTATTTTACATTCAGTGTTTATGTTATGATGCCCTGATACCTGCGGGTTTTCAGCACCTTATAAATAAATAAATAAATAAATAAAATAGTAGAGAGCATACGTTCCCACCATTGTGTTACTGCCAGTCATAACTTGTCTCGCTGTTTCCAAGATGTCAGCATTCTTACACAATCTACAACATCCTTTAAGCTCAGGAATGCCGTACCACGTGCCACATAATGCCCGAATTTTTAAGGTATTCAGCCTGCCTACCATGAATATTCTCCTAAGCACATGTGAAGGAAATTGATACAAGTCATTCTGAGGTTTTCGAACATGAAGTGCAACCGACAGAACGTAAAAGGAGAATTCAGCTTTCCAACATATTCGAGGCACGTGGCCCAGCCACAGAATTTCACTGGTTTCCTAAAGGGGCCTAGGAGCGTATGGAGTCCATCTTGCCAATTTGAAATGGTTTCAAAGAAAGTTATATTGATGTCCCTGCAATCCAACAGAGAAAGGCAGGATCCAGACTCAATTGCCTTTCCTCAGAGGTGATAATGTTAATAAATAAATCCCCTCTATTTAATGTAATGGTCAAGGTCAATGACGTTAGCGCCAGCTCTAATCTTATTGCCTCAATGGGAGAGTCTTGGGACAGACCCCAAACTCTTCATCATAACTCCCCCTCTGGATTGTTGATCCAGCAATCTTGATTCTCATAAGAGGCCTCTAAGGCATATGTAATTTCAGAAGCCAATTTTTGCTTGTAAGCCTGTATTGTACCTAAAAGGCTGCATCCGGCTGTCCTCTGTGTAAATGCTTTTGGCCAAGTCTAGGGGGGCAGCTGTTACCTGCACACACAGCATTCTCTATATCAGATATGAAAAGATTGAACAGCATTAGGGCAAGGATGCATCCCTGCTACACCGCCTCACAATATATACTGGAGCTAAGAATTCCCCCATGCTGTTTAATCTAATCCTTGCCCTTGCAATCTGAGTGTGTGCAGTAGACCTTCAGGAATCATAAGCTCCACCAGCTTTGACCATAGCTTTTCCCGATTTACAAGATCAAAGGCTGCAGTGAAGTCTATAAAGAAAACATATATAGGAGGATTGCCAGGCTTGCACGACTGCCCTTTAAGGAATTTGACAGAAAATAGTATATGTGGTTAAAAGCCCTTACCTAAAGCCTGTTTGAGCAGCTATCAAATAATCCATTTATTCAAACCCCTCAAAATGAAAGCAGGAAATAATTTACTCATTACATCAAACAACGAGATCAGTCTATAAGTACTTGGATCCAGTCGGTTTCCTTTCTTATGGACTGTGACGTCCTCTTGAAGTCAGGGACATCCCCGAAAAAAATCACTGTCGTAAATAGTGCTAGGAACATTTCTGCTGGTCTCTCTGGATTCACCTTCATTACTAGGTTTGACATACATCCCGTCTGAACGGTTCCATGTAATAATGTCGCCACAAAAATCTCACCATGCAAAAATATCGCCGGAAAATGGCCGTTTTTTGTGGCAACATTATTGCATGGAACATGAGGGGGACACCCCCGCAACCCCCAAACTTTTTTTTTCTTATTGCCCCTGTCCCCATATATATGGTCACCCAAATAATATCGCCACAACATTTTCCCAGCGATATTATTTACGGCGACCATATATATGGGGATATTATTACCTGATACCGTCTGAACCGGGGGTTCTCGAATGTTTGAGCCCCTTAATTATCTCCAAAATGCTGTAGTGGTCAAACTCCACCTCTAGCTGCCCAAACGGGGGCTTACGACTGATTAGGCCACTGAACTTAGAGGAACTGTACCCACACCACTCTGTCTGCTCTATTATATTTACCAGTGTATCCGTCTCTTCTCCTTGCAATCCCCTGAGGGTTCGCCAAAGCTTTTTATAATGACCATTATTCAAAATGACATACATATTTTGCAAAGCTTTATTGTTTGATGGTCCCCTGTAGGTTTTATCCCATTTCTATATTCATTCTTAGCCTGTCAGATGTGTATCCCAAGGTCCTCTGGGGCCATGCTACTATGCCTTATTATTCTAATGATTTGCCTAAGTTGCCTTTTATTATTAGGTCTGTCAGGCCTTTTCCTGTTTACTTTTTATTAGGCTTGTCAGGTATGGAAAGCAGAGTTTCTAGCTGGGCATTGAAGGTAGAATTCGGAAACTTCTAGAATGTGCCTGAACATGTTTCTCTAATCTGCAATAAAGCAACGTCACATCACTCCTCTCCAATGGCAACCCCATAAGTATCTGAGGTGACAGATTTAGCTATATAAATCCCCAGTATGCATTCAAATGGCTGTTTTATGATGCTTAAGATTCTCTTTTTAGGAAATTGTTTCGAGGAAACGGATAACGATCGAATTATATGCAACAGGCAGAGCTAAATGGAGGGCCCAATTGCATTACATTACACTTGATTGCAATAAATTGAACGCCCCACTGAGACATGCATTAATCAAGAGATCTAGGTAATGCTCGAGCTGATGCAGGCACCATTGGCCACATAAAGCACAATAGGTAGCTCACGCTGCCCTCAGAACATCGAGTTTGATGTACACCAAAGTTTCAAGCAAAGCTTTCATAGAGAAATTCAATAATAATGGGTGTAAAATAACCACAGTCAGCTGTTTTAAAATGTAGTGAAGCAACTTTTCTGAAAATGTTGGTGGGCATGGGGGGTCATGACATCTAAAGGAAAGGGACCCCTGACAAATTAGGTGGGACAAAATGGTGTGCAACGAAAGTCGGTGGGGGGGGGGCGGCAAACACCCTTGTCCTCCCCATAAATTACACCCATGTTGAAATTGCAGTATCTGTTCTAGCAAGGCCCAAGCTGTACTATAGCAGTAAACTATTTATGAAGGTAAGGTGTGCCATAAGCACCAGTAACACACAGGGGGAGGATTTAATCCCGGCCACAGAAGCACATAGTTTCCTTCTATCAACATAAGCAATGGCTTTCCATAAGTCCCTGAATGAAATAATGAGCAGAGTCCTGTGCATCCAAATACATATTACATAGATATAGGTTAATTATATGCATTACTAGGCATAAGCAGTTTGTAAAGCCCAACCGTTTCGATGAAGACTTATTTACAATCCTATCCATTACGTATTCCTGTGAAATATTGCCTTGCCTCAACACTTTCCAAAGAGTCTAAAGGGAAATATAATGGAAGGACAAAAGGAGGGACCGATCACCAATTTTAGATTTTGGATGATTGGTGGAATTAGAGTGCCAACCAGAGGAGCCCAGGCTAGTGTTATGGATATGGAAAATTGCTTTGATGAGCAAGTGAATGCTGCATCCTGACATTTACACCATGGCTGGTCGGTATGGAAACCATAATACGTATGTTTTGCATAGTGTGCTAGCTGTTTGCTACTGCCTCCACATATGCGTGTTGAAGCCAGCTGTCAGTGATCAGGAATTTACGGTTATATGTGATTTTACTGAAGTTAAATTAAGAGTGGTAAGTTTTACCGAACTAAAAAATACTGATCAAATATCGATTCTGTTTTTAATTCATGGGGTTCCCCCCAAGCCTCTCGTTTTGCTACCCATTGAACCCCATTTCAACCCCTCACCCTAGTACCATATATATATTTATTTAAAAGGTCTGGTATGTTTCTGTATTACCAATCTGATTTTGTTTGGGTAAAATGACTGGAAATGGAAATGTACCAATTACGTGTTTTTTTTTTTATGTGAGTGAAGAAGGCTGAATTGGGACCAGTTAGTGGAGAAATACTGTGGCCTACAAGTCAAGTTCCTATACCAGTCCATCATTTGTAATGCCACTGCAAAACGCTACAAACAAAGTCATGAACTGGGTATGAATATCCAGACTTTCTGAATATGTTTTCTTTTATCCCACCAGAACGCTTGCTTGGAAATCCGCAAACAGGTCATGTCTGCTGGAATGTGAGCAGAGCTATAGGTGAAGCACCGATAATAATTGGTGAGACCTAGAAATTGCTGTGTAGACTCCACATCATATGGGCCTTTCCAATATATCTTGTATCTTACGTGGGTCCATGTGAGTTTAAGTTGTACTGATCATTTTCCCCAAGAATTCCATTTGGGGAAGATGGAAAGCACAATTCTCTGCCTTGGTGAATGCATAGTGCAAAGCCAGGTGGGATATTAGCTAATTGTTCCTCAGTAGGACATTTAATGTTCTTCATTCATCTATTTGTATTATAAAATAAGGATCAGTGTTAAGTGCTTTGTAGCGTTTATCGTGTGTTTCGCAATGAAATGACATTATAAGAGATGTCTGTATCACAGCACTTGTCAGAGACCCTCTCCTAGTGATGCAAATGCCTCGCTTAGATATGTTGTCTTCTCTTTGCAGTATAACATCATTTGTCGTATTAAGAGCCAAATCTGCCTATCATGTCTTCTGCAGCACTAACATCTACTTTATGCATCTCGAAGGACAGTGGAAAACAATAATTTCTTCCATATACACCCAAACTGAAAGTCTCAACATTTTGCACAGGCCTTAGTTCATTGGCCAATATTCAGAATGCTCCAGCAGTGTTTTAAATGAAGTTTTCCATTCATCGTCCTCCTTTATGCGTACAAGATGGTAAGCTCGGCGTAAGTGAAAAAAGGTTAATATCGTGGACAGATTCAAGCCCTGCAGAATGTCACGTATCAACGGCAGTAGATACCAATCATTACACTTAATTTCATTAAGGCATCCATAATCAATACATTGGCCAAGTATTCACATTTTCTTGGAGGCAAAAACCAAAAGGAGCACCTGACGGTGACCGGTTTGGTGCTACATTCCCCTTGATGAGGCGGACATCCAGTTATTTCTGGGGCTCTTCTAGTTCTTGTGTTGACCGGGAATACATTCTACCAGAGGGAATAGGCTTTTCCAGAAGGAGTCATATTTCACAATCGGATGGATGATGTGGTGGCAGCGGTACGTCTGCTCATGCCGAGAACCCTTTATGCTAAGCATGATACACCTCCGGAACATACTAGATGGAACATATTAGTTGAAAAGAAACATTGTTAGTCTGTCTTGCTGCCCGGGAACACAACATGTTACAGCAGAACTGGGTACTCCGGTCAAAGACAAAAATTAGGGTTTATATAACCCAATTGATATATAGACTTTTGTGCACTAGCCAGGATCATCCCCACACAACAGCATATGAAGGTGTGTTAATGACACCTGTTGACAGCAGGAGTTATTGGTGTTGTTTGTTGTCTAATGGGGCCCTAGTGGGGCCTGAAGTGAGTGGTGGTCAGAATTATGGTTGAAGACCGGATCCTTAATTTCATGATGGTCCTCCCTCCCTCACTTTAGGGGTTTTTGTCTGTTATGTTTGGTTTTCTGTGCGCTCTGATGCCTTCGGCGATTTCGCGGGTTATACAAATGAAATCAATCAATCAAAATCCACTTAATTCCTAGATGCTTCAGCATCAACTAGGGTGAAGGTGTAAGTCTGTACTAAACCGGAGGTCCAGGTCAATGAGTGTGGCAGGTGCCATCGGGTGCCTTTGGCAGATGTCAGTTGTTCCAGTGGCATGGAAGCTGGTTTGTTCTTGAGCTTTTTTCCCTTCCCAAATGACAATAAACCCATTTGTTTCTCACTGACTTTGGATGAGGAAGGTAGGCAGGTCCCTCAAATAGTGTATGGTTCTTTCACACAGGTCGTTCATAGGCTGTGTCTTCTTGCCAGCTTCTGTTAAGGGTCTACATGGCACAACTAGCTGCATTGGTTCTATTCACACCTCTGCTGTTTGTATTTGGAGCAGAGTTGGTGTTCTGAATGAAAGAAGAGGAAGGTATATTTATCTCTTTTCCCCATGTCTTTCAGTCGGATGGGGTTGATATGGATGTCTATCAAGGTCTGCAACTCCTCGGGCTCAGAAAAATGCACTCGCTCATCCTTTTATTCACTTTGCATTCCCTGGCGGAATCATGATCATTGGGTTATTGCCGACCACTGGGAACCAGCAGCTGGTTGGTGGAATCGACTGATATAGGACACAAAGTCCTCCTGCCCATGCATGATTTCCAATTAGTAGAGCGATTGATGCCTGATTCAGAAATTGGAATTGCTGCAGGAAAGTCTTTCAGAATCCAGAAAGAGGTTTGATACAGGGTTATTAGTGGAAACATAAGGGGCAGTTCAAGCCAACAAATCTCCTGCAAGTGTCTGAGAATAGATACTATCTTGGTTCTGCCATGAAAACAATATGATGGGCAGCAAAGGCATTGCATTTTACAGCAATTGCAGAGTTCAGATTATTTTCATGGGTCCTTGATGAGGTATGAGCCATAGTGTTCTGTCAATAAGGCCATGGTATTGCGGTTTATGTCTTCGTTCATTGTGGAGTTTTCCTTTTTTAGTGTGGCACACTCTGGACTTAGGGCCTTCCTTGCACAAGCCCAGGAGAGCATGTGTTTCCTGACTAGCAGATTTGAGGCATTAAGGGGGAGGCAGCAGAAGGACAATGACTACCCAGAGATAAAGAGATTAGGCAGAAAGGGGAAGGGAAGTCCAGGCAGCTAAGGCCTGGAGAGAGTGTCCAAGAAGTGAAAATAAATCAAGGTCAGGAGGGAAAGGGGGAAGGACAGGGCCAGAGAAAGGCATAGCCACATAATCCAGAGAGTTAGAGCTGAGTTAGAGGCAACTGGCTAAAATATGAGTATTACGATTCATTTACTAGTTATTAGAAGATGTTTTTATTTATTAGTGGTGACGTCCATTGGCTTCACACCTGGAGCATGCCCAAGGTGTTCCCTGTTGCCCCACTACACCCCTCCGTCCGTGAGCATTCAGGGACCTGTCATCAAATGCATGTAGAGATATCCACCCAGGTGAGTGTAGCAATCAGGACCAGGCAGCACTAGGTACACTAGGCTTTCCTATTGGTTGTTCTTCCTTTTCATTGGTTCCCTTGTGTCTTCTTGAGTGAAGGCTCATTACTCAGGTCAGACAGCATTTTCCTCAGTTTTTAGAATGTCAGACACAGTCTGCTGATGTTTTTGCCATGGTCATGTTGTCCCCAGAGCTTTTAAAGCCAGTCTCAGATGTCAAAGTCGTCCCACTAGACGTTGTAGGGATTGTTAGTACCATGGGCATCTTGTTGTCAGGCGACGTAGTAAAAGTCCACGTAGCATCTGAGTTAGCCAACAACAGTGTTGATTGTCAAGTAGTGTCATGTACAAAGGGCCTGTTTGGTGGACCTACTCTGCACTGAAGGCCTCAACAAACTCTCAGGTGACACACCCTTATGGGCAACCAGGTCAATCTTCTCCTGGGGGTCACCATATGTTATCTGATAAGTGTTTAATATTACTCCCTAACCTGGTACTGCCAGATCTTGTTTTCTTTGCTAGCTGTAAGGATTTGGGTGTCTGCAAGACCGGGAGACCCATAGAAAGGGAACTTAGACCTGCTGTGTATGTGTGAGAGGAAAGAGGTTTGATCCTTCAAATTAAGTCTTCTTCTCCACAAAGTAAAATTTAGGATCCCAAATCCAATAGGTTAGTCCATGTCTGACTAGGTCTGACTAGAGTTGGTCCTAGAGTCTGCGCTTGTGAATCCCACTTTGAACACCATTTGTCACAAAGACGAACATAATCAATGACATGATCCATAACACATATGCTATTTGATTTTATTTTAATAATGGGTTTTATTCAGGATAGTTACTAGCTGTGATTAAATAGTTGGTAGTTAATGCAAAATCCCAAGTCTTAGCCTGCAGCCTTCCCTCAAGCTAATACAGGGAATCCTCAGGTATATCACTTCTGGATTTTCAATAGTTTGAAGTCTCTACCTTCTGCCTTCATGAGAGACAAGTTAACAGCACTGCATGACTTCCAATAAAGCAAAATGTCTCTAAAATAAAAGTTCTTCTGATGCTGCAGGTAGAGAAAGACAAGGCAACACAGGAAGGCTGCTCTATGATTTTCAATAAATGAAAAGTCTGAGATCAATTGAATGTTCTCTTGTTGTGGTGGAGAGTCAGTCCAACATTCTGTCTACACCTATATTGATGCCTCAGATTCTGGATTTTAGGTGGTTCTGTATTTCATCATTGGTTTAACTAACCAGTAGGCATATCCACTGGTCAAGATTGGAGAAATCTTATTTTACTTTCCATCACTCTGCTGGCCTCTGCCTCCTCAATGGTCCTGTTCATTGACTTTAAGTAAATCACACATTTCTTTCTTGTGCTCTGACTGCTCATGTAATCTCCTCATGATTTCCACTTCATGTTTGGTCCACTTACCCTCTCCACTTCCCTTCTCTCAGGAGTATGTCATGCCTGATTTTCCTGTTTATTCCAGCCTACATTCTGATAATGTTCTCTCCACTCGAGGGAGCTCCCCAACCCTCCTGCACTGCTTCCTGTCCTCATGCTACCTTTTGGTTTCGTTCTCCTCTAAATCCTGCTGACTATCCACCAACCCCCTCATTCTGCCCCTATTTCTTAGTAATCTCTTTACTCTTTGTTGTCTCCATCTCAACATCCTTTGTCTGCTCCTCAGTCTCCCTTCTTGTGGTCACCTCCTCCTTACTCTCTATGTTACCTTGGATGCTGTTCACCTCATACACCTTTAATTCCCAGCTTCATATCCTCCTTTCTTATCTCCTATGTCCATCCTTTTCCCTTCATCTCCACCTGGCTGATCTCTTTCAACCTTCCTTCTGCTCTCTTATCCAGCTCCACATTCTCCTCACTGAAGTTATCCTCAAGATTGCTGCAACACGCTCCCATTCTCTTCAATCCCCCAGCCCTTATTCAGGGACATATCCATGTCCATCGTGCTCTCACTTTGCTTACAAGGCTCTGGTGTGAGACCTGATTTGCTGTGTTTTGCCAAACCATGGCCCTCACACCACATTCCAGGGACAGCCTCTTTGTGCATGGCTCTGCAGATAGACATGTTGGCTCACTACCATCACTCACCAATCACAACTTGACCGGATGTGCAGAGGACCAGTTGTTCTGGAGCTCCTAAAATCCTGTCTGGTTCAGCCAATCATTCATTTACACAGGGAAAGAGGAGCTTTTCTGAGCACAATTACCCGCAAATGTGAGCTTCTTTTCTTCTACTTTTCTATTAAACCCATCTGACACATATGATGTATCCAATTCTCTGTTAGTGGTGCTTGCCAGTCTGCCAGGGACATTTGGGAAAAGTTAATATCCTGGAACAATGACTGGTTTGGGGTTCACAGTGTGTGCAGAGAGGGTGGCATTTCTCATGGTATAATTCATAGCTAGGTCTACTTCCTGAAGGTAATTTAAAAGGGCAGCATCATGAGTTGTTTCCATGTGAGAAGTCCTTGCCGCATACCCATGGAAGGAAAGGGTGATCAAGATGATCATCCTTGCAACACCCCCAGGTTGAAAACCACTTAGCGGGTGTTGGAGCCCAGTCCCTATGTATATTCACATCCCTCCCTCCTAGAGCGAGGCGGCAGCAGACTGTCATAGTAACCATCAGGAGGATTACAATATGAAATATCATGAGCACTTTCAAAACCTCCCTCCACTGCTTGGCCCCATCATTTCCATTCCCATATACAATAAGGAAAACAGACCAAATATAACCATAGCACATAACATGTCAAGACATCCTGTGCTAGAATGGTATTTCATGTATTTTTTCAAAAGAAGTTTACAAAATAACCAGTCTTTACTACTCTGTTTGAAGAGGGAGATATTACTGCTGCATTAGTCCTACAATAAAACCCTAGTGAGGAAATGCTGTTGGTCAAGGGTGAAAAAAGCCTGGGCTTTTCTGATTTGTATTAATAATAAAATGATGCAGGTAATTCAATCTCGGAAAGGGTGGTCTCCTAACCAGATCCCCTTTTAGAAATAATCATGCCAAAGCATAGAGTGCACATGTGCCCTGCTGCATCAGTATCCTGAACTGCAGCACCTGCTCTCCAGTGGCACAGAGCAGTTTCAGAGGTCACATGGGCCCAATTTGTCAGATGCCGTGACAGCAAAGTCATCAGAGTGCAGAGATTGCACTAAAACCTACAACTCTGTTCCAAAGCCCTCAGAAATATGATGAACTACCATCCTGGAAGCAGGATCATCTGGAAATTGAAGACATTCCTTGGCTTTGGTATGGTGGCTGGTAGTTCACATAATTATGAAAGCTACATTTGATTTGTAGCATACCAGTTTCACCCCTCCGATCCCAGATCCAGCCATAGAAGGCTATGTGGATTTCAGGCACCTGATTGTCTGCATTCCAGTGAATGGGACAGAATACAGAACGAATGCCTCTATTGACACGCTGAGAGGAAAGATAACTCCTCCCCTGAGGTCCTGGGATCTCTCAGCTGGAGATGCCCTGAAAAGCCTGCCTTCAAAGAGACAATTCCATAACAAAGGCCTGCCTCACTCTAAGGGGCTGTACACCAGAGAGTCGGTTAAGGTGCAGGCTGGGTAAAGGGCACAGTTAGGGCAGTCAGGGAATACAAGTAGGTTTGAGGAAGAATGTCTCATCTTAATTTTCCAGTTGTTTTTTCTCTCCTGCCTGTCCCCTCTACTTCCTTCTGAAAAAGGCACTCTGAATATGACATCAGAAGGCAAAGGTCACTTGTCACAAGCACTGGGATTGGACCCCTTAAAGAAGCCTTGCGTTTATCCAATCCCCTGCGTCCATTTCCCTATAAAAGAGATATAAATTGATGGCCAAATTCCTGAGAATCTGCATACAGTTGGCATAACCGCAGAGGCAGGCAGGCAGGCAGGCCATTAGCAATCAAGAGGAAATTACTGAGAGCTAACTCACATTTATTCACTGCATGGATCAAACTATTCTAGAAAGGTCCTACAAACAATCCTTCTCTTGTCACGCATCCACCCTCTGGAACTCAATCCCATCCTCGTCTCAGAATGTCCACACAATTCTCCAATTTCCTAAATCGTTCAAAACTATTTCAGCAACACCAAGACCAATGACTAATCCAATGGATGCACAGACTGATGCAAAGACCGTTACCACAGTACTGCTGCAATAGATCAAGGAGGACGCTTTAAACAATAACATAAAATAGGCGAACAATGTCCGTTGTTGAAATATAACCCCCAAATATCATTTATAGTTGCTGTGGGCAAGAGACAGAAGTGCAGCAGATGGACATGCCCCTGCCAGGGAAAATTGGAGAGTAAACCAGACGTTTCATAATTTATCTACACATATAGTACTTATTTACGTTTATAAACCTCGATCAGTTGAGACCTTACACACTAATTTGGTCAGATATAATGTGTTGCGAGCCACTGCTAATCTAACCACATGAATAACTTAGCAGTCTGTCGTTTAATTTCTCTACCGAATGCATAATTTGACTTGTAGTCCTGGGTCACATCAATTGAATGCAATCCGCAATGTCATCTCCAACAATGCTCTTTATATTATTGTTAAGCCCGAAACAGAACGTTCATTGCCTACTAGCAAAGCAAGCAAAATGCATGATATGAATTTTAAAATGCAGTCATTTAAGAGCTCCTGTACAGTAAACGTATCATTGTCTAGTTTTCATTTCTTTCTTTTTCCCCTAGAGCTGCTTTCCAGTGAACTGGATACCCTTGGAGGTGCCTTCATGGCATAGCCCCTCTAGCAATATAGTTCTTTTTTAATTGCATGCAAATTGCTGTGGGAAGTGACAGGTGTACTCATCCAATCTGGTCACGAACAGTATCACACAGTACATTCAAGCAGTGTGTCTTAATTGTAGAGTTAAGGTGCAGTTATTTAAAAAATAATTGTTGAATTTTCCTTGGTAATATGTAAAATGGTACTTTGTACCACAGATCATATCGTCATTATAGTTACAATTGGGTCAACAGGAGGGCGCCTACTGGAAATGGTAGAAGAAGGCAGTAGAACAGGAGGGCTCTCCCGCCGAACATGTGGATTATCTACTGTAGGTGGAGTTTTCTTCCGATACATGAATGCCTGAAACATACGTTTTTTCTTCCTGTGTTTCACCTGCTGTGCCGGTATGACTGTACTTAAGGGACATTTCGCTTCAGGCAAGTTATTAGATTTTAGTGTAGTCTGTGGGGTACAATGAGTACTGCATCTTCTTCTTAGACTTGCATGGATAAGCAGGGATTGGACATCAATTTTAGTTTCAAGTAGATGACATTTAGAACGGAGGCTGGTAAGGAGATTTTCTAAAGCATCAAATTTATCGTCAGATGACATGCTTCGATCACATTCACTATCAGCCAACATAGGCCCACGATCAGTAGCCACACTTTTAGTTAGAGGGTCTTCATTCCGACTAGCAGAGTTGCCTGTTGATTTGAACTTAAATAATGATAGGGTATTCAGCACAGGTATGGCTTCAAGACTATTCTTAATGTTGAGCGGTAGGACAGGTGGAAGAAAGGCTACATCTTCATTTGGAAGGAGAGAGACAATAGGTTTGGATGGAGGGGTGAAATAGAGTGGAGTGGCAGTAGGCTCACCAATAGACATTTCAAGGTCTTGACCAAGATATTCGATTTCCATTACCTCAAGTTTAGAGGTGGGTAAATCAATTGAGGATGTTATAGCAGGAGTAACCTCGCACTGTAGATCCTGACTAGACAGTGTTTTAGAATATACATCTAAATTAAGCGTTTCCGTGATTGTACACATATCGGTGTGAACCTTATTGGGGGGCATGTCATTCTGATTGGTGACTTGTTGAGTTGGATTGGAGCCAACCAGAATATCATTCAAGAGTTTCAAACTAACACACCCCAACTCACATGAAAGTTCAGATACCAATACATCGGTGGATTCACAGAGTGCCTCGTTCGACACTATCACATCTGAATTTGGCGTTATAACATGAGGTTTTGCCAAGACATTTTTGTCAAAATAGTCAGTAATGCAGTTATCTTGAGGCAGTGAACGTGAAATGACTTTAGGAATGCAGATTCGTCTGTTTCTTAAAGACTTATGCATTTCTAATTCACGCAAATGTTCAGTCATTACAGCTTGACAGTAATGCCGGTGAGACTAAAGGACGTCAAAAAAAGCCAGTACTTGCGGTAATTAGCAATAACTCGAGGCTATGTTGAGCTCTGTTTAAACCGCTAAGAGACCGCTAAGTCACAGTATAGCAATAGTCTAAGTCGACTAGAGCGTCTCAAGACAACTCCGAACTTCAATATTTAAAAAGATGCAGCACATTGCAGGTTTATCTCCAGATTTATCTGCAGAGACTATGAGGAAGGATCACGCCAGTGAAAGCCGAAGTGCACTTCACTTTTCACTACAGCTGCTGCATTACAGAACGCTGATGATCAACTGGCAATAAATTAAAATGATAAAATGAATTTGTGAGAAAACTGGGAAAATATATGACAAACTATAAGGAAAACGCTACAACACAATCATAGGAGACGTGGAGTTAACTCACGGGAGCTGTCAACGCTGTTCTACTGCGAGCAGCGAACAGCAAACAGTACTTGCCGGTACTTTCAGGGGAGCGCGCAGAGTGCGCTGTACCTGGGTAATTATACTCTACTTCCTGTCACTAGAGGGGGGGGCAGGCTCACGTTACCGTGTTGGTCAGTATTACTGTCTTGTGAGGGTAGGGAGAAGAGAGATGAAGGCTGTGTACATGGAGCCCGCAGTCTGGTGGAGGACTTCTGGTTGGCACAATCCAAGAAAAATCCCAATAATTTCAAATCCACTCTTAATACTCCTTCCGGGGTATATATTGATATTCGATTCTTTCCAAGTCAGTAATGTATTCAATTTACTCCAACATACAATCCCAATGCAAGTAAGGTAGGACCTGATGTATATCGTTATTTTATGATATTTTATTATAGTGCTTCTTTGCAATTATGCCTGACAAATCAGTGCCCATTTGTCATTGCCAATGCATTTCGGACAGTGTCCATCTTCAGGGCTCCTAGGCACTGAATGCAAGTTATCTAATATCATCCTGTGATATTGGGTATTCAATGATCTGTATCACTAAATGTTGATCAGTCTAGCTGTCACATCTGAAATTCGCTCGTCGCTCAATGCAGAGTAACAGCGTCATTATTATCATTATTTTCTTTTAAGTATAGGCCATTTTAGTCCAATTGAATTCAAAATAAATAATAAAACATTGAAGGAGAGGCTGACACCTAGCTCCCACAGCTGCTCCCTCGATCCAGTTGACTGTTTTAACCTTTACACTATGAATGCTGCACTCTTGAAGTGTGCACGTGAGCATACTAGCTTAAACTGAGCATGACCCATCACTAGAAGAGTGGTAGGCAATGCAATCCATTAAGGTAGCCAATGCAATTGGCTGCACTTTGCAATGGGCAGTGCCATTTAAGTCTATTGCCACACCAAGGCGAGATACAGAGTCTCATACTGATGACTATGCTGCAACTCAAGTTGGTTGATAAAACAAATGTTGATGACCCTTGGTTGTGTTATTAACACACAATAAAGGACACACCATCCCTTTTTGGACTCCTTTAAACACAATGGATCACTTCACCAATTCTAGAATACCAGAAGTACCTTGGGTGACACATCAACATAGAGCATAAAGCGGGAACCAAGGCATAATTATTTTTATCTTAAAATTGCCAACTGAAACCTCAATGTATTCCAGCTGAGCTTTTTCTTTTGTTCTTCCCACTTCCCATCAAAATACAGCTTTCTTCCCCGCCATGAATATTGATATAGATAGCGACCAGCGTTTGGATGTGAGCATAGATATCTAAAAGTCTAATGAATCATGCAATGACTTCCAATTACAGGTGGAGTCCTCCACCGCAGAGCTACTGTTAAAGGTCTTTATTTAATCAAAGCTATTTTGAGCATGGAGTCTGGGCTCAGCCCTTGTCATTTCAGCCAGATGTAGATGTGCTTGCAGGCAGCACCTGTGCATGGTTCCTGAAACCTGCACTACTGCTGGCTTCTTTTGAATATGTTTTGATGGGAGTCAGAAACTGACCTTGGCGCTCCAACCCTCACCAGCCCTCAGGCGCGCAATGGTCTATGTGCAGCTATGCCCACAGTTTTGCAGGTCCTGGCACTGCACCTGATTATATATTCTGGATACAAAGAATGACTGGTAAATGTGTTGATCCCCAAGATACAAATACAACACTTTGACATGCCTTTTCCACAGAATGATTGCTGTACGGAGGTTGAAACTGAAACCCTCGTTCGAGACTTACAGCCAGCAATTATTCTGCCTCATAGCTTCATCAGGGATGGTGATCATTTTTTTAACCACTAGATTGAGGTGCAACTATAATTTCCATCAAACACTAGTCACATTGTGAGGTGAAATAAAAATAATGGGCACACATATGAAAGGAATGAAGAAGAAAGAGGGGATATTTCAATTAATATAATATGTATATAGGTGTGTAAATGCAGTTTAGATGAGACCTGCATGCTTTCTTTCTTCTCACGTGGACATCATTGTTTTTGTAAAGTGCTAACTAGGCTATTAAGTGCACCAGTGTTGTGCAGCAGCATCAAATGCGAGTGGACCAGGAAACCCAATAATAGAACAACAATACAACTTTGAAAGAAGAAAACCACTCATCATCCATGTCTTCATGTTTATCTTCTTTTATATGTTTATATCCTACTCAAAGTACCCCCTCAAACACCAATGATGGCTCCCCAATATATTCACCTTCAGGTTCAGTAGCAGATGTGATAGTGTCAATTGACTACACATACATAATGCACATTGCAAACTAAATATTCTGTGATGCTAAAGAGTGACAGAAAAAGAAAGTGAACAAAAGTGTGAACCAGCAAGTGAACAAAAGTGAAAGACCACAGGAGTGACAGGGGAAAGAAAAGTAAAAGAGTGAAGGACAACTAGAGTGAGTGAAGGGAAGAGCAAAGGAGATGTTGACAGAAAGAGCTGTAGGGTGGGTAAAGAAGCAAAGGTGCACATGCATTGGTGACAAAGGGAGTGAGAGAAAGCAACAGAAAGAATGAACAAAAGATAAGCCTCATATGTTCGGTGGTATCTTGCTGGTAAATCCGGCCTAATAACACCAAACTGAATTATCGTTACCGACAACTGGTCCCCCGCAATTATTGACTTCAGGACTCCAGGGGGGTTGCCAGTATTACCGGCATTGGTAATTCCAGTGCCGAGAATACTGGCTGTTTTTTTGCCAGTGGGTGCTCTTGGCCGGAGGTCAATCAGGCCACTCCACCAGCAAACTTGTAGTTTGGCAGAGCGGGAAAAGTGGCAGTAACAAAATGACTGCCGCTTTTTTCTTGCACCGCCAAGCTTGTAATGAGGCCAAGTGAAAGTAAAAAGAGAAAATGAAAGAGAGAGAAAGATCAGTAGAGTGATACAGTAACAGAGTGAAAGAAAAGAACAAATAAACGAGTTAAATAACAAGACTAAGAATGACATATATGACAAAATAATGATCAAAAGCATGAAACAAAAAGAAAAAAGATACAGTGAAAAGGTGAAAGAGCAAAACATGCAAGGTAGAGTCAAGTAAAGGGAGATGACAGAGCAATGGAAAAAGGGCAATTTTGGAAGAGAAAAACAAAGTTAAACAAAGTGAAAGAGAAAGAAATGCCAAGGAGTGATAAAAGCAAGAGAAGAAAGAAATACGTGTAAAATGAGAAAGAAAAACGCAAAGTGTGAAAGAAAGGCCGTTGAGAAAAAGGAGGAGAAAGAACAAAGGATTAAAGAAAGCATGATGAGCAAAACAGAGTGAAAAGACAGCGCTGGAAAGGAAGAAAATTATGAAACGGTGCAAAACAAATAGTATCAAAGAAGGAGCATGAAAGAAAGAGTAAGGGGGTAAAAGGAGTAACGTGATGAATCCCTAGGAAAGATAAAGGTAAATGCACATAACATCTCGGTGAGCAGTTGTGTTGTTTAGATGGGAGGCTGTGTTTCTGTGTGTCAGACAGAATGTTACCTGGAACATTGTTTCGTTTCTGGTCATACGAGTGCCATCTATCACGCCGTCAGAAGGAGGCCCACGCACAGCTCTCGGTCGGTCCACCCTGATCCTTCTCTCTGGATGTCTGTATGTCTCTCTCTACAACCTCCCACTTTCAAACCTAAACATTCTCTCCCATCATTCCAGGTTCCACGAGATGATTCCAAGGATGCCTGGGCTTCTTCATAACCGCATGCATGTTTTATACTATACAGTGTGTAAAAACTATTTTATATATTTGTTATATGTGCTACTTCTATGCATAACACTATCCAGCCTTTGGAATATTAGAGCATAATGCAAAAAAACCAAGTGCACAACTAAAAAAAAAAAAAAAAAAAACTCTTCTGGTTAGTCCAATTGCAACCTTATTCAGGGACCACACTTTAATGTTTACATGTGTTGCAATTCTCTGTGGTGGCACGTGCGATTACTTTACTTTGCAAAGAAAATGAAGCATAGTAGTTTGCTTGACTAATCACAGAGGTATGTAATTTACACATCACAACTTAATGATGATTTTTTTCAGAAAAAAAAAGGAAAAATAGAAGAAAAAGTCTTTCCTTCTGAGAACGTTTTTTTTTTTTTTATCTTTGAGCTGAATGTCATTTTGGAATATATATTGTAACCATCCTAGACACAATCTATGTTTAGGGGAGTCGTAGTCATTTGTACGGATCAGCTTGAAGATTGCAATCGTGTTACCTTAACTTGTGATTAGTGGCGAGATCAGATTTGTCAAGTGCTTCGCAGGATAACTTGGGGTCATCAGGAATCGACAGAGCTGCCATTCTCTTTCATCACTCATTGTGCCCTAAAGTGTATGTGCCTGCAGTAAATAAGAAAAGAGATATGTTAAGATGTTGGCGCCAAAAAGAAGAGAGAACATTAGCCACAAAGAACATTGTCAAATACAATAAACACTTGTGTCAATTAATGCTTTTGATTACCAGATACGGGATACTCAGGGTGGGGCACCAACGAGGGGAGTCAATATTCAGAGCAAAATGGAGGACTGGAATGATTTCAGTCCAACATGTTTTTTTTTAATTTTTTTTAAATAATACAAGTTACTGTGCAATTTCACTCCAAAATCTGTACTTTACATAACGAAGTAGGAAAATGGTTGTATTAAACATGCGAAAAGAATTCAGGCATGAATATTGTAACCACCCCCTTGTAGGGGGGCATACATGGCTGGTAACGACCCACCAGACTGAGCCTAGTCAGGCCCGAGTAAATCGATGGCCCCGTTGAGGACTGTAGACCGTTACCGATCATGTCTGCCCACCATCAAGGGGGTGAAAGCTAGTCAGACATCAGGGTTTGTCCGGTGTGCAAATCGTTGTTTTTTTTTTTTTTTACGGAATATGCCCTCCATGCATATTGCGCAAGGCCAATCTCCGTTAATAAAAGATGGCCGCCCCAGGCAAAGGGACATAGTCCCTTTCCATTTCCATGGAGGTGGCCAAAAAGGACACCGGGACTGGAATACAAAGCTCTGATCCAGCAAGTATGTGGGGAGGGAGGGAGTGGGGAAAGTGAGCGGGATGTGTTTAGGTGGGGGGACATGGGAGGCAGCAGGAAGATCCTCCCTGTTGCCTCTCAACAATTAAGATGGTGCTTCGCAGGGAAGGCTGGAAAATGCGGGTGGTACACTGTGTTCTTGCCTGCATTTTCAGGCACCCAAATGGCTGAGCGTCCTTTCCCGGGTGCGAATCACCCATTATCTATGTTAAATTGGGCATACGGAATTCATACAGGACCTGTCAAGTACCATCAGCTAATTGTTAAAATATTTAAGGATAAGATTGAAATCCCTTTTTTGTTGCACAAAAGCACATTCCTCAGCTTTCAGAACTGAAGTATTCTTTCTGCAACCACAGTTCACTAGGTACATTCAGAAAAATGTTCTACTCTTAAAGTAAGAAAGCTTTGTCAAATGTAAAAAACATTAGCACCTAGCGGCAATGCTAGACAATCAGGAAGATCGGCATGCCGGTTGTATTCAACGGGAAGAGCCCACATTCAGAGCAGCGGAATCACTGGGAGTCCCACAGCCACAAAACTACCCTGCATCGCTCCACTTGTAACTCCCACCAGCAGCTTCCTGCAGCCCTCAACACCCGCCCCATTAGCGACATCACGTATCTGATAAGGTGGAAAGGTTTTGTTTCAGCTCAAAAAAGTTAAAATACCTCTTCAATCCACTTTGCCACCTTTCCAAAGCCCCTTGTCTATGTTGTTGACATTGTGCCCACAAACAAAGATATCTCATTAATACCACGTAATCTGCTTCTGAAGTGCCGTTTCTGATTTGTCTAAATAGCATGTAAAATTGTGAAATGTAAAGAAGTGCTACACAATTATTGCAATGTAGGAGCAGCAATGAGCAATTATAGATGGTTCACTGTGATTTTATTGTGGAAATAACAATGGAATACAATTACAAATTGTAATAAACATTGGGCCTCATTACGACCCAGGCGTTGGACTATGGTGCTAATAGCACCATGGTCCATGCCGGTAACTTACCGACTCCGCCATGGCGGAATGGGGAATTACCACCCCATTCCGAGGTTGGCGGGGCGGTAATTCCCCATGCCGCCATGGTCCTTCTCCATTCCCATTTTTGGCCCATAGGGCTCAATGGGAATGGGGAAGGCGCTAATTACGGCGCCGTAAATTACGGTGGCGTAATTAGCTCCTAGGTCCCTTTGCGGGTTGGTTTTTTAACGCCTGCTAAAAGCAGGTGTTAAAGTGCAACCTGCAAAGGGACCTCGTAATCTGGCGTTAAGGGTTTAACGGCGCTGACACCTTTTACGGAGCCGTTAACCCCTTAACGCCTGGGTTGTAATGAGGCTCATTGCATTAAAAAATATTGAAATGCCTTTTGCAGTGCGCATTGTAAAAATAAGTATTTATGGATGAGAGGGGGTGAGCCCCCTTTACCTCTTCTACTCCTAAACTCTCCTTATCGCCCTCCCCATTATCCGAATTTTGACCTAAATCTGTTTTTTACACCTAAAACCCACCCCTATGATAACATTTTCTATTCTTTATTTCAATATTTATTTCTGCTTTTTAGTATTTTTTACCCACTGTGTTATTTCTTGCAATATTTTTTCATCGTTGTAAACTCATTATTTGTTATGTCCTGCAATATTAACACTGGACACCTTATAGACTGCTACACCGACCACAATCAAATGTTATGTTATAAGATAGTCTGAGAGCAAGACTGTAACTCCAATCAGCAGGTCAAAGAGACATTGCTATGGTGTGGGTTATAGACTGAGTGTTGAGGAATATGGAGTAATGTGTTTGTTGCAAGGTCATCATCCTCGGGCGGTAACATAGCTTGATGACAGGCTCATAGGCTTTTGGGCTGTGCATCAGTGTGTTGGCCAGGTAGACTGTGAGGCTTGTAGGATGTATGAGGGACTTTTCTATACTTCAAGCTCCGAATGGTATTTCACGACATCCATTGTTATAATGTGGTTGCTGCAGGAATGTTCACGCGGAGGACACATTGCACATATGGCGAAAGGAGTGCTGGGGATCTGACAGAGTTTACTAGGGGCCGTAGTACCAGGATGCAGGGTCTATAACTGTTCCTAGCACTGGGCAGCATGCAGCACCTGGCCCTGAATTACATTGGAGAAGGACAGGACAAGACATACAGGAGAAGGCTGCAGTAAATAGTAAATTGTGGGAAGTACATTTATTTCAAGGAACAACCTTCATATGGAAACCTAGGAGTTAAATCATAGTGGGGCAAACTTACAGAGGGACGCCCAAGAGCAATATTAAAATGTACAACATGGGAGCAAATCCCAAGATACAAAATCAAACACCTAGAAGATTAACTCCAGCGGGACACATGGGTGCAGAATCAGTGGGGCACTTAGGAGCAGAGTTGCAATGGGAGACCTAGGAATAGTGAGAACATTAGTGAGGCGTAAAAACAATCAATAAGCTACACATAGAAAGACATCATGCGGCACATCAGGGTATAACAAGACAAGAAAGGTACAACAAAACATTCAAAGTAATATTAAGTCATGGAAAAGCCTAAAAAGGCAAAACAACATCACCTCTACCTCTACCCTCTGCCTTTCTACCAGTGGCATCTCAAGATCGCTTTCATTTCACTTTCTCGCATTACCACTGGCAAGTCCAGTCTCTCCATTTCTCAAACAGATACAATGTGCATTGTGTGCAAAAGTAAATTGAGAATTTGGCAGATTGGGTGTGCGGCCGACTAATGATTTCACCCATGAACCTAGGCAAACTGCTATGGTGTCTTTCCTCATTCCTTCTACTAGTTCCAACGTGTTGTAAATGAAACAAAAAGCAGCATACTACCCCTTGTTTGCACCTAACCTATATGAAATAAAAATAGATTTTTTATGTTTTTGTTTTGGAATGGTGTATTGCTTGAAAATGAAGAAGCTGAAGGCGCGCTTGGTTAAGAAGATTATATTACAGTGGGGGCTGCTTACTTGCTACAGTTAACCTTTCCCATTCAGACAGCAGAAACGGCTGTTTTAACTCACTTCAATGTGACACAGGTTTCTCAATCACAGAAAACATGCTACTTAGTGGTCATGCTAATGGCCTATTCATATGCTTTCAGAAATAAGGGTCAAGCCCACGTATGCTTTCAGTACCAATAGCTGCCTCCCATATTGCTTCGAATGGCACTTCTATGAGACAAAAGTGGCACATCAACTCTCCATGTGGTGTGGGTCTTGGAAGTGAAGAAGATTCCAACCCGATGGATCAGAGACCTAGCTGCTTGCCATTGCAAAGGCACCACCTTGCAAAGAGGAGACTACCTCACTCTTTCTGGTCCCCAGTACCTTGCAGCTGAAAGGAAAGGCCCAAGCCCTCTCTAATCTTAAGACATGATATGATATGATATGGAATTCATAACACGCCTATACACAAGTGTTTCAAGGCGTGACGAGGCAAGGGAGGGGTTTCAGAAGGAAGGCAGAGACAACGATCCTAGTAGGCCAGGTGTCATTGGGATCGGGCAAGTGCAGGGGAGGGGGAAGGGGGAAAGTGCAGGGGAGAGGGGAGGGGGCAGTGCAGTACATAGGATAACAGTAAAATAAATAAGACAATAAATAAAAATGCAGCCAGCTAGTGGCAAGGGTAAGTGCAGAATGTATGTATGACCCATGGCACTCTTTTGCAAAAGGAAGGTCCAGATGTTCTTCAAGCCATATTTAAATTCTTTATGATTGCCACGAGGGTACAAGATAAATGTAGAACCATTCCTGAGATTGGGTAGTGTTTCCACTGTATTATACTGTTTCTCTAATCATTTTAATTGTAGCTATGAATGCAGTTGTACAACTTTTCATGCTGGTATTTTAGGTTTTAGCACTTTTTTTATTTGTTTGATGGCTTCATTTAAGCACGGACAGATTATCCTACTCACACCCAGATTGTTGTTCACCATGATTAAGCGTCATTTGTAACCGTGCAAACACATCTGCACTGCGCCTAGCGTGGGAATGCCGTTTGCACATAGTGATGGCCGTGGGGTGATTTATTCAGCCCTTGGTTCTTAGTAGCTAAAGGCTCTCAGGATTGATGGAAGGGCCGCGGTTCTGTAATAAAATGCGATTTTTGAAACGCGGCTATAGGCGTATTTATTTATTGATAACGTGCCAACAGCCTGCAGGCAACAGGACGCAGACCAAGACATCAGACACACACATCTAACACACGACAACAAGAAGAGTGTATGCAGAAAGAGGGGATTCTATTCAAACAGTAGTGTTGGGTTAAAAACCAGTAAACACAAAATCACTAAACGTAATTCTAAAGCTGTGCAGCTGTTCTTTGTTTCCCCTGAACTAACATAATTCCAGAATTTTGGGAGAGGAATCGTGTCACTCCAACTATACAAGGGAAATAAAAATGTTGAGGGCCAAAACAGCATCATTTCAGTCGCTTGATACAGACTGAAAGATTTCTCAACAATGTGACTCCTCATTTAGAAAAATGTTGTACAATTATTCATATATTTCAAAAAAATATCAACTGGATCTATGAAACCATTTGCATAAACAAGGAGATCTCCATAAAGTTGCAAGTCAAGGCCGGTGCATTAGATGTTCAGTAAATTTGTTGCACTATTGTGTAGAATACTCCACTACTTTTGGCAGATGGGAGAGGAACATTCTGAAAAAAGTCAATGCCACAAAACATAGATCATTCTTTGTTACTTTAAACATAGAACGTTCCTGCTAAAGAGAGGATGAATTTAGGAATGAGAAAAAGTAGCCTTGAAAAGAGCCCACGTGTCACTTTAAAGCCGGTTTCTTTGTGATTTATAAACAGAACACTGCAGCCACAATGCTAATAATAGTCAACAATCCCATATTTCAAGACTTCAAACCATTAAAACAGCTCCCAGACGCAAACGGATTATATTAAAGTCTTCATATCCGCTATGGTGGTGCAATCACGCAGACCGGGTACTTCAGTCTGGGCTTCTCATCTCCACACCTCTTTATCTTCTCACTCAGAGGGTTCAGTGCCTGTTAAAATGGGGAGGATGCGCTTTCTCACTAAAAGCAGGATCCCACTGAAGCTCGCCCCACTGAATCGGCAGACGTCAGGCAATCTCTAGTCCTTCCTCAGTCCATGACATCACACATTTATAATGTCCAAAAAAGACCAATTGGCCCCATCTCTGTTGCACTGACTCCAGAATATTGCAGTGCCAAGGGGCCTTTACTCAAAGCTAAGCAGGATCAACAATAGAGAAAGAGGTAGGCTAGTCATAAGTTTATTAAAGGGAGTGATCCAATTTGGAGATAATAAGTAGAACATCTCCCAGCCTCCTCTCGATCCTCAGAAGCTTCTTTATGGAATTTAACAATGGGATCAAGAGAACAGGCATAACGTTTAACCAAAAGTCAGGGGCTTCTCAGTAAGCGTCAATACTGGGGAGGGGGTGCCCGTCAGACTAAGGTCGACCAATTCAAGGAAAACATCACTAAATGACGGAATGTCTCTGCTCTGATATTCAAAACAGTCATAAGAGTTAGCAAGTGTCCTTGTGTTCGACAAAGACTCTGGGTTCCATAATCCTCCATCAGGGGGTCACTTTCTGGGATAGTCTCCTTTCTCCATCATACACGGTCTTCGGGTTTGAGTATCCAAATACTTCTTTCTTGGCCCTTTGTTCTGTAGACTTCTGTCCTTTGTTTGTCATCCTCTACACCTGGAAGTTCCTCATGGTCTGGGTCTCGGGCCCTATGTGTTCACACTTTATATCTGGCTAGCGGTGGTTGTTGGGGCTGGGTGAAACGAAAATGAGACATAGAACTTTCATTTTGAGGTTAGCCACCTGAATGTCTTTACAGGTTGGGCTGGTCAGCTTTCTCCATTTCCATATCTTGGGGTTTGGCTCTGGTCAGAGATATCCAGTCCTCGTCTTCCATCTCAACTAGTTGCATCCGTCCCATACTTTAGGGGTCTCTTCCATATGCACTCCTGGTTCTACTTTCTCTCCATTTTCCTCCTCCTCAGTGCCTTACTACATACTTGAAGCTCCACCCCTCCTTGATTCGCCACACTCACATGCAGGGTATGCCTCCTTCTTTCCTTCTTCCATTTGATCTTCACCTTCTGTCACCTCTGCCTCCTCTTCTCTCCCAATATCTTCACCAGCCTTCCATAGGCAATGTAAAATAAACATGAAGTCATATTTTACTTGATCAACCAGAGTGTATTGGACATGGTCACAAATTAGCTAAGTAAAACGGTGTGCCACCTCACTATTCCTTGCGTCAATAAAAATGTAAACAGTTTAACAATTTGAAGATCCACAACAATTATTTGTGTAACATACATATAAATACAAATATGATATATATTTATATACAAACACACACAAAACACACATATATGTATATATTTACACACACATACATTTATACGTGAGAGTGTGCATGCATACAAATTTCATGTTATTTATTGTTGATCTATTTTCCACCCACATCATAATAGGGATTAGCGATGAGAAAGAAATGACATCCGGGAAAGCGTCTACCAGGCGTAGGGGTGAAGGGACTGAGTGGAGATGGTCATCACTTCCCGCACACACAAATTCCAAGGGTTTTATTGTGTTATTTTATTTTATTTATTTATTGGATAGATATACATTGATATTGTGTTATCATCTTAACTCTCTATTAACTAAAGTTTTTTCACTGTATATACACACATACACACACTATTAGTACATGGTTCCATGTAATAATGTCGCCACAAAAATCTCGCCATGCAAAAATATTGCAGAAAGATGGCCGTTTTTTGTGGTGACATTATTGCATGGAACATGCGGGGGACACCCCCGCAACCCCCAAACTTATATTTTTTCTATATTTTTAATTTCTTTTTTTTTTTGCCCCTGTCCCCATATATATGGTCACCCAAATAATATTGCCACGACATTTTCCCGGCGATATTATTTACGGCAACCACATATATGGTGATATTATTACCTGATACCTAGTCCATGGGCTATTGATGAGAATAACAGTATTGTTTGTGTAAAAATGATTGTACAAGTATTATTATCGATATACCATGAGGTCAAACCTAACATGAGCGTTCTGAAATGGTCGTATGAGGTTCGTCCTTAACCAATCACTCAAAATGCGGGTTTGTTGCAGGAAAGTGTATTGAGAGCTTCTGCTCATCGCTGGCCAATCTTGTCGCCCAGTTTGAATGTTCTTTTCTATGCCATAGAGGAGGCCTGCTCTGCCAGGTGAGATCTGTGTGACGACCTGGCTCTGTGAGCCATGCAATGGCCTCATTACAACCTTGGTGCTAAGTGCACCAACTTTACCACCATGGTGTAAACTCCGTTTACACCATGGTGGATGGCGGATTTACCGCCCCATTCCAAGGTGAGTGGGGCGGTAAATCCCCATTTCTCATTTTCCCTTCCCCATTCCCATTTTTGCCCCATAGGGCATAATGGGAGTGGGGAAGGCGCTAATTACGCCGCCGTAAATTACGGCGGCGTAATTAGCACCATGGCAGGTTAGCGCCATGGATTTTAACGCCTGCTAAAAGCAGGCGTTAAAATCAGAATCAGGCGTTAAGGGTTAACGGTGGCGTTAACCCTTAACGCCTGAGTTGTAATGAGGCCCAAAATGTTACAGAAATCAGGGGTGATGGGTGTCTGATATCCTCCATGCTCCCAATGATTTATTAACGCTGTGACGGTCATGAGTTCACTGAGTTTTGGGTCTGCATGCATGCATGTTGGCAAAACCGACATGTCATAATGATGTCTGCCCAATAATGCTCCCAAGACATCACTCACATCAATGCAGAAGTTAAGTCTGCAGTTTTCCTACGAACTGAACAGGCAAAACAATGTGCCAGCAGTGTGCCATGCACTACTAACACTAACACCCAGGACATTAAAGATCGCATCAGAAATTACATCATCAATGTAATTTGTCTGTTCCTAGTGGTCATACACACTAGCCAGATTGTCCACGTAATAGCATAACCTGAACATTCTGGCCACTGGCCATTGCCACAGGCTATACCTCAGTCACCAAAAGTATATCACTATTTTTTGTGCCTACACTATCACACTTTTCATAAAATAAACACAGACACATTTGTGAAACCAAGCTTTCGGGTCAATGTTGCTTGCATGGGTTTGTGCAAATCCGTCCATGTTTTATTTTTTTAAAGTCTCAAAATGTACGTACAAAAAATTGTCATATGACTTAGCCCCCACTTGACGAAATCCATTAAAAGTTAGGTCTAAACTCTTTTTGGAAACTTTTGTGCAGATACATTAAACAGCTCGAAATGTAAAAGCCTTTCAAATATTTTGGCAGCCCCCACTCTAATTATGCCCCTCTTGGCAAAACAGCACCAAACTTTGCAGAAATATGCATGGATGTCCCCGAACGTTTGTCAAGTTCATGAACAACCCAGCAATTTCTCTGAACATCTGAGATGTTCCCAGACTTTGTAGCAGAACAACATTCACGTTTGGGCTTTTATGGTCATGTCCCATCCCATTCTCATCACCCTTCTCCTCCCCAGAGATAGTTTAATTAATTTGACAAGTGTAATGTTGTGTTTTTTATTATGTTTTTACCATGACGTTCTCAGACTACTGACACAGTGCGCAAATCCAACATGGCGTCCATTTCCAATGTTTTGACGAATCTCACATTTTTAATTGACCAAATGACCAGCATGCTTGATGGCTGCGAACATTACATGGCTCTCAGATTGGTTCCAGAGCTGCCCACGGACACTGAATCAGGAAATGAGTCTGGGCTCATATATCACCAATTTTACTCATAGACCCCTGTACTCTGGGTGGACACAGCCTACAGGCACAGTCTCCCCTGTCATATTTAGTTGGGATCTGACAGTTGCAGTACACAATGAATGTCCAGAATGGGAAGGGCCCAACCTTTCCCCTGTCATTTCCTGCCTAATGAACTATCAATGGCTCCATAATTCTGAACTCTCCTTTTGTTGAGCTCTGTAGCTGGTGGCAGCATGTACATACTAATCAGAGTTTAATTCGAATTCATGCGGGCCTGTTTGAATTAGCCTGGCTGCAGAGGCTAACAAATACCCCAACACCCTTTCATATGCATTGTGTCAACCTGAATCCAGCTGCTGCCCTCATTATCGATTGACCGTGAAATGCCATGTCTGGGACTGCGTGTTTTCAGTAGTCATCCCCGTAGGGGCACCCCGTTTAACATGTACAAGAATGTGGTTTGGCAGAGTCGGGTCTTGCTGCAGCTTCAAGGGAGACCTGCTGCTTTAATCAGAAACCACAGAGAGCTCCATTAACCAGAGAGACCCTTTGATCCACAACAGACAGGAAGATGGGTTGGACTTAGTAGTGCATGTTTTCACCCCTTTACCTTTTATCTTGCAAAACACTCTGGTTATGACCTCACACATACAGGAGATTGTTGGTGGGGACCGATGATTGGTTCATCATGGTAGGTCTTAGCCTGCACCAATCCCTGTGGTCCATTTGGCTTTAAAGGAAGGTCAAGCCCCTATTTCATCAGATCCCCTGAAGGCTTCACCAGAAGCAGAAGGAAAAACTCATCATTGGACCCTGGCTGAATGTACAGTCTGCCTTACATCTTCCACAGTGAAGAAAGGCCAGGACCTCCTTGAGGGAAGCAAGATCCCTCTCCTAAATATCTCCCTGGGAACAGAGAGAGATACCAAATCCAGAGGACCCTCCAGCAGCTCCATAACCGGTAGTCAGCCAGAACACAGTGTGTCCTGCTAAGCTCTGCAGTAAGCTTCCTAGGTGGGAAGTGCCAGAGAGTCTATGAATGAAACCAAGGACAAGGAAGCTGCCAGCAACACTCTCCCAATGAGCTTTGGGCTCTCCACCTTAAAGGATGACATGAGCCCAGTGAAGAAGCTAGGAGGAGTGCATCAACAAGCATCTACTGATATCCACCTTAAGGACATTTATGAGCCAGTTGAGCCCTTCGAGGTACAACCGACTGCAACACTGACTGTTGTTACGCCACAGTCACTAAAGCCATCTGAGTTGCCTTGACCAGTGCTTCAGACCCGCTCACCAGCACTGAGACAACGATTCCTGACCCCAAGCCACTGTGTAGGCCTGCCTGCAGGTCTAGCTTTCCTCGCTGAACTGCCTGCCACCTGATACCCGCAGCTGTCTCCCATCTTGAACTTTGTCACAGAAGCTGCAAAGCACCCTGAAACCGATTCTACCCTGTCAACCACCTAGAACTCCTACAGCACAAGGCAGACATTTTTCGACCCATTGCTCCCTTTGCATTGAAACCAAGTATCCTTGAACCATTGCAATAAATTATCATACCAACTACCCTCCTGTCAGTATGCAGAGTGCATCCCTTTTCCTTCTTTGAAACTGTCTTTCCTCTGCATTCCTTTACAGGGTGTGTTGTATTTAATAGTGTGCTGGAACTGTCTGTTGTGATAATAATAAAGTAGATATGTATATACAACCTTGACTGGACAGTTCCTTTTATCATTGGGCAATAATTGTATTTCCGTGGTGTTGCAACTAACCAACGATCCACGACCTTTCAAAGATAAGCCTGCCGTTCCGTCCACACTACCAAAATTGGACAAAGGTTTATAATTTGCTTGTGTTATCAATCTGTTTGGATCCCTTCTGGTGTACTAGAGGTGTGGGGCTGATTGATAGTTTAGAAACAGATATTCATCCCTAAACCACTAGTGCCCTCAGTAGTTGATTCGTCACAGCTTCCCTCTTCTTTACTGACTGCCATCCAGTGCTTCTTAGGGTGACCATCTTGGGCCTATCGCCAGTACAGGGTTTAAGCGGGTGGTGGGCTCCCACTAAGAAATTATGCAAGGGTCGTTGTGGGCTGAGAAGAGGTCAGAGAACTATGCGAGAAACAGAGAAAATACAAGTTTTAAAACAGCCATGATCAGAAAGAAATCAGCATTCCTTCCCTGTAGGACAGTGGGACATTGTTTTTAAAAAAATGTTTTTTTTTAATATGAACATAATATTGTGTTTCTTTTACGAACCAGATATGGGCACTCAGTTTCTGAGTCCTTTTTAGATAAACAACCAGAAATGACACTGATTCATTAAAGCCCAAAGTACCAAACCTTTTGAGTGATTGCAGCTTCACCCAAATAAGTTCTCCCATGACTTTGAGATGTTCCTGTGATAAAAGAAAAATGTTCTGTATAAAATTATAGAGAACTCTGTTTTCTAACAGAAGGGATTTTGTCGATCTCGGTAACGTATTTACATTAACAGCATTTACACATAGGCACAATGTGCCAAGCATGCTTTTATAACATCAAGTTGTCAGACCAGACCTTTAAACCATGTTATTTTCGGGTGTGCGCACCAGGGATTATTGTGCCATTACCAGATCCCAAATGTTTGAAGTGCTAGTCAATGCAAACGCGAGAACAATTGAAGCCAGCAATGTGCTGTGGAAAGAAGCCCATGTTTTGCCTTCATTTGTCTCCTGTTTATATCATTAGCAGCAATGGGGCTCAATAAAGCGATGGCTTGAAGAACCCTAATTATGCCATCTGCAGCACATCCCATGCTATCACAAATTGCAGAGATCCAGGTCAATTGTAGTCCATTTGCATGTGTCTTCCATTATCACTGCAGCTAATTGTCTTGAAAAGATCATTTGCCTGCAGCATTATTGCTCCCAATCAGGTAATGTTTACAAACAGTGGCTAGACATGGTTCAATCTAAGTTTTACAAGTTCTAACGAACACTTAATTGGGTGCAAAACAGACCAAAAAACCCATGATGAAACGAACTGCATAATCGTGAACCACTGGCTCCGCTCCACACAGTTGCCAGTGGTAACAGGGGACCCACTCAACTTCGGTTCCCCAGGCAAAGCCGCCCTACAGTGGGAAGCATTTACCAAAATGTGAAAGCAACGCCGAGTCTGGGCTGTGTATCTTCAGCGCGATTTTGCTTCTCTTTCAGCTAAAAACATACTCCAGAACCTCTGATTGGGCAATGGCGCAAAGCGATTCATTGCATGCATTGTGAATGCTGAAAAGGACTAGCAGTACTGTGTCGCGTGGTGGGCAAAATGCGCAAAAGGTAGGCACCTATCCCGGGCATTTGGATCTGATGAAGGAGCACGCACACATTTTCTTGGGTGCCAGGGTGTGTACTTACTCAAAACGGCGCAAGATCAATGTTGTTCACCCTGGCAGAGCTCACTTGTAAGATCATTGGACATATGCACATGAAAAGTGCTTAAAGTGGGCCTGTGTTTGGGGGATATGAGTTCATTTTGCATAGCAGGTTACAATACTATGCCTGAGAAATCAGATGAAAATATATACTGCCAAAAGAACCAAAGTACGTATGATTGTGCCATATAGCAAACATGTCAGATGAGCAGGGAGATCGTTCACAGGTCAGGCTTCCACGGCATGGAATAAACTGCCGAAAGAAATACGTACAGAAACAAACTTGTTACACTTCAGAAAACGCCTGAAGACTCTTCTTTTTGAATAAATCTGTCTCAGCGTTATCGATTCTGGCTTCTGTTTCTTCTCTATTTCTTCTGCGCCTTGATGCCTGCGTGCTCCGGCGCGCTACAAATGCATAAATAAATAAATAAATAAATGTGTGCACCGATTTTGCTGCGCTGCTATTATGGCATGGAGAAAACAGTTTTATCCTCACTCTGTATGCTCTGATTATGCGCTCAATATCAAAAAGCAATCTAGTCCACACATCTGTTTTTACGAAACAAACGTAGTATAAAAAAGGACCGATTCTTCCTTGATTGAGTGCAAGCATTGTTATGATACGGATTGTGACAACCCATGTTTGCTCCATTCTGTGTTACGGTGGCGGCTAGTTTAGTTTTTAATTGGTGGGGCGTAAATGTTTTCCCTGAATATGTGGAGTGCCGAGCGTAGCGAAGGAACCCCCAAACCAATTAAGGGGTGTTCAGAGGGCTTCTCCCCACCCTGAACATAAAATATTGGGTTACACATATTTATTTTCAGCACACGTTCTGTGAAAATGTGGGTAAAATGATACCGTTTGTAATGGGTTTTGTGGGGGTAACATGTACAAATCCAATAGATGCAACGAGTCACCAACCTTGCACAGGAGCAATGTGATGACACAGTAAAGACACCTTTCCAGACTGAACCCACCAATGTGGGCCAGTACCACTTAGGAATACTCATTAAGCTGCCTTCACTATTGATGTCCAGTTAAAAATGCCCTATCTCAGTAAAGAAATGCCCAGACTGGACCCACCAATGTGGGCCAGTACCACTTAGGAATACTCATTAAGCTGCCTTCACTATTGATGTCCAGTTAAAAATGCCCTATCTCAGTAAAGAAATGCCCAGACTGGACCCACCAATGTGGGCCAGTACCACTTAGGAATACTCATTAAGCTGCCTTCACTATTGATGTCCAGTTAAAAATGCCCTATCTCAGTAAAGAAATGCCCAGACTGGACCCACCAATGTGGGCCATTGGCCCAAAGGTACACTCATTATGCTGCCTCCCACTCCTGCATGGCATTTTTCCTGGGCATCAACTTAATGCTGGTTTAAACTGCCATGGCGCAGTAAGATCTGCAATGCCTTCCCCCAGACCCATTGAGTCCCTCTACCCTCCACCAGAATTCAAAGAACTGCCCTCAGGCCCTGACACACATGCATCACCAATCGCACAGCATCATTCATTCTTTATGCATTTTCACATGATTCACACACTGAATAAATAGCATCCACACAGCATTCATTCTTCATCGACTCAGTCTTTCACGTTCACAAACTCACATTCAGCCACAGAGCATTCATAACTCTCTCATTTAATGATAATGATGTGTTATTTATATAGCGCCTTAATTCCAAAGCACCACATCTACATACACACCCAAACAATATACCATCTCTCATTCATGCACCCACTTACAAACACAAACACTCGCATACATGCACACGCAAATACATTTGTTTTGTGTTCTTACCTGCAGCATTGCTGCAGACTCCAAGGGGGCATCCAAACCCGCTTGGCAGAAACATGCATTCAGTAGTTGAGTGACCGTGCGATTAGGGGGCTTTCTCCTTGTCTCCACAGAGGGGAAAGCATTGTCTGGGAATTCATATATCCCACGCTTACTGGAATGTAGTCTCTACTTCTGCTATTATCCCCTAACAGCAACTCAAACTGGAATTCCAGCAGATTGGCATCAGCAGAGTCACAGGGAGTAGTCTACGTCATGTACTCCTTACTACTTGCTGTCTGTCTTCTTAGTTTCGATAGCAGAAAGCGGTAGTGGACTGGAAAGGAAAGTAGCCAGAAAGACGTAGGCGGTAGGTGTTTACCGGTACCGGTAAGGGCACCGGTACCGGTAAACCCCTACCGCCTTACTACGAGTTCCCTTTGCGGGACCCGACTTTAACGGCTGGTTTTACCAGCCGTTAAAGTTGGGTGCCGCAAAGGGACCTCGGAGCTAATTACGGTACTGCAATTTGCGGTACCGTAATTAGTACCTTCCCCATTCCCATTATGCCCTATGGGGGCAAAAATGGGAATGGGGAAGAGCCTAGGTGAATGGGAAATTACAGCCCCCGCTCACCTTGGAGTAGGGCGGTAATTCTGCCATCCACCAAGGCGGACACAGTAAAATACCGGCGGCAACCATGGCGCTAATAGCGCCATGGTTACCGCCTACCATGTAATGAGGCCCATCGTCATCTAAATAGATATTGTGGTTTCTCCACCAGAGAACATTTGGAAAAACAGGTCCAATTAGTCAATGTTAAAGAACCTTTGTTGTTATATGGGGATCAAAGGGTAATTAAACATAACACAACTGACACACCAGAACTTAAGAGTGAGCAATACTGGACACTTATAGCATATTATTGGCTTCAAAGATGTAAGGGAGGTGAGGAGAGATGGAAAGAAGGGGTTGGGGTGATGTGAGGGTAGTTGAAGCAGGAACACTCTGTACCCACACAAAAGAGCCCAAAGGTGCAGAGGCCCGCTGCAAAATCTCCCGCGTTCCATCAAGACCAGTCCACCATTGGCAGAATGCTTCTCACTGTCTCACTGCACAGGGCCTCATCCTCTGAGATCACCATGGCAGGGCCTCGGCAGCAGACAATAGTTTGCAAGGGGGCGCTGAATTCATCAGCAAAATACAGTCAGGAGAAATGAATTTGGGGCATTTTAAAAGGTGATTCATTCCATAACACTTGTCTAACACTATAGAGCTGAGCCAATGATGTTATTAGCCAAAGTATCTTAGAGATAAATAAAGTCATATGGAAATCATTTTGCTCGATCCCTCACCTGCTTTGCAAGGCAACCAATTTCACTTGTGTCAATAAAGAGGGGATCAGCAAGATGGTTTTAAATACCCAGGTTGGAAATTTATTAGTGAAATCATCAATGAAGGAGTGTGAGTTCTCATAAAATCCACCACCACAGACGTCATTGTGACGCAGTATTTCCACCAGCAACAACCAAAAGAGCTTCCCTTCTTGTGATTCGATCGTAGTGTTGAGGAGAGTAAGGGCATCTGTGAGTGCTCTCTAAGATTGACTGGAAACCTGGAAGATTGATCCTAGTGAAGGGGGAATTCTTTCGTAATTTTTTGACAGACAATGTTGGTGCATCTTTTGGAATGAGGAGGGGAGTGGTGTGTAAAGTCTGCATCCGTCTCCCCCATCTACTCTGCATACACAATGGACATTCATGTCCACCCAGATTGAGTTTAGTGGCGGCAGAGATGGTGAATCAGCACCTTCAAAAACCAAGCAGGTCAAAACGTGTTGTGCATATACCAGAAGGCTTTTTAGGCAAATAAGGTCATATCTATCAGAATCAAAACAGCTTCTCTTGCTACGGCTCTTGTTAATTCTAGATTAGACTATTGGAATAGTCTTCTAGCCAATACTACTAAATCTAACCTCACCACCTTACAAGTAGATCAACACAATGCGGTAAGAGCTGTATGAGGCATTGCTAGAAGGGACCATGTTACCAACACTCGTAGATCTCTATATTAGCTCTCTGTAAAACAATGTATTGCTTATAAATTGTTAACACTAACCCACAAATGTCTGAGGAAAATGCTCCGGGATACTTGATTAAAAGGATCCTGCACCCCTCTTCCAATCGCTCTCTTCGTTCCAACTTCCCTAACAAACGTTTTCAACCATGCTATAAACTGGAGAGTTTTGGAGGAACCATGTTGTATCTCCACGTTTGTGGAATGGGATTCCCAGTGAACTCAGAGGGCCTCATTACAACGCAGGCGGTAAGTTCCCTACTTTACCACCATGGTGTAAACTCTGTTTACACCATGGTGGATGGCGGATTTACCGCCCCATTCCAAGGTGAGTGGGGCGGTAAATCCCCATTCCCCATTTACCCTTCCCCATTCCCATTTTTGCCCCATAGGGCATAATGGGAGTGGGGAAGGCGCTAATTACGGCACCGTAAATTACGGTGCCGTAATTAGCACCAAGGCGGGTTAGCGCCTTGCATTTTAACGCCTGCTAAAAGCAGGCGTTAAAATGCTAATCAGGCGTTAAGGGTTAACGGCGCCAACGGCGCCGTTAAACCCTTAACGCCTGGGTTGTAATGAGGCCCAGAAACTGCTCAGACATTTTACAGTTTAAGAAATCCTTAAAAACTTTTCTTTTCAATACTAAAGACTGTGGGCCTCATTACACGGTAGGCGGTAAGGGTTTACCAGTACCGGTAAGGGCATCGGTACCGGTAAACCCTTACCGCCTTACTACGAGGTCCCTTTGCGGGACCCGACCTTAACGGCTGGTGTAGACCAGCCGTTACAGTTGGGACCCGCAAAGGGACCTTGGTGCTAATTACGGTACTGCAATTTGCGGTACCATAATTAGCTCCTTCCCCATTCCCATTATGCCCTATGGATCAAAACTGGGAATGGGGAAGGGCCATGGAGGAAGCTGGGAATTACCACCCCGCCAAACTTGGAATGGGGTGGTAATTCCCCTTTCCTCCATGGTGGTACCGGTTTGGTACCGGCAGCAACCATGGTGCTAATAGCACCATGGTTTACCGCCTTCCGTGTAATGAGGCCCTGTGTCTCGTTGGTGCTCCCCTGGCTTGACCTGTTTCCTTCTTCTTCTCTTTTCTGCGCACTGAGGCCTGAGAGCATGCTGCACACTATAGAAAATCTTAATAATAATAATAATAATAATAATAATAATAATAATAATAATATAATATAATTTGCTAGGATTCATGCATATGCAGCCTGTGATGAATTAACACAACAGGAGACATATATGATTGCTTGTGTGATGGATGCACTATAGGAAGGGAACATCAGGACCACCCACATTTCTGTGTATAATGTACCTCTCCATATAAACAATCAGAATTCCACAGAGAGAACTGCTTAAACTCAAGTGTGGATATAAACGGTCCTCTCTAAGCAATGTACGGGTCCGCTCAAAATATTCCTCTTACTGGAATCAAAAAACTGTTCTGCAAATAATCATGATTTATTTACAACTAACCAAAATTGTAAAATAGACTCATAACAGTAGTATTATGGCAACAGATACACGTCACAGCATGCTTCAGCAACAATCACTGATGAATTAACCATTATAGGTTGCCTGTGAAACTGCTTCTTGTCGAGTGCAATGACTTAGTTGTGTAGCATGGCCCAACAGTTTGCCACTCTGTTCACCATGTGCCTTAAATCGTAGTACATTTTTCTTGGCAATTAAAAAATTGTTGGTATAAAGATTGCTGAGATGGAGCATGAAATGATACTGTTGGGCCGCCACTATGCAGAACATCTTGACCCTTATCTTTAGACTATGTTCAAGCAAATCCAAATCTAGGATGCTAGCGGTATGTTTGACAAAATGCACATTAAATAACTTGGACAGCTAACTGGGATGTGTGATTAGACCAGGATTTCTAGAAAGGAAACTGTTAACCCTGTTGGAAAGATATAAGAAGGAATTGGAAGGTTGGAGAGTGGGGGTGTGCAAGAATGCGTGTACGTGGTGTAAGGGTGCAGAAGTATAACTCTGACATCGAGGGGTCATGGTGCTGGCTATAAACATTTTGACAATGGGGCAAAAGGATAGGAAAACCCTAACTCTTCAAGGAATCTCTGAAACACCTAGGTCATCACGTAGCCCCTCGCGCCACATGACTCGCTAGACGCCACACGCCCCTTTCCTCCTTGCCACCCTGTACAGCTGTACCCCAACTCTGTGCCCCTCTGTATCCCACCCGCTGTATATCTGTTTTGTTAGTACTTCTAACAAGCACCCATTATGCATCTCTATTGTTGTATACCTCTGTAAAGTGCTCCGTTATGTATCTGTATCATTGTATACCTCTGTAAAGCTCTCAGTTGCTTCTCAAAGCTAGGTACACGCTCAATGAAAACCATACTATTAATAATAATAACTAACCCTAACTCTAAGAGGGGTGCCCTGCCCCACAGTCCAGTGTCAAAATCCTAACTAAATCAAAGGGGATGTCTTATTGGTCTACAGGGGTGACTCCCTTCCCCGGGACAAAAGGCAGTTCTTGTCTTGATCAGATTATTTACTACAGCCGCTCCTTGCCTGGCAGAGACATGGCTTTCTTTCCCCAACCTTCCCCAGTCAAAGAAGTCAGTTCCTTGGGATGCCAGATCACTGTTGGTAGCTTTAGCTTGCCCTCACCAGCTATTGGGCTGAACAATCTGCATACTCTTTCCAAACTGTCATGGGTCCTCGACCCTTGGGTGCAGCCCTGGATCCCTCTCACCAAGCACTGTGCTGAAGAAGGTTTGCCAGGATGCTCTCCCCAAGCTTTATGGTTTCCTCACCCTTGAGTGCAGAGATAGTTCCCTCTCACCAAATGCTGCACCGATAAGGATTGCCTGGATGCTCTCTCCAAGCTGTATGGGTCCCTGACCCTTGGGTGGAGACCTGGTTCCCTCTCACCAAGTGTTTCACTGAGGAAGTGTTGCCTGGATGCTCTCTCCAAGCTGTAACCTTGGGTTACTCCCCTGACAAGCCTTAGTACAAGTACATGTTCGATTTGGGTGTGCATCGAAGACTTGCCTTTCCAGCTTTATTCTCTCTGTCAGTAGACTTGGTTCACTCTCCTGCCAAGCCTTAGTACAATTCCATGTATGATTTGGGTGCGGGTCCCAGACTCGCCTTTCCAGTTTTTGAAACAACCTCCTTGAGGTTTCTGAGCCCGTGTGGCTTCTTGTGTACCTTGGGTTATGACTTATGCGAGTACTGGCTCCCTTGAAATAGCTGGGCTCACTTGCAGTACTCCGGTAACTTTCTGGAGCTTCCTTCCCCCTTCCTCCTTCCCCCTGAAGGGGCTCTACAGGTTTCTTCTGCTCCAGGATGGCATGCTGATGTGCTTTCGTGGTCACCCAGTCTTTGAGTCACCTGGAGTCTTGGTCCACTTCTGGCCGCATGGTCCTCCTGTACTTGACCAGCCCCGGACCCTCTTTCCTCCTTCACTGCATCCCAGTCATTGGCCAACTGAATGCCAAGCTTATCTCGGCTCTCGTGGGTTCCGCCTGGGAGGACTTGGCAAACTGTCACGTCCTTCATTGGCTTTTATCTTACTTCTGCCAATCATTGTTCGGGAACAACTGGACTAGTGAAAGAGGTTCCAATGGGTACTAGGTATTGCTTTGCATTCCATCCTCGTCTCAGTACTAAGTGAGTATTGAGATGGTAATTCACTAGTAGTCTTCCTCATCTCAGTACTCTCTATTTGAGTTGCCTTAGCAAAGTAGATAGGGAGTGAGGCTAAGTGTGAAGAGAAATGAGGAGAGGAAGGAAAGGTGGGATCATTCTGAATAGGTGCACCAGGGTCATGTGCTGGGTGGGAATACTGCGTTCTCCCAATGCGGTTGTCACAGGTCCCAAAGGGAGTATCCCCTCCCATGAGATCCACCCACTGAGCACCATTCCCAGGGGGCCCATAGGGTAGCGGCCTCACCACCCTGGCCTCATGGGAAGGGGCTCGGAAGCAATGATGACATCATGGGAGTCGTCACAGTGGGCACATGCATGGGTTGTCAATCCAACAAAAATGATGTAATTAGTCATCAACTAGAAAAGGATGCCATTGAAAAGAAAATATAAGAAATATTAACGCCATTCAAGTGCCCTTAAAAATATGCTGAATGGAAAGATAAATGAATGCAGTGAATGACAAATCAGAGAAGTCATATAACTGGGCACTGAATTGCAAAATAGCAATTATAAGCTAATTTTCCAAGAGAGAAACATCCATGCCCATTTTGAATACCTTACCTATGGGTCAACACATTCTGTCAAATACAGTTTAAAGACATTAGTGTGGAATCTAGGCTGGGAGGATAGCTTAGGAGCAATGTGCATGCCTTGGGAACAAATACGTGTTTTGCAACACAGATTCGATCCTCTGTCCCATGCTTAGAAGATAGAGGAGTCCATAATTGAGTGCGATATAAATGGCCAATAAGAATAATAATAATAGCGATATTATTAGGTAGAGCAGCACTTTACATCACAAAGAATCATACAATTCTGCTAAATGTTCACAATGACCTAAACATATGCAAATTGTGTGCAACTTCATGTAGATGTTCAGAAAACCTGAATGGGTTATACTAAGTGATGGGTGGAGAAGTTGAACCCCATCATAATCAATTTCAATGTATTCTATGTTGTGAGATCCCACTGGTATAGAAAGGCTCACTTTTTTTGAAAGTTAATAATTGAAGACAAGAAACTCAAAACACCATATTTCACATTATTTTCAACTAGCACTGAGGTGGGTGTAGCAACCACTCTCTGAGCAAACTCTTGGCTGTATTCCATTGCTTGCTTGTATGCTCATTTCTCCCACCACCACTTGATATTAAAAAAACGAAATATCCAACGTCCTGCCACCTTGCTTCTTCTGTTCTTTGCCCACAGCCTTATCCCTTCCTTCATTTTTGGATCCATGTAAGTTAGTCCTATGTTTCATATTCAATGTGCGGTAAGGCATCACTTGATCTAACACCTCCTACCAGGCCAATCCCGCCCCAAAATTCTGGTACAAGAGCCACGCTGTTTTTCATGTGAATATTCCGTTATACTACAAATAATTAATCAAAATTAAAGGTGGTACCCTTACTTTATGCTGGGTAAATCACACACAATGTTATTTACAGGTACAGGCAGCATACCTACAGAAGAGAAAACCTGCCGCTATCATCTTGCTAGTAGTTGAGTTTCACAATACACACAAAATAACATTACATAAAACAAAAACCGATAACTATTCAAGGAAAAAACATACATATATACATACATAATCCTGTCCATGCCAAACATTTGAATTATTACCACTGGTAAGAATTTGATTTCAATTTAAAGAAACTCCATATGTAATCAGAAATATACTGTATGTATCAATATCACTTGATTTTCCCTAAAACCATCAGCCAGTATTAAATGTACATTAAATTCACTATATCTTTCTTTTTCTCAGGACAATTCTATTCAACATAATTTATGATTTGTTTCTAGTTGCGGTATCTATATAAAATAAAGGGTATTATGTTGGACTACTTTAGCTATATTCTTGTGTTTGGAACAGAAGCTTTTATTTTTGGAGAGCACAAAATCTAAGTTAATTTGAAGTGTCACGCAAACATAAGCAGATACATTTGTGATAGGACATTAGAAGTCTGCTTAATATAAAATACTTTCTTTTCTTTGCAATGTTATTTGGAAAAACTGCACTGGACATTTGAATTGGCATTATCTTCTGGGGAATAACATGAACAATCTAATATTCTTCCTTTTCCAATTTAAGAGGAATAGCTCTACCCAGGATTTCTTTTTATATGTAAACTATGGTTTCCACAGGTCAGGAATTTGAAGAGCCCCTTATATTTTAAAAATGGTACAACATCTTGCACATCTGAACATAACTTATCACTGTGAAAACGCAGGCATTGTTGTATTTGTCTAGAGTCAGAGAATATTAGGTGCCTTATTAATCAGACATTCTGAGGCACACAATTTCAAATATACTTCCTCAAAGTTTCCCTTACAGACCAATCCCAATTCAGAGTCATAGCTGGTAAAGAGTAAAGGACTCCACTAAAAGACTTTCAATTGCTATCAGCCATTCATTGTACTCACTTTGTTCTGTTTTCTAAAGGTATTGTGGAGGTAGTGAAACCAACAGCTCTCGGCAGTCCAGTCAGGTAAGCTCTGCCGCCAGTCTGACTCTTGCTTTCAACGTCCATCTCAGGCAATCTGGTTTCTTCTTAAGCAATTTATCTGCATCAGGCTCCCTTCTGTAAAAGGCCTACCTTATGGAGCATTCCCATCAGCTACATCCAAGGTGGAAACTCACTCAGCACTTCCCCTGTTGAACATCTCCCTTCGTCTGCAGATTTGCCCAATAAACTTCCCTATTTGCTGTGTGATTGGCCTAGAAAACAAGTAAACCGTATGCCTATAGCATCATTTGATGCAATATGTGTTCATTGGATAGGGTATCTCATGATTGTCTTTAGATATTAACACTCCCAATAATCCTACTGTTTATTTCAATTGTTCCACTGTATTTTGTCATGTGAGAATTGAAGGCTTTTCACACCTCCTTCCTGGAGTTTTGGGTCAGTTTGCACTCAAATACATTTTTCCTCCATACCTGTTTCTTAAGGGACTGAACCATCAATGAAGCTCACATATTCGAATTCACAAGGGAATGTATAATACAAAAAAGTTATTGAAATATGTAATTGTAATAATGCATGTATTATATCGTATCATGTTTGTATTTACATTATGTAGAATGATGAATTTAAATCTGTTTTCATTTTTTAAAACAATCGAAGGGCCTTATTATGAGTGTGTCGGTCCAGTAACAACGGTGCCGGTAAGCCTACCGGCACCATTGTTTCCAGACCAGCACACTGTTCCTAGCCTGTGTGCGGCTGCCCGCAGACTTTCACGGAAGCACTAGCACCGTTATTAACAGTGCAGGTGCTTCCGTCATCCCCATTCCCATTGAGTCCTATTGGACTCTAATGGGAATGGGGATTTACGATTTTGCAGTGCCTGACTTCCAGGAACACTGGGGTCATAATCCCCAAGTGTTTCCATGAAGCCAGGTGCCAGAAAAATTCACAAGTCCGGCGGCAGCCTGCCTGTTTTACCGGAATTAATAAAAAAAGGGGGGGTTGCCTCTAGTGATACAGCTATGGTAGAGGTCTAGAATATGTATACGTGAAGTTCCATTTGTTATTTTAGCCAAACTTATGAAATACATTCAATTAATATTCATATGTGGTATCATTGATATCCTTGTTGATATATCCTCTTTAGTCAAACTACAGGCAGCAGAAAAAAAGGGGGGACAGTATTTGTTGCTTTTTAAAAATAAAAATATGTATTTAACAGAAAAACAAACAAGCAAATAGTTAGTGATGAAAACAAAAGTGGTGAGGAGATTCCAAACAAATACAATCAATAATCATCATTTATTGATTGTATTTGTTTGGAATCTCCTCACCACTTTTGTTTTGTTGCAGCACTCCATACAAGCAACATATTAACATAAAGGATGACTTAGGATCCTAACCATGAAACAGACATGCAAAGATTGTCATTTATGACTTGGAAACAGGTTCAAAAGTTTGAGGTCTGCTGAGAACCTATCCTTGTTGCTGCGAAGTCTTTCTTAAGAAATAGATCCATTCCTTATGTCCTTGCTTTGTAATAAAACATTGCAAATCAAGTTACTCGTACACTTCATTGTCACACCAATTTAATATAAATTCTGAAAAACAGTGTTACAAAAAGCATCAATGAGTGACTTATTCTATATTCTACCCACCCTTAGTACAAAAGTTCCAATGGTAGAAGGGGGGGTGACTTTAAATTAATATCTTGTCCTCCCTTTTCTCGTGCTCAACATGTTTCAGTTCTCCAGCTTACTAGGCGCTTCTTCCTTCTGTCACTTACAAACAAGGCTATAATGCCTTGCTATCATAGAGGGCTCCTCCTCTTACACTCTAAAACACAAGAAAAAAGACCAACACCATGGCGAAAGCTTTTCATTTACCAATACAAGTCACAAACTGTATTTTTGAGAAATGTTCTAATCATGTTGCAGATTTGAATGACAGAATTTTGTGATTTATTCAAACAGGGGAAAAGTCAATGTCACAAGATTGTATATACAGGTATCTAACTCAACACGCTATCTCCCCCTTGAATCTCTGGTTTGTGACATTTTCTGGGAAGCTATTATCACATTTAAGCACATAACTTAAGTTCCCAAGGTCGAATGTCTATCTATCTGTCTCAACAAATAGGTCTTCACATAGGCTTTTAATGATAATTGAACCATTATTGTACTGATTATAGTTACCAAGATGTTCAACAATCTGCATACCTTTAAATTTCAATTACATATTACATTTCTTTAAGAACAGTAAATAATTGATGTTTTTTAGATTCTGACTTTTCTGCATGGGACTTGCTCCAATGCCTTGAAATACAAAATATGTGTTTCCATCTTCATTCTCACAGTTTCTTTTAAAACAGTCTTGACAAGCCACCAATGTCCTTAATCTGCACCATTCAATTTACTTCTTTCAAATTGGGTTTCATTTCACATGTGTTTCTTTCCTTTCAGGCTGCAGAAAGCGCCCATTTCTATTTTTCCATGGCAGCTTTTTTTCACAATGTAGTGAAAGATAGGCCTCTGGTTTTGGGGCTTTGTCATTCAACTACTGGGCCCATTTCATGTTTATACTCTTTGTTGCTCTGTAAACAGCATTTTGATGTGTGGAAGTTAAGAATGAAATGCTGTTCTTTTTGTTTAACAGTCACATCTTGTCTTTCATATTTCTGCACATGTTGGGCCTAACATGACCAGGACAGTTATTTGGCCATGGGGCTGTATTTACCCTGAAGAGCAGATGGTTGGAGTAACATCAAAGGGAGAAGCTAAGGCATAGGAGGTGTGAGAGACAACATAGGGACAGGAGAGTAGATGGGGAGATCAGAAAGGTGGGTGAGGTTGGAGGAGGAGAGTAGTGCAATTGAGAAGTGAGAGTGAGTATTTCTCCAGACTCCAGAGCCAAACAATCAGGGTAACTGCAAGGCACATCACCTATCCCTGTAGAACAATAGCATGGATAGAGTCGGGACATTTAGGAAGTCCATAAGGCAGTCTAGAAAGCCACCTGGAGTCTAGGGAACTACCAAAGTGCATTTAGGTCATAGGATAATGAGGAAAAAACATTTGGTAGCTGCTAATCTGGTGGCTAAAGATGCATGGGCTAGGTAGGAGGTGCTTTTAGATGAGATAGATAGGGACAGACCCAGAGCCCTGAATCATCCAATAAAAGCCATGTTACCATCTATGAGGTGTGGAGTAATTCTTGTGCCACATGTGACAAGTCTCTGTAGCACTGCACATGGTGAACTTGTGATGTATAACTGAAGTAAAACCTTTGATTTTAGAGGGTTGGAAATGCCATTAGCACTGGGAGCGAGGGTGCCAGCACGTCTGCATTGTCGAACACTGGGCCGGATGCACCAGCATATGCCTGTCTTTTAGGGCAGCCAATTGCTGCTCCTCCATATGCCAGGCTTGCAGTGCTATTGTCTCTCTTCCCCCTTCTGCATGTGATTATTTTAATAATTGGAATATATCTTAATATATTAACATTATTTATTTATGAAGAAATGTCCTTGACGTACCCGACCCTCTCTCCTCAACACGACAAACCCACTGCAAAATCTGGGACAGGAAGCAGGCTGTTTGCAATCTGAATATTCTCTTTCATTAAAAAAAAAAATCAAGGAATTAAAGGTTGTCCCCTAAATGGATTTCAAATTGAGGGGAGCAGGGAGCTATTTAGCTCCTGTTTGTAAGTCAGAAGAGCCTGGTTAGCTTACGTACAACTGCTACCAGGAGCAACGTTTGACTCCCCAGGCCAACTAACGTCAAACAAACACATCTATTTGAAATTAACTCTGTGCATTTGGGACAATCTAGATGTAAACACTAGGACAAATCTATATGACATTTAAAGCATGAGGAGTCATACATAATGGGCAAAATGTTTCCATATTATGTGGTAGTTAGATTTGCAGGATGCTATGGACTAGCTCCTTCTTCCCACTGATAGCTGGTAATGCGGGATACGCAGGAGCTGTTTTTAGTTCCTGCTTATTCAATCTTAATTTCGAGCCGTGATGCTGGGAAAGTCAGCCAGAATATTCCACGTGTTTACATGCAATTGTCTACAGAAATGAAAACACAACCTGTGACTATTCTTCTTCTTCATAAAACCTTTATTTGTCATAAGCCTCTTTGGTGCAAAAATACAACAATATTCGATTTAAAACCACAATACAAGATATTAAAAAGAGATAAAACACTTCAATTGATAAGAATCAATATATATTGGAATTAATTAAAAAGGTTCCATGATAAGAATGACAATTGATCAATACCAGTTAAAAAGTAGAACACTAAAAATGTTAAGGTGGTTCAAACCCTCCCATATTCTGTAAATTGCGTTTTGGAGATTGGTCAAAACCTTAGGCCATTACATGAGAGAACCGTGCTTCTCCTTATCCAGGCTCTTTGAATGTATTTACAGACAAAGTGGGCCACACTCAATCCATGGACTGCTGGCACAGCTGCAACACACCCCGGCTGTAAGAAACAGGGGTTTCATGACCCTTGCTAATAGATCTTTCAAACTGACACAGAATAGCAAAAAGTGAACCATTTGCACACAAAGAGCACCCAGAATGTTTTGTCCCAGCACAATGTTTAGTAAATTCTCATACTAATAAGGGTCCAAGGTGTAATTGGATATACAGTGCCAGGCCACATGCTGGTTTGAGAATATTCATATAGTCTTCAAAGCCCTGGGATTGTTTTATAGCCTGGTAGCTCGGACCCATAGCTAAGGCTGCTGAGGCAGTCAAGGCTCTCATCACTTTGTATCTCTGAAAAGCTTCATTAACCATGGCCTTTGCATTACCATCCATTTGGCATGGGATTTGCCAATAGAAAGAAAGACTCAGCCAGGCTAACCATCACTTGACGTGAGCCAGACATGAAACCTTTTGCTAACCCCCCCGGTGATAATACATGCTGCAGGGTCTCCCAATATTTCTCTAGGCCCTGATGGCCCCAAATCCTAACCCAGATTTCATGTCTAATCGCTATTTCCTCATCAATGGGTGAGAGATCACACTCCATGTGAATGGAACTGTTTGGAGTGCTTTGGGGGAGGAGCAGAATTGCATTCAAGAATTTATTTTCGGACATTCTCAAGGTCGATGTTTCTGCATAACCCCAAATCTCGGCCCATACATGGCCAACACTTTCGCTTGCGCCATATAGAGATAGAGAACTGGTTTTATGCCCCCCCCGCCATGTCTTGTATGGTAGGTTTTTATTGCCCCACTAGTTTTCTGTAAAATGGTGTTGGACTTGATCACCTGGTTCTCCCAAAGTCTGTCGCTTATGAACCGGATCCCCAGGTAGTCATACCAATCCACCTGCTCTAAGGGACTTCCATTCACCTGCAAGTGTAGGGGTTTTATTTTATCTTCACCTGTTTTGGTGAGAAGACAATAGCCTTAGTTTTTATTGCAATGATCTTGGGGGATCCGTATTCTCCTCTAATAATAATTCTCCTCTATAATCGAGATAATATGGAGGCAAAATAGAATGGAGGCAAGAATGCATCCCTGACTCATCCCACTGGCCACCCGAAATTGCTCAGTGACTTTGCCCCCTAGTCCCCATCGTACTACTGCTGTGTTGTTTCCATAAAATAGTTGAATTGGGTGAAGCAATTCATCAGGAATGTTTTTGGCCCACAGGACAGCCCAAAGAGTATCTCTGGGCACACTGTCAAATGTGGCCTTTAAGTCCACAAAGACCCCATACAAATTGACTTTTGTTATCCTGAGATATTTTTGGATCACCAAATGGAACCTAAAGCCCTGATTGACCATGCTTTTGCTGGCTTGAAATCCATCGTGTAGCTGATTTGTTCCCTCTATCCATGCCGTGAGGTGCTGCAAGAGAACCTTTTCAAAGAGGCATCCAGCAACGAAGTAGGCCGGTAAATGCCGGGTCTACTCTGTCCCCCTTCTTAAATATGGGGATGATCACAGCTGATGTCCAGCTTACCGGTATCCATTCCTGATGTAAAATGGCATTAAATACCTTTGTGAGCACCAGAGCCCAGACTGCCAGTTCACACTTGTATAAGTCCACAGGGACCCAATCCGGACCTGGAGCCACTCCCCCTTCTGGACTTTTATGGCCCTTGCTAGTTCTTCCACCATGAGGGCTATGTGGTCTTTAGCCTCCAACACTGCTGTTACACTGGGGCATAAGCCTGGCACCATAGGTGTCTCTTCATTCCGAGGTTAGTTGCTGTATAGGGTCTCAAAGTAATTGCACCACCTAGACAGGTTTATGCTTTCAGGTGCATTAACATCTCCCTTTAGAACAGAATCTGTGATCAATTTCCAGAAGCCTACCTTGTTCTGTGACTATTGTTTTAGTAATGTTTTCATTGCAATGTTCACAAATGTACATACATTGAAAACAAGTATACATCACTATTTTATATTCTCTGTTCGAATTAGATAAAATGTTGGTTCAACATATCATTCTCTTGTTTCAGGACTGATTCAGATCTAAACTATCTAGATTGGGTCTAAACACAAATCTGTGTTGGTGGGGTTGAGTTTCAAACAATTATTTGTAAGGCTTCAGTTAAGGAATTCTATTTCTTTTTTAAGTGATGGGACAGTAGTGCCAAACTCCCTCCCTTATCCCTAGGAATTAGGTTCACCCTCTGAAATGTATCCGTTAATAAATACATTGAACTGATATGATATGATTGGTTATTTATAACGTGCTTAACACCCAGAGGTTTCTAAGCGTAGACCTGGGGATCGAACCCATGTTGCTCAGTGTCGCTTTGCTTCCAAGGCGAGCACGTTGCCCCTGAGCTATCCTCCCATGACTGGGCAAGTAAATCACTGTATTGACTCTGGCAGATACCAATCACAATGGTTTGTCATTCAGAATTGCAATTTGAACGTCCCATGCCTTCAGAGATCTGCAATTGGTAAATCTGAGGCATATTAGCACATTATTCTGGGTTGCAGAACCACATGGTTGTGCCTGTGTGCATTTTAAGCAGCCTGAGTGAGCATGTTTAATGCATAAACAACTCGTGGGAGAAAATAAGGTATGTTAGGTATAATTTATCTAGGATTCTTTGTTTTTGTGGAATGTGCCTCTCGATTTTTTTGTTTTTTTAGTGTTTGAAACTATTCTTATTTTGTTTTTAATGGCACCTGCTGGCGTTTCTATACTTATGGTCTAACCCAGTACAACACTGATGTGTTCGTTCTGCTGGATGCATTAATCCTGGTCTTGGGTATTCAATCAATGCTATGATGCTGAGCAACACTGTTGGGATGAGATGTTGACTTGCTGATCTGCTTTGCTGCATTAAGTTTCAGCGTTCTGATGACAATCATCCGAACGCTGAAACGTAATGCATCGAGTACCTTGACAACAAGTGAATCAGGCAGGACCACTTTAAAAGTTAATGTGCTGTAACTTAATAAAGCTCAGTTTATCACTGTAAAAAAAAAAAGTTTCAAGCATTGGCGTCTGCCAATAGGCTCTAGAAGACTGATGCATTAGCGGTGTAGATTAAGTTACTCATTAGGGGTTGGCATCTCGCCTCTCAAGAAGAGTGAAACTTGCTTCTATGTGGTGAACATGGCATCTTGAAGGCTTGAATTTAGTTGTGTCACCCCCTCCCCCCACTCGCACAGATATCTGATGGGCAACTTTTGAGCCGTCTACCTACAGTGTGTGCGGTTGGATAGGCAGACAGGTGATGCACTGTAGAGTTCTCACTTTCAGCGAACCTTCTTCAAACCACACTATCTGGAATTATATGTGAAGTAATACGTGAAGTCATGTTTTCACCAGAACAACGGCACTCGTTTTTTTTTTTATTTTTTATTTTTTTATATGTGGCTGGCTGTTTTTCACTAATCTCATTAATTCAGTCTTCAAACTCAATGACTATGTTATCTGATAACCATGAATCCAATTAAGTTCTTTGCTTAATTGCATAAAAGTTGATTACTTAAAAATGTAATCATAATACAAATTAAACGTGTAATGATATGAAATCGAACACTTCAGGATTGATATCAACATTTACTAAGAGATGGTGCTTTGCGAAGGCATACAGTGAGAACTTACTGTTTAAAGGACAATGGGCCTCATTATAATGTTGGCAGATACGGTATAAACGGTGCTGCTAAGGCACCGGTACCGTTCATACCGTACCGCCGAATTACGAGTTCTGCTCCCCGGTGCCTGACAGCCCGCCAGGTCTCACCTGGCGGGCGGTGCGGCACCGGTGAGCATATCTTGTAATTGCACTGGCACCGTTATCAACGGTGCCGGCGCAACCATGCTCCCCACCCCCATTCTGCCCTTTGGGGCAGAATGGGGATCGAAGCCCGGCAATACCGCCATCCGCGAATGGGCAATTACCGGCCCATTCAACTCGTAATGGGCCGGTTATTGCCCAATCGCGGGTGGCGTGCCGGTAGCGAATTTGGCAGTAGCCGTGCCTGTAAAACAGGCACGGCTACCGCCAAACTCGTAATGAGGCCCAATGTCTTCCTCCTCATGTTTTAAAAAGCGTACTGAATATCCAACCCCTGAAATGTGTGTCGTATTACATGAGGCGCCGGGCCGTAGAATTATAGCACCTGGTCCACCACAAACTAGATTTCATCACAAACCCTCTGGACACCAAGAATATTTCATCTGCTCCCTCATAAAGGACCCCACGTAATCCATGCAAGAGAAGGAGAATCATTGGCACTCGGACGTCATACTTGTATTGCACATGGCTTCCAATATTATTCCAGTACATAAATAATTAAATCAATTGCACAATTTCGGGAAAAAAACACCTGTGTGATGGTCAACCCAACCTGTAAATAGACACTTCTGTCCCCTCTAGAGCCCTCTGCCCCCCATATGGTGATATAACCTTTGCACCCTTCAGGGCCACTGCTTTTTCACCCATGCATGTCAACAATGAGCTTCATCTACCACTGGCAATATGCAAACGCAGTACGTGCCCTTCCTCCAATTGCACAATGCGCCAAGTGGATGTCTCTGCTGTGTTTTGCACTGTGGCGCTTTATGAAAGCAGACATGTCAACGGGGAGCAACATTAAATTAAGTACTTTCAGACTTCAGCGTTCTTCAAAGAGATGCAATACAACTCTAAAAGCAATTGGGATAACTCAGAATTTTGTATGAATATCTTTACTAACAACACGACGAATGCACTGTGGTAGTGCGTTCTCACCAAGTTCTTGCAGGATTCATATTTTTGGGGAAATTCCCTCAATTAATATCTCAAACTATTTCATGAACATTTTAAAGAAAATGGGACTGGTATTCATAGGACACACATTACAAAGCTATGCAAAGACTTAAGTATGATTTACCAACTGCAAACAAAAGTCATGATTTACAAATGTTTAACAAAATGATGAATACGTGTGTGGTAGTATAATTTAGCAGCACATAGCGTGTGCTCACACACTTACATAAGGCACACATAAGTGGCTTCCTGATCAGCATATCTGGGCATCCGTACACGAGGGTGAAGAAGGAGCTGTCAGAGTACAGCCCAAGTATTGGGGATCACCTCCACAATCATAACGTGCGGATGCATTCACAAACATGTTCATGTGTATTTCTCTATGATCATAGTGGACCAACGCCTGAATGAACTGAGCATTAGTTGTGCACGTATTCATTAATGAAAAGCAGCCCCAGGTGGAAAATGTGTGCATGTAAGGAAATCAACTAATACTTGTCTCGGGAGGACAGCTCAGGGGCAACGCGCTCGTCTTGGAAGCAAGATGACACAAAGCATCACATGCTCGATCCCCGGGTCGCACTTAGTAACCTCTAGGTATTCATTGCGTTATAAATAACTAATTACATTAAGATCCCTCTTTTGTAACGCTACTCAAGGGTAACACTTTCTGAATTCTTACTGAATACATGTTTAATTACCCAAACGTGCACGTTCCATCTGTTGTACATTAATGTGTGACGCTAGTGTTTCCAATCTAATTTACTCACGTTACCTCTCTTACAGCACAGCACATGGCACAGTTCTGTACAATCATGTTTGAGTCAGGAAACCTTTAGAAGAATGCTGAGAATAGGTCTGCTGAAACAACTTGTTCTCTAGATCCCTGGTTTCCTGTTTTTTGGAGGAATACCCCCCCCAGCCCGCAGTCCCCCCTCCCACTAACATAGATGATCCCCTAGTTTGAACCAGGGATATCATGGTGATATTCTGCAATGTGCCAACATTCGAGCACAAGAGGACCCGTTCCATGTTTCATATTGGAAATTTTGGTCTTGTTCTTCTGAACTAGACCGGTCCTCAATATGTGGAGAACCCGTTTGCTTTTACAGGCCTCCTTGACTTATGAAGGAAGACAACCTTGTTATTTAAATACTAGAAAATAAAACCCCTTTTAATTTACTGAGCTTGCCAATTTACCTTCACATTTGTAAACTAATGCTTTTAACTTCACTGTCAAAACACCAAACCATGATTTTCTACTACTACTATGTGCTAATAGCCTCATAGACCTCGAGATGGGTCATTATCGCTTGGGATACTGACCCTTCCCCAAGTTATGGCCCTTGGTGCGCACGCCATTACCCCACAATAATGGCCAGGCTTCAGAAATGGTTTCTACTGACTATAATGAAACATTTTGCAGAACAAATGGTGGTGAGAGATTAAAAAAAAACTGCAACCACGACTGTATCAGTACTACTGGCAGTTCCTGCATGTTCTGGGGCTGCCAGGATTCTTGAAATGTCAAAGGACCGTTCAGGCTAATGTGCCCTGCATGACTGACACAAGAGTGTTGTGTGGTAATCACAGAAATTAAAAAAAGGACCCTTGCCTTGTCTTGATTTCTACTGAATTTTTGCTGAAAATGCTTCAGTGTCTAACTGGTAGCTCATTTCTCCCTCCATTATTTGGTAAAGCCTGAGGACCCTCACTATTCATGATTCAATAGCACGCATTGCAATAATCCTACACAATCTACATGTTGATGACTTCCATTACTAAGTAACCAATATCATACTTGCTTATATAAAACATGAAATATTGTGTTTTTTTCTGAGGCACTTTTCTATTATAAGGCATGACCCATAAAGCAGAAGCAAAGGGCTTGCACCAAACCAGCCCCTATGAGCCACTTGTGAAGAATGAAAGGGACTTTCGTTTGGCGGTCACTGTGTAATTAATACAGAGAGCATATATTTCCAAGTTATGAGTGATAGATTTAATTACAAAGTTCCTTCAGTGTATCGCATACAAGAAAGATAAGGATAGAACAAGATAACCTGCACAGTTACAAAAACAAGGGACTGTGCAATGTTCTTTCTGACCGAGTTGAGTAAGGGGGGCTTGATGATCTTGATAGGAACTCATCAGGATTAGCCATTGCGCACCTTGTGTCACAGGGAGCTCATCTAAATATGTGCCCATAGGAGATTCTCTATGTGCCTACTAATCTAAGATTAACCATACAGTCTAACAATAAAAGGCTCCCAAAGAAATATTGTAGGTTTTGTTAGGGTATGGAAGAGTGTTGTTGACAATGATAGTTTAGGATGGGCTGGTGAGCAAACTGGCAATATATGAAATTATTTAAAGGTTTAACACATAGTGAAATGATGTTCTAAGTTAAAACTAAAATTGCTACTTGTTATCACTTCTTATTTTTCTCTCCCTTTCATCGATGGTTTTGTATATTCTTGCTAAATTTGCTCATCTTCTTAACCCACATTGTTAATACATTGTTCATATTTTGAAGAAACATGGGAATCTGACTCCAACATCAAGAAGCCTTGTTAGAAATTATGCTGTGCCAACTGGGGGTTATGTACTCGACGTTTCTGGAAAGCTTTTATTTATTTATTTTTTATTTTTAATTAAGTATGAGATCCAAATTGTAATTGGAAACAAGCACATCTTGCCCAGATGAGTTTTAGCTCTAAACATAGGTTGGCCAGTTACAAAAAAATGGCAAGCTGTGGCAGTATTACAAATTGTTATAGACACAACAGGTTCTTATTGCTTCTCTTACTAAAGTGTTATTTGAACTAAAAAAGTGTGTACAGTATTGTTCCAGATACCTATTTCACATTACTACACACGTATTTGAAATAATTCATGTCCTATTCGTGATCCACCCGCCTGCCTCCAATTTTGTGACCGTTTTGTGGTCCAGACCAATATGGGACTCTTCCTTAAGGTTTTATTTTGTGCAACAGAAATGATACCATAACTTTGCCTCACTTCGCATTCAGATCTTGCCAACTATAGTCCCTTTTTCTTAGCGAGTAATACAACTGCAATAATGACAACGCAATGCATATTGAGAGGTGACAAAACTAGCTCACCAGATAGCTAGTTCACCTTTTCTACCTGTTCTGAATATGAGTGATGCCATTCCTCAAGCCTACAGTACCTATGGGTGACGTTTCTACATTTCATTTCTTTATTCATATTCATTTAAATCTCCAAATCAGCATACCTCAATGCTGGGTAGTTTGTATCTTCACTACTGATTGCATACAGCCTTCCGAGACACTGTATATCATTTCACCAATCGGCACCCACACCTTTATCATCTTCCTCGGGAACAAGTGCACAGAGAGGAGAAGATTGTGTGAGCTAGGCATCCTTTCAACTTCATGGGCATTCAGATGCTCATTGCTCAATGAAACAGTGATCACTGTGGGATTAAATGCATACCTGGTGCGTCTGGGATAAATTAGAGACCAAAGCTATAACCTGGTGGGAGCTTCAACAACTGGGTGACCCCTAAATCAACTGGGTGCCAGGATAAGAAATGCCCCATCGTTGTGACTTTTAATGCATGCAGTACATCATATATTTTACACGTCTTATTTCTTTACCGTTTACTTATTATTTTGTTTTTTCACTTATGCTTTCTTTTTTATGTGTTTGCATGTGTATTTACTACACATGTTTGGGGTGTGGGAAACTAAGCATCATAAATAGGTGATGTCTAATGTATGCAGTGTTACTAGTTTGTTATATTATTAGTATTCATCCACTCCTATTACAGCAGATACTGAATGTATGGGGCATACTATATTAGTATGTACTCATACCCCCGTTTTTGGTGTAAAAACACTTTTTTTTCCTATACGGAAGCTAAAAAAGAAAAATACATTTTAAAAAAGGCATTCAACCTTTTTTTTCTGGCCCTTTTGACTCGGAACTATTGTAATTCGAATCAATGTATTCAACCCTCTGACTGGACACCGCCCAAGACACTTAACCAGCTGGGAATAAGTGGGATTCTAGTGAGAGCATCAGCGTCATCTGTGACCAGAGGTCAGACCCGGAACAAATTCGCATGGCAGGAATCCTAATACAGACTATTGTAGCCACAGGCAGCTACCCGTGTAGTGAGATGAAGTGGGAACACAGGAAGAGGCGGACAGCAATGAAGTCAGCTGTAAAAAGATCAGCATGTTTTTTAATGTATTTCTGATCGTGTAGTAGGAGGCTGCGAGAATGATCTAAATGAGAGAGGTCAGAGTACATTGCAGTCCTACTACAGATCAAAAGGCCCTCAGCTGATCCATTTGTATTCTGTGTATTGTGACATCCATCTGTACTTTTTGCAGGGAGCTCAAATTGTGAAGAGGTACAGTGATAAAAGTCTGGCGTACATGTGTCTTGTACCTGCATGACTTGTGACATTGTAGGCTCTGCAGATGAAACGGAATCAAACAGAAGGGACATTTAAAAAATAACAGTGAAAAAGGACATTCATTGAAGTTCATTATGGCGTGCGTGTGTGTGCGCACGCGCGCCTGCTCCACCCGTCAAACTGCTACACACCAAGAGTGATCCCAATCATGAAGGCCTTTTGTGGGCCGAGGGAAGATTATACTCACAAGATGTGTGGGAATGTGATCCAGTTGCAGCCCAAACAGCAATAGTACAGCAGTCCGAAATAAATAGAAAGCCCAAGCAACGTTCTATACAAATAGATATTCTTTAATGAAATGCACCATCTGCAAACATGACTAACTAGTACAACACTACACAAAATTCATCCCTGAGAAAAGAACACAGGATATGTACATACAGAACGATATAGAACATATTGTGTCCTGAATCAGTGGTGTGAGGCAAGTAAAAACCACAATGTTTGCAGAAATGATTTGTTCTAGTGTAGAAAGGGATTAAAGGTGAACTAACCAATAGCTGAGGAAGCATGAACAGCCGGGCCTCCCCATAGAGACAGCATGGGGAACAGATTGCCTGGAGCGAAGAGCTGCAGAGGGCAGGAAAGACTCAAGCAAAAGACTGTAGTACCCTAATAAACGTTGATCTGTTTGTTTTTTTCGTGGCACTCTCGTGCTTTATTTGAATTGTATCTTATTTAAGGCCGAGATGTAAAATTCCCATCTGAATCTGTGCCTAATTGTGTTGCTACCTAAATATCTATCTTTATACCACCAAATTAATTAACATTGAAACATACCTGATTTGATAGAACAGCCTTGCAATGCTCCCTCTGCCTTATGTGATGTACTGCAACCATAACCTTAAGCTATGTGATATACTGTAACTGTAACCTCCTGCCTTATGTGACGTACTGCAACCGCATCCATAACCTGAAGCAATATTATGTACTGTGACCGTAGCCTTAAGATATTTGATATACTGTAACCATAACCTCCTGCCTTATGTGATGCACCACAACCGTAACCTTTAGCAATGGGACATAATGCAACCACAAACGTAACCTTAAGAAATGTGATGTACTGCAACCTAAACTTTATCTATGTGATATACTGCAACCATACCTGTAAGCTATTTGATGCACTGCCATTGCAACCGTAATTTTAACCTTAAGCAATGTGATTTACTGAAACCGTAACATTAAGCTATGTGATGCTCTGTACCCTTAACCTTAGCAATATGATGTACTGCAACAGTAACCTTAAACTATCTGATGTACTGAAACCGCAACCCTAACCGTTACCTTAAGCAATGTGATGTACTATAACAGGAACCATAACTTTAAGGAATGTAATGTACTCTACTCGTAACCTTAGCAATGTGATGTCCTGTACCCATAACCATAAGCTATTTGATGTACTGCAACCGTAACCGTAACCTGAAGCAATGAATGTAACATGTATGCAACAGAGCCTTGATACCTGAGGGTTGAGTGGACTTTACAAATGCAAAATGCAAAAATAAATAAATAAATAAATAACCAGTCTGTAGGGCCCAATGGTAGACCCAAGAGGCAGTTAATAGTCAATAATACATTCAGCAATTCTTGAGGGTGCGGCTGCATCAAACTAGGCTTTTTGGTGCTGTGCATTCGGTCTGACGATGTTCGAGTGCATCCATACTGTTCTAGAGGAGGAACAGTGTATAGCATGGGTCGAACAGGCTTCATGCTTGAAGAAATTATGTTGAGGGGCGTCCGTGAGGGCCGCCAGGGTCAGTTTGACAGTTGGATCGACTGTAAAGGAGCTGGCAACTGGGAGGTGGGGGTCATATGGGATCATTTCAATGAAGTGTTTGAGAGGCTGTGGAAATGAAGGCCTACCAAGGTCAATTTGACAGCTGATTTAGTAGTAAAGAGGCTGGAGACTGGAGGCACATTGCAGTTTCAGTGATTTCATGTGGCTCTCGAGTGTCAGGACTCGATGATCCACCAGGATCGGTCTGACTGGTGATGATAATCGGCGGGGGGAAGGGATGGTGGTTCAAAGATGGCAGATGCAATAAGAGCTTGTAATTCAAGCCAATGCAGTGATGCACTCAGCTAGAGTGGTGCAGTGGCGGATGTGCAGTTTATCAGTTTGGGTACAGCAGTTGGGTTGATCTAGATGATTAGTGGAGTGGTCGAGCAGAAGTCAAACAGAAACTTTTGTGAGGGCCACATGGGTTGGTTGGAGGGTCGGTTTGACGGCGTAGATGCTGGTGACTGGATGTGCAGTTCAAGTTGAGCAGCTTCAGTGCAGTGTTAGAAGGTTGCAGTTGGTAGGATCACCCAGGGAGTCATCGACTGTTGATAAAGGTCCACAATGAAGATGCTGGCCATTCGAAGAGCAGTTCAAAGGCAGCGGGTGCAGTGATGAGCTTCCATTTCCAGCCAGGGCAATGAAGCACTCAGCTAGCACAATCCAATAGTGAACAGGTTTAAACATGCAGTTATGTGGTCTGAGTACCAGAGGCAGCTCCAGCAGGTCTGGGTGGTTTGATGCAGTCGAACAGGGTTGAATCACAGTTCGAATTGGGTCAATGGAGAAAGAAATACAAATATCCTGGATGCATTGACATTCAAGTTTCAGCAATTGTATTTATGCTCCCACACACAGGGGAGGCTGGCACACAACTGCAGGTGTCACTCAAGACAGTGAGGTCCTGGGTACCAATGTGGCAGGCAGGCAGAGAGGCAGGACTTGTCCCAGCAGAAGGTCAACTGCAATGGGCCCTGAGGATAGTTAGGGGACAGAACTCGCCTCTGTCTTGGACATTCAGTCTTCACCTCACTGGCAGAGGAATTTGGACCTCACTCGTTAGAGTTGATCCTTCCATTGAATTCTTCATTAAGTGTTTGTTCAAAGGTGAATCAGAGAACAAGTGGCAAACTCTTTATTTTAAAGGTAAAAGCCCCAGGTGATTGGTCTAAAGATAGCCTGCTTCAGGGGTCCAATGCCTGTTCTTGGAACAAGTGTACTTTGCCTTCTGACTAATGAACCAAACTGGAGGGGACAGGAAGGAAAGAGAAATTAGATGGTAGAACCTTCCTCCAGCTGTAAAGAACTCCCTCCACCTACACTAGTCCCCACCTTCCGTTCAATGGAATCAAAGGCCTTTAGATATGAAGCAGCATTGTGTGTGGCTACCCTGATGTGAATGGGTGTGCCCTTTGATTCCAACTCCCAGGACAGGATCCTGCGGAGTGGCTGTCTTTTTGGGGACAGTGTTACCTGTCCTCACAAAGGAACAAAGAGAGGGAATTACCACGGCTACAGTCTTGCTAGCAGTAGCAAGGCAGCCTGTCTGGGGAGAAAACAAATATTCCTTTCACTGCTGAGTTGGGCTTACAGGGCTGACCCAAGTGTGATATCAAATTGCTCTGACTGTAATCATTATGGGAAACACCATCCACCATACCATAACTCGTGTATGGCTATTTAAAGATGTAGCTACCACCAGGCCTGTAAGCTCACAAAAATAAGATTTTGGTATGGGGCGCACATCTTAAATGCAGCCCTGCACTGCAGAGACTTGGCTGTCACTGCAGCTGTCAAATTAGCACTTGTGTCCTCTGAACCCACTCTGCCACTGGTAGAACAGGTGCAGGGGACAGGTACACACTATGCTTTTGGCATGGAGCTTACGGAAGTAGAATCTGATCAGCAGATTACACTTCCAGAATTAATACAAATCCAAAAATCCAGGGCATCTACAGGCTTGACAAATAGCAATCCATCACAGTGTGAGTATCGCACCCTATAGTTAAGGTGAATCGGACTTCCATTGGAACCTCAAAAAATAAATTGCTAATAACATTTGACTCGTGCAACGGATTTGGTGGAGAATTTGAAGTCCATTAGGGAGGTGTTCACCTTCCCAGGACAGCAAGGTTTGGTACAGATTCATTAAAAAAAGGTATTAAGAAAAAAATAACAATAATTGCGTCCTACTTCCCATTCATTTTCTCATAGACGAAAAAAGGTCAATTCTTGCCAGACTGCAAAGCCCAAACTGCACCACGGAATTTCGACCAGGTCCAAAACAACTGGGCTTGAGTCCTTTTTGTAGTTTGGGGTTATTCCGTCCAGTAGTTTTTAAATATTTGAAGGAGAGTATTGTGACCCTTACCCCAAAACAGATAGCTATATCTCGGGTAAATTGCAGATAAGGTGGGTGTGTATAAATGAATCAACCGCCATCTTTGTTTTTGTTCGATGCGATAGATAGCTGCGGCTATAGCCGATGGTATCGGAAAATGAAAATAGGAAAAAAGCAATTTGCAGCAAAAAAACATGCAAATGCCATTAGTCTAGAGGTGGGGGAGAGGACACCAAGTGAGATGTGGGCATTAGAAGGGGGTCTATGGACTGAGAGTGCAACATAAAGCTTTTCTGTAGCCTCTGCCATGTACTGAATAGCCGCCAATAGCCGACATTTGAAAGAAAACTGCATCACAGAAACAGCGTGTGTTGGGGGGTGAATGAGGGAGGGGAGGCCAGGTGGCTAGGCCATCATGGGTGTGTGGGGAGAAGGCACAGAGAGGGGGAACTGGTGGGGGGCAGGAAAGCATTCTCTATCAGCTGTTTTTCACATATTTTCGGCTATAATATGACTGCAGATAGATGAGGGTATCTGCAGTTCTGTACCCACAGCTACAGAAAAAAAGTTATTTAAAAATAGATATTTTTACAGCTACAGTGACGTCAGCAGTGAAAAATTGATACAATAGGCATCCGGTTCTCCCATCCATGCAGTAACCGGGACTGACCTTGCTAAGTTTCAAAGTGAGGAATGGGTCAGCCCCCTCAGGCCATCTTGCCTAAGGAATGCGCAAAACTACAAGACCACTTAGAGCAACATGGCCTGAGGTGCCGGCCCCTTCTTTGCTTTGAAGCTAAGCAGGGTTGGTCCTGTTTACTACCACAGTCCTGGATGCTGTGTGTTTTCTTATTTCTAAATATCTCACAACACACTAAGAAAATTCACGGCATCTGCATTTGTTTGTTAAACTGTGCTACTGTCAGTTGCTGAAAGTATTGCACTCAGAGACGATTTATTTGCCTTTTGCAAATTGCATTCTGGTATTTGTAGTCTCCCAGTCAAGATGGGGGGAATAATGTTGTAATTGTACACTTGTTGCCTAGCCTACAGTGCTTAATTTGTGACAGTGTTTGCTGGCGTCCAGCCATGGCACTCAATATCTAGGGGGTGGGGCGGGAGGAAAACACTGGCGCTTCCTGAAACCTGAATAGTTTGAGTGCAAGCCCTGCAACACCTTGTATTATGTTGGAATGGATGTAGTGTTGTTTCGCTTTTGCAGCGCCCTGCCCCTGACTGCTGGATGGGCATAGGTCAGGGTGAAAGTATCTCTTTAAGGACACGTGTGCTAGAAGAAGTCAGGTGACTCGTTGTGGGCTAGATGAGGCCCATAACAGCGCGTGCAGCTTTCTCCTGCAGATGAAAGGAAAACTGGGGACCTCAAAAGCCCCATGTGCCCCGCTTGCTGATCATTTCAAACCGTTTCTCCATTTGTATTCTGACTCGTTTAGGAAAACTGTGCTCTGGCTGAGTCCTTCCAAGTAAACGAACTGTGTGTTATTTTATAGCACCTTGCTGAATGAGAGGGACCTACCCTGGGCACTCCCCCATTCGAAAAAAACAGAATATGCATCTTCCTTGTTCATGCGAAGCGGCTAGATAGTTTCACATGCCTCGGGGTTGTGTTTACAATTTATTTCACCTAACCAGATAAAGCCAGATGTCACCAGCAACACTTTCCAGAATAGAGGCACCTATTCCAGGGTCATGCACACTCGCACAGTGTACTGTGTTGTTTAGTGCATCCCATTCCTGGTCAGGACCCCTGTTGACACAGACCCTCCCCAACCGCAGGCACCACACGTGCTGTTGCCTCTCTCTAAACATCAGATGCCTGAAAACCTGATTTGCGCCACTTCAAAGAGGAGGCCTAATGGAAATCTGCCATCACTGTGTGAAAAGGTAAGTTGAAAAGAAAGCGTGTGTGTGTGCGTGCGTGCGTGCGTGCGTGCGTGCGTGTGTGTGCGCGCGCGCGCATCTTTGTGACATGGGAGTGAGACCGTGCAATCATCATGAATGTGCTTTACTGTTCATTTGGCATGCTGACATACAGCACGGGCCAAACTTATATTTAGATATAAATGTTATGACTAATTATGTGTTTTTTTGAGAGTTCGGTAAATTTAAATGGTAACAAATTATGAAATATGACGTTTTGAGCAAAATCCGGCATGCCTTTAATGCAGTTAATTCTAAGGTAGATTTGGTGCAGTGTGGAGTTTTACAATAGTATTTTTGCAAACACATTCCATGTGTCCACGTGTACTCTATCAGAGCAAATAAGAAAAGGCCTACTAAGAATTTACCGCCCTTGTTTAAATTGGCATCCTATTCATCTGCTGCTGGAATGGCAAATCACTTGATGGGCCTAAACCACTTAAGTGCCAAGGATGAGCATGCTCGTCCTTTTTGCATAGACCTGCATAATAGCCTGGCAGTTAAGTAAAGTTTTTTATTTAATTTAGGAGTCTGTGTGCCCAAGACGATGTGGGTAGAGCACCTAGATGTATGAAGGGAGCAGTATGTGGGGGGTGTTTGGCAGGGCAGCACCGCTACTTACTGTCGCAAATTCAGTTTAATTATGATGTTGTGTTTCTGCAACTCTTAGTCACACATGAAGCAACAACAGTGCTGCTGTGATAGATAACCAGTTTCATGAATAACCATTCATGCCCAGAAAGTGCTCTAGACAGCCTAGCTCACTGGCAGCACTGCTGCAGCATGGTGTGTGACTCAGGTGTGTGGTTATGTTATGTTATGTTAAAGGTATTTATGAAACGCACCGTCACCAACAGAATTGGTCCCCAGGCGCTCAAGCGGATCTGCAAACGAAGAGGTGGGGGTGGGCTAGTGGGGTGAAGAGGGTGTTGGAAAGTGAAAAGGAGGTGTCCTATTGGCGGCTTCAGCTCGGTTGTCACTGTTAGCTGAGCTTGGGTGTGAATATCGGATCGATGAGAGTCCTCATGTGCTGTTGATGTGACTTATGTGTTGATTGGTTGTTGTTGCGATGTGGTAAAGTTTGTGCGGTTTGCTGTGCGAGAAGTTGTTGTGTGGGTCTTAGTGTGATTTATGTATTCAGAAAATGTGAGCTTTGGATTAGTAGGTTGTATTGTATTGTGTCGTATTTGTTTTTATTTTTTTATATAGTGCTTTTTCCCCACCTGTGTGACCTCGATGCGCTTTATCCTTGGTTGAACGCCCTTGATGACCATAGTCGATGTGGTTGGACATTCTAGGTGGATTAGTTTAGGAGATGCGTGTGTGCATGTTGTCGTTCTAGGACTTGGGTGGCTGGTAAGGCTCGACTAAGCAGCCCAAGGGAGGTCGGACACATGGGTGGGTGCTGTTCAGGGTTTGAGGTTGATTGATACTGTTGAGAGACTATATGTGAGGTCAGCTATACCAAATTGCTTTCAGTTGGTGATCACTGCATGCTAGTTGTAGCGGTGTTGTGGTACGTCAGGTGTTTCAGTCTGCACGGCTATGTGTGCAGTAGCCTGCGCGTTTTCAGTTGTAGGCATATTATATCATGCATGGATGCTTGGCTGTGACTCCTGGTAGCAGCCATACAACAGGGGAAGCTCACTATTTTAGCAGGCAGAGCCTAGAAAATAGTTGGACCCTGACACTTATTTATTTGCAAATTAAGGAATGCTACCATAGTTCCATACGGATTTATATAATTTAGTGACACTATGGTAAATGTACTTTCCAAGTTGTGGTTATAAAGCCGAGTATTGTTGAAAGCCAGACATGAGGGTGAGGAGTGGAAATGATGAGAGGGCAAGTAAGTCATGAGTATTTACCCGCAATGTGGCAAGAGAGTTTGCAATCATGGACACTGGTGCAGTTATTTGTGTCTGGTTGTGGCTGCTTTCCATGTGGGTGGACAGCGTAACTTGTTTTTCAGAGAGCAAATGTAACCCCTTTTTAAGCTTGGTAAACTTGCTCAAGTATTAGCTTACCAGGATTTTGCCCAGTACCATTTGTGAAGGCAGTTGATCAAGAAGGTAATTAACTGTGAAATCTCCCCCTAAATATACAGTGTCCTTAAAGACAAGTTAAAAATAAGTGTTATTTAAAACTCAGATATATGCCTAAATTATGTTGGGTGTCCTGACCCACGTTCAAGCTATCATGCCACAACATTTGGTGCTGTGGGCTTAGAAAATTCAAGATGGCGGAAAACCCACATGTGCGCCGAAATCCAGGAAAGCTGCGCAGTTTGTGCGCACACCGAAATGGTTGCCTCACTTGCCACCCACCAGTGCGAGAATGAAAGGCCGGGTTGCCATGAGGGAAATGGGTTGCCAAAGGAAAAACAGTAGCGCCGGTTAGCTTCAAAGCACTTTAAAACCACCATTGGACTACCCGCACAGTAGTCTGAAACCATTGGGAATGGCAATGCTGATTGCCAAATGCAACCTAGAATTGTGGGGAATTCATTTTCTTAAATCCCAAAAATGGGTGCAGTACCAGTACTCACCACTATCCAAAAGCCGGCAGTTTAAAACCACCCTGTGTTTCTCTGAAGGCAAGCCAAAGTGCCTATTTCAAACATTGCAATATGTGCAAAATATTCACTGAACACCAGCAGACATTTGGTAGAATGGAGTTTTGTGTGCCTACAAAATCTGGGAAATGAAGAGCCCAGAACAATGCTTATAACAAAACTGGCTGAGCTATGGAGTCAGCAGTTTAAGTTGCACTGGATTTAAAGACACTAAAATCGAAAATGTTAGATTAAATGAGTGACCTATGTTTGGTGTCACATGCCTTTGTAACTGTTTAAATGTCATAGTTTTAAACTTAGAATCAGCCTTCTAGCTGCATATGTGAAAATGTTTAGTTTTATTTGAATGCAGAAACTGGGGAACAGAAATGACAGCTTAAAGAGATTCCAATTCTGCCTGGCAACTACCCCCATCAGGAGTGAAACTTGAGTCACAGCTGTGTTCCCAGGCCTAGCTGCCCTTTTGCTGCTCACACTAAGGATATGCCATCTATCTGATAATTGAATTACCTGTGCTCTACAGGAGCTCTGAACAAAGGCTGTCTTGACTCAGGCAAAGGTTTTATTACAGCGGTCGTAAAATGTAGCTTCCTCTTGGCAGAAGCTGGGAGGAGCACTGCCTGTGAGAGCAAGCTGGCTTGGCAGAACTGGATAAACCAGTATTTCTACCTTGTGCTGAGAGGAAACCACACCCCTTTGGAGCCAGAACATAACTCTAAAAAGATGAATAACTCATAGAGCGGACATGTGAAAATTTTATAAATGATACCATAATTCTTGTGATTTTTCTGCCCACAGTTTAAGAGGTTTTTAGAACCGGTGGTATGTTCAGGGGGGTGTTAGCGGAAAAGTGGATATTACTCTAAATGTATGCATGTTAAAAGTCTGAAACTTCATCAGTTAATGTCCATACTCCCTGCGCACATGTATGTAAAGTTGGGTCAATGTCAGAAATTGAAAAATCAGTTAAAAAGTCAATTATGTGCCATTTCTGAATGCAAGCTCTTAGAAACAGCAGATTTGGACAGAGACATGGCTAAATTCAGCCACACCATGTATATGTAAATTCAAGCAACTGTGTAACTGTGAAATATGTCTTTTATTATCAAATATAGAATGTGTGCAATCTGACAGAGGAGTGTCCTATCTGCAAGCCATAAAATGACATACCTCTGACTCACAGTTCATTCCCCAATCAAATGATAAATAGAAGTTTGACCAATTAGAAGCTGAGAGAGAGGTAGGGTCAGTGATGCTAGAACACACCCACATTCTAAACACATAAAAGCAGACAGACAGGACAGATAGGGACCTTCAATTCCATCTGCAGCGGGACGCTCTGCCGGAAAAATCCATACTTTACCTCCATCAAACCTCCAGAGAGCCAAACTAGAGACTTCAATCTATCCAGAACTAGAGACCCAGACCAGAGAACCAGAGAGAGCTGACCCAGATCACTGTGAAGTGCAGAGACCAGAGGCGAGTCTAAAACCCTGACCAGATCCGTGATGAGGCCCATTTCACTCAAGAATATAGTGTGAGTACCTAGAAAACTGTGCAGATCCAATCTCCTAGTTAAAATAATATAATTCAATCTATTTGATCTAAGTAGAACTGCCTCCTAACTGTCACCTGTCATTTGTAAAGCTGTCACTTGTCATTTCCTAGTTGCAAGCTGCACTTGTCTTTTTGAACTTTAAAATTTCAAATCTGAAAAACGACTTTCACAAAATCGCTCATATCTCCGCAACCGTTTGTGCTAGAGACTTGCAGTAACTTACATTTTGAAGCTGAGATCCTAGGCTTTCCTAGGACCCCAAAACGATAGAGATATTCCTTGTGGTTCCTCTGTAATAGCGCTCGGCGCATCCGCGAATTTTGCCGCGATTTGCAAATTTCTTCACGTGTAAAAAGCTGCTGCTGCTTGCCTTCCATTTGCCAGAAATTCGTTTAACCTGCTAACTATCCCTGCATCATTGCTAGTGTGAGCCTGGACTAATATTAACTAGATACCACTCACCCTGAACCTCTGAAAGGGAATTAAAAGCATTTCCAGCATATTTCTCATCCATTGCTAGCACATATCAAAGCATTTGCCTGTGTTTTAAACTTCTGTCGTGTAAGCTTGCTGGGGTGAACTGATTTACATTGATTGCATTTCTGAGAACTGTGTGTTTTCCTTCCATTTCCTTGCCTTGCATCAAGGGGGGAAGGGGATTGCCAGAGAAAAGTGATTACATTGTTTGGTTGAAATCATATTGAGTATTTTCTGTACTGCATTCATTGAATATTGCATCCACCTGAGCTTACATAAAGCATCCTCTACCACATTATACTTTTGTTCCTATTTACCAGTGTGCTACCTTATCCATTTCATGTCAACTCCTTATTGATTATAGAGAAGCGTGCTAGTGCCAGATTCTCCGTTGTTAATCTTTATCATATCAGATTAAGTGTGCTATTCAATTATTAATTTATTATAAAGTGTGATATATATATATTTTAAATTATCAAATAAACCTTTTAAACTTGCAAAACAGAACTACTTCTTGGCTCAGTGTGGTCAGGGGGATTCCAAGAGAGGGGTGTTATATAGGGGTAGTCATCCAGAACGCATGAACTGGACATAAAGATATATCAATAAGGGTTTTCATTCAGTATTCTAGACTAGGCGTTAACTTAGCTGTAGTGCTGAATTGAATCCTCTTACAATTATGATTGAAAACTAGATATTAATATATTAATGGGCAATTTAAAAACATGGGGTTAAATAGGAATGCCCACAATTCTAATGAATTAATTAGACACAACTTTTTTGTTGTCTGAATGAAATACATGTTTAGGTCATTATTACCTACCTCATCAACAACAAGAAGCAATTATTGAGGTGTTTGAAAAGTTTACGGGGCCACGAGACATCTGTCCTCGCCAATGTACTGAACACTTAGTCCATGGTGGCGATACACCGGGTGGTCTATCACTCCACGTTCACTTCCTGAACATGCCCATTATTCTTCCATTGTACATTTGTTGCATAAAAAGATTGCGCTATACCTGCTGCTAAAAAGCATTTGCAAATCACTCCCCCAGCAACACTTTTGCAGTTGACTTCTGTTTCATATTGCACCCTGCTGCGTTCCTACAAAGCCACCAGCAGTAGGCTGGCAAACACGAACGCCCCCGCCTTTCGGATCTCCATTCCCCACGGTCTGCGTACTGCACACAGTGATACATCTAACAACCCACAATTCTCCATAAGCACCTCAAGCTTTGTATTGTTCATGTTGTCTTCTAACTTGGATTGCTCTGTAGTGCATGTGTTCGCTGGGGAAAAAAACAACATGGAAGCCTAGCAGTGTCGTTGCAGAAAGGGGGATATTGGCCATGTGCTTCATTGGACCAAAAATAGAACAGCAAGTGATCCTGAATCTCTGAATATTTGCTTTGATCAGAATATGCTGGTCTTCTATGAATGAAATGCAAGTATTCTGTTGACACTGGGATACTATCTTGCTTGATATGATGGGTTATTTATAACGCGCTTAATACCCAGAGGTTTCTAAACGCGGAGCCGAGGATCGAACCTGTGGTGCTCTGTGTCTTCTTGCTTCCAAGGCGAGCACGTTGCCCCTGAGCTATCTTTGCTAATTCATGCCTTCTGATAAATCATGCAATCAATCCCAGAAGGAAGGATTCACCTGTTCTCTCGTTTATGACTTTCAAATTCATTGAAAAGAGAGGAACCTATACAGGTTGTTTTCAGTTGGAGGAAAGAAGTGTTGAGATTTATCAACATGGCCACTTCTACAAATCCTGCGTAAGCTGTATGCTTGCAGCTGCAATTCCACTGCAGGTCCTCAATAATGGTTAATGATGCCGGGAAATAGACGTCCACGACCTCCCCATTTAAGTGGCAAAATGTATCCAAATGGAATTCAAGGAACCTGCCCGAATGTCCAAGCTTACATCATGCATATAACGAATGTTCAATATGCAAAGGGCCTAATTTACAAAAAAAAGTGCAAAATAAATGCAAAGCCTTAGGGCCACCTTGGGTGGTGCACTCTTTTGCCATGAGAGGAATTGTGCCACTGAAGAACAGGGTCCCTCTTAGGCAGCTGTGAGGTTTTACCTGGAGGACTGGCAAATCCAGCATTGGAGCAAGACACCACTATGGCGATGCCAGGGGCCCTAATGAACTAAACAGTGGGTGAGATTAATCAACTTCCAGGGCACCAGTGGCCCAGGCATGAAAATCGGTTTCTAAACCAGCCCCACACCTCAAATACACCAGAAGGGACCCAAACAGATTGAAAACACAAGCAAATTACAAACCTCCTTGTCCAATTTTGGTAACGTGGACAGAATGGAAGGCTTATCTCCAAAAGGTTGTGGATCATTAGTTAGTTTCAATACAGTGAAATATAATTGTTACCGAATGATAAAAGGGGCTATCCTGTCACAGTTGTGCACAAATATCTATTTTATTATAATCACAACAGACAGTTCTAGCAATACTATGAAATACAACCCTCCCTGTAAAGAAATGCAGAGGACAGATGGTTTTGAAGAAGGAAAAGGGATGCACTCTGGATACTGACAGGAGGGTAGTTGGTATGATAAATAATTACAACAGTTCAAGGTTACTTGGTTGTAGCACAAAGGAAGCAATGGATCTTAAAATGTCTTTAGGGGCCTTCCAGAAGGACCAGTGGGACAGAACCACAATTTACCTAGTGCTGTAGGTGTTCTTGGTGCTTGACAGGGTCGAGTCGGCGGTTTGGCCACGAAGCCGGACGAACGGCTGCAGGCTGTCCTTCACGGCGGCTCTGGGTTGGAATCATTGTCTCAGTGCTGATTGGAGGTTCTGAAGCACTGGTCGAGACTTCTCAAATGTCTTTTAGGTACTGCACGTTGACAGCTGTCACTGTTGGAGGCGGTTGCAGCTTGAGGAACTCGACTTGCTCAAAAATGTCCTTTAAGGAGGACATCCGTAGATGCTTGTCGAGGCACTTCTCCCAGCTTTTTCAATGGGTTTGTGTCATCCTTTAAGGCGACTGGCCCAAAGCTGAGGAGTATGTTGCAGGAAGCTGCCTTGTCCTTTTTTTCGGGTTCAGAGATCTTCTGCCAACTTCCCACCAGACACCTGTGTCCTTTGGCCCTGCTTTGAGCCACTGGAGAGCAGGCACTGCAAATTAGGATACTGATACGGCAGGCCACAGTGATAAATATGCTTTTGTTATGGAGCTTAGGTGAGGGAAATCTGGTTAGCAGATTACCTCTTTGGGATGGAGTTACCCGCATCATTTTTGTGCCCTTTCAAGATGGAATTCTGCAACAGACATATGGTGGAAATCGGCATGTGTCACACATCTTCACTTTCGCCATCCCACAAATGGTGCTGCAATTGTGCAGTAACCTGGGCCACCTCCCCCTCCTTCATTCTAGTAGCAAATGTGCAAGCAATGCATGGTCAGCTATTCCCACTGGTTTGTTTTGGGATTTTGCAAGGTTTTATAGTTTGCATCTACTATGGGTTGGCTGTAATTTCTGGCACTATCCTCTGCATTTTCTGTAGCTTGCACCCGTATGGGCGTGTTTGTGGGTTTGCACCCCCGCATTACCATATTAGTCCCCCTGTGTTCTTGTTTTAATTATGCCTTTGCATATTCTGCTCCCTCCTTGCACTTTGCACACGCCCTTCATGCTAGTCTGGCGGTATCGACGTTGAGTGCAATGTGCTGGGGCAGGGCACAAAGTGCGAAGGGCCAGCGCAAAGTGCGATCTTTGAATCGCTGGCCGGATTTTTGTGCCATGCAAAGTACACATTTTCAGTGCAAAGTCACTTACCACGGCGCATAAAGTTGTGTAATTTTGGCCCAATAAGTCTATGTGAACTGAGTGATGAGAAGAATATCATGAGAAGGGATTGGCACCACTGACAAGAAGAAGCACGTTAACGTCATCAAATATATCTGCATTGATGCTGGATAATGCAATAATATATCGCTCATACATTAACTAACTACCATTCCAAGACGGCAAGAAATAGAGCTCCTATCGGTATGCTTGCGAGTAACAGTAACTTAAAGCCATAAACGCTCCTTTGCTCTAATTAAGGTGCAGGAGCTGTATTAGCCTTTCCATTTGACAGAGCAGAAGCAGAACCAATGCCGGATACGTAAATGGGTGACCTATCCTCAGCATATCGAATGTTGCTATGAATTATGAAAAGAGTACAACAGTATTACTGTACTTTGTAGAGATTAGCAAGGCACTGAATAAGAGTCGACCACTAGGGGAGTGCGCAACATGCCTGTTCTCGGTGATTCATAAAAACAAGAACATTGGGAAAGGAGCCAAGACGTTTTAGTGTTTATTACAATCACTGTCAGAGATCAAATAACGGCTTTACAGGTTCGAATAGTAATTGTTATCAGAACTTACTCAGAAAACAGTCAGTAAGTTATTTATTTCAGAAACACGTTCTAAGATTATTTCACAACACAACACAAGTGCATCATTTTATCCACATTTCATTCACTCAAAACTTCACAGAGTCTAAGAACTTTCCCTTTGACTTTTAAACGGGAGGCCAATCATCACATTGACGAGCAAGGATATAATTCAACTAGTACCACTTCCCAGAGCAAGTGGCAAAGCAGCATCTTGGGCACAATCTTGGAGCAACTGGTGACCTTTCAATGCTCTCCTTAATAGCCTCCAGCACGGGCTCTCTGGGATATAGAAGACGTTGTGTATCTATTAATGTTACTGTTATGATCCATCACCTCTATTGTTGGTTATTTACTTAAAGAAGAACGGGCATAAACAGATGAAAATTGATCAACTAGGGACAAGTGGAATTTTTCAATAGCAGGTGGAACCAGGGGTGTTGCTAGGACTGTAAAAGATCAGGGGCTAAGCTAATGTCGGGACTGTCGGGACTTGGGGCTAGCTAGCCTTTTGGTTGTAGGCCTTGAGCTTCTATTCAGGTCTACAACCAAAAGACCCGGGGCTATAGCCCCGTCAGCCCCTCCCCCCCAGCATCGCCTCTGTGTGGAACTATCAACACTATAATTTAGAAGAGAAGAGACTAATACATATACTAGTGTGGTCAACCCCACCCTTACATAATTTGCACAAAGGGTAGGACATTCGCCCAAACTGTGTTCACCACTGTGTAATTTTCTTGTTACCTAAACAATCTCAAGATCTCAAATTACAAATACTGCAACCAAGATATGATTTTCTACCGAACGCACTTTCTCTGGTACTAGCCTGCACAAAGGACTGGACAATGAGCCATTACACATAGTATAACAGCCACCACACAGTCACTCGAGGTTCACAAAATAAGGGGTTCAGGCATTGATCCTTGATATATTTACATGAATTACTGTTTATCAAAAACGATCATAGTATCCCTTGTTTTCTTGTCACAGTGGCAAAAAATTCTATTAGTGTAGCAATAAGCCACGAGACGGTGGGCCAATACCGCCTCAGGTAATGCCCCCGGTGCCATAGTTAACGAAGCCCCAGGGGCATTACTGCGCCGTTATTGGCCTGCCTTCGAGGGACAGAGCTAAGCAGGACAGAGCTGAGGCATTAGTACAGACATTTACAGCATTAGGACTGTCCGGGGTTACATGGGAACTGCCTGAAGGGGGTGCCTATTTGAATAGCTTGGTTTTCAGTGCTTTTCGGAAGGCTGTGAGGTTAGTTTCCTTCCTGAAAGGGAGTGGCAGGGTGTTCCAGTTTTTGGGGGCTTGCATAGGGAAACTCACTCCTCTGACTTAGTCTCTTTTAAAGGTAGGGATTGTGAGATTCTGGGAGTACTGGGCCTGCTTCGGGATAAGGGAGTTTGCCCGGTGAATTCTTTCAGACAGATACCAGGGTGCAGAGTAAGATAGGCATCTATGGGTGATAGTGAGGGTCTTGAAGAGAATACGCTCTTTAACTGGGAGCCAGTGGGCGTCTCGTCTTGCTTGAGAGATGTGCTACCTTCGAGGAATGCTTAGTGCCACTATAAGGGCATTGTTTTGTGTGATTTGCAATTATGTGCAATGATGCCCACCCTGAGCCCTACCACTTTTAGTCAGGATCTGGAATGCAGCTTCAGGCTTAGATGCAATGCTTGTGACCATACTCCCATCCTTACACTGCTAAAACACTTGACTGGCGTGTGACAAATCTCAAATGAATACATGTATGCATTTATTTTATTTTATTGTGCATTTGTAAGGCACTTATACATAAAGAAAGTGGGCCTCATTACACGGTAGGCGGAAAAAATCGGAACTTTACGGCATGACGCCATTAGCGCGTCCGCCCTCGCAAGAGGCCGCTAATAGCGTCCCATCACGAGTACGCGGACACGAGCATAGCGCCATGCCGTAAATGACCGTTCCGCCCTGCCGCTAAATACCCCAAAAAGCCCCTTACCGGCGCACGCAAAACCGCCGATAGCGCCTCCGCCCTCCCGCTACCCGTAAATAGCGGACACCGCCATTACCGCACACCGTTAAAAAGCGGAACCGGAAATTACGTCGTCGCACAGGAACGGGAAAGAGCACAGCGGCCATCTTCAAAAACACAATCCATTGCCATCCTCTGCATCCAGGACATATATCCAGCCAACTCCGACCAGGAACCATACCGGGTAGCTCGAGGATGCCGAAGGCGCTTAAAAAAACTGCTGATCGCCAGCGCAAAGAAAAGTTCACTAATGAGGAACTAATGATGCTGACCACCACACTTGCTGCAAATGCAGGAGTAGTATTCGTTAACGATATGCGGCGGGAGGCCCTCCTTAAGAAGAAGGCCATCTGGGCCGAAGTCGCGCAAAAAGTCAGTGCGGTGGGCACCACCACCCGGAGTGTCAGGGAATGCCGCAAAAGGTGGGACGACCTCCGGGTGCGTGTGCGCAACATTTTAGCTGTGAACCGCAACATGGCAATGGCCACAGGAGGTGGCGCAGAGTCCCCCTTGAAGATGAAGGAGTGGGAGGAGATATGTGCCTCCACAATAGGAGTCGAGTCGATAGAGGGGGTCGGCGATATGGAGCATGGCGTGGCCGTTTCATCAGATGGAGGTGAGTGTATGCACCCAAAAATGCGCAGTGAAGGGTGAGGGGGCCCACAATCATGTGTCCATATGAATGCCGTGGATCCAGCCACAAACAGACATGCATGCATCATCACATGCCCACCAACACAGGGCCAATCACGCATGAGCCAGCCAACATCCCCATTCCATGCCTCCACAATGATGACCCCAAAATGCATCAAACTGCATGACGTATACATCTGCCATAATGCAGGTAGACCCATAGATGATGATTTACCCTTCTTATCACCCCTGCAGGATCACACACGGAAAATGAGGAGCCACGCACGTCAGCACCCACTCCCACACCCATGAAAAAAGCCAGGAGGGATGCCACCGGGGACCACGCAACATCCTCTAGGGGACCCAAGAGTAGTGACCGGGACAAAGGCAGCAGGAGCAGCAGTGCCATGCAGCCAGAGCCCATGCCTGCCGCTGTTGTGGTAACCACGGAAGTGTGTCTCCCATCAATTGAAGGCAGCATGGAGGGAGTGCACTCTGCTGCCACCAGCTCTACGGGTGAGGCAGCAGCCACTGGGCCACTTTCCGATGCGGAGGAAGCACCGGTGAATGAGGATCTGAGTCAGAGCCCCATCCCCACACGCCACTTACTCGCATCCCCAATGTTTTCACCAGGTCCGTTCAGCCAAGGCGGATCGCCCGCCCACACACACATGATGTGTCATGGAGCCCCCTGGAACCTACGCCTGATGCCAGTGCCATTGATCCAGGCGCATCAGCCATTCCACCGGCAGACAACGAGGAACTTGACCTATCAGCCATCTACCAGAGGCAGACCGAAATGGCTGGTCTGGTAGGTCAACATGTGGCAGAGACAGGGCACCTGAGGGAGGACATTGGTGCATTCGCACGCCAGACGAGGGAGGCCATGGAGGCATGCACCAACCGCATATGCAATGAGATGGGGCAACTCAGGCAGGCCATGATCCGCATTGCGGAGGCGATTGAGGGCAGATGTCCACTCCCTACCCAGGAGGAAACAGGCCCAGATTCCTCTGGGAGTTCGCGGCAGACAAGCCCCCTACGCCGCTCTATGCGCAACCTCAGGCGCACACCATCGCAAACGCCCGAAGAAGGAGCGAACAAATAGGGCCAACAAGGAATATCGGCCACATTTGGGGAAGGACATGTTCACGCCTTGGAACTCACGTGGGAGTGTTGTGGGGGGAGGGGGGGAGGGTGTATTCGGGGGTGTTGTGGGGGGAGGGGGGGAGGGTGTATTCGGGGGTGTTGTGGGGGGAGGGGGGGAGGGTGTTTTCGGGGGTGTTGTGGGGGGAGGGGGGAGGGTGTTTGCACAGTTGGGGTTATGCACTTTCTGTACACGTTATGTTCACAATACACTCTTCTGCAGTTGAAAAACAGGCATGGTCTCCATCATTGTGTATGTGTGATTTTCTTTGGGAGAGGGCCCTTTGTGGGCCTCAAGACGGCCACAAGGGCAACAATGCACGTCTCTCCATGCATGATATTCCACCTTTGTTCCTGATGCTTTTCCTGATTCCGATGCTGACGCGGATCCTGTCCCGCCATGCCATCGCCTCTTGCATGTCCGGGCTGGGCATTTCGACAATACTCATCCACATCCACATCATGCTCATCTGGTGTTTGCATGGTGCCATGGGCACATTCTATCAGATGCACATTTAGTTGTGCCTTACACATTCCATGGTCATTTTCGCCTTGATTCCGGGGGTTTGCTGGCTGCCCTTGTGGTGTTTCTGGGTGCCCCGGTGGTGCTTGCTGCGCAGGTCTCGGCCTCCTACTCCTACTCCTACTCCTACGTCTCTTCGGTGCTGCCTGTTGTTGTTGGTGCTGCACTGCGGTCATGTACGCAGGCCTATGTCATGCTGCTGGTGTTGGGACCATCTTGCTGTGGGAAGGGGTGTGGGAAGGGGTGTGGTGTGCTCTTTAGTACTGGCTGTCTCCATTGACTCCACCTGTGCTGGTTGTGTCCACCTGGGGCAGATGGGCAGATGGGAACACTGCTCAGGTCTCTTAACGTGTGGTTTTCGATGCTGTTATTAGCGCCATGCCGGTACATGCTTTTTGGGTCTTGGGGATGCCGGTATTGCCGTGTACGCATGGGTTGTGATTGCGTGCTATTTGCGCCATGGCGCTGTTTACGGTGTGGGGGTCGCGCGCAAGCGGCCACGCCGCTATTGGTGGCGCCGTACTTTACGGGTCCACTAATAGCGGTGGGTCCGGGTCGTGATCGGCTTGGGAAAATACCGTTACCGGTATTTCGTTACCGGTAACGGTATTCCCTTACCGCCTACCGTGTAATGAGGCCCATTGTGTTTCAAAGCGCCCACAGGGCAAAGGGGAGGGAACAGGTTCAAGTGATTTCAATCCGTCACACACCCAAGTCATAGCCCAGCATGTAGTGCACAACTGAAACCCTTATTTATTTTTGCCTATAAGTTCAATATTCTGAACGATATACCACTCATATCACACCCTTCTCCTGAAACAGTCACACTGAACCAGGAATCAGGCTAGTTTGCAAAGGTAAATATTTATTTATGTATTTAAAATGTAATCACGGTATGTTTTAATAGATAAACAACAATCACAAATGGGGTGACAGAACACTGAAGAATATCTTTAATACACTAGGAATAAGTAATGAGCAAAACAAATGCAGCACAGTAAATATCTCTTTTGTGTTGGTTCAGATCAGATAGCACTATGGTTAGTGGTTTCCACTGCAACACCCCTTCACCCCCAATAGGCAATGCAAAGAGATGGGAGGGGAGAGCAGGTATTCAGGAATAGCACAAATCAAACAGAATATCAGTCCCACTTCCCACTTCAAACACAAGAGAAAAACGGAATTGACTTTTCAGCTGTCAGAATTGGTTTTTACAATTGTCTTTAGAATTGTCTGGGCAAAAACACCAAATGTGGTCAAAAAAATACTTAAATTGTTATAGATTCTTATGGGAGCCGCTTTGAAAAGTTGCACACAAGCACAAGCACAAGCAATGATTTAGTAAGCAGAAAACATTTGAAATCTTAAAGTCCAAGTTGGAAGCAGTTTAGAGCTCTTTTACACGTGTAAACGTTTCAGATTTTTTAAATCGCGGCAAACTTTTCATTGCACAATATTCGTGATAATGGGTTCTATGGATAGCTACAGATGTTAGGTACAGGTAGGAGCTGAAATTTTGTTTCTATCACAAACACGATGGAGTTATAGAGGTTTTAGTAAAGGTTGTTTTTGCGAGATAGGCGCGAGAATGGAAAACAGAAATGCACTTTTGAAAATGACAAATGGGTTTGCTTACACTAGAGGATGACTATGAAAAAGCAAATACCACACAGGGATCTTACAGTCACTTTATCAGGGTGACCCGTCTGCTAAGGAAACTCGACTTCTTCAGATGAAAAAGGGTCAGCGCAAAGATGGTTCTAAAAATACTGGTTCTGAAGGAAAGATAGGGTGGGTTGGAAATAGGGCTAAGACAAAGTAAATATACTATGGGCCACAGTTCTTCCTATTAATACTCACATGATAAGTTTCTAAATGGGACCGTCAGCTCTGGTTATAGGATTGGGTCTGGTCTAGGAATGACAGCACATCAGCCACAGTACTGGAACAGCTAGGCCGGTTGCCGGATTTGCACAGGATCTGCCCTCCTAGTCTGTGGGTATTTCAATCAGCTAGATGGCGAGTTCCTAAGGCAAGCCTAGTGGTGACAAGCCAGAGAATTTCAGGAAACTGGTTCAAAAGGCCTTCTCACATCACCCAGTGCTTTACTGGGTAGAGAGAATAAATTTGAGGATTTGGGCCTTGCTGGGAATCAATAGTCTCTATTGCTGGAAAGAGTCTTGGCATCTGGATCTGGAAGAATATTAAAGCTGGGTCAAGAATGCTGGATCAGAGTGCTTCACCGGAATCAGGAAAGTGAGTGGATCTGTGAGTCCCTTTGTGTTGTCAGCTGTCTCTATTTATGCTATAGGATGACATCACAAAGGGGGTGTGTGGGCTGACTTAGCTAAGCCTGCTCCTGTGAGCTGGGATAGGACCACACTTCATCTCCGCCCTGCAATTTGAGTGATTGGATCAAGGCCGGATGATGTCACATTTTATGATTTGCTTTACAACCCTCAGAGGCCCTTTAGCCACTAGTCTCAAAATCGGATTTGATACTAAATGTACATTTCTACATTGGTCACCTTTATACAAATCACACATAAAGATGCCATATTTTACGTAACAGCTATTCCTCAAAGCCCCTCAGTGGTGAGATCTTGTCTCAACTTTCTACAGAATTTTGCCCTTTTCGCTATGAACACAATTTCCAAATTGTATGCAAATTTCCACAAATGTGCGTGTTTAACATAGGGATATGCGTGTACATTTTCACAATTCTAATACTAATACATTTTGCATAAAACCACAAATTTTGCCATTCCAGTCCAGAAAATGTCACAAAGTTCTACCGCCTCTTCACACATGCAGCCAGAAATTAAATTACAACTCTGTCCTTTTTATATTTTTCACCATTTTAAATAGCAAGTTATGACTTTTTAAAAAATTGGTTCTTTGTTCATGTTTAGCAATAGATGGTCTGCCCCATTTTGTCTCCCTGCAGTCCAGGACAACCCCCTCCTTGCTTGTTCCTTCCAGAGACCATTTACGACCCCCTTCACACTTCCAGTTTCCTGGGCTGGTGCTTTGTCTTTGTTCCTTCGCTTTCTGTAGACACGATTCTGTTCTAACCCGCAATTAACACCTCCCAGTGAGTTTCTGCCGAGAGGAAGGCCCTCCTACTGGGAGAAAAACCTGTTTTTCCAGTTCTTGCCATTTCAGCCAGGCTAATTAATTTCTTAAACCCAGCAAAAACTTGTTTGAAAAACACAACTAAAATCTGTATTCCTTTTTGGCAACAATCCTTTTTATGTTTGCTAATCCAGCAGACTTTTTAGTTTTAGTTCCTTTTAATGTTTCCTCAGTTCTCCTCTGACAGCTGTCATTCAGGTAGCTCCAGGTACTGCACCCAGATTTTGGCCTATGCTCTCAGTTTTCAGACAATCCAGTTTGTCTGAAGAATGTTTTGGTCTTCACATTGGGACTTTGTATGTTCACAATGTTTCATTAGGTACATGAATTTTAGCACCAGGCAAGATTTTGAATGTTGAGAAGTGTTGTGTATAGGCATTTGGGAGTTTTTATCAACAAAGCAGAGTCATTTGTAGGCACATTTTTGGGTTTCACTTGCAAAGTGTTCCTTCTCTCTCTGCACTCTGTTTGCTGGTCATGGGCTCACTGGCACATTTTTGCAGGGTGTGCTCTATCCCATGGCACATTCACCATGGGTGGCAGGTTGTGCATCCCTCTTTTTGTGGGCTGAAGCACACGGTTTTTGTAGGTTTTTGGCAGCGCAAGGGTTTTGCCGCCCTTGTTGCTGTTTCTTTCCCCATAACTGGCAGGGTGATGCCGCAAAGCATAGCAGAGTGGGTCAGTACATCCCACAAAGGGGAACAAAATCAAATAAAATAACACTGGTGAAACAAAAACAGAGTCAGTCCATACTAGGCCTTGTGAGCATTCGGGAGGTGCAAGTGCGGAGAGAGAGAAGGGACAAAGGAAGAGGATAAGTGCTAGAGGTTCCACAGAGGAGCAAGTGCCAAAGAGTCAGTTGCACGCAACATGTAAGTAAGTGCCTGGCAGTGATCACTTGGTGAAAAGTGGTTTCCTGCTGATACATTAAGAAGTGCAGGCCTGTGCCACAACACAGGCCAGTGGGTGCCCAGAGGCAAGTGCTGGTGGGGGCAGGGGAGCAGAGTCTGGAGGCGATTGAAAGGAAGGCCAGGACCAGGATGGGCACATAAGGACCCAGGCCACTAGTCTCAGGGACTGTGGGGTTTAGCATGGGAAGAAGAGAAGGAAGGAGGAGGTGAAGAGGAAAGTACTGAGGAGCTTCCAGAATGTGAGGGGACCTGGCCCACCAGCTAGAATCACACTATTCACTCACCTATGTGTGATTTTATAGTATGCAACATTAATATTGATTATTAAATAGGTACATAGGTGAATAGGATTTCACCATTAATTGCATCTTAAATGAAGGCATGGCCTTAATGTGCCTTCCACAGGTTTTAAAATTATAGTATTTTTTGTTGATCAAATAAACTTGATTTGATTCATTTTGATAATTTGGAAGATTGAATATAGATTAGAATCTGATGCTCCATTTGTCAATGTAAAATTTCAAAATAATCTGATTCATTCTGAGCACGTAATTATCATGTTTGAGAGACTGATAAAAACCACCTTCAAAAAAAATAATTGCACTTGAAAGTGGCATCCTACAATTAACTATATGGCTGCATCTCGACATTTCCCAGCCAAGCCCCCTTTTTTTTTGTTCCTTGTGTTTGGCTATGCTCAGACTAAAGAGTCATGTTCTCTCCAAAGCAAATTGCCTTTGGTAAATGCAGAAACCATTATTTCTCGATGTCATCTCTCAGAGCGCAAGTGCTATTTGCTTGCTGGGATATTATTGGACCCACCCACACAGAATCGTTACATGTCCAAAGAAGGAAAAAACAACCCTCTTATCTCCTGTAGCTGCTTATATAATGTCATACCTTGTGGTTGTGTTAAAACTTGACTTACTCTTCAGAGTGAGTCATTCTTAAGTGATTGGCCATACAACGAGCCATATAGTCACTTGTTTGAATATTCCCAGCACATTCAGAGGAAATATCAAAAACAATATGTCTGCAAAACTATTTCACTGAAACAGATCCCTTCCTAGTCATTGCCCCACAGGGAAAAACTGTGCACAGATCGATCTAAAAATTCCCTACGATATACAGTGTGCGCGTGCGAATGTCTGCGCCAGCCACGTGTGCTAAAATCGATTTCCGCGCACAGCGTATTCATGGATTTTAGCCTCCAAAACCAGACTTGGCGCAGTGTGGCGCAGCGACCCTGCAGCAGCACCAGTTACGCCACCAAGAACGCCCTTGCGCAAGGAAAACCATCAAAATTCAAAGGGCTGCGCTAACCCTGGACCAGTTTACAGGGCTGCCAAACAGCAAAGCCAAGCGGGGAACGTGTATAACTGGGGTTCGCGGGAAGTTTGACACGCGAAAGAGCCCTGTGCGAGCGGGGTACGTGTATTACGGGGTTAGCGGGAAGTCTCACACGCGATTTCAGCAGGGTACGTGTATTATGGGGTTTGTGTGAAGTTTGACACGCGAAAGGGCAACGCCCGTGCGCGACACGTCACAGCCGCGCCTACGCGCAAAGGGCCTTTGGTCCAATGAAATCGCGTACGTGTGCTGACCCTAAGGGCCTTTCCTCGAATTACACGCTGACGTGCACATTTGTCACGTGCCAAATCACTCCGTATCAAGCTGGCCAAGCAAACACACACGGAAGACCACGCTCCTGCCCTGAAGGCCATTTTCCTGCCCCCCAGAGCCCCGAGCACGCTCCCACCTGCCATCTGCTGCTGCCTGACTGTCTGCTGCCCACATGCCCTGCTATTTGGTGCCTGCACATCTGCCATCTGCAGGGGTCCAGTTGCTGTGTCCACCCCTGCTGGAACAGAAGACTCCCGACTGGGATACCATCACTCCACAGCCGAGCCCCAGGACCCAGTTGCCCACCCACTCCTGCCTGTGGGGTTGCCATGTCGGCACATCTCCATCTGGCACCACTGGCAACCCCCTGCCAGAGAGGCAGAGGGCCAGCAGCTTCACTGATACCAAAGTTGGTGTCTGGTGGAGCATGTCCTGGGGCATTATGATGCCCTCTTCAAAACATCACGCGCCAACAAGGAAGGACGGGAGAGGATCTGGGACGACGTAGTGGTTGCCATCAACGCGGAGGGGTTGGCAACCCGCAACATCAAGCACGTCAAGAAGCGCTGGGACGACTTCAGGTCCAGGACCCTCCACAAGGCCCGGCGCCTCACAGAGGAGGGCCGGGCACGCATGAGTAACATCCAGATAAGGGTCCTGGAACGCGTAGGCCCAGCTCTCCATGCCCAGATCCATCAGAGGCAGGCCCGTATGGAGTTGATACTTGCCTGTATGTGTGACATAGGCCATGGTCATGCATGTGAGACCAGTAATGTGTGAACCACATGGTTGGTGCATGTGTTACAATGCAACATGCGGAGCAGCATGCAGAATGCACACATTAATGCATGCCTGTCTCTGTTATTGGACATGGATGGGGTGTGAGAGATGGGTGCTGCTGTCATGGACATGTATGGTGTCCATGTCTGTGTGTCTGACTTGCGTGTCTGTGACTTGTAAATGCCATGGATGCATGACACATGTCTGTGACAATGTTCAGATTCACTGATGCAGCCTACTCATCCTTGTATCCACTGTGTTTGGGGTGTACGAGGCCAGATGGATGAAACTACGGTGAAGTGTGTGCATGTGATAGGCATGACCCATGATGCATGTGAGTTTCAAACCAGCATTGTATGTTTCAAGAGCCCCTTGGACATGTATGCTAATGTTCACAGCATGCACCATGCCTGTTACTGCATGTGTTTTGCATGCACTGATCCATGTGTTGTGAAGGGACATGATGGAAGTGATGGAAGTGATGCTGCATCCGCCCCAGCTCTGACTCTCCCAGCCAGGACAGTGTCAGTGTCAGTCCATCAAACTGACGTTCCCCCTGCCAACATTACCCTGCAATCAATGCCTGCATCAAGACCTATGGTCATTGTGCATTCCCACACTCCTACTACCCAGTCCACCGGTGTTTCTGCCCCTACTGACCAGAGCGGCGTAAGCCACTCTGGCTCTGCTCCACCTTTAAAGAAGAGGAAGAAGGGTGCTCTGGCACGACAGGCTGAGACCCCAGACACGGCTACACACTCCGGTACCTCAAGGAAGCCTTGCTTCAATGATCCGAACTTGATGCACTTGTGGACTATGTGTCGGCACATAGCCACGAAATGGTGGTGACTGTAGGGTGCAAGACCACACCTGGTCAACGTAAGGCACACGCCGACCGCATAAGTGCCCTTGGATTTGTGAGGCGCTCAGCTGATGATTGCTACAAGCGGTGGAATGACCTGAAACGCAGGGCAAAGAACAAGCTGGCCTCAAATCATGCCGCTACTCTGGTGACTGGCGGTGGGTCTCCACAAGACAACAACGAACTCACTGAACATGAGTCTGTTGCTGGGGCCTTCGTCACAGAAGAACAGATCCAAGGTGTGGGAGGACTACCTGATTATGAAGCATTGTCCGGTGAGTGCCCAGGCATGTGTGTGTAATGCATTTGTATGTTGTTTGGGTGACGGGTTTTGATTGAGTGCCAGGTGAGGGTGTGTGTGCCTGAGTGGTATGGGTCACCCATGTGCTTCATCCAAAACATTCAGCGGCCTTGGATTTGGGTGTGACAGTATCCCTTCTGCCCACATTAGTAATTTGGCTCAACATTACGGCAGTTGCCCTTGAAGTGGCATCTTGCAACAACATTGTTTGTATTTTTCAGTGTTCGTTCAGGCTGATTGTTTCAGTTCTCCCACTTTTGCTACGCATTCCTCAACCCTATTGTCACATTTGTGACATGCTTCTGTCATTGATGAACCCCACATTGGACCACATGTGTTACCTTGTTAGATGAATGATTTGACCATTCAGGCTAATTTAGTATTGGCCTGATCACAGGAATTTTTGGGGCCTGTTTGAATGTGGAACATGGTAGTTGTTTCCTGTCATGTTGAAGTGACAAACCATTGATGTGTACATCTGCCTGCAATCACTGTATTTTTGTACACTGGATGTGTTGCAGTGTGTGGCACATGCCTATTTTGTCACACTATGTAGCATTTTTCATCTCATCATGTCCATCTCACATGGATGGCTGACAGTATTCATTCACTGACATATGGATGTACTTGTGGAATGTACCATGGCTATGGTACATGCCATCTGTGTGATGGCATGTGTCATGTATGTGTATTGGACATGCCACTCACAGCCCAATGTGTGATGGCAGTGCTACCCAGCATGCAGCAAATGTGTTGCTCTTCCATGTAGGTGTCATCAGTGTCTGCCTTTTGGGTCCCCTCAAACTCAGTGACAGTGCATGCATGGGAGGGTTATAGTCATGTGGGACATGTGTAAATCATGTAATGGTTATGTAGCTTGTCAGACCTATTTGGGTGCTATGGTGCTAATGCCTGTTTCCATTTTTTGTCTTTCATGTTTTTGCAGGGGATGACGCACTTGATGCTGTTGAGGTTGAGGAGATGGTGCAGACCCAGGAGGAATCTCAGGCACTACCGGGCACCAGTGGGGGACGTGGTGTGGTGGTGGGTGAGAACCCAATCTTGCTACAGAACTTTCTGTCGAGGGGTGCCTCTGGGTGCACCTCCCCAGACCTCTATTCAGGTGCTGATTCGGATGATGAGACCTATGTGGCATCGCAGGTAAGTGTTTTTGGCAGGGATTCTGTTCTGTCCAACCCACCTGTACCAGGGGTAGAACCCTCTATGGGGATGTCAGTGTTGGTAAATCCGCCTTTGGCGGTTACGGATGCAGGGTCACACTCCACAACATCTGATCCTGTTCCTGGGCCAGCAGATCAGAGGGGGAATGCAGTCCTGCAGCCTCAGGCAGTGCCGGCACAGCAAGGCGCAGATCGCCTTGCCCCAAACAGGTGTGGTGCCCGCCGACGCGGTGGCCGTACGCCACCAGGCAATACCGCATGGGAACAATCCATTTATGGTATGGCAACCCAACAGGCAGCATGAGTTGAGATGATGGCTCAAGCAATGGAGAGGGTGGCCACTTCCATTGTCCCCCCTGAAAGGCAGATGGAGCTACTACAGCAGGCAACAGACTCCATTTGCCAATCACACAGGGAGGACATGTTGGCGTCCAACAGGGACAGACGGGCGGCACTGGAGACTCTACGCCAATCAATATCAATAGAGTCCCAGGGCCACAGGGAAGACCTGAGGGGTGAACTCCATCACCTCAGGGAGACTCTTGTTGAATTTGAGGCTTCCACTAACTTGAGGACAGAACAGCAGCTGGAGCGGCTCACACGTTTGCTCTCAGCTGAGATGCAGGCAACTCGGGAGGAGATTAGTGCATCACGTCAGGTGCTGCATGGGGATCTCTGCACTATAATCCTCCAAAACGAGACCTTCCACACCCGCATGCTTGCTGCCATGGAGGACCATACCAGGGCTTTGCGTGGGCTGCCTCCCATAGAACCACCACCTCCTGTGGCAGCACCACCTCCTGTGGCAGCAGCAGAGGGTGATGATAGCGACAGCAGTAGTTCTCTCACATTGGCATAGCCGTGCCGGCCATGAGCCCATGGAGGTGTTTTTTTTTTTCCCAACATCCACAGAGGTGGGTGTTGGTGTGCACCCTGTCCTCGGACCTCCTGGGTGGCCTCCCCCCTCCCCCGGACCCCACATGGCCATTTTTGATTTTTGATTTTTGATTTTGTTTTTTGTTTTTTTGCAGTGTGTTGCCTTGTGTGGCTCCCGTGGGCATCCACTGTATTCCGGCTGGGCACATGCAGGCTTGTCCTGAGTTTGGGTTAGATGCTTGGGTTCGTGAGACACACACCCCTCCTGCTTCCCGTTTCCATGGGCTTGCAAAGGGTGTGCCCAAGTGACATTGACTTACACGGTGACGTAGGACTCCCATGAGCTGTGTGGGCAGTCTGTAGTCAATACTGTGTATACATTCCTAGTGGATATTGTTGTTGATTTGTACACTGCATGGTGTATTGCTATGTGCTTGTGCATCCATGCCTAATTTGCAGGTTGATTCCTCATGTCTTCACAAGGCCGTCTACTTTGGAGATGGAGTTCATGTTGTAAGCAGTGCATTTGGACATTTGAGTGGCAGCAGCACTGTTCAGTTGGAAGTGGCCGATGTGCTGGCATGATCAGGTTGTAAGACTACCACTACTTTAACTTAGTACTGTCATGTTTATGCTATGGTTGAGGTTGTGTAGCTGCATTGTATTGTTGGTAAGTATTTGGTCATGTGTGTTGTTAGCTCTACATTACTGGGAGCATATTGTGTGTGGGCAGTTTCCATTAAGGACACTGTACTTTGACACTTGTGTCATGTTTTGCGGATTGCATTGTTTGCTCTCACATAGCATGACATGCCATGGTGTGTTGGGTGGCGGTGCTGGGGAGGGGTTGGGTGACATGGCACTGTTGTCATGTTGTATTTTGCAAGGGGGTAATGATTTTTGCAGCATAGAAGTGTGTCTTTTGATGAAACAGCATTGGTGGTGTTTGTGTAGGTAGGGATGCACACAATGTAACACTTCCAGGTGACCAATCTCAGGCTGGTATGGTTGTGACAGTTGACTGTCCCTTATGTCATCATCATTGATTGTTAGCTAGTATGTGCCAGGGCTGTGTGCACTCCACAGGGGTGTGATTTTAGGTGAAGTAATTAGCCACCAGCTGCGTACGGGCTGCCTCACCACATGCCCTTTCCCCTCCCATGCGCAGCGGGCGTGCATGTGGTTGGGGATGTGGGGGTACCACCATGTCCACGGGCAGGCCCCAGCGTGTTGCAATGTTGTGCAGGACACATGCTGCCACTATGATCCTGCACACTACTGGGGGAGCGTATAACAGCTGCCCGCCAGAACGGTCAAGGGAGCGAAAGCGTGACTTGAGCACTCTGAATGTGCACTCCACTATGCCCCGGGTTGCAATGTGGGCTGTGTTGTATTTTACCTCGGGTGGCGTGGTGGGGTTCTGAATTGGCGTCATCATGTGGGTGCTTAGAGGGTAGGCACTGTCCCCTGGGGAGATGGTGATGTGTATCATTAGTGGGGTTGTGAAATTGCTCAGTATCCGACATGCATGCATGTGCTGTGGCATTTATACTCACCGAGCAGCCATGTATCGCCATGCCACCCAGCTTCTAGGTCCCGGTTTAGGGTTGACATTCTGTAAATGAAACTGTCGTGGGTGGACCCTGGATTGTTGGCATATACTGAGGTGATGATTCCCTTGGCATCACATACTACCTGTACGTTGATGGAATGCCAGTGCTTGCGGTTTCTATAGATGTGCTCTGATGCCCTGGGGGGACGTAGAGCCACATGGGAGCAGTCAATGGCACCTAGCACTTTGGGGAAGTGTGCCACCCCGTAAAAATCCTGGACGACAGCCTGCCTTTCTGCAGGTGTTCTGGGCAGGTATATGTGCCTGCGGACTGATGGGTGTGCAGTCATGATGGCCAAGACCTGGTGTAGGCAGCGTGACTGCGTGGCCTGTGACACCCCCCCACTATAGCAGTTCTCCGTTGAAATGATCTAGTGGCCAAGAAGTGCAGTACATTGAGGACCTTATGCAGGGGGCTGAGTGCTTGGGAGCACAGGGTGGGTGATGTGAGGTCATCCTCCCACTCACTGACCAGGTCGAGTATTATGTACGGTGGAAGCCTGTACCTCCCATACACCTGGTCATCAGGCATCCCAAAGAGGCTGGTTCTGGGTGTAAAAATTCTGGGCCTGACTATCCTCCTCCTCCTGCGGTATCCCACGACCACTGCTGATAGGAACGGTATATTCTTCCTGGCGTCTGTGCTTGTTTGTTGTTTGCGTGCACTTTTATGCTGCACGGGTCCACGTACGCCTGCTTCCTGCTGGCGTACGTGTTTCTTGATTAGCGCATCTTTTTTGGCGCACGGCTTAGCCCCGTTCGATTCCATGAATACGTGTTTTGAACGTGCGTGTGGGCATTCCGCGCACTTGACTCCTGTACTTCCACCGTGACGCCCACATTTTCACTAGTTGTTCCCCATTCCGCGTGTCACGCCCCCCTGTTCCTCCTACTTTTGCTGTGTGCGCCGCGCTATGTGCGATTTCGCTGTGCGCTTAGCACACGCTATTTGGAGACGTGTGCGCCAGCGTGCGCCACGCAGAAATTTGGCGCACATCCTGGGATTTTCACGCACACGGACTTCCATGAATCGCTGTGCGCGGGTTTCGCTGCGATTTTCGCACTGGCACTGCGATTCGCACGCTTTCGCAGGCTTGCGCTGAAAATTTCAGCGCACATTAATTCCATGAATGGGCCCGTAAATATATCTTGCATTAATCCCTTCCTAATGATTCATTCTGCATGAATGCAGTCTGCATTAAATGCATTGTTTTCTTGTTTTACCAGTTTCATACTTTCTGAACAAGAACGTCGATTCACCAAAATACCAGCAAGGGTAGTGGCGTTGGCACCACACACCTTACGACACCTTTTGACATCACAGGAAATTGTGTTATGTTATATGGCAATTGTATAGCGCCTTGTGCCATCGATATGGCCTAGAAGCAAAGTGGTTACGAACACCCTTCGGAAGACCGCAGTTAGCGATTTGAGAGGTGATCAAGAAGTTGTAAAATGTTATGTGCATTTTTAGCCAGTATGATGGTAGGTAGGGAATGGCTAGGTCCCTAACAGCATCCCATAATTATTAAGTGAGAGGAGGAGTGCCAGGACAAATTTTCAAAAGAGTTAGGAAAGTCAAGAGAGTCAAATGCGTCAGATTATCTGAACAACTGGATCGGGATTTGCATGGGACTCTGTATTCTATTGGAGGAGGCCCTCTGACTGAGGGTGCAGTGTGTTTTGGGTGGGTGTAGTCGAACAGTGTTTATTGCAGATGTATAGAGATGTGTGGGGCAAGCCACAGGTGGGATACAGCTTTATTCCGTGGGATGGAGCTCATGACCTTCCGGAGAAGAAAGACTAGATAAGCATAACTTAAAGACCTGACTGAATTACCATCTTGAGAGTGCTATGTCCCACCTCATCGACTCCTCAGGTGCTCCCAAATTCCTGTGAGCAGGTGGGTGCTAGTCCATGCACGATATGGACTAAGATGGTGCGGGTGCTGATGGGAAGAGCCAGGTTTTTAGAGCCTTCCTGGAGGCAAGGTGGTCTTCAATGTGTCGAATGGTTAATGGGATTTAGTTATAGATGATGGGTGCTTGGAATGAGAAAGTGGAGCTCCCCCATTCGGGTTGATTTTATGACTGGGTGATGAGAAGATTTCTGCGTAATCTGAGGTTTCTGTTAGGCCTCTACATTTTTGTTGCAAGTATTCTGGTCCGGTGTTGGTAAGAGCTTGTTCGGTGATGCACATTGCCTTGAAGGCAGATCGTGGCCCGATTAGTAGCCAGTGCAGGACACGGAGGGTGGGTGTGATGTACTCGCTAGGACCTAGGGCCAGGAGGAGCCTTGCAGCAGTGTTTTATACCCATTGGAGTTTTCTTGAAGTGAAGTGATGTCACATGACCTTTGATCCAGATAGCATCAGTTCTTCTTTAACTCTGGTGACATTAACAGAAGTGGCTTGTGGGCGTAAAAATAAAAGTACATAAATGTACAATGTTTAAAATACCAAATAGGTACTAAAGCAGACAAGAATATTTTTGATACCAACCATATTTTAACAAAGCAGATGCCTTCATATGCCATGGATGGAGTCATGATATGATAGGGATACACCCAATAGAATCAACATAGGCCAAGGCACTGCCTTAGACATGCCACTTCGGCATTGTATGGCCAGTTATTTCTATGTTATGCCAATTATAGCTACATGTCAGGTATTGTCATTATACAAGAAGTAGAGCCCCTACATTGCCAGTAGCTACAATATTACAGTATCCAGATATCCAATAGATACAAGCCACCAACAGTGCACAGCAGCATTAGTGCTTTAATTCATGATAATATTTTGCTATTTATAATGTCCTTTTGCCAAAGCACTATATATAGCACATAATTACATGCAATTATAATCCCAACCAAAGTTGGTACTCATTTATCAACCTCGGAAGAATGAAAGGCTGAGTTGGCCTTGCCAGGATTCAAACCTGCAGATCCCACATGGATCCCAGGAGCGAGTGTTGAACCCGCTGAGCTATCATACCGCTATGCTATTAAAATTGCAATGCCACAATAGGAAAATATTTCAAAACTGACTGCACAATGTAGGCCAAACACGTACTAGCACGTATCATCTTTGGTGTAGCCTTGATGATGTACAGTAAAAAATTCCATGCCGCAGTAAGACATACCTAGATGGGCTGTACCAAAATGTGAATCTAACTACGTAATAATGCTTATCATGATTACTTTATCATAGATGCCCAGAACAATATGCAATGCCACAGTAATGAAAAGGCTGGACTGGCTGCACTCAAATGCCAGTCTAGCTAGGACAGTGCATGTATCCTGATTACTTTCTAAGAGATGCCAAGTACAAATGTAAAGCCACAGTAAGAAATGGCTAAAATAGAGGCACCAAAATGTTAGTCTAGCCACGCAATAACACTTATGATGCTTACTTCTTTATAAATGCCCAGACAAATAGGCCTGCAAAGTAAGAAATGGCTAAACTGGCTACACCTAAATGCCAGTGTAGAGAGGCAATAACACTTATCTTGCTTACTTATTATAGATGTCCAGTAAAAATGTCATGCTACAGTAAGAAATTACTAGACTTGCTGTACCAAAATGCCAGTCTAGCCACTAATACATATCTTGCCTGCTTTATAATTGATGACCATTATGTATTAGCTCAACCCTCTCCTGACCCACCCTTCCCACGAGTACCCTCTCCCACCCACTCTCCTCCTCCAACCCCCTAAATCAGCTCCTCAGCCCAGTAATTATGTATGATGCAAGGTGCTTCATAGGCAATTACTGGGATGAGAAAGAATGGTAGTAGAAGTAATGAAGATTACCAGTATGTAATGCAGGTATTTAATAGCACACACATTTACTTGCTCATCTGCATGTGCCCCCATTAACAATTCACTTACACACGCACATCCAGTCACCCCTACATCATGCACTCACTCATTCAGACACATTACAAGATATATACACACATACAGTACATAATATACACACACACATATTTACAGCACGTATGCAAAGACTGTCATGTGCAGCAGAGGAGCTGAGGTCTCCATGTCCTTGGTAGAGGTAGGGGCCCGGATTTCAAAATAAAACATTTTTTTTTGCGGTCCGAGTGATTTCAAATAGGAATTCTTTCTTTTTTAAATCCGGGCCACCCCACATAACCAGGGGTCGCATCGGCAGTGCCGGGGGTCACACTAGGGCTGCCAGGGTTCACAGCTGTGACCAATGCCCCCCCTCCAAATTACCTCATTGTTCCTGAACCCTCTTATTGTCTTATTTTTTGTTTTTCTCCTAGCCACTCTTATTTGTCCTTTATTTTTCGGTGTTTAACTTATATTTTCTAATTTCCTTTTCTTCCTGATTGATGGAACCCCTCAGTGACCTCCCCCTAGCCCCCGGGTCCAACTGCCAAACAGAAGGCATTTTTCAAGGTGAATGACATTTTTCTACTATGGCCCTGAAGCGCTTCCAAAGGGCCAAGGTTTTAGCAATTCTATGCCAAGTGTCATTTTGCAGTGCTCAGTCCTGGCAATAGGGCCATGTGTATTGCTAATATTGTTCACCCTGTTTCATCCTGCTGGTGTGTACGTAGAAGGCTGCTTACGTTTTTGTTGAACCAACATTGAGCCCAGGGCCCATCTTCATGTCAGTTTGGAGAAACAGAATCCATTTGAATTGTAAGATCCACCTTTGAAAGAATACTGCCTCGTGGCTCTATCTACTAGGATGCCCAACTAGGCAAACTACACCCCTAGTATCTGTTTGAAACATAAGCTGGATGTCCATGGTGTGCGTCTGTAGCGCCTGTGGTGTGGTAGACATTTCAGAAGACCGGCTAGTGTCCTCTTTCTATATTAATTTGAAGAACTTGAGCCACATGTTCGGTGGTGTAGGGAGAGAAGTGGTAAGGATACCCTAAGCTGGATCATCGAGTTATGTACTCGCCTCACTGAGCTGTGTGAAACCTCAGAGTACACGTTTGTATCTCAACTCTACCTTTCATTCTTCCCTGGTTGATTAATGACGACCCTTTAAAATAGGTAACACCTGTTTTTATTACACTTAAATGCAGGAAGGATCTGTCATGAAGCACATCATAAAAACGTGTTATTTATTTGTTATTAAGTCGGCAAAATGAATACTAACTAGCCTATTCAAAAGTACACACGTGCAATACTCAAAGAAGACCCAGGATGATGCGCGTTCCAAACATTATGCTGATGTCAAGGTTTAATTGAGTCGAACAGTCATTCATAAACTAGAATCCGATTGTGGCACACTTTTCACCATGAATCGCAGCACACAAAAGTTAACCTCTGCGTTCTATTCGTCTTCTCACCCCACAGTTCTTGACATCAGCTCACTTCAAAGGGAACCCGTCGCATAACCTCCTAAACATTAATCTCCTTCCACCCTCACCGAATATGAAAAGCCTCCTTTGTCCTGCTCTGAACAGGTGGCCAAACGTCCTTTCAAGTTGCTTAGCTCCCTGGCCACGCACGCGTTGACTTCCAATGAAAACTCCTCGCTCCCTTTCTCCCAGAAGCCGGAATTCCACCAATCTGTCCTCATCTGCTCCCCTCGGATCTCTGGTCATGAAATGCGCGCATGCGCTCTTCACGTCCACCAGAGTTTTGGGTACGCGAGACAAAGGCTCGAAGAGAACCCTTCTTACATGACTACCTGACGCTGAGCCTGTGTGTAACACCTCTGATTTAAAAAAGGATTTTGTAAAAAAAAATATGGGATTGTGAAAAGGGAGATGGCAGTTGGAGTTGTGGGGAGCACTGACGGGTTCCACCAATCAAGGCGAAAAGGAATTTAGAAAATAAAGGTTAAACAACCAAAAATAAAGGGCAAATAAGAGTGGCAAGGAGAAAAACAGAAAATAAGACAATAAGGGGTTCATTTCGGGTTGGCTAGTGGTCACAACTCCGAACCCTGGCAACACCAGTGCGACTCCTGGCACTAAGCACGCTTGTCACATAGGCTCCACGCTATGACCCTACATGCCTCCATGCAGTTGTAAGAGCTCCCGAACAGTAACTTCCCTGTCCTTTGATTTCACAGACTACACAGTAATTCCCAAATTCCGAAACCGTAGAGAGATTGAGAGAGTGGACAGCATATGCTACAGGCTGGCTGTGTCGTGTAACGTATGCATTTCTAAAACTATGAGGATAAAACAGCAAAGCCAGCTTGTTGTGAAAAGGTAAGCGTGTAATGCTCTGGAGTCGTGCTATCCCCTACCCGGCTAGTATACTAGGTGCAGAGAACTGAACTAGGGGCCACACTATTGATTTAATACAGACAATGTGGCCAACACATTTGGAAGTATTTGTGTTCGTAATTTCACACAATTTAATTTGTCAAATTCTGGCAACTCCCATGTAAATATTTGATCTGCATGATCACTGGATAGACATACACAGATATTGATAGATCGAAGACATACATTTTGCGGCCACATGTATTTCCATATTCTACAATTGATTAAATATTGAGCAGCGCCTGTATGAGTCATATTCCCCTGAGGAAATTATCCCTTTGAGTTGCCCGAGGATGTATAGACACACACCCTAAACATAGGTGTGTGCACATACATTTATTTGACAGGGTCAGCAATAGTGACGCTGTAGATATGACTAATTTGGCTTTCTCATAAGAAGAGCACTTTTTGAGCGGCTTATAACTTTGGTGCAGTTCAATGAATGTACAAATATAGACCAGGCTCAGAATAATTTTGAAATGTTTGGCAAGGTTTATTCCAGGCGGGGAACAATTTTGAGGGGTCTTAACATTTTCAAAATGCAGATAGACTTGAATCAGAAAAAATGTCTTGCCAATCGCTGCAACCCGAACCGATGGACAGATTTGCACCAAACTTGCTTGAAGAGTGGTGGGCTGGTCCTGAAAGCATCCTTTGTAACTTTTGTATTATTCTGTTCAGCAGATGTATTACAAATGTCCAAGAATTAGGTACAAAAAGTGTGATTTCTCTTCTTTGGTCCGTAGACTCAAAGCCTGATTCGCTATCCACGGACATCTCTGCACCAATTATGGAGCCATGCAACATCTGCAGACATCGTGTAAAGGTGCTGATTGTTCAACTGAGAACATGAGGTGTATCAAAACCTCTGAAACAGGGGCTATGTTGGATTCACAGACTGCACCAAAGATCGGCGAACGTCATGGTGAATAAATACTCAAAAACACAACATTACGCTTGGCGCACAAATTAAACACCCTTTGGGGAGTTGAGGAGTGGTGAAGATGGGATGGAATATGTCTAGATAGGGGCAACAAGTGTGTGTTTCTTTACCAATGTTGCAAACATCTTAGATGTTATTGCCCGGATGTTTGCAAACTTGACAAATGTTCAAGGACATAAATGCATATCTATACATTTTTTATATATTCAGTGAAACATCTTTAGTTGAAGCACTGTTAAGGTGAAACAATCTGATGCAATGAAGCCCTTAGAATTCAGTAAAAAAACTTTAGTTGAAGTGACGTTAAGGTGGCTATTTAATGCCACAAAACCCCTCCAATTATGCAGGTGATGGAAGTTGTGCCACCTTAACTGTTCGATCCCTATAGTAATCAGGACCAGAGTAGCTAATGTACTGGATGGACAAACACTGTAAACAATTTAGTGCTATGGTTTGAATCCAGTGCTCCACTACACGTTTTGGACTTGTTCTCCCATGTATCCTCACTATTTTGAAAATAGAGGGAAAGCACATGGAGTCAAAGAGATCTGCGAGGTGAGATGTCACTGAAAGGGCAATTGACTAGCTGAGGTGCAAGGGGGTCTGTTGGGCAACAAGATTGGTTACCGTTCATCCATAGAGATAGAAATTCTTCAGTATGAGGGTGTCGAAAGTGGGAGATAGAGTCAAAGGATAGTGGTAGAGTAGGCCGATTGTAAAATGTAGGAGGAGGGAGTGTGAGTAGACTCAGGCATGAGTCTCTAATTTTGAAACTTTTTGCCACAACGTAGCCAGCTTGATGATTAGCTGTGAGAATGGAGTTGATATTCATAGGTTTAGGAGGAGTGAGTTTGGAGTACCCTGTGGCCGGGTGAGGACAGTTGGAGGGAGAGTATGATTAAGTGGAAGGGCTGTACATGTTGCAACAATTGGATACACATTGGCCTACATTCAGTGCTTTATTGTAGTGAACTTATACGTAGATGTCAGGGTGAGTGTGCAGGAAAAGGTGGCATATCAGTGAAAGTCACATAGTGAAAGGCACAGTGAAATGTTAATGCATATGTGCAGCATACTGGGAAATGTAAATGTGTGGGCAGCTTATCCGAATACTTTGCCCTATCACAGGAACACTATTTTTAAATGCACACACAACCATGCTTTGCACCTGAATCCACCATTATATGTAGAAACATGTTTGTTAAATGTTGCATCTCTCTTTCTTGTACATGTGATCTGCTGTACCAAGGGTGTCCATCAAGATGCCATAAGTCATGTCATATGTGATGTCATCAGTGTTGCTAGGGTCCACACAATGGGGGTCTCATAGTTAAGGTGGCACAGCTTGCGGCACCTGCTAAATTTAAGGGTGTTTTGTGCCACTAAATTGGCACCATAAAGTAATTTCAACTTAAGTTTTGTCACCGAATGTGAAGGGTTTTGTTGCATCAGATTGTTTCACCTTAACAGTGCTTCAACAAAAGATTTTTCACTGAATTTCAAGAGTTTTGTTACACTATACAGGGTTTGAAATTTCCAGGAGCTGGGAGCTATTTAGTTCCTCATTATTTCCTTCCAAGGGGAGCCTGGATAGCTTGACACCAACAGCTACTAGGAGCTACACTTCACTCCCTGGCCAAGTGGTGCCAAACACACATAGCTATGTGATGTTCACAGTGTAGTTTTGGGAATGTGTTCACGGGAAAATAAAGGACACACCTAACAGACATTTATAGCATATTGTATAAAATGCAAGAGGCAAGTTAAAGTATGCATTTTGTGATCATGTTACATTTGCTGCTCTCTATGGGCTGACTCTTGGTTCAACAGAGGTAGCTCTCTCCTAACGGTGATGCCCGATGCCCAGGAGCTGCTTTTTGCTCTGGTGAACAAATCCTAATTTCAACCCCTGCTATATCTCCCACCACCTGTAATTCTATCTTTTTTTCTGATAACATACCTGATATCCTATCATTTGCTATCAAGACCTGTTCTTGAACATTCACAACATCAGGTTAATCAAGTATTTCTTTTTTTGCGTCCACTAGATGGATTAGTAATGGTGTACTGTGACGAGGAAGAGTGAGGTGGGGTTATTGGGAGTCTGTGATGAGGGAGCCTACAGTTGTGTAGTTGGAGACTGAGACAAAGAACAGTGAAGTGGGATAATTAGGAAATGTGACAAGGAAGAGTGAGGTGGTATATTTGGGGACTGTGATGAGGAATAGCAAGGCCTGGTTAGGTGGGGACTGCGATGATTAAGAATGAGTTATTACACGAATATACCTAATTATAGCACAGGTCTCTTTTTTAGGACTACCTATAAATATTATTTCTTTTGTTTAAAAAATATTGCTCAGATCAAGATCTACGATATAACTGGGATGAGGAAGAGGGACGTGCTAATATAAGATCTAGATTTATGAACAATATCTATAAAAGCAAGTAAACACTGTATGAATTGAAGATTATTCACATGTACTGAAAACACTACTCATAACATGTAAAATCCTTGATTTCCGTTTGTTATGTCCACTTTAACAACTGATCACACACTTAGATCTCACAACCATACATCCTTCTTACTCGTCCCAGTACCTTATTGGAGCGCACATTCAACACAGTGAATAATTGTTTGTCAGAACATCTGAATTACATACACATTTACAAATATTACCTAGCTGTAAAAATATATATTGTTTAACTCCCCTTTCCCCATACCTGCGGGTAAAATGGGCATGTTTCTGATTGCCGCAATTATTGGGAAACATTTCGAGAAATGATTCCCTGCCCTCCCAGTCACTCACGGGGTGCTGCTCTCCTCCTGCTACTCCTTCCACAACCCCTCATCATTTGTTGTGACTCACTTTCAGTCCCAATCTCATTTTCTTCTGTAGCCATGGTTATTCTGCAAGTTAACCGCAGCAACAGGAAATAGTTTGTGCTCTTAACTTGGTCCCTAGCACCCCCCGCAACTCCCAAATTTCACATGGTGTCCTCTCCCTCTCCCCCATTCCACCCCTAGCCTGGTGCCATTTAGTTGTTTTAATTTCTCCAAATGTCCCTTTTCTGTTTTTTGTTCTTGAGTATTCACAGGAATCACTGTGGTTGCCGGAAAACACCATATTCTCCATCAAATATTATAAAAAGTACTGCACACAAGAACCAGAGATCCCTGATCTCGAGTCAACACTTTGTGCCAAAGTTGTTTCATACCTGGTTCAATTCCATCCAGCGGTTTGGGCTGTGCACTCAAGCAAAAGCTGGGGTTTTTCATCGATGGGCAAATTAATGGGCACTAGGGCAAAACTGCTTTTTTTGTGTTTTTAATAATTTCTTTATTTTTTAAGCAGATCTTTCCCAACATTTCCAGTCTGGGGGTAGGGGGTGGCATGCGTTTCAGCCAAATTTGTCATACCAGTGAAAAGTTATTATCAATACATTTTTTTGATTTCCTGTGTGTTCTCCCTTTGTTGTACTTTGCTTTCTTTTAGTTTGTTTTATATCCGTTTTTGTTTTTTATTACCTTTTTAAGGATTTTTTTATCCTTTTTGTTGTAATGTTGGTTTTAATATTTGTTTTTGTTTCTTTTGATTTTTCTTTGTGATTATTTTCTGGAGCTGGAGACACAACATCCTGAGGCACCCTACAGCTATGAAGAGATCAACCTTGTCACTGTCCCTGAAGGCCCGGAAGAAACTGAGTGGGTAGTGCAGCCATCTCCACCCAAGAGATACCACAGCAGGAGTTTTACACCTTCCCTGTGCTGGCAGTACTTCAAGGTCCCTAAAGACACTCCACTGTCAGACGTTGAGAAGGAACAGTGCACATTCTGTGGCGAGGTACGCAAGAGAGGATACTCTACGGTTCCTGCACAGAGCCTGGGCACCATAGCAATTATCAAACAGCTGATTCATTATAACTGGCAGCAAGTGGACACATTTTTCAGGAGCAGGTTGCAGCAACAGGCAATCTGCCTTGGTTGCAATGGCCTGCAACCCACTGTTGGACCTGCAATATCTCAGGCTGTACAGGTAGCAGAACCACCACCATCAACTGCTTCCTAGTCAGGACCTCTCCCATTGACTTCATCTGGTACCAATGATTGGAGTATCTCCTCTGCCATCCCTCTGCCACCCTGCGTTGAACCCTCCATGCCAACGCAAGTCTCCAGTAGGTGGCATTTTCTCCTGCAGAAGGTACTATATGCCAATAGCACTGAATGCAACCACTATTGAGGCAATTGAGGTTCAGTGGGTGGAGCATGGGCTATATTGCCAGTATTTATTTTTGTTGCCTTTTCAGTCTTTTTACACTCCTTTTTCTGGTTTGTTTTGACCTGACTGTTACATTTTAAAAAACAGACACAAAAATATACAACTTGTTATAAATCCACCTTCCTAACCCCACAATGATTCCTTTCAAAACCACCATAAAAAAATTAAAAACAGCTAATCTGGGGGAGGTGGGTTTATAATGCTAACCCTACCAGTAACCACCTGCCACCAAAGTTAAAGTACCAAAAGAAACAAGGGTCCCTTAATGCAGGCAGAGGTACCGTTACCAGAGGTTTCAGGCCCCTGTGCAAATTATATTGCCATTAAGACCATATAGTTTCCTATTCAGGTTCTAAGGGTCTTTAATTGAAGGTGAAAAAAACACACTTACCTTACGGCACACTTCAGCGCCACGTCCTAATTCCTGAAATCCATGTTCTCTGTTGTTGACTGTGACATCATCTACGGAGAAACAGACTTCAGAAAGTACAGCACAGCACCACAATGAAAGTCATATCTTTTTTTTTAATTATACACCCTTAGCACCATGCAACTTCTAAGGGTGTTTAATTAAAGAAAAAAATCACACTTACCTTGCGGTGCACCTCGGCTCCCTGCCCTAGTTCCTGAAATCCATTTGCAAACAGACTTCTGCATGTATGGTATGCGTGTTCTGCATGTATGGTACAGCACAGTGCCACACCACAAGATATATATATCACGGTAGTGGCCATGTAGTTATGGTTAAGTTGGTGTTTCCATAGGAAGAGCACTTTTTGGGCGGCTTATAACTTCGCTCCCCCTGGACGAATCCTCACCAAACTTTGCAAAAAAAGTATATGGCCCACTCTGAATTGTTTTGCAGTTTGGTGAGGATTTGTCCAGGGGGGAAAAGTTATAGGGGGGGTCCCAAAACTTTTGTTTTTTCCCATAGACATAATGGGAAAAAACTTTGCTCACGCCTACAGCCCAAACCGCTGGACGGATTTACACTAAATTTGCGGCAGGAGCGGCAGCTTGGTCCCAAAAGCGGGCTTTGATTTATTTGGTGTAAATCCGTCCAGTAGTTTTTAAAAAAATGACAAAAATATAAGTGAAAAAGATTTGTGATATCTGTGTTCGCTTCGCGGACACACTTCCCTGTTCGCTCCGCGGACAACGGTGATTGGGCAAGCAGCTTGCGTGATGTCCGCGGACATCTGACGTGCTCTCTCATTGGATGCGGTTAAAGCGTGCAGTGTGTCTGGCTTCGGAGACGCCCGCCATCTCTGTTCCTCGCATGAGAGGCTTTGTCAGCAGGAGCGGGATCTGCCGCCTGCACAGTAAGGCCGCCCGTGTCTGTCTCCTGTTCCTCCTACACCCGCTCATGCCCCGTGTGTCCTTCTTGTCCCCCCCACCCCCACTCATGCTCCGTGTCTCCCCTGTTCCTCCAGCCTCCCGCTCACGCCATCGGCACACGGTGGGCAGCGGAGGGCCGAGGAGCGGGATCTGCTGCCTGCACACGAACGCTGTGTGTCTCTCTCCCCCCCATCCCCCGCTCCGCCCCGTGTGTATCTCTCCCTCCCCCCCACCCCCCGCTCATGCCCCGTGTGTCTCTCTCCCTCTCACCCACCACCGCTCATGTCCCGTGTGTCTCTCCCCCTCCCGCTCATGCCCCGTGTGTCTCTCTCCCTCCCCCCCACCCCCGCTCATGCCCCGTGTGTCTCTCCCCCTCCCACCCACCCCGCCGCTCATGCCCCGTGTGTCTCTCCCCCTCCCGCCCACCCCCCGCTCATGCCCCGTGTGTCTCTCCCCCTCCCGCACCGCCCGCCCACCCCATGCTCATGCCCCGTGTGTCCCCCTCCCGCCCACCCCCTGCTCGTGCCCCGTGTGTCTCTCCCCCTCCCGCCCACCCCCCGCTCATGCCCCGTGTGTCTCTCTCCCTCCCGCTCATGCCCCGTGTGTCTATCCCTCACTCCCGCCCACCCCCCACTCATTCCCTGTGTGTCTATCCCTCCCGCCGCCCACCCCCCCTGCTCATGCCCCGTGTCTCTATCCCTCCCCCCGCTCATGCCCCGTGTGTCTATCCCTCCCGCCGCCCACCCCACGCTCATGCCCCCTGTCTCTATCCCTCCCGCCGCCCACCCCCCGCTCATGCCCCATGTCTCTATCCCTCCTGCCGCTCATGCCCCATGTGTCTATCCGCCCTGCCACCCACCCCCCGCTCATGCCCCGTGTCTCTATCCCTCCCGCCGCCCACCCCCGCTCATCCCCTGTGTGTCTATCCCTTTTGCCGCCCACCCCCCGCTCATGCCCTGTTTGTCTCTCCCCCTCCCGCCCACCCCCCGCTCATGCCCCGTGTGTCTCTCTCCCTCCCGCTCATGCCCCGTGTCTCTATCTCTACCGCCGCCCTCCCCCAGCTCATGCCCCGTGTGTCCCTCCCCTCCCCCCCATGCCCGCTCATGCCCCGTGTTTCTCTCAAGCTCATGCCCCGTGTGTCTCTCCCCTCCCCCCACCCCCCGACCCCACGCTCATGCCCCGTGTGTCTATACCTCACGCCGCCCACCGCCCGCTCCTGCCCCATGTCTCTATCCCTCCCACCGCCCACCCCCCGCTCATGCCCCGTGTCTCTATCCCTCCTGCCGCCCACCCCCGGCTCATGCCCTGTGTGTCTCTCTCCTCCCCCCCACCCCCACTTCTGCCCCGTGTGTCTCTCCCCTCACCCCCACCCCCCGACCCCCCGCGCATGCCCCGTGTGTCTATCCCTCCTGCCGCCCACCCCCCGCTCATGCCCCATGTGTCTATCCCTCCCGCCGCCCACCCCCCGCTCATGCCCCGTGTCTCTATCCCTCCCACCGCCCACCCCCCATGTCTATATAAAATCCTGCCGCCCACCCCCCGCTCATGCCCCGTGTGTCTATCCCACCCCCGCTCATGCCCCGTGTCTCTATCCCTCCCGCCGCCCACCCCCCGCTCATGCCCCGTGTGTCTCTCCCCTCTCCCCTCCCCGACCCCCCGCTCATGCCCCATGTGCCTATCCCTCCCACCGCCCACCCGCCGCTCATGCCCCTTGTGTCTATCCCTCCCGCCGCCCACCCCCTGCTCATGCCCCATGTGTCTATCCCTCCCGCCGCCCACCCCCCGCTCATGCCCTGTGTGTCTATTCCTCCCGCCCACCCCCCGCTCATGCCCCGTGTGTCTATCCCGCCTGCCGCCCACCCCCCGCTCATGCCCCGTGTGTCTATCCCTCCCACCGCCCACCCCCCGCTCATGCCCCGTGTCTCTATCCCTCCCCCGCTCATGCCCAGTGTCTCTATCCCTCCCGCCGCCCACCCCCCGCTCATGCCCCGTGTCTCTATCCCTCCCGCCGCCCACCCCCCGCTCATGCCCCATCTCTCTATCCCTCCCACCGCCCACCCCCGTGTCTCTATCCCTCCCGCCGCCCACCCCCTGATCATGCCCCGTGTGTCTATCCCTCCCCCCGCTCATGCCCTGTGTCTCTATCCCTCCCGCCGCCCACCCCCCGCTCATGCCCCGTGTGTCTCTCCCCTCCCCCCTCCCCGACCCCCCGCTCATGCCCCATGTGCCTATCCCTCCCGCCGCCCACCCCCCGCTCATGCCCCGTGTGTCTATCCCTCCCGCCGCCCACCCCCTGCTCATGCCCCATGTCTCTATCCCTCCCGCCGCCCACCCCCGCTCATCCCCCGTGTGTCTATCCCTCCCGCCGCCCACCCCCCGCTCATGTCCCGTGTCTCTATCCCTCCCGCCGCCCACCCCCGCTCATCCCCTGTGTGTCTATCCCTCCCGCCGCCCACCCCCCGCTCATGCCCTGTGTGTCTCTCGCCCTCCCGCCCACCCCCCGCTCATGCCCCGTGTGTCTCTCTCCCTCCCGCTCATGCCCCGTGTCTCTATCCCTCCCGCCGCCCACCCCCAGCTCATGCCCAGTGTGTCTCTCCCCTCCCCCCACCCCCGCTCATGCCCCGTGTGTCTCTCCCCTCCCCCCACCCCCCGACCCCACGCTCATGCCCCGTGTGTCTATACCTCACGCCGCCCACCCCCCGCTCATGCCCCGTGTCTCTATCCCTCCCGCCGCCCACCCCCGCTCATGCCCCGTGTCTCTATCCCTCCCGCCGCCCACCCCCCGCTCATGCCCTGTGTGTCTCTCTCCTCCCAACCACCCCCACTCATGCCCCGTGTGTCTCTGCCCTCACCCCCACCCCCTGACCCCCCGCTCATGCCCCGTGTGTCTATCCCTCCTGCCGCCCACCCCCCGCTCATGCCCCGTGTGTCTATCCCTCCCGCCGCCCACCCCCGCTCATGCCGCGTGTGTCTATTCCTCCCGCCCACCCCCCGCTCATGCCCCGTGTGTCTATCCCGCCCGCCGCCCACCCCCCGCTCATGCCCCGTGTGTCTATCCCTCCCGCCGCCCACCCCCCGCTCATGCCCTGTGTCTCTATCCCTCCCCCGCTCATGCCCAGTGTCTCTATCCCTCCCCCGCTCATGCCCCGTGTCTCTATCCCTCCCGCCGCCCACCCCCTGCTCATGCCCCGTGTCTCTATCCCTCCCGCCGCCCACCCCCCGCTCATGCCCCATGTCTCTATCCCTCCCGCCGCCCACCCCCCGCTCATGCCCCGTGTCTCTATCCCTCCCACTGCCCACCCCCCGTGTCTCTATCCCCGTGTGTCTATCCCTTCCCCCGCTCATGCCCCGTGTCTCTATCCCTCCCGCCGCCCACCCCCCGCTCATGCCCCGTGTGTCTATCCCTCCCGCTCATGCCCCGTGTCTCCCTCGTGTTACCCCCCCACTCATGCCCCATGTCTTTCTCCTGGTCTTCCCGGCCCCCTGCCGATGCCCTGTTGTGTTCTCTTTATACACCCTGCCTTCCCTTTCCCTGGTGTCCATCTTGGTAAAAGATTTTCCTTCCTACACCGGGACGCCTGCCTGCGGTGTCCTGGTTTGGGAAGAGAAATCTTTTTTTTACCACCCCGGGTTCCCACTTTGAGAACCTAGGATGCTAGTGGTCGTCCTCCATTGAAAAGGATGTTATGGTTACGTTGCACTAATAAAAACCTATGAAATTCAGTAAAAAAACGGTGTCAAAGGGACGTTATGGTTAAGTTGCGCTACTAAAAACCTATTAAATTCACTAAAAAATCTTTGTTAAAGGGATGTTGTGGTTCAGTTGCGCTACTAAAAACCTATGAAATTCAGTAAAAAAACGTTGTTAAAGGGACGTTATGGTTAAGTTGTGTGTTGTGTTTGTACTTTTTCTCCTGGTTGATAGATCTGTGTACATGAGCCCCTGACGGAATGTTGGTGTGGAATGTTATGGATGAACTGTGTCTGGGTGTTCCACAAAGTCAGTTGGGGCCTGGACTTGGATGATGAGGGGGCCGGTGGATGTCTCTCCCTGTTATATACTTGACTTAATTACTCCATTTGTACTTACCTTCTGTGTCAACTTAGAAAAGAAGTTAACCTAAGCTGAACGACTCCCTGTACTCATTGAACCCATCAAACTTAACATTGGCGACGAGGATCTTGGGAACGTACACCAAAGGAAGGAGTAACACAGAACGAATAGAAAAGGGAAACGGAGCAGCAAAAAGGGACACAAAGAGGAAGAGTCCCGTAGGAAACATCCACCCGCCACCCCTGACCATAAGGTGAGCGTGCCCCGTTTGCCAGAGCGGGCAATAGACTGTGCCAAATGTTGGTTTTGTGGGGCTGGCTTGCACCTCAATGGGACAGTGTACTGTAACGGCCCCATATGCTCGGGGAAGCAGTGATGTTGGAGATAGACATGGCGCAGGTGTTTTCCCCTGAAGGAGCGCTACCTGCTGTGCATGCGAACTGGCTTAAGATTTGGCCCCTGGGTCTAACTGCAAGGCCTCTGGGGAGCCTGCGGGTGTGCCAATGGCTATTGGGACATGGCTGGAAACGGTCCCAACCGCCAGCTGTTGAAATAATGTGGCGTGGCAGGTGCCATTTCTGCAGGCACCAAAACAGGAGTGTTAATGCACTTACCTCTTCCTTGCTGGCTGCTCTTCTTGTGGGCCGTGGTGCTTGCGGTCCGGGCGGCTGCGTGGGTGTGATGGCCTGCGCGGCGCCGTGTGGGGCTTGGTGAGCTCGTCCACTGCAGCGGTCCAGGACGACGGTTGGAGCGGAGCTCTCCTTCCGTGGCCGCTCTCGACATCGCAATAGTGACGTCACCTGGATGCTGGGGGAGTTGGCGATGGCTAACTTGGAATGCTCCCTCCAGCATTCCAGGACCTGGCAACGCTGTGAGCGTGACAATCAATGTTCAGAAGGTTAGAAGAAAAAACCTTCCAACGTGAGACCAACGTGCCCTAGTTCCGGGTCTCACACGGAAATGCAACATTGGGATATTGACGTTCTGGCAGCATTGGCCTGTACAAAGGATTCGTAAGGTACTGCATTCATTGGGAAAATTTTTCACCGTAGTTTTCAGCCTATGCAGCATGAGCCGCAGTATAATGTATTGTTTTGCCGACAAGTAGGGGGCCGGTGGATGTCTCTCCCTGTTATATACTTGACTTAATTACTCCATTTGTACTTACCTTCTGTGTCAACTTAGTAAAGAAGTTAACCTAAGCTGAACGACTCCCTGTACTCATTGAACCCAAGCATCAAACTTAACATTGTGCTACTAAAAACCTTTGAAATTCAGTGAAAAAGGGACGTTATGGTTCAAAGTAAACCGAAAAACCACTGAAAATCAGCAGTTGTGGTAAGATAAGCAACCATAACTCACGCCACCGTGCACTGTTAACACTAACACCCAGGACATCAAAGATGACATCACAAATGTCATTGATGACATCACTGATGACATCACATGTGCATTTACTTTTCATGAAAACTCTGTACAAGGGATTCTTATAATGCTGACCAAAAACTGTCAAGGATCATTGGGGATAAATATCATGAGCTAATTAGTGCATTAAGCAATGCATTGATATAAATAGCATTCTATTATGAAGTTCTATCCAGTATAATAAGCTACTCATGCAGAAACATAGGCAGTGTGTGCAGCATACATGATGAAGGTGCAATATTCATAATCTTGCCATGTTGAATAGTGAAATGATAACTGCTTTCTTATTAGAGTTTTGCGTACTGTGAAACATGTAATAAGTAGATAATAAAACCCACTTAATACATAATTATTACAGACAAAACACAAAGAGACAACAACACATACAAATATGAGTATATACAGGGACAGTGAAGTAAACAAAAAAGCAGAAGTAGTAGCAGAAAGAGTTCATAACCTAACTGATTGTCTTTATGCAGAGAAATTACTGCTCTGTTTCAAAGCTGCTACTTACCATATGTATGTGTATCACATGATGTGACTGCACCCTAAGGAAAGGAGAGTGAGTACAATGTATACAAATATGAGCATATACAGGGAAGGTAGAGTAATAAAAATAAAACTATAAGAAAGTGCTGATAACCCTAATGATTATCTTCATGCACAGAAAGGATTGCTCTCTTTCAAGCCTGTGTCTTCCGCTATGTATATGTTTCATATGATGTGACTTGACCCTAAGTCTACAAATATAGTACCTTTTCAATTTTTACTTCCTGACTGTTACTGAAGAAAACTTAGTGGCCTAGATATGTCAGTAAACGGAAAAAAGGGAGAGCCAGACATGTGATGTCATCAGTGATGTCATCAATGACATTTGTGATGTCATCTTTGATGTCCTCGGTGTTAGTGTTAACAGTGAACGGTGGCGCAAGTTATGGTTGCTTAACTTACCATAACTGCCGAATTTCAGGGGTTTTCGGTTTTACTTTGAACTATAACGTCCCTTTAACAAAGTTTTTTCACTGAATATATATATATATATATACATTTGTGTATTAATCACCCTTAGTACCGGCATAGGAAAATACACGGGTGTTAAGTGGTGAGGGAGGAGCGGGGAGGGTAAGAGGGGAGCTTGTCTGCAGCTTTCCGGCTGCTCGTAATGCAGGCTTATACCAGAGAATACAGCTCACTTTCTGAGCACCCTGATCGGCTAGCGCCCCCCCTCCACGGACATAGTGAAAAAAAGCAAAACTTACCTTTAACTTATGCTACATCACTGCCCATTCATCCTGAACTCTTTTTCATATAAATATAAACATAACAAAGTTAACACAACACCATTAACTTCTAATATACACCATTAACTTCTAATATACAAATATACAAGTTGAATCGAGAAGCACAGTTCTTGAACTAGTATAGTTGAATACTGCGTGGCAGAATAAATTGAGGACGAAAACCATGAGATTCTTTGGCCACATTTCAATGCAAATATGTGTGGGGCACAGTGTGGGTTAGGGCTATAATTAATGTTGGGGGAATGTGAGGAGGCTTCGGGGGTCTTCCCAACTTATACATGCGTTGAAATGGCCTAAAAGAAAAAACAAAAACTCAAAGTTTTCCTTGTTAATGTTTTTTTTTTTCATTGTAATCACATATCGCCTAAACGGCCCTGGGTTGAGTGCACCCCTACAAACGGAAAAATAAAAGTAGGACCCTAGAACCAATACTCATACATCTTTTATTTTCTGAAAATGAACTTCTATAAAAAAGATCTCAATCTCATGTTTTACTTTTGATAATTCCCCTTTTTTACATTGTATACTCTTCGTTAGTCACATCTTACGAATCGAGAAATCATGCAAAGTAGTGTAGATTTCTCTCCACTCCTCCAGCCCCTTTACCAAAACTGACACTACCTCCTTTATACTGCTCACATACTGCCTTCAAACAAATCAAACATTAAACACTCGTAAAATCAACTTTTCAATTTTGGCACAAATCCTGACTTCGGGAATCGGTCAGAGGAGAACACTGAATTGAGGAGCGTTCCTCCAGATCACGTGAAAACCTCATCCAATAAAAACAAAGCACAATCTAACCATGGCTCGGACACGATCGAGTCTCGGTGACAGACTTTATATTCACAAACAAAAGTTAAATAAAAGTGTTCCTGATCTCAATACACAAATGCAGAAAATTAAATGACCTTAATACAACCCTCTAAACATATAAAGTTAATTTAGAAAACATTTATTTTGATATATATTGACTAAATTAAATTCCTAAATGAACTTGAAATACTCATCTTTCTCTACCTAGCAACCACACAGATTTTCGAGAATGTACTCTTTCCTTTTGTTTTTTGCGCCGATTATCGATCTTGTCAAATCGTTTGAAAACAAAATGCTATCCCCAAACCCTACACCTTGACTAATTATCCTGCCTCACCCTGTCCACATGCTCCCTACCCTCAAAACTCCCTAATTAATACCCTTTATGTAATTTTAGAGCACTTGTCAACATCGATTCAGATCTTGATTCTCGAATCCCAAAGTTGTGGACTTTCAGAATTGAAAAAGCTTGAATACAGCAATGCATCATGGGAGATTTGACTATCTTTTTGGCTGCAGGGGCATACCTCTCGGTACCAAATATTTAAGAAAGAACTGGATGCAACTGAACCAAAACAAGAAAGGATTTCCTTTGAGTACTTTGTGCTCCATCTAGTGGTTTGTGCTGTGAACCTGAGCAGAAATTGGATATTTTCCCTACAGGAAAATGAATGGAAAAGTGAAAAACACACCCTTTTTTTGACCATTTATATCATTTGAACCGTAACATGGACTCGTACAAATCTCTCCCATCCTGTGGGCCCAGGCCCTAATATAGGAATGTAAAATGGCTTTCTGATCCATCCTGCAGAGTTAAAGTTAACCATAGAATCTTTGCTTTCCGTATGGGTGATAGGTTTCACCTTAACTATACGGTGGCTATTGCCACCCTATATTATAGCCATCGTTCAGTTGCATTTCCAGTAGGAAAATCATGTTTTGGGTAGTTTATCACTTTTGCACCATTCGACCACAAATATTTCTAAAATATGAAATACATGCACCCAACTCTGAATCGTTATTGGAAAGTTTGGTGCAGTTTTGTTAATGGGACGCAAAGCTATAGGAGGGTTCACAACATTTTCAAAATTCAGCCTGAACTACTAGACCGGTTTTCACCCTGCATGCGTAAGGAGAATCGGTCAGGTCCCAAAGTGTGCTGTTGCAAATTTAGTGTAAATTTGTCCAGTGTTTTTATGCCCTGGACAATCGGGCCACTGGCCAAGCCACCAGGGACCAACAATGGGGTTAAAGTGGACACTGGTCTGGCCTGTGCTAATTTATTTATTTGATTTTTTTTCATTTATATAGCACACAAAGTCTGTAGGCATCTAAGCACGTTTAGCTTGAGAAGATAGGTTACAGTGTTACTTAAAGTGATATAGGTTACAGTCAATGCATGAATTAGCTAGCAAAAAGGTAATATCTTGTAGAAATAGCCTTAGCACAATTAGCACAATTTGGACAACCTCACCTCATGGTATGGGGTGCTACATCAAAAACATGCAGTTACAAGTAGGTAATATGCGACATAATTTGGGTGCACAATTTGGAAAGCCTCACCTCATGGTACGGGGTGCTACATTTAAAACATGCAGTTACAGGTAGTTAATATGCAACATATGTTTGGGTGCACAATTTGGAAAGCCTCACCTCATGGTATTGGGCTGCTACATCAAAAACATGCAGTTACAGGTAGGTAATATGCAACATAAGTTTGGATGCACAATTTGGAAAGCCTCACCTCATGGTACAGGGTTCTACATCAAAAGCATGCAGTTACAGGTAGGTGGAACATACGCGAGTGGCAATCCAGTAATAGGGAATGCAATATTTGATCAGTCAACGCCGACAGAAAATGTAGCATGCACAGAGTGTGTATGAGGGGCAACCTGGGATAGCAAGGCAGTGAGGGGCAGTGGATACGACGGACAGGCCATATGAAAGCTGATGTGATGCGGCGAAGTAGTATGTTCAGAATGTATTGCAGGAAGTACATACTTTGAAGGCAGCAGATAGACAGAGGCAGGCTGGTTGTCCGGAAACAGAATCCACGGGAATGCCACGGGGTTGCCGCAGGGCACAGTGGCAAGGAGGTGAATGAGTCAGGGTCGGAGACGGCCAAAAACAAATTCAGTGTACAGTGAGAGGCTATTCTAGGGATGACGGCTTGAGGATCTCGAAGGAAGGCAAGGGGCTAGGTGAGCCACTAAAGTCACTTGCAGATGCAGTTTGTGAGGAAATCCACCGGCAAAGTGTTGTGTGTGGGGAAGAATGATTTGCAATGGCATGTAGGTTGATAGGCCTGAAGTAGGGTCTGGGGCACCTACCAGCACAGACAGGGACACACAGGGCCTTAGAAAGTGGGCCTTGGCTGGGGTGGGCCAGCTACAGCCTGCCGGTCCACCATAGGCCAATGTGACTTACCTGGGGAGCGGTAATGCCCAATGTGTACTCTCAGATGATTAGCAGTGCCTGCAACATGGCTGAAGTCCAGGTCCCAGGGATTGTGGCCACTGGCAATAACTACAAGCCGTGGACAGTGGAGCACAGTTCCATTATCGGGTTTAGTGGAGCCTGGGTCAGGCTACATGTCATGCCCAATGTTCACTGTGGGTTTATTCATGGTGCTGGCAACATGAATGAAGCCCATGCCCCACACCCTGTGGACAGTGGCCCAAGGACCCAATATGGAATAGTGGGCACTGCACCAAGCTAAAATCTAGTGGTTATTGTGCTTGGCTTGGTGGTGCCTGGGGCAAGGCTGAGCCTTATTACCCAGACACTTCATCCATAGCTTACATCCCCAGTTTCTCAAAGTGGCACACATCAATGTGAGCTGCAAAATATGAGTTTCATTCATTTTAAATGGAAATTTGTAATTACTTACATGTTGTGAGAGAACAGAATGAAACGTTGTTAAATGCACATTATGGTTAAGTTGCCCTGCCCAATCTGTAGTGTAGATTGGCTGGTGGAGCCTGCAATTTGGCTGAAGCCAATCCCCCAGGGGTTGTGACCAATTACCGTGGCCCCAAGAAATGGACTTTGGCTCCTGGTACCATTATGGAGTCGAAGTGGACACTGAATCAGGTGCAGACCTGGTGCACTGGATAATGATGGTGTTTTTGTGGGGCCGCGGTCATGGTTCAATTCAACCATAACTTGCACCATCAGCAGGTGCTGCTAAAAGTGATACATCATGCGCTTGCAATAAATATGCTTGGTAAAGGAGGGTTATAGGTCTTTCATATATGTTAAAAGAGAAATTAATAATACATTGCATACAGTACTGGAACATCATGAAACATTTTCAGTTATAAAAACTGTTAAAATTCAGTGAAAACAACACTTTGTTAAATGGAATATTATGGTTAGGTTGCTTTAATAAAAAACCTTTGCAATTCTGAGGGAAAAAAAACGTTGTGATATCATCTATGGTTTATAGCTTCCCGTAACTGGTGATTTATTTTGTTTTTTGATTTTGTGCTGCAACAATGACCTTTAATGTTTTCTTTGCATTTGAAAGGTTTTTATTAGAGGAGCTTAACCATAATGTCCCTTTAAGAAAGATTTCTCAATTACATATATATCATATACTGTCAACAAATGTTATGTGAAATGATGTTAAGGTGACGGTTTAATGTACCAAAACCCTTGAAATTCGGAAAGTGCTGCAAACTACGCTATTTCAAATCTCAGCCTCCCTTTGGGCAGCCCATGAGCGCATGGATGACATCACCGAGGATTGCCAGCAGTTTTGGTGTTTGAAGTGGCTCATTGATGAACAGATGGTTACAGCTTTGTATCGTGTTTCATGACGTGCAACATGTTATACTAGCATACAACAGAAAATTAATTTAACAAGCATTGGAAAAAGGCAATCGTTTTGGCGTTTGTAGCTCACGGACAAGCAAATGGTTGTCAATTTGAGCCTCCTTTAGTATGTGACACACTACGCTTCACTGACAATACACTAATTGCACACATGCTCTAAACAAAGGAAAACAAAGAAATCAGTGGAAAAATATCTTAATAGTTAAGATTATTATCTATAAAAACGTAAAATCTACAAATATTGTAAATAACTAACCATAAGGTTCATGTAAAGGCTCAATGTATATTAAATATATCATAAACATATATAGTCTCCCCCTCTAAAATAAAACCTTAACTCACACCACACCACTACTTCACGACACTCACTTTAAAAATCAAGTAGTTATCAGAAGTATGCCATGGACTCCTGCATAGAAGGCAGCGCCTGGGATCCTGATGAATGGTGCTATGATCAAACAAGCATTTTATCCTGTTGCAGACCCCATTTTGAAATGGATATTTGCATTTGCGCTTTAATTCTGCTGTTGTTGGAACATTGCACTAGTACATTTTCACAACAGATGCACTTTTTTGCTGATTCCTCTACTTTCTTGAATATAAAGAATGGAATGAAAAACAATTTCAAGAAAAGACTGAAAGAAATTGTAGATCTGAATGTTAATAATTATTAGTATTTCAAATGTCTGCACATGAAGTGGATTTAGTGGGCTGGTATACCACCACTTTCTCTGCTGTGGTCTGCCTCTCGAAAAGAATATGCATAAAACCCATTTCGGCCAAGTTCCATGCCACAATGCCATCCGGTGGGTATCACAGCAAGTTTGGAGCACCATGAGCAATGCATTGGGGGTATGCAAATAAACTCAAATGCAAACCTTTTCACTGTAGAACATTGTCAACGTCTTACAGGGCAGTGCTATTTTACACACAGTATAATTCAACCCAAGACAGACAGCTCTCAAGGATGTAGCCAACAGCATGTGTGTTTCTAACTTATTAGAGATCATTAGTGCAGTATAGTCCTAGAAACTTGAGGTTGGAGTATCGGGGTGTGTTAAGAACACATGTTGGGTGTCCTGACCCACGTTTGGACTATTATGCTGCAACATTTGGTGCTGTGGGCTTAGGAAATCCAAGAAGGCGGAAAAGCCCACATTTGCGCCAGAATCCTGGAGAACCGTGCAGTTTTGCGCACAGCAAAATGGTCCCCTGACCTGCTACCCACCAGTGCAAAGAAAGATGGTTCTGTTCAAAACCCGTTTTTATTAATGTCAAAAATTGCTAAGATCATGGGCCCAGAACCACCAAACAAAAATCCAACTATGGTTGAGTGTTTTACTTTACTCTACTACAGATCCACATCAATGCCATGTCAAGCAAGGATCATATACTATCAAGTAAAATCCTTTCCTTTTGAAATGTATTAATTCAAGACAGCTGTCAAAAATAGGTGCAGTACCGGCATTGGACACTGACCGGCGCTGGCGCTCTATACATCCTGACAGGAGAGCTGTCTTGCAGAACTGTGCAGTGAACAGAAGGGGGTCTTATGTAATTACAAGTTCAAAAGACATGCCTTTCCTGAGAACGCTTAACACCCCAGAGACCCACACCAGGAGGCAGGATATCACATGGCCCTGTTAATTGAGAGGGAGGGGTTTCTCCAGCCTGCAGGACCCAACACAATAGTCTCTTTCAATTGAATGGGATATGCTGATTTGGCTGTGGACTGTAAACAGAGCTCTGCCTGGAAGAAGAGACATGTGATCCCTGACTCACCCAGTTCCTAGCGGCGGGCCAGACACTTTTTGTGAATTGAATTGAAGGCAAATATATGTTTTATAAAAACACTGATAACTAATTGTAACTAGATGACAGAAATGTACAATTTGGAGATCTTTAAAATAAATGGATTATGTACCTACAATTTGAGTCTAAACTCAATTCCGTACGATGTTCTGGGACCGAACCCCGCAATTTATTCATGTTGCAGGCACTAGGTTTAAGCTAGAGACATGGAAATTTACTGGAATATGTGTAGAGAGACAGGGTACATCTGTGTAAATTTGGGTAAAAGTCCAATATTGGGAAACTAACCAAAAAGTGCAAAATGTTGTCATTTCTTAATCCAAGCTCTTAGAAACATCAGAGTTGGAACAGAGACTACCTTATGTGATATATGATGTGTATATGTAATGTCAACCACTTGTGTATCTGGGAAATGTGTTTAGTTATGAAAATGATTTTCTAAGGTAAAATCAAAGGGGAGTGTTCTTTCTGTATGCCATAAAGATGACTCACTCTGACTCACTGCTCCCTTCTCAAATCAGGTCAAAGAGAAATCCTTGACCTATCAAATTGTGAGTGGGTTGGGCAAAGAAAGTTAGCATCCACACCCATTTTCAAAAGACATAAAAAGAGCCACTGGAAGCCAGACAGGGACATTCACTTTCCACTTTCTTGCAGGACGCTTTTTCCCGGGAGACTCCAGACTTCAAATCCATCAATCTCCAGAGACCCGAACTTTGAATCCAGACTCCAGAACTTGTAGCAGAGAGGCCTGAATCCACAAGCTGAATCATTTTTCAGCAGGCCTCAAAATCATTTGCAAATTATTCAAACAGCCGGGCTCAGCTGTCGGATTCTGGCCTAGAACCCTGTGCCAGAAACACCCAGAAAGCAGAGCTGTATCCAGGACCGCAGACCGGACCCAGACCAGATCGCTGTGAGCAGAACCAGAGATCCAGAACAGACCAGACCAGAACCAGAGATCCAGAACCAGAGAACCAGTACCAGAAACCGCCCAGAAGTCCAGTCCAACCTGTTGACCAGATCCGTGACGAGGCCCATTCCTTCCAAAATTAGGAGTGAGTACCCAACTAGAACTGTGCAGAACCCATCTCTTAGCTTAAAATAATCTGATTCAATACATTTGAACGTGTCCAGAACTGCATCATAGAATTGTGTGTCCCTTCTCTGATTTTAAACCTGTAAAAGTGTCATTTTGCCGTTTTGAATCATTGTTTCATTTCTGAAAAACTACCTTCACTAAATCGTCCGTATCTCTTGAACCGTTTGTGCTAGGAGCTAACTTAACTTTCACTTTAAAGCTGAGATTCTAAGCTTTCCAACAAGCTGTAGGCTGGCTTTCTACTCCTTATAGTTTCTTCGTAATTGCGATCGACACACTCGGAAAAAGTGCCGCGATTTGCGATTTAGCTCAAATTTCTTCACTTGTCAAAATAGCAGCTTCTTGCTTTCCTTTGCTGAAATTCGTTTGCAATCTGACAATCATTCATAGAGTTTGCTAAAGTGATCCTGAACTAATTTAAAGTAGCTATCACCCACCCTGAATCTCTTATAGGGAATTAAAATCATTTTTAGCATATTTTTCCCTTCTTTGCATACCACATTTAAAGTACTTTGCCTGCGTTTAAAATCATCCATGTTTCTCTAAGCTTGCTGGGGGGGAATTGGAACTTTGTATTGCATTTTTGTTGGTATTCTTGAACACTGTGTGCTCTCCTTCCATTTCCTTATATTGCATAAAGGGGGGGAGTGAATTGTCAAAAGGAAAAGTGATCACATTATCTCTTGTTGAAATCATATCAAATTATTTCTGTGTTGCATTCTGTCCCACCTTGCATTTCCTTGAACCATATAAAGCATTCGCTGCTACCTTAGTCCTCTGTTCTTATTCATAAGTAACCAAGAACTGTGCTACTGTAGGATTACCTATTGCTGATTACTGCTCATATTCACAAGTGTGCTATCAATTATCAATTTATTTATAAAAGTGTGATATATATCTATTGTTTAATTTTTCAAATAAACCTTTTTAATTTGCAAAACAAACCTACTTCTTGGCTCCATGGGGTCAGGGGGATTCTAAGAGAGGGGTGTTATACAAGGGTTCATCATCCAGATTATAACTTGTCATAAAAATATATAAATAAGGGCTTCCCTTGAGCAATCCCAGACAAGGCACTGACTTAGTGGGAATGCTTGATTGGAGTCATTAACACACACTAGCAAATGTATGGAGCGTTTAGAGGTGTGTTTAGAAAGTTAAAAAAAAAGTCCAACTGAAACGTGAAATCAAACTAAGCCATTTCAGCCGATTCACACATGCCACTGCCCCTAGGGTCGGACTGGGACAAGAAATAGGCCCGGTCACCCAAAAAAAGTGCCCACCCCTCGCCTCAAAAAAGTGGCCCACCCACCCCTTGCCTCACAACCCATGACCTCTGATGACATCAGAGGAAGTGATGTCATCAGAGGAAGTGATGCCATTTGACCCCACCCCAAAGTGACATCCCGGGAAGCAATGAAACACAACCTTTCACCCCCTAACAAAACAGGAAGTGGCAACAAATAGCATTGAACCTAAGTACACTAAATTAGTGTGAATCCAAGCAGATGTCCAAGGCCAAATGATAATAAGTTATTGTATAACACTTACGCTTAAGCTCTTTTTTTATAGAACAAATATGCATACAATATCACCCAACCTGTGTTGGTACTCATTTATCGACCCATTTTGTGTATGCAATTGTCTATTGGCTGGACTTCTGGTGATGCCCACTAGCCGTGGCACATGTGGCTTGGCTGAAATGGCTTTGTTTACTTCGTTTAAGCGCTTGCCTTTGCTATCAGTGTGCACCCTGAATACACAGGTTTATTATATGTGGGGAGGGTAGACCCACCCGGTAGACCCACCCTTTCACCTTTCCGAGTCCGATAAACTGAGTGCTATTACATTGGACAAAGAAGAAAACCTGTTACTGCAGTGCTTGGAACTGTGAGCAATCGTGCATGCAATACGAAAACCTACAATCTTTACTATTTAGTATAACATCAGTACCAATAAATTGGTTATTAATGGCACATGTTATTACTGTGCTTAGAAGCAGAAGCCATCCACCGTGAAACGCTATAGAAAACATTGAAATCATTCTTTTAGATTTCAAATGAGTATCAATAATGTGGGTATTGATGGCACCTGTTATTCTTACAGTCTTTAGAATTGGAAGCATGAAGTGTTATACAAATATTTGATATTAATAAAGAGTCACAGTGCTTAGAAGTGGGAGCAAAGCATCAGGAAGCCCTATACAAATACAAAAACGTGATTACCGGATTCACTGCACAGATAAAATAACAATCTTGGAATAAAATAAGGGTGAGTTACAAACGCATTTAAAAGGTACGTGTATGTTGACTATGCCAGCATTTTTATTTACTGCGGCACCTTGCTCAGATCCAGGGATATTTGTGAACGTAAATCACGTCGCAATTTACCCACTTTTCATTATTAAAACCCGATATAGTGTTGAGAAGTCACATGGCGAAACGTTTTTCAAAAGTCCAAAAAACCGTCTCTGACCCTGTCTTTCATGATTTTTGTGTCCACATGCTGTTTGCTGCCAAAAACCAGACCGGCAGCCTTCGTGACTGCCTGGCAACGAGGGTGGTAGGCACACGGAAGTTGACGCTTGCCACCTCATACTCACAGCTGATAATGGCGCCCTGAACTGACAGCAATCGCTCATAAATGCAAGGTGTGTTTCATAATTCAAGTGTATCAGCACGACGTGCTGCGCTACTGCGGGACGAGGCGCCTCTATGCCTCTCAGCCGCAGAAAACAGTAATTACCGCGCGCTCCAACACGTGAGGCTCAGAATTCTAATCTGCAGCCATTAAGAACAACGAAAGGCCCTTCAATCTGCACCCGATATTAGCATTTCAGGAGACACGAGCAGTGCGTTGCAGCCATTCAGATGCCATCGGGTTGGCTGTACGTCTCCCTGTGAAATAACGGTGCGTGCGTCGGAATTCAACGTTTACATTACGTGATGGGACCGAAGAAACGGATGAGCGGAGATATCGGTCAGACGGACACCACTGCACAATCCTTCCTGCGGACGGATTTCGCTCTTTAAAATATCGCAATCAAGACATCTCTTGAGGCAAGCTTGCAATGCACAGCAGGAATGGCATGCTTGCCGAGGTACACAGATGGGTGCAGACAGAGGGCACGAGTGCCCAGTGGTATAACCAGTGCATCACGCCTGTTTGCACCAGTTTATAGATCTCTTTTGTGATGCTAGATATGGCAGTGCACTCACATGTGCTGGTTCCTTCACTCCATGCAGATTCACTATTAGAGCCATGCCCTGGCAGCTGCTCCCCACAAATGTGGGTCCCTATTTCTACACCCATAGAGAGCGGCTTTAGAAACAGGACCAGCAGGGTTTAGGCTGCAATCTTTGGCTCACCAGATGTTTTGGACTACAAATTCCATCAGCCGGAGCCAGCATTGACAACGATGAGGGATTGTGGGATTCGATGTCCAAAGCAAATAGACAGCCACAGCTAGCAGATCTCTGGGTTTAATGGATTCACGTGTCACAGCGGGGCTCGAAATTAAGATTCGATATGCAGGACCTATAAGCATCTTCTGGGTATCCAGCATTGACCAATGGCCAGGAGCTGCCACTGGGGAACGTGTATCTAGTTTATAGCATTCCGCAAATGTAACTTCCCCATAGGATGCAAACATATCATTTTGTCCATTATTTTTTACCCCTTTTGCTTTAAATGGTGTATAGATGTGTCATAACATTTATTGTTAGATTGTCCCAAATGCACAAAGGTGAATTCACATAGGTGTGTTTGTTCAGCATTAGTTGGCCGGGGGAGCCAGAAGTAGCTCCTGGTAGCTGTTGCTTTCAAGCTAACTAGGCTCCTTTACGCTACAAGCAGGAGCTAAATAGCTCCCAGCTCCCCATTCAATTTTGAACCCTGTCAAAGGATTCAACATTGCCAGGAGCTGGGATATATTAAGCTCCTGTTTATAGCCAAGGGCTGCCTGGTTAGTGTGACGACAACAGCTACCAGGAGCTACTTTTGACTCCCGAGACACATGGTGCCAAACAAGCCAGTCAGTCTATGTGATATTAACTGTGTAGGTTTGTGAATGTGTATAAAGGAGAACAAAGAACACACCAAAGGAAAGTATGTTGGATAATCTAGAAAAGGCAAATCAATTAGAGTGTGAATTATGCGCAAAGTTTGAATTGCTTCACACTTTCCACTAGCTCCTGGTTCCCGAGATGTAGCTTCTGTCCAAGGGGCTATGCCTGATACCTAGAAGCTGCTTTTTGCTCCAGTAAACAAATCCTGATTTCAATCCCAACGTGTGTGCCCCAAAACAAGTGAGCTCTGTGGCCAGTCTCACTGAAGAGGCAGAGAGGCTCCTTTCACAGTATTTGGGGCAGTGGGGAAGGTGCTGGGGTGTAGGTGTGAGCAGACAAACGCAAGACAGTCTGTGCCTTGGCACTAGTTATCCTGTAATAACATACCTGGTGTAGCTTTTCACAAAGTAACACTCCTACTTGGCTGCACCCACTCTGCAAAACCACAGTATACATAATAGGACCCACAGTGTTCGCCACATTCCCTCATTCACAGTCCTGCTTTTGAGACTTAAAGTACCTGCAACAGTAGATTTGAAGCTTGATATCAGTTACAGATTCATGCTGCAAAACACTGGTTATCTTGATTGAGAGTGCTAGTGTTTGTTCAAGAGCTCAAACATATATTTTAATGTCAAACAAAATCACACCATATTTATTTTAAGGCAGCTCTTTCTTTTAGATGTATTAACATATACAAATGTATATTAGAGGCCCATTTTCAACCCATATCACCTTTATAGGTGCAGGCCTCTCAAATTCTTAAAAATCATACTACACCTCCAGGTCGAGTTCCTTAGTTTACATACTTGACCTATGAGAAATACATTTGCCCTATGGTGACATGTGACACAGTATTTACCTGTGCTTTCTGTACAAAAGTGCATGTCACCATAAGATCCCTTCATATTTGGTTCAATGCTGCCACCCAAAGGCCAGCCGTGCATAGATAAAGAAAGTTTGTTTGCAGTAAATGTCAAATGAAAGTTTCAAACATTCCCATACTCACCAGCAAGGTTGAGTACCATGCAAAAGCATATGCAAGTGTGCTAGTGGGTGTTTTTTTTTTAACTCTTGCTAAGGTTCCCAAAACGACTTGTTGTAAGGTCCTTAGCAACTCTGAAGCCAAACTATCCAGCTACCCACAGTTGTCTTCGCTGGCCTTCATTGTCCTTTCAACAAAGCCCTACATTTTGATAATATAGGGATCTGACCTGAAATTTCCTGTAGGTTTGCATTGAACACTTAACATGCAACAATGAATGGAAAATATAGTTCTCCGAGTGCTTTCAATGTCGCTCACAGTATAGGAACAAAATAAAAGAATTGGCCCCGTCAGATATCTTGCACCTCAGGTATACATTTTGAATCATTGTGCATGCATTACTCCATGTTAATTTCCAATAGTGGGTTCAAGGTTCGGGCCAGTAGAGCTCTTGCAGGGATTAGAGGCCCCAACAGCTTTGGAATCAATTACTTTAACTCAGATAAGCATTTCCAATTGTGCAGATCTTATAATCGCACAGCTGCTTGTATGAAGCAGGTGCTGTGCTGGCTGAGCACCAGGCAGTTTACAAAGTCAGTAAATAGTTCTAGTAAACATAAAGGGCACAAAAGGTGCAGATATCATCTAAGACATTATCACTCCACTGTAAACGCTTTAAATCACTTTGCACACTAGTGAGCCTTGGCACCAACTAATGATTTGTGCAAATATTCAGCAATTAAAGACCTCAGCAAACTATTATGTTAGATCATTAAATTATTTAGTCTACTTTATCAGGCTCTAGAGGTCTGCACATTCTAACCAATCACAGGCATGCATTTCCACACTCGACAAGACTCACACTTGCAATAAGCACTCAGAGCCTCATTAAAATGGCTTCCTGCGGGTTCCCACAGCCGGATGTAACTGACAGTCACATACCAGTGTCACATTTGACATTTCATTTTGTGCGGCACCACTGCCACCCAGTCTGCTTTACATAGCCACCTGGTAAAGAAGGCCTGTCTGTGGCTGCTAGTAACTGAATAGGGCAGTGAACCCATTCTAGAGGGATTGTTGTTACCTACAAACAGTAAAACCACCACATGCCTATCGTTGCAACTGCTTGTAAATAATAAGGTGTTACAGCATTGTCGCAATAGTTGGCAGCACCCCCAGTCTTGCTTGTTTGTTTGTTTGTTTGTTTATTTGATATAGCGCAAAACCAAACCCAAAGGTAGAAGGGCGCAGATATTACAAGAATACTTGAGAACTTGGTTACAAGGTGATACATAAGTAAAAACAGTTGAGACATATATTTACAAATGTAGGTTGTATCACTAATTTGCACTACGGATGAAGGGGGAAGCCATTGTTAAACACAGAAGTATTTTACACCACCCTAGGCTCCTGGCAACAGAAACATTTTTATTTGAGCAAACTTCCCTTATTACACAGAATTTCCCAGAAGCCAAACAGCCTTTCAATTCCCAGCTCTGCCTTAGATAGTTGTTGCATGGGGATTCGTTAGGTGTCCTCACTCCGCATGGGATAGCTCGTTGCAATTGCAGGCAATTTTTTGGTGGTGGCGGCTCTCTAGCGCAAGCTGATCAAATCGTCTGATTGACTGAACATGTCAGAACAGAACCATGTCATCAGTTCATATTAAGAGTTATTGGATACAGAATATAGGTTACCTAGGACAACAGAGAAATGAAGGGCTTGACAAATGTTCACGGAGACACAAACTGACAGGAGTAGGGCTCGAGCTATCAACTGCAAGAATGTGCAAGGTACAAGATGATACATTGAAGTACATTGCATAAATAAATAATATGAAATATAGCTTTGGGGAGCTCTGATGAGGAGCCAGACCTACCGGTTGCAGTCGCCCCCCACAGTGGTAGAAAGAAGCATTGTTCAATGACAAAGAATTATTAGGGGCTAGTTACAAGGTTGAGCCATATCAAGAACAATGCTACCTAGAACCTCAGTAACAGCAGGATGGTTTTAGTGTGCTTGCAACAGTTCCGGTTTTGTAGGTTGCAACTCTCCATCCTGGTTCATTCGCCAGTGCAGACACACACGTGAAAGACAGGGTGGTGGTGCCCTGCACATTTCTCTTTCGTCTACTTGGTTCAGCATCTGTGGTGCTATGCTTCTGATCCGCTATCTTTGAAGTCCCCTCTTCCAGGGTTCCTGGACCCCAAGTGCACCCACACTTAAGGCCTGTTTAAGAACAGACATTGAGAGGCAGCAGAAGGGAATACAACCACAGAATGTTCACAGGGACTAGTAGTCTGAGATGGCCTAGAGGCGTTACTGCTAATCTTTTCCCACGGCCATGTCTCAGGGTCCTGGCAGTGTTGACCAATGTCCCATCCTTACTATCCTCCCCAATGGCGCACACCATTCTGATGTGTAGGGGGATCTTTCTTGCACCTTGCATCCTGTCCACTCCAGTGCAGGCTCTACCCCCTACCTCTTTGACACTCTGCTATCTGCTCATGCCTCCCTCCTCCTTAGAAATGCCCTGTTTAAGGTTGGATTTGCCTGCTCCTTATCTTTCACCAACTCTCTTTCAGATGTTCTCCTAGCCTCATCCTGATGCCACCTTCCACACTTCTACCGGCCAGTGTCTCCTTCACCCTCCTCCAGGTGACACCTTCCACCATCTTTCCTCTTCAATATCTCACTCACTCGTCTTCTGGTGTTTCCTTCCAACCTCCTCTCTCACTGCAATCTGATCACCGACCCCCATGAGGCTTCCTTGAAAACACCTCTCTTGTGTGGCCTCTCCTCCCACATCCCCCTGGGATTTTCTAACTTCCCCTGTTGTTCCAATATATTTGCCAATCTCAGTCTGATGCCTTTTCTCTTGTGTTGATCCCTCCTAGAAACTCCTCCTGATATTTCCTGCTAGCCTCCTCATTTGTTCCAGGGCCATTTACCCTTTGTCCATACTCACTCATTTCTGCTGCTCCTCTGACATCCATTCTGGTTTCATTCAACCTCCTTAAGTTCAGTGTTCTTACTTCCTCCCCTGCATTCATCTTTCTCTAGCTTTCTTTTTTATCCACCACCACATCTGACTGTGTTCTATCTTCAGATTTCTTCTTCTTCCCTTCTTCGCTTCCACCGCAGCCCTCATTCTCCTCTATGCCTCCACCTCAGCCTCATCAGTCCTTCATGTGCCTTCACCCCACTTGGCCACCAACCACCTCCACTACTTGATCTATTATGCGTTTTACACTACATTTTGAAAACTGAAGACATTTGATGGGCCCTAACCCCTCCCCGGGGTGGGTCCTCGATATGAGTGCTTTCATGGGCATGTGCTAATACAGGAAGTGGATTGGTGTGGTGGGTACTGGAGATTCCTGTCACCTGCTTGTAAATGAAACACACTGCACTGTGCATCCCTGTATGCAGATACTCATGTAGGTTCATCCACCATCAGGGCTATCCAGCTTGCAGCACTAGCTTTGCAAATTCTGTTCATGTGGCACTTTTCTGCTGTCTCACAGCAACAATGCTATGCAGAGTGCTCCCAGTCCCAAACTGTTCACAAAGCCTTCAGCCTTAAGAATTTGATGAATCTGTTATTACACAGGAAGCACACACAACTACGTTTGTAGTAAATCATATAGAACGACTAAGGGGGTATGTAATTCATGAGTTTTTTTTGTAAAAAGACCAGTCAAAGAAAACGTGATTCCAGTAACTGAATTAGTAAAGACATGGATGTCATTGGGAAAGTCCGTTTTTTTCTCCAAACATCTCGCCTGTGAAGGCTCTCCTTTACTAACCACAAGCATGTAATTGAATGGCTCTTCATTGCCAATATTCATTAATACATATGTTGCCTGTAATAATGTCAGACACCAACTATGCAACAATGGTTAGTCTATTTTATAAGTTGTGTTTAATATGTTCGGGTATTGTACCAAAGAAATAAAAATAAAACAATCACTTTGGGCCTCATTACGAGGAGCGCGGTAAAAACGAGGTCATTACCGGCATGGAGGTACTAGCAGGTCCGTGCTCGTATGACGCCGCTAATAGCAGGTGATTACGAGTGCGCGAGCACGCGCGAACCCCCATGCCAGTAATCGCCATATCGGCATGCCGCTAAAGGCCCTCCAACCCCCCGATACCGCATCACAGGACCCGCCGATACCGCCTCCGCCTAGGAGGCAACCATTAATACCGGCCCGGTAATAACAACATGCTAATACTGGGCTAGTAATAATGGAACAAGAAAGTAACGTCATTGCGTCTGAATGGGAAATGCTGCAGCGGCCATCTTTAAAAACACAATCCATTGCCATCCTCCCAAACCACCAGTTGCTTTCAGGAGAGACCAGTGGCAATCCCTTCACCATGTCTAAAGCTACTTGTAAAACAACCTCCTGCCTGCGCAAAAAGCATTTCTCAGACGCAGAACTTAATATGCTGGCAGACACCCTTGCCGCACATGCTGATGAGATAAATCAGCAGAACCTGGAGCGTGAGGTGCAGCAGCGCAAAAAGGAGATCTGGGAGGAGGTAGCCCGCAAGGTCTCGGCTGTCGGAACCACCCCACGGACAGTGAAGGATTGTAAAAAGAGGTGGGATGATCTCCGCCTCAGGGTTCGTAATATCCTGGCAAACAACAGGAGGGAGGCCCTGGCTACAGGCGGGAGTCCATCGAGGGATTTGGGGAGATGGAGACGGGTGCGGCAGCATCTGCAGATGGAGGTGAGTGACCCTGCAGATCCCTGTAGGGGAAACCATGACGTAGCACAAGTGATGTGGAAGAGAGTCTAGGCAAGGCAATGCATGTCCCAACACACACATTAACATATTCTTGTCCAGATGGAGGACCAAAACCTGCCACACTGAAATGCATGCTGAGTGGCAATCCATTACCAACACAAAGCCAACACACACGGACCGTGCCCATGTAATACATCACACAAACCCCAATACAGCGGCATGCCACCTGCCATGCAGCAAATGCCAAAATGCCCTCTCCATACTACCCTGTGTGACACACCTGTAAAATATGAATGCATGATAAATGAAATACTCCTCAGCACCATATAATGCCTCTAGCATGTTACATCATCAATGATGCCCTGCATCTCTTCTACCTCCCTAGGCACCAATGGAGAAGATGCCAGCCAGGATCCCACCACAAGGGCATCCACGTCCCGGCCAAAGACAACGGCCAGCGACAACACCACCTCCAGCTTTGAAAGCCCACACCAACACCCAGTGCGCCTGACACCATGGACACTGAGCTGCCTACACCTACACCAGTGGAAGGCGAGACCGTAGACCCACTGGCCAACACCGATGATGCAGAGGAGGAGTATGTGGACCAGGAAGGACTGAAGCAGGTGGCATGTCCACACTCCCCAAGCCCTGGGCCCACCCCCCCACCCCACATTCATCCCTCACCTGCCTGCAGCAGTGCGGATCCCTGCCTGCACAATTCAGACCTAAGCAGCATCCACGAGAACAGCACTGCCATTGCAGGCCCCGTCACAGCACCCTCGACCACTGCTGCTCCCACCATCAGCCTTGAGGCACGGCTAGCGAGGGTGGAGGCAGACAGGGCTCCATGTTGGACCTGCTCTGGCAATATATCGCAGATGGGGAAGACACGAAGCGTGGGATATCCCAGGCCATAGCGGAGACCACAACCGCCATAGCGGCATACACAGCCGCCATAGCCACCAACACAGCCGTTGTCAATACCTCAGCATTGTTAATGAGAGACTGTCTGGGGGCCATCACGCAGGTCCTCAAATCCATCCTGCTGCACATGCAGCAGCCACAACCCGCACCAGGCGTACAAATGACCACAACTTCCTCCCCATCCACCACAGCCGCTTCCTCTGCCCCCACTTCCTCTGGACTTATCAGCCCTGTGCGTGCAACACGGCGGAGTGCGAGGCACACTGAAATGCCGCCCCCGGTGAGCAAGAAGTCCCGCAAATAGTGTGGGATAACTATGGGAGTGGGTCAGATGGTGTTGGTGGTGAATGGGAGTATTAGGGGGAGTACATTGGGGGGTTCTGGGAGTTCACTGGGGTTTTTTGGGAGTTCACTGGGGGGTTGAGGGTGGGGGGGTTGCACTTTCTTCAGTTAATAACAATACACCCGTTGTGTTAAAAAAATGCAATGGCTGGACATTCTTCTTTTCGGGTGTATCAATTTAATGTATGACGGTGTACAGTGGCCAACTCCCACATTCCCTGTGTGCATGTCCACATGGACAGTGTACAATGTGTCACTGACACATATCTTTCAAGGTCTCTGTGGGTCACAAGTATCCGTCAATCAGTGATTGGCATACTGCAAAGCCATCCTGTGCATCACGTACTGGCAGGGGTGCTGCTTCCCCTCCATCTTCATCCTCATTATCCTCACCCGGTGCATGCATGTTAATGTCAGGTGGCAGTGGTACATCTCTCCGGACGCACATGTTGTGCAGCATGACACAGGCCATGGTGCTCTTTGCCACCTTCTCAGGCGCATACAGGAGTGCTCCACCAGACCTGCTTAAGCAGCGGAACCGCGCCTTCAACAGGCCAAAGGTCTGCTCAATCACTGCACGAGTACGGGTATGTACCCGATTGTACTCCTCCTCATGGCTGTTCCGCGGGTTCCGCACAGGGGTAAGTAGCCACCACTTCAAGGATACCCTCCATCACCTGCAAGAGAATACAGATAGGTCTAGGTGAGTCACTCTGAGATGCCACCTTCAGGATACACAGTCATGGCCGCACCTATTTGCTGTCGACCTGCACATGTCCCTGTAGGTATGCACAAATATTGTTTAGATGCATTCTATACTGCAATATGGTGTGGTAGTCTGGATGGCGTTGTACAGATGATGCAGAGGGTGGAATCATACATGCTGATGCAGATGTACTGTGGTTGTAGGACTTTGTTTTGCCTCCCATTTCTGCTGTGTATACTACACTTTGCATGGTCACACTAGTCACATTGGCACAGTTGCAATCCTGTTCAGTCATAAATTGCTTGACATACCCATGGTGGCCAGGTTGTGCATCTTACATGTTGTCATTGGTATGCGTAATTGGTCAAATGTGTGCCAGTGATGTGCCATGTTGGGGTTAGGAGGTTCAGGTCAGGAGTGTTTAGCTCTGCGTGCATTCTCCACTCACTGTCAATTCCCACCTCCCCCCCTTTCCCACCCAGGTGGAATATGCACCCCCCCTTTCGCACCCAGGTGGAGTATGCACCCCCCCTTTCCCACCCAGGTGGATTATGCATCCCCCCTTCCCACCCAGGTGGAGAATGCACCCCCCCTTTCCCACCCAGGTGGAGTATGCATCCCCCCCTTTCCCACCCAGGTGGAGTATGCATCCCAACACATCACTACCCCAAAGCACTGCCATAGGCCAGTTAGGAAACTCACCAAGCATCCAGGCACGTGGTCCAGCATGTTGCTCGATGTGACGGGGTAGAGTGGAGTTGTGCAGCACCATGGCATCATGTGTTGATCCAAGAAATCGGGCGCAGCAATGTGTGATGATCTTGCTGGAGTCACATACCATCTGCACATTGATGGAGTGGTATTGCTTGCGATTGTGGTACACCGCCTCTATGGCATGGGGGACTGCCAATTCCACATGGTTGCAGTCAAGGGCACCAACACAATTGGGCATGCCTGCCAGTGCATGGATGCCTACTTTGGTGTCGGCTATCTCCTGGGCAGTCCGTGGTAGGGATAAGTGGGTGCTAGCGTGCTTCAGGAGGGCATCCAGCACTTGGTTCAGCATGCGTGAAAATAGTGGTTGCAAAATGCCATGCAGATGCCCCACTGTGTGCTGGTAGGTGCCTGTGAAAAGCTCAAACAAGTTTGCCTAGTGCACACCTTCTAGTTTAAGTGAGGTGAGAGTATTACGATGCTTAGTGGGGTGCGGGGGAGAATATCAACCTTAACACTGGGTTGTACCAAATTATGTAAAAACAGCAGGTGTCCACAATCTTTGTGGAACACTCCCGTCCCCTGCACACCCTTGTAGTTGAAAATACAACCAAATTCTCTTGAGTAATTTCAAAAATAAATCTTTATAAAGGGATGATATCGTCATCCATGGATTGTGTGCCCCTCATGGGGCTAGTTTAGACAAATGATAATTCAACCTGCAATTTGTCACAGTTTATAATCAACATATAAAACCTAAAGTAAACTGATTTTTACAATACATAGTATTCACAGTCACTGTTTTTCATAGTCCAGACAACTGAATATTAACATTTATAGTTCAAATGACTTCTAGTAGACAATTTGTACTTGATTTGAACTCCCAATCCAATGTGTCTTAGTAGGCAGAGTCCAAGTTTTCAAAGTACTGTATACTTTACACGTTTCGGGGCGAATAGAACCCCTTCTTCAGAAGATGTCTACTAAACGTTTTTTTCTTCAATTTATCTGTATTAACAGTAGAAAGGTTATTGTTATTTAAATCATAATAATACATCATAGTCCCTGTCTGTCATGACTGGATTTTTCTTAATATATAATCACCTGTTCATTTCTTAGTGTGGTCTCAATTGGAGATACAAATTCCATCTTGATCGGTATATCTTTGTCAATCCTAAAAAAATTTAAAAAATATGCAAAAAGGGGGTTGTGAGTCCCTATCATTATGAGAAGTAAAGATATAAAATAACTGCAACCATGTTTGCATTCTCAAACATGTCCATTAGAGAGAGGGTATAGATGTTTACCTGATCAGCAGGTCGTAGTCGGGATTTTGGGTAATTTCCCGCTTTGTTAAAGCTCTATACTCCTGTAGTGGATCTTAGAGACGCGATCAAATGACAACGTGGGCCCTGTAAAGCGGAAAGAGGTTTATCAGGGGCTATATTTATCAATTACCGAAATCCTATAAGATAATTCTATGTGGTGAGTGTAAAGTTCTAATTAAGCTTACCTCAAAGAGGGACGTCTTTATGCATGTATCGTATGTTGAAAATCACACGCACGGCAACTGAACAAAAATGGCCGTTCTGATGTTTATATAGCGTGATGACGTCAATGCGTGTCAACGTCGTGACGTCACAATGTTTACTTTTGACGCGATATAATGTGTGGTATAAGCAGAATAGGGTAGAGTCTTCAATGCTAAATTAGAATCTATATTTTGAACATATATGCTGGTCAGTAATGTGGGTTCCTTGTTTTTTAACATAAATCTAGAATATTCTTAAGAATTATCGTCGACTCGTGATTAGAGGAAAAAATCCAGCCTGCTCACAGTCTATCTATTATTGAAACTGAATGTCTTTTTTAAGTCAATTAATTACAAACGTGTAGCATTAATGTGGATGTGTGTATACATTTCATTATTTCAAGACAAAAAAAGATAAAACAATGAAAATATAAATTCTATCAAATATTGATGGTGTTCAGGACACAAATAATCTAATGGTCTAGATATATTTACCACAAGAGAGACTATTCCTTAGATGATAAGGGAGCTGTGTTTGTATTAGTTGTTTAAAAGCTTCAATTCAAAAAAATGTTTTGTGTCGGTACAGCTAGTCATCAAAAAGCATTCGAAAATATAGCAGATGAGGAAGCTTATAAGAAAACACCCAAATTAAATTCTTCATTCATACCATTGGGGGAAAGACTATTCAATTTTTCAATCCAATGTAATTCTCTCTGTCCCATTCTTCTGTCGTGGTCTCCCCCTCTAGGTAATTTTTTCACTTCCTCCAAAATGATTACTTTAAGTTGAGCTACTGTGTGTTTGTTCAAAGAGAAGTGTCTAGCGACAGGGGATTTGGTACTGTTGGTTCGGATATTACTCTTGTGTTCATTCCATCTTTCTTTAGCTTTCCTGATGGTTTGTCCTACGTAAAAAATACCGCAAGGGCAACTGAGCCCATAGATAACTGATTTGGTATCACATGTGGTGTAATGATTCAATCAAATTTTTTGTCCACTGTTGGGGTGCCTCACATAGCTCCCCTTCATCACATTGTTACAGTTCCCGCAGTTTAAGCATGGGAATGTGCCTGTCATCTTCGTCTTCAAAGTCCGTTGTTTGTCTTGTTTAATCTTTTCTGCTTTCACTAGTTCGTCTTTAAAGTTCCTTCCCCTCTTGTATGCAATTAGGGGAGGTTTTGGAAATAGTCTGTCCAGTTGTGGATCCATTTTGATGATGTTCCAGTTTTTCTTGATAATCCTGGTAATGTGATGACTTTGTGCCGAGTATCTCAAGGTATGGAGGAATGGAATATCCTTTGATTTGTTCTTATTAATAAGGAGATCCTTTCTTTCCAGTCTATCGACTTTATCTTTAGCCTTTTCAATGATGTCGCTAGGGTAGCCTCTTTGTTTATACTTCTCGGTCAGTAACTGGTTTTCTTGTTGTAATGTCGTAGTGTCTGACGTAATTCTTTTGAGTCGTAAGAACTGGCTATATGGTAAGTTATTCTTTAGATGATCTGGATGATGGCTCAGGTAGTGTAGTGAGTTGTTCACATCTGTCGGTTTGTGATGAACATTCGTAATATACACTCCATCTTGTCCAATCCACAGTTCAACGTCTAAAAAGTGTAGTTTGGGTTCTCCCACCTCCATTGTAAATTTAATCCGATTGTGAAGGTGATTAAAGAATGTCAAAAAGGTTTGTAAGTCCTCCTTTGAACCTCTCCATATGACGAAGATGTCGTCTATGTAGCGTTTCCATGTTATAAGGTTCTGTTGGCATTGTTGTGCATTAAGTATCTGTTTACTCTCTAAATGAAACATGAACAGATTAGCATATGCTGGGGCCATCGAAGAACCCATAGATGTGCCTGATGCTTGTAAGTAGAATTGTGATTTGTTTCTGAAATAATTATTAACCAGTATAATCTTACTGAGTTCCAGAATAAACGTTTTGTTGGCTTCACAATTATTGTTCAGCAATGCCCACTCTAATGCTTCCAGTCCGTCCTGATGCGGAATCGATGTATATAGGCTCTGTACATCGAAGGAGACTAGTGTGTCGTCCGCCTTGATGGTTGTAAGTGTAGCAAGATGGTTGAGAAAATCCGTAGTGTCCTTCAAATAGGTGCTAGTTCTCTGTACTATGGGTTGCAAGGCTTTATCCACATAGGTTGCAAGGGGGTTGAAGACGCTATTCGTTCCTGCAACAATGGGTCTCATCGGTGGAGTTTGTAGTACCTTATGTATTTTAGGGAGTCCATAAAAAACAGGAGTGATCGGATGCTCGTTAGTTAGAAATGTTCTAGTTTTCTCAGAGATCCATTCATTTTCCAAAGCTTGATCCAATACAGTTTTCAACATGGCTGTGATGTCTTTAATAGGATCCTGGTCAATTTTAATGTATGTATCTTGATCTGACAATAATTCATTGATTTTAATGTCGTAGTAAGTGGTATCCATAATGACTATAGCACCTCCCTTGTCTGCCGGTTTTAAGGTCAGACTTCGATCATCTGCTATTTCTTTTATAATTGAACTTTGTCGTCTCCTGATATTGTAGTACTTGGATTTTGTAAAGTTTACCCTTCTGAAATCCTTAAGTACTTGTTCTTCAAAAATCTTGATAGTCAAATTATTAGTTTGTGGATCAAAAGAACTCTTTGGTTTAATTTCCAAATATTTATGTTCCTTCTGTGGATATTCCATACCTGTCTGTGTATCGAAAAATACCTTAAGTCTCATTTTGCGTGCAAGTCTATGTAAATTGATTTTTTCTTCCAACAGATTTGAGTTTTGAGTAGGTACAAAAGATAAACCAAGATTCAGTGTATTTATTTGATCATTTGTAAGATTTTTCTGTGAAATATTCACAATTAACTGTTTGGTTTGTGTCTTGGTCTTAGATTTCTTGAGGCCTCTTCTCTTTGCCTTTTTTCTAAAAAAAAGAATCGGTGGGGTATTATATGTAGTTGCTTCTTGAGATGTATGTATTATAGTGGTAGAAGGTTGATTGATTCTTGTGTCGATGGTTTCTTCTCCACTTGTTGGGATCTCACTGCTGGGGTCACTTGTTGTTGGTTCTTGCATTCTGGGTTTATAAGGTGGTTTTTTATTGTTAAAATCTGGTCTATTTTGGGAATAGTGTTCTTGCCAAGTGTAAACTATATCTTGTTGGTAGTCCAAGGTATCTCGGCGGAATTTACGAACTTTCCGTTGTTCAATGTCCCTCTTGTAGTTCTCTAGGGTCCGGTTCACTTCTTCGATTAAGCTCGTTAATTCCTCTTTGGTTTTAAACGATGCTAATTGTTCTGATAATTCTTTTATTTCTTTATCTAATTTGTTTACTGATTTCGATAATTCTTCTAAAGTCAATAGTATCAAATCTAGGGAACATTTATTTAATATTTGTTCCCACTTCTTTACGAAACCTGGGTTGTCCTTGCATAGTGTGGGTCTTAAATAGACCCTGAGACCTCTTGGTATCCGTTGGGCTCGATAGTATTGTGCCAAGGTGGTGGCGTGTAATTTCTGTGATATCTCCCGTCTGATTACTTTCTCTAATTGAGATATTAGTTTATCTGGACTAGTTGTTACAGGTGTGCTGCTTTCAATATCTTTAATGAGTCCTAATATACGGTTCGCTTCATCTTCATCAAATGCAAATATGGATGCATATTTCTCTGTTAACGTATTGATTTTAGAAAATGACATTACTATACCACAATATTACAAGTGGGTGCAACTACGGCTTTTGTGTCACACTCTATACATAGAGGACCTATCAAAAGCTCAAACAAGTTTGCCTAGTGCACACCTTCTAGTTTAAGTGAGGTGAGAGTATTACGATGCTTAGTGGGGTGCGGGGGAGAATATCAACCTTGTCACTGGGTTGTACCAAATTATGTAAAAACAGCAGGTGTCCACAATCTTTGTGGAACACTCCCGTCCCCTGCAAACCCTTGTAGTTGAAAATACAACCAAATTCTCTTGAGTAATTTCAAAAATAAATCTTTATAAAGGGATGATATCGTCATCCATGGATTGTGTGCCAGGAAGTGGAGCACAGACACCACATTTAGTAGCAGGGAGATGGCAGTGCGTATTTCTATGAGGCTGGCAATGTTGTTGCCTATCATTTCCACTATGGCGGTGATGGTGTCCCGGTCCAACCGGTACAGGGTATGGATCTGGTCAGGGGTTAGATTGAATGGACTGGGTCTGATGCGAGGGATTGGTGGCTGCCTACGAGGTACTACTGGCTGCACTGGTGGTAATTGCTGGGCCTGTCTCGCCCTCCTTCTCCTCTGTGCTGCCTGTTGCTGCTGCTGTAGTTGTTGTTGTAGTTGCTATTGTTGTTGTAGTTGTAGCTGTAGCAGTATAGCAGTATAGGCATGTCCTCCACCGCCATGATTGCAACAGCTAGTGGTATCATTTTGGTGTAGGAAGGGGTGTGGTGTGTGGGTGTACTCCTTTTATACTGGGCCAGGCTCCATTGAGTCCACCTGTGGTGATTGTGTGCACCTGTGGCAGTTGGCTTGATTGCTGATTGCTGTTTACGGGTGGTCCGCGATGCCTGTACGGCAGCCATCGTGCAGGCCCTGATTACCGCCTTCGGGATGTCGATATTTGCATGCCCACGTGGGTTGTGATGTCCTCCTATTACCGGCATGCTGGTATTTACTCCCGAATGGGTGCATGTACGCGCCCATGCCGGCATGAGGGGGCACAGTACGGGCAGTGCCGGTATTGGCGGGTTGTCGGGTCGTAATGTGCCAGACCCGTTAACGATGCCGGTATTACCATTACGCCTTCCTTTTTTCATTACCTCCATTCTCGTAATGAGGCCATTTGATTTGAAATAGAAGATTCTGCACTGACAACCGAAGATATATTTTTCTGTGTTCATTTTAAATACAACAGTGTGATAACTCAGCTACCATGGCATCCTATTCTGGAATTTAAAGACAAGTCAAGGCAGTAGGTCTCTTAAGTACCTTTTGGCTCACCCTTGGTGGTGTATGCTGATTTCAAAGGCTTACATATGACCAGTGGTGCTTCAAGGATGCAGTCATACGTAGTATTACAGAGGTACAGTTAAGCATGTAAGCAATAACATGCTTAAATCAAGAGAATTATAAAATATAGAAACCACTAAAATGAGATTTAGAAATTAAAGGGGATGGAAAAATGAAGTAAGCAAACTCGCATTGTAGGGCAGACACTATAATGGGAATCTCTGGTACAACTATTCCCAAATAGACGTCAACTTAGGCCCGTGCAAGTCTAGGGGGGAGCGTCAATGTTAAAAAGCATTTAAATATGGATCCAGTACTTTCTCTAGGTCAGAACACTGTAGAAGTGCACTAGGCCACTAGAGGAAGAGGACAATGACCATCATGAAAGTTTCAGAGCTGGTAAGTGGGAGAGGTCAGATGAAAAGGATGAGGTAGGCTATGCTGCTCAGACAGGTGGTGAAAAATCCCCCATAGAAAGCTCCTGTATTAGCTCATTCAGATGGGAGGGTGAACACAAACTCCTTCAAAGGTCTCTGTTGGTACTGGTTGCAGGTAGTGTCGAGCAAATATTTCAATAAGGAGTGATCATGCACGAAATTGAAAAAGGCATATGTGGCAAAATGACTACAGCTCTAAAGGAGAGCTGGGATGAGTAGTGGTTAAAGAACCTACTCAGCCCCACCCAGCTACTAAACCACCAGTGATCCCAATCATAACGGTCGAACAGGCACATCCGGACAGGAAACTGCCTTTACCTTTTTGGTCACTTAGAATGATGGCATGCTATATTGCTCAGGAGGGGTGTGAGCTGTTACAGATGAAACCCAAACACAAACAGTACATTGGTAACAAAACAATGCTGAAATTAGGTTCTATAAATATAGTATCTTTAATTAAACTAACAAAAAAGCACACAACTAATAAAGACACTACTTGCTATTCCCAGTAACGGAAAACACCGGGAAAGTAGAATGTAGGAATTAAGGAAGCACTCTGGGTTTGTAGATAGGGATGTTCAGGCAAAGATTTTGGCGGAAAATGTTCAAGTTAATGAAGACGTCTTTTAAGAAAGGTATAAAAGGGGTACTAATGCATCACTAGGGCCCTTTAAGGTGGTCCAGTGGGAGAGGACTAGTTCTAATAGCTTATGTTCTTGTCTGTGGGGCTGATCTTTCGTTGCTGAATCGACGTTGAGTCAGAGTGGTGATGACCGGTTCCAACCAAGTGGTGCTGTTCACCCGGGGTGATGGCTTCCTGGTCAACGATGCTGGGGATAGAAGGCAATGTTAGCTTGGCATCACTGGAAGACTGGACAACCTTTTGAGAATAAAATTAGGAGTCTGCTCTCAGACATACTCACTGGAGGCATAGTTATATACATTCTACATGTAAGGATTATTAGCACCCTGCGGGGGGAGCTGCCAATCAGGGGGACAGAAACACAGGCTGAAACTGGTGATCTCATCCCACGTTCCAAGCCAACTCAGAGGCCACTCCATACTTTCTGCCGAAGGTAAGGGGTAATGTTATGGTACACCACAGGTTAGGGTCACACTAGCACATACAATATTCAGTTCACTATAGTCCTGCAGGCTAGTCCGAGCCTGCCTTGGGTTTGAACTCACATTTCCCTTGGATATCAATTCCAAGAAAAAATAGTGTTTATAGACAGATATGACTTCAATTCACATTAGCAATAATATGCAGCCTAAGTCTAAGTTTACCTTCCAGTACTCGATATTCGTTTAAGATATCGGTGTTCAGAAAGTAGAACAAAGGGCATAAGTGCATGACAGTAACCGGAGGAGGATTGAACCCCCAGAAGACAATGTGAGTGACAGAAGCTGATGGGGATTTTGGACAGGCCTCAAGATGAGATGCAAGAGCCAGAGTTGTATAGAACCGAACATGATGACCAGACTAGGAGAGAGACTAGCCATTGCGCCAAGGAGACAAAGCATATGGTGTGGAACCCGACACAATGTGCCAGTTGTAGTGTGCTGTTTGTTTTTGTTGTTGTTATGGTTTGTTTGTTTAGTGTTAGAATTAATAAAGAGTTTTTAAAAAAAAGATAGATAGGAATATTTCATGGAGTGGGACAGAAGTAAGCAAGATGCAACATCTGCAATATGAATGTAACATTTTAAATTGGGACAATACCAAACATTCTGCTAACGTGTCAGTTTAAATGTCTATCATAATAACAGGAAGATAGCCCGATGGACTACCCTACAAGCTGTGTAACTTTAACATCACAGGTTCATATACAGGCATTCCAAATTAAACTGGTCATTAAAATTATTACTGCCCAAGTGGGCAGGAAATTGCTACCATGAAGTGCCGACACACTCGCTGCTGTATAGGAAACGGTTGGCTTTGTAAAAACAATTATCTTTAGTTCTTTGCACCAACTCATTGGCATGAAAATTCTCTTCACCTTAGCAAAGCACATAGTTTGGGCTTTTGTGGAGGTATGGGATAGGCATTCGGAAGGGATTGGCTTAATGGAACTACATGGCAGAATATTGCAACAGCTGGAAAATTGTGATCAACAGGTCATATTATGGCAGTACTAATACCTCAAGCCAAAACTGTTGGCTTTGTTGTTGCTTGTTTTTAACAGGACTTCAGCGCATAGACAAGACAAAAATCAAGTGGCTGATTAAGATCATTTTCATTACGACAGTGGCCATTTACAGTTGTAATTAAACCATTAACTCCCACCAGACTGTATACAAATTTCAGTGACAGGCTGAAGTGTAATCATATCTCTTGAAAGACCAAGCTCAAAGAGATCACAGGAGAAAGTCTTATGGGCGCGGGGATGCAGGTAGTGAGTGGAAATGGCCATAGGGATTAGCATTGCCAGTGGCAGCCAATGGGTGGGCAAATGACCAAACCACACCCATATGATGTTTGTCCCTACTAACATGCCATCTCCCTCCTGCCTGGACCTCAATGCAATAGTTTTGGCTCACAAATTGTCTTTAAGTGCCACTTATTACTCCGATCTGAGTGAAACACACAAGAAAATGGAACATATGAAAAGAATACAATGCAAAGACCAAAGCCCAAAAACCCAAAGAACAAGAAATATAGTACTACATTTGAATACCAAAAGCAATTATAATACTCGAACAATCTAAAAAATGTATTCATTTATTTATTGTAGTGTATACAAGTACACAGTTGTTACACTTTATAGCTATGAAGCACATCAAGAAACAGAAAACATAGATTACTTTAAAACCTTCTGTACAAATGTCATAATCGCTAAATCCATGTTCTAGTGTTCACTGTTTAAAATCCTAAACGAAAAAAGATCAGTGCAAAAAAAGAATTTATACGAAACAAACTTAGCACAGATGTCCAGATGAAGGGGGTGTAAGATCTAGCAGTCAATTACCAAATGCTTGAGAGTTTCTACTGTCAGACCACAATATCTACAGATCCTTTGAGATCGTTGCTGATTTGCTTTTGCACCCAAAACTCGAGTTGGTAATACGTTCAATGTATATCTGAACATAGCGTTTTTGTGAATTTTTGAAAAATGTCTTTGTAAATAGGCTATAAGGACACTAAAAGATTTAACTTTGTATTTAAAATAATAAAAACAGCTGATAGTTCATAAGCAGACTTCAGTTCTCTATCCAGTCGTCCTCGAACACATTCCTTTTGATCTTATTGGAAGTTGCAGTAAGCTCCTCCACTGGACTGTTCCTTCATTGTCTGTAAAGCTTTACAGCTATTTATGTTCCATTCCTTAATTAACCTTATATATAATCTGGAGGATCTACTACTTTCCCGAACAGTTGCAATACATTCCTCAGAGCACAAGCACGTAAGGAAATTAAACCTAATTCATGCCTCAATATCCAAATAGGAAATCCCTGAAGCAGAGATAGAACTTTTCTCCATATTAGGGCTTCAACTATGTCCCAGTTTGACGTCAATAAACTGGATTCTACCCCACACAGCAGGCGTGGCACAATTTATTGATGGTAATATTTAAGAATCAAAATTGTTAAAAGCAACCATATTTTCTCTCAAACTGCCGTAGTTCGACAGCACTTGCCAAAGCATGCTTTTTCACGCTTTGCAAGTCTTTTTTTTTTGGGTTCGCTTTGCATTAATTACCACACCAAAAAATTTGAACAATGATACTGGCCCTCATTCCAAGTATGGCTGTCCAGTAATAAGGGTGCCGGTAGCAACATACCGCACCCTTTCCTGACCGTCATACTACGAGAATGCGGGTAGGGGCCACAGATCCCCCAGTAGGCCAGACCTGTTGAATTCTCAGGTCCCTACCGGCATGTCTCTCACTGAAGCACTGGCACCATTAGCAATGGCTTTTACCTGCAACCCTGTAATGGGGCGGTTTACCCACCAACTGAATTTTAATTTTCCATGTGTGGTGTTGTTAATCATAAGAATTTGAGATTTTGTAATATTTAACTTCAAATCCAAATTAGCTAAATAAACGTTTATTGCCATCCAAGAACGTTGGAGGCCTACCAGACCAAATCAAAAAGAACAATGCCATCTGCATAGGTCGTGTAATTTAAACAAATCTTGCCAAGACTCAGAGGATAATTTAAAATGCTTTAAAAAGTATCGCCAAAGTTGCTAATATAAAGATTCAAAAGAGAAGGTGCAAGTACAGAGCCTTGGCGAAGATCCCAATTGGTAGGGATCCACTTGGAAGTGTGGCCGTTAGATCAAAACAGATCTTTATTTTTGTCTCTGAGTGTAGGGCTATTTGAATACTGAGAATGCCATTTGGACAACCCAAATTATCACATTTTGCCCATAAAACAGCCGTATTTATGCAGTGAAATGCCTGTGTTATACCTAAAAAGGGGCAATAACAAGGTGGCTTTTCCGACTTGGACTGCAATTGTAAAATATTAATTAAGAAGCAATTAAATGATGTACCTGTACCCATCTTACATCACGATTGGTTTATGTCAAAACCTCCTGTTGAGACAGCCCAAGTCTGTAATTCTTGGAGAATATAGCTATCAAATATCTTGCTTGATGAGTCGAGAAGTGATATTGGGTGATCATTTTTAGGCAACATCCCGTCACCATTCTTGTATATCAAAACTATTAAGGCTTCCTTCCAGGAGCAAGGAATCACATTTAGCAACATAATATTTTTTAAAAGGCCCCATAAAACTGCTGTCCTCAAAAGAACATTTGATTTCAAGGTAGCATTAGCAAGTCCACCCAGACCCGTTGCATTCAATTTATTTGACCTGACGATAAGTGATTTCACCACTTTGTAATGCATTTGCACAAAATCGTTCAGGTAGAAGGACGAGTCTCCTTCCCCACCAATGCATATAAATTGGTAAAGTGGTCTTCCCAAACTAACGCTGCAATCGGTTGAGATTGGAGGGAGCTTTGTGTTTCAGGAGCCTTTAACAAATACCAAAAACGTGCTGCATCATTCTTAACTACATCTGCCAACATCGCTTTAGCATGAGCTGCACTCAAAATAGCACAATGCTCCTTTGTCCAATTTCTATAGCACCATTTTAGCATATGGACATCCATTCTAAAATGCGGGTCTTTTTTATATAATTTCTTCAGTGACTTGTGCAGAAATCACTTTATTTCGCTCACTACAGTATCAAAGGCATGATTGTGCGCCAACCTTAATACAGAGGATGGCAGTGCTTTTTTTACATACATAGATTTTTCAGCAGTTTCTGGACAGCTATGTCATAGGATAAGGGGTCAAGCAGCAGCCTTGCAGTTACAATCACAGAATAAAATCACATTGTTAAAAACATCAGCCAAAATTCGGTTTCCATATCAAGGAATGAGCCCTTGGACGACCTCCACAAATAGATGTGTGCCTACATGTTGTACGTGCACAACATCTAAGTCTACCGAGAGGGAAAGAAGGCAGTGATCGCTTGTTCCCATCTCGCTCACCAGGAATGCTCAACATTGAAACCTGAGATCCTGCAAAGGGATATTAAAAATGTAATTTATCCAAACTGAGAACCTATTACCCAGATGCAATTCCTGATTCATTAAAACACCTTTTCTAGCTCTTTGCTGATGCAAGTGAAACATTGGCATAGGGCAAACTTTGGTAGACAGTGAACTCCACATCTGGTGTAGGAAAATGTGGCCTGTGGAGCTGCCGTGGCAAAGTCTTGATTATCAAAACTGAACCAATGACCTTTTGGAGATCATTTTGTACGGGGAAGGGAATACAACAGAGTGGGCAAAAGCAAAGCAAAATGCTTTTACACCTCCCTTTAAGACACTGCCACATTGTCGTGCCTTTCCAAGGTGTAGTACGGACACAAAGCAGAGTTTGCACCTGCTCTTTGTTTTCCTCCTCCGTCTTGGAAGAGCACCAGGATGTACTCCTGCATGAGATTTTCTGGCAGGCATAAAACCAATGGATTTCTCTGGAATACACCTCATATTTGACCCTGTTAAATAGCAGGCACAATCCACAGGATTCCTTTAATAAATGCCACATGCAAACCAGTGAACACAGTATAGCGCAGCGGCAACACGCTGGTCTTGGTAGCATAGACCATGCAGAGCAACAGAGGTTTGAAACCTGAATACGCTCTTAGAAACTGAACTCGGGTGTGGTATTAGGCACATTACAATAAAACAATTACATACATTAAAATAAATACATTTATTTTTTTGAAAATACATAGCATAAAACGGAAGAGTGAAGGCACTTGTGCCGTGTTTTGCTCTTCAGATTTGCACTCTGCCTTGTAAATTGCATACAGGGGGCCCGCTAGCACGCAAGTGTTAATGTTGGCGTTCGCCTTCATGCAAATTGCTTAACATGGGCACCTTTGGAAAAACCACCTAGAAACCATTAGTACAGGTTAGACTGAAATAGTCTCCTGTGAACTGGAATTTCATAGACAGAAGACAGACTGGACCAGGACAAGTGTCTTGCAAGTTATGCAACACCGCTTGAACTATGTCCCACAGTAGCCAGTGAATGTAAATGGCTCCCAGTGAGGAGAATGATTCCGTTTCGAAAACTGTGTCTGGTACATAAATGTATTCAGGGTTCAGCACCCAAGTATCTGGAATCAAAAATGCAACCCTACCATTCACCCCGAAGTCTGCGATCATCTGGTAAAAATGTGTTGCTCGTCCCCTCGTCCCAGTTTTCTACCCGGGGAGACCACTACTTTTAAGGGCCCTCGCCTATGGAACCTACTCACAGCAGATTTGCGAAGCATCACCTGCTTTGCTATGTTTCGCTCTAAGCTAAAACACATCTGTTTCATTAAATCTGGAACTGTTAAGAAGGCCACTTGAACATGCTAAGCTATCATCAGTACGTAGATGCAGTGCCTGCTGCTTGATTTTGCAAGGATATGCTCGTAATAAATCCTCAATATCAATAAATCGGGATAGCATGTCGATATCACGCAGCCACGTCACCTCCTTGCACGAACGTTACACATTACTCAAACATGGACTAGGTAGCACAGGGAAACAGAGCACTCATATGTTGCAGAACACCTCATGGTTTACTATATAGATGTAATTTCCACAGCAATAATATTGTCCCAGCCAAGAAGATTTGATTTCAGCAACAGAGTGCAATGCTATAAGCTCCCCTCGAATTTTAAATCTATTGTGCACGACTTCAATGTGTAAATCTATGATGAACTGAATGAAAAAAAAAGAAAAACAATTGTGTTCATTCGATTCTACAGAACTAAAAGGGCACTCGTCTCCTTCCATCTGACTTTCAATATCGTACGAGTACACCCTGCGGGGGATGGCAGTGTCTCCTATGGTGAAGAACACCCAAGGGCAGCACAGCCTCATACATCAAATCCCAAGGATATACAATGACTTACACGATGAGTTTCTAAGCAATGAATCTCTACTCCCTCTCCCCAAAGGGGACTGAAGGAAGCGCCAGTGCGGCTGTCAAAGGCGCCCGTGGAACTGCGTTCTGGGAATTTGCATATCTGATGCTTTGAAATATATTATGCGTTTTGTGCTGTTAGAGTAGTATATCACTTTGAGCCTGTTTAGAGTCAAGTCAAGCTCTACCCTCGAGAAGTAATAGAATACTGGTCCCGGACACGCTACATATTGGAACTGTCTATTCATATTCTGCTATTTCCCAGACTGATTCTGCTGCACTGCACTGCACATTCCAACTGCACTGACTGCTGATTCTACCTGTAGTCTGAGAGCGACCCCTGGTAGTTGCCCCTTCCGGTCATCATTCTCCAAGTCCATACATGAGAAATTGACATGGTTTCACAGGAAGTTCTTAGGAATTAGGCAGCATGTGCTGGTTGTTGGGGCAGACCTGTTTTTTTTGTTTTTTAGGGGCGCCCCAGATGCCTCTGTCCCACTGCCCCCTCCCGCTTGATCTCCACCCCTCATGCCCCTGTTCTACCCTCTACCACACGCATCTACCATGGTTAAGTGCATTGATATGTGCCAAGCCTAAATGCGGTAAACCACGGCAGGGAAATATGGTGGAATACCGCAAGTCTTATTGCCTTGCCTTTATACCGCGTGAATCATCATTGTTTTGGGATTACATCCGGCGAGAACCAGATTGTATACTTGTTGAGTACAAGCTTAATGGATGAAAGAGCAGGAAAAAAAGGTGCCCTCTGGCATGAATGCCATCCATCGACCACTGGGATGCAGATTTAAAATCTCTATCCTGCGTGCATGGGATGGAGCAGTGACTGACGATGTGGTATTTGCTTCTGCTCAGACATTGGCAGTGAATGTGAGTACCAGGTCATGGGCAGGAGAATGAAGTAAGGGACATGGCGGAATCGCAAGTGAAGGAAATGTGATCATTTGACGGGCACTTCGGTTTGGTTTCCTCACACTGGTTGTGGCTCGCACTGCCAATGTAAACGAAGGTGGAGATAGATGTGCAAGGATGTGGGGTAGATCAGAATCAGGACTCTGACAATGAGGCATGGTTTACAGGTTTTCTCATTTTTCTGTCAGGTTCAAAAGAATATTTGCCTATCAGCTCAAACCCTATCCTATGAAAGAAAGTCAAAAGGTGCTCATCAAGAGGTCATGTAAATTAATAATGGTCCTCTGTCCAAAATCCCACACTCATCTATCACTGTCCCCATTTAAAAAAAGAAATACAAACAAAAAAACGACAACAGTAGAACGCCCTTGGGAAACTATCGAGTTAAGGGGGTGCCTTCTGACTCTCTACTCCAACTTTCTCCCTATTAGAAGTTCCAGTTCAGGCGAGATAGTTCCTGGGGTGCCGGGTGATTCTCGAGGTGTTCTAGCCCAGGTTTTGCTTTGTCTTTTCCCCACATTAGGGTTCTTTCAGCCTTTCTGTCTTTCCCCATGCCCTTCTGGGGCTCTGAGTCTCTCCCCCACTCTGGGGCTCTTCTCTTCCTCACTCCCCCCACTCTGGTATTCGCTATCTCTCCCCTCTCAGAGGTACTTCTTTCCTGCACTCCTTCCCTGTGTTGTTCACTGTCTCTCCCACTTTGGGGCTCCTTGTTTCTGCACTCCCCTATCTTGGGTATTTGGTGTCTCTCCCCAGTCTGGTATTCTTCTCTCTCATTCCACCAACTATGGGGTATTCACTCTCTCCACTCTGGGGTTCTTTTTTTTTGCACTCCCACTTAGAGGTATTCGTGCTCTCTCTCCCCACTCTGTTGTTTGTCTCTCTCGGTCTGCCTACTCAGGGGTATTTGCTTTCTCTCCCTACTCTAGGTTTCTTTCTCTCTGCTCTGTTGCCCACCTTTCCACTGGAGCCACTGCGTACCTGTCGGCCTCGTGTGGTGATCTGCAGTAGGGGCATTGAGTCGAGTCGCTTCTCTGGTGGTTGCAGAGCCTATTGTGTGTTTTCTCAGCTGGACTCCCCTTCCCTTAGCCAAGGCTCTTACTCCTTGTTCTGGCAACTGATTGGGCTGGGCAGAGACGCTTATGTGACGTTTCAGTCCTCCGAGCCACTCCTTCCTCATAGACTGGGCTGCTCCAGCTGGCCTCAAACTGCACTTCTTTCCACTCTGGGGCGTGTCCTCTGTCAGAACTCTGAAACCAGAATTCTCCATCTCCCTGGACACCCCTCCTTCTTCCTGTTTGGTGCAGTTCAGTTCTGCACTTCCTGCAGAGACTCCCCTGTGGTTGGTTGTCCAACGGCCTCTCCTCCAGGGGACTGGTTCACTCGTCTCTGCTCAGTCTGTATAGAAGTATGGTCACAGGTAAATTCAGATGCCAATTCAGAAACCCCTTTTGTGGGGTCATGCACCTTAAGGGGGAGATGCCTCCAGAGGGTTCCAGTTTACCTTGTCCCATAGAGGGTGTTCAGCACAATGGGATCACCTCCCTAGAGCCAAAGGGTGTGGATTCCCCTTGGGGAGAGGTGACAATCTCCCTGGATTCCTAACACATGGTAAAATGGGAAGAACAGAGAAAAGGCATGTACCACGGAGGCTAGCAGATTTGGAAATCACCAAAGGTCACAAAAACAATCTCTATTTCCATTATGTGGTAACCAGTGACTCTGACACAATTTGTTGGACTCTTGTCTTCTGAGGTCATGCCATAAGACTTTAGTGAAAAATTCCCATTATGAATGGAAGGTTGGGAAAGAGTGCCATAGGGCCAGGGTGTAAAAATAATTGGGCCTCATTATGCATTCCGCTGTGTGGCCAAAAAAGGGTGTAACGAAATGGCAATGCATTACCACTACATTACTACACCACCAAACTATGAGTTTGGAGGTAAGGCAAAGGAAAAACCAAGAGCAGAATGCTGAAGATGCTTCCTCTGCTTTAATGCCAAAAAAAAGCCAAATCAGTGTAATTACCTTCTGCTGGAATTACCATCCGTGATAATTCTGCAAAAGTCCCTCTGGAGTACTATGGACTCCAGAAAATGGGGACTAACACTACCTAGCACAACCGGTAATCTGGTGGTAATTCCACCAGACCAAGTGGTGGTAACAGTAAATTCATTTGGTGGTATCTCAGCAGATTTACACCAAACTTGCAACAAGGCCAATTATCTTCTTTGATTTTTATAATAATATGATGCAGGGAATTTCATCTCCAAAATAGTGGCCTGACAACCAGACCTCCCTGTCAGCCAACTCCATGCCAAGAGCTAAGTGTACACCTATAGACTGCTGAATTAGTATCATGATCTGAAACGCCTACTTTCCAGTGGCAGAGAGCAGTTTCAGAGGTCGCAGGTGCCCTCTTGACACCTGCAGTGGCAGCCAAGTCACTTCAGCGCACTCACGGGCTGCCTTTAAGACATGCACCCCTGTTCCCAGATCACATGACTATGATGAGAGTCACTATACTGGTGGCCGTTTTAAATTGTAAATATATAAGCCATACCTGAGTTTAAGGTATGGTGACTAGTATCTCTCATAATTATCAAAGCCACATAACATTGACAGTGTCTTTCCTTCGATCCTCTGTGAGGCCTGGTAGCACCTCACTCCAGTTGGACAGCCTTCTAGCAAGAGCAGCAATTAAAGGCACACTTATCTCTAAACTAATAGACAGTAGAGTTCTTTTGATTGATTGATTGATTGATATTTTATTTCTATCGCGCTCGTACACAAGTTTTTCAGAGGGCAACACGGCAAGGGAGGGGTACAGGGGAGAACAAAACAGCGATCTTACTAGGCCCAGTGACATTGAGAACGCGCAAGTGCATGGGAGAGGGGGAGGGGAAAAGTGCATGGAAGGGGGAGAAGTGGAAAGTGCGAAGCAGAGGAGAAACAGATAAATAACAATAAATAAATAATAAAGGCAACAAACAGTGGTAATGCAGCCAGCAATTTGCAAGTGCTAGGTTTAAGGTAGCAAACAGGGTAGGTCCAATAAGTGCAGGAAGAAAAAGGGGGGGCTATATGGGTACAGATACAGACCCCAGTGCAAGGGGTGGCCCGGAGGCAGTGCAGGAGGGTGACAGGATGAGCAGGTACCTGGGACCAAAAGAAAGAGGGTGGCCAGGTGCACAGTGCCAAGAGAGAACAGATCAGCAGGGGAGAGGGGGAGCAAAGGCAGAAGAAAAGAGGAAGGTCTTGAGGTGCTTCCGGAACCGGAGATGGTTCTCCTCAGGTTTTAGAGTGGCAGGGAGGCTGTTCCAGAGGGAGGCCCCAGCCGAAGATAGAGATCTACCCCCAGCTCGTTTCTTAGAAAAACGACTGACCCTGAGTGAGTTGGAGGTAGAGGAGCGAAGAGCTCGAGAGGGGAGGTATTTGCGGAGGGATAGCTGAAGGTATTTTGGACCCAGGCCCCAGAAAGCCTTGTGGACAATGCAGAGGGTTTTGAATTTAATCCTTGCATCCACTGGGAGCCAGTGAAGAGATTTCAGAGCTGGAGAGATACGATCCCAGGGCCTGAGGCCAAGGACAAGTCTTGCAGTCCTGTTCTGTATTAGTTGCAGAGGGCAGAGAGTAGAGGCAGGTAGATTTAGAAGGAGGCTGTTACAATAGTCCAAGCTAGAGAGAACCAGAGCTTCAGATACCATGAGCTTCTGGAGGAAGGAGAGGAAAGGCAGAGTACCTCTGCAGTCGGAAATTTGACTTTTTAGAGACCTCAGAGATGTGGGCGGAGAAGGAAAGGGTGGAGTCAAAGATGACCCTGAGGTTCTTAGCCTCGCAGGTGGGGGTAGGAGGAGGGCCAAGGGAGGCCGGCCAGAGAGTGAGGGGAAAGGATGGTGAAGGTGTGCCGATGAGGAGGATCTCTGTCTTGCTGGCATTCAGACAAAGATCATTGGCGGCACACCAATCTTGAATGGCATGGCAGTTAGGCAATCAGAGCTGAGAGAGGGAGAGGAGGTGGCAGAGGGCTGCCTGAAAATGAGTTGCGTGTCATCAGCGTAGCACTGGAAATTTGAGCAGAAAATGGCAATGCAGTGGGCGAGAGTTGCCAGGTATTGGTTGAAAAGCCAGGGCGAGAGGTTAGACCCCTGGGGAACACCACAGGTAGAGAGGAAGATAGATGAAAGGAAGGACCCAAGTTGGACCTGGGAGGGTCAATCTGAGAGGAAAGAGGTCAGCCAGGCCAGAGCCTGATCAGTGATACCCAGGTTTTCACAGAGACGGTTGAGCAGGATGGTATGGTTGACCATGTCGAAGGCAGAAGAGAGATCGAGGAGGATGAGGACAGAGGGAATGTTAGAGTCAAGGTTGGTGAGCAGATCTTCACGGATGTTTAGGAGAGCAGTTTCCGTGCTTCTGGCAGCTCTGAAGCCAGACTGGTGGTCATGCAGACAGCCAACAGAATTGGAATGAAGGTTAAGCTGAGAGATGGCCAACTTTTCCAGGAGTTTGCCAAGAAAGGGAGTAATGGAAATTGGGCAATAGTTAGCTGGACAAGAAGGATCAGCTGTGGGTTTCATGAGAAGAGGATGCACAAAGGAGTGCTTCAGATGGGAGGGGAAGGATCCAGAGGCAAAAGAGTGGTTGCAGAAATCAGCAAGGGCCGGAGCGAGGGTGTCAATGTGGTCCTTGATGGTTTTAGAGGAACAGGGATGAACCTGTTTTGAAGAGGCTTTCATACATCGGACTTGTCTAGCAACCTCGTCAGGGGTGAAAAGAGGAAAGGACGAGAAGGATGGTGGGAGGGTGGCTAAAGGAGGGTCAGCAAGCACAGATGGAGAGGGAAGAGGAGGAGTGTGGGTGGGAGGGTGGACAGGATGTCCTGGTTTTTTTAAATGAAGTGAGAGGCAAGGGCATTGCAAAGAGCCTGGGAGGCAACAGGAGGGGTAGAGACTGCAGCAGGGTTGGCCAGCTCCTTGCAGATTTTAAAGAGTTCGGCCAAGTTGTTAGATGCCGCAGAGACACGAGCTTGAATGTGGACTCTCTTCTTGGTGAGGACCGAAAGTCGGTATTGCCTTTGTAGTAGGCGACAGGCCAGTTTATCAGAGGATGAACAGGAAGTCCTCCATTTCCTCTCAGCTGCCCTAGACTTACGTTTAAGTGTAGCTAGTCAGAGTCATACCAGGAACTGCACTTAGCTTTGGACTTCAAACGGATCCTCATGACAGGGGCAAGAACATCAAGCGTATCAGAAATTGAAGAGTAGAGCAGAGACAGGTCTGTATCAGGATGAGAGACAGCCAAAGGTGGAGGGGGGGAGAGAAAGTGGCGGCAAAAGCCTCAACTGACACACGCTTCATGGGCCAGATGTCCGAGAAGGTAGGTGGCAGTGTTGGGGTAGGCTTGGCTTGAGGGGAAGAGAGGGAGAGATGAGATGAGAGGAGGGAGTGATCGCTCCAAGAGAGAGGAGTGGTCAGAGGGATGGAGAGGGGGAGGTCAGAGGAGATCAAGACATCAAGTGTGTGCCCTGCAGAGTGAGTCGGGCCAGAGAGGATGATGGACAGGGAGAGGGAGTCGCAGAGGTCACGGAAGAGTACAGAGGAGGAGCAAGGAGAGTCTAAATGTATATTTCTGCATTCCAAGGTGGCCTTTGATGCTATGGACAGGGGAAGGGAGCATAGTTAGTGTAGACAAGGGGAGTTCAGCATAGTCAGAGGAAGATTCCACCACCTCTACCTCCTTTAGGACAAAGCACTTTGAGTATGATGCCAGGAGATAAAGCCCCCTTATCTCACGAACAAGGATTGGACCCCTCGAAAGCAGGCTTGCTTTAGTCCAATCACCTGTGGACATTTGCCTATAAAGGAAGGGGTCTCCCACTCCCTGTTTGTTTCACTTTTGGACAAACATTTAAGGAAGGATTCACTGGACCTATGTGGAGACAGTTCACTTTCCAAAGCCCCCCACCAGTAACGTGAAGACTGAGTGTCCAAAGCAGAGGTAAGCTCTGCTACCAACCCTCTCCAAGGAACATTGTGGGTGACCTGTTGATGGGGAAGACCTGCCTAATTGCCAGCTACACCAGTGGCCAGGACTTCACTGAAGATCAAGGACTACTGCTAGTGTATTTAAAGACTCCCCATTTTTGGGAGCCCAAGAAAAGAACCAGTCTTATCCCTGAGTCCCTGAACTGGGACTCAGCACAGAGAGCCAAGATAGCCAGGACCACTGGGTTTTCACAGTCTAATCACTGCAAGCCATGATACAAGCCCATTCAACTATGTCGAACCAACAGGACCCTCTGGAGATACCTTTGTTATTCAACTAATCTTCAAGCCACTGCACTGCACCCTTGAAACTGTTTGATGCCGCATCATGCCAGTTGAGAGCGAGGTTGCCTCGGGTCATCACTGCACCCATCACTTTCTGAACTGCCAGCATCTTCATTGCCAATCCTCTTGATTAGTCGAACTGACTCTGGGGACCTCATCGGACACTTAGCTCAAATTGTGCCTCCAGTCACCAGCACATTCTCTGTCGAACCAACTATCAAACAAATGCTGGTGGCCTTCACGATCTGCATTTATTTGAACACTGCTTTGTACCGCAACAAAAATCAACTCAACTCCATTTTAACACTTGCTCCTGGAACAACATGACCACTTCATTTGAGCTTGCTTAGAACTGCACTGAGAAGCCTGGTTTGACGCTCACAGCGCCAAGAACAGAGAAAGGTATTATTGACTGCTAACGTGCCCCCGGTCTATGTTTGGGCCCTACAGACTAGTTAGGTCATCTTTAATCCCTTTTCAAACCAGGACATATCCTTTTAAGAACATTATGGATTTGTTTGCTTTCACTCCGGTTTCCTCACCCAAAGTGCTGCATCTTTCTATATGTGCATATTCTATATTCTTTACACAGGGGTGGGTTTTTATAGTGCATTCTATTTAGTTATTTTTACTTCTGATGTATTTAATTAAAGTATAAATCTATATTTAAAGAAGCTTGATTGGTCATTCCATTATTTTGGGCTGTTATACTTAGTTGTTTGTAGTCACTACTGGAGCACATTCACACCTGTCGATAGTATAGCCTTCCTGCATCCCACATTACCACAAAAGGCGAAGGAGGTATATCTCTGAACTTGGCCCGTTTCAACTTTATGATTCCGATCACTCTTTTTTCTAGAAGTGTGAGGGCTGAGTAGGCAGTTTAGCCACTACTCATCCGTGTACTCATGTGGGGCAGAAGTCATTTCCTCACAAAGGTCATCTTGACTTACTTGGCCGTTTTAAATAATGCTTGTTTACAAACCATACACATGTTAAAACCAGTCAAATTAACCCATTGCCCCTCCCCATTATGTCTAAACTGCCACGAATACAGTGGTTCTCATTGGCAATAAGGATATATATACTTTCTTTGGACCTAGAAATATGTTCTAATGGCAGCCAAAGGGTTAAAAAAATTGGCAAAGCAGATTCATCAATACAAATAAAATATGCATCAGTCAACACAATAATGGCTCCTTGATCTCAGTAAAACACAATACTATTCAGGGAAACAGTCTAGAAGCAGAGGAGAATTGGAAACCCAGCGCTTGTAACCTGCAATTTGGTGCTCAAGTGTTCTATCGGCGCTGGCTGCGGGTGTTTGTGTCAGATTGTGGATCCTCTGCTTACAGTTCCACGAAATTAAACAATTGGATTACAGAGTCACACCCACACTGTGCCAAATTGCCCCTAATGTTGTATTTGATAAGGATTTTGACAAGGCAAAGCAACTTTTAAACCAGCCGACACGTGTTTCAGGGTTGCTCTTTCTCAAGGCTTGGCATTATATATATAATATATTCAAACGAATATTGTTACAGTAGTATGATATATTATGAACATATTCAAGTATAAATAACGTAAGGATAAACAAAAACCAAAAGGCATATATGTGGTTACCACCACATTGGCAGTTACATGAGGTGCAAAACATTAAGAATCCAAATAAAATATCAAAGGATACAGGATGGCATTGTTTATTTCCCAGGTTCTGGAGTACCGGAGAAAGAAGGGACACAAAATACACGACAGAATAATGGCATGTAAGTGATTTTGCTAATACAGAATCATTAATTCATAGCGAACATTCAATGTCTAGTGTGTCCTCTCAGCCACATACATGAAAATGGTGAAAACACCTTGTGATCACATTAAACAGGGTTCCTTCCTATGACGAAAAGCAAAAATACAAAGAGCCAAAGATTGCTCTGCTAAATCTGTGAGAATAACTACACGTGCAAAGTAGTCCTTTAAATTTAAAACCACTCATCTAGAACGATTCCAAGAAATGAGCTGGTAATTACCCAGAGATTGATTCTGCAAGGGGAAGTTTTTGTAAACATAATTCATTCATCCTAGGTAAAGACTAGCAGTTCAATCGAGTTTTTGCAATTACTCAGTAACAGTCAAACAATCAAATTAGCCATTTGCAAATATAAGCAGAAAGGTCCTACCTAAATGCTTTGTTGTTGCAATGACGATCTTGATAAAAAGAGTGAGAATTGGCTCAACCGGTTACAACACAAAGGTTTCCACAAATCTGGACATTGTCTGATGTGTCTGCGTGCTTTGGAAACTTTGACTGTCAATTTTGGCAGCATGGGCAAGTATGATGTAGAATCATTTATGAATTGCAATACCAAATACGTGGTGTACTGTATAATTTGTGTGTCTGGTGCATGCTATATTGGCATCACCATCAGACCATTGAAAACCAGGAGTAGGGAACATCTGTACATCATTGGTAAACAACAGGCTAAATATCCCCTGGCCATACATTGGCAATGCATGCATCAAATGGACAATAAAAAAGACATTCACATTGTTGGTTTGGCTTAGGTCACGTTGTCCCAAAGAGGGGGGCAACAGTCAATTACTCCTGAGACAATTAGCGGCTTATTTGTCAGTATCGAACAGCCTACACATGGTTAAACACCCACCATGCAGTGGAGTGCACTGCACAGCCCCCTTGTTGCACTTTCCTCTTATAAATTCATAGAAAAATATCAAGAAAATGTGACCAGATTTCATCAAATAATTTAATTTTCTTTTATCATAAAATCGTTTTTCCAATGTGTATTCATCTATACAGCATTAATAAAAACATTAAAGCAGTTGAAGGAAAAAAAAAAGAAAAAAAACATTCAAGTTGATTCCATGTCAGTAATGCATATTATTATTTGTATAGCTTTACGTACCATCAGTACATGTATATTGTTAGGTTAATATATGCAGATTCCACGTCCCACACCATCAGTACATGTATATTGTTAGGTTAATATATGCAGATTCCACGTCACACACCATCAGTACATGTATATTGTTAGGTTAATATATGCAGATTCCACGTCACACACCATCAGTACATGTATATTGTTACGTTAATATATGCAGATTCCACGTCACACACCATCAGTACATGTATATTGTTAGGTTAATATATGCAGATTCCACGTCACACACCATCAGTACATGTATATTGTTACGTTAATATATGCAGATTCCACGTCACACACCATCAGTACATGTATATTGTTACGTTAATATATGCAGATTCCACGTCACACACCATCAGTACATGTATATTGTTACGTTAATATATGCAGATTCCACGTCACACACCATCAGTACATGTATATTGTTAGGCTAATATAGCTGAGCAGATTCCATGTCAGTCATGCATATTACCATTTGTATAGCTCTAGGAACCATCTGTATATGTACATTGTTAGGCTAATAATGATTTGTTAGGCTAATAATGCTGATTATGATTTTGATGCTAGGCATGTAATACTGTCCTGATATAATATGTGCAAAGTAATTATGTTCTACTTTAGCAGTGCAAGGGTTCATAATGCTAGTGACCCCTCTTGAGCACATGCACTATGGGAATCATAGCTGAACTGCTATTGGACACTGATATGAACTATGCTGTCCATCCTAGACTGCAAACAAGATTAAGTGCAATTGCGAATGCACACGGAGACTTGTAAATAATAAAAATGCTTGTGTCCTTTAAATTCATAGTGAACTGCAAAGATCGAAATGTGTCAGTAGCTTGCCTTTTCCTTTAAGACATTCCCATGGTCAACATGGATAGGTGTGTGAGCCTGGGAGTTTAATGTTCCCTCGTTCCAAATGCAACACATAAACAGAACAAGATAGCCATTGCAACAGCGAAGCATTTATAAGACCTTTCTGCTCATATTTCCAAACGGCTAATTTGATTGTTTGACTTTTACTGAGTAATTGCAAAAACTCGGTTGAACTTCTAGTCTTTACCTAGGATGAATGAATTATGTTTACAAAAACGTCGCCTTGCAGAATCAACCTCTGGGTAATTACCCTCTCATTCCTAAATTTAAATGATTACTTTGCACGTATAGGTATTCTCACAGATTTAGCAGTGCAATCTATGGCTCTTTGTTTGTTTGCGTTTCGTCATAGGGAGGAACTCTGTTTAACGGGATCACAAGGTATTTTTACCATTATCATATATATGGCTGAGCAGACACACTAGACATTGTATGTTCGCTATAAATTAATGATTCTGTGTTAGCAAAATCACTTACATGCCATTATTCTGTCGTGTGTTTTCTTTCCCTTCTTTCGCAGGTCCTCTGGACCTGGGGCATAAACAATGCCATCCTGTATCCTTTGATATTTTATTTGGATTCTTAATGTTTTGCACCTGATGTAACTGGCAATGGGGTGGTAACCACATGTATGCCTTTTGGTTTTGTTTATCCTTACATTATTTATACTTGAATATGTTCATAATATGTCATACCACTGTTACAATGTTCGTTTGAATATATTGGGCCTCATTCCGAGTACGGCGCTAACCAATGGCGCTATTAACGCCTTGGTTGACGCCGTACCCGGACCGGCAGCGCCTTGGTGGATGGCGGAATCACCGCCCCATTCCAAGGTTGGCGGGGCGGTAATTCCCCATTCACCAAGGCTCTTCCCCATTCCCAAATGAGCCCCCATAGGGCTCAATGGGAATGGGGAAGATGTAAATAACGGTGACCGTTCATTACGGTCACCGTTATTGGCTTGGAGGCCCCTTTGCGCCCTCGACTTTAACACCTGCTCAAAGCCGCTATCCCTTACCGCCATACTCGGAATGAGGCCCATTGTATATATAATGCCCAGCCTTGAGAAAGACCAACGCTCGAAACACGCGTCGGCTGGTTCAGAAGTTGCTTTGCCTTGTCCAAATCCTAATTAAATACAACATTGGGGGCAATTTGGCACAGTGTGGTTGTGTCTCTGTAATCCAACTATACTATTCAGCACACAAAACTCGACAATTGTGAGTTTCACTGCAGCCAACAACACCATTTATCCTCTTTTGGAAAAGAAAGAGTGGGCTTTGTGTAGGGAGAAAAGTTTGTTAGTCCAACAAAAAGGACTGATAGTTGTCTTCATTCCAATCTGATCAGAGGCCAGGTCAGTAAAGCATGTGGTTCTGGCTAAAACCGTGACACAATTGCGATACATCCACTGCTTTCTTGCGATTCTAAATTTCAAAGCAATTACTATATCATTACGAGTACAATTATCATTAATCACGGCACATTGTGCCGTGTTTAATTTAATTGATTACTATGTAGTTGTATGGGCTGTTGAATGTTTCTAGTAAGAAAACGTAGACAGGTCATTCTGCACTCGTGTAACGTAAAATACATTGGAAGTGGGTTAAAAAAGACATTCTCGGTTTACCTAACATTACAATGTTGACAGCTTAATTTGGCCACCGTTTTGCATTCTGCTCCTCTAACCATTCTGTGTCTTATAATCGATTTATTTTTTACAGATTGTTGAGAATACTGTGTGCCACCTTTTGAGATTGATCATACATATGCCTCTCGCAGTTTTAAATACTGTTATCACGCCAGTGACTCAGACTTTCATCTGTCACGCCAGTGACTCAGACTTTCATCCTTCAAGATACGACATGTAGTCCTATTAAATAGGGCAATAACCTAAATGCCATACCATTGAACACAATGTAGTCTTAAAAGCTATTTACAAAACAAGACATTTCTGCAAATAACACACATTTGCAAACATCAAGATTTGCAGATTACAAAGGTCAATTGTCAGACTAAGGGCTTCAATACAGAAAGTTGAAGCATCAATGAAAAGCTGTGCACAACAGCATTGCTAAGAAATGCGTGCACATTGAATAAACGAGACAGAGGAATCGGAAGAATACAAAGCATAATAGTAAAAAATAAATAAAGGAAGAAGTGACAGTAGACAAGACAAGCACAAACAAAAATATGAAAGGGGAAATTGCCAGCACCAAGAACCAAGAGTATAAGTGTGAACTATGAATGGCATACCACCACCCAACTTTTTTTTGCCACAGAATTTGAACGCTTAGTGCCTCGCAAGTGATGGAAACAAGATGTACACACTGTACAAGGGTACACAGTACTAACTATGCAATGGAAGGGAAGTCACTCCCTGTACACTGTTTGGGTAAGTATGGAGAAGTTTTGAGAACCTTCCATTCCTTACTTAGGAAAGGTCACAAGCACTAAACGAGTATGAAAGATGCATAAAAATACTCAACAAGCACAATGACAATCAATCAGCATAGTCCTGTGATGCAATCACTTTGGGAAAAGGGTGCAAGAACGAGAGCGATCTGCTAAAGAAAAAATATGCGTATTCTGAAAAGGCAATGCCCCACTATTAACTTGGTCCAACAAAGGTTGAGAATTAAAACTAGACTATTATGCAAAAACAAAATCAGTCTTCACCTTTGAAGATGTGAAATAACAGGACAAATCAGTTTAAGTGCAGTACCTTTTAAGGAAAGAACACAACATGTTCAGGGAGGAATTAGGATTCCTAAGGGTTTTGAACACCAAATAAGTGCCAAGGCATTAGCAAACCCATTAGTGCAGAAGGTCTGAAGCACTCCTTTCTCATTACAAGAAGAAGTGAAACAGGGAATTTTGGCAATGAGAAATTAAGGAGTGAGAGTAGATTTAGCAGAGTTATTGTCACCCTTAGTTGTTATAAGAAAGGGAAATGAGAAATTAAGACTGGGCATAGATCTAAGAGCACTCAACAAGTGTATAGTTCCTGACAGCTACACACTTTCCCATATATTAGAGCTTCTAACCACGCTAGGCGAGAGATATTCCCCACGCTAGACTTAAAATCAAGGATCACCACATAATATTACATCCCTCTTCACAGAACCTATCAACATTTATAACATCAGAAGAATTTTTTCAGTGCATGATGATGCTGATTGATCTGGTATACGTGGATGGCATTTTCCATAGTTATGTCTCACCTATTCCAAGGCGAGGAAGAAATAGTGTGTTTTCAAGATGACACCCTAATATATGGGAAAGACCCGGAAGAACATTAGACATTTGCTACATGAGTTAGACATCCAAATGCAATACCTAGGACGCTGGTTTTTGAAGGGCGGCATTAGGCCAAATAAGCACATGGTATAACATATACGGTCCAGTCCCAAAAAGAAAGAGTCATAATGTCATTTTCAGGAATGGGAGAATATGACAGAAAATTCATAGCACATTTTGCTAGCACTACAGCCAATAAGAAGAAACTTGCAAAGAAAGGAACAGCTTATATATGGAAAGAAGAGTATGACACAGCATATCAAGAGATCAAGGAAGCACTGAATGAAGATCCCTCTTTAAAGAATGATTAGCCTTCCAGGAGGAGCATCATGACCAAGGATGCCAGCAATGGACGTCTTGGTGAAGTCCTAACAAAAAGGGAGCGGGTAGAGAATATAGAATATCATTTGCATCAGGAGTGCTAAGAGAAGCTGAACATAATTACACCACAATAAAGAATATTTTGCTATTTAATGGGTTGTAGAGAAGACTAGACTCAGTCTATAGGGTATTTAGTTGAATGTATGATCAGATCATAAACCTCTTAAAGAAATACTAACCAGTAAGGACTTAGATAAAGTTTATTTTTACAGTAGGAAATGAGTCGGGAGTTAACAAGAGTAAACATGGGATATTGAACATGTAGCAGGGATTGAAAAGAAAGCAGCTGACTGCCTGTCCGGGCTTGCCAAGAATGAAGAAGATATTAAGGACATAGAAGAAGTGGATCAAGTGCTTGTTATAGAACAAAAATGTAGCATCCAAGGAAGAGTGTGACAAAGAAATGGAGGATGACAAGTTACTTAATGGAGTAAAGATGGCTTTAGAGAACAATAATGTCACCTAGCTAGTACTACAAAGACTACATTGTCAAGCATTATGGATGGTACGGGGTGTTATACATGTATCCACATTTTAATTCAGGGGTTCAAATCAGAAAACCAGAAAGTGTAAGGACAGGGATTAGAGTATTAGCACATGAGGGTCATCAATGCATGTCCAAAACAAAGCAGAGGATCCAACAAGATTATTAGTGACCTACATCAGATGTACATGTCGAAAGAGTTGAGAATGGTGAAAATCATGTTCCACAATAATTAACCCCATGACTGTGATGACAATGTCCAGCTTAGCTTGCGAAAGGGTAGGTTAAGCTATTGTGGGACCCATAAGAAACACATGAGTGCAGACATGTTGCATGGTTTTAATAGATGTATTATCCAGATGGGCAGAAGTTAGCTATGTACAAAATATGTGTACCAAGAACGTGATTACATAGTTAAACACTACATTTAGGAGAGACAGTTATTCCATAGTACTGGTGACAAACAATGATGGCCCATTAGTATGTAGAGAAATTGAATCGTTTTCTCAGTAATAATGGCTTTGAACATTGCACCAGTTCAGTATTTCTTCTAAAAACAAATGGTATAGTTGAGAGGTTAATTCAAGTTATCAAGGAAAGTATACAAGGTTCCCTTTGCATAGGAGTAGATTGGATGGAAGCCGTTAATGACACTGTGGTGGTTCTTAGGTTTACACAACATTCGACCAATGGAGTTTTTCCGTTCCAAATGTTAAGAGGAAGAACACCCAATACCAGGATATGTCCTGCATGGGTAGGAAGAACTTGCTAGTCAAAATTGATGGGAACAAGTCAGAAATAGAAATGAAGATAAGCAAAGAATTAATAAGTCAGTATACACAAATACAAATTACAACACAAGTAAGGGAGTTTGTAATAAGCTACCCATGAATGTACAGAAACCATTTCAAAAGTGGTCTCAACCATTCAGGATAACAGAAGTATTCCATGAGGAGGTTAAACACACAGAAGGTAGGTTGTTGGACTCCAATTGTGTGTGCAAGTGACACAAGACTTTCAAATTGCATCCGAGAATTGATGTTAAGGAACTTCACTCTTATCTTCTTATCAACCTTTTCCTCTCTACATAACAGGGCTGCCCTGCTTTCCTTAAATGTCCTCCATCGCATAAAAGGGAGATGTGTTGCATCCTAGTGACTCACCAGAGTTCTCTACTCTGATTGTAGAGCAAGAAGAACTCAGAAGGCATGACATTTGGTGCTGTTGCACACTGGGGTAGGACATTATCTTGAAAGATGGAACAGTGAGAAAAAGCAATGTTGACGTACCTATTCCAGTGTCCTCATTAACACCGCAGAATCCATTTTTTCCAAAGTGTTCATCTTTTTTTCGACTATTGGTATTCAGCCATATTGTTAGTCCACAATGCATATTTATGAATGTTGGGAATAGACTAGGCTTCGCTTTAAGATGGTGCCACAGGGGTTTGCCACTTGGAATAATCACATAAGTTTAGCAAGTAGTAATTCCCCTTTTGTATTGACACGGTTGAAACTAGTCTACATTTCATAATATTGTGGCTGAAATAGGTTATTTTATGTACTTATTATCTGCTCTCAATTTTAAAGTACATCAATACAAGGAAATTCCACCCAGCTTATAACCACCTGGTTTCAAGCAATTAGCTGTGGTTAAATTCTGCCCTGAATGGCTACTTAAGAAAGGTACTCCAACTGAGATCCGAGACGCTGAAATCTATGATATGATGAACCCATTGGCTTTATCCCTGTGACTCAACCTGATGACTAATGCATTTTTATTCTTTCATCCTTCACTTGTCCTTATTGTACAATGTTTTTAATGTTTTGTGTTCTTTATTGAATTGTCAAGGCGCAATTCGAATAACGTATTATGACCATGACTAAAGTGTTAATGAAGAAGTCTTAGATTAATGTTATGTTATGTAATTGCATTAATACCGCACCAAAGCCCATAGGCATTCAGGCGCCAAAGAGTCAGGTTGTAGAGATAGAAGGTGACTGCAATGAAAAATTATTTTTTGTACATGAATAAGGTGGTTTTTAGCTGCTTTCTAAAAGTCAGCTAGTTCTCTATTTTACGCAACTGTGCAGGTAGGTCATTCCAAGCCTGTGCTCCCTGTACTTGGAAGGCACGACCGTATCCACTGACTCGTTTGACGCAATGTGCTTCTAGCAGAATGCCCTCAGCTGATCGCAGGTTTCTTTTCGGTTGATAGATCTTCACCTTATCTTTCAAATAGGCTGGAGCATTTCCGAAGATGCAGTTATGACATATGGACAGCAACTTAAACTGAATCCGTGCTGCAACCGGTAACCAGTGCAGCTTCTTTCTTGCTGCGGACGTTGGTTCAGAGCGCTTCATCTGAAATATAATATGAAGGACAGCGTTCTGAATTTTTTGTAGTCCATGTATATCAGTCCTATTTGCGCCTCCCAGCAGGGCATTGCAGTAATCCACGCGAGGGAGGATTACTGCTCTGACAAGTTTAGTGTGATTCTCTACGTAAAAATGTATTAAGCATTATCGCAAGCCATGTATTTGATGCATTAAAATGCTTAAAGTAAGGAAGACATTCCAGTAAGAAAGTAATGATGAAAAACACAAATACGAATAAGGTTAATGGAGAGGAGAGAATACGATAATTGAAGGTGGGATACAAAGAGTCGCCCGGGACATGGCACAGAGTGTGTCCTTGTTTCTGTTGTCGATGACCTGGCCAGACTGGTGGACAGCAGTGGAATGGCTGCACTGATATTGTTAGATCTGTCAGCAGCCTTTGACACCATCGACCACCCAATCTTGCTCTTTGTGTTGGCTTCAGAAGGCCTCTCCTTGTCTGTTTTAGCCTGGTTGTCTTCCTTCCTGGCTGATAGGGGCCAAACCCTCTCACTTTTATCTTTCACTTCTGTTTCATGCCCTCTATCCTGTGGTGTCCCTCAGTGCTCCTCCTCGTTCCCCCCACTTTTTAACATCTATATACAGCCTTTGATTTGCCTTATCTGCTCCCTCTGCTCCAGGTCCTACTCATATGCTGATAACACCCAGATCCTGATGCGGTTAGACCACAACCATGCTTAGGTGTCGTCGTGCTTGAGTCAGTGCTTGGTGGCCATCGGCGACTGGATGTGTAGGAACCGGTTTAAGTTGAATGGGGACAAGACTAAGATCCTGGTGGTGAGTTCCCCCCAAATCCAGCTTTCTGGACTCCATCTTTCTGGCTAATGGACAGGGAGATTTCCCTCTTCTCGTGACAGCTGTTAAAAATCTTGGGGTCACTTTATTATCTACATTTTCTATGGCTGCTCAGGTTGGAGCAGTGTGGAAGGCCGGCCATTTCTATCTGAGGATTCTATGCAGGGTTTTGCCCTTCCTGCCATGTCATCTTAGACCTCTGCTGATTGCCTCTCTGGTGTTAAACCATATAGACTATTGCATTTCTTTGCTTTTGGCTTGGCCAGTGTGGCTCAACCACCGGTTGCAGTTGCTGCAGAATCTGGCTGCTAGGGTGGCCACTAACACTCCCTACGGTGCTCATACCAGTTTTGTCCTGCATTATCTCCACTGGCTTCCCGACACCAGGTGCATTGAATTTAGGGCCCTTTGTCTTGTTCATCGGGCCTTCTATCGCCAGGGTGCAGACCTGTATCTTTGAAACACATTCCCTCTGTATCTCCCAATCCGAGCCCTTTGCTCTGGGAGTACAAGTCTAATATCCGTCTGGAGGATTTGCCTTTCTAGAGTGGGCAGCCGTGCTTTCTCTGTGGCAGCCACCAAACTTCAGAATATGTCCCTCCCGGCTTTGCGATGTACTCCCAATCATTTGCAATTTAGGCGTCTCTTGAAAACGTTCCTCTCTGAAGCATGCCAGACTTCCCAGTTGTGTTTGATGTCCTAGAGCCAAGATGCCTCTGTATAACATAACATAACATAACATGACACAACATAACATAACAGCAAGGCAAACATCTCTGGAAGAGCTGGCTTCTCCGTTTTTGGGGTGTATCACTAGGGGTAGTGGAGATTACCTGCCCTTGCAAGCCTCTGCATGTTTTGGAGTCCAGAGAAAAGGGCTAACCTTTCCCCTTGAGACCCTGGAGGGGGACTCAAAGCACCTGGAATCCAGAACAACCGCGATCCCTGTTTTCAAGATAGACCAGCGGCAAGCCATGACTCGAGCGTGGTCAACACCTAGTGAAGTATCAGGATCTTCGATGCTGCCTTTGGCATTCATTGCCCTTCGAACAGTCGCTTACCTCCTGCTCAACTCTGTTTGCCAGTGCACAGGCCCAGCTGAATCATGTGTTGCCTATGCTCAAACCATAGAAGTACCACTGCCTTCATTTGCTTGAGTCTCATTCCGAAGCACCAGCCTCATCATCGGCATGGCTGTAAGTCGAACAACCCAACACCTGGTACCCAACAGTGACCTCTGAGCCCCAGCATAGAAACGACTCTCTGTCGCATCCTGGTACCAGCTCACCTTTGTCAAACATCGACCATGTACTGAACCTGGTGACTGCCCAATCCGTAAAGAACGAGTAGACTATTCAAAACCACACCCACCTTCCGTTTGACCCCAACTCGACGCCAGCTAGGACCACTATGCCTACCACAACTTTGAACTGTTAAGAACCTGAGATTGATGCAGAGAAGACTAGTTCAATGCTGTCAAACACACAAGACCTTTGTAAAGGTATTATTGACTAGCATATGCCCTCCCTGTCAATCCTTGGGCCCTAAAGATCAGATGGTTCCTCCCTTTTTGCAAGTGCAAGACATGTCTGTTTTAATATTGTAATCGTTTAATTGCCTTTTCTCCCATATCTCATTAATCAGACTGCAAAATATTTTCTTTCTTTTGTGGTGTGCCGGAAGATGGACTCAGATTACATGTGGTCATGAGTCACAGTTTCCATTTAAATAAAAACCCAAAGACCTAACTAACCCTATCACTATGAGGGAAGTTCCCTACATAACAAAATAAATACTAGGGGTGCTTGTCAAGTACAAAAAAAAGTCTTCTGTCCAAATCCTAAGTAGATAACTGGCCCTACTACTTTAGAAAATACCTAACTCAAAAGAAAGGGAAGGCTCGTTCACTAGTCTCGATATGGATTTCTGCCTGGCCAATTGTAGTTAACTTGTTCTCAAGGTTCTTGTAGATTGCCTCCACAAGTCTATTACCATCTCCATTGGGAAAATCAACAACTATCTTCTGTAAGAGTTTCCCTCTCCCTCTAATAAGGAAACAGTTTCTTATTTGTTTTCTTATTTTTGTTGGCTTCTTTGGTTTCCTCTTTGAAAACCTTTAGCCCGTACAAAATATAAATATCCATACAACTGTTTACAAAGAGTTAAGTAAACTTCATATATACAAGAGAAAAGAACAACTAAAGAAAATTAAAAAAGAGAAAAAGAAAAGAAGCACTCTTGACTGTTACTTCAACTTGGTTATACAGCTTCTGTATCTTTTCCCACCCTTATTTAGTGAGGGCCATGTGCCTGTCTCACTCTCTTAACTTGGAGTACTTTGTTGGCTAGTCTAGCCATGTATTACATTGTTTGTATCCCTTATCTCTATAGATTAAAGGGGCCGGGTGCCCATTACATTCTCATGACTGATGGTAGCGTTTGTGGCTATGCCAGCATTTTAGTACAATGTTCATATCATGTGCTCTCTGGATCGATGGGGGAGGGTGGCCATTGCATTTGCTTTGGCTTTCATGCCTGCTTCAGTTTCTGTACTCCTCGAAACCTGCAGCCCTGTATCTTGCTCGCCTCCACAGGTCCGTAGCATCCCTTTCCCCATCGGTGATTTCCATGATGGGAAAGATGTTTGTTGGCGGATGCTCAGGATTTCAGGCTGTTCTTTCCACTCGGGTCTCGGCATTGGTTGCTTGCGCCGGGCCCACCACTGCTCTTCAGTGGTTACACCATCCGGGAAGACAATTGTCTTTCTGTCCTCTGTCTTGCCTTGACCAGAGCCTCTTGCTCAGTTAAGACACCCTCCATCCATTCTTCAGCTAGCAGGCATCATGTTTGATTTTATTGTTTTTTATTGGTATTTATTTAGAGCTGGAAAGAGGGACTGTGCAGACTTAATTGCATCTGAGTGCAGGTGATACATCTAGCAGAACATCTCCAAGGACCAGTGCACCACAAAACTGAAATCATATGAATTGTAGGCAATAGCAGAGTTATTTGAATAGGAATGCTTTAAGAGATTTTCAAAAACTAATACGTTCTGTAATGTTGCAAAGGTAGAGCAGGACGAAGGAATGGCCAACAGCCATTTATCAGTAGATTGGAGAGGTCGATTAGACTGATAGCAATTCAGTCTGCTGGACAGATAGGAGGGTGCAATGTTGTGCAAGCACCTATGGACTAAACACAGGATCTTATAATTCATTATTTCCTGCACTGGAAGCCAATGAAGAGACAACCGTAAAATACAGATATGTGTTCTTTTGGAGACCTTGAAAACAAATCGAAAAGTGGCATTTTGTGCCCTGTGAAGTCTAGATTGATATGTCTCTGGTCATTCTGCAAGAAGGCTATTACTGTAGTCCAGGCATGAGTTGACAAGTGCACCAACTACTATGGTATGATCTTTTGCTGGTATGAAGGGATGAGCAAGCCACTGAAGTCGAAGAGAGTAAAAGACAGATTGTACTTTGGCACCAACCAGGTAATCACTAGCCAGGTTTGCCTGCCAATGCAGCCCAGATTTTTTATTTTGGAGGCATACGACAAATTTGTGCCCATGGAGCACAGAGGAAGTTTGGAGGAATCTTTGACCAGGGGAATAGGGTGAAATATGACTGTTTCAGTTTTGTTGGCATTCAATTGTAGAACATTTTGGGACATCCAACGGGTAACTTCATTCAGGCACTGAACTATTCTCTGAAATGTATCTTAGTTGTTATCAATCTTCACAAAGAGCTGAGTGTCATCAGCATATGATTGAAAATTAAAGTTAAACTTCATATACACATTAATGAAAACTGGAGAGTGTGCAGAGCCCTGAGGGTCACTGCAGCACAGTGAGAGGAATTATTACAGAAATTCACAACATATGACTTGCTGGGAGCGGTTTAGCAGAAATTAGTTAAACCATACCAAGGCATTGTATGACACTCCAACCACTGATTTTAAGTTTTAAAGTAAAATGTTATGATAAACCATATCAAATGATGTGGAGAGATCAAGCATTACCACTAAAGAACATTCTCCTCTGTCTGCCCAATCAAGGAGGCTATCCCAAACTGCCAGGAGTGCTATTTCAGTGCCATGTCTTGGATGAAAGCCAGATTGTAAGAACGATGTTCAACATGATCCTGGAGATGAATGTTTATAATTTTCTCCAGAAGGTTTTCAGGCAATGGCAGGCTGGCTACTGGATGATAATTGTTCTGCACATCGCTGCTGGTTCCGTGGCTCACGATAGCTCCACACCTACAGGATGTAGGTCCTCCAGGGGTTCGCCTCTGCGTAGCACTTGCTCTCTTCCCACACTCCATTCACAAAATTCTTGCATCTTATACATGTCATTAGAATGAATGAAATGGTGTCAGTCGTCCATGATTATGGCACTCAGGCGAGATTCACCATTACCTGAAGACAATAGAGTCACAGAATGATCTTTCTGATTCATAGTTGTAACAGGGAATGCAACAGTTTTTCCAACATCCATAAATGTAGAAAGGGTAGTTTTGACTGTGAGTTCCATGTTGGAATAGGAGTCCTTGTCACCACGAGCGGAGTCACTACCAGTGAGGTCCCACTTGCCCAGACCCCTAGGGAGCATCTTCTGTAGTGGGCTCAGATCCCTAACCTCAAAGGGGTTGGCTTCCCTCTGGATAGAATGGATAAATTGTCCAGATTTGTTACACTTTACATATTCTCTGTTTCCTTCAGGGGTAGTTTTTTTATGTGTTTTCTAGTAAGTTATTATTGTACATGGTGTGTTTGATTAAATTATATATTTTTATAGAACCTCGATTGGACATACCTTTATTTTGAACTATCATGCTTCGCTGTTTGAGGTGTTTCTGAACCACATTCAAAACCCTCTTTAGAGTATAGCTTTCTCTTGTCCCATGTTACCACAAAATGCGAAGGAGGTATATCTCTTAACTGTCTTCCAGAAATGCAGCATGTTCATTAATCCCTGCTGATTGGGTTGCATAAAGGTAAACAAATGAGGTTAGCGCTAAGTTTCAGGCTTCTACTGAAGAGGTTCTATGTATTAATCATGATGTGTCTAGTTAAACTTGATTTTTCTAGAACCTGGTGAATGTAAACTTGCATGAAATCCCACCACCACCGTCTCAATATAGCAAGCAAGGACCAACAATAATGCCTTTACCATAAGAAAGGATTAATTGAATGTTATTTGGTGCTTGCTTACTTGAGCATTGAAAACATTTTTATCAAATTTCTGAAGAGGGAATTTGAATCTGGATGGTCATTAAAGAGATCTTCCCCTTTTCACAAATATATTAGACAATGTTTCCCAAGTCTGCATGTTATCTAGACCCTGGCTACTTGCCCCAATGCTCTTTAGTAGCAGTCCAGACCCAATGGTAAATGAGATGGATGGATTTACTTTTTCTGAAGTTTCTTTCATCATATCAGCTATTTTTCCATATCTTGATAGTTCATTAATGAAGATTAACACCCGTGACTATTCTGAAATGTTGTTACTAAGAACCCTATTATTTTTCCATTATGAGTAAATGATGTTGGGGATCAACGGCAAGGATCAGCAATGGGAACACACATGAGATCACATAAGGATTCAATTTACTAGGCTGGCCTGTTGGGAAAATATCTTCAAATATTGCAATGAATATTTGACTATCAAACATAAGTGTGAAGAAAGGGTCCCAGCGATGCCTCTCTTCACCCCCAGGAATATGAAATGCTGACTGGTGAGGAATGCTCGAAACTCCCCATCCTTTCTCGGACAAACCCCAACTGCTCCATTTGCTGATAAAATATACTGAAAGATATCCTCTTACTCATCCATACCGACCTAATCCAGTACACATCGTCTCAGGGACTGGAGAGACAAAGGAGATCAGGGAAGGGAATAGCATAATGGACAGTATTGATTAAGCAGCAACAAGCCACAATGCTAAGGTCACTAGTGACACCACGACATAGCAGCGTTAGTCATGAAACACACTCGCAGCCATGCACTGCATTACACAAACAAACATTCGCATATGCAAAGAAGGTTTATAGTCATAATGTCGACAACAAAAATGTCGACAGTCAAAATTTCGAAAAAAAAATGTCGAAAAAAAAAATGTCGACTTTTTTTTTCAATGCATTTTTTTTTTAAATGGGGGGGTTCCCCCCAACCCCCCTTTTTTAATTTTTTTTTTTAATGTTTCCCTTTTTTTAACTCCCGAACCCCTAAAATAAATATATAATTTAAAAAAACGAAAGTCGACATTTTTTTTTCGACATTTTTTTGTCGACATTTTTGTCTGTCGACATTTGTTTTTCGAAATTATGACTGTCCACCTGCAAAGAACATGCTTCCACATTTCTGTAGATAGAGGACAGATACGTAGACATACTGTCAAAGCTTTGTTGTTTTTCTCACTAGCCAAATGCTGTAACGCTGAACCGCAAGGCAACAAGACATCCTGAGCATTCTTGCAGATGCTATGACAATACGTTATATGGGACTACAGGAGTATATATGGAGCTTGGCAGGACCACATATGATTACCTGTAGATTATTTAGCACAACAGGAGCATGTAGAAATCATATTATAAGTCTAAGGAAAATTACAGAAGGCCTCAAGACATAGGACATGGGACGAGAGAGGCAAACTCAGCTGCATGAAGCAAAAGCCATGCTCACTGCCAAGATTAGAGATAAAACGTCTCATTCCAATCCTCAAGCAAAAATGGACCAGCTGCAGGAAAATTGAATAAATCCACAAAAATGCAGACCCAGAGAGCTCAATTATGTGGTCTACAAACTTGTGATGCAGCCGAACCAGACAATGGGTATTCACCCATGGTGGGAAGCCAGAGCAGTTCTCATCGATTCAGCGAGGATTGAAATAAGTGTTGCAACATTGAGGTTCACTCTCACAGGCAAAAAGTGGTTTGCTACCAGATACAATTCAGATACATAGTCCTTTCACATCGCCTTGAAGAGGTGCACAGAGAGCTGAGAACCCATTTGGGACCCAGGTCTGTGGAGATCAGCTCTAGACAGTAATACAGGGGTGGATGGTAAGGGGCAAGAACCAATGGTAAGCCCACTACCCTGCAACATTGTAATAAATAGTTTCCTGGGGACGGGACAGGCCAGCCACCTCACATGGTAGGACCTGTAGAATAACATCTATAGGTGTCCAATATAGGTGATACCACTATCAGCACCCAATCATTTATGGTGATAGTTTTTTTTGGGCAAGCACCCACGAATGACGCAAACATCCAACAAAACTGGCTAGCACACCATGGAGAGCTGAGATGTACTGGAGTATCTTGATTGTCTGTTTTGATCCCTGTTCGTTTTATTTGCAATAAACCACAGTTCTAACTTGTCCTTTGCTAGGTCCTCCATTTATTCTGAAGAAGGGTGTTGGGGCCCTTGGAAGTCAGGCAGGCCCCCAGATGACCTCTGGTATACCTGGAAAATTACCCAAACAAGTGTTTCAAACCCAGACAGCTTAAAGGTTGGAAAAAATATCAAAGTGCTGTGCCACAGGTTAGATGACATGCACCTGTCACTGTAACCTAATATATGCACCCAGATGCCTACGGGCCAGGCGCTATACAAATAAAGAAAATACAAATACCCCTTTCAACACTATTTATTATAATACCAGATGCGCACCAATTTAGCAACCAACTGCACAACAGGTGAAAACGCAACTGCCGACCAATGCCTGATGAGGAACTAGGAACACACTAGGTACAACTGACCCCTAACCTCAAACCTGCAGGGAAGTCTGCCTCCAGGCCTGGAGAGGAGGAAGGGCTGGCCAACAGACCTCAACCAAGAACTTGGGAAAGTACCATTGACGGCAACCAAAGACTCACTTCAGAGACACTGTCAAAGTAGCCAATGTACTAATCAATTCCCCCTTCCTGCTCCTCCAACGTAACCAACGCCACTATACATGATTAGGTGCTAGCCACACTACACATAGACACACCGAGAACTAATGTAATCCTCACATTCAACCAACTCTCTTAGACTCCTGAAGTAACCTTAGAGGAAAAAACCCTTGCACATAGTCCATACATCTACTGACACTACATATATGAACACCAACACAACACAATAAAACACCTAACAGTCATCCGGAACTCTGGATGCCTTAATGGGTACAACTAACCAGTGTGCTCGATTACAACCCCTCTTTAACCTCATGTGATCCACACACCCAACACAAACACTAGCACACATCTGAGGCACTGATTCCTACCCATACGGTTACAACAAGCGGGGCCTCTCGGATTAAATTAAACAACTCCCACATGCATGACAATGCACACAGATACCAGTTTGTCTGGGTTGTGAACCTATCCTATCATCCTATCCTGACTAACATACCCCACCCTTTTCTCTTGCAGAGCCACATGAGTGCCTGGATACTGCCCTCAGGTGGTAGTTTTGCACAGTATAAATCAACATAACCTAACATAACATAACTTGGATAGAATCCCCAAGACATTGCCTCAATGTATGGCACTAATGCATTTTATGTAAACCACATAAATTGATGGGTCATGTCAGTGGTGTGAAAGCAGTGTGCCACTGATCAACCATATAACAGACAATGCAGAGAGTGGATCTCAAAACTCGATGGAGTGTAAAAACAGCCTCCAAAGCTTTCTGACAAGTACAATAACTGCGCCTGCCTCATGCATTAAAGTAAACCTTCATAAAGGGTCATGCGGGATAGAGGGTGGGTTTGGGAGCTCAATAGGAACTCCCACCATAGACATTTTAGTAGAACATGGTGTGTCGTATGTCAGCACTAATTCTAAATGAAGATGAATTTGAAGTATGTATTTCACAGCAAACATTAAAAAAGCACACATAACTCATATTCTATGAGCTACCTGCACTTTCTGGAAAGAAAGCTAGTTTAAAAGGGAATTCTCACACAGGATCGTGAAATACATGATTTGCTCAGGATCACACTTCGGTTAAACGGTGAAGCTGGGATTTTAATCGATGCACAGTTTAGCCATTTGGACACATGACTACACTTAGCACAAAAATGTACATTTTGGATTCCAAGGCCTACAATAATCGCTTATAGGGCATAGCTCTCATGTTTCCAGTGGCTATACCATCCAGTCCATGTTTGCACTGGAATTCTGGGACTTTTTGTTTTCCTGAATTTCATGGGAGAAAAAAACCTACGTGTCCCAGAACCCAAAAGGAAAAAAAAACGGCTGCTTCGCCTTCTCACAAGTGGACATGAGAAACTTCAGAGCTCTGATAGTTTACTCACAAAACACACGTATCTCATATTAAAGCAGCATTACAATAGGCAAATCCTCACAGAAACATGTTAAGGTAAAATAATATCATTTTCCACATCCTGAATGGAAAACGATAAGGCCTACAATGTAAAAGCTCTTCTTTTACATCATTAATGTATGCAATATTACTTGGATGAAGATTAGTTTTGTCACAAATGCCCAGCATGATGTTGTGCAAGACTTTAAGAGCATTTGCAAATCAATATAAATCAACCCCTTTTTGCACGTCACACATCATGGCAAATCTTTTAAAAGGGGAGCTTTATATTAAGTGAGCTTCTTTCTAAGGTAATGAGCCTGGGTTTCAACTGGGTCCATCAATGTCAAATAAAGGGTGTGCTGGTGATAAGTGAAAGAGGCAATTGCAGGTCATTAAAAGGCTGCAGGCATCCCAGTCCAGGGCATCGCGTGTGACCTTGCATAGTAATGGCATTCAGCCTGAGCTTCAGTGTGTGTGACACTGCAGTGACTGGGATGTGGGCCCTTCTCCGCCCAGCCTTGCTTCATTTACATTGTGAAAGAAGCCAGGCTGAGAAGGGTCCCTCGCCGACTGGATCCACCACTGATCAAGGCGTTCCCTCTCTTGTGCTGGATACATACATGTCAGCATTCTGATAACCATCTAATTGGAAGATTTCAAATATGTGTGCCTGTTTTTCCTATACCTATGAACAAATAGGTAATGGCCTCCGCCACACTCTAAGGCCAGTCAGTGCTGACCTCCTCACAATGAATCCAACGCGCTGTTATACAAGCCATACATTTCTTCCTGTGACAAAAATCTGCCAGCTGCACCCAAACAGATGGTAATTGACATGATGCACTTAATACTAGGCAACATCATTTTTTGTAATTAACAATCAGATGTACAAACCACATAAATGCACTGCCAATGAGGCAAACTGTTCTCCAACTATGCTTAATTATTAATGGTGCATGTGGCACCTCAGTGTACATCAATAAAAACAACATATGCAGGCAATACATTTGACTTTGGAAAAGATGTTTTGAAAATGTTTAAATGATTTGGAGAATTTACATGGATCAATACCAAAATATTTAATTTTCTGGTTCAACAGCAATTTCTATAGCATCAACTTGCCTTGTTCCTCTTACACTACCCTCGTCTCTCTCCTCCTTTATGTATAGTTATTACATCATTGAAACAACCGCCAGGCACACACAATAATTATGTCATATGTTGTAATCAGTTTGTATTCCTCTTTATTCTATGTTGTACCTCTAAATATATAGCACTTGCCCATTCTGAATGTCCCAATGCCTATTAAGAATGTCTTATCTACTCTCCCTCCCTGCTTTGCAGTGCATTGAAACGCTTTTTAAATGTATAGGGGATATATAAATGACCAATACATAAAATAAACTTTGTGGCAGATTAAAAAAAACAAAGACATTAGCTTTTTGGAGCTGATCATTTTAAACGAAGAAAAGTCACATAATTCCACACTGTACAGGAAGTCCATGGCAGTCAATTCTAGACTGCATTCTGCATGTCACTAGCTCAGTCACACAGGGAATTGATCAGACCTCATCTGAACTGCAGTCATGACTGTATCTTCTTACAAGAGGTTGGTCTATTGCTCAACTGAATGAAGGAATGTGGCTAGCGTGACCACAGATAAACTGAAAGTGTAAGAAAATGACTTTTATCAACAAAAAGAGGGACCACCAGACCGAAAGATGAAATCATCCCATTGGTCACAGACTACAACTATAATAATTAACAGAATCATGAAGACACACTGGAATTTGTTGTACATGTCTCAAATAAGGTTAAAAAAAATTGCTAACTTGCCAAGTAGTAGTATTATAACATAATCTGAAGGACCAAATTCATAGCCGCATCAATCTTCAACAGGCCAATTACACACCTGACTTCCCAGTTCAACACCAGGCTTTTATAAAATAGGAAATGGCAAGGCTTGCCCCTCGGCTTCCAACATAATATCAAACTTTCCGTTCAATACCAGCTTCTAGTACAACAATGTCCTAACTTGTCAAACACATTGCTGTGTCTACCTTATTTAATGTTGTGTCTATGGATTTTATTAATTTTCAAACCTTACAAAACTTATAATATACAAATATATATAAACAAACCAGAAAACAACCTCAGCAAATACATGATTTCCACAATAAAACAAATTCAACAAAGAAGTTGCAGAATTCCACCCAAACAATGCAACACAGCTAGACTCAAAGATATCCTTCTGCAAGATAAAATCTGTAACCAGAGTGCCTCTGGGCATAGAGCCTCAAATCAGAAACAAACAGAAAGAGGTACTGTAGCCTCAGGGTCTACGTACCCTGGGAGAGTAATAAGAGATGGAACACCTTATCCCCCGTGTCTGTAAAAAAAGAATGTTGGCTGAACAATAGATCTTGAACGCGCACCAGATCCTCATTAACCACTCATTGGAATAAGTGCCCCTCCAACTCAAATCTGGATGAGATACCATTCCCAGTGATTGTGTACTTCAGGACACTGGAGTGTTTGGATCCAGAAATTAGGAGCCACCAATGCTGGACTTAACAGGAAAACAAAATACTCTTTTACTTTCTCTAGTTGAGAACAAGCTGAAAATTGTTTCCTTATTTTTAATAATTAATATGGCTAAAATATGTAGTCCTATGCTTTTAGATAACCTCCACCCCCTACTTGTCTCACATCACTCACTCTTTTCAAGTTCAACTATGTCACTGCATTACATGAAGGATTGCACATGTCTGCACTTCACTTAAACAAATGTTAGGAACATAATGACATTGCCTGTCTTCTGATCCTAGAGAGTGTTTATGTCAATTAAAATAGTTAAATGGACCAAGGAACACACTACACACACTCTAATATCTGGTACCATATGGCTCATTTCGCTCACAAATCTATGGGCCGGGAGGCTCGCTCAGGGGCAACGCTTTTTCTTGGAAGCCAGAAAACACAGAGCAATTCAGGTTGAAATCCCAATCCGCCGCTTAGAGACGGGTCTCCGGTATTACACGTGTTATAAATGATTCATTAATTATATATACCAACCCGATGATCCATCAGACACACCGCCTACCATCATCCAGAAGCAGGCATGGGGCTCCAGCCTACTGGACATCAGCACCCGGTGAAAAATTGGACAGGTGACTCATACACAGTAAATGCTCACCTGCACACAGGCTACAATCATTCTCGGCCTGCCATGAAGAGCCAATTACAGTAACAACCGCTGCTCTGCTACCACTAAAGAAGCCGCAACCCCCATTTTCTGTCTTACTGGACCTAATGCGAGCTAAGGTCTTATTCACTGAAAAGGCTGAACTAAAATCTGCCCCCGCGACTTACTGTAACAGAACATAACAATATGTGTGCTTCGACGTCCAAAAATATTGAGAATAATAAAAATTAATGCATCTTAGTTTCCCTTAATCGTTTAGATATAAGTATGGAGGAGAAGTATGCAAAATGGCTGTTTCCCCTTTCACACAAATGAGCAGCACAGACCAGTCCGCAGAACATATATGCAGCTTTGTATTCTTAACATTGCAAATCGTCTCCAAGGTCAGCACATTGTGTAACCTGTTTAAGCTACAAATTGAGCGAAAGCAATTATTTTCAGTTGGATGAGCTGGTAGGTGGTTTCATTTAAGTGGAACGGGCTGGCAAACGGTTCTAATGGAGTATCTATGGGGCAGCGCGCTGTATCAGTCTTTACAATGTTTTGGGCTATGGCTGATTCGTGCATTACTCGAGGCTGTTTAAGCCAGACAGCCTTTAAGGATGCAACAATAATTGTCAGAGGCTACCAAGCGCTTTAAACGGCGGATGAATTATTTATGAACACATACATTGGTAACTAGTGTCTATATCGAAGAACACATTTAATTGTACGTCGTTTATTGCCAAATGAACTTCATAAGTGGAAATAAAAGAAGAACCACAGTGCAAACATCTGACAAAAGAGCTTTGTGTGGGATGAAGGTTGTAGACAAATGGCTTGATCGAAGAGCAAAAATATAGATAACGGTTATTTTTTAAATGAGGCGACAGGAACTCGGATAGTTTCCAAAGAAAGACTACATGAGCATTACTCATGAAAGGTGGTAGATATGCATCTGAACGATTCGATCTTGAAAACGGTTGCACCAGTTTGAAAAATTCAAATTGCAGGGCTTCACAACTAGCTGAGGGCTATTGAGGAGATATGCCCCTCGGCGAATGACCGACCCTCTCAGTAACGGCTGACCGCCCAACGTAAGGGCGCCAGCGAAGCGAGGCTGCCTTAACGGGGCAGTGGTGGCGTTACCGACAGAGTCAGCCCACTGCCGAAGCGCATATCACCATTAGTACCTGTGTAGTTTCCTACACTGTTGCTAATGGTGTTTATTTTTTTTTTTAAATAAAAAAAAGAAACCTACCATGCCTGCTTGGCCCGGCACCGCTCAATGGGCCTCATCACGAGTTGGGCGGTAACGCCAGCGCTATTAGCGCCGGTGCTAATAACCCTACCGCCAAACCCCCCCGGCGCTATTAGCGCCGGATCACAGGTTTGGCGGAAGGGTTATTGCCCATTCCCCATTGGGCCCATTCGGGAATTCCTCATTCGCCATTGGGCCCAATGGGGAAAATTCACGCTATTACCGCCAGCGGATTTCCCGCCGGTGGTAATCGCGTCGAAAATCGGCAATTTTGGGTTTGATCACGACTTTGGCGGTAACGCCAGTGGTATTACTACCGGCGGTATTAGCCCTACCGCCAAACTCCCCGGCGCTAATAGCGCCGGATCACGAGTTTGGCGGTAATGTAATTCCTCATTCCCCATTGAGCCCATTCGGGAATGCCTCATTCCCCATTGGGTTCAATGGGGAAAATTCATGCTCTTACCGCCGGTGGATTTCCCGCCGGCGGTAATAGCGCACATTTTCGGCGGATTTCCCCCCAGCCAAGACTGGGGCGAAATCCGCCAAAGTCCTGATTTGGTGGACCCTTAAATCCGGCAGTAATAACGCGACCGCCGGATTGAAGGGTTACTGCCAAAGTCGTGATGAGGCCCTTTGCCGCGGAATTCCCCCCACCTCAGAGCTGGGGGAAATCCGCCAAAGCCATGATCTGGCAGATCCTTAAATGCGGCGGTAATATCGCTACCATTGCATTTAAGGGTTACCGCCAGACTCGTGATGAGGCCCAATGTCCTGGAAGTCTGTTTGCACTGTTGATGACTGTGACATCATCAACAAGAAAACAGAGTTCAGGGAATGCAGCACTGTGTGGCCTGGTGCTGTGCAGCCAAGATATATGTTTTTATTTACAAAACAAAAGACACCATTAGAACCTGTGTAAGACACTAAATGGGTGCTAAAGTAAAGGGAGAGTGGGGAAGGGAAGGCACCGCTGGATTCCCAGGCTGCTCGGAACATGGGCTTGTACCATACAGTACAGCCCATATTTCGAGCATCCTGATTGGCTGGCGTCCCCCATCAGGGTGCTAATAGTTTGTAATGTATGGTGTGACTAGTTGGAGTCAATTGATGTGTGTGTAAACAGGGCAATGCATGGAAGAGGAAACTACTTTTAGCACCAACTGGATGACTGTTGAAGGACTGATAATTTAAGTGTACTCTTCCCAAAAAGGTGGAGGTAAAATGATGTGCTGTACTCTTCCCAAAAAGGTGGAGATAAAATGATGTGCTGTACTCTTCCCAAAAAGGTGGAGGTAAAATGATGTGCTGCATCAGGACATGCCATTCATACAACAGCATTAAGTCGGTCCTCCAAGGAGAGAGGATGTCTTGTTCTTTCAAGCACTCTTTATTGTGCATAGTGAGCAATGGGCAGGAAAATAGGGTAGGACAACATATTTCTATTGGTCTTTCTGTTCTCAAAGCCTTCTGACAGCAGATTTTAACCTCACTGCAGATGTGGCGTTGGAGGTCCCAGCACCCCCAGCAACAATCTTCATACAGGAGCCGCAATGACAGATGCCAACAGCTTTTCTCTTCATGTTGGTCTTGACACAGAAGGAGCATGTGTATTTTGCGTGTTGGCTAATTTCGATTCTCTTCACCATTTTTCAGAGGGAAGCACCATAACGAGTACCATATTTACCCACAATCCCGACCTTCCTGGTGCGCTAGCCAGAGAGGATGTCAACCCATAATCACAGAAGCAGATCATTGAGGTCACCAGGGGCCTGGCACGAAAACAATCTCTGAAGAAAGCAATGAACCAACAGAGTAGCTGACTTAATTCCTCTGGGACTTAGACTTGACCACCTCTCCAAAGGAACCAAGCCAACACATATGTGCTTGGCTGCCTCTGCTAAGACTTCCGTGGGTCATTTTAGAAGTCTCCTGGATTGGTAAAATCAATAGTAAAAGCGGTCGTACTATTGTATCGCCATATTTACCAATCCATGAGATGACCTTGTTTCAGGCAGAGTTGAGGAGCCGAAAAATTGAATATGTTTGCCTATGTGTCTCTATCTGCAACATCTGATGCATTACTGCAAGCATGTAATATGCATGCTGATGCAGTGGATTGCTATGGAATCTTCACAAATGTACAACCTTGAAAAAGTACGTAGGTTCCATAGAAATCTACTGTAGGAAGGAATTTACACATTACCATTAAGTGGTTGAAAACTTGAATATTGCACAGAGGGGACAGGTTGCACTTTAGTGCAAATGGCAGTGTTCCCCTCCATGCATTCTATTTGTTAAAAGAAAATGACATCTTTATTCTGCCGCACGTCCGATGTACACCTGGAGAGCACACATTATCTCACCTGCTTGACCTTTGAACTGTAGCTGAATGCTACTGGAGAGAAAGAAGACGCATGGCAAAGCCTGCATCAATTTGGCCCAATCATGGCTGATGGTTTAGCAGAGAAATCAATCCTCATAAATGTTGGAAAAGGTACTGCCCAGTTCTAAATAGCACAGCAGGGTGCACACCTACATGTTCAGCCTCTCCAGGAGAACTGTTGGGTTACTGCTCTGTGACCTCCTGTCATTCTCCTCTGCAATTCGTACCCTCCACCTCATTTGGACATGTACATGTTTATACTCTTCCAGGAGCCCTTGAATCCATTGTGTTCAATGTTTTAACCTGGTCTTTGCAACCAGCCATCCCTCTTACATATCTCGATCGCTGGTTACCAGCCTTGGCTCATCACAAGTTCAATGTTCAAGTCTCTCTGCTACTTAGGTATCCAAAGACGCTATGCTAGAATTCCAAGACCTCCTGATTCCTCCACGTACTACTCCTCTCTGAGGAACACCATTCACCTCTAGTGTCACAAGTCTCTCCCCTTCTCACCTGTCTTTCCTGTTTGCTTGCAACCTTCTTTTGTGACTTCCTCTGCACAGTCCGGGATTTATATAAGCCAGCGTGTGGGTCTTTGGATTCCAGCGTGCTTCGTTCAGATTGTCCAGGACGGAACCAGGAAGGAACAATGTCCGCAGGCAGAGGCACGGAAACCGTGGCTCGAGCAAGGACAAAAATCCAGGACAGTTCGGTAAGTTTGAGAGATGAAAGGAAAGGGGAAGGTATCAAGGAACCGGGAATAGAGAGATCAGGAAAATAGCCCATAGCTTACTCTGGCAGAACACGTCCAGCTACGGTGAGCAGTAGCACTGAGACGCGCAGAGGCGCAGGGGGCGTGTCTGTTTTGTAGAACGTAGAGCGTGTAGCGCAGAGACTGGCAAGCAGCGTTCTGCATCAAGCAGCCATTTTGGAAGGATTACTGAGTTCAATCCCCTATGTGTCAGGGACCACGAAGTCCAGAAGGGACGCAGATGGTGGTTCATGACAGTATGCCTCCTCTGAAGCCCAGCTCCTCCGGGTTTGCCCGGATGTATAAGATGGTATCTTCGAATCAGCCTGGCAGCATTCATGTTTGACACAGGTTCCCAGGTGCGCTCACTGGGAGGGCATCCTTTCCATTCGACCAAATATTGTAGTTGACCACATCGGTATCTAGAGTCACAGATTCTGGAAACCTCATATTCGAGTTGGTCATTGATAAGGACTGGGGTAGATCTTGGAGCAGTTTGAGAGGGCTGAACATATGGTTTCAACAGAGAAGTGTGGAAGACTGGATGGATCCTTTTCCATGATTCTGGTAGTCGAAAGGCCACTGGATTGACAATTTCTTTTATAGAGAAGGGCCCGTAATACTTGGGAGCCAGTTTATTTGGTCGCAGATGTCGAGGAAGGAGTTTCGAGGATAACCAGACTTTATTGCCTACTGAGTAAGAAGGCCCAGGTCTTCTTTTAGAGTTGGCATGATGTTTAACGTCTTTTCGGGCCTTTTCTAAGTGTGCCTTTGCTTCTTTTTGTACATTAATAAGGGTTTCAATCCAGGAATCAACCGTAGGAACTGGGGTAGGGTGTGGGAGAATGGAAGGTAAAACTGAAGGATGAAATCCTTGACTACAGAAGAAAGGACTGGTGTTGATAGCTGAATTATTCGAATTGTTGTAAGCGAATTCGGCCACAGGTATTAAGAGTGACCAATCATCCTGGACCTTGATGGAGAAGCAACGAAGATACTGTTCCAGAGTTTGGTTTACACGTTCAGTGGATCCATTGGTCTGTGGGTGATAACCTGCGGACAAGGCACGTTGGATTCCCAGTATACAACATCATTGTTTCCAGAACTGCGATATGTATTGGGGTCCTTGGTCAGAAATGATCTTGGAGGATAGCCCATGAAGCCGGAATATGTGTTCCAGGAAGATTCCGGCGAGTTCAGATGAGGATAGCAGTTTGTATAAAGGTGTAAAATGAGCCATATGAGTGAACAAATCTATGGTAACCATGATAGTTGTGTATCCCCTGGAAGATGGTAGTTCCACGATAAAATCCCTGGCAATGAATTTGCAGGGTCTTGTTGGTATTGCTGGTTGAAGCAGTAGACCTGCCGGTTTCTTATTATCATGTTTGTTCTGATTACAGACTGCACATGCCTGGATACGGATCTGGACATCCTCGTTCATCCTTGGCCACCAAAATTGTCTTTGTATTAAACTGAGGGTGTTGGTGATGCCACGGTGTCCTGAATGAAAAGTATCATGACATAGGCTTGTGATCTTTTGCCGCAGTCCAGGAGTGGGGATGACCAAGCGATTGTCCTTGAACAGATATCCGTCCCTTGTCTTGAGTTTCCATCAATTGTTTCTCTTAAACTCCTTCCAGGTTTCAGAGGATTGAGTTTGAATTCTAATATCCTCCAGGAGGGTGATTGCTTGGGCAACAAATAGTGTGTGGGGAAACATCTTAGGAAAAGTCCGATCTTCAAGGGTTTCATAATCAGGACGTCTGGATAATGCATCGGCTATTATGTTGTGTGTTCCAGGAACATGATGGATTTGAAACTGATATTGAGCAAAAAAGAAGGCCCAATGGGCTTGACAACTATTTTTACATTCTAGGGATGCAGGACTTGAAGATTCCGATGGTCCGTGCGGACCTGTACCGGGTGTTTGGCTCCCAGGAGAAGATGACGCCAATCAGTGAAGGCTTGGCGGATGGCTAGCAGTTCCTTTTCCAGGACGGAATAATGAGTTTCACTGGGAGTCAAGGTGCGAGAAAGATAGGCGATGGGGTGTTCTAACTTATCATCAAGTTCCTGTTTTAGGACTGCCCCAATGGCGTAGATGGAGGCATCAGTTTCCACAAGAAAAGGGCAATCAATGTCGGGTTGAGCTAGGATGGGAGCTTGTGTAAACTCCGACTTCAACTGTTGGAAAGCCATATCTTGGGCTTAGGTCCACTGAAAGGGGGTATCCGTCTTTAGCAATGTAACAATAGGTTGTACAATCTCCGAAAAGGCTGGTATAAATTTCTGATAGAAGTTAGCAAGCCCCAGGAAGGATTGAATTTGTTTTACAGTAGTTGGAACGGGCCAGGATAGAATGGAATCTACCTTTGAGGGTCCCATCCAATCCCCTTAGGGCTAAGAACGAATCCTAGTTAGTGAACAGTTGATACATGGAAAAGACACTTCTCAGGTTTGGCCAGGAGCTTATGTTCACGTAGATGTTGTAAAACTGCCTTTACGTGTTCTCCATGTTTCAGATGGTCCTTGGAGTATATCAGTATGTCGTCCAGATATACAATGACGAAGAGGAACAGCATGTCAGAAAACACCTGGTCCATAAAACGTTGGAAGACCGCTGGGGCATTAAGTCCGAAGGGCATTACCAGGTATTCAAAATGCCCAAAAGGTGTTCTAAAGGCTGTTTTCCATTCGTCACCTTGCTTTATACAAATTAGATGGTAGGCACCCCTGTGATCTAATTTTGTGAATACTACTGCACCTCTTACTGCTTCCAGAATATCCGAGATGAGAGGCAATGGGTAGCGGTCCTTGAGATTTGGATGGTCGCATGGTGCCATTTTCCAAGTTAGTATCCAGGTATTCCCGGAGGGCCCTCTTTTCAGGTTCTGATAAAATAAAAATTCTCCTGAAAGGGATCACTGCTGAAGGTTCAGTATCGATGGCACAATCCTCAGGTCTGTGAGGAGGAAGAGCTTGAACTATGGCAGTCGGAAATACCTCTGTGTAAGCCTGATAGGCCCTGGGAATTCGGATGATGTTAGAGACAGTGACTGGATTTTGCTGGATTTCTTGTGGGTTTTCAGAGGACTTTGGTAAGGAAGCTAGGAATAAGCAGTGGGACATACGGTGTTCAGAACCAAGAAACAAGGAGTCTGCTGCCCAATTGATGTAGGTGTTATGCTTCTGTAACCAGGGCATGCCTAGAACCATTGGATAGTGGGCAGATCTTATGATGTCAAATTTGATCCTCTCTTGATGGTGATTTATAGAGTGTAGGATCTCTTTAGTTTGAAGGGTTATGGGTCCTGAAGATAGGGGTCTTCCATCAATTGCCTCTACAGGTTGCATCGTCTCTTGAGTTTCATGTGGAATGTTGTGAGTAGTAACACAATCATGATCTATGAATATACCCATGGCTCTGCAATCCACTAATGCCAGAATGGGGTAAGATTCTTTCTTGGAAGGCGATAGAAAGGCCTGAAGAATCACAAGCTTATTTGGTCCAGGAGAGTTCAAGGAAGGAATTGATGTGGAGCAGACATCATTCTCCTGAAACTGTGCCCCATCTAGGATTGGGAGCTCGCGTTTCCCGAACGCCGTGGAGGAGCAATAGGGCACTCTCTGACAAGATGTTTATCGGAGGCGCAATACATGCAATGACCAGTGTGAATACGGCGCATCCTTTCTTGTGGGGTAATGGGTCCACGGAATGCCCCCAGTTGCATGGGTTCTGGATCTGAGGTCAGAGAAACTGCAGGTTCTGGGCTAGAAGGGTGGTCTATGACAGCCTTTTGGAATGATGATTTCGACTTCTTTCTCTCTGCCTTTCTTTCCTGGATTCGAAAATCAATTTGAAAGGAAAGGTCCAAGAGGGCCTGGAAGGAATTAGGGCAAGCTACCCTGGCTAGCACATCTATTATTTCTTTATTCAAGCCTCTGCGAAAGAGAGTGAAGCTAGCCTCTTGGACCAATCAGCTTCCTTCATAAGTTGTTTGAAATGGGGTGACATAGGTAAGCATATCCTGGGATCCTTGTCGAAAATCAAGTAGATGTTCTTGAGCGCTGTAAACCTGCTCAGGATGATCAAACATGGCCTTTGGGACTTCCACCCCTGAATCCGTATCGATTTTGGTGTCTCAATCTGTCACAAGTCTCTCCCCTTCTCACCTGTCTTTCCTGTTTGCTTGTGACCTTCTTTTGTGACTTCCTCCACATGGTATGGGATTTATATAAGCCCGCGTGTGGGTCTTCAGATTTCAGTGTGCCTCGTTCTGATTGTCCAGGACGGAACCAGGAAGGAACAATGTCCGCGCGTGGAGGCACGGAAACCGTGGCTCAAGCACGGGCGAAAATCCAGGAAAGTTCGGTAAGTTTGAGGGATGAAAGGAAAGGAGGAGGAATCAAGGAGCCGGCAATAGAGAGATCAGGAAAATAGCCCCGAGCGAACTCCGGCAGCACACGTCCAGCTACGGCGAGCAGTAGCGTTGAGACTTGCAGAGCCGTGGCGGCGTGTCTGTTTTGTAGAACATAGAGCATGTAGCGCAGAGACTGGAAAGCAGCATTCCGCATCAAGCGCCCATGTTGGAAAGATTACTGAGTTCAATCCCCTATGTGTCCGGGACCACGAAGTCCAGAAGGGACGCAGACGGCAGTTCATGACATCTTGCTTCTGCGGCATCAACATGTCTTCTGCGCTGTCTCTGGTCCTGATTTCCTTGGCACAATCCTTCCAGATGGAGCAGAGCCCTATAATTGAACATACCCTTTGTACTCCACTATCCTTTCATCAAAGACCCCACCTTCCAGTCATCCAAGACTCCTTTCTCGACACCATCCATTCCTCTTACCATGCCCAGTGATTGGTTGTTCCCTATCTCCGAGCTACCCGATGTGGCCATTGCGCCCTTTTGCAACATGCTAGGAACAGGCAAGACATTATAGAATTGAGAGAAACATCAAGGGGACATAGAGATGACAGTGATGATGGAAATAGAGGGATCAAACGTTAGAGGGAGTTCATGCTAAGTATTCATTTTAAAATGTGCGTGGTGGTTCAGAGAGGAAGTGTTGATTCGAATGAGCAGTATGCGTTCAGAGAACGACAGCAAGATAGAGACTTTTCCAAACTTAAGACAATGTTAGAGAGGGCATGCTAGAGGTAGGTAGTGAAAGGCCATCTATCCATGGAAGATATGTATTTCTTCTAATAAACTTGTTCACAGAACAATGATCCAAATTCTGTACTCACCCCACAGACGTAGCAATCCCACAACGCAATCTGTGGCAAGAAACAGGAAGTGTTAATATTCATATTTCTTCCGTTTAAAATACCATTGGAAGGAATGAAGGATTGTCTCCTTTCAATGCTGGGGAAGTCACCTACAATATATCAAATAAATAAAACGTAGCCAGCCTATAGAAAGGAAAATACACCTTGCCTGCCAGTGCCTTGCTATTTATTTCATGCAGATTCATGCAAATACATAAAAACACAAATAGAAATGACTATTCCAATTAATATAATAATATATTGCACCATACAGATGCACACATTGGCAGGGTTTGATTTAAAAAAATAAAAATAAGATTCTTCGAATAAAGTTTGACTCAAGACCATGAACTAAGTTTTCTCTGGAACCATTTACGAGTAGTGTTATAATAGAAACATATTTGCTCTAACATAGGGTTCTCTGAGTCAAGTGCTAACTCAAATCTAAAGCGTTGGACACTATATTCTTTTGTTTTGAATTAGTTGCAGTTTTCTCATTATAATTAATAGCTTGGTTTCATAGTCACCCTTACAATGCCTCAGTCCAATTTGTTGATTAAGGAATACATTCTAGTTATTTTATTGTCTATGACAGACTTGTCATTCCACATATGAATTCAGGATTTCTACAGTTTGCTGGAGGAAAGCCTTATTATTGTGAGGCTACCTAGGGTTTTAATTCTAATAATCACAAAGCACATACGTCTTGTACCATATTTTCTCTTTCCGTGATATGGCTCATAGACATGGTTCCCCCAAAGCACTTTTAATTGCCATCTGGGATTACAATAATTCCTGGGACATCTGTCTAAACATTCTGGGATCATTGTACTCCTTTTTGGATCATCTTTCCCAGGGCACGTAGGTACATCACATAGCATCTGTCAGCACTGCCAGATAAGATCTTCCTTTCAGTCTGTCCACCTGACCCTAAACTCCAACTCAGGTAATTTGATCCTGCCTTTGGAACTCGCATCTGCAAACATCATTATGGAGATTTCCCATCAACTACTTTCAGCTGGAGTCCCAAACCTCTCCTACCATGTCAGACAGGCTCTCTTGATTTTCCGTTTTTCTAAAGATCTCTCCTTCCTTTGTGTTTGAGCTTAAATACCCAGTAAAATACACCAAAACAACATCATTTGAAGCAGAAATTTTGTATTGGATAGACATTGTTATAGGGGCCCTTCATTAATTCACCCTCAAAAGTGCTCTCCTTGCTTTCATTAACCTACCAAATTCTCTGGGTCATAAGGAGATGAGGGATGTGTATCAGCCATGAGTCACCCTTGCCCTCATTAATTAGGAATCAATAATGGACTGGGCATGTCATATAATTCCTGGATTGGACATGACATATTAATTAGAACTACATACTTCGATGTGGAGGAATATTTTGACTGCATGCAAAAGAAGAGACTGCTGGATAGAGTGTCTGCAGATTGGATTGGTCAAAATCACTCTATGTCGGAAAAGGGCAGTTTTCATTTTGGACCAGAGGACTGTGTTTTTCCAGGTCGCCCAAAGGCTCCTTGCCCTTGGAGCAGATGGAAGTGACTGTGGGGGTTGAGGGAAGAAGTAACTACCCCAACTGAAAAGCAGGAGATGGAACTGGTACCAAGACCAGAGAGAGAAACGTAAAGAGGTAACAGATGGAGAAGGACTTTCAGACAACCTACGTGAATGGATGAGAAGTGGGATACTCTGTGTCCATATTTGATGTGAAAAGAACCCTCACTGACGCCCAAAGGCAGGGAATGAAGTGAGCACCCTGGCCTCTGAGAAAGCCAAGTATTGAGAGGTCTACAGGATAAGAAAGATGGGGTAGTGGTTAAGAGAAATGAAGGACCATGGACAGGTTTAGAGAAGAGACAAGACTGAAAATAGGTCTAGAGAAAAAAACGGAAAGGTTGAGGAGATGCCTGGCTGAGAAGAGGTGAAAACTGCCTGGAGGACTGGAGTTGGCCATTGATATATTAGGTATGGATACTTGTGTTGACCAGGATTTGGAACATTTATTTTATAAGCTTAGGGTTAGCCAAGAGGCTAAAGGTTTTATTATGTTTAGGTTGAAATGTTCTGTTGCCCAGAACCATAGCAATTTGATGCATAGACTGGGGTATCCTTTGAGGGTTATGGATGAGTTAAGACTAGCTTTATGACTGTTTAATTAAAGCATCAGCCCGGATTTTATGAAACTGTGAAGATCTCCTCTCTGGTGACTCTTACTTGAAACTCTTTGTAGATTTACTCATTATGTATAGAAATATGTTCAAACCCAAACCTGGGATGATTACCACTTAATGAAGACACTGTAAATTAAAAACCTTTGCTCCCCTTCATATTAATTTCTCTATATTCTGATGGCACTTGCTGGCTCTCAACTGACTGAATTTAGGTGGCCATAATTGTATGGCATGTTAAAGGATATTTGTACCGCACACTATCACCACCGGCGTGGTCCCCTGGCGCTCTGGCAGCTTTGAAAAAGGGAAGGGGGATGAGTTAGTGAGAATAAGCTGGAAAAGTGCAAGAGAGCAGTGATGTGCTGTTGGCAGCCTCAGCCCGGTGGGTCAGTTGACTGGGCTTGGGGAGGGATGCATGACCGTACAAGCACCATTGCCCTAAACTCCAGAGGAGACTAAGCTAATGTCCAGCAGAGTAGTCTAAGAAATGATGAGTAAAGAACAGAAGTACAGTAGGGACCACTGTAATGGTGCAGACGTAGATGCAGGATACAAAGGTGTCATGCTTGTTAGTACAAACATATATTTAACAGAAAATAAGGACAAACCCTACCTGCCCCTATAACTAAGAGGGGTTTCCCTGCCTCAAACAAAACTAAGGATAGCATCAGAATGTCAGTCAAAAACCAGATAGTCCATTGTCTTGTGTCCCAAACCTATAAAGTAAACTACACCCAGACTTCAACAGGATGACTCCCTTCTTCGTGATGTTTTAGGCTGTTTATGAATGATGGGGGAGTATGACTCTTCCCCTAGCCATCACTAGACGTTTCAGTATTGTGATTTGTTTATAGTTCAAAAATAAGAATGGGAAGGTGTCTCCCCTTTCCAAGCCTTTCTCAGGCTCTCTTTCAATTGCATCAGTTTTGTCTATCTTCTTGCCAATGGATATGCTTTTCTTCCACTAGTCTTCTCAATACTTGTGCCAAAGGATCTCCCTCTAACCCCCTGGTCTCCTCTTCGCGTTATCTGGGCCCAGACCCCCTTCTCAGCTCTGTAATATCTCTTATTTAAGCCTGGTTCACTATCCTGCCAAGCAGTATCTCTCATGTATAACTATCTTACTTTTTCAGTACACGGGTCCCAAACCCCTTTCTCAGCTTTGTAATGTCTCTCAATTAAGCCAGGTTCACTATCCTGCCAGGAGTTGTCTCGCATGTGCAACTCTCTCTGAGTCTCAATGCTCTGGTCCCAGCCCATTTCTCAGTTTTACAGTGTCTCTTAATTAGGCCCGGTTCACTATCCTGCCAGGCCACTCTCTCTGGAGTGTTATCTCGCCCGATATGTCCTCTCTTAGTTTTTTCGTTCTAACCCACTAGGATGAGGAAGATGGTTCTGCACTTCCTTCCAACCACAGCCTCTGAGGTCACCTAGTGATTTCACAATCCCCCTCTGCATACCTTTAAACTTGGACCACAAGGGTTAATGTCCTCTGCAACAGCAGTGAGCTTTCCCAGCATCCCCTGTGCTCTCACTGTCTGCTATCAGCTTTTGGTGTCTCCACCATGCTGGTTTCTCCCTGCATCTCGGGTCCCACCTGGACCACTCTGATGGCTGCCTTCTCCCCACTGGACATCGGGTTCCCCAGCATTCACGTACATCTTTACTCTTCTCTGCCTTTACGATCCAGCCTTCCCGATCCGGCCTTCCCGTTCCAGTCATTTGGGTCTGCAGGGCATCCCCTCTGCATGGCGTTGCTCCCCATCGCGCTGCTCCTCTGGGGCCGGACTGACAATGAGGAGAGTCCTCGATCAGTTATAATGGCTGATGGGCTTTCTAACTTTGGATAGCCAGCATGTTTGTATTGGTTCCATGTGGGGCTCGTCATCGCCCTGCTCTTCCTCGTGTCAGCCCTTTTGAAGTCAATCATACTCGCACATCCCTCACTCTTCCTCTTCACTTTATCACCTACCTGATCTACCTGGCTGCTATGTATGAGGTAATTAAAAGAAGAAAAAGGGTGGGGATGTTGGGCCCTGTCAATTTTGTTGGATGAGTTGTGCCTGGTGGCATGGTGGTGAAAATAATGTGTCCTCCCTGGATAGTCTTCACCTATCTCAAAGAGAGGGTCCCCTTCCCTGGGATTCTCCCACTGAGTAACACCGCCAGGGGGACTATCGGGTAGCACCCTCACCTCCCTGGCCCAATGGGAAGGGTACCCCTCCAAGGGTAGAAGTGACAGTATAGAGGGATTTGTCACACCACTGCCACTTCTTTTGAGACGTTTGTGCAGGCCGAAGACTACGACCTCTCCATGCCCTCCTCCACCTCAAACCATGTCACTGTTTACCAAACTATTATTAAGTAGAAGGTACTTTAAACTTCAACTTTTTTCCTTTTCCCATGTTTTGGCCTACACCCATTTTTCTCTAATTCATTGCACCATGTTGTCATACATTATTCTATCGTCACTTTTTGTTGCTTGATTGTAATGATTTGCATAATAGTAGTTCATTCATTTAGTCCACAGAACAAGCAGTAATCCTCTCAACAAAGACTTCCTGCTCATTCACAACACTGCCATACATTCCTATGCCAGTGCAAATTGCCAAAGCAAAAAGCGAAAAAGCAGTCTCCCAATGTAGCCAAGTTAAGGTCCAGCTCAATGCCAGTACATAACAGATTCTAATCAGGACAGACTTTGACACCCACACCAGACCGAACCAAACTTTTTCCTCCACTCAAGCCCACCTTGCTCATTATGATCAGAGCTCCCCCACTGTAAAACCTCCTACTCACCCAGAGTTGCCTTCTGGGGACTCTAGCGATGCGACTGTGCAACAGTGCATTTGTAAAATTCCTGCTTACCATGAATTCACTGGAGGACTGGCACCTTGTCAGTCTATAGGGCCACAGTCACAGGGTATGCCATTCAGCAAGGTGCAACACTATGTTAATCTAGCACAACAAGCCAGTTGGAATAAAAATGCATATTAAAACATAAAAACAGTGCGAGGAAGCAGTGTGCATCAAGCGCAGCGAAGATAACTCATCAAAATATACGGAGTCTCACAGCCCAGGTTTAAAATTGGTACAATCTCTGTCTTTTTTGATCAAAGCCTACCAAATGTAAATTGCTGCCTCATGCGTAATGTTCTTTCTCTGTAATTTATGAATTACAAATGACTAAGGATGCTTGCCTTTATTCTCACATCTGTTTCTTTTTGAAATGCCAAGGGAATAAGGTCATACTACACATTATAATTAGGTAGACTGAGCAAAGAAGAAAGGAGAGTGATGTTAGTCTACACTTTCTCTTCTGTGGCATTCTCCTTGTCCCCTTGTTTTTAAGGTTCTCGTTGCCCCATTGCATTTCATCTCAGAAAACTTGTAATTTCTCGAATACAGCAATTTCAGAAGTCAATGTAGGTATTCTGATGCATCAACTTCAGAAAATGGGTCTCATTACAGGTTTGGCGGTTACCCTGATGGTGCTACTGGCGGGTTGCCGTCGGACTAGTAATATTTTACTGGCACCTGACTTCCCAGTGCCACCGGGATCTTGCAATAGGACTCTATGGAAGTGGGGACACAGAGTCACCGGCACCGTTGGTAACAGTCCCGTTGCTTCCGTGAACGGTCTGCCTACCGTGGACAGCAGATCTGGCAGGCAGACGCAGAGTTTGCCGATCCCGAAACTAGGGTGCAGTGAGCTTACCTGCACCCTTGTTTCTGGACCAGCAAACTCCTAATGAGGCCCACTGTATTGATGTGGCAGCTACAACATGCTGCAATTTCAAAATTGCATTGTTGATTTCCACAAAATAAGTGAAGGTACATGGGCATACAGAGAAAGTCAAAATGCGATCCACGTAAATGCTTAAGATAACACTTCTTAACCACATTAAAATCCTCAGAGTAGAGCTCAGTTTGAATTATTTCTAACTTTTCTGTCTACCTTGCATAAGTGAACCAACCATATGCAAAATACTATCCACTCGGCCTCTAAAAGGACAGTCCAGATTGGAGTGCTAGCAGGCACAGGCATGTTTTAGTCTAATTGGGATCTAAATTGAAGTACCGTAGGTATAGGATCCATAAAGAGTATTGCATTGCTGAAACCTGTCAGGGGTTGATTCTTCAAGGAGAAAGCAGTGGGGTGACCCAGAACTTTAACTGTCTTCCCACCTTCCTGTCAGGATTGTTGCTTCTTTCGAAATATCGCCCTAGGCCTTGCGAGAGATTTGATTTCTTTGGCTAGATGGCTTTGCTTTACAAGGATATATATTTTGAAATAAACAATCCTGTTGCATTTGCTAGGGGGAGATAAGTGGTCCCCTGTATGCCTTTTCCCTTCCTACTTCTTACACTGAACTTGGGTAAGATGGAACAGAGTTCATTTCTGAAAGTCCCCCTATTGTCCCAACGATTTACTGGTTTCCCATTTTGCTTCTGCTTGCAGACTGTACCAGAGTGGATTGAACCGGTAGCACGCCTGCTCCTCTCCTCCACAAATCAGAAAAACAGACACAAACAAATAAGGCATTCAAGCTGACCTGCTATTCCAAGTGGTTCATTTTTCCTATGCCTGATGAAGTAATTCGATGATTATGAAAGGAAATAAATGACCTGTTAGCCGAACAAAGGTATCATCATCTTGTCTTTCTTTTTGGGATCAACACTTATTATAGCACCCTTTGAGATATATTGTGACTGGTCAGAGACCTTACCATGTCAATAGGGGATGTGGACCCCTCACAACCTGAGGTAGGAGTCCTACTACCGGATGTCCGAGAGCCAATCCGGTCCCAGGGCCTTGGGGTAAGAGTTTGGAGAGCGACAGCATCAGTCTCTTATATCTTTGCTTGGCGAAGTGAATTAAATCCTTTATTTGACCAATACCTGTTGTGCACAATGCTGGCCAGTTCCTTTCTTCTAATCCAATTATAATGAAATAACCTAATAATGAGACACCCTGGGACACACCCCAGTAGGGAATGAGACTAGGACCAATTGCGAGCAATGTAAAAGACAAGCCTTTATATAAAGTTAAAATGGGGCATGCAGAGGACTCTGCTACTCCGAGAGCGCTCTGCCCAAGATACAGAAAATACACTTTATATTAGAAAAGCACGTAACTGATGATGTGTGCTATAGGGGATACAGTGAATATTGGTCATTGGTCAAAGGGGACAAGTCCATACATATTATATAGTGGGGTTGCTCCAGGATTGGTCAGCACTGATCTTGTAACTGCTTGAAGCACACGGGTCAGCTGGGCTCATCAGGGAGGGGTGCGGGTTCAGGAGATGTCCGTGCAGTAATATTTCTTGCACTTTCTAATCTAGCACATCTCATTAATTCTAATCATACAAGATTTAGTACAATAAATAACATTTAGGCATAGCATAAATATATCACATAGGCCTTTGACCTGGGCCACAGGGAGAGCGAAGATACATGGGTCCAGGTGCCTTATCTAAAACAGTATTTCAGAATGCATGGGTTAAGTGCCTCTTGGATCAAACACAAGTGTTTTACTTTTTGTTAGTACAAGAAGAATATATGGCCTCAAGGGATTAGCACTATGGGGTGAACTGGGGTAGCACATGGATAAGGGTCTTACATCTGTTACATCAAAGAAATGTGGGGTTTGGCGGCTTCAGGTCTATATTTCCCTAAGTGCGGTCTGTTGGTGCAGAGGCAGGTTTGTGGAGACGGATGTTTTTTTTCAGGACCAGGCTCCGCCCCAGTCACACAGAAGGCAGTGATCTCAGAGGAAGAAGAGAGATACAGTGTTAGCTTGCTATAGTTTGTGCCCAAGCTTCCGTGAGAACAGAGCAGCCGTGGAGCCCACAGAGGGGATGAGGTGGGGGAGACAGGCTGGCTGTGTGTGGAGAGTAAAGGGGGAGAGGTGCATGCTCACGTTCAGTGTGTATTCACGGCTTAGTAGAAAATGGAGTCTGCAGGTAACACAAAATGGAGTCTCGCAGCTCATAGGCCATGCACAGTTATGTATCAGTCAACGGCCATCTCACTCCTTGGCCAGAGGTGGGCTGGTGATCATGGAATGAGCATATTGTGTGCATCAGGAATGAAGGGGGGCCTGGGAGACCCTTCCTCCCTTACAAGCTAGGGGACCCAGAAGGCACGACGATGGATGAAAGCGTGAGCAACAGATCTGGGATAATGGCTGTGTGGAATTGAAAGACGTGGAAAGCTCCACCCATAAAACCAACAATACAGATGCTCTAATTGGAGTTGACCCAAACTGTGAAATTGATTCTACCTTCAGCAGGACCGCGTAACAGTCTTTATATCCAACCGAGAATCAAGACATCAGGCTCTATAATCGACTACACCTTTAGTGAGCCTCCATTATGAAATGCCGGCGGACATACAAATTCTGGTAATGGCTGCCAGCTCAAAGCATAGTTGACTGTAAAAACCTGCAGAAGTATGTACAAAAAGGGGTCAGAGCTTAAAACCCATTATATGTGCTTATACACCTGTAAGACAGCCCTTTGGGCGAAGGAAGCCAAAGGTTGGCCAGAGAACGAGCTGAGGGAGAGAAACAATGGCAGGGGTAGGGGAGAATATAAAAGTGGCGGTTGGACCAGACCAGTGTGAGCTGTATGGGTTAGGTTAGGTGAGGAGAAGAAGAACCAAAAGACCAAGCAAAAGAAGGATGGTATAGAGGATGGTGGAGGAGGATTGCAGAACGCTTATGCTAGGTGAGTTACTGGTTGGTGTGACAAGTGAGTGAGACTAAGAGCGGGAAAGAAGGGGGTGAATGACACTGAATGGGATGGTGACTGGGAGAGTGAAAGAAAGGGGACTGTTGGAGAAGGTGTGGGTGGAGTGGAGTGTAGAATAGGGGAGATGAGTGGGGAGAAGATATTAGTAGAGAGGTGACGTTTAGTACTATCAGAGGTACATAGATAAATAGTAAGAGAGGGAAAGAAAGGGGTGGGAGAAAGAGACAGGGGCAGGGTAGAAAGAAGGGATGCGAAGGATACAATATCAAGGTGAGTAATATAAGAGCATTCAAGGAACACCTGGGTGACTGGAAGACACCAATTAACCTTTTGTTTCCACAGTGTGGAACCATGTAAGAATGCACCTAGTCCCAGAGGGAGAGGGTGATTCAGCATTTCCTTTTCTAGCCATCACAAACAACCTTTCAATTATAGTGCAGCTAGGGATATAGATTTCTAGTTACCATCTTGGGGTGTTAGTGCCATGGAGTGAACCACCCAGTAGAGATGAAAGCTGGACACTCCATTGTCAGCACCTTCTCAATAACTTCAATAGAAACCGTTTAACTGTTGTGCTCTTGAGTCAATCGGTGACAATAAAGATATTTATAAGAGTAGCAGCTCAAATTCCTAGGCAAAGAACACTGTGGACAAATGGCAGAATAACCATGTCTACCTTATAGACATTAGCGTAGGTTGTAAACAACCACCTTATCCAGATTAATGGAACTGTTTCATTTAATATATACTGTGTTGGATATTTATTAAGCATACACATCTAACAGTTTGGATTATTTGAGCTATATATACACACATGCATACACACACACACACACCTGATATGTGTTTGGATTTTAATGTGGCTGAGCAGCTCAGCCTAGATGGCTCATGTCTGCGTCGGATCATGAAAAGTTTGAAATGTGGCTCATCTTCTCCAATGTCACAAATAAGCTCAACGTCTGACCAATCCCACGGCAAGAACAAGGTCAGGCGGCACCACAAGTAGCTGGGTTCTCTTCCCTTTTGAGAACCATAGGTTTGCTTTCCAAGAAACACTACTGTTCATCGTCCCAGTGCTTCCATTCCATTTTGACTCTCTTCCGACTATTCGTGAGATATCACAATGTATCATAATAGTGCAGTGGCTGCTGCTCTGCATTTTGGGAAATGTGGGGTAGTGCATTGTGCCCCCCCCCCGCAAAAGTGAACAAAGGAATGTTCCACAGTCGTTGGGCTTCAATGCTCCAAACATTGCCTTCAGTAATCCTTTTGCCTCTTCATTCAAAAGGTATCCAGTGATTTGAATGAAAAAAGATTCAGAGAAGGATGTTTTACGAAGAAAAAAAACATGGAAAAAATCACCATTTTTTAAAAATATGTATATGGGACCGGGGTATGGGGTAAAATGGGTGTGGCTAAAATCATAGCCAAACCATGGGTTTGGGGGGCCCCCAAATATTCTGTGTTTTTTCTTCAATAAAACACCCCTCTCTGAAATTGTTCTCGCTAAAATCACATGCAACCATTCAGAATACACGATTATGTCCCTGTGTCTTGATAAGTTTAAACACAAGCAACGTTTCAAGGTATTTACTATGGATGACTGGATACCTATGCGGCTTTAGTTAGATACAGATACTCAAAATGATGGCTGCTCAAAATGTAACATTTCGAAAACAGCCTCCTTCTACTTTGCATTGTTTTTAGCACATCTGAAGTACTGGATCATTGTGTATAACATTAAAACTGTTGTGCCACCTTGAGGCAGTAATGTTCATCTGCCACGTTTAAATTCTCCTTGTAAGCTTTTAATGTGATGGGTTTACTAGTGATGTGTAAGTGGTTGTGAATGCCTTTGGTGCAGTTAATATTGGCACCATTCCATCTCACCCACTTGCCTTGGGTGTTAAGGCATTGTTCTATGGTGGCCAACTTGGAGCTCTACATTCTTATGTCGTAGGAGTGAAAGGTGGCAGTAAGGTCCAAGGTGATATGTATGGTAACTGAGCTTTTTTGATGGAAAGGCAAGGATGAATAAAAGAAAAAAAAAGGACTAGTTCAGCGACATCTTTTGATCAGAGACTTAGCTGGGAGGAGCCCATTGGGTAGATGACAGGGCCATGTTTTTGTTGTTGTTGTGTGCCTGCTACATTGTCACGAGCTGTAGAGGTCCATAGCATAGCGGCTCTTGGTTATGGATTGATATATGCATGAAAGCAGACCATTTGCAAGTCAGGGAAATGTTTAGTAACGTGATGGAGCCTTTGCTGATGAGGATCACTGGAAAGACAAGGCTGATGGATATACGTCACTAGTGACTTTTGAAATTGGGAGGATCAGGCAAAGGACTTTGGTCTGGTTTTAGGTATGTAGCAAATATAAGCACTTGGATTTTAATTAACAGAAGTGTTTATATTACACAAAGCACACAGTCAGGGGCCTCAAAAAAGATGTAATGTAAAAAGAAACAGTCTCTATCAAGAATAGATGCTTTATAGAGTGGCTGCAAGGCCCCTCACTCATTAATGGTGTTGGTTGGTGACGGTGGCACACCAGGAAACTGATGCTTGTGCATTCTGGGTACATATTGCAGAAACATTGCACCAGTGAAAATGCTATTCTAAATTACTTTTGAACAGGGGCAACACTGCTCTGGTATAAATACATGATATATTGGTGTAATGCATTTTTGCAGCAGTGACATTTTTGCCCTAGAACAATTACAGTGCCAAACTCCAAGTCACTTGAACATTGTTGTACTGATATCCTGCAGAAAGGAGGAAGGTGTTTTGCATTGTAGTGGTTATGAAAGGCAAGCCACTTGTATCTACTTTCTTCCCATATCGTCAAGGATCTCCAGCTCATTCTGTTTGGACCAGAACATTTGGAAGAGGATAGGGTGTTGGCCAGAAATTTCACAGACATGTTCATCTTGTATGGTTCAGACATTGGCAGCCCACTTCCTTGAACAATCAAGGAGGTTGGGTGCTTCAAAAAATGTAAAGAAAAGCTGATTCATTTTAGAATCAGATATGGACCTTCAGATATAGACCTGCAGGAACATATTAGAACATTTCCTGCCAGAATGTACACTAAAACAGAAAGCCATCAGAAATATCCTCTGCCATTTCCACTTCAAGTGCCCATGAGATTATAGATTTTAACAACAAATGTAGCAGCTATAAAACATGTCCATGGGCACTAAATAAATCAAGCGATATATTGTGTTCCCAAAATCCACAAGAACTCTACCAATCCTCTGGGGGAGAAAAGTCATTGCATGTGAATCTATATAGGATTATGTTAACATATAGTATATAACTACATTTTAGTTATTCAATTCCTTCCATGGAGAAACATCCCCTGATATAACATCCCCCTAAGACAATCCCACCCCAGAAACAATCTGGTATTAATCAGAATATTCGGTTTCATTTAAAATAATAAATTAAGAAAATAAAAGTGGTCCCAATGAGCATTTCCATCAGCTAAATCCAGGTGAAAGCCCGTTCGGCTCTTCTCCTGCTTTGCAAGATCTCTTCCTCTGCCCAAGAACCCTCTCATTTTCGAATGAGGCGCATATTGGAGTTTTCTGTAAAAAGACAGCCCGGACCTGTTACATTGTGGTTCAACGCATGCTGGGTACTGATCAGTCGTGGACTATCTTGAATTAATAGGAGTCCATTGCTGGACAGGACCAATGGCCTGAGGAAACCAAGTATTCGTTTGATAGCCCAATGTGTCAAGTGCAATGCTCTAGATAAGTGCACACTGAACAATATTCCAAATTAATAAGTAGGCCTATTTGTTTGATGTTCTCATGTTATTCCACCTGGATGAGTTGGTGAAATTTAAAAAACATCCTGATTAACATGTCATGTGTACGTAGACAACTATGACACTAGGTCCCACGTCCTGAAAAGCCCCAAAACATGAATCTTGTATTTTTGCATTGTCACTTCATCTACAGTTCTGAAACTATAATAACAAGTAATTGGAATGCGAAATATGAAATAAACAGCCTTGAGGAAGCGCAATGTCATAGGAAACACTTGTTGCTGAAAACACTAACAAAAATGGAACGCTGTTACCAACTACCCAAAAGGTTTATACAATGAGAAATTATAATGCAAAATAGGTATGCCAACATATTAATTTGGAATATTGTTGAGCGTGGGCATACTGGTCACACAATAAACCTAATGGAAATGTACATATATCTTCTAAACAAGAAGGCACATTCTCTCTTATGTTTACACGTAGTCATTTCGTACAAGGCATACTATTTTTATTCCCCTTCCCGCACGGTCTTAGGTTAAACTTTTTTTCAAATGTTGGGACTGGGGCCCCTCATTATCCAAAGAAGCCAAGCAGTAAATGCATTTAGTGTAATGATATGTTAATAGAGAGTGTGGCATGATTGGTACATCTACACGCATACACCAAGGAATCGCCCAGGAAATAGCCTATCAATATTGCAAGTAAAATACCCGCTCAAGACTTTATTACAAAAAAGTAGATCCAGCTTTGAATAAGGCATTTTGAACACCTTTCCCATCAGGCACTCGTGCATGAGACTTGCCACTAGTTGAGACTTTGCTGTTGTGTTTGGCTTTCATAGGATGCTGCCAACAACCATTTCATTTTCAAAATGCCACATTCTCTCACTGGAATTCTGCATCAACGGCTTCAATGACTCTCTAGTGGATATGGCATGCTCTTCTTTCCCTGGGGACAGAGAAATCCTGGTGTCCCAATGGCATCCATATGTGGTGTCTGCTCCTTCATGCCTCACTTATTCAGCACATACAATGCTGGTCTATGGGGACAGTGCCCATTATGGGGAAGAGACACAAGAGGGGGGTGGGCATGCACAACAGAAAGTTACACATTGTCAGCCTTCAACAACGTGTTCCAACTCCAGGTTCCGAATGAAAAGGCAACTCAAGCAGAACCTCTCAATGGAATAGATCCCTGCAGTTTCTAGCTACCCAACTATGGGCCATATTATACACATTTTGGGTCAGTGCATTTGCAATTAGCAATAGGGCAACAATTGTCATAGTGTAAAACATAAATTATTTCAAATTAGTACCCAGAGAGGGTCAATCAGAATGTAATGGCCGTCGCCGAGGCTTTACCCGACCGGGAATCCCTCGGCCGAGATTCCTTTCCTTTGTTCCCAGCGGGGGGCGTGGCAGCCCCTCAGCCAATGAGGAGGCTTGAAACCAAGCAGTCCCCGCTCCAAGTCTCCCCACTGAAGGGTACCATTCTCCATTGCTGGAGATTCAGATAAGTTTTTGTTCTTCCTTCCCCCCTCCCCTGCAAACAATCCCCTCCCAACCCCACTTACCTTCTTGTTTCTCCTTTTTCTGGGGTAAAGGTGCTGGTAACACTTCTGTCCCCAGCACGGTCTGCTCCCAATGGCCGCTATGGAAAGGGAAAACAGACTCTGTTTTCCCTTCCCCGGTAGCTATTTTTAACAACAAAAAAAAATTCTGCACCGAAACGCTGCGGACCGTGGTACTAATAGCAATAAGCCCTGCAGTGGCATTACCGAGTCAGGTAAATCCATGGGGACTTCGTTAAGGCCGAGCTTTGCTCGGGCCTATAATTATGGGCCCCAGGTCATTACCTGACTCGGTAATGCCCCCACAGCTTGGGGCTTAATGCTTAAGTATTTTTGCACCAGACTCTACTGCTGAGACTAAACCAAATATTGCCTTGGCCCAAGAATGCACTGAAAGAATATGCTTTTCGCAATGGGGCAATTTGTGTCCCAATTCTAATTGCACTTGGACTGATGCAAAGTTTTAGTAATATGGCCTTACGTGGATGTTGTTATTTCCCGCATCCAGTTACTGGATTGGTTGTATTTTACGCTTTATTAAATCTCAATAGAAGACTGAGAACTGAAATAAAGCCCAGGTGGCCAGGGTTTGCCACCACACAGTGCTATAAAGAACAGGTGCCAGGACTGCTACCCCAATCCAATGAACTCGCGCTTCATTATTTGAACTGGAAACGATGCAACGCTGAGTCTGCCTTTGTGAGATGGTTACATGTGGCCTGCAGGGGTAATACATATCTCATCAGCAAGCGGTCAACCCACTGCGACGATTTAATTAAACTTGTGTCGGCGTTAGTATATAAATGGGTTTTGCTGACACATGCCCTTCACTTGAGACAAAATGGTTTTGACCATTTCACGGAAGGGGTCTTGAGAATGCAGGAAGGCACTTGAAGAGGTTCTAGGTTCTTTTGCTGAAGTAAATTACAACGTGGTAATTTACTTCAACAAAAGTACTTCAAATTACTAGGTTTCTTTTACAAATAATTCCTTTTTTTTAAAAATTGGGTGCCCCCGCTACTGCTCCAATTCCCCGCCACTACCACTCCCATCCCAAACTCCCCACCCATACACCTAACCAGACAAATAAATATGTACCCCCTGCCCCTACTGAAGTAATTTTTTCTAAGAAAATGAGCACGTTGAAATGTACGGCAAAACCTTCTGTGCATGTCCGAGCACGTCTGCAATTTACAAATGGGATGCCATTTGAAATGCACAGTAAATATTCCCCTGGCCAATTTAGAGCGGGAGCAGGGGAGATGCGCAGTGCATGGCCGTCATTTCGCACCCGTTCACGCATGTGGCCCAGCAGCAGGATGAAGCAACACAGTCCTGCAGGCATTTGGATCCCTCAAACAGGAACCATATTTTCTTCTTCTCGTTCGATATTTCACAATGAAATGCAATTAAAGAGGGCATCACTCTAAAATGCACTTCAAGCACCCACGATGGAGCAGATAGAAGCTCAAATGAGTAATTGGTGCATATACTCGAGAAGCGAGTTTAACGCAAGGAGCCTGACCAGGGCATTGCATTCCAGTACCTGGAAATAAACAGGGCTCCTTTTGAAATAAGGAAACCTCTGCATTCCCCCAAAAAACAACCATCTACTGAAAGCACAACGTTCCTGTTATTTCTAGAGGTCAAGTTTCTGTGAATCGGGTCTGCCGAGTGTTTAACTGGGCTAGACCACGGTCTACAATATTTTTGCATGCTGATGCAGTGATAGAGCCCCCCTCCCCCACACACACACACACACATTAGATATGCATAATAGGTTATGAACAGAATAATCACAGGTGTGATGATTAATATGTCAGGGCAATGGAGATGTAAAATGAAGATGCATTAGCAATTCCTTCAGTCATTGCATGAGTTGGAAGAATCCTTAATTAATTTGGTATATATGCGTAAGAAACCGGCAAAGCATATACAACAAATACAGCCTTAATACACTAAAAGTAATAGTGGCAGCAAAACCCAGGGATGAAAATAAAAAAAAAGCACATGATGCCCTTTTCATTACTGAAACACGGTTTACACCCTCCTCCCTCTCTATCTTCGATGGCCTCCTACCCCACGGTTACAGTACCAAACACACTCACCACAAAGGAAACACTGCAGGTGTGGTGGCAGTCATCCATCAGAGCAACTGGCCCCAAATGGTAATACCTGTCATACTGGTCTCAACCCTCTCAAACAGCGACTCAGTTACATTCCACGTTATTTACAGACAACCTCAAGGGAGTGGTAACTTCACTGATGACATTTCTAACGTTCTCCCCTCTGCAACGGTCTCCTACTCCAATATTATCCTCTGAGATTGGAATACTAGTCCCAACTGGCAAAGCTCCTATGTGACTCCTATTCTCTCTGACCGACTCCATCCACTTTAATCAGATGGCACTCTCCACCACCCATGTCAAAGGTCACACGCTCAACCTAGTCTTCACCTCCTGCATGATCCTCTTCTGCTCAAAGCCACTCCCCTCGACTGGACTGCCCATGCCACAATCCCCCCTCTCATATCACACACAAGGCTTCCCCAAAAAGGTCAAGCCAAATGCCCTGTTGTTGAGTGCAGATCCGTCAGGAATGTCCTGCTAGACACACTGGAGGCAACAGTCATAACATTCCCCACCACAAGGAATGTCTCAGACCTTGTGGATAGATTTGAACCCTCTTACGAAAGAACTAGTGGATGCCCATGCACTTCTAAAGTAGTCTATTTGCACCAAGGTCAACGTGTCTGTACCCTGATACATACCTAAGCTCGCCGAAAACAAATGCTCTATAATATCCCTTGAAAAGCAGTGGTGCAAGGACCAACTCCTAGAGGATCACTCATCCCTCAAATCCCTGTGTATCCAATGCAGATACATGATCTCTGAGACTAAGTCAGCTACTACACTTCCACCATTGAGCCATCGTGGCTCCAAGGTCACACCTATCCTGAGGTGCTGGCTTGACAAGGGAAAGGCAACAGAACAAAACAGCTTCTTCATTAACAAAATTAATAAAAATCAAAGGTCACATGGAAACGAGACAGAACCCTACTAGCCACCCCAATTGGGCACTTCTCTTCTGGACAGACTTCACCCCCTGTCTGTTAAGGATCTTGCAGACACACTTGCTTCACTCAAACCCACTACTTACATTCACAACTTCCTCCCAGGATCCCCCCTAACTTCCCTCATTAAACAACTCTCTAGCCCAGCAGTAATCACACTCCTTGGTATCTTTAACGCCTCTCTCAATGAAGGTGCATTCACAGACACGTTGAATACAGGTCTCAAATTACCCCTTCTCAAAAAAACATTGCTTGACCCAGAGGACCGAGCCAACTACAGACCCTTCGTGATCCTCCCGTTCATCGGGAGCTTATTGAGAAAGTAGTTATGCCCAAACTACTTGCCAAAATCGACTACCTTGACCTCTTCTGTGATTATCAATTTGGCTTCTGCCCCAAATACAGCACTGAGACTGCAATCATCCAAGTGGTGGATGATGCACCCAGAATCACCAACAATGGGGTCCTCTCAGCTGCCTTCAACACAATACTCCTCTCCCTCCCCGCTGACAGAATGGACTTCTTTGGTACTGCCCTAAAATGGTTTGCCTCCCACTTATGCCGTAGGCAAAAGGTCATACAGATGGGATTATTCAGATCCAACCAACTCCCAGCCATGTGTGGGGTCCCCCAAGGTTCGATTCTCTCCCCAATCATTTTCAATTTATACATGGAACACGTAGGAACTATCCTAAATGACCCCAACATAGCCATCCATTAGCATGCTGATGACACTCAGTTGAACCCTAAGGTCAGTGGCCCCTAGGACATTGCTCGCATCTGCAAATGCCTGGCTACTATCCAAAGGTTGATGTAAGATGCTTACCTGAAAATTAACCGGACCAAGTCCAAATATGACTAATTTGTCCCCCCACCAAACAAAAACCTTTGCAACAATGGCTGGATGACATATGGCTGGAAGGATTCACCCCTCATCTGTCAAACTCAGCCAAAACCCTGGGCTTTGTTGTTGACACTAGCCTTCCCTTCAAAAAGTAAATCGCCAAAAAGACAAGATCCACACACTTTGTAAAATCAAAACCTTCATTCCCTGAGTCCTCGTTATCTCACACATCAATGGGTGAAGTGCCATCACCATCATCATCGTCATTTCCTGTTTATTTCGGAATGCATATTCCATAAAGCGTTTCACAATATGAAAAAGCACATACAATATATAATATCACTATTCATGAATACACATAAGAAGTAAAATCCAAGAAAAAACAAAATATATAGTTTTAACATTTCTTAAAACCATCCGCCTCATTATAATTTGTTTGACAAATAGACATTAAATATACTAACATTTGCGATATAATAAATTTCATTTAACCATCTCTCATCAAATTTAGTTGATATATTATTCAGGTACTAGATGGAAGTTATGGAATATCTATGCAAAACCTTAACTAATATGTGCTTAAATTATTATGACCAATTTAAAACCAACAGAGCATTAATAAAATATACAGGCAGTAATTACTGAAAGGCAGAAATGTCCATGTATATTATAGTTCTAATGTTCTTAGACAGGGCACAAGCAGTCACCTTTTGGATAGCATGGTCGCAAATATCATAGACACTAGCTTTTTTAATCTAATACCCCGCTAGATTTAGAAATCTTCCTTTCCTCATGTTCCAGGCATAGTATAGGTAGTCAAGAACTGCAAAGTGACATCAGAAAATAAATTACTATTGCACAGAATCTCTGCACTATCCATATTTCCAATACCGTAGTTGCAGAGGCAAGTTTTTAAATTCCTCTGCCAAATTAGCAAATAACCGGGGCATACGAATAGAATATGTTGAACATTCACCATACAACCGATACAAAAGAGACATTTATCTGAATTAGCCTCCTTCCATCTTGCTGTGGTACTTGTGAGCTTTAAGATGCTGAGTCTTAACTTTAGAGTTTTCAGGCCTATATCAATTTTTATTGCCAAATACGGTAGCCCTGTTGCCAACATAAGCGTGTTGTCTAACATCTTTTTTTATAGCACAATCCTTACATGCAATAGTGACTCGCTCTTTGCTATTCTTGGTGATTACTGATGGGTTAAGGCATGTATTTTCCAGGTCCAAAAACCGCAACCATCCCTTGACATCTTTGAACGAGGGGAGACTTCCCCCACCTTCACAGGTTGCATCTCTGTATTTTAAAAGATGGGAGTTTGACTAAATGTGGCTTCAATAGTGCAGCAGCTTTAGGCCAATTCTGTCCCTGATAGGAAGCCATCACAATTACAGATGAGAAGTAGCTTTAGTAGTTCATTCTTTGCAGTCTCTAACTATTTTGTCTCACTGTGGCTGCATAATTCAGCACCATAATTTGCACCTAAAACTTCTTGTGCAGGGTATATCTCAAAAGCTGGGGCTACATTTCTGTTCCATGCTTGGCTGAAAACGCCTTTTCTCTAGCATCACCTTAGCTTTATCTAAGTGCGCTTTCCATATGGTTTTATGACTAATTCAAATCCTTAAGCCGTCGAATGTATTGACCTCTTCTATTTCAGTGTCACCAATCATGATTTTCCTTATCATCCAGTGTGGTATCCTTTTCCCATACTGCACTTCTTTTTTTTATCAGTGTTTATTACTAACCCTTTTTCCACAATGTATTTTACAAAGCAATTTTTCACATTTTCAAGGCCCTCTGGGTTCAAGTAATTAGGTCCGTCTCATCCGCAAACATTAATATTCATATTATTTCGCCCCCCCCCCCAGAATCAGAGCGTCGATACTGAAGATTGGCAACATGTTAACCAACTCATCAAAAAGAGGGAAGAGAAAGTGGGGGCCAGAATACATCCCTGCCGTGCACTTTGTCCACCTGGAAAGGTTTTGAAAGCTCACCCCAAGTGCCACCTAACCATGGCAGTTGAATCTGAGTGTAGTTCCATCACTGCTTTTGGCAGGGCAGGTGGCATATTTCTCCTCTGACAGATTGTTTCATAGTGTTACCCTAGGGATACTGTCAAAAACAGCTTTTATATCAAGGAACAGTGTGTGTATGGTCCCCTCTTCAATTTAATGTATTTATCTAATATTAAGGATAATCAAAATATCTGATTGACTGTTGAGACTCCCCTTGCAATGCGAGCTTGAAGGTGGCTTAGATACTATGAATGGATATTCCAATCATCCACCCTCCTTAATAGCACTTTCTGGAAAGAAATTCCCATGGAATCTAAGAGGGAGGTAAGCTGATAGTTATTTGGTTTATACCATCCACCTTTCTTTAATATAGGGGCAATCTGTGCCCTTTTCCACGATTCTCGTACTGCCTGTTTGCATGATAGTGGTCATCAGCAGCATGAGGTAGGGAACCCAGATCATTGGTTGTGATTTAAAGAGGTCTACTGGAATATTGTCAAGGCCTGGGGCCTTACCAGCGTGTTGAGATTTCAAGGCCTCAGTAGTTTCCTTCATCATAAAATTTAAGGGGACATAGTATTCTTTGATTGCCAACAAACTATAGAGCCCTTTTGCAGAACCCAGCATAGACTGAATTACCTTGTTATAAATATTTGCGAAATGCTTATACCATACTTCTTCAGTAATAGCCACTTGAAGATGTGGTTCCTTCTGGGTAAGATCGTTGTGTATAATATTCCAGAATCCCTTCATATCCCTTTTCGTCAAAGCATGCAATAGAGCGGTCCAATTTTCCTCTTTCTTAGCCATTAGCCAATCGTTGTTGGATGGTCAATTTCTTCCATTAAGGTGACTTAATCCCCTACCGCCCCCTTTGTCTTTGCTTTGAGAGCCCTGATCAACTTGCCTTTTTTGGCTCTACATTCACTATCGAACCAACTCTCTACTTTGGTTTGAGCTCGAACCGCCATTCTATTTGGCTTTGTTACCTTGTAGGAATTGCAGATAGGGTTATTGCAGAGTGCCAATGGCCAATTTAACTGCTCAAAGATCCAGATAATACTTTCATATAAGTGCAGTTCCATAGATGATGTGATGAATCTGCTGATGTCATCACTCCTATCCTCATGTGGCCAGGGGACTGCAGCCGCTACCTGATCTTGACCCTGGGGGTGGCTATGTGAGGGAGGTTCACATGGGGAGAGGCAGCCCTCAGGGGGAGGGAAAGGTATCATTAGATGAGACATGGTAGCCCCCTTTCCCTTTTAGGAATATCCCTTCCATTCCTCATACCCTGATAGCATACTGTGATAATCCTCTTCAACAACCCACAAAGCCTGCTGACAGTATCCTTCAATATTCTATAGCAAATAGAATGACAAAGACTGAGATGAGAATGAGGACTACCCAAATGAAGATTACTAGGCTGAACCAGAAGAAGCAGTGTAGTACTTGGAAAAAGTTGATTGGCTCCCAGCAACTCCCTTCCTTGAACAGGGAGTTCGAAGATGGAACAGTTGAGAGCAACAGAGAGATCTAACTGGCTAGTCATTGCCATTGAAGCCATGCTGTCAGGTGGATAGATGAGCATGGAGAGGAGGGAAAATCGTGGAGAAGACTTCCCACCTCAGTCTGGGAATCCAGGAGGCAGTGAGCGAGGCAGAGAAGCAGCATGAAGAAAGGAGGAGGCAGCGTCTAGACCGGAGATGCATTCCCACAGGCAGGAGAGACACCAAAGCGGTATGCAAGGCAAAGAAGGAGCTTCACGCTGGCAAGGGAAGCCGGAGTGACACACAGAGCACCACCAGCCTCAGAGACATGTCGCCTCAAGCGGAGAGAGAGAGCGGAATATAAGAAGGACCTGAGCGGGGTCGAAGAAGCCGAGGGAGCCATCCTAAAGCCAGTGAGACCATAATGGAAGGTCAGGGCCCCAGAAAGGAGCTGAAAAAGGCATTCCCTAATTGGAATTGGTTGCACATTTCCTACGGCTTGCATGCCAGACTGATAATCACAATCCCAGTATTCGGGGAGATACAAATAAATCAGTAATAAGAGGAACTTGGAGGAAATGCATATGCACTCAGATCCTGAAAGTGGGTGAAGTGATAAAACCTGGCATGCCAGGAGAGTATACTAGTTGTTTTGCAAGTCTGGGACCTGCACACAAATTGTGCAAAGGAACTATATGAGAGAACCTGGAAAGAGAGTATATCAGGTGTTTTGCGAGTCTGGGACCTGCAACCCAAGTTGTGATATCTTTGAAATAGAATCGTAAGGAAGATTCATGCCCTTAGGATTTTCAATTGCATTGAATGTGGAGAAGACCTGGGGAAGGGAGTCAATTCCCCTGGACTGGAGTGCAACACCAACAGGAGGGGGTTATCCTCTTGGGCTACAAAGAACTTGGTTATTCTTTTGAACTTTCGTTTTGGTGGAGAAAATCTTGGGGAAGGGAGCCATTCCCTGGAACTGTGAACATTATCCATTTAGAACTTTTGATGGAGTTATACCTTTTTGTTGAACTCGAACACCAAGCCAACGACAATACCCTTAACACCTTTTCTTACTTTTAGAAAGAGACGGCTAGTTTAGAATTTCAGGACAGACCCTTAGCTTTGGTTGAGGAAGGGAAATACCTCATATATTCAGGACAGTGATGCAGTTTCCAACCCCCTTTATTGTTTAATACAATTCTATAACAAACATCATGAGTCCTCTGTGCCAGAGTCTTATTTCTGGTTCCTCACAATGCCAAATATATGTTTTCCCCTCTCAGTCTAATTATTTTCTCGTTGTTGGAGACTTCCAGTGCCTGGCTTCTCACCCCCTCCTCTTCGGGGTTACCTTGGTTGATGTTATTGTCAAGGTAACTGTGTACCCTACCTGTAACTGCTAAATTATCGCTTTCATTTTGCTTCTTTACCTCCAAGGAAATAACTTAATTCTAATGTGGCAAGTCAAGCAAGATGTAATCAGAATGATTCTTTATGGAGTCTCTCTTGAATGTATTTGCTGCAGGTGTATACCCTGAACACCTACCATTGAATGCTCATAGGCCCAATTTATAAAAATGTGGCGCACTGTTGAAGATACATTTGTATTGGCATCTTGGGCGCTGAGATACAAGAGCAGGAATGTCCTTGATTTGATCTTCATCTTCCATGAACTCCTCCTTTTCCCTTAAAGGTTTATATTGTGGATTACAATCTCCAATTAGTAATATCATAGAAGAAGATGCCTAACTATCTGCTAAGTACCCTCCCAATACACATTTATAATCAAACATGGTAGACATCTCATTTACTCAGTATGGGTTATTGTCTATATATATATTTCCAAAAAAGGATTTTCAACCCCATGGGGAGATCAAGTAACAACCATTGTAAATCAGGTAAGACTGTTTCCATGACTGTTACAATAGCGTTTAAACTTATATTCACCCACGCGCAGAGCCCCACACTAGGCCACTCCTTTGATCAATTCCCACTTGTATGGCCTCAACTCGCTTTTTGGTAGGAAAGTCATTGGGGACCGAAGTCCAGGTATGGGAACATTCTTAGAAATGGCTTAAAGTGCTTGTGTGGGGAGTGGAAACCAAAAGGGGCTTCGGGGGTCGGTTCCTAGGCATTAACGGAACCTGTGAGGGGGAGCGCATCACCTTGGCCACTTTATCGCACCGAACACAGGACAAATACATTTCCTCACCCAGATCTTTAATGTCATGAACGAATGGGCAGAGGGGCCATGATACTGGGCGGGGACTTCAACCACAGAATGGATCCTCGTCTGGACTGGTGGTCCGCGAAGGGGGGGACCCAAGGGCATGTCCAAAGATAACCTGGCCATGCAGACCCTCCTGAGGGAACACTATTGGGTGGACGTCCGGCACGCGACGCACCCAGACCGGGGCGGGTGCACCATTTTCTCACCCCCGCATTGCACCTACACCAGAATTGATCTCCTGTTGATCTCCGAGGAGGGGAATGGGGAGGTCGAACAACCAAAGGTAGAAGCCATAACATGGTCTGACCACAAACTATTCATAGCCAATTGGTCACTGCCGTCTCCCCAAGATCCTCCCGATGGCGATGCAACAACACACTCATCAGGGACCCCGTATTCCGGGAATTCATGAGGAAGGAAATGCTGGCCTACTTCGAGATAAACGATAATGGTGAGACTCACATGTCTATGGTGTGGGAGGCGGCAAAGGCCACTTTCAGGGTCCTCCTTATAGCAGAGGGTTCGAGGCGTAAACGGGAAAAGGGCATAATTTAGGGCAGGATCCGCACGGAACTGGGCAGGCTGCGTGCCAGGCTGAACCTTCCGGGGGTGGACCGCGGGGCTCTTCTTGAGGAGATGCAGGGCAAAAGACAAGAACTCCACACGGTCCTCATAGGGGAAGTCATCAAGAAAATGCGATACACTAAGCAAAGGTACTATGAACGGGGAGATAGGGTGGGGACTCCTGGCACCGAGGGCTTGAGGTTGTAGAGTCGAGAGAGGAGTCGCTCACCTCAGAGATGCAGAGGGTGGGACCTGTGGGGGACGGGTGGAAATAGCAGAGTGCTTTGCTGATTACTATAGCAAACTCTACTCCAGACAGGCAGGGGAATCATTGGATGATATCCGCACCTACCTGGCAGAACACAATCTGCCCAGGCTGTCTGATGCAGAACTGGAGGCCCTGGAGGGGGAGATATCGGAGGAGGAGGTGGAGGCCACCATCAAGAGATTGAAGGCGGGAAAGGCGGCAGGGGAAGATGGCTACACGGCTGACTTCTACAAGCAGACCCAATCTGTCCTGCTAAAGCCGCTGGCCAAATTGTTTAACCAAATCAGGAACCAAGAGTCAATCCCACCGACATTCCTACAGGCCATAATCACCGTAATACCTAAACCTGGCAAGGATCAGACGGAAAGCGGGTCTTATGGACCTATCTCGCTCTTAAACCTAGATGCCAAGATCTTTGCCAGAATCCAGGCCTCCAGACTGGAGGGCTGCCTCCCCCGCCAGATATACCCCGACCAAGCGGGATTCGTCCTAAATAGACAGGGCTCAGACAATATGCGGAAGACTCTCCACGTGCTTACCTCCGGGGTGGTCCGTGACGAGGGAGCTCTCCTACCGGCCCTTGATGCGGAGAAAGCCTTCGACAGGGTCAGTTGGGCCTTTATGGGAGAGATCCTCGCGACTCTGGGGATGGGCCCAGGATGGCTTGGGTGGATGTCCGTGCTCTACTCCTCTCCCTCTGCTAGAGTAGTAGCAAACGGGACAGAGTCGAGAGCATTCCCCCTCGAGCGTGGCACGCGACAGGGATTCCCACTCTCCCCATTAATTTACGCACTTGTGATGGAACCATGGGCAATCTCGGTCCGCAACGACGAAGCCATCAGGGGTGTACAGATAGGAGAAACGCAATGTAAAATCTGCCTCTTTGCGGATGATGCACTACTCTACATCACAAAGCCGTCTCTGACAGTCCCCAGGATGCTGCAGTGTCTCTCGCGCTATGGTGAACTATCAGGGTACAAGGTCAACCTTGAGAAATCGGTGGCTTTCATGAGGGCAAACTTGCCGGACCCAGAGGCAGTTTACATGAGAGGGCTCCCCTTCAGGCTACGGAGACGGGTTCCTGTATCTGGGGGTCCAGGTGACAAGCGACCCTGAGGGCTTATATTTGGCCAACTTTAGTCTGCAATCAGAAGAGACACTTAAAGATGGGCAGGGTCAGGTCTCTCCTGGATGGCACACCTTAATCTTATAAAAATGGTAATCCTCCCTAAGTTCTTATTCCTCTTCCAGATGCCCCGATACTGATCCCCAAAACATTCTTTCCGGAAACGAAACAAGTACTTCTCAACTTCTGGTCCGGCAAAAAACATAGGATCTCCTACGAGGTATTGGCCAGACCAAAGGAGGATGGCAGAGTGGGTTACCCCGACCTGGAAACATACCACAGAGCTTCCCAGCTGAGGGTTCTTATCGACCACTTCACCCCTGGTACAGAAAAACAATGGGTTGCCATGGACAACAGGGTTCACGCACCTGTCACAGTAGAAGAATGGCTCTGGGTCCCACAGAAAAATATCCCTCGAAGCGTCCTGAACCATCCAATCCTGAAAGTGCTGTGGTCCCTGTGGAGGGAGGGAGGTTACTATTGCTGGCTCACGACCTGGCCTTCTCCATTGAGCTGCATCTGGGCCCCCCCCTTCCTGGCTAGGATAGCTGAGCCAGCAGCATATCAAAAGTGGTTTGAGGCGGGCCTTAGCAGAACCGGCCACCTCTGGGTAGGGTGCTCATTCCTACCCTTGAAAGACTTGGAGGAGGCCCCGGGAATAGGTATCCTGTCCTCCTTCCGCTATCTACAACTTAAGGGAGTCCTTACCGAACCATCATGGGGGGATACCCTCAGGAGAGACCTAACCGAATTTGAAAAACTCCTCCTCTCCGCCAGGGGCTCTAAGGGGATAATATCCCGTCTTTATAAACTCTTCCTGTTTTCCGTCCCGAGGGACCCACCACCGGCAAGTACACAATGGGGGAGGGATCTGGGAGAGGAAATTGATGATGACAGATGGCCAGAAATGTGCAGACGGGCCAACCGTTCCACGGCCTCCCTCCAATATCGCCACTAGGCCCTCAAGGTTCTACAAGGTTCTACATCAGTGGCACTACCCCCCGCAGAGGATTGCTAGAATGAGTCCAGGATACAACCCGCACTGCTGGAAGTGTAGGACGGCTAGGGGGGATTACATTCATATGTGGTGGGGGTGTCCAGTGATCCAGAGGTATTGGGGAGAGGTGCTAAACTGGATCAAGGGGGTTGATGGGGTGGAGCGGCCCTCCTGCCCCTGGCTCCTCCTTTTTGGAATAGACATCGGAGACGATCAGGAAAATGTCCAGGACCACATGTTACAGGTTATGTTGGTGGCGGCCAGGTGCTGCCTGGCATAGAAATGGAAGAACCCCGGAATGCCGGGGGAAAAGTGCTGGCCATTTATGATATGGAATTCCTTACACATTTGCTTGACGAATCTAAGTCAAATATTGAAGAACTATGGCTCCCCTTCTTCGACAAATATGGGCACCCCGCCTAGTGTGATGTGCCTAAGCTGGGGGCCCCTCCCATGGGACCGATAGGATGCCGACCACTAACCTAATTTCAAACTCCTTAAAGCGTGACTCATGACTTTGGCGTGCTAAGCGACGCATCGCAATAACACCACAATGCTCTCCAAGAACCGGTCAAGCAAGCAGCGTATGAGAACTTGAACTGGAAGTGGGTGGGGGGAGGGACAGAGGAGGAGGGTTGGGGGGGCGTGTTGTAATTGATTTTTTGTTAACCTATGCTCCAATATGCCTTGTAATGTTATAACACATGCACAAAACCTAATAAAATATGATTTTCAAAAAAAAGTACTTGTGTGCATTTGGCCAAGATTAGGAATTTGGTTAGCTTGCAAGGCTCAAGTAAGCAACACAAAAGTACAGGCATGTAGATTGGTGCGGCGGATGTCCACCGAAGTAGTGCGTTCATACACACTTTAAGCACAGATGGAGCTTATCTTTGATCTTGCTCTGTGATCCGATCAACTGTGTGAAAAGACAAGTTACTCTCATATGCTCTTAAAGGGGCTAGAGATATGTTACCCTCAAATTACTCTAAGTGCAAATAGACCTGCTATCTTATACCGTCTTTGAGGTATAGTAGACAGGCTGCCTTAAGATCGAGGGTAATATGATTTTCTAGCACAATAGACTGGCCACCCTTATAGTTTTACTCTATATTTTCTAAGTACCATAATAGCCTACCATCAGGCATCTTCTAGTACAGTATCAAGGATACCTTTATATATCAGTATGTGTTACAATGGCTAACTTATAGATCTTCTTATTGCAATGGATAGGCTACCATCATATATTTTCGAGGGCAATATACAGGTTAACATTATAAGGTGTCGCCCCAAGTGTCCACTCCCAGATATATTGGGTGTCAGCACATTGCCCACACTCCAATCTGTCTACCTTCACAGATCTTCTAAGTGAAATACATGGGCTAACCATCACAATCTTTTCTAGAGCCGTGCATGTGCTAGTCTTCACAGTTCTTAATGTGCAATTGTCTTTGAAGTAGTTGGCGCTTAGGTCATCTGTAAATGCTGTGTTATCTCTAGATTAGAACAGGACATGCTGGACTAATACATCTTGTAATCGCAATAGACAGGTTGTCGTCCTTGAACTTGTGATTCCAATTTCAAGTACTTTCTTTGCGCTTTATCAGCAATCCCCTTAAATCTTTGACTGGAGATGGGCTACCAGTACCAGGTCCTCAAGGTGTGCAACCGAGGCAGGGTGTAATGAATGGGAACACAATTCATGTTTCATGCCCTGGGAGGCTATCCTAATACATATCTTTGGTAAAGTACCAGCTACCATCAGACTGTCAGGAGCTGTATACAGGTGGGTAGAGTGCACCAGACAGAACGAACGAGGCCAGGTAGTATGATGTGTGTTTGTGTACACTAAGTGGTCTGCGGATTGAGTGTGAATGGCGTGCTACAGCGACAACAGCCGGCATCCACCTGTGGTTTTGTGTACAAGAGGCTAGTCAGTGTTTTGATGTTTGTAGGGCGGGGCGCCACGACAACAGCATAATTGTAGAATGCAAGTTCAACGTAGTCCGTATTTAGATTCACAGTGTTCTCAAATCTTCTTGTGTCATGTATATCTTCCCTAATGAATGAACAACATTATTCTTTATAGTAAATCCAATGAAAACATTTATTTGTGCGAGAGTCTGTCCATTCGTTTTGACCAGAGATTAGACTAGGGACACTTACTATGTAAATGACACATTCCTTTGCTTTGATTTTCTTATTTTATCTTTGTCTTATCTGGTTTTGGTCATACCGCTCTCTCAGCCTTTTCTCTGTTTCACTCTCACTCATCCCCTCAGAGGGCCCTGAGCATTATAAGGGCACAGGTATACTATTGGGACCACTGAAATTCCGCTGTGGGACATGGGGTCATATCCGTGCTCTAAAAGGCAGAAGAGGAAGCTTTGTTATATGCTTCTCAATGGCCTCCCTTATTAATGTCTGAGGCACCAGAGCTTCTGCATGAGGGGGGATTACTTCTGAGCATGGTATTTCTGGTGTCCCAGAGATCAATTTCTAACTGTTGCATATCAGCTTTTAACTCTCCTGCAGTGATGTTCAATAGCTTGCAGTATTTTCTTAGGCCTCCACACTTGCAGAGTGAGTCACAAGGACTTGATTTTTTTCAGACGGTTGTGTGTCATCCCTGGCCCAGATGCATTACTTTCAGTAGCGAGGTTCTCAGTGGATAAGGCTTTTTGGGCAAGTGGCAGAAATGTATTTGCTAAGGCAATCCCTTCCACGATGGCCACAGCTTCATCCAGAGGGCACACTAGAGGGGACACATCATGTAATCCACTTGGTTCTCGATGGCTAGTATGTGGATGCACAGCTTCCACCAGAGTGTTGGAATGCATTTCAACCGATAAATGAACATTCCGGCCTCCTTCCTGTTGAGAGAGTTTATCGATTTCGACCAACGCACAGTCATAGAATTAGCTGTTCTGAGATATATGCCATGTTAACATAGGATCATTTAGACTGCATCCCTTTAGTGGACATTGCCTTATCCCCTTGCTAGCTGTCATGTGTTTGGTCTTGTTAAGGGGTTTTGCGGCTTTTATAGAGGTCGAATTTTTGCCCCCATCATCGTGATCTTCTAAGAGAATATCGATTTAATTTATTAAGTGGATAACTTCCTTAAGGGTTCTGTGATGCATGCCATCTTCTGTCAGTTTGTCTCCAGGGAGATTTTACTATTGGCTTTCCTGTTGGACATATTGGCATGCAGACTAAATAGTGTAAAATATGTTATTTAAAATGTATTAAAATGAATTTACCAAAATGCAATCCAGCCCCAATAATATTATAGAAAAGACTCCACCTAGACAGTTAGAAACTGCTACTTAATCTCAGAAGGTTTCAAAAGGAACCCCTGAATTGCTCAGGGGCCACCCATAGTCCCCTTATTCCTCAAGTTCAAGCAAGGATCTACTACGCCCTCGATAGTACCAGAGGCGAGTCCCACAGCCGAGTCCCACATAAATATGTGTAGTGTGTTGCTCTAAGATATTGTTGGCAGAGTTACTGGTGAACAAGCGTCTTACCTCGTGATGACTTACAGACTCATCGAAGCAGGAAAGCATGATGGTTATTGAGATCACCTTAAACAGGCACAATTGTGAAATAGGGTCTCACAAGTTCATACAGTGCCTTCTCTCTTTCTTTCATGAGTTGTCAGCAAGCGTTCCTCTGTGAAGACCAGGCTGTAGGAACTGGAGCCCACAGCCTTTCACCCAGCCAAACAGCACCACTTTGCGCATGATTTCACGCATGACTTTGCGCAGGAATTAGCGCGGGTCCCCCCCTTTGCACGGTTCAAAGGTTAAGAGTAAGCGAAGTGTTGTAGTCAACAGACCGTTATGGAGATTGAAGTCCCCAGCAGGAAATATAGAATGCAGTCCTGCTTAGAAATTGCTTAATACTCTTGCAGAAGTTACAAATAAAAAAAATGGTACATTAGGGAAGTCCCTAATGAGGAACTCAGATCTGTTCACCTTGTCTGCCCATCTGTATTGAGATCCAAGCGATGCCCCCTCTGTTTCTGGCCACCAACTGTCTAGAACTGTGGTGCCACTGGCTGTATCAAACTACCCGGTGGGATTTCAGCTGTAGGGGTGTGGCTTCCAAAAATGACAACAAGAGCATCTCCTCCTTCTAGGCTTCTGGCTGCCAGGGGCTGCACTTGGCCATAAGGGTAAAGAGACCCATTTTGGTTACCAGGGAAAATCATGCATCCGGTCAAATGGAGTCCATCTTTGTCCATCTGAGTATGTGTGACCTTGTCAGACACTATAGTCCTATTGCCCTATAGCCCCCCCACATAGAGAAATACCACACATTAGGGATACCTTCCCTAGGTTCTGGTCTGGGCCTGGGCCTGGGTCTGGGTCATTGTTCCCATCCGCTCGCGGTCAGCCAAAAAGAACAGTGTGCTGCACCCTTTGAGGCATGGAGAGCATAGACAGCTAGAGGAAAAGACCTTCCGCCATCCAAACATCATGCTGTATTGACACAGGGAACCCCGTCAGCCGCTTCCTACTGGGTGTCCAGCTGCACACCTGATCACCACAAAGCAACACACCACAAAGCAGCTACATAATTGCAGGTGCCTGTGAATTTAAACATACCTCTTCAACACTGGGCATGCATCACTGGCTCCCCTGCCCTGCCAGGATTATATTCAAAACTTCATGTATCACCTACAAATCAATCTCAAATGGAACACCAACATACTTGGCGGATAAAATCCACACTTCACGAAGCAAAATTATCAAAAGGTTGGAGTCAAAGCTAGTCTGCAAAGAGAAGACTCATAAGCAGTCCTTCTCCTTCCACACCTAACCGTCTGGAACTCAATCCCGGTGGAAGCACGAATTTCCCCTACCATCGTCCAGTTCCACAAAACACTAAAAATGTAACTCACTCAACGACACCTGCCAGACGAATAAACATTCCTCTCTCCTTCCACCAAGAGTACTGCGTTACTGTATTAAATGCCAAGCCCAAATCTGGCGCAATCCTGTTGTAGAGAGCATTGCCGCTCTGGAGCTAGGTTTGCGCTATGAGCAATAAAATAAAATAAAAATGATCAGCACATCATTCTGGATGATAATTTTTTATACAAGTTAAACTGAAGGGTACGTAAAGGAGAACAAGCTCCTTTTGCATAAGAAATTCTATTTAGAAGAAAGAGAAGTTAGGCGTAAGTAAGAATTAGAGCTACCACAAACTCAAACCAACCAATAGCAGATGCAGTGAAGTATAATATACTATACTACTCCAGGGTTCCTATAATTACTATGAAGATCAGGATAGTGTACAATATTCAGCACACATTCTTCATAGGTTGGCAATGACTACTGCCACACTCTAAATGTACATATCCACTGGGAACTAAATTCCTCATATTTGCAATGTGTTAGGCCAAAATGTGCAAAAACAACAGTAGTCTTTAATTCATACTCAATAAGTTAAACAATCAAATAAAGTATACTTAATTTTTTAATAACTAGATGACAAATCACATAAAATATGAGACATTATAGACACATTACAAGCAACTGAAAGTGCCAGTGCTATGCATCAACAGTTCAATGTCTGTTGCATATAACCATAGTGGTGTAGGCGCAATCACTGGATGGCACACTGTCACCCCATGTCTACACAACTGAACCAAAGGCCAACCAGTGTGGGTGCAAAATGTCACAGAATGGTAAATGGCATGCATTTAGTATGGCATATGTAACAGGGAATCAGTGAGACAAGAATAAAGCATGGTTTTAATAGCTCCAATGGGGCCCCAACTAGTTTCAGCGACTAATTCCTACTGTTGTCTTCCTCAGGGCCAACCCACTCCGCACTGTGCTCAAGGTGTACAGATGACCAATTACTGCCGCTCTATAAAGCTCCATACCAGATCAAAGTTAAGTGTAATCTAAATATTTCAAGGACATTTTAGGAAAACATTCATGTGGGTACTGCAGCACCTTCTTTACTTGCAACCCCCAAAAAAGGACAGCAAGAGGCAGTTAATATGAGAAGTGTTTTAATGTGACATTGTGATGATGCATATACGTACACTATTTACATCCACACTTTTAAAAACTGTTTTAAAATCTTTAGGAGCGCATTTTTGAAGTATGTGTAATTCATGCGAAGGGGATCTTTTACATTTGCACTTTGGTGTAAACAGGTCTCCTGTGTATAATTTCAAAAGCATTTGCACATCACAGTGCAAAAGGGGAGTGTAAAATGATGGTGTACTCACTTCCAAAGCATCCTTTTACACTCCACCATGCAACTTTTCTGTCATTTACATATGGCAGGCAGCTTATTCAATGGAATCTGCCTGCTTTCTGCTGGTATATATTACATCACAGGGAGTGTGGTAGCGGCCATGTTGTTATGGTTAAGTAGCTCAACCCATAGGAAGAACATTTTTTGGGCGGCTTATAACATTGACCCGCCTGGACTAATCCTTACTAAACATTGCAAAAAGAGTATTTGGCCCCATCTGAATTCATCTGGCAAGTTTGGTGAGTTTTCGTCAGGGGGGGACAGATCTATAGTGGGGTTCCAAAATGTCTGTGTTTTCCATAGACGCAGTGGAAACAACATTTTGCTGACTTCGAAAGTCCAAACCGCTGCTGGATGGATTTTCACCAAATTTGCAGCAGGAGTGGTGGCTTGGTCCTGAAAGGTTAAATTAGAGGGGGGTCTCAAAATGTTTAGATGGCTTATAACTTTGTTGCCGTTTCACAAATGTGGACAAATATTTCAGAAAAATTTAGATCCATCCTTGAATGTTTGTGTAACATACATTTTGACACTTTAGAAAAAATGAAACATGGTGGATTTTTATCGAAGTCGTGTAAGGAGAATTGGCAAGGACCTTAAAGCATGGTTTTGCAAATACGCTTGTTTTTTTAGCTGGCTACTGGCCATGACCACGAGGGACGACAAATGGGGTTAAAGTGGCTATGTCCACCCGGAACTGGCTATGTGGTAAAATTTTTCGAAAGTGGGATAGGTTTGAAAGAGAAACAAAAATGTGCTTGTGGTAAAATGGTCATAGGCTTCTTTCTTTGCCTTCTGCAGACTGCCATGGAAAGAGAGGAGGGGCTCTGTATGGAGCCCCGCCTTCCCTTTCATTGGTGGCCATTTTGGAAAAGACAAATCTAGGCCATCTAGGAAGAAACATATATATTTTTTTTAGCACCTCAGTTTCCCGCTTTGGGAACCTGGGGTGCTAATGGCCTTCATCCCCCATTGAATCTTATTAAGTCTATGTGCTTTACTGAGAAATGTAAAGTAGATGGAGTCTATGAGATTGTTTTTATAGTTCTATTTTATAGTTCTTTCTTTTGTTATTTTTTGATGTACCTGATAATTACAAATGTTGGGAAATCTTATTAAGTCTATGGCCCTCATTCCAACCCAGGCGTTAAGGGTTTAACGGCGCCGTCGGCGTCGTTAACCCTTAACGCCTGATTTCCGCCTTAACGCCTGCTTTTAGCAGGCGTTAAGTACCAAGGCGCTAAGCGCCCTTGGTGCTAATTACGGCACCGTAATTTACGGTGCCGTAATTAGCGCCTTCCCCACTCCCATTATGCCCTTTGGGGCAAAAATGGGAATGGGGAAGGGTAAATGGGGATTGGGGATTTACCGCCCCACTCACCTTGGAATGGGGCGGTAAATCCGCCATCCACCATGGTGTAAACATAGTTTACACCATGGTGGTAAAGTAGGGAACTTACCACCTGGGTTGGAATGGGGGAATATGTGTTTTACTGAGAAACGTAAAGTATATGGAGTATATAAGATTTTATGTTTAGTTCTAGTTTCTAACTGTGAAAGGTGGTTCCTAAAGAAACCTTTCTTTTGTTGTTTTTTGATGTATTCTTTTTTTGCAGGTGAGATTAGAACATAAGGTGGGGAGAAAAATGAGGGAAGAGGCACCAAGCACTAATATGGAGAGGCAAGTAGACAGGGGAAAATGCTACGCGAGTGTTACTTCTAAGGTAGAGGGCAATGTTTCTCATGCTTCTTGATTACAGCTTTGAAAGCACTTCAAAATGGCTTCCCTCTGCCGAGTGGTGTTTTGCAGTATATACAGAGGACTGTTGTCTTCAAAAGATATGGAACAATAGCCTCTTTTATTGCTTGCAAGGGAGCTGGTGGATTTTGTGTGTCTGACAGAAGTAGGCTATGTGGTTACAACATTGGTTGGGCAAGATGAGGTGGAGGCTGACAGTCTACTGCTCGCTATGAAAGGAACAACCTTTCTGAGAGCATTGTGGTGCTTGGATTTGGTATGGCGGTGCATGGAGGTGGTCCCTAGGAGTACTGTCCAGCTAGCCGCAACAGCAGTGCATTTCACTTTGGTAGCTCCAGCCTTTGGTACATTCCCAACAGTGGTAAAGAACTTCCACACGCATGATCATGATTCTCTCTGGGTGCTAAAGGTAGGCACTTCCTCTACTTCATCTTCTTGGTCCCCTTCAATGTCTTTGGAAGTACAGTGCTTTATTTGTTGTGTAGGTCCTCCAGCTGGTGGTGCTGGTGGTGGCTCTTAGGGAGGAGGGATAGCAATAGCTGATGCCATGTTTAAGATAAATAGCAGTTTTGCTAATGTTCTTCCAAGTACGTGGTTTGTACTAGATTGTTAATGGATAATGATTAAGAATAGGTGTAGGAGCTGTGCAAGAGTACATTTTCAGCTTTAAATATCCTAGATCAGTAGAAAATGCAGTTCTGAGCTATCCTCGAAGCACAGACCTGAATGCTTGGTCACGTGGCACTTTCCGGAAGGTCTGCAATGACCTCAGTCGTACACAGATGTCGACAGATGCAAAAACAGTGGGAAAAGTGGCAAAAAGTGTAAAGAAGTGTTAAAAATGATGCTAGAAGGTGGGAAATGGCAGAGTTTTAAGGTGAAATTTGTAAATTGGACAAAAATGTTGCTATATTGGAGTATGATATTAGTAAGTTGTAGGAAAATAGCATGCACTGCTAATAACCCATGAAATTCACACACAAAATGTAAAAGGGACGTTATCGTTAATGAAAATCTGTGAAATTCAGTGACACAACTTTGCTAAACTTTGTTATGGTTACAAGTAAAACCGAAACCCCCCAGAATGTGCCAGTTATGGTAAGCTAAGCAACCAAAACTCGCACCACCACCGTGCACTGCTAAGGCTAACACCAAGGACATCAAAGATTACATCACAAATGTCATTGATGATATCACTGATGACATCACATATGAAATTAATTTTGATGAAAAGTCCCTACAAGGGGTTGTGTTTATAATGTTGGTAACATGATGTCAGGGGTGATTGGGATAGATATCACAAACTACTTAATGTATTAACAAATTTACCCATCTAAACAAAATATTATATTGGAGTGCTGTTGTTAAAACAGGAACCTAATCATACATACACATAGGTAATGGCTGCAGCATGCACCATAGAAGTACAACATTTTTAATCTTGTAATTTTGGTTAGTAAAATAATGAATGCTACCTTATCAGAGTTTTGAGTAATATTAAACATGTAATAACTAGATAACAATTCAAGACTTACTACACACTTGTGCTAGTACAAACAATACATATGAAGACCCACAATTCATACAAATCAGAGGCACATACAGGGAAACTAAAGTAAGGAAGAAAGAAACTGCATCATCACAAAATGTTATTAACATTAAAGTTTATCTTTAAGTATACAAATGAATTGTGTGTTTGAGGCCTGCTTATTGCCTTGTGTATGTGCACCAAGAGCTGCGACCAAACCCTAAGGAAAGTATTTTAAGAACATACAACAAGGTTGACATATAGATATATAACACCTTTTGAATTTTTTATTCTGATGGTCAGTGAACAAAAACACCTGGCCTAGATATGTGATGCCATTAGTGATGTTATGAATGACATTTGTAATGTCATCTTTGATGTCCTGGGTGTTAGTCTTAGCAGGGAATGGTAGTGCGCGAGTTATGATTGCTTATTTTACCATAACTGGCACATTTCTGGGGGCTTCGGTTTCACTTCTAATGATAACGTCCCACTGTGGGATGTCTTAACCCACTCCTGCTCTGGCTTGTGGCATCACTGTGTTCTGATAGTGCCAGAAACATCAAAATGGCCACAAAACCCTTGTGCTCGCCAAAACCTCTGAAAATCGCGCTTTGCAAAGCACAAAAAGACGGCGGCCCAATCTACCATGCATGTTGCCAGTGGTGGAACAGAGATCTCACTCCTGAGACATGTCACTGGGTTCCACAACATGTAAAGATGGAGTACAGAAGGAAAAGCAGTGCTTTGCTGAAGGAAACCCCAAAATCTTGCTTTAAGTCCCAATTTTCTTTGTTGCTGAAACTGCAGAATGCCGGTACAAAACTCCCTCAAACATCCAAAATTCTTACTGGGTGCTACAATTCACTTAGTGCAAGAAACCATTGTGAACTTACAATGTCCTGAAAAGCTGAAAGCATCAAGGGATTTCCACAGTGAAAGTGGCATGTCTGTGGATCTGTCAAAATCTGGGTGCAGTACCCTGGGCCGCCTGAATGACAGCTGTCAGTAGCCTGCAGGATTAAACTTTAAACATGTATAAACTAAAATTAAATGTTTGCAATCTAAGAGTCCTGTTATTGAGAGTAACCCATCTTGTAATTGTTTTGTTTCCATGGTTTAAAATCTTGAATAAGTATTAAGCTGTGATGTTATCCCACAAGTGTGTTGTATGTTAAGGGAAAATTCAACAGAATTAACAGTTAAAATAAGCTGGCTAAAAGCTACCAAACCGGAATAACAGCTTTCCTCACAGAGGCAAGGCCTCTCCCTCCAGCTCGCTCCACCAGGAAATCACACCAAAGTGATTATTAAAGGGTGGGGGAATAACCTGGTCTGCAGTGGGGAAGGAAACAATGAACAGCTGCAAACCAGGAAAGGCTAGGTGTGAGGTCCGTCGTAAATGGACTCTGCCAAGAGCCAACAGGACGGAAGGGAGAGAAAAAGAGGCGGACCCAAACAGCCATCTGAACATTCACAAAGAACATTTTGTTTCAATAAATATAACTTGCCACTTAAAAGTGTCAAAAACACAAAAGTAACAGAATTGTAAATCTAAATTTTGGCTGCACATTTCAAGAGGCGGCAAAATCGTGTGACATATTTTGGAAGGAAACGGCAGAAAATGTGATTTTACACCAAATGTATTTCTGCTAGAAGTATGAAACTTTAGACATTTATGCCCATGTTATACACGCACACTTGTAAAAATGTGCTGATAAATAGGATATTGGGCCTCATTACGACCCTGGCACTATTGGGTTAACAGTGCCGTAAAAGACTGCAGTGCCGTTAACCCATTAGCGCCTGATTAAGAGGTTCCTTTGCGGGACCCGACCTTAACGGCTGGTCTACACCAGCCGTTAAAGTAGGGACCCGCAAAGGGACCTTGGTGCTAAGTACGGTACCACAATTTGCGGTACCGTACTTAGCGCCTTCCCCATTCCCATAGAGCCCTATGGGGCGAAAATGGGAATGGGGAAGGGCCATTGTTCAATGGGGAATTACCATCCCGCCAACCTTGGAATGGGGTGGTAATTCCCCATTGAATCATGGCAGACCCGTTACAACACCGGCACCAACCATGGTGCTAATAGTGCCATGGTTTAGCGCCGGTGTTGTAATGAGGGCCATTGTGTTCCGGAAGAAAAGGGCAAAATTCTGTGAAAAGCAGACGCAAGATCCCACAGCTACGAGGTTTGTAGGAGTAGCTGCTGTATAAAATATGTAATCTGTATATATGGTTGTTATAGAGGTTGCACATGTGTAAATATGTATTGTGTCAAAAGTAGATTTTGTGTTCAAGATGCTAGGGGTGGACTCTAAGCCTCATACACCCACACCATAAAGGTGCCACCCTGTTTCTCTCCTCCTATCAAGGCAGAGAGGAGACTCTGAACCAATCCCTGTCAAAGGGGCGAGCTTAGGATAAAACAGCACATACACCCCCTTTATCATAGCATAAATAGAGACAGCAGAGGGCAGCTAAAGAGACAGATTCACCCACTATCCCATACTGGTGGAGCACCCTGCTGCTGAACTTTCCATCTACCTTGCTCCAGACTCCAGAAGCTTGCCAAGCAGAATCCTTTGCAGAGCTGAACCACTTTCAGCTAGGCCTCAATTTCCAGAAACAGAACCAACCCCACAAACCTAAGGGGAGCATCATACTACAGCCAGGCTGCGCTGTACTACTTGCCTGCTAAAAGAATTTTCATCAGAACCAAAAAGGGCAGATCCAATCCAGTCCTGTGCCGTGCTGTGACCAGAGTGCATTGCAGATCCAGTCCTGTGCCGTGCTGTGACAAGAGCGCTGATTGCAGATCCAATCTGATGTGCCCAGCAGTCTGTCCCAGAACCAGATTTCCTTCCCTGACAAGAATCTTGACAGACCAGAATCCTGACGGTTCTGTTTAAAAACATATCTAATGAGTATCTATAGATAGAACTGTGTCACTAGCATATGTACTGTCCATAGTTAATCACTATCTTAAACCCATCCTATCTTGTATTCAGAACCTGTGTTGTTAGAAATATGTTTCAATAGTCTGAACTCTCTATCCTATCCCTCCTATCTTCCTCCTGTACTAGTATTGCTAAAACTATCATTGAGCTGATCTTTTCTCATCTGAAGAAGGCAAGTCCCAGGCAGGCAGTCATTCTGATCAAGTGGCTGTGTTCTTGTGGGGATTAGTTTTGTTCATAGTCATCCTCTAGTGTTAGAAATCCTTTTTGTCATTTTAAAAGTGCATTCCTGTTTTCTATTCTTGCGCCTATCTAAAAAATGAAAGACCTCCACTAAAACGTCCATAACTTCCTCAGTTTTTGTGCTAGAAACTTCGGCTTGTAGCTAACATCCACAGCTTTAAATTGCATTTAACACTGCATTCCAAATCCATACAGTTTTCCTGTTATCGCAATTATTGCGCAGTGAAAAGTGTCCCGCGAATTTTCATTTAGGGAAATTCTGACACGTGTAAAACAGCTTTTGAGTGCTTCCAACTTCCATTTTCAGATTTCAAATTGTTTATTGGTATTAAGTCATTGCTAGTGTTTGTGTGCAACTATCCAAAGCGGCTCCCATAAGAATTATAACAATTTCAGCAATTTAGACCATATTAAGTATTTTTGCCAATCCATCCCAAAATAACTTTAAAACCATTCTGACAGCTTGACAATCAATTCTGTTTTTCTCTTGTGTTGCTGGGGGAAATTGGGATTGGGTGCATGGTCATGTGGGGTCCATCAAATCCACCTAGCCCCCCTGGGGTGACCCCAAGTCCATGAAGGCTTTTACCGATTTACAGGAATGCACTCGGACTTTGTCTGATAAAAGGCATGTGTACTTCTCTCGTGCCGGGATAACGCGGCTATACAGTGAGCCTTCCGCAGCACAGCTTCCATTCATGGACAGCATTTAAATAGATGACATTCATTGCCATGACGTCATATCGCGGAGCACAGATTACACTGTAGCCTCTTGAAGAGGCAACCCTCGAATTTCGGCAAGGGAATGCAAATATCAGCAGCATGACAGCAGCATGCCTTATGCTCGCCATTGAAGTAATGCTACAGGGGCTAAACAAATGATTCATATTCCTGACGAAGGTGATTTACATTTGCTACCTCACCACCGAAATGCCAGCTTTGCCGCTGTCCATGCACGCGGATTGTGCCTACTCCGTGACCAGTGAACGTTGCTTTTCACACTTCCCACTACTCAGGACAGTGAAATGCGTAGTACATTGTATCAGCCTTATGTTTTACTGTGTACAAGTTCTATTCTTTCTTATTAGCTCTGTGACCAGAATTTACCCAGTACCCAACATATTTTGGGTTGACCTTGTTGCGTAAAAAGGCTAAAGATATTAGTTCCAATTGAGTTAGGGACAGGTAGCCATATATGATCTAGTTAGCATATTAAGCCCTACAGATAGGCTTAGTCTGTTTTATGATCTAGTCAGCATATTAAGCCCTACAGACAGGCTCAGTCTGTTCTAACACAGATGTCACACTGAGCGTGATTGATTAAATTCAGCTTCTTCTTTTTTCAAAGTGTATTTGTTTACTTTCTTAAGAAATGTTTGATGTTGATTTGGAACATGCCAACAGTCATTTAATGGTTTGATATCTATCTGGAATATACTAATTGTGGTCATCTATTTCCCCCGAGTTTCATCTATTTGTCATACTTATTAGATTCAATTCTTTGTTTTGTATGTACTCATCATCTCTTTGTGAAATTCACTACCTTTTGAGAATTATTGATATAATAAAATATTGTTTGTATATGTTTTAGATCCTGTTATCTTTTTCTTTTACCTTTGTGGATTTGTGCCAACAACAAAAAGAAAATATATTGCACAGGCATAGTATGCTAGGTACCATATTTTCATTAAATTGTGTGATTGATTCATGACAGTAACCAGTTTAGTAAATACTGGTAGTCTTGAAATCTGTTGATTAATAGTACTTACACGGGAACACCTCATTGTTTGACTTCAGGACCATAATGGACATTTTTTTCCCAGAGATACACTGCTCCCTGCTGACAGAAAGCTTGATGGACCAAGCAGAGAGCTTTATATTCAATACACCTTGCCACTGGAAGAAAGTGCAAAAAGTGAAGAACTGGCAAAGTTTGAATACTGTACAGATAATTAGTGGCAATTCGGGATGCTACATTTTGCTTTAGCTGGACCCGATAGATTAGTCCCACTGGTTGAGCCAGGAACATTGCATTGCAATAATCTAATCGACTAAACACAAGAGCAGCCACTAATGGAGGGCAAATATGACTAGGTAGAAATGGAAGAACCCTCCAAATTATTCTCAGATGAAAATAGCCAGCTTTACAAACAGCACCTACCTGAGGAGCCATAGAAAGAGTAGAGGAAAGAGCAACCCGCAGGTTCTTCACCATGGTCACTGGAGGAGGAAAACTACCCAGTGTAGCAGGCCAGAACGAAGGAGTACAGAGAGTAGAAATAGGAGGAGAACCCACCACCAAGACCTCTGTCTTGTTTGTTTGTTTGTTTGTTTGTTTGTTTGTTTGTTTGTTCATTTGTTATGCGCACCAAACCCATAGGTAAAAGGGCGCAGCTATATGAAAATGCAAAGCTTACATAGTTACAAATATACACCAGTTACAGAAATTACACAAATACAAAGTATACAGCATGTGCAAATGTATACAAAAGTAGGATAGCCTTTATAGTTACAAGAATAACGCATGAGCAATGTGCATAAATACACAGTGCATAGTCATCTCCTCCGTGTATCACTAAGGCTCTCAGGTAAGCCAGAGTAGCGGAAATAACCTAACAGGTCAAGGCTAAGGGTCTGTAGTGATAATGTGTTTTATAAAAAAAATTCTGAAGTGTAAGTAGGGTTGCTCAGCTCTCATGTCTTGAGGCAAAGAGTTCCAACATTTAGCTGCCTTTATAGGGAAGCTATTACCACCAATAGTGGTAAGCTTGTATTTAGGTATGGTCAGACAATTAGCATTACCAGCTCTGGTTAGTCTGTGAGTGATTCTTCTCTGAAGGTTAGCTGTCAGGTAGGTAGGGGCCGCGTTATTGAGAGCTTTATGAGTCAATGATAATGTCTTCAACTGTATTTTATTGGCCGTGGATAACCATTTGTGATGGCGTATGAAAGGGGATATGTGGATTCTTTATTTATGCCTAAGGCTGCTCTTAGGGCAATATTTTGGAGCTTGTGGATAGTCGTTTTATTAGCACCACTGTAAAGAGCATTAGAGTAATCAATTCTGGAGAGTATTAAGGATCTAGCCAGGATCATGCAACTGTCGTCAGAGAGGAATGGCTTGCCAGCTCTGAGTAACTTGCACGTGTAAGCCGTGGAGGAAGTCAGGGATTTGATCTGTTTATCAAAAGAAAATGTGGAGTCCAAGTAGAACTCTAGGGTTTTTACCTCCTTGGAGACTTTAATGGAATTCCCGTCAATATTGAATGCAGAGAATTCCTGACCTAGTTTTTGAGCCCAGAATTATCAGCTCAGTCTTATCATTGTTGAAGCATAGGCCGTGAGTGACCATCCATGCTTGGATGATAAGATATACTTTGTTCACCAACCCTGTGTCTTTGCTGTGATCCCTAGAAAGCGGGAGGAGAATCTGGGTATCATCTGCGTAATTAGTGTAGGTAATACCCAGATGGTCCGGATCATCGAACAAGGGTTTGGTGAAGATATTGTAGAGAGTTGGTGAGACGCAAGAGCCTTGAGGGACACCGCACAAGATGGGGGTTGGGTCTGCGGCTGCCGAGGGAGAGAAGACTCTCATAGTTCTCTCGCTTAAGAAGGATTTAATCCATTTGATAGCTTCTGGGGAGAAGTGGGCAGCAGAGTCAAGGTGTCGGCAGAGAACTTTGTGGTTGACCAAATCGAATGCGGCTGAGAGATCAAGTAAGAGCCAAAGTACTGACTTCCCTTTGTCTCTCAGCTCTTCTATTTGGGTCTTTAAATCAATTAGGGCTGTTTCTGTTCCGTGTAACGGGCAGAAGCCAGATTGTCTGTTACCAAGGAGTTTATGCTGTTCAAGGTGTTTTTGAATTTGGTTGTAGGCAGCTTCATCCAGTATTTTGAGTAAGAATGGGACCGTGGTAATTGGCTGATAATTACTGTTGATGAGTTGGTCTAGGGTCTGTTTCTTAAGGAGCGGGAGCTCCCAAGACTGTTAAAGGTTGGCAGGGATAGTACCTGTGGCAAAGGAGGTGTTAATCAGTTTGGTGATGAATGAGGATAATTCTCTGGCAGCATCTTTTATTAGTTGGGCTGGGCAGATGTCGCATTTGCAATTAGAGGGCTTCAATGACAGGATAATTTTTTCTACTTTCAAGGTAGACATTTTGGAAAAATTGTGGGCCAGTGGTGACTGTTTGGCGAGTACTGTAGGTTCAACACTTCTTTGTTTTGCTGAATTTTATTTTGGAGCATGACCATTTTATTGGCTAGTGCCTGTTGGATGTCTGTACACCAAGATTTATCTTTGGTACAGATGTCGGGTGCAGCTATTGGGGACTCAAGTTCTTTAAGTATGGAGAAGAGTTCTTTCATACTAGAATTGGAATTGGCAATGTGCTCATCGTAGGAATTGCGTTTTGCCTGGCAGACTTCTTTCTTTTAGTATGAGGAGAGTGAGGTTAATTTTATTTTGAGTGCGAAGGTCTTTAAGTTGTGGCGTAAACCATTTGTTTAAGTGGGCCATAGGTTTACTGGGTCTGAGTTTAAGAGGGGCAATTCTGTCCAGAGTGGTGAGCATAATATTATTAAATTCTTGAACTAGGATGCTGGAATCAAGATTTTCTGACAGTGAATTGAGGGTGGGAAGGATAGCAGGGATCATTTTCTCTACTATGATACTTTTTTTATTTCTGGCTAGACAGGGTGGCACTACTGGGAGAGCCAGTGTGGTGAATCTTATAGTAGATAGGTGGAAGGACACCAGTGAGTGGTCTGTCCAAGAGAGTGGCAGGATGGATGAAATAGTAGCTGTACAATTGTAATCCGCTATCCAGTCCAATATTCTCCCTTTTTGGTGGGTGGGTTTAATAACCTTTTGGGAAAGACCTAGTGCCTTAATTGTAGTGACTATATCTGTAGCATTTTTGTCCATTTGGTCCATAAAGCCAAGGTTGAAATCCCCTAATAAGAGTATTTGCGAGGACGGTTTGAGGTAGTTGGTAAGTATATTGTGCAAATCCTCCTCAAAGGTACCAAGTGGACCAGGCAGTCTGTATATTAGGTAGATGGTCAGTGTTTGTGAGTTGTTTATCTGGAATTTGACAGAGAGAGCTTCACAAGATTTTAAAAGTTAGGCAGGGGCTAGTTGTAGGCATAGAGATGTTTTAGAGATAATGGCCATGCCACCTCCCTGGGTGCTATCACGGTCTTGTCTGGCTATAGTGTAGCCATCGGGGATAGCTAACCTGAGTGAAGGTCCTGCTGCACTCTGGAGCCATGTTTCTGTAATCGCAAGGAAGTCCACATTGCCTTCTGTGATTAGGTCGGCAATGTCAGTGGCGTGTGCGACGAGCGATCTTGCATTGAGAAGCGCTCCTTTGAGGAGGGGTTCTGAGTAGGGGGGGCATTTGAAGCCTTGGTAGATTTATCAAGGTTATTGACACGCGACTTACGCTTGTGGTTATTGTTCTGAGGGACATTCATACCCCAGGTGAATAGTGGCGGAGACAGTTTTACATGGCAGGGTGAAGGACTAAGCTTAAGGTTAGTTTTAAGGTTAGTGGTCGGAAGCAATCTTCTTAGAGGTTCATATAATTTAGGTAATCTGGCACGGAGTCTATCATTTCTCTTGGTCGTGGCACAGGGTAAAGAGGCGTAGGTAACTGTCATACAGGCCCTGTTATGTAGAGGTTGGCTCATGGTAACAAAGTGTGTTACTGTATTTGTTAAGGTAGGCGGGCTAGGGTTCAAGAAAGGTGCTTGTGGGAGCTGATCCAAGTGTACTTGACTTCTAGGGTTAGTGTGACTGGTAGCCCACAGTGCATAACAGTAATGCTTTCCACTTGCGATGTCACACAGAGTAAGGTCTAGTACAAGGGCACTTGGGTAGAGGTGCGACTTTAGCAGGACATTCGCTGATTGGGTGGATTCAGCTTACCTAGATGTTAACAGGTAGGTAGATTTGATTTAACTAAGTTTTCAGGAATAGGCAGAGTCAGTTTGGCTAGGATCACTCAAATGGGCAGATTCAATTTAGCAGGTGTTCATGGAAATAGGTAGATTCAACTTGGCTAGCAGTACACAAATAAGCAGGTACAATTTAGCAAATTGTCCCCATTAAGTTTGACCCCGTTAAGTTTCAGCCAGTTGCTGTACATCCACTCCCTTACAGCCATCAGGCACTGACACAAGCACAACTACACCTCGACCTGATCAAGATCAACCCAAACAAGTATTTGGGTGTCGTCAGTATAGGAATAGCACTCGAGGCCAACGGAGTTGTCAAGGCAGATAAGAAGCTGAATATAGATGTTAAAAAGAATGTGGCACAAGGCGGAGCTCTGAGGAACCCCATAGAATAGAGAGTGAGAAGAAGAAGAAAAAGGAAGAAGAGAAAGCAGCTGGCCCCTATCGGTCAGGAAGGAGGAAAACCACCAGAGGACGGACATGTATATATGCCATGCCGGACATGTATAAATGCCATGGTGGTGTAAATGTTGGTGTATATGAATGGTGGAGAGGAAGGCAAAGGCAGAATCGTAACTTACGATCCGCACCACCTCTTCATCATGCAAATTATTCAAAATTAGGTGTACTATGCATTCAGTGCTTAAAGGTCTTATGCATGACTTTCATGTATCAATGTATCTTACGCCTCTTGAAAAATGAGCTACCTAGTAAACCTTGTCATCCTTATATTGACCTGTGGAAAGTTCATCACAACCGCTAGATGGAGATTCACAACTGCTCCATATTGATTAACCTTATTTAACACTCATTTGTGTTGGCCATATCAGTTCTAATGCCCTTGTAAATTAGGCACACATATGAGTGAACATATGAGTCAAAAACTCACTGTAGGAAACCATTACTATGCCAAGTATTTACAGGATTGTACCTTTTATAAGTACATTCAGGTCTTTCATGAAAGAGCAAATTGAAAGCCTTTCCGTTGTATTATCCTAAAATTAGCGTGCATCATTATTGAGAGAGCTGTCAGGGTCCAATCTAAAAGCTTTTTTGCACCATGTAATGCTAAGAAAAATCCACTCTCTAAAATCGCTGTCCATTTTATGGACAGAGGAAAACGGAGTTGTGAACAGGTGAGTAGACGGCTAACTTACTGACTGTCAGAATCAATGAACAGTGGAGAAAAGGCTTTTTGGATGGATAATTTGATCATTTGCTACTTGAGATGCGCAGATTGTAGATTGGTGACACTTATTAGGGTTTGTTGATATAGCGAATAGGAGATCCTTTCAAAACCTAATTACTGAAATTGTGCATATTAGTTTTAATACAATGCATTTAGATATGTGTACAACTCAATGCAAGTAATATAAAATGTTACTCTCTCTCCTTCCCCTTACAGGTTGATATGAAAAGTGTCAGTTATCCTGGGCTGTATTACGTCATCAACATTGATGAGAATGACAAAGAAGGATGTCACAAACACAGGCCTGTCACATCAAGGGGACGATGATAAGCAGACTTTGAATTTGGTTTATTTCCAACAAACTGAACTTTCAAATGTGCGTGCCAAACTGATTCCTGCAAAGCATGGCAGATAATTGGGTGTAGTACAGAGTTTGCTAACCGTAAACAGTTTTCTGTGATCTATAGTTATTGCTATCAGACTGTGGATAACCTATGGGGCCCGAATTTGAGATTGGATAAGCAGTAGCTAAAAGCAGCTTCTGGGTATCCAACATTAACCAGCATCCGAGAGACTTGAGAGACTTGAGAATGAGGAGCTAGTGCACAGCGTGCTGCAACTCTAACTTCCACATAACATGGAAACATATAATGCTATCCCTTATTTATGACTCCTTATGCTTTAAATGTTGTAGTGATGTGTCCTAATGTGTATTTATAGATAGTCCCAAAAGTTAATTTCACATTGGTGTGTTTGTTTGGCATAAGAAAGCCTGGGAAGCCAAACGTAGCTCCTGGTAGATGTTGGTGTCAAGCTAACCAGGTCCTGCTATGCTACAAGCAGGAGCTAAATATCTCCAGGTCCCCCTCAATCTCAAACCCTGACTTGTGTCTAGAGCCAGTGTAAGGATTATAAACCCTTTCTGGAAAATGAGTTACACCTCCGCTGACAGAATGACAACATTGGCAGTGTTTGGAGTTTTATTTTCATCCCCCTCGCTTCTTGCTCATGGCTCCTTTGGTAGTTGGCTTGTCTAGTCTTACGCTGCCCTTAAAACTGACTCTGCTTATGGTGCTATATTTGAACATATTTGGAAATAGTAATGGTTTTTAACTTGGCACCTAGTCTATCACAGAATAAAAATGTGCAAGCAATGACCACAATGGGCATTAGGACATTGGCACTTCAAATCTCTTTAGAATAAAGCAATATTTAGTAAGGGTGGATAATGCAAAGAGATTTTATTGCATACAAAATCCAAGAAAAGATGAGATTGTTCACTAACGGATTGAGGAATCGTCACAATGATTAGCTTAGTGAGTTAGGTAAATTGGATATTCACAATCAACTGTATAAAAATAGCCAAATCAAAGTACACAGTTTAACTACCCTTGATACAGCAGGAGGAAATTCTGGTTTCAAGTATTTGTTTTATTTCATTATTTAAAGCAAGGACCTAGCTTGAAAGCAGTAGAGCACTGTACAGGGAATGGTCGGCCAGTGTTTGGTCTGGCCCATTTTAAAAGTAGCGCAGTACTGTGAGATGGGGCTGTACGTCCATTTGGATTGGTCATTGGTCAGGTGTTGATGAAAAAGCCACGCTTTGAGAGATTTGAAAACTAAAGAATTGTGGAGAAATTCCAAGCCATATTTTTGGGAATCTTTTGGAAAGATCATGCATGTTTTTAATAATTATTTTGAAGTACTACCAAAAAAACATTCTTAGACATTTATGTTTTAGAAACCCTCTATGAAGAGGTTGTGCTTACTTTCCTGTCAACAGATTATGAATCGCTTACAAATAAATTCAGATTAACCCAATCAAATTTGGTACTTTTGTTAATTGAGGACAGTGCACCAACTGTTATTCCAAGGTTAAGCTCTGTGGGTAATGGAAAGGAATAGAGTCATTTGATGTATATTCATGTGGATAGCTCACACGTAATGCACTGGCCTCTGACAGAGGAAGCCTGCACTTTGCAAGTTCAAATCCCAAGGCAGGGCCAGCACATTTTTTTCCTTAGTATCTCTCCTGATGAACCACGGTTCTTATACTGGGGAGAAACACGGGTTCAGAGAAACACATTTAAACATAAGGAATGAAAACTGAAAACACGTTGAGTTGTTTGAAAATATAATTTTGGAATAAGTGAATAACAAAGAAAACAAGAGGGAAATTAAAACTCTGAGTTGTATGAAAGTTAATACAACTTTGAAATAAACCATTAAGAGCTGCATGAAAATTAATGCAACTGAAGAAAGAAAAATGTTAACTCTGCAATGAAAATGTGAGCAAAGACACACTAAAGAATAAATACATTGTAATAATAAATAATAATTGGTGTCTATAACGTTTTTACCAGAAGCACAATCCACAATAGTGCTTTAGCAGGTGAACATTTGTATATTATTGCTGCAGTCGCAATAAGCACTTAGGGTGCAGATTCTGGACATAGACATAATTTACAAACTTATTTGGGCACATACAAGATATCGCCACAAAAGGAATAAAAGCTAAAAAAGGACTGCAACCTGGTAATTAAAGGGCCAACAAATCTGTTTATCCTTCATTGGTCACAAAGTATGATTAAATGGTAGGAACACCACTTCATGCCAGATTCCTCCTGATTTTATGGGCACACATTACTAAGCCATAACGGCATGGTCTCCAGATGCTAGGGAAGATCAGGAAGAGAATAGGTTGGTCTTTCAGGTAGGGAGGAGAGTCAAAAAGCAAGATTGTCTTGTTTGGTGTTGACAGAACAGATCAAAAGTACCCTGAGCTCTGCATGTGCCACAGGTTTCTATGTGTGTTATTTTAGGAGCATTCAGGGCTTAGTATTCAGAGAGGCCACTTCATACTTGCTGTTTGAGAGTTCATTGTACTGGGTGTGTCAGTTGGTGTTAGGGGTATAGAGTTGTGCTGTTTGGAGTCTGGGGAAGAGGGTCTTGTAAAAGTCATGTGTGGGTGGCTTGTTGGAGTTTGCATATGGGGAGTAAAGTAGAGAAATAGGGGGTTAGTCAACAGGTGGTTAGTCCAGCAGGATTTTCTTAATGGGTGCAGGAACATAACACCACTTTTGGATGTGTTGTGCTGAAAGGTGTTAAGCGTCTTTGTGGTTGTAGCAGGCTTGTGCCTTGTGCTGGTCATGCTATCACCTTTATTTCAAGGAATCACAGGGTAAATGACCCATCTTGGCTCTAATGATGGCAAATAAAATCGACTAACGATCTTACTAGGCCTTGTGTCATTCAGATTGCGCACATGCAGAGAAGACGGAGGGGAGAAGTGCCAATGGGGGAGGGAAGGGAGAAGTGCAGGCAAATCAATAAGTGCAACTAGCATGTGGCTCATGAGTGCTGAGAGAATGGACTGTAGGGTTGCAGTCTGGAGGCAATGTGAGGCCAACTGGACATGCAAGAGCCTGGGCCCAAATTCAGAGGGCAGCCAGGTGACCAATGCGTGGAGCAGTCAGGGGCCTCAGCAAGGGAGAGGAAGAGAGAAAACAGAAGTGAAAAGGAAGGTCTTGAGGAAGAGAGTGGACAGACCTGGTGGCCAATAGAAGGTGGCCATAATGAGAGAAGATTTAGGGGAGCGTGAGAGTCTGCAAACTAAGCACTTGAAAGAGGAGTAGGACTGAGTAGGGATGATGTACACAGGTATTCATTCTGGAAGAAAAGCACCACTCCCCCACTTGTCTTCTTAGGCCTGTGGGCAGAGATGATATTGTAGCCTTCAGGGAGGAGTGTGCCAAAGCTTGTGACAGAGCTATCCCATAACCATGTCTCTGTGATGGCAAGCACATCAAGATCCATAGGTTCGAGGAGATTGCAAATGTCAGATGAGTGTTTGACAGTAGAGAGAGTGTCGAGAGTGTCAATGTGGAGCAGCCTGCCATCTTTAAAGGTCTTTCTTGCGGGGGCACAGGGGACAGTGCCCCCCCCTGAGAGTGGCCAGAAGGCCAGGGGGATAATGGAAGATGGCGAAGGAACAAGGCCAACAAGGGATCCGGGGCAGTACGGCACGGCAGGGGTGCCTGTACAAAGGAGAAGGCAAGGGTGCCTGTGCAGAGGAGGAGGAAGGCGCAGAAGGCAAGGGTGCCTGTGCAGAGGAGGAAGAAGGCACAGAAGGCAAGGGAGCTTGGCCTGAGGGAGAGGGGATGTTAGAGAGGTAAGGGAGGAGCCTGTCAAAGAGAAGAAGGATGGGTTGAGGGCCCTAAACCATGATGGTTCCATTGAGATAAAAATAAATGATGACTCTGGAAATTGCTCAGAGGTCAAGGAGAACCTCCCAGAGAGTGCCACCATTAATGGGAGGAGAGACGATAGGTGAGAGAAAGCTAACCATGCAGCGGGTCCATAGGTCAGGTGCATTAGGAAAGCCTGTGTTGGCGCCTAGTATGTCCTTTGTATGTTTCTTCCAACCAGATTGAGTGATAGGACAAGGGTAGGAGATAGTGAAACAGTTGGAGAGGATATGAGAGATAAATAGCGACATGGTTGGCTGCAGTGGAGGGGGAGGCACTTACCAGTCTGAAGCACTGATGCACTCGTAGAAAGGGATTGGGGTAGGGGACACAAATGAGGGTGAAACAGAGGGTAGTGCAACAGCTAATGAAGACACCAAGAAGCCACAACACAAAGCTAGATCCAAAGGGTGTCAATGTTGTCCTTGATGGTTCTGGATGAGCAGGGGAGAATCTGCTTGACGTGACTTTCATAGATCGTCATGGGTGAACAAGAGAAAGGAGGAGAAAGTGGGAGGAGAACCGGCCACAGACGAAACAGGAGTGGTAGAAGAGGAAGTAGAGGAAGAGAGGGTGATCAGGATGTGCTGAGTTTTAGCGATGAAATGAGAGAGAATCCAAGGCCGAGCAGGGGGCCTGGGAGGGAACAGGAGAGGTAGAGGCTGGAAGAGGATTGGCCAGCTCCTTGCAGATTTTGAAAAGTTTGGCTGAGTTGTTAGATGCCACAGAGAGGTGGGCTTGGCTGTGGGCTCTTTTCTTAGAGAGGACAGAGAGTCTGTACTGCTTTTGAAGCAGAGGGCAGGCCATTTTGTCAGGTGGTGCACCTGATGCCATCCACTTCCCCTCAGCCACCCTACACTTGTGTTTAAGGGTGGCGAGGTGGGAATCATACCTAGAGTTCTGCTTGGATTTGTGCTTCAAATGTATGTTCATGACTGGGGCAAGGACATCAAGAGTGTTCGATATGGAGAGATGAAGGTTAGAGATGGCTGTCCCAGGGTTTGAGTCAGTCAACTGTGCAGGAGGAGGAGAGAAAGTAGGTTGGCTTCCCTTGAGGGGTAGAGAGAGAGAGGTGGGAGGAACAGAGAAAGTGGTCACTCCAAGAGAGAGGAGTGATGAGAGGGTTAGAGAAGGGGAGGCCTGAGGAGATAAGAACATCCAGGGTGTGCCCTGCAGAGTGAGTTGGGACAGAGGGAAAATTATATATAGAGAGAGACAGTCACAGAGGTTGTGAAATAGTCCCAAAGAAGGACTAGCAGCACCCAAGTGGCTGTTAGGTCTCCGAGGAGGAGAAGCTGGGAGGTCGAGGCAAGGAGGGAGGGGGAGAGGTCAGGCCACTCAGAGAGGAAGGGGGCACCCTGGCCAGGTGGCCTGTAGATAGTGGCCACAGTGAGATAGAGGCCAGGAGATATACAGATACTGCAGACCAGGTATTCAAAGGAGGAGTAGTCCTGCATTGAAATGACAGAAGCAGGGATCCACTCTGGGGAAATCAAGGCTACACTTCCACCGGTACGGTTGGTTCTGGGTTCGGAGATGATCTTGTAGCCATCAGGAAGGAGACTAATAAAACTTGTGACAGAGCTGGGCGTGAACCAAGTCTCGGTGAGAACGAGTACATCCAAATCAAGCTCTTTCAGGAGATGGCAGATGACAGAGAAATGTCTGACAGCTGAGCGAGAGTTGAGAGTAGCGATTTGGAGCAGGTTGCCACATTTGAAGGACTTCTGTGGAGGGGTACTGGCCAGAGGTATGCCTTGCAGACATTTTAAAGGTGGCCGAGGATGGGCAGAGGAGGAAGGAAGAGAAGGCATGGTAGTCAGAGAGGAAGAAGAGTGTGCCAGAGAGGTGACGGAGGAAGGAGCCAACAGGGTGACCAGAGAAGCAGCAGGGGGTGCCAAAGAGGTGGCAGAGGAAGGAGACAGCAGAGGAACCAGAGAAGGATAAGTCCTAATAGTTAAACACTCCTATTGAATACACACCATCAGTCGTCATTGGGTAATTGGTATGTCTGTATTTGTGGTCACAAAGGGCGGCAGCCAAAAACTACTCTGAATACCTTTGACAAAAAACAATTTTGTTTTTCTTCCATAGTTTTTTATACTAAAATGCAAACTCAATGAAACCAAGATGATTGGAATCAGTGTTTTGTGATATGTGTCAGTTCTGTTTGGCATATTGCTTCATACAAATGTTATTTATTATTAAAAATCATAGGCAATTTGAATTTGGTGTACAAAATGAAGCAGAGTATGATCTTTAAAACACCCTTGATTTCATGTTCCCATGTATTGTTCAAAGTTAAGAGTAATAATCACTTTCTGCTTGCAAACTAAATGGTAACAGGTGCTGTTTTAAAATCAAGGGAAATACACATGACTGGATATGCCATGTTTATTTCACTTTGGATGTCGTGCCAGCACATTGGCTCATGTGATAGTTTTTCAGTGGCCATAAAACCATGATTGATTGGGGCTTTTTCACAAACTGCATTTTTCTGCTTGTATATGTCTCAACAAAAAAGTAGATTTTTATGAGATCGGTGTCAATAGGTTGCCAATTTATGCGCGAATGTGCCTTTGAGGCTGCCCATAATATAATATAGGTGCCGACCAGCTGATCATTCTAGATCTCAATACCTCTGGAGAGCGCACATTCTATTTTTATGGTATTTCTGTTTTTTTTTCAAAATATAAAACATCCCCTGGAAGACTTCCAAAGATGGGAGGGATTTTGGTTTGAGTTGAAATGCAAGGTTAACTTTAAGTTAAGTCAGAGCAAAATCTGGAGAGCCAAACATAGCAGACTCCGCTAGGTGACCATATTTGACACAGGTAAACTTAAATGTGCAACGGTAGATCCAAAAGGACCCAGTAATTCATTGATAGTACCTTTTAATTAATCATCCCTTTCATCATAACCCTGTGCCTGGGCAATGACTTTGTTAAACAACATTTGACCAGTGAATGGTGATATCCAACAATAATGTGCAACAATGTAGATTATTATTTTTGTTTTAACTTAGCACAGTTGCTAAAACAATAAAAGCAATGAGCTCTTGCAATAATGTTTTGCTAAATCGCTGAAGCCAGAGTGCCAGTTCAGCTCGATAAGGCCTTTTAGATTAAATACTTGTATTTTTAACTATAGACTGATCGCCTTATTAGATGCACCTGGAAAAATCTTTGTGTGCCTGATATTAAAAGATTTTAATAAATGGACCTCTGACTCTCAATATAAAGATCCTTTTCAAACAGGGTTTGTAGTTAGGATGGGTGCTTGCATCAATCTCATGATGATTGGTGCAATCAAAGCTCATTGTGATTCAGTGCAACAGCAGGTATACATGGCCTTTATAGGCTTCAGGTCAGCTTTTGACTCAATCTCCAGAAATGTGCTAATGAATAAGTTATACAAGGCTAAATGTCTGATCACCATTAGCACCTTCATTGAACTATTACATGCCAATAGCACCATTCATGTTCGATTGTCATCAGATGGAGACTTGTCCTCACCAATTTCAACTTTCAGAGGTCTGAAACAGGGTTGTAGTTGATCTTCAGGCCTGTTTTGCTGACCTGAAAGAAACTTTTTCCAACATTAAATCAGATTCCACCAAGCAGGGGGACCATGTCGTCTCATGGCTTCTCTATGCGAACGACATGGTGTTACTATCCAAGACTCCCATTGGCCTTCAAAACTTGTTGAATGTGCTAAGTGACTATGTTGCACAGAATCAATTAACCATTAGCTTAGATAAAACCAAAGTACTACACTGTGGCAAAGGTCGAAATGATCGAAGAACGTATCAATGGCAACTGAATGTGATAACCCTAAAAACAGTACATGAGTATCGACATTTAGGAGTTAATACTAATGATCATAAGACTGACCTCCTTTATGTACTAGAGATTAGATCAAAAGTACTGACAGCCATATCACAGGCACACATTATCCATGTCAAGCATGGTAAATTCTACTGTGCACCTTTATTGTCTTTTTATACTCAAAAGGTTGTGCCAATAATAACTTCTGGTGCTTAAACCAAGCCTTGGAAAGCATAATCTTACTGGACCAAATTAGAAGTGTTTTTCTGGAGGCATGTTTTATGTCTTCCAAATGGATCAATAATGGCCATAATAAGGCACGAGCTAGGGTTACAATCATCATATAGTATCTATACATGGAAAATGTGTTGACTTTATAGGAAATGTGTGATTGTTTCTAACTCAAACACACTGCTACAAATTCTCTCTACATACATCAGAACTCCTACACACTCATTCATCCTAGTATGGAAAATGGAACTAAACAAGGTTCTACAATCAGCTTGCATATCACATGATAAGATAATGCTGCTTAGCAAATGATTAAATCAATTTGGCCCTAGACTAATCAGGAACTAGTTGCCAGACTATGGCATTTTCTGTTTGATTTCACATCTGTTGCATTCTTTTGTAATAATTGGCATCTTGTAAAGTAATCATAGTTATTGTGTAAATGCTTGTAATTCTACTGTGTTTCTGTCAAATGAATGTGCATTGAAGTAAACATTGTATATGGAATTTTCCAGTGAGAGATTTGTGTTCAGAGGTACCAGATTACAAATGTACTGTATGTAATAACAGTAGCACGGATAAGATCTCTGATTTCTGGGACTGGGAAACCATTTCATGATTTGTTTTGGGTATGGGACAGGAGAACAGAGCATTAGTTTAAAATGTGATGGAGTGCAAATGTACTGGCTTATTGAAACAGTGTAATATTAAATTTGCTACGTTTTGCAAAAATGTTCTTTTGCTTTGGTTGACCATGTTTTAGGCCATACACACGAGAGTAGCAAGAGAGATGCATTATGATTGTGATGACCAGCAGTGGGAGAGTCTTGGATTTTGGCTTATTGACACACATGTTTCTGCACTTGCTAGTGTCTTCCCCTCATCACCAATGTTTCAATCAGTAATGCCTCTAGATCCTGAATCAAGCAATCTGATTTCAAATTTCTTATAGATTTCTCATCAACAAGATCTTTATGACATCGATCAGCATTGTAAATCAATTGCCATAGATTTTAGACTGGTTGAAAAAGATTCATTATTCAATCACGTTTTCTACTCAGTTGGAACCCACATTTGTATGATTGTTACAGTATCATTCCAGCATGTGATTTTTGTGTGTATGCCTGCTGCAAACCAACAGCTAAACACATCAATGTCCATTCCCCTAATACCACAATAGATACTCGATTTAGCCAGGTATGAAGGACAGTCTTAATCATCTCAGTAGATGCTGCTTACTACTCCAGAAAACGAGAGAAAATAGCGATTCAATAAAAGGGGCTAAAATGAATCAGATTTAAAATATATCTAACAAATACTGCCTGTGGTAAATTAATCCTCTGCCCGGATCACAGTTTAAGCAGATAGTAATCTAGGTGGTATAACACGTATACTTTACGACCAGCAGTACTGCATTATCGCTGGTGGACAATATGGCGAGTGGTCGTAAAATGTATCACTGGCAAACATTCATTTTTTTAGGAATTTTAGGTTAAAGAAATAAAGCAGTACATTCAAATTTATCAAAGGTAAATATCTTACTGTCAATCATAATATAACTTTTCAGCAGTTAGAAAGATCATTCTATGTAATATGGACTTAAGGCATTTGTAAGTGATTTCAGTCCGGCATACACCCAAGTCAAGCCCAGCATGTAGTGCACAATTGAAACCCTTATTTATTTGTGTCTATAAGTCCAACATTCTGAACGATATACCACTCATATCACACCCTTCTACTGAGAGCCTCCGGTCAAACTGAAACAGGAATCTGGCTAGTGTGCAAAGGTAAATATTTATTTATGTATTTAAAGGAGAATTTACGGCCAACGTCACACCTCCGCTTCCTGGGCTGAAAGGCTTGTCATTGTTCCTTCTCTTTCTGTATACAAGAATCTGTTCCACCCCGCGATTAACATATCCCAGTGAGTTTCTGCTCAGAGGAAGGCCCTCCTCCTAGGAGAAAAACCTGCTTTTCCAGTTCTTGCAGCTCATCTGGACTAATTAACTTCTTAAATCCATGAAAAACCAAAAGTGTTGCATCAAACATCGATACATTTCTTTCTTAGCCTTAAAATCTGTGGGATCAAAAACACAACCAAAATCTGTATTCCTTTTTGGCAACAATCCGTTTTATGTTTGCTAATCCAGCAGACTTTTAGTTTTAGCTCACTTTAAAGTGTCATCAGTGACTCATCTGACAGCTGTCATTGAGGTAGCCCAGGGTTCTGCACCCAGATGTTGGCATGGACTGTCAGTTTCCAGACAATCCAGTTTGTCTGAAGAATGTTTTGCTCTTCACATTAGGACTTGTTCATAATACTTCATTAGATACATGAATTTTAGCACCAGTCAAGATTGTGAATGTTGAGGAGTGTTGTGTTATAGGCATTTTGGGTTTTTTAGCAACAAAGCAAATGTCATTTGTAGACCATTTTGGGGTTTCACTTGCAAAGTGCTGCTTCTCTCTCTGCACTCTGTTTGCTGGTCATGGAGCCCACTGGCACATTTTCAACGGTGTGTGCTCTATCCCGCCACATATGCACCATGGGTGACAAATTGTGCATCCCTCTTTTTGTGTGCTGAAAGCACACGGGTTTTGTTGGTTTTTGTAGGTTCTTCGGCGCACAAGGTTTTTGCTGCTATTGTTGCCGTTTCTTTCACCAGAACTGGCAGGGTGATGCCACATAGCATAGCCGAGTGGATCAATACATCCCACACATTAAACCTTACTGAAACATTCAAAGCCAGTGGCCCAACATGTGTTTTTATGCAATTAGACCTACATTGTTAGAAAAAGAAAATTCACTACTGAAAGAAGAAACATAATCATGTCTAAACTGTGCTGAATCTCATGAGAATGTGTTTGATGATAGTGTTCATCATTTATTTCTAGATAAAGCCACCTTCCTGAAACAGTTGGCAACACGTGATGTGTCATGTTTATTTACTGGTTGAAATGGTCAGCTGTACTTGTGCGCGCCAGAGAAATAACTCTAGTCAAAGATAGCATGTCAACATATAAAAGGTGCTTTTAGAAATGGTATGCGTGACAACACATTCAAATTAAGCCTTGGGTTGCCAAGTTAATTTTAGGTCTTATCTTCCACCCACAAGGAGCTGATAGAGAAGAAACCGAAGACCGATATAACTTCTTGATAGTAGTATCTTCAATGAGATGCGTAAACAATTACAATGCAGCTTTTTTAAATAATGTGAAATATTTTGCATACTGAAAACTTTTACATATGAATTTCCAGTACGAGTTTGGGGAGTGTGGGTAGTTATCCTTTGCCTTTCATCTACAGTTGTTAGTTCTTTAAGTATATGCACTTAACCCCTGCACTGCCACCTGCTGGCCACACTTGTTTTTCGATGTTGTGATCCTATGGGGGTCATTACGAGGTTGGAGGTAGCCATGGTGCTATTAGCACCATGGCTACCCCCTTACTGCATTCCCGAAATAGGGACTTACCGGGTCAGTGTCAACTTGGAGAATAGCTGCTTTTTGCATCATGCTCATTTAACTGAAAATGTGATAATGAATATAATTATGATGGATTATTGATAGGACATTTTGGTTTTGTCTCGTTTTACGTCAATAACATTAAAACATGTATTGACAAATATGGTTTATTCGAGGGTAATCAAGCATAAAATTAGGTATGCTTGGACACATCCAGGGCATTAGTTCATTGGACAGAACACAGTTTCTCCAATCAGTAAAAAGAAGGTTTTGGATCCTATTCATCCTGAGTCAGGATTTTCTGTGTCGGCGGCGAGAAAGTTGGCTTGAAACGTTATTCTGTTTGTCCAGTGACAGATGTATCTATCTGGCACGGGCAAATGTGGCTGGCACAGAGCAGCAAGAAATGATTGGACTCACCAGTTCTGATGAGCCAGCTCTTTTTGTCCATTTATTGTCCATATATTTGCAGAACAAAACATTGCTTGGGATATCACTTACTCAGTATTGGATCCTCTTCTTGAAAAGCAGTTGGGGAAATCCAATGTCAAAGCAATACATCCACAACATGATATGATGTGATATATTTATAACGCGCATAATACCCAGAGGTTTCTTATCGCGGACCCGGCGATCAAACCTGTCTTCCTTCGTGTTGTCTTACTTCCAAGGCGAGCACGTTGCCCCTGAGCTATTGTCCGTGAACTTAACTGGGACATATCACTGCCAAACTATCATCATCATCTCCTGACTAGTGTAAGCAAACTCCCTCTATCTCAGCGTCCAGGCACGCCAAGTCAAAAAATCTCATTGAATCCAAAACGCGGCAGCCAGACTGCTCCTTGCCCTCTCACCCAGAGAACACATCACACCTGCACTCAGAATATTGCACTGACTCCCAGTTAGCCTAAGGGCAACCTTCAAAGCTATGTGCGTCACACACAGAAACCTACTTAATACAGTTCCTGAGTTCCTTCAGAACAAAATTGTCCAGTACCAACCCCCCAGAAACCTCAGATCGAGCTCTGCTCTCCTTCTCGCTATCCCACCTTACCACTCCACCTGAGTTGGCAGCTCAGCTTTCTCCATCCTTGCCCCGACCATCTGAAACACCCTTCGTCTGCACATCTGCCGCACCAAAAACCACCTTTCCTTCAAAAAAGTCCTCAAAACCTCGCTATTTGCCGCGTTATCCTGAAACGCCTGCCTAAAATTTCCAATTCCTAATCTGAAATTAGAAACTCTCTGCACCAGGCAGTGCCAGCTGCATTAGTGGTGATCCCCACCTCCCAGCACCTTGCATCACTGTCCGTTTTCTCTGCAGCCTGGACCACACACACTGCAATACAGTAATCATGACCAAGATTTTCCACAAGCACCACTAGCTGAATCACAGCCCTTTATATATGAAATGTCACAGGATTACTGAGTCACAGCACCTGGCATGTGTGAGAAAACAGGCAAATTGAACTCGCAGGGGTAGAGTCACAGTGGTGTGGCAAATCTACCACCATTGCAATCAGACAGTTTGGGATGTACTGAAAGGAATTGTCATGGGAGGACGTGGTCCATGAACTGTGCTCCTCTTGTTGCAAATAGTTGGAGCATAGACTGTCACTAAAGGTTTTACCGCAGCCTCAAAAATCAACAGAAGAAGCCATTTTCCAGAGTGGGCAAATAACAAATCTCAGCTGAACTCTGCTAGGTATGTTCAATGCACCACCCCAGTGGACACTGGCTGAGGTATGGCTACCCACACACATCAGAATACAGCAAGGACTATGACCAAATGTGGTCATGCTGTTCACATAATTATCTGCCTAGTTACACCAGACTATGGGGGTCATTATAAAGTGGACGATAAGGGATACCGGGCACCGGTAAGGAGACCGGTGCCGGTAATCCCTTACCGCCCTTCTACAAGGTCCCTTAGCGGACCTTATGCCTGTAAAATTAGGCATACTAAGCAGGTAGGACCTGGCAGGCAGAGCGAGACCTGAAAGCACAACTCGTAGTATAGTGGTATGGTGACAACAGTGCTGGCATGCTTACCGGCACCATTGTCACCGTACCGCCAGGGTCGTAATGAGGCCCAAGATATCCATTTTGAATTTCTTCTTACCTGAATTATTGCGAAAGGAAGGAAAGTTGATAGAGAAACAGTTGGAATAGGTAGGAGAAACAGATAACCCCATGGGCAGGTAGAGAGAGGAGGCAGTAGGAGAAATATACAAGCTCAGAGGTATAGAGCAGTCACTGGGCTAGCAAGTTACAATTTAGGGCCACACCAAATATGATTTACAGAAACGCACCCAAATTTGACTTTGCCAAACAGACCCAAATTTGACTTTCCCAAAAACAACCACATTTGACTTTCTCAAAAACAACCAAATTTTACTTTCCCAAACACACCCAAAATTTGACTTTCCCAAACACACCCAAACCTTGACTTTCCCAAACACACCCACAATCTGACTTTCCCAAACACACCCAAATTTGACTTTCCCAAACAGACCCAAATTTGAATTTCCCAAAAAGACTAAATTGACTTTCAAGGCAAATTCTAAAGCACCAATAGGTAAAATAAATGAGGTAAGATTATGGGTGAGTGCTTAGATGAGAGCATGAAGACCAGTTGTAAACAAGAAGAAGGTAGGTGAAGGTACATGAAGTGAAATCGAAAGGGTAGGCAGAAAGAGGGAAACTAACTTTATTTCACATGCTCTGAATGAAATACCTTGCAAATCCTTGTGCAATGTGATATTTCATTTGAAATTACATGGCAACAATTTCCATGTAAATGTAGAAAGTCATATTTCTCATTTGTTGCTGTTAATTTGATCAGGACCCAGTCATTCGGCTTGCTCATGTTTTTCCATATGCAGTTCCATAATTGTTTATAGTTTGTGGTGAAATTGACATCCTTTTGAAAAGTATGTGAGAAGGTGTCTATGTGCAGTTCACTGGTGCACCTTTTTTATAGTTAAAAAAAACACACATGACTACAGCAAGGCACAACATCGGCCCATAACACTTTAGTTGATTATCTATGAACTCCATTTCTCGAATATTTTTTTACAAGGAGCAAAGCATTCTTATATTTTCTTGAAAAATATCAGCAGTGTGCACAAGCCCGATATGCTTGTGTTTTGTAATTTATCATGATTGATTCCTAAGGGCCTTTTTTGGTTAGGGATTTGATTATTCACAGTTAAAAACTTTCAAATTGTGCAGCACTTGTTTTGGAAATGAAAACACGCTTGATGCCTTGTGTCATTTGTCTTCCAAGTTATACATATCTAAACACACACACACATATATATATATATATATATATATATATATATATATATATATATATATATATATATATATATATGTGTAATGTGTATATCATTTACATGACTTTGTTAAAGGGACAGTATCGTTTAGTTGCACTAATAAAATCCTATGAAATTTAGTGAAAAAACGTTGTTGAAGAGACATTAGGGTTACAAGTAAACCCGAAAACCCCTAGAAATGTGCCATTTACGGTAAGCTAAACAACCATAACTCACACCATCATCGTGCACTGCTAAGACTAACACCGAGGTCATCAAATTTGACATCACATATGCCATTGATGACATCACTGATGACATCTCACACCTAGCCCACTTGTTTTTGTTCACTGTCATATCTAGGTTCACTGGCATATCTAGGCCATGTGTTTTTGTTCACTGACAGTCAGAATATGAAAATTCAAAAGGTGCTATATATCTAGACGTTAACCTTGTCGTATGTTCTTAAAGTACTTTCCTTAATATTTGGTCTCAGCTCATGGTGCACATAAACAGGGCAATAAGCAAGCCTCAAACAAAGAATTGATTTGTATACATGAAGATGAGCCTAATTGTTGTTGACATTTTCTGGTGATGTTGTGTCTTTCTTCCTTACTTACGTTTCCCTGTATGTGCCATTGATTTCTATGCATTGTGGGTCTTCATATGTATTGTTTGTACTAACACAAAAGTCTTGAATTGTTATCCATTTATTACATTTTTAACAATAACCAAAACTCTGATATGGTAGCATTCATTATTTTACAATTCAAAATTAACAGATTACACGATAGTGTACTTCTATGGTGAATAATGCAGCCATTGCCAATATGCATGTTGAAACAAAGTGACCTCCTTAGGCTCATAGGTAAGTTCCAGTTGCTTTATTACATATACTTAAGTTACATAGAGTTAGCTCAGGAGGAACAGATACTGGGTGATTGTGTGTGTGTTGGTAGTATGTGATAGCCGTGAGCATGTGAGTATGTGATGAGTGTATGTTGTGTGTGAAGAAGGAAGATGTCTTATGATTTGTTGTATTTGTATGTGATGGTACCTGGAAGAAAGGGAGATGCGTTGTATTGTACTTGTAGGTGAGTGTAGAAGCATGTGATGTAAGATGGAATGGTATGGTGTGTGAGGGAATGCTTGTGATGAGGGTTCTAAGCCTAGGTAGTTGGAGAGCCCCTGCCTGGGTGATGGGAGCCACTGTCTGTTCCTAGTATCTGTTTATACTAAGCTAACCTAATGTAACCTGAGTATCTATTATAGAGTAACTGGAACTTACCTGCAAGCCTAAAGAAGTCACTTTATTACATATGTAAAATTAGGTTCCTGTATTAACAACAACATTCCAATATAATGTTTTGTTTAGATAGGTACATTGTTGAATACATGAAGTAGTTAATGACAAGTCTCCCGATCACCTCTGGCATCCTGTTACCAACATTATAAAAACACCCCCTTGTAGGAACTTTTCATCAAAGTTAATTTCATATGTGATGTCAAAAAAGATAAGCAACGAGTGAGAGTGGGCACTGCTAGGTAACTTCAATTCTGACTATTAAAAATGGTTGCAGTTGTCAGTTTGTATGAACTTGGGATGCATACCCTATGGAACATGCATCCCCACAAGGCATTGTAATTAATGGGAAAACTGAGGACCTTGCTGAAAACAGCCAGCAGTGATGGTTGCACACCCTTGGCCTAGCGTGATCGCTAGAAAAACATTTTTTTAAAGTGTTGCTGTAATTACCCTGTGATTATCCTGGGATTACTTTCATTCATAAGAAAGAGAAACACCAAGCTATAGTTGAGGCAGAGACCTACATAAAACCAATGCGGACAATAAACAACAGCTTGTGCCAATGTGCTACAAATGCCAATGCATTTCGGATGTGATATCCTTCATCAGGGCCATGGCCGTGTACCACAATAATAGATCATATAACCCCCAACCCATCCAAATCACAAGATACAAACAACAATCAATGTGACAGAAATCAACCCCATATCCATCAAACAGTCAAACCGACACGATAAAGCAATGACCAATTTGTAATGCGTTCATCATATAGTGCAAAATGAGCCAAACATGATTGAAAAGCCACAAAGTTATGTGCATCGTAATTAACTAATTACAAAAACTAGACTTGATATGCACCTACATATTGGAATGGGTCATGTTGGAAAGTATGCATGTATTGCCAACATATTCAACTTCCACACAGCAAGTGTCATTAAAAAATGTTCTACAAATCTTTTGCATGTGCTTTTCTTTTCTTTTACAAAATAGTTACACAGTTGCTGCTATAAATTCACATATGCATTTTTTATCTTTCATGAAAATGCTCCTAAAAAGAAAGATTTTCCATTTTATTTTCAATATAAATGTCACACTTTCCTACCTCACTCATTAAATCCCTTACACTGCCACCTTTCTCTACCTGCTCACACATATCCGTATACCACCAAAGTATCTACATACAATGCTTCACCTTACATATAAACTACTCTTCTTTCCCAACCTCTAATATAAGACACCAAACACTGCTGCAACAGCAATCCACCATTGCATTACCACTAGGCCACCGTTTCCCTATTCTTTAAAAACACTGCGACACATTACAGATACATTACACCAAAAAAACACTTCTTTCATTAAAATCAGCAGCTCAAAAATAACCTAGATATGCACCTTTTTCTCACACGCATTTTTTGCCCTGTTTCCAGTGGTCGAAGTGTATGAAAAGAAGTAGTGGAACAATGTTCCCTGCTGGCCTGCACCCACTCCCCACAAACCCCATCACCACGTCCCCTCCCACACACAATACACACCCCCAAACACTTGCACCGGCTGTTTAAGGGAACGTTCAGTGCAGTGCACTGAAAGGGCAAGTTTGAACTTCTTCCTACACTTTTATTTTAAAACAAACCCATTCCGGAACCGTTTCTTTTTAAAATAAAAGTATAGGAGCTGTAAAAGGTAATTTAAAAAAGTAGAGGAGCACTGCTCCCGACCGCTCCCGCTCACTTCAACCACTGCCTGTTTCTTCTAATGTGTCAAACAGCACTACTCATACTCCACTTGTTCTTACAACATAGTTGACACACTTTAGTACACCACCCATAACATAACTTAACCCTTTTTCCCAACAACTCCTCCTACATTCATAAAGAACAGCTTTGCTTACTAAAAGTACTTCACCATCACCACATATACCCACTAAATTTATTTTACAATTACAGGAAAGAAGAATATTGTTGAAGACAATAATTGAAAAATGAATACTCTTCACATCCTACAAAGTAAGTCCATTGATATAGCATGTATGTATGTCTAATTGTAACAATGAATTTTTGTATATATATTAGCCTATATTATTCTTTTTGAATCAACATCATTTATATTACTCTTACTCATTATATTGCAAGATTCACACTCTTTCTATTCCCATCTAAACACCACCATTATAACACCAACTGTTTTCCTCAAAACAACATAATGTCCCTACTTATTCAATCACCCAAGCCATCACACCTCTACATACTTGTACTCTTACAATCTTCTCAACCACACCTATAATCCCACTACACAATCACACAGCACTCTATTCATCTCTACAATCACACCCACACACCCATGCACAAAATATGGATATACATTCCACAACTTTCAAACATAAACGTTCTTTATTCCCAACACACAGAACAGAATTCCCACTAAAAAGCAACTCTGTAGAAAACAAAGACAAAATAGAGGAGATAAGAATAAAAGCAAGCCATATAGTCACCCACCTCTGAAATAATGTATCGAAAAAATTAAACCAAAACAGCTAGCATCCTCACTGAACAAAAAGAAACCAGCCACCACTAAGGCCCCTCTTGCAAAACATGTCCAACAAAAGCAGACCTACTAATGAACCTAACATTATATCTACCAATGTTAACATTGCCACAATAAAGCATTCCCAAAAAATAATTTTCCAATAAATGTTCCACTATAGAGTTATTCACAATCTTATAGACAGCTTAAAAGTCACAATATTCCCTTAAAAACTACAGCAGCAGATTCATCCTCGAAGCTCTAATTGACAGCACATTTCTACTAAAGAGAAAGTTGTTTATATTTATTCTAAACAGAATGAAACCACTAACTAAATTAATCAATACATTACAAAAAGTACTTCTGAACATGCGCAATGTCAATATAGATAACTTTTAAAACTTCTGTGAAGGTGAATAGGTTCACACAAGCAGCACAGAACCATATTCCAATGACAATCCTTATAACCAAGAGCAACAAAACCCAATTGCCATATACAGTATTGGCCGAAGGTGTGAAATAGTAGGAGACATCCTTACAGAAAAAAACTTCCCCTTCAAACTTTCAACCAAATGTTCCTTTCACCCAAACAAACCATCCAATGTACAAATGGACATGCAGCTTAATATGTAATGTATGCCAAAAATACTTCAAATATTTACGAAAATTCCTCAATCACTATGTGAAACAAACAAAAAAGTACAATGAAAACTTTACAACCCATAGACTGCTGCCCAGTGTGCAGCCACACTGGACTGCAAGGACATTCATTAGACTGCATTTCAGGAACTGCTTTCAAAAACACTTTCCACCACATCAAAATGTTAGCAATACATCATTCCGCTATATAAAACCTTGTGAATAGACTGTACTATGCAAAAAGTCCTGCTCTAGAACTCCAACATGTGAATAATGTTCTCCTACATGGAACATCCAAAGAACTCCTTCAAGAAATAGAGCACATTGAAAGTAAATATTTTGGCACTAATGTTGACTTAGAAAATTCAGTAACTTCAGAAAACATTAGCGAAAGCCTCACAAACAACAACCTCCTAACAAACACATACAAAATAGAAATAGCTAAGTTTCAAAACACATCTGCTGAAATACTAGACCAAGTTTGTGTCTGTTTTCGCAGAACTTTTTATGAAAAGAGCACAACAATAGTATATATGGCCTACAAAATAGAGGGCAATGAGGAAAGCCACTGGTTCCAATGAGCTCTATATCTAACAAAGGAAATACATGCCAAATAACTGACCCCTCAATAGTTTGCACACACTGAAATACAAAGCTTGACAACAGCGAAATGCCATCATCTGCTATTACTAACAAATAAGAACTCTTCCTACTTCCAAAAGCTCTCCAACAACTTAACTTGTATGAGAGCATTATAATCCAAACAGTACATCAATTTCAAGCTATAATATGCCTTCAACCGAAAATTGCCAAATTTCCACCATTTGAGTTACTAAAAGGCATTTGTGGAAAAGTAGTATATTCGCCATTAGATCTTAAAGAACATGTAGAAACTCTAGGAATACGATGGCCAATATATCATTCATGGTTGTACTACTTAATGGTGAACCAACAAAAGACAAAGGGGCCGATTCATGGAACAAACGTGCGCCGAAAATCTACGCGCAAGCAGGCGCAAGCGGAAAAAAAGAGGCGCACGCGCACGCGTGCGATACATGGAAGTCCCTGCGCGTGTCTTCCTCAGGATGTGCGCCAAACCCGTGCATGGCGCACACGTCACTGCAACATCCCGAAAGACGTGCGCGACGCGCACAGTGAAAGCGCACAACCTCTGCGCATACACTAGAAAGTGGGCGGAACACAGGGCGTAACGCGCGGAATGGGGAACAACTTGCGAAAACAAGGGCGTAACTGGGGATGTACTGCAGGGAAGCAGAGGGAACGCCCACACGCACCCGAACCACACGTATTCATGGAACCGAATAGGGCAAAGCCACGCACAGTGAAAGACACGCACAAGCCGATACACGTCCGCCACACGAAGGCAGGCGGTAGCGTCCCTGCGCATTACAAAAGTGGCAACATACAGCAATTGTGCGAGCGGGGCACGTGTATTTCGGGGTTGCGCGGGAAGTTACACACGCGATTGAGCGGGATACGTGTATTTCAGGGGTTCGCGTGAACTTCCTCACGCGATCGGGCCTGGGGGAGCGGGCTACGTGTATTTCAGGGGTTCGCGTGAACTTTCTCACGCGATCGGGCCTGGGGGAGCGGGCTACGTGTATTTCAGGGGTTCGCGTGAACTTTCTCACGCGATCGGGCCTGGGGGAGCGGGCTACGTGTATTTCAGGGGTTCGCGTGAACTTTCACACGCGATCGGGCCTGGGGGAGCGGGCTACGTGTATTTCAGGGGTTCGCGTGAACTTTCTCATGCGATCGGGCCTGGGGGAGCGGGCTACGTGTATTTCAGGGGTGCGCGTGAACTTCTTCACGCGATCGGGCCTGGGGGAGCGGGCTACGTGTATTTCAGGGGTGCGCGTGAACTTTCTCACGCGATCGGGCCTGGGGGAGCGGGCTACGTGTATTTCAGGGGTTCGCGTGAACTTTCTCACGCGATCGGGCCTGGGGGAGCGGGCTACGTGTATTTCAGGGGTTCGCGTGAACTTTCTCACGCGATCGGGCCTGGGGGAGCGGGCTACGTGTATTTCAGGGGTTCGCGTGAACTTTCACACGCGATCGGGCCTGGGGGAGCGGGCTACGTGTATTTCAGGGGTTCGCGTGAACTTTCTCATGCGATCGGGCCTGGGGGAGCGGGCTACGTGTATTTCAGGGGTGCGCGTGAACTTCTTCACGCGATCGGGCCTGGGGGAGCGGACTACGTGTATTTCAGGGGTTCGCGTGAACTTTCTCACGCGATCGGGCCTGGGGGAGCGGGCTACGTGTATTTCAGGGGTGCGCGTGAAGTTTCTCACGCGATCGGGCCTGGGGGAGCGGGCTACGCTTATTTCTGGGGAGCGCGGGAAGTGACACACGCGATTGAGCGGGGTACGTGTATCTCGGGGGTGCGCGAGAAATTCTACACGCGATTGGCCTGGGTACGTGTATTTCAGGGGTGCGCGTGAAGTTCCACACGCGAATGGGCTGGGTACGTGTATTACAGGGATGCGCGAGAAAATCTACATGCGAATGGGCTGGGTACGTGTATTCCGGGGGTGCGCGTGAAGTTCCACACGCGAATAGCCTGGGCGCGTGTATTTCAGGGGTGCGCATGAAGTTCCACACGCGATTTCAGCAGGGTACGTGTATTTCAGGGGTGCGCGAGAAAATCTACACGCGAATGGGCTGGGTACGTGGATTTCAGGGGTGCGCGAGAAATGCTACACGCGATTGGCCTGGGTACGTGTATTACAGGGGTGCGCGAGAAATCCTACACGCGATTGGGCCTGTGTGAGTGGGGCAGTGTATTACGTGGGTGTGCGGGAAGTTGAAGAGGTGAATTGCCAGTGTGGGTCCTCCCAGGTCTCTCCTCTACCCCCTCCACGACCTCTGCAGGCAGCCCACACCAGAGGGGACTAGCCTGCACCCCTGGTCATGTCCCGCAGGCAGCCCATCCACCATGGGCATGCCCCCCAGCCAAGCCACATGTCCCCCTGCACCCCCACCCCCCAGCACTGTGGTGCACCTGCCAGCAGGCCCCCAACCATGTCCCACTCATGTCCCCCTGCACCCCACCCCCCAGCACTGTGGGGCACCTGCCAGCAGGCCCACAACCATGTCCCACTCATGTCCCCCTGCACCCCCACCCCCCAGCAGGCCCCCACTCATGTCCCCCTGCACCCCCACCCCCCAGCAGGCCCCCACTCATGTCCCCCTGCACCCCACCCCCCAGCACTGTGGGGCACCTGCCAGCAGGCCCCCACCCATGTCCAACTCATGTTCCCCACCACCCCCACCCCCCAGCACTGTGGGGCACCTGCCAGCAGGCCCCCACCCATGTCCAACTCATGTTCCCCACCACCCCCACCCCCCAGCATTGCGGGGCACCCTCCACCAGGCCCTCGCCCATGTCCCATCCATGCCCCCCTGCACCTGGGTCCCAACAATCCCCAATCATGTCCGTAATGGCCATCCTCCCCTGCCAAAAGGCCCAACCAACTATCACATCCACCCACATATCAAAGGCAATTACATGTTACACACCCAATGTAAATAATGCAAATGAACACATGTCTGTCACACACAATGGCTGCAAGTGAATGTTAAAACACCCAACATGACATGCATGAAAGCAATGAGATGATACGACACATTGAAGGATGAAAGTAAAAATGTATTGAAAATCAACTAGAATGGAAATGAAATGAGAAAAACCACAAAGAAAAACAACAAAAAGAAGATGAATGTCCATGAAAAAAATCAAAAAAATCAAAAAATCCATAGAAGAACCATTTACAAGACAATCCCGGGTCCATGAGCCCAACCAAATGAAACCTAACTATGTCAACTAACTAAAAACTGAACTATATACAAAAAAGTGGCGCATTGTCCAATCGCAACCAAATAAAAAAAAAAAATTCAAAGGAAACCTACCACTAACTATATAACTATATACAATGGCAGCGGGCAAGTCCTGCGGCTCACTCTGTGATGTTGCCAGCCAGGGCATCATCGAACTCCATGTCGATGTCCCGGAGGCGGGACTCTGTCCTGGCCCCGAGGTCTCGCAGGGTCAACCCCGTGTCCACCTCAAACTCCCTGCGAGCTTCCTCGAGGCACTCAGCCCGCCTCAACGCCCGACGCATGGAGAACTCCGCCCTGACCATGGTGAGCCGCTCCTCTTCCGCCCGCTGCCGCTCCGCACCTATCCGCTGGACCAACTGCTCCCACACGGAAGACACTGCCATCCCAGGGCTCTCCTGCCCTCCGGCCGATGCCTGCCCCTCTGATCTTGATGGCCCCGAGCCATGATGCCTCCCACGTCGAGCCTGCTGCTGCCTCCGACGCCACTGCCTCTGCCAGCACGACGGCATCCAGGCTGATGGAATCCACCGATGCCGTCGTGCACGTGCCCTGCCAGATGATGCCGGCACATCCTCCATCTGCAGGGGGACAGTTGCTGGTGTGTCCACCCCTGCTGGACCTTCGACTCCCGACTGTGGCAGGGATGGGGTCCCCACCGAGCTGGCTGCGTTGGTCGGGGCAGGTCCACAGGGGGCCCTGGTGGCATCTGGGCCGGAAGACGGCATGGAGCACGACTGGCGCATAGCCCCCACAGAGGAGGAGAGGGTCGCCAGAAGGCCACACACATGTAGGAAACCCCCGACCATGGCGGCTCCCAAATGGTTCACGTACGCACGGTGCTCTTCGTGATGATGTGCATGCTCCTCCCGGGAAGCATGCACCTCATCACGAATGCCAGCCGTGCGCAACGCGACACCGCGACACCAATCAGGACCCTCTCCACACGGCCAGGGGTCCCCTCGTCCGCAGGTAGAGGAGTGTCAGATGACATGGACATCTCCCCTACCTGCGGACGGGCCTGGGATGGGGCATCCCTGCTGGTGCATGGTGGTGCAGTCACAGTGTCAGGGACAGTGACATGCACAGGCACCTCCACGGCGACCTGTGCTGCCTCCTGCCCCTGGCCCTGGACTGCACCACTTGCACCAGCGGGGATGCCCCCACCAGGCCCCATGTGTGGCTCAGTAGCGGCCTCCTCCCCCTCTGTGGAAACCACCAACCTGGATGTCTCCACGCCATCTTCCGCCGGTGCAAGCCCCTGTGGGGGCTCACCCACCCCTTCCGCTGCAGCCGTGGCGGCATCCCCGCCGCTCTGCTCCACAGCGCCTTCTCCGCCCTCTTCTTCACTTGCCACTGTGTAGAGGGAGACATAGAACACAAGCATCAGGGTACTGTACAATGGTCCCCTAGACAGGAAGCAACAGCAGATGAGTGGCACTGTCATACATCACTTCCATCATGTCCCTCCACAACACATGGGTCAGTGCAGGCAAAACACATACAGTAACAGGCATGGCGCATGCCATGGACATTGGCATACATGACCAAGGGACTCATGATTCATACAATGTTGGTTTTAAACTCACATGCATCATGGGTCTTGCCATCACATGCACACACCTCACCGTAGTTCCATCCATCTGGCCTCGTACACCACAGACGCAGTGGATACAAGGATGACTAGGCTGCATCAGTGAATCTGAACATTGTCACAGACATGTGTCATGCATCCATGGCATTTACAAGTCACAGACACGCAGGTCAGACACACACACATGGACACCATACGTGTACATGGGACCAGCACCCATCCCTCACCCCCACCCATGTCCAGGAACAGAGACTGCCATGCTTCCATGTGTCCATTCCGCACAGAGCCCCCCATGTTGCAATAGAACACATCACTGTACTCACATGCCTGACCATGATGTCCCTGCACACACACATACGTACATGGCCTATGTCACACATACAGGCAGGTATCAGACAACCAGCACACTGCAACATGCCCTGTCTCACACAGCAATGCTTGGCCACTTACCGGCCAACTCCAGATGGGTCTGCCTCCGAAGGATCTGGGCGTGGAGCGCTGGGTCTACGCGTTCCAGGACCCTCATCTGGATGTCACTCAGGCGTGCCCGGCCCCCCTCCGCGAGGCGCCGGGCCTTATTGAGGGTCCTGGACCTCAAGTCCTCCCAGCGCTTCTTGATGTGCTTGATGTCGCGGGTTGCCACCCCCTCCGCGTTGATGGCAACCACTACATCGTCCCAGATCCTCTCCCGTCCTTCCTTGTTGGCGCGTGGTCTTCCGAAGAGGGCATCATAATCATAATGCCCCAGGACATGCTCCACCAGGACACCAACTTCCTTCTCACTGAAGCTGGTGGCCCTCTGCCTCTCTGGCTGGGGGTCGCCACTGGTCTCAGATGGTGCTTGCCCCGACATGGCGACCCCCGAGGCAGGCGTGGGTGGGCAACTGGGTCCTGGGGCTGGGCTGTGGAGCGATGGTATCCCAGTCGGGAGTCTACTGTTCCAGCAGGGGTGGACACAGCAACTGGACCCCTGCAGATGGCTGATGTGCAGGCACCAAATGGCAGGGCACGGTGGCAGCAGGCAAGCAGGCAGGCAGGCAGCAGCAGATGGCACGTGGGAGGCTGCTCGGGGCACTGGGGGGCAGTGATTCGGCCTTCTGGGCAGGAGCGTGGTCTTCCGTGTGTATTCGCGTGGCCAGCTTGATACGGAGTGATTTGGCACGTGAAAAATCTGCACGTCAGCGTGTAATTCGAGGAAAGGCCCTTAGCGCGTAAGCGCGTCTGCACGCATACGCATTTTCATTGGACCAAAGGCCCTCAGCGCGTGAGCGCGTCTGTGACGTGACGTGCGAGGGTGTATCCCTCATTGCACGTGATGACAGAACACACGTGGATTTCAACCAATCGCGTGTGAAAGTTCACGGCACCCCGGAACACACGTACCCAGGCCAATCGCATGTAGCATTACTCGCGCACCCCTGTAATACACGTACCCAGGCCAATCGCGTGTAGAATTACTCGCGCACCCCTGTAATACACGTACCCAGCCCAATCGCGTGTAGAATTACTCGCGCACCCCTGTAATACACGTACCCAGCCCAATCGCGTGTAGAATTTCTCGCGCACCCCTGAAATCCACGTACCCAGGCCAATCGCGTGTAGAATTACTCGCGCACCCCTGTAATACACGTACCCAGCCCAATCGCGTGTAGAATTTCTCGCGCACCCCTGAAATACACGTACCCAGGCCAATCGCGTGTAGAATTACTCGCGCACCCCTGTAATACACGTACCCAGCCCAATCGTGTGTAGAATTTCTCGCGCACCCCTGAAATACACGTACCCAGGCCAATCGCGTGTAGAATTACTCGCGCACCCCTGTAATACACGTACCCAGCCCAATCGCGTGTAGAATTTCTCGCGCACCCCTGAAATTCACGCGCCCAGGCTATTCGCGTGTAGAATTTCTCGCGCACCCCTGAAATACACGCGCCCAGGCTATTCGCGTGTGGAACTTCACGCGAACCCCTGAAATACACGTAGCACGCTCCCCCAGGCCCGATCGCGTGAATCAGTTCACGCGAACCCCTGAAATACACGTAGCCCGCTCCCCCAGGCCCGATCGCGTGAATAAGTTCACGCGAACCCCTGAAATACACGTAGCCCGCTCCCCCAGGCCCGATCGCGTGATATAGTTCACGCGAACCCCTGAAATACACGTAGCCCGCTCCCCCAGGCCCGATCGCGTGAGTGACTTCACATGAACCCCTGGAATACACATAGCCCGCTTGCCGTGCTGGTACAGGGTTAGCGCAGCCCTTTGCGCTGGATTGGGGATTTTGATGGCTTTTCCCTGCGTGGAAGGCGTTCTTGGGGGCGTAACTGGCGCTGCTGCAAGGTCGCTGCGCCACTATGCGCTACGGCTGGTTTTGGTGGCTGGAATCCATGAATACGCTGTGCGCGGAAATGGGTTTTGGCGCACGCGGCTGGCGCAGGGATTCGCACGCGCACACTGTGCGCCAGCCGCGTGCGCCACTTGTGCGCCGAATTCTATGAATTGGCCCCAAAAACTATTGGCAGCAAGCAACTAGTCGACTTAAACAAAGTTAGACAAGCCCTACAATATCTCAAAGAAAACAATCAATACTACAAAATTATAGACTTAGAGGAAAATCTAAGAGAAACCACCCAAAAAATTCAAGATCCCCCACCAACTAGCCAATTTGAACATGTAGATCCTGTTACTCCAGCCAACATTTATACCAGTATACAATTCACTCACTACACTCTAAAGACACCATAAATTATGCATTAGAAACATATCAAATGTGTCAAGCAAGCAAAAGGATCAACAATTGGCATATGGGAGAACAGTGTCGAAAGACATTATTTTCAGAGCTGGGGGTTAATCTGCCAGGAATTTGCTGATTTTCGGTGTAATTATCGTGCAGTAATACCGCCAGCGGTAGTTGTGCCAAAAAGCCCCCATTGGGCCCAACGGGGAATAGAGAATTCCCGAATGGGCCCAATGGGGAGTGGGGAATTTCGGTTCTGCCAAACCTGTGATCCGGTGCTAATAGCATCAGGGGTTTGGTGGTAGCGCTATTAGGGCAGGCAGTATCGCGGGGGGAATATCACTGGAATACCACCCAAATAGTGATGAGGACCAAAATTCAGAATACATGTGCCACCTCCTATGTTATGGAGTTGCACACACATTAAAAACAGCCTCTAATGTTTTGAACATGTCCGCTACCCAACTACTTCAAAAGATAAAAGGCAAAGATGAAGTGTTGCAGTCAAGTATCACAAATCTCTTGGAAAACATGCGTGGTACACTCGAATACTGGTTCTGATGTCACGCTGATGTATGTTGTATGCTAAGGAACCTAGACCCTCCCACGTGGTTTGTTACTTTAAGTTGGTCGGAATAAGCATTGGATGACTTGCACAACTTCTTACGCATTGCAAACCAAAATAAAGAGGGAATAGATATAACAACCTCTGTTATCTCGGACCTGTCAATGTATCAACATACTTTTACCATTGCTTAATTGCCATGCTGCACTTCATCTGCAATAAAACTACCCATCCATTCGGAGAAGTGGAACATTTGTTTAGGGGAAACGAATATCAATCCACAGGAGCACCACACATCCACATGCTTTTGTGGATAAAAGATGCTCACAAATTTGGCCATGACAGTGATGCCACTGTTTTACAGTTTATTGAAAAATACAGTAGCTGCAACATTCCCCAGAGGAAACCACACATAGTGACCTATGTTAAAGAATCTTACACATCCAAAAACATAGGTGTGCAAATACTGCTGATGTAGATATAAAAACAAATGTTGCTTTGGCTTCCCTAGACCAGTTTGCAAAAAAGGACAAGTAAATAACTTGATGTCTTCTGTTAGACACAGTGTAAAAGGCAAATGCCTTAAACATAATACAACATTAAAAGGGACAATGCATCCAAGTACATCAACAATTACAATGCAATCCTTGTCCGCTTTTGGAATACAAATACTGCAGTTGAAAGATATGTCACAGCCTATCTCACCAAAGCTGAGAAAACAGAGCTAAAAGACCTCTTGGATGACAAATCATCTGACAAATCACTGTCACAAAAAATGTACAGCTTCGGTATAAAAATGCTCTCCCGTAGAGAATGCGGGTGCGAAGAAGCAGCAGACCATTTACCAGGTACAGCCTTATATTGCAAATCTGAACAAATCATCTGGTTAAAACTTGGTCCAGCTTAAATCACAAAAAAGAGAACTGAAATCCTACCAAGAGATAGAAATAATAGCTACAAATGATACCAACAACCAGGACATTTTAAAAAATAATTTAATTCACACATACTACCCAAACAGAAGTACTGCTTGGGAAAAAATGTGCCCGTACGACATAGCCCAAAACTACTCCTACAAAAACAATGTCACACCAGATGAGACAAGTGGCAAATATTCAGTTTCAACTTGAGAAGGAAGCCTAGTGACACATATCGAAACCAACCTAATTAATCATGTAAAGTTATCATTTAAATCTCTGCAACATAGAGAACTTTATTACATGGCCCTTTTGCAACTTTTTAAATCTTGGAGAAAGGAGAAGAATTATTAGGGGACCATGACTAATTTGAAGCTGCATTCAAAGCAAATGAAAGCAGTATAACAAATGTCAATTTCAAACAATACAAAGAAAAGTTGGACAATGAACATTAAGCAGAGGAAGAAATTGAAGCTCTACTAAATAAAGACACTCCTGAGGGCCGTCCACCTTCCCTTACAGGAAGCAAAGAACCACTTGGAGAACCAATCATTTTAAATGTGTGCTCTGAGGCCCACAGGTGTGTGGCGCGTTATACAAATTAAAAAAATGAATAAATAAGCACAAATAGCCATAAGTGAGGTAGAAAATAGCATGTATCAATCTAAACAATGGTATGATATGAAGTCATTTAGAACGCGACTTACACAATTGTTTCTATGCGCGACAAGACAAGGGAGGGAAGACAGAGGGAGGACAAGACAAACAATCCTACTAGGCCTAGTCATTGAGATAATGCAAGTGCAATAACACCAACAGCAGGGGGAAGTGTCAGGGAGAGGGAAGGAGTAAGTGCAATCATGGCAGCAATGCTCTGAGTAAGTGCAGCCAAGGCAGCACAGCTCTGGGCAAGTGCAAGGAGGAAGGGGACTGTAAAGGTTACAGTTACTGTCCCTAAGTGCGCAGAAGGCCCAGAGGCAATGTAGGGTGCACTGATCATGGAGGAGCATGGTCCCCAGTGAGAATCTGAGGGTAGCCAAGCAACCAGCCGGCACCGTGGACAGCTGGTCAGCAGTGGAGGGAAAGAGAGAAAGCAGAGGAAAAAGCGAAGTTTTGAGCTTCTTCCAGAAATTCAGGTGGTCCAGCTCAAGATTGAGAGGGAGGCCCCTGCAGAGGAGAGAAATCTACATGCCACTCTCTGCCTGGAGAAACTTCAGACCCTCAAAGAGTTGGAGGTAGCTGAGTGAAGGGCTTGGGATACAAGGTATTTTGGACAAGAGAGTTGGATGTAATGAGGGCCTCAGCCCCAGAAAGCCTTGTGGACAATGCAGAGGGTCTTGAACTTGATCCTTGTAGCCACTGGGAGCCAGTGGAGAGATTTCAGGGCTGGAGAGATACGGTACCTGTTTTTTTTTTTTTTTTTTTTTATATAGTTGAATAATCAACTTTTCAATACATTGTACAAATTAATTACAAAATGACAATTTCATTTTAGCATAAGAAAAAAAAGGAAAGAAAAGCACATTTCATGATCCACATTAAGATTTCATCTATATAAAAAATTAAGATAAAAATATAACGATGCAAAAATAAAAAAATAAAAACTCAGATTAGAAAATGAGCAAAGAAAAAAGAAAGAAAAAGAAACAAGAAGGTTACACACTTAGTTAAAAAGCAGAATCGTTTTGTCAAGTATAAAAAAATTGGAATTATTTCCAATTGAATTTATCATCATTTTGTGCACATTATGTATTTGCCAAGTGCACATTCTGTATATTCAATGAAATTAGATAATTAACAATCACTATTTTAATTTTATCCAACTGAGTGTTAAAAATGTGATCCCAAAATTGCTCCGCAGATAAAGAGCTGTGAGTCTGAAAATGAGTTTTAAAATAATCAGTTCTTTTGTTGCGTAACAGTGGGCACATTGCTACTAAATGTAACATTGTTTCAGGTTCTTTTACATTTTCACAAAATCGACAATAACTGTCTTCTATGGGGTATAATTTCCACTTGGCTAAAACACTTTTGGTGTGCCATATGTTTACTCTAAACCGTAGAAAGAGGTCTCTAAATGTTGCTCCTGGAAATTTTAGCACATAGTTTTCTGGAGTTCTCATTCTCTTAGTGATAATGTTATGCGTGGTTGCATGCTTAGTGATTTGGCACTGTTCATATGTGTGTATCCAATCCCATAACATTATCTTGTACTTTGCTCTCTCAGGATTTTTTAATAGTAATTCTTCACTGACATCAGCATTCTGCAGAAAATGTTTGATTTTATCTCTCCAGGTTACCATAAAATGATGAGTTGATGTTTGTACATATTTAGACAAAATATGCAAGATGGTATTTCCCTGTCGAGTCAGTAAGCATTTGCGATACTGACTGGTCAATCTCCACATATAAACAGTGAACAGGGAAGATAAACCCATTTCATACCACAACAAGCACATGGGAATCGCTTTGGGTACACAAAGTATGCTTTTCCAAAAAGCGCCTTCCAATCTAGACCAAAGTATCTCAGGCATCCATGATCTGGCCTCTGCACCATATATCACTGTAGGTACTGCTTTTTGGCAGTAATACGTTATTATTGGTTTCAGTGAAAAGCGTCCGTATTTGTGATTAATTACGGAAGCTTGGGAGCGGGCATTTCTCATTTTAGCTCTTAATTCATTTTGATAAGCCATGTCAGATCCCTTGTTGTCTATTTGCAGTGACCAGATCTGATGAGATATTCTTTTCTTGTAGTTGGGTACAATCTTCATCACCTTGGTTTTCATCACATTTATACAGTTTATTGGTTTGGACATACTTTCCTAATTGATCTAGCAGGGCTTGCAACCCCCTGGGAGTCTTTGCCAGGAGCACCAGGTCATCTGCATAAAATAGCCACAGGATTGCGTTACAACCCAAGCGAGGTGCATCAGATATTATTGTATTAAATTCATCCCGCACTTCGGAAATATAGTAATTAAATAGGGTAGATGCCAGCAGGCAACCCTGTTTATGACCTTTGTAGGTATTAATCGGTCTAGAGAGTTTTCCATCCAAAGTCAATCTTACTTGGATTGATGTATTGCTGTGAAACTCTGTTATCCAATGTGTGAGATGTAAGGGGCACTGATTCTTTGACCGCTTACCGAATAGAAATTGCCTTGAAACTGAATCGAACGCAGTTTCGAAATCGATGAATGCCATATATACTGGCTGCTTAGCTTGTAGTTCATGGTGCTTGATTGCATGTAGGACTTGCAAATTAATTGCTGTACCTAATCCAGCTACGAAGCCGGTCTGAAAAGGGTCATTTAAGCCTGCGTCGACAGTCCCTTTATTGAATTTCTTCAAGATTAATCGCGCAAATATGTTTCCTGGTGCCTCGAGTAAGGCAATTGGCCTGTAATTGCGAGGATCAAATTTGTCCCCTTTCTTGGATAAGGGGACTATAATATACCTTTGCCAGGAAGGTGGTATTCGGTTGTTAATTATGACCTGATCAAATATGGACCTTAAGATGGAAGCCCATGCCTCAGGATTATCTTTTAGCATGGCATTAGTAAGCCCATCAGGGCCCGGGGCTCTAGACCTGCTAAGTTTCTTTATATTTAATAATATATCAAGATCATCAAAAACCAGTTGGTTATTCCTGTCCAAACTTGGTCCATTTTTTGTAACAGGCCAATATTCTTCTGCATACAGTGATTCATAGTATTGGATCCATACTCCTTCAGGTACAACATTAACTTTAATTATGGACTGCTTATCACCATGGACAGATTTTATTAGGCCCCACACTAGTGCAGAGTTTTTAGAGGCTATTGAAAGTAACATGGCTTGAGCATCTCTCAAAGACATAGCCGCTTTACGCTGCTTCATCCAGTTTTTGTACTTATTCTTGTGTCTGGAGATCTCTTGAACCTTATTTGTTGAATTGGTTTGCAATAGGAGACGTATATCCTGCCTGAGTTTCGTTTTATAGTTGCACACTTCTTCGTCATACACATGGGTATGCGTTTTGTTGATTCCGTACTTAGGGCTTGCTTTAACTCTGAATGTATGCAGTGCAGCGACATAGTCTCCATTTATATGCGTCAAATCGGGTTACAGAATGTCCTTTGTATATAATATGGCCCATAGTAAGTCGTTCAATGAAGATGGAGTCCATTTAAGATGATTGCCTTTGGAGGAAACCGCTAATGCCTGGGTATTCGTTCGATTTTGCTCCTTCAGCTGGTTCAGGGGCCATTCCCATTGTAGACACAAGATGTTGTGAAACTTAAAGCCTGTTCGACCACTTTAAAAGATGTGATCAGGCAAAATAGTTCACTGCTAGCATATACATAGTCTATGATAGATGTCAGGGGACCTTGCCGCAAAGTTACATTTGGAGGGATATCCCCTTCCACAGAACCATTTATCAGTTGCAGGCCTCTTTCTTTCATTAATCTTCTCCATTGAAATACAGTGTTTTTCAACTTGCCACCATTGTCATTCACACAATTCATATTCAAATCACCCGACAGAATAATATGCTTGATGGAAGAATTTTTTGCTATCACGTCCAGACAGTTGTTCAAATTTTTAAAGAATCGTTTATTCTGTATACTCAAATGGTTCCAATATACATTGAGACATGCTATTGTGTTTTCTTCATATGATATACGCACCATCTGGATGTAACTATTCAGAGAGAACCAAGGTTCTAATTTTATCCAACTCGAGATTTTAATTGTGGTTATTAAGCCAGCCTTTGGTCTGCCCCTAGTTTGAGTAATAGCTGGAATTAAGGCAATTTGATGATCTTCCCAGATGGGAGGAGAACTCAGCCAAACTTCCTGTAACATAATAATGTCATAATGAGCTAATAGGGACACCAAAGACTTTATCAAGTGGGCGTAGCCTCTTGTGTTCCACGAGGCTAGTTGTATTATTCGATTCTCTTGTTTTGTAGTTAGCTAACATCTCATGACCTCATTCCCAGTGGACGAACAGTCTACAACCCTCTGTTGATTGCTATTAGATGTTGAATCTGAAACTGTGACTGGGTTTTTCATCCATGGAGCATTTAAAGACGTTCCTCGATATATGTTAGGCTGAATGTTGGGTGTACTTGTTGTTTGTGTTGGATTGAAAAGAAGAAAAACCAGTTGAAAGATCTCATCTTTCCTCTGCCCGATAGTGTATTTAACCAGGGCCGAGAGCATCCAGATTTTGACTGTAGATCGATCGTGATCATGAATGAATTCAATCTGGGCTATGTCATCCGACTTGGTGCCTTGAAGGCTCGGAACATTGTTCAATATATTCAGCACGGAAGTGCGATTCAGGTCATAAAGGCCAAAGTCACCACCACGACATTGCAATGTCAAACTAACATGTGTTGTATCGTTGCATTTGTTGTGCCGATTCTTCAGGTTTCCCTTAAATTCTGTTTTTTTGTTTGATACTGTGGGATTAGTGTCAATGAGTGTGGTTCTTTGGCCATGATTCCCATCGTTTTGAATGGCCTGAGGATTGTTTGCTTGCTTGTTAATCCAAGTCATACTAGAGCTGCTGTTGTTTCCAGTAGCGTCATTAGTCTTGAAACTTAGGACTGGCTGTGACATGAACAGACCCATTGATATCTGAATTTCTTCCCGTCTGCTTTCTAGGGTCGTGGATGTATAATCTTCTGTCCGTCGATTTGTCGCTGTAGTTACACCAAAGCTTTGATTTACTTGCGAGGCAGGATAATATTTTAGCATTCCACAGGGATTTTCTGTTTTTGGCACTTCTTCCAGAAGATTATCTAGAGGGTCATATCGTAGCTCATTCGGTACTGAAGGACCCACCTCATTTCCTGTGGGTTTTGTCCCAAGAGTTGTAAGCTTATTTTTAGATATAGCCGAGTATTTGCGTATGATGGCAGCACTCTTTTCTTGAGCTCTTTTGTCGGCTACCGTTAGCAGTTTAATGAATTGTCTTGCGTTTTTGTTCTTCTTTAGTTTATTTAATTTTTGATTTTTCGTTTTTTTTTGTTGAAGTTAATTCCGCATTACGTTTCTCATTTGTGGTTTTCGCATTGAAGATGTTACACACTGAACTGCCCTGAGGAAGCGGCAAAGTCACTGTTGCTTGATTAACGTCAATTTTTAGTACAACCACTACTTCCTGCTTCATTATTTCCAAGTCATCGTTTTTTAAGGTGACACAGCCTTGTTTTTTATGTTTTTCAATTACAAGGTCTGTTTGTATTCCTTCATTAGTTTTCGTTTCATCATTTGTCTTTGTGATTTCATTATCAAGCTCAGTTGCAGAAGTGTTTTTTCGGCAGCATATGCACGCCATTTTGTCCACGGACATGTTTAGATTAACTTTTGCCGGTCGAGTTGCAGAATTTTCCAATAGTTCACGTAATAGGAAATTTTGATCCAATAAACGTGAATCTAGAGTCTCGCAAAGTTTAGCCAGTGAAAATACTGACGTATTTAGAGCTTGCAGTATCAAAGCCGTTGATGACTTTTTAGGTGACACTGGTTTGATCGTTGGTATGGTATTGTTGATGGCTTGATGTCGCAGAGTAGATTGCGTGAAAGAAATTGACAATACTGAGGATTCTTGTGAGGATTCAGGAAACATCACTGGAGATTGAGATAGTTGTTCCTCATCTACACAATCATTTGGTTGATTTGCTGTGGCTCGAGGAATTGCCGGAGCTATAATTGACAGCATATCCATTTCTTCACATGACGGAACAGTCACAGCATCTCCACGCGTTTCCGGTTGAGATGGAATAGGGATTGCTTGAATTAGAGCATTCACTACTGTTTTTGGGTGGGCAGTGGCAGCATAATCACCCAACAGTGCTGGTTCCATGAAAGCTGCTAGTAGGTAGTCTGATGGTGGGGCAATCAGCAGTGGGTCAGATGAAGTGCATAGATCGACTGGCACGTTTATTGGAGTTGCCTTTGGCAGTAGTGCAAGTGCCTGAGAAGCCACGGAGCTAGATGGCTTCATTGTACCGTCGGTGTTAGTCAGGATCGCTAAAGGTGCTAACAGCGGACTCTTAGAGTAGAATTTGTGAATATCGCTGGTATGCGAGATTGACCTGCTCCGAGAGAGAGAGAGCGACGGCGCATTTAGCACCGCCCGTTTAGGCGTAGAGTGAAAATCATACGCAGCATTAGCTAGCGGGTTCACTTGGGGCATGCAAGTATGCAAGCCATACAATTTTGTCATGATGTATGAACACTTTATAGTCAATTCAAATAAACCTGTAAATCAGTAAATAAATAAGTATGGAAACACACAAAAAAAAACACAATATAGCAAAGAAATACTATTCAAACGGGCTCACTCTCCACACTCTCCAGCACGATCAGCAGTATCAGCCCTTATGAGAAGCCCTTGCTCGAGATGCACGCTGGGCTGAAGTAGGGCTTGCTGGGAGAGGGAGGCGGAGTCCACACAACACTACAAACAAAGTAGAAAATACTGTTGAGTATCTAGTTTCAAGCGCTAATCGCTAAGTTCACAACAATGACAAGGGCAGAAGCACATTTGTGGATTAATACCGTGACTGTTATGCAGGAAAAAAGAAAGTCCAAATCACGAATGGAGGCAGCCACAGACAGAGTGTCCTCACAGCACAGCAGTATCAGCCCTTACGAGAAGCCCTTGCTTGAGATGCGCGTGCGTGAATGCGCGTGCACTGGGCTGAAGTAGGGCTTGCTGGGAGAGGGAGGCGGAGTCCACACAACACGTGACTGTTATGCAGGAAAAAAGAAAGTCCAAATCACGAACGGAGGCAGCCACAGACAGAGTGTCCTCACAGCTCAGCAGTATGAGCCCTTACGAGAAGCCCTTGCTAGAGATGCGCGCCTGGTCTTGAGGCCAGGGATAAGTCTCGCAGTCCTGTTCTGGATTAGTTGCAGAGGTCAGAGAGTAGAGAGTAGAGGAAGGAAGATTGAGAAAGAGGCTGTTGCAGAAGTCCAGCCTAGAGAGAACCAGGGCTTGAGAGACAGTGAGCATCTTGGGGAAAGTGAGAAAAGGAAGAATACCTCTGAGGAGGTGCAGCTGGTAGTGGGCCTTCTTGGCAAGGTCCATGATGTGCGGAGAGAAGGAGAGGGTGGAGTCGAAGATGCCACCAAGGATTTTTGCCTCACAGGAAGGTGAAGGAAGAGGACCTAAGGAGGGCAGCCAGAGTGAAAGAGGGAAAGCAGGAGCAGGGGTCCCAATGAGGAGGATCCCTGTCTTACTGGCATTAAGGCAGAGGTCATTGGAGGAACACCAATCCTGAAACATGGATAGACAGTCGAGAATGAGCGAGAGAGGAGAGACGAGGAGGCTGATGGGAGCCTGAAGGAGAGCTGAGTGTCATCCGCATAACACTGAAAGTTACAGGAGAAGGTAGAGATCAGGTGGGCCAAGTGAGCCAAGTAGACATTGAAGAGCCAGGGTTAGAGCTTAGAGGTTAGAGCCTTGGGGAACACAACAGAAAGACCCAAGTTGGACCTGGGAGGGTCAGTCCACGAGGAAGGAGGCCAGCTGTTCCAGTGCCTGATATGTGATTCCCCGGTTCTCATGGAGTTGCTTGATCAGGATGGAGTGGTTGTCCATGTCAAAAGCAGAGGAAAGATCAGGGAGGATGAGGACAGAAGGAAGGCTGGAGTCAAGGTAAGCGAGCAGATCTTCACGGGTGTTCAGTATAGCAGTTTCCATGCCTATAGCTGCTCTGAAGCCAGACTGATGGTCATGGAGACAACCAACAGATTCAGTGTGGAGGGTAAGCTGGGAGATGGCCAGCTCTCCAAGAGTTGCCCAGGAAAGGAATTATAGAGATCGGGCGATAGTTTGCAAGACAGGTAGGAACAGCAGAAGATTTTTGAGGAGAGGTTGCACAAGGGAGTGCTTGAGGAGAGAGAGGAAAGATCCAGTGGTGAAAGAGTGATTGCAGAAATCGGCCAAAGTTGGAGTGAGGGTGTCAATGTAGTCCTTGATGGTTCTGGAGGAGCAGTGGAGCACATGTCTGGACAACACTTTCATAGATCGGCTTGTCTAGAAACCTCGTCAGATGTTGTCAAAGAGAAAGAGGAGAAAGGAAGAGGGCATGGAGAGGTAGCTGGAGGGGGGACGTGAGAGCTAGAGGGAGAGGAAGAGGAGAGTTCGGACAGAGTGTCCTGCGTTTTAGTGGTGAAGTGAGAGGCCAGAGCCGTACAGAGAGCATGGGAGGGAACATGAGAGGTGGAGACAGCAGAAGGATTAACCAGCTCCTTGTATATTTTTTCTAAATTGTTTTAATTAACATTTTGCTTTAAACAGTAACCATTCAAAATAGAAAGACAAAAATGAAAAGGCCCAAACCGAAACTCCCTTTTCCCCTCCAATCCCCCCTCCCCCCACCATCCAGGAGCAGTATATTGAGTTTGCCCCCTCTCAGGGGTATCATACTGGCGATGCCAGTCTTTCGGTCCGCTTGTCGTTGTCCATGAGACCACTTGAGCAGTTTGGCTTTCCTAGCATTCAGAGATCAGAGTCTTCTTGAAGGAGTATAATACCAAGTAGTGACATGCTTTTAGGGCACCAGGCACTACGTGCCCCTTGCTTCAGAAAAGTTAGCAGGGCGACCCAATCAGATACAAACTTCATGTGTTGACCCTGTATGGAATGCTTAAGCCATTCCATGGCTATGACCGACCAGAATTTTGCTACCCACTCATACACTTGGGGGGGGGTCCCCTCGATTTCCACTTTCGCGCCAGCTCCATTGCAGCAGACATCATCATAGTAACATACACTATGCAGGCCGATTTTGTAGGGAGGTTCACTAGCACCCGGTTTAGACCCAGCATATTGAGCTCCTTGTATATTTTAAAGAGATTGGCCATTTTGCCAAAGCGAGAAATATGTGGCCTTGGATGTGGGCTCTCTTCTTGGACAGGACGGAGAGTCTGTATTGCTTTTGTAGCAGGCAGCATGACATGAACTCAGACTAATTTAAGACCGCTTTTCATATATCATACGGCCTGCAGTCATGAAAGATGTTATTTACACAGACACAGCACTTTAACATAAAGTGTAATGATGCATGCAAAGTGTGCACAAGTGTTCTTAGGTCTTGCAGAGAAGCCAACAACCAGGAAATGGTGTGTTGCCTTTTCTGGCAGATCGGCTGGCCACAAATCTGTCAGCTAGCAGCATGTTTGACTTCACACCATTAGGTGTTCTCTGATAGCAGCCTTTTAACCTCACACAGTTAAATGTTACCTCATAAGGAGTCAAGAATAGAAAATTGACAGACGTGAACAGAAGCATCTTTCACATTTGCAAAGTCAAGGCCCAAAGGGTACCATGAAAAGTACTGAGTAACAAGTAAGAAAGATATCCCTTGATAACAGACAGCAGGCTAAGATTGCCTGCAGAAGCATACAATGTTGTGATGTTGTAGAACTGTACAGATGCCATAGAGTACAGTGAAGGCATTTACTAATCGGTCCAGAGATCCCTTTTTGAGATGCAAAAAAAATCTAACGTAGTTTCACATAGCAGTTCTACCTCAAATTACCAAAGTGACATACTAGCTCTAGCCCTCTCACTGTTCCAAAGAGCATATATGACAAATCCACACGTGCAGGGCCGCCATGTTACCTGGTAGATATATAGCCCAGCACAAGAGAAAGGAGGGAGGGAGCCCAGCAGACTTGCCAGTCCATTTCAAGCCAGAGGGGCTGGTGATGAGTAGTGCAGAGCAGCAGCAGCATATGAGCGAGACAGCCAATCCCAGCTAAGTAGAACTCGTCAACTCCAGAAGGAGATGTTTCATTTGAAGTACACTCCACTCTAAACATGAGTAAAAGGTGGATACTTGCTGGGTGCATGGAGACTGATGGCATATAGTATAGTGCAGCGTAACTCAATAAGAGATAAATGTTACCCATGCTGTTAAACTAAACCACCACTTGTTCTATTTCTTACACATTCAAACGTGCTCTTTGCCCACATGGCAATCTGTTCATGCATGTGATGTTATGTTATATCTGCTTTTGCTTTAGCTTGTTTAATGAGAATAAGAACCCTCAGAAGATAGGAGGTCATATTAATTACGTTAACATGATAACTCCTGTATCAAGTGTATAATTCAGAGCAGCGCCTCGGATTGGTATCTATTTGAGTCTAGGAACTTTACAATTCCTGACTGTATATGAATAATCATGTTGATGAGCAAATTATCCTAGGCATGCCTGTCTTTTAGCGCTGAGACCCGGCGTAGGGTGAGTTTTGACATAGGTGACTGATGACCAGGTGTTCACAGCCTCAAACGAGGTGGAGATAAGAGGCTTGTTGTAACGCCTAATCATAGGTAGTCAAGACAGGCAGGCTAGTCTGTCAGAGGATGCACTTGAGGCCCTCCATTTCCTCTCAGCCACCCTGCACTTACATTTCAAGGTGGCGAGGTCAGAGTCATATCAAGAGTTTCACTTGGAGGTAAGCTTCAGGCAGATTCTCATGACAGGGACAAGGATGTCCACAGTGTTGGAGATAGAAAGATGCAGGTTAGGGAGGGCTGTGTCATGGTGTGAGTTAGTCGCAGGAGTAGGAGGAGCAGAGACGTTAGAGGCAAAGGCATCCACTGACACACGCTTCATGGGCCAAATGACTGAGAATGTAGGTGACAGAACAGGGTGGTCTTTCCCTGGGGGACAGAGTGTTTCAGGTGAGAGGAAAGCAGAAAGTGGTCAGTCCAGAAGAGAGGAGTGTTTAGAGGTTTAGAGGGGGGATGTCTGAGTAAATGAGAGCATCCAAGGTGTGTTTTCCAATCTGAAGAAGACTTGTCAGTGGTCAAAACACAGATACATGATGAACAACGCACTATTTATCTAGAATTCACTGAAGAAATTGAACATGGTATTAAACATGAAACTAAAACGTGTAGCTTTAAAAATTGTAAACCTCTGCTCTTAACAAACAGAATGCAAGAAGTCCTAAAAACCGACTACCAAGCACTGTTTGGCAGAAAACACGTTATTGTTTTCAGAGACCTCCTACAGTTAAAGGTTAGCCTATTTTTAAAAGATTAGGACACAAACAATGCGGTTACACACTCAGCAACATTGGAAATGCAAACCTCTGGCAACATTTGTGCCACAGAGTACTAAAAACATGAGTCAGTCTGCAGATCTCACCTATGCAAACATATCAAAAAGCATTAGAACTGGTCTGCTTACTAAATATGTAAACTCCATCTTAAATACTAGACTAATCCATGAGCTATATGGTCCTGATGTCATGGAACAATTAACTCAACAACATTTTAAATGCATCTCCTTAATGCCAACCCTTGCAAGTTGTAGTCAATTGAACAATACAATTTTGAAAAAAGAAATGCAACCCATACTGCATATCACCTGAACAGACAAACTAGAAGTGCACGGCATGACCCTCCCTATATGTCAACAAGCAACAGCATGACTAAATCACATAAAAAATGTATCTTTAACACAGCCCGATTAAAAAAAGTATTAACTCTGTGCCTAAACTGCACAGTCATTCTAAAATGTAACCTTGATGTAGAACATGGTTTAGTCAATGGAGCAATTGGTACAGTTGGTTTCCAAACATATTGACATGACAACAACATTCAGTTTGTCAATATACACTTTGACAAACCTGCAGAAGTAAAATAAATATGCAGAACAATAGCACGTGTTCCTCTTTTCAAAGACATGTACGTATGCACAGAACAATTCTCTCTATCGCTTGCATATGCAGTCACAAATGTATAGCTCTAACCTTGTTTAACACGTTGATTGACATTGGAAGCACAATCTTTAAATAAGGTATGAGTTATGTAGCACGTTTGCGTCTGTGTACACTCAATGGTCTATTTCTAGTTAACTTTGATGCAAACAAAGTCAACGCTGACATTTCTTGCAGCCTAAAATACAACAGTCTATGTGCACTGTAGACCCCCATATCAATATGTACCCCATACCTTTAAAAAGAATACCTTTAAAAAGAAAATTAATACAAACAGAACCTATAACAGATCTCCCAGGAATACCTAAAGAAACACAGAACAACTGCTGCTCCATCAAATAATACAACCACAAAACTATCCAGTCCAAAATCAAATGCACATCCAACAGAAAACAAAGAGACAAATGGAAAGATGGAGCAAGAGAATAAAGATGGGTTGTTAATGAACAACCCTAAAGAACTTATTAAGGATAATACTGACATGACAACAGCCAAGGAAAAATGGGAAGTACTATTTTTGACTCATATGGCCACTCAGAATCCGACCGATAAAAAAAACAGATTGGTGCTGTATCTACACAAGTACAGGTTCTTGGTCCTGTAATCTCTACTAATGAGCAATACTCTACCAAGGCCACAGCTAAAGTTGATATGCTTAGGTCAGAAAAAGGCTGCACAATGCAGCTCTGGCAGCAAAGTATGGAGGGTCCAGTGGATAGATTGAGAGAGCTGTTTGGTCCTGTAAAACCAGTGACCAAAGAAGATCTCCAACTAACCATTACAATTTTAAATCGGGACAGATGCAAACTATAAGGATAAAAGAAAATCTTGGTCTGAGGTGCCAGGGGTCCCAAGATAAGAATAATATGTATCTGGAAATGTGCCCATATGTGGACCTTAATGTTGTGCTTAATAGATCTACCACCTTAACCCTACTGAGGCAGGCCAGTAGTCTTGCAAAAATGTCTTCACACAACATATTATATGTTAGTTTCCCTTTTGAGGACAGATGTGACCGCACAGAAGTGGGCTGGAGGTCACCCTTTGTTAAATGCATGGTATTAGATGAAAGAAATGAAATAATGAAGTTGATCTATGAAGAACACCAGGAAGTGAGAAATATTTTTTGTGAATTGAATGATGGAATGAGGCAATGTTACAATGTAAGAAGAAAGTTGATGTAAGGAATATGATGGAGGTTGGAGATGAAGGGAACATGATGAAGGTGAGACTTGTAGGGAATACGAAGGAGGCTAGAGGTGTAAGTGGGAGCCAGTTGACAGCTAATCCTGCAATTGAACAACATGGACTGGTGCAAACAGTCATCCAATTGCTAAAAAATGAATGAATGGGAATAAGGGAGTCTCAAGCGAATCTCCGACAGAAGGGAATCTGAAATGCCGAGATTGGAATACGAGAGGCATAGATTCTTGGGGTTTGAGTATGACAATCGTATTTTTACAGAATATGATATTATAACATTTTAGGAAACCTGGCTAACAACCATTTTATGCCGTGATGGGTTTAGTAATGCAGCAAGCAGCTAAAAAACCCAATAAGGGTAGGCCAATGGGTGGAGTGTTAGTGACTTCAAGAAATTCAAAAATGACTTCATCCCACATAGTGTCCTATGAAATAGAGGGGATCCTTGCTGTAAAAATGGAGATATTTTGTGAGGGTAAAAGAAGGAAGCTACTGGTGATAAACCTTTATTGTAACAACCAGTTGGAAACATTAGATAGCTACATCCTTCACATTTTCCAAATGATTGGTGAGTGGCAAATGGAGGGTTATTCGCCAATTATGCTAGTGGGTGACCTCAACACAGATTCTGTCAATCATAATACTTGCTTGAAAAAGAATGATTGAGTGAATGAGCAAAAATGGGAGATCCTGTGTGATACTTGGGATTTTTATATTGCAAATGATACAATGGCTCTTAACAAAAAAAATGGTCCCCACATGGAACCAGGGAAAGTCGCACTCCACAATTGACTATGTCATCTTGTCAAGACCTCTATCAGATTTGTGTGAACAATTCCAAGTGAAAAAGACTACCCTAAGTGATCACGATATGTTGATAACTACCTTAGCAATGAAGGTAAATTGCTCTGGAACCCTTGCACCTGTAGATCTCATGGTTAAATCAGCCGGAAGCCGGATACGGAAATACAGATGCAAGGGTGCATCATTGAATTTGAAATTGCTAAATTATGTAGAAGGTGTTCCCAAGGGGGCTTTGAATAATGACTGCTTAGCAGAAACATTTGGCAATGTTCTTTTGTCCCAGGAAATACCAAGCACAATATGCAACTCAACAACTTGGCCTAAACACGCGTTTGACAAAGAAGTCCGGCTAAATAAAAAAAATGAATTATTATCTTAGGCAGTTTAAAATGAATCAACTTGGGACAAAACACTACCAGTCTCAAACAAAAGGATGTTCAATCAGCATATAAATGTTGGCTAAGGAGCCAAAGATATCTGCTGAATAATACATCTGGGGAGATGATGCTAAAAGTATTTTTGAAAAACAATACTAGACAGTTCTGGTCCCTGATGAATAACATTGATCATCCGCAATCCATAATGAAATCCACAAGTGTATCTGAGGCTGCATGGATTATGTATTGAAATATAATTAATGGAGAAGCATATGAAGGGTCCAGTCAAGTGGCTGAAACCGGCATACCTTGGACTTTGAATTTTGATCCGCCTGACATTGAGAGATTCCTTATAAAAGTATCTATGTCAGCTGCATGTGGCCCTAATAGTCTCTCTAATGCAGTCTTTAAGAATAATGTAGAACTATGTGTAGGTTTGTTGAATCTTCTCTTCAAGGACATCACAAGGAAAAGAAAGATCCATAATTGTGCCTATCCATAAGAAGTGAGATCACTCAGAGCCATTAAATGATCGCCCTATTGCTTTGTTAGATCCCGATAGCAACATTTTTTGCTGCTTTAGTCTTTGAAAAACATAATGATTGGGTAAAGGTGGCATGTACCTTACCAAAAGCGCAAACAGGATTCCGTAAAGGAATGGGAACCACCCTAAATGGTCTGATCTTATCTGTCTTAAAAGATCAAATTGTCAGAGACCAAATAAGTAGTCAGACAAGAATTTTTGTTGCCTTGACAGACTTCTCTAAAGCCTTTGACCTTGTGGACAGGGAACACTTATGGAAGAAACTCAAGGTACGGGGTATTCCATCCTATCTTTTGGCAATATTAGAACATATCCATCAAGAGACATGGATTTCAATAAGTTTCGCCAATTAGGACCCACAAAGGCCATTACCAGGGCTGTATATTTGTGCCATGTTTATTTAAGCTCTTCATGGCAGACTTTAAGAGGGCAATTGAGGGAGTGGGTCTGGTTTCACCTAAATTAGGAGGAGAAGCTATAAATTGGTTGGCTTACACAGACGACCTGCCACACATGGACCTTACTCCGGTAGGGCTGCAGTGCCTGCTTATAAAATCTACTGAATATGCTAAAAGTAATGGCCTTGTAATTAATCAGAAAAGGTGTCAGGTGATACAGTTATCCCACCATAAGGCATCACAAATAAAGTATACCTGGCAAGTAGAGAACATCAAGATTCCAATCCGAAAGAGAAGTAATCTACCTAGGTTTTCAGATCACTGATAAAACATTGCGTGAAGATAGTGTGAATCGAATGCTGCATAAAAGTGGTCCGATGATTTACCAAATGAAGAAGATTCTCTCTAAATACTGCAAGTTCACAATAAGAACTCTGCTCACAACGTTCCCAAGATATTATATGGCGTGGAAGTGTACCCAACGAGTCTAACCATGCCATGGATAAAAATAGAGGGCTTCATATGGAAAAGGGTACTAGGTATACCAAGTGGGACACGCATGCTGTCAATTCGATATGAATTGGGTTTGTTGTCATTGGAAAACTGGGTGCAATGGAAACTTTTGACCTTAGTAAGAAAAATTCTCTATCCCACAGCACATACACTGTTTGTACATGTAGCTAAAGAATTGGAATCAAATAAATTATCCCTGTAAATGGCAGTGGTTGATAGAGCTGAGGCTGTCTTGGTGGAATGCAGTAAAGATCAGAAAGAGATGTCTAAAAATCTGAATGCAGTAAAAAAGAACAGGCTGAAGGAGACAGATTGGATTAAAACGATCACCTTAGTTAGAAATTACAAAACTAATTCTACTTTGGCTACAATCGAAAAATCAGTGGGAATGATTTCATTATTCATTTTGCTGTATCCTCAACATGTATACCGGTTAGATCTGAGGAGGTATATGCTGTTGGTATTTTTTTAGAACAAAGATTTGTTGCAAAATATTTCTTGAGTTTTAAACGTCTGCAAAATCGGAATAAGTCTGTATTTGTAGAAAAGTAGTGTGATGGTCCTGAGGGTCTGAATCAGAGCCCTTTGTTTAGGGCTGATTGGAGGTGAGCTGAGATTGTCAAATCAGTTAGATTGATGATCAAGTTTTCTTGTTGTGACTGGCATTGTGTGACCTTGTTTGTATGCCTTCGAAGCTTGAGGCAAGCGTTGGTAGGGCTGCTTTTGCCCCTCCTGCCCCCTCTTTTTCCTTATCCTGGTGGAATATTGATGTTTCTAGGAAGTTGTCATGAGATATTCTGTCTTGTGTTCTTGTATTGTATGTACTCTTCTAAAAAAAGAGCAGCTTCTGCTGATTCTGAGATTGGTGTTGCTGAGGATGAGGCTGTTTCTTGACCTGTATCACTCTGTGAGTCAATATCAGATGATTGTGGTGTCAAAGATGTTGGCTGTGTCACTTGTGGTGCAGGTTTTGTTTTTGGTTTATAAGTTGTAGAGCTGGATGGTCTTTGAAATGTGTAGACTTTTTTAAATGTGTAGTCCATCTCATCCCTGTAGAATTACGTCTGTTTTTTTAATTTTCAATTCCTTGGTAAACCAGAGTAGATAGTCATCCAGAATTTTATGGTTTTTAAATGTGGCCTCAGGTACATTTAGTATTTCTATTTGTTGTTTTGTTTTGGTAATTTCTTGTGATATTTTGTCATGCTTTTTTCTTGTATTATTGATGAGTCTGTACATCATTTCTCTCGATGTGTCTGTGAGACGTTCTTCCCACTCTTCAAATCCTGTTAAATCATCCTCTTAAAAAGAGGGAAAGATAAAGATACAGAGTCCTGTTGGTATCCTTCCCACTTGGAGATATTTTTCCATAGTTTTTTTGCCACCAGCGTGCCAGTTTGTTTTTCTGTAACATTTCTAAATGTTCAAATAACTATTTTAAAGATTGTTGTCTATCTCACTTGTATCTTGATGGGCTGTTTCTGGCTCAGAAATAGCTGTTCTGCCTCTTCTTCTCTTGATGGATAGTCTGTGGACATGTTTTGACTATAGATTAAGTTTAGGTCAATCAGTGGAGTCTGTCTCAGTTCAATAATATAAATCAGTAAATATATGTAGTTTTCAGCTTTTTAGCAACTGGTAGCGATTCCTTCTTTTAGTAAATTATTTTTGTTGAGTTAAATTTCAAATTTGGCCACAGTCCGATCTCTTATACTGAAGCTGACCAATATCCAAAATAGTTACAATGAAACAATTGAGATCAGATAAGTTGCACCAATCTTGTTTATTCTTTGTTATACTAATTCATTCAGTGATTTGACTTTCCACTTGCGCATTTCAGGCTCTTAATCTTTAAATAGGCATGGTTGCCAATATAGTATGTAAAGTTTCCTTTGTTGGCAAATATGAAAAAAATCAAAATTCTCCCTCGACACGTGTTTCCCTGCTTGTAGGTATCAGCGGTTCCTCAGGTTATAATCATTATTCTGACTGACTTCCCGTAACAAAGTGTTTGGCTTGGTTTTAATATCAACATAAATTTAAATTAACTTAAAAGGTATACATTTCTTACTGTTGCCTAAGGTCCATATTGAACCACTTCAATTATATATTCCACCATATTACAAATACTGTATACTCCCCCTACAGTACCTATAATTACTATTCAAATATTACTATACTATCTGTTGCTAGCCGCCACATTCTTGGGGGCATGGCCCCTGGCCAAAACGAGCACAAGAGTATTTATCCATATAACAAGTATGTCTGCAGAGACTAAAAGTGACAGCGGACTCAGTGGCACGTTCACATCCTTTTTTCACCTATAAAAACAGCTCAGTGTCAACTTTATTCCACCCCCTCTCCAGACCCTCCTTGAGCCACCAAATAAACCCAATATGTTTTCCACACTTTTTCCTCATCGTGCTATCTGCAGACAAGGACGGCTGTCCGCGGATCCAACATGGCAACTGCTCCCAAAAATATGACACAGCTCACGTTTTTCACCATCCAATCAGCTGGCAAGTGCAATGTCCATGGACATCACTCCCGTCCCTGATTGGTCCACAGGCATCTGTGGACCCCGAATCAGGAAATGAGTCCACGGACCGGACCCAGATATCATATTTTATTTTGACCTACTTTTTGCCCATTGTTATAAAATCAACTGGATGGATTTACAACAAATTTACGAAAGCACGCTTTCGGGACAAAACAACCGGAGCACAAATATGGTACAAATCCATCCAGCAGTGTGGGCTGTAGGCACAAGCAAAATATTATTTTAATTTCGTCTATGAGGATTTCCACAAATGTTGAGACCCCTCTATGACATAGCCCCTCCTGGACGAAACCACAGCAAACTTCACTAAATCGTTCTGAGGGGGCCATATCATTCTTTTGCTAAGTTTTTTGAGGGTTCGTCCAAGGGCACAAAGTTATTAGCCGCCCAAAAAGTGCTCTTTCAGTTAGTTAAACAGCTTAACCATAACTACAGGGATGCTTCCGCAGGCCCTGTAATATACATTGAAAACACTTCAGTTAAGAGACAGCTGTTCAATGGAAAGAAACACCTGCTTTTCAGTGAAAAACATTAGCCTAGGGTTGAATTTGAAAGACGAATCATTTAAATAAACAAAACTAGTACACTCAAAAGAAACTTGAAGAAGGGGAAATCGAGTGGATTTGCTTTATTTTCACATCTATGTCTTCAAACTAGCAACAGTTTTCATCCTTCAAATGCTAATAATCCTAAATCAGATACTAATTCCCCCCACAAAATCTAGTGCAATTGTTTAATTTTAACCTTTATATTCTTAAACTGATGCTCAATTTGAATTTCCGTACAAAAAAAAGCATGTCTGTGTGCTCGCGAGAGGTAATTCACGTGAATGAGAAGGCAATATTTGAGTAAAACTGGCAAAAGATCAAATAAAATTCCAAGCTCCCAACAAACTGAAAACGTTCACAAATGCGACTTTATAGCCCCCCCATCACACACTCCACAGAAGCAAACATGCCCATGCCCCGCCAAATAGAAAAATTGAAGAAGATTGAATTGTAACATTTGTGTGAATATGTGTTGAATCGAAAACCCTGAACTGCTGCAATCCACCATGGGAGCTCTAAAAACGATGATGGTTTTGTGAGCCCTCGAATTGATGAAAACAAAACTAATAGTAGAATTTCCCCCAAACTGAGATAGAAGTATTCCTGTACTTCCCACCACTCTCAAACTAAATTTGGCAAACATCCAGGAGTGATTTGGGCAGTTGTCATAAGCAAACTGTTTGCAGTTTCCCTATGGGGATAGCCAATGCAAGTAGTGAAAAAACACACTTTCTAAGTGTTATTGCTTTTGCACATTAAAGGGGATTTGCGCCAAACTTGGCAGTTTCTTTGGCCCCTGAAGAACAGTTATGAGTCAAAGAACATGAGAAGGTCGGTGTATGAAAGACTTCCCTAAAGGGTAACAACCTTTGCCCTAGAACATGGTGCTCGTATTGAAAACAGGAAAAGTGGAAAGATAGCCAAGTGGGTTAAGAACTCTCAACTAACTAATATCTGTGATATTCAGGTCACAGATTTTTTCATCCTGGCAAAACCAACTCATTGAGTACCAATTTCAGTTTGATAATAATAACATGTTCTTTGTAAGAATGTCGATGAACAGGCCAGACATAGATCATCATATGACTTTGCTGTTGCATGAATCATTTGGAGCAGGATGTTTTAAATAGTCAGAAGAGCTTATGTGGAACAACATTACCCAAAAATCAGTGATAGAAGTGAGTGGGATTGGTCGGGAGCGGTGTTCCACTACTTTTATTTTTTCAGTTTGCCATTACTCTACTTTTTGAAACCATATTCATCATTCTATATAGAGGATTTGTCCATTCCTGTCTCTGTGCAAGGCAAGTGTAAAGTTGTAATAGGAGCTTAGTTACCAGTCACTTAGACTTTTGCAATGTCCCGGCTGCAACACCTTGTCACATGTTGCACTATGCTTCCGCCTACTCTCTTGCCTCCCAAGACTACAGTTCCTCTACTTTTATTCAGTACACTTCTACCACTGCCAAAAATCAGTATTTCGTGTATAAGTCTTAATATTATGAATGGATTAAAAATTAAATATGAGGTTTGGACTTTTACAGGTTAAAAACCAATCACTTTAGAAGTGTGCATCAAATCTCTATTGTAATTGGTCATTCTGTGTCATTGGATAATTTTTCAAAAAGTGAAATCACATTACACCACCCCATCTGTACTCATTGGGAATGCTAATGAAGAGGGCAGTCCAATGGGGGTGGGATATTTTACAATACAATGGGCCTCATTACGACCTCGGCGGTAGCCATGCCGCTTTTGGCGGCATGGCTGCCGCCGAAATTGCGTCCGAGTCCGGGTCCTCAGAATGAGGAATTACCGGGCCATTCCGAGTTCGGAAGGCCCGGTAATTCCTCCCTCCCAGGACCCAGTCCTTCCCCATTCCCATTTCATAGGGCTGAATGGGAATGGGAGAGGGAGCAAACAACGGGCCATTACGAGTTGGCCCGTTGTTTGCTCCCTCTTCCCCTCGCGGGACCCGTTAAGCACGCCTGGTTTGACCAGGCGTTGCTTCCTGGGTCCCGCGAGGGGACCTCGTAATGAGGCGGTATGGGGTAAACGGCGCCGGCACCTTTTAAGGCGCCGTTTACCACATACCGCCAGGGTCGTAATGAGGCCCAATATGTTCCAAACATGTGATTAACATACAGATTAGTTTGCCAGATTTCTCTCAGTCAGGTGTATCAAATAAGACTAGTCTCATCTTGGCACAGCATGTGATGTGTGTGCATCAGAGTTTTGCTATTTATTCTCTGAAACTTTTACACAAATATTCTATTCCCATCTCAGAATATAGGCCTGCCCGACAGATGCTAGGATACATGAATCACTGAGGTGCAATGTTTCTGTGCAAAAATATCTACATTTGTATAATTTGTATAATTAGAAGAATACCATAAAAATATGGTTTTACATTCAGCTGATGAAGTGGTCAAAAGATATTCAGGAACATCTGATCCCATACGCACAGTTATCTTATCTTATTTAGCAGAATATTAAATATTACTTTCCTGGCGACAGGTCATATGGTGTCAGTCCTATGTGGCTATAAAACAAAAAATGGAGACTCAAGGGTTTTAAAGACCAATAAGAGCAATTTATCTAGACAGTAACAACTTAAACTCTAATGTGCTCTCTGGTCTAATTGATTAGTATAGTGCAACGTTGCCCTCTACCACCTGAAATTAAGACAGTGGCCCTCAATACAACCCCGGCGCTAAAACATGGCGCTATTAGCACCATGGTTGGTGCCGGTTTTGTAACGAGTCAACCATGGTGAAATGGGGAAATACCGCCCCATTCTAAGGTTGGCGGGGCGGTATTTCCCCATTTCACCATGGCCCTTCCCCATTCACATTTTCGCCCCATAGGGCTCAAAGGGACTGGGGAAGGCGCTAAGTACGGTACCGCAAATTGCGGTACCGTAATTAGCACTGAGGTCACTTTGCGGCACCCTACTTTAACGGCTGGTAAAACCAGCCGTTAAGGTCGGGTCCCACAAAGGGACCTCGTAATCAGGCGTTAAGGTGTTAACGGCGCAGACACCTTTTACGGCGCCGTTAAACCCTTAACGCCAGGGTCGTAATGACCCCCAGTGTTTCCTTATACACAGGTGATGAACCAATCTGAACTTGAGATTATGTAAACAATATTTTATTATTAGTATTTCTTTCTCTTTTACTTGTTCTTTGGTGAATCCAGGGTAGACAACTCACTCTTTTCTTTAAATGGATTGTCGAGTATTACATACAGTGCTATTAAGAAAGGTGCTTCAGATAGTGCAAACATGTTTTGGTGAATGACGATGGTCAGTTCAATTGGGCTTATTGTACAGATATATACAATAAATGTACTCCTAAAAACAACATTAAATATATGATGTGGTTTCTATCACAGTTCTAAACTCTCATTCATACATATTCAAATTCATACATATTCATATGTTTCCCGACATGAGGCTCGGAGCAGGGCCATTTAGGACACCTGAGAGGCCTTGTTGTCATGACATGACACTATTGTCAAAAGACCCTTTGAAATTAGGCTGCTAAGAGCCAGAATGTTGACACAGTGCCCTGACTCGTAAGTGATTAAACCACATGGCTACACCAATTCCAGACTATCTGTCTCTGCAAGCATGCATGGCATCCTTAATGGAAGACCTGGATGAAATTTGCTGATAAGTTGGGCCAGTCCACTGGGCACCTAGGTTTAAAAATACATAGGGGCTCATTACGACTATGCCGGTCCAGAAACAACGGTGCTGGTAAGCTTACCAGCACCATTGTTTCCGGACCGGCATATTACAGGTCTGCCTACCAGAGCCGCTGTACCCAACAGGTCGGACCCTGCCGGGCACAACGGCAGGGTCCGACCTGTTGGGTACAGCGGCTCTGGTAGGCAGACCTGTAATATGACGGTAGACAGACCATCACGGAAGCACCGGCACCAGTATTAGCAGTGCCAGTGCTTCTGTGTTCCCCATTCCATAGAGTCCTGTTGGACTCTATGGGAATAGGGATTTGCAATTTACCGGTGCCTGACCGGTTTCTGGACCGCCGGGGTTGTAAGTCCAGCACCAGTAAATCTGTACAATCCGGCGGCAACCTGCCGGTAGTACCAGCACGGTTACCGCCTGACTTGTAATGAACCCCTATATAGTCTTTAAAGGAATTCCCTGAATTGACCCAGTGACAAATGGAAAATTGTAAATGGGTATCATTTGTTTTATTGCCAGGATGTCATCAAAGTTTACCGCCAAGCCCGTAGGTTTAATTTCTTTTGGGAACACATCTCCTCAGCAGTGCTGCTAGGTCAGATAAACTGCCATTTGCCTTTTTAGTCATTGTGGCTGGATTCATGTCCAAATCTCACATATGCAGTCCCTTTCTTCTCCACATCCGCTTATTCTTTATACAGAGGCGATATAAAATGTTTGCAATCAGGCTCCTGTCATTAACAATGTACACTTCAAATATCTGTAGGTTTCTTATATAAGGGTGATTCTCAGTCCTGTAAAGAAGAAAGCAGAACTAATGTAGACCTTAAATAAAGTGCTGTGGTTTTTCATCAATTGCAAAATGACGGTTCTCCATTTGATCTTTTTGTGACTTATCATTTACTGTGGACAAAAACAATGTTGTATCTGGTCTGCTGACATCACGATCATCAGCCACATGGGTTTCTTTTCAAATGCTTTCGATAAAGTGCTACAATACAGAAATACGTTAAGGAAATCCATGACATATGTAATTAAAGGGCCAACCAAATTGATTGTTTACACTGGAGGTGGCTAATAGGTTGAAGTTGCGGAATTCTGTTTTGGAGATAAGAATAAAACAGATGTGCAGCTGGTGAAACAGATTTTTAAATAGTGACCCTCAAACCAGAATTTTTTTTGACAAAGTCATGAGATGTATGATCGTGATGTTAAGGCCCTCCATTCTCAGCAATAGTAGATTGTGTTTATTTTCTCTGAGATAAGAGCAGGAACCCATTAGATCAGCTGTCAGCCCCAGGAAAATGTGCTCTGAAGCATTAGTCAGCTCAACCTGTGAGCACATTTGGTCAGTAGTCTTCATGTGATCAGAAATTGAAATGCCTGGTCTTCAGGCTCTTTATGGAGTTCCTCCTCTGAGGTGAGAGCACTTGCTGCCTTATTTCCTCTGCAGAGGCAGGAGGCAAGAAGGTCTCTTCCACCCATCATTCTAACTCAAAATAATCAAGGAAAGTAAATCAGGGGTCACAGAGTGGCATGTCCCCCTTGAGAAGGGGAAACAATAAACACATTTTGCCTTGCATTGTGTAGCTATTATGGACCACACCTTTCTTAAGGTGGCATTTTGAGATTAGAGTAACAGTGGAAAAATTGTAATTAATTGTCGGAAATGTTAAATGATAGATGGAAGCGCTGATAGATGGAAGCCTCATATTGATAGTAAAAGATAGACACTGAAGTGACAATCCTGAAAAGTGATTTAAATTCTAGTTGTGTTCAGATTTTTCCTGGTCAGATTATTTTAACACTATTTCACATTCAAAGATCTAAATTAATCTGGGCTTCTAACATTCTATGGATTCATACTAATATCTGGATATATACCAAAAATACGCAATCTGGACATTGATGCTTCTCGGTTTAAGTACAGTGCTAAGGAACAACCTGCTTCCCCACATCAGGGACACAGGAATCTATTTGTGCATGGATCATTTAATTAAAGTACAGCTCCATGTACTTATTGTGGACTCTCATCCTTGGATATATTGTCACCCAAACCACTGAATTTACTGTAATATCCCAGACAGACTGGTCTGTACGCCCAGCCAGCCACAGCTAACAGGACACATCTAAAAGGGACCAACAACGAGGGTGCTGTGCTGAAATGGCCAGCTCAGAAAGGGCTATTTCAGAATGTCCGGCTTCAGTCGCTAGCTTCCGACTTCATGTTTGCTGATGTCATCTGATCTCAACATTTGCAGTTCTGTTGCATGCATGGGTTGATTGTGTAGTGTTGCTTTTCTTAGTAGAACTGATTTGTTGGTGTGCTCTGGCATTGTTCTTCTCTGTTCTATGAGGTGTTTTAACACTCAAGTTCTCAATCTGTGTTGACTTCTATTGGTTCTCTCATGGCGCACTTTATATGATAGGAGGACATAGGAGGACATGTAGAAGAATGAGGGAGGAGAAGAGGAAGATGCTGGTTTATCCGTTGAGGAGAAGATTCCCCATGATAGATGAGAAGAGGAGCCTTCATGCTCTTTGTTGGCACCGGTTTGGGGTCCACGGACCATATAGCCTTGCCAGTCCGCGGAGCCAATGGGAGAGCCTGCTGAGTCATCAGAGCCAGCCTGAGGAAAAGGAGGGTATCTGGAATATCTATTGAAGGAGACTCTGAATAGCACAAGGGCCTCAGAGCCATAGCCAATGATGGAGGCTCCCACAAAGGCTGAGGAGCTATGGCCAGTGGAGGAGCAAGATGACATGTTCCTCATTTGGGAGGTGGGATTTCACAGAAACATAATGGAGGAAGAATATATATGCGTCCTGTAGTGGCAGTTAGTCTCCACCCACTTGGGCAAGTGTGCCAAGAATGAGGGAGAGTTCGATTGGGAGCCACCCTAGGGGGATGAGCAGTCTGTGCAAGTGCTGCAGTGGGTGGAGGACATACATGATGATCTTAAACCGATGGAGCTCAATCGCACAACACCCACAGATTGGAAGAAATGGAGAGGTATAAGGGTGGAGACATACGCCGTCAGTAATTTGGGCCTCCAGGGAATTGTAAAAAGTTGGACTTTTTTTTTGGAGTGATCGTAAACAGGCAGACTAAAGGCATTGAACTTCCCCATCAAAGGTCCAACAATCAAACTAGGGCAAACTATTTAAAAAGTTAATCTGAAATTCGATCTATTTTAATAAACCAAAAATTGGGAGATTCAAGCTTCTAGCAAATAAGGTCGTCCAGGGCTATTAATTTAGTTCAGGCACAATCATGCAGATTCATGCCCACAATGGACGAGTTGTGTGTAACCCTTATAGTATTATGGCTACTTAACAAAAGCGCATACCATATGCTTAAACAAAGAACATTTTGCAGTGTATTACAATTTAAAGACAGTGTGTGGCCACTATGTACATGAAGTCAGTTTTACAATGTCCCCATTTGGAGTTCACAGAGCTAAATGTGAACCGGAGCATAGCTAATGCATTGTGGGTGCTGTAACACATTCTTGATAGTGTGTCAGAAGATGCAGTGACGAACGAGCCAGAAGAAGAGAAAAACATCAATCATGATGACATCTTGACAAGTGTCGCTAATGGCGCACGCTTCTGTTCTCGGGGGATCGGCCTTGTTCTTTTTATGAATGTCCAGCTTTAGCAGAAGCCTGAGAACAGGCTCAGAGATTGTGCGTGAAAGAATACGTTTCTTGAAATCAATTCCTCCTGTCCAGACTATGAACTGTCGGTTTTATGGTGCATGCTTTTCTTATTACATGTAATTTTGGTTTATACAAGCGAAAATAGAATAGAATCACATGAAAATCCCTACAAGTACAATATTCACTCCAAAGACTGAGGAATAAAACAAAAACATACACGGCCTCATTACGACCCAGGCAGTAAGTTACCGCCTGGGTCGTACCTTTACCACCATGGCGTAAACTAGGTTTACGCCATTGTGGTTGGCGGACTTACCGCCCCATTCCGAGGTGAGTGGGGCGGTAAGTTCCCATTAACCCATTTACCCTTCCCCATTCCCATTTTTGCCCCATAGGGCATAATGGGAGTGGGGAAGGCGTTAATTACGCCACCGTAAATTACGGTGGCGTAATTAACAACAAGGTCCCTTAGCGCCATGGATTTTAACACCTGCTAAAAGCAGGTGTTAAAACCTCCATGGCGCTAAGGAACCTCGGAATCAGGCGGTAAGGGTCGGCGCTGTTTACGCCGCCGTAAACCCCTTACCGCCGGGGTCCTAATGAGGCCCACAGACTCAATCGGCAAAATGATTGCATTAGGACAATCACAATAGCATATGTGTGTTTACAAATGTATTCTACATACCTTAATAAAAATTATTAAAATAAACAATAGCATATGTGTGCATTGCTCCTGTGCAGGTCAGATAATGAGCACTTCTTCAAATAAACCAGCCTATCATTTAAGTACTTTCTACTATACTCTAAATTACTGCATAAGCGGCAAGTACAAAAGGAAAGTGGGGTTCTTTCCCATGTGCCTGTAATTACTCTTGTGGGAAGCTGGTTGATTAGAAAAAGCACGCAGGATCTCCCCGTGCCGAGATAAGGTACTTTTGCTATGTAGCCTTATGTACATAGTGCAGACCATGACTATATAGTTGCATGTGTGTATTTGTGTATTCATTTTTGCATTGATAAAGCGCGCAAAAACCCTCGGGCATCGAGGCGCTGATAAAACCAGTTATACACACATCAATGTCAGAGAGGCGTCACGGGCGAGGTGAATCCTCGTGGCCTGTGGTCTTTAACAAACAGCCAGGTTTTTAAGGCTTTCGTAAAGGCCCAATAGGATTGTTTAGCTCTCAGGCTGGGAGGGGGAGTGTTCCATTGTCTTGCAGCTACTGTGGGGAAGCTTGAGCCGCCACTTTTGACTCGCTGGAACATCGGTTGGATGAGGCAATGTGTGTAGGCCAGTCTCGCTGTTCTGGATGACTGGACTTTTCTGAACTTCTGTGATAGGTAGCGAGGGGCTGAGATGCAAAGGCATCTATGTGTCATGGATAATGCCCTAAAGATGATCCTTTCTCGAATAGGCAGGCAATGGGCATCTCTTTTGGCCATTGAGATGTGCTCACGTTTGGGACTTGTAAGGGCTGCACGAGTGGCATTGTTTTCTATCACCTGTAGTTTATGAATGCTGAGTGAGGAGGCACAGGCAGAGAGGGCATTGCAGTAGTGAAACCTTGACCCAATGGTAGCTATAGCAATAGTAAGGCAGCTTTTTGAAGAGAAAAATGGTCTGGACACTTTGATCAGTTTAGTAATGTAGGCCGTGGAGGAGGCGGTGCTATTAACCTGGTGGGTCAGGAGAGCGTAGCATCAAGAAAGAGGCCCCGGGTCTTTACGGAGGAGGAGACTGGGATATGGAGGCAATCAATGCTGAAAGTGGAGCACAATAGACTTAGTTTCTTATCTACTTCTGGCGGCCCTACCATCAGTAACTCTGTCTTCTCATTATTTAGACAGGGGCCGTTTGTAGCTTGGCTGGTCATGTAGATTGAGTTAAGGGTGAGTGAGTCTTCAGTGTAGTCACGGGAGATGGGTGGGAGGATGTGGGTGCCATCGACATAGTTGGTATATGATATGCTGATGGAGTCGAGAAGGTGAATATATTGCAGAGGTGGGGGATACACATGCACCTTGAGGCACTTCCCATGAAATTAAAGTTGTGGGTGGCAGCACATTCCATCTCTGCAAATACTCTGCTGGTTCTGTCAGCCAGGAAGGATGCCACCCAAGTTGTGGCTTCGGGGGAAAGGTTTGCAGCGGAAGTCAGGTGGTGGCAAAGGATTTCATGGTCGACCAGGTCAAAGGCAGCTGGGAGGTCCAGGAGAAGAAGGGTGTTCCCTCATCTCTGATTGCATCAAGCTGTTTTTTTAAGTCTAGCTAGGCTGATTTTGTTCCATGGCCTGGTTGGAAGTCCGATTGACGCATTCCGAGGATATGGTTCTTTTCAAGGTAGAACTGCATTTGAATGTAAGGCACCCTGTCTAATATTTTTAGTAGGAAGAGGACTGCAGTGATTGGGCAGTAGTTGTTGGGGGCTCAGAGGGTCAAATGTAGTTTTTTGATTACTGGAAGAACCCAAGCTTCCTTAAGTGTAGTGGGGACTAGTCCATAGGAGAAGGAGGCATAGATGAAGGTGGTGATGAAGGGAATTAAGAATTCAGCAAAATCCTTGACAATAATGGCAGGGCAGACATCACCTTTACATCTGGATGGTTTCAATCTATTAAGGATGGCTGCAACTTTGGTTTCAGAAACATTGCAGCAATGAAATGCCGGGGATCTTGTAGAGTGGGGAGAATGGCAATAGGTGGTATGTTGACAAGTGGTGATGGGGATGGATGGAGTAGAGATTGTTTGTCGTGGATTTTTTTCTGAAGGGTGTCCATTGTGTCGCACAAATTAACCAGCGGGGTCCTGGGAGTCTTTCTGCCAGACATTAGTCCTGGTTACGAGAGCCTTACCCAGATTCTTTAGCTCACTATCTTTCACAGAGAAGAAATATCCAAAAAATATCAGTCTTTATCCTGCCCTGGGGCAGTCCAGCACCGAAATGCTAGGCAATTCTTCTCTGAACAAGAGTACCAACAACAACCCCAGACATGTGTTTCGGTCTGGTTGGAACTCATCAGTAGGGTGGAGTTGTGCCTCTCTAGGAATAATGAGCAAGGGGTCCACATTTGGATTCCCCAACTAACTTAGGTGAGATCCAAAGCTACTTAAATTATGCAAATTAATAAAGGGGGGGTCCTGGGATTCACTCTGCCAGACATTTGTCCTGGTTATGAGAGCCTTACCCATATTCTTTAGCTCACTATCTTTCACAGAGAAGAAATATAAAAAAAATATCAGTCTTTGTCCTGCCCTGGGGCAGTCCAGTAACAAAATGCTAGGCAATTCTCCTCTGAACAAGAGTGCCAACAGCAACCCCAGACACGTTTTTTCGGTCTGGTTGGACCTCATCAGTAGGGTGAAGCAGTGCCTCTCTAAGAATAGTGAGCAGGGGGTCCATGTCTGGATTCCCCTGTTAACTTAGGGTGAGACCCAAAGCTACTTAAATTATGAAAATTAACAAGTGGGGGGTCCTAGGAGTCTCTCTGCCAGACATTAGTCCTGGTTATGAGAGCCTTACCCAGATTCTTTAGCTCACTATCTTTCACGGAGAAGAAATATCCAGAAAATATCAGTCTTTGTCCTGCCCTGGGGCAGTCCAGCACCGAAATGCTAGGCAATTCTCCTCTGAACAAGAGTACTATTGTGTCGCACAAGGCTTTTTGGATATTTATACACCATGGTTCATCTTTAGTGAAGGCAGGCAGTGGGGTGGGTGAGGTTTCAAGCTCCAGAAGTATAGTGAAAATCTCTTTGGTGTTGGTGTTGGACTAAGCCTTGGCAATTCTGTAGTTGTTAGAAATAGATTTCGCTAAAATGGTCTCTTGTTTATATTGCCTTGAGTCTGATGGGCCATTTTCCAGTTAGTTTCTGCCTGTGATTTTTTAAGTCTGAGCTCTTGAAGGTCAATGGTGAAACAGGAGTTAATGTGGCCCACAGGATTAAGCTTGTGTGGTGGGAGTGGTGCCACTGTGTCAACTGCAGTTGTCAAAGTTTTCAGGTAGAGGTCAGCAAGAGTGCTGGGGTCCTTGGGTAGGTGCAGGAGGTAATCTGGATGGAGCGCTTGCAGCTATGTGGAAATGTTGCCTTTGGTAGTTTTTCAGGAACTGCAGGCCCATGTTGGAGGTAAGGGAAGGTGGGTATGTGTGGTGGGCAGGAGATGTGGAATGGTAAAGGTAACAATGTGGTTGCCCGACCAAGGGGAGGAGGTGATAATGCTGACTGCCACCTGACAGTTCAGGTCGGCTATCCAGTCAAGGGTACGCCCTTTCACGTGGGTGGGGATACCAATGCAATTGGTGAAGCCAAGGGTGATGAGTGAGTTGGCCAATGACACTGCGTTCAGGTCTGAGGGGTCATTTGGCCCACATTAAGGTCACCTAAAGGATGGATCTGGTGGTGGGTTTCAAGTTGTGGCCAAGGAGGTATAGAATTTCTCCTTGGAAGGTTCCAGATGTGCCAGGTGGGCAGTACATAATATGGAGGGATAAGGATTCAGTGGGTGAGATGGATAGTTTGGTGTAGAGCAGATCGCAGCTAGATTATACATTATATTGCATGCTAGTGAGATTAGCACTACCCCACCTCATCTGTCTTCTGGCCTATTGCTTATGCAGATGGTGTACCCAGGGGGGATTCCTATGGTCAAAGCTGGGCCAGAGACGATGGGCAGCCATGATTTGGTAATGGCTAGAAAATCAAGTTTTAGTGTTATGATAAGATCACATATATCCAATGCATGAGCATGGATAGATCTAGCATTAATCAAGGCTCGTTTGAGTGGTGATAATAGTGCTTTAGGAGGAATAGCAGTGCAAGGAGCAGAATGGGTGGTAATGATTACAGGATAGGTAGGTGTGGGTAAGGGAACCTTAAAACCTGTGAGTTAGGCAGAGTAGATTTTGAATTGTGGCATGTGTTGCATAGAGTTGGGGGGCTTTTTGAATAGGGGGCAGCTGGCAAAGGGCATGTATTGGATGCAGTACATGCACCTAGTCTGGCATTTCTCTCCTCTACAGTTCATTGAGTGGGGGTGCAGCTAGTTCTGAGGCACAAAGAAATATGTATTTGGGTGATGGAGGGTGGATTTGTTGTGCAATGCCTGCATTAGCCTTTGTAGGTGAGCGACAGAAAAGGGATTAAACCCAGGATCTAAATGGGACACTTGGATATTCATTTGGCATTTGATCAGATGTGCTCTAGCAACAGGAGTACGGGCAGCATGGCTCACTTTTATAGTGCCTGGAACCTAAGTGGGGATATGCCTCAAGCCTACATGGCTCCCTGTGTCAGGATGCAGCGTTTAGGGGTAGCACTATACCTGAGGGAGTAGGTATCTCTTACTTGTACGGTGACAGCCGGAAGACCCAGGTACGGCTTGCGCAGTGGAAGCAGGCTGGTTATAGGCGATAGCCACTCTAAAGGGCTTAAGGAAGGGGGAGGGTAGCGGGGGAGGGATATTACTGCACAGATGCACAGATCAGTTGAATCGGATTGACCATTGTAGGGTAAGGCATATATATGGGGGCAATTCCATCGGAGGTACAGCTTGGTACAAGCTTACCTTCACCAGTTTGAGTCACGGGTGATATACAGTGCAGGAATGTAGGATCACATGTACAGGAATCAGGGGTAAATGGGAATGGCAGAGAGCGGCAGAGAGCAATGCAGCCTTAAATACTGGCCTTCATTGCCAGCCAGCTTTGCCATCTGGCTGGGTAGGACAGTTTCCTTTTTACTAGCTTGTGCCCAAACAAGTTGTGGTATGCTCAACAGAGCATTCTGGATGCAAAGGCTTCTTAATTTGACAGCGGCGACCATTTTTAAAGTTGCAGCCTTGTGGCTTCTGATGGAAGAGGGAGGCTGGAGGGTCCCACGTGGGGGCCGAGGATACTGGCGAGGCAGAAAGCAATGTCGGCCTTAAATACCGGCCTTCATTACCGGCTGACCTCGCCATCCAGCTTGTGCCCAAACAGGTTGTGGTATGCTCAGCAGAGCATTCTGAAAGAAAAGGCCTCTTTATTTATCACTGGCGGCCATCTTTAAGGTTGCAGTCTCGTGGACTGTCGTAATGGCTCCTGATGGCAGTGGGAGACTGGGGATGCCAGGGGAAGCTCATATAAATCTGCAACGTCCTATAAAAAAAGAAGTGCAAGGCAATGCAATGGGCCCATAGTCAAGGACATAAGAATGCAAACATCATGAAAGGCTTTGTCATATGTATTGATACAGAGAATTGAACCATTTGATGTCAGTATGTAAGGCCCTGTTCACAAATTCTCATAGGTTTAAGTGAGTTTGCTTGCTTTAGAGTCCTAAATATTAGTTCACAAAATGGGTTAATTTGAATGCCTAGAACCAGGGGTGTAATTACTGGGGAGGGCATTGTCAGCCCATATATGAATTTCCACCCCCTCAAGATGTGGTTTATCTCAGAATCCACAAATTTTATATACATTTAATGAAGATTACCCACGCTTACAGCACAGGGAGTCTTGATTCTATTAAAGACACAGTGGCGAGCGTTATGCTTATCTCTTTTAATGCTTACTCTTCAGACGCCTTTCCAAATTTAAAAGATTTCTCTTTTTATTTTACACAGAAACGTCAACAACAAACTCATCAACATAAGGGACTACTCATTACTATCAGTTCACTGTGTTATGTAATTTTGTCAAACTTTTCAATCTACCAATCCAGACCCAGCTTTCCTCATGAGTCACATCCTGCATGAGTACCTTAAGTAAGTTTAAGAGCACATTTCTGTTAAAATCGGCAGTGCCAAACCTCTTCCCCACTTCCCCTGGGGTGAAAAATATAGGGGATACAGACAGTGACATTACGCCTGATGATGAAGATGATGATGGTGAGGAGGATGACAAGGATGCAGATGACTTCACAGGCAAGTGTCCTATACAGCCATTCACCACAAGAGCCTAAAGATTGCAACGCTATAGAATGTAGATGTAGGATATGATAATGACGATATCTTTGATCCGGAGACTATTAGGTACCCTAAATCTACCGACTGGTTGCCGTGGCCCAAGGTGGCTGTGTAGATGGCTCCGAAAATTAGAAAGCCTTTAGAGAAGGAGGTGAGATCTTGTATGAGGGAGGAATTTCCGAGTCCCCCTTCATGGCAAGGTGACGGACACACCAGAGCTGAATGCTAAAATGAAGATGTTTGACACTAAGCCAACCCAAGACATCAGAAAAGGGGTGGATCGTGCATGAAGGGCATTCCAGGATAAGCTGCTGGATCTGGCTGGTCCAATTGCTAAAACCATGGACCTGGCAGAGGGGTCCCAAAACACAGGGGGATCCCGTAGTTGCGCAGATGCTAGGTTGCTGGGCCCAACGGCCGTGTGCCTCCGGGGTAACGCCAACTGCATGCTCTCCTCCAATAGGACAGTAGAAGCAAGAGTGAGTCAACTTATCTCTCATCACTCCTCCAAAAGGAGGCATAGTCTGTTATGGAAGATTGATAGTAAATTGGGTGACTTGGCAACACATGAAATGGGTGAAGCCGCGCAGGACATGCTCCTCAGAGACACATATGCCACAGAAATTATGAAGTCTGTGGGCCGGTACATGGCTTTGGAAATGGCGCAATCTTCTATAAGGAAGATTTTTCAGGGAGAGTTTTTGCCGGGACTGGTCAGTATAGAGGCCATTCAGCCGATCGTTTCAGTATGCAATGGAGGCCGCAGAAGCTGAGAGCCCAGTACTAGGAGACCAGGCAGCAGGACGTCCTCATCGTCAGTAGAGAACAGCATTCGAGAGGCGACAGAGGCAGTGGTACTTTTAGACAAAAGATTGCCACTGGAGGTAAGTGTGCAATGCGAGCGATATCCTGCGGTGTGGGGCAGGACGAGGCTATTCATCGAGAAGTGGTGAGAATTGTCAAGCGATACCTGGGTTTTGCAGGCAGTGACAAGTTTACATTTTGAAATCACAAGCAACCCCAGTCACCGTCAGGGAGCCTGTCCCATTCAGTTGTCGCAAGAAGAAGCAAAACTGTTGCAGCACAAGGGCGCAATAGAGCGTAGTACACTAGACAAACCCGCAATTTTTCAGCAATATGTTACAAGTGCAAAAGAAGGACGAGTCGGGGCTGGTAATCAACTTGAAAGAGCTCCATGGTTGGCTTTTTTACATTCATTTCAAGATCAAGGGGATTCACCCCCTCAGGAACTTACTCTGGAAAGGAGACTGGCTAGTGAGACTACACTTGAAAAATGCCTACCTTACAATCCCCAAGCGGCAGAGCATCAATGGTTCCTTTGTTTCCACTGGAAAGGGAAATGTTGGCAGTTCAGATGTCTGCCTTTTGGTTTGGACTCTGAGCCATGGGCGTTCACAAAAATGATGAGGCCGGTAGCAGCAGTAATAAGAGACAGAGGCATGTGGATCAGTGTATCTGGATGATATCCTTATTCTAGCGCAAAACAAGATAGCGTTGCAAGAGCAGGTGCAATAGGTGAGTGTTTTGATCACTTCACTAGGGATTCCGATCAATAAGGAGAAGTCAGATCTGAAGCTGAATCAGTGGCTGGAGTTTCTGAGGTTCATGATAGACACCAGGAAAGCTATGCTGGAGCTACCTTCTCAGAAGATGTGATCAATCAGTTAGACATTGCACATGGTGTTCTGGGAGACAAGTATTTTGCTTTGGAATCTAGCCAGAATTGTGGGGCTGCGAGCATCAACCATTCAGGTAATCCTTCCAGGCCTTCCAATCTATTACAGAGCACTGCAGAGGCTGAAGATCAGACATCTGCGTGGCAGACTGAGGTATCACCAGTCAGTGCCACTGAAAGAGGAGGCGAGGTCAGAATTAAGATGGTGGCTGCAGAACATGGTATTGTGGAACGAGCGAGCCATCTTTAAGGATGTGGCAGAGCTAGTCTTAGTGCCTCAATATGTGTTTCTGCCAACCCTATTACACCGTTTCCGGTGCATGACGTCCAGGTGCCAATGGGACATTACAAGTCCCGGCGGATCAGGAAGTCAGGCGCCGGAAAATGTTAGTCCCCATTCCCGTGGACAACTCTGCTTTCCGGAGTCGTCGTGCCCAGCATGTCAGACCTGCCGGGCGCACAGGCCCATGAAAGCAGAGTTATAGTCTGCCAGTCCAGAAAGGGTGCTACCAGAACCCTTATTTCTGGACCGGCAAACTCGTAATCTGCTGTGAATCTGCTATATATAGAGTTGGTTAGTGAGCCAGGTCCAGAAATCTAGAATTGAAGCAAAGTCAACTGCTGCATGTTGCACAAGATGGACAACATCTCAGCAGTCTGGTATATCAATCATCTGGGAGGTAGAAGGTCGAGGATGCTGACTGAGCTGGTGAAAGACTTCTGGCATCACTGTCAAGAGAGGAGGATATTAGTGAGAGCAGAGTGTCTCCTGGGGATCAGAATGTTGTAGTGAATTGGAACTCTCGTTTTCTGGTGGATACCAGTGACTGGAGGTTGCAACAAACTGTGTTTACATGGTTTCAGGACATAGATATTTTCGTGTCTATATTAAATGGTCAGACTCCCAGGTACTTCAGTGGGAGGTTGGATCTGGGTATGTTGGGAATGGACTTATTCCTCCACAGATGGGCAGGCTCAGTCCTTTACGCCGCTCCCCCATTGATTATGTTAACTCGAGTGCTGTCAAAAGTCCACAGAGAGAAGTCAGAGTTAGTAGTAGTAGTGCCACTGTTGAAGGCTCAGGATGGAACATTCTTTCAATTTTCTGAGGATGATTCCTTTCCTGCTGGACTTTCTAGTGAACGTAATGGGCCAGGAACACCCACTGGTAGTATCAGGGACCCTTCAGCTTCTAGCCTGCACAGTTTCAAGCAAAGATGGGATCAGCCGGGACTTTTGTGTGTCGCTGCTGAATTCATCAAAGACTCTTGGGCTCCCTCCACACTTAGGAGCTATGGCGCCACATGGGACAAATTGAAACATTGTTGAATCCAACACAGTGTTCATCCCATTTCTGCACCTCTAGTGCAAGTGCTTAATTTGTTTGTGAGTCTGTCCCTGCATGGCCAGGCTTTCCAGACCATAAGAGTGTAAAGATTGGCTATTTCAGAAGGTGAGGTAGAGCCCTCCCCTGGTGAGATTACTGAAGGCGTGAAGTTGCACAAGCCACCCTTGGTGAGATATTCTATCATTTGAGATGTTGACATGGTGTTAAGGTTGTTTCAGAGTTGGCCGGAGAACAAGCAATTTTCGATGCACAAATTGTCAGGGAAACTGGCAATGTTGCTCTATTTGGTGTCATTTAGGAAAGTATTATGCGCCACATTGTTCGAAGTGAATAAGAAAATGTTCTACCCTTAAGGAGTAGCATTTAATATTGCCAAATGTAAAAAGAGCAGGTCGGAGGTGATTTCCTTTACTTAATCCCAAACTTTGTGTAGCCCGTTGCATTAAGGCTTACGAGAAGGCGACAGAGTATAAACCGGCCAGGGGTGCATCAGTTGTTAATTGTGTGAAGGAGACCATTTCATGCGATAGCTTCTGCCACTATAGCCAAGCAGATCACACAGATTATGGAATTTGCTGGTATTGATTTGGGAATATTCAGCCCGCACTCAGTTAGGGGTTTGATAACTTCTGAGGCCTTCTCAGCAGGGGAATCACTGCAAGATATTTTAAAGTTGGCAGACTGGTCTTCAGACTCAACATTTAAAATGTTCTATTTTAAGCCGGTTTCTAATGTGGCTACAACATTGCTAGGCAGCTTTGAACAAGCATAATGCTTGCCTCCGGTCTTGACATAAAATGAGAATTACCCAGGCATACAGCACAGGGAGTCTTGATTCTATTAAAGATGCATAGGAGAGCATTATCCCACCTGAGATACTCCTGATGGGATAGTTGTGTTTTATCAATGTCTTTGAAGTGCCTTTATGATTGTTGTGGAGTGTGCGTATCTCATCCCTAAAATGTTCTCTCTTCATTGGCTCGCAGGTGTCGGGATATATGAGTGGCTGAGTTTGTTGTCCACAGTGGTGGGAAGTTGTGAAGGATGGTCGTTCTGTTTCCACGGTCGCGGTTCTCAGAGTTGCACGAGGTGCCGAGCCATTGCTCGTAAGGAGTACTTATGGAGTCTTGTGTTTTTATCGGATTGGTGGTAGTTTGGAATCATCTAAAGAAATGAGAAAGGGACCCAGGCAGGATGTGACTCATGAGGAAAGCTGGGTCTGGATTGGTAGATTGAAAAGTTGGACACAATTACATAACACAGTGAACTGATGGGGATATGTAGTTACTCAAGTTGATGAGTTTGTTGTTGAAGTTTCTGTTTTGAAAGGTTGCCAAAGAGTAAGCATTAAAAGAGTTAAGCATAATGCACTGCCCAGTCTTTACACATAATGTTTGTGAATGGTTCTTATGTGAACATTTCTATGAATTGTTTATTGATATATGCTGACTGATGATGTTTAAATGTATCCGTACATCAATATGTAAGTGCCGTTTTTTTATTGGTTTTCAATGTATGTAAAGTTTAATTTTAAACAATTTTCACACTTTCTGAATAAAAAGAAATATGCTATCAAAGGATATTTTTGCATTACATAATTTCTGCTTTAATGAACTAGTGAGACAGAGCAGTGAGTTAAGCGCTTTGTTTAGTATTCTAAGCGTAACCTAGAGTCACAGGCTGGAATTGTTGCAGGGAAGACTCAGCCCTTCATTCTTCCACAGCTGATAAACGGAGTATCTTTCTTAGAGCCCTTAGAAGGATTACAGCATGAAGTGCTATATCAAAACGTGAATTATTAAAATGATTACTACTCAGATTAATAAATGTTCACGCATGTATATTCATGCCTGTGTGTTTAGCTAAGTGCTCACTGCTCACAAGGGGCCAGCCTGTCCATCACAAGATGAAATCCTGCAGAAGAGCCGACTCAGGCCTTCATCCTTCTGAAGCTGATACATTGTGCACCATTGCATTGGTTAAGAATGACATGTATTATTGTGGGGCAAATCAAGAACACAAATCATTATTAGAGCAATATATAGGTGGAACCATGACTGCTATATGTGTACCATGAATTGTGTAGACACTCACACAATTTTACATTATTTTTGTATATAACCTACACATGCATCCTTTGTAAATCGTTGGAACTAACTATGCATGTACAGAGAAAATTTAAGATAAAACATTGAGAACCCACACATTTCCACTCGCAAGAATCTGATGCCATATTCCAGGGCACCATGAGAGATGTAACCAAAAGCAAACAACCACCTACATTTGAATCACTGTTGAGTGATAATGTATAATGGAGCAGCACTTGATGTAAATTCCAATGACTTATTCCGCACTTAGTGTTTTGACGCGATAAGCTATTGCAGGAGGAGCTATGCAAAATAACATAATCAGCACAGTTACAAAAGTGAGCTAACGTGAACAACGTCACCAACACTCATTTACAACAACAAAGCCAGAGGGTGGCTAAAGCCATTATATTATTAGGGAGAATGATACAAAGTGTGCAGATGGATTAGCAAGTGCCACACTTAAAGAGAATTGTGAACATTAGCATGCGTCGCTTCCAGGCGGAATTGTGGATGTTTGAAATGCCACACTTGGAAGAAAATATGAATATTGACAAGTGCCAGACATGGATAGAATCGTGAATGCTGGCAGGTGCCACACTTGGGTGGAGTTGTGAAGGTCGGCAAGTGCCACATTCAGTTAGAATTGTGAACACTAGCCTTCATCGCACCCACTCTGCAGGACTCTCAAATCTAGGTGTAGCCTCCAGCTTTGTCTACTGCATGGTGAAACATAATGTACTGTTAAACCTGGACTCTCTCACTTTACAAGATCCTCCAATCTAGGTGTAGCCTCCATCTTTGTCTACTGCATGGTGAAACATAATGTACTGTGAAACCTGGGCCCTTTCCTACTTTTCAAGATCCTCAAATCTAGGTGTAGCCTCCATCTTTGTCTACTGCATGGTGAAACATAATGTACTGTGAAACCTGGACTCTCACTTTACAAGATCCTCAAATCTGGGTGTAGCCTCCATCTTTGTCTACTGCATGGTGAAACATAATGTACTGTGAAACCTGGGCCCTTTCCCACTTTTCAAGATCCTCAAATCTAGGCGTAGCCTCCATCTTTGTCTACTGCATGGTGAAACATAATGTACTGTGAAACCTGAATTCTCTCACTTTACAAGATCCTCAAATCTAGGTGTAGCCTCCTTCTTTGTCCACTGTATGGTGAAACGTAATGCATTATGAAACCTAGCCCCCTCCACCACTTTACATGACACTCAAATCTAGGAGTGGCCTACATCTTTGTCTATTGTATGGTGAAACACTTTGTATTGCGAGATCTGGGCCTCTCCCCCAACATACAGTATTCTCAAACATAGACACTTAGCCAAAATGCGAAGGTCAGCTGCGAAACATATAAACCATTAACCAAAAAGCTCCAAATGTCTGCATACTTAACTCACACAAAAACACGCACAACCATCTCTCGCACAGCAAACCGCAACAACAGACAAATGGTCATATGTTTTACTGGGATTGTACCTTTTGTTGAGTATATGAAGTTTGGTCATACCTAGGGTACCCGGTAATGCATGCAACTGAGCATGAAGGAACCGAGATAGTACTAAAATGGGCATGTGACAACTGGTTTAGTTACTGAAGGATAGCTCAGGGGCAATGTGCTCACCTTGGAAGCAAGACAACCCAGAACAAAACAGGTTCAATGCCCGGGCCTGCACTTAGAAACCTCTGGGTATTAAGCACGTTATAAATAACCAATCACAATTACAATATCATTATCATTCAACTTTATTTTCGACTGCAGACATCAATGTACAAAAAGCAAACACATACAATTATAGCCATACAGGCGCAAAATAAATACACATAATAAGACATCTTAATACATGATACAGTATGCAGTCTACATGTTGGGACAAAGTTGTTCATTAAATATATTGGGCCCTCCCATGCGAGGCATGAGACAGACAAGTTGCTACAGCATGAATGCAGTCTCCTGTAGCCATTAAGCTGCAATCTTAAAGTGCTGAAGATAAGTTGCGTAAATGGTGTGTCCGCAAACATGGGCATACATATTTCTGCCTATAGCTTTATAGACTTTGCACAGAAAAGACAATGTTGGCGAGGTTCTGAACGTACTTTACATGCAGGACATACATCTGAATGGCCAGAATACCGTTGCTTTATTAACTGGCCTACTGGCAGGATTCCTAGTTGCAGCTAAACATAAGGCTTCTATTAACAGGACAGTATACCCACTCTAGATACTGTTCCTAACCAGGAGGTATTGGCTGACCGGTAATTACATAGCAAAATGATGTTGCGACAGCGAGTGAGGAATCTTTCCGGAAGCCAGGCGAGGAATTGTTCCCTGACCAAATGGCTGGAACTCAGGTTAACGCTATCTGGAGTGTCCCAAAGTACAGAATCGCCAATGTCATACAGAACTCTCTTTACATGGTTAAACCAAGCACCCTGCGTTACTCCACACTGATTAAGCACATCAAATCGTGCATTTTTATACACCAATACCATGAATGGCAGGTGTGAGAAGTCTCACACCTGGCATTCAGGAAAGCGGTAAAAACACTGCTCTTCATCTAACCACTGCCCACTCCACAGGAAAGTCACTGCTCACACCCGCTATGTATGCATAATGAAATGTGTCCTACACCACAAGATATGTAATGTATTGTTTTCCCTTGTGTAATTACAAGTAACAGCGCCGCGATGCCCAGGGGCTGCCTTGTGCGCTATACAAATGCAGTAGATAAATAAATAAATAAATAAATAAATAAATAAATAAATACACCCGGGGAGCCAGTAAAAGACTAAGTTGCAATTAGTGGCTTAATAGGCAGATCTATTGCTGTGCATGTGAAAACGTATAATAATACCCCTACCAGGCGTATGGGAACTGCCCATACTGGAAAACCTGTAATCGCTTACTGTAAAACTCGCAAGATCAGTTACTGGCATGTGAACACTGCAACAATGCCCACCTCTGTGCATTATGCAACTGGGCAAACGTTGAATGCACTCTTCCAATATGGAAACTGGAACCTTTTGTCCATGGTTTCCGCAATGTGGAAAGTTGACAAATGAATGTATGACCTAAGCATTGTGGAAAATGTAACTTAGTGTGAGAAGTGGGCAAAGTACATTATTGAGTCATTGTCGGAACTGGAAAAGTGTGAATATTTCATAGCATTGTGTGAAGTGAGCCCATGCAGGCATTGCCGTGGCACGGTTCAAGCTTGCCAACCCCATCTCTTAGGTTGGCAACATGACATATTGTAATTGCTATGACTTTATGGAAAGCAAGCAAGTCTGGATTATGTTTTTGCATTGGGCCTATAACTGTATTAATTGCCTGGAGAAAGGAATTATGTACAGGCATTAGGAGCTGGCATATTGTACTGACGACATATGACAATGATCTATTGATATTGGGCTACTACATTCCAATGCAGGAAATCAGCAGGCTTGGGCCATATAAGAGGGCATGTGTGGCACTGCTGGGTACTGCTTGTGGGGACCACTTGAGAAAGGACACTGATTAATAAGTGCGTTGTTTTGAACGAAACACAGCTATTCTTTATTGGTCAGCATTAGCGGGGTCTTTCTGTCCCATTATGGGAAAGTGCTTCTGAAAAGTATCAATTAAAACAATGTTTCGGCTGGTAAGCCCTTTAGAATCCTCTGTAAAATCCATCTAAATGTCATTCATTTTTTCTCAAAATGCCCAAAACCATTTCCAGCACATTTCTTATTGGCAAAGCCCCCTTCTATGCTGGCTATAAAGTCTACCTGTTTTCACTCGTGTTACTCTCAAAGTGTGCTATTAATCTGTGACAATTGGCACTGATTTTCATAACACAACTGCTTGGGTCGAAAACCCCAACTCACTGTAAAATTCCACGTAGATTCTATTGGTTAAGTAGCTGGCACAATGGGGCAACGGAGGCAATTTGGTGGTGCCGTAAAAATAAAAGTGATGGTAACAGAAGCACTACACCCTTTCACCGCAGCACCACATTAGAACGTTTGATCTACAATGGAGGTAATACCTGTTTACTTGGAATACCTGGAGGGATTACCACACGTAGCAATTGCACCAAATTACCACCCATGGTAATTGTTCCCAAATCCCCATGGAGACCTATTAATGGGAACTAACACTGCCTTACCCCCACGTGGAAATTGGTAGACAGAAACATCAAAACATCAAAAATCTGATTCATAACAACCTACAGTACCAACAACAAAACAATCAAGAAGATCCTGGTGAGAAACTGGAATATCTTAAGAACAGACCCAGACATGATGCACATTTTGGGCAACCAACTTAGCATAGGTTTTTTGCAGATGCAAACATCAAAAACAGTTACTCAGCCCATAATTTTTCGATAATATCAAGTATCAAAAATCCGAAAAGACAACATTTCAAGACTATCAGCCATGGTTAACCACCAATGCAAGGAAACTACAAGTTTGGACAATGTCAGATATGTGCATATATGGACAATGGCAAAAAACAGTTCTGAAACCAAACGGAACCCAAATTACTATCAAGCATCATATCAATTGCAACAGTATATATGTCATAGAGTGCAAATGTCACAAAAAATATATAGGAAGCACAATTAGAAAGCTCAAAATCAGAACTGGCCAGCACTTACGAGCCATAGCAAACAAAGACATAAGATCACTGCTGGCAGTACATTTTCAGGAACACCATCAAGAATCATTTTCAGGAACACCATCAAGAATCAGACATAGCACAAATCAAGTGCTATGGGATTGAAACAATTCTGACCCCCACCAAGGGAAGGAGACATGGATAAGAAATTACGCGAGAGAGAATCTTTTTGGATTTGTACAATGAATGCTATATACACTGGTTTGAACATTGAACAGGAACTACACCACTTTCTGTGACCCATCAAACACCTGTCTTTGATTCAGATGTATAACATGTTTAATGAGAGACGGGCATTTAATGAATAACACAAAGTATTCACAACTAAAAATATACCACAGCAGAGACAAGACGGCCTCTGAATATCTGTTTCACACAATTGCTCCTTTTAAATCTTTACAGTAAAATACATCAAGAGTAAAAAGCTAGTTTACACCAATAGGGACAATGTATGCCTTAAAAAGATAGCGATATTAATTACTAGCCCCAAGTATCAGACCTAATGCAATTAGTAAATCGTATGTACTATATTTGAGATAAACAACAATAATAGAACAACTTGTGAAAAAGATATGTCCACGAGCATAATCACGTGATCACAACACACCACGGAGTTTCCCTATTCAATATGGCCGGCACACTTAACAGCATCACGTGCTGAGTGCATGACATCAACGCGCTCTATATCAATATCTAATAACACGTTGTTGTAAGATGTAAGATGCACGGCAATCCTACCGCACAGTGAGAAGGAACGGAGAATACAATCGAATCGAACGGAGTATAAAGAATAAGGTATGTGCAACCTTCCTTAGCGTAGACAAATGATATCGCACAGACAGGGAAACACCCGTATGGAGGAGTCAGGCAATCTCAGTAAATAAAGAAAAATTAGAAACTATACAAACTATGATGATTGAATTAGGGACATAAATGAGCACGGTCGGATTCATTGACAATTAAAAGTAATACAGTTTTTAGAAACCAAAAGTGAGATTGAACCTGTATATCTCTTACACATTTGTAGAGATCAATTCAAGAATACCACCACACGAACATTGGCGGCAGCAAAGATAACAAGTGCAAAAAATCCAGAGGAGCTACATCGAGCACACAAGATCAAACAAGTAAGTAAATAGATTCTATGTAACACCTACTGTTGACAGATAGCACAAGTCACTGGGGCTAACAAAGCTTTTTTCTTTCTAGAAATACAACCATCCAATCAATCTAACAGATCACAATAAATATTATCCCCTGAAGAACCGTCAGCAATTAGACGGGGAAACACATGTCGGACAAGCATGGGCACCACCTGTCAATGGTTAATTAAATGTGTATCCTGCAAAAAGCACAAGGACAAGTGATGGCATAGCCAAAGAATAAGTGCAAAGACACAACCAATACAACTAAGGGGCAAGCAGTGCAATCACAATTCTAATAACCGAGCGAGTTTGTATTCACAGCATACAATTGGATATTTCACTGAATGAAAGCTAATTCAATGAATCACACCAAGAATACTCATAGAGACAAAAGTGAGCAGCAATACTAATGTACTGAATGAAACGAAGTCAAGTGTGTGACTTATTTTATGAATGTATGAAAATAATACATTGATAATCTAATTATTTCCATGACCATCAAAAATAAACTACCGCTGCACAATACAGCACACCACAAAGGAGAGACTTTTTTCTTCTAGACAGTGCGCAGCGCGAGAATATATGGTCCAAACCCCTTTTTTTCAGGTGTTAAATACTTTCCTGTACAGCCTCAGGACCGGAACCATATTTGCAGCAACCACTACCTATATTTACACAAAACACTAAGAGAGTAGCGCCAGATCCTGTACAGGCTGAACACTCGGGTGTTTTTCTCAAGTTAGATTTAACACCTAGCAGAGTGGCAGTCACAGAAATCTAGAATGTTATACAATTCACCCATGAAACATATGCAAGGTCTTTTGTGCTCAGTATCATTTTTACCATTTGCCACTAATTGCCAGAGCATTCTTTGTGTGTGGGGGGTCCCTCATCTAATGTTTTCCTGACACAATCTATCCAATGCCCCTACTATGTTAAAGTCCAAATGTACTTCACCGTATAGCATTAATTGGCTGAAAAATATCTTGGAGGTAGACCCAAAATCCCCCAAAAGTTTCATTTAAAATCTGGTGCCTATTATTCTTTGGTACACACTACATCCCATTACAATTTCCTGAACATTTCTTATAGGGGGAATCCGTAGACCGCCGTAAAGATCAGTTTAACTTCAATTTAACTTCAATTCAATCATGACCAAATTAACTTTTCCAGTTTACGCTAAAATATATAATTTTCCTATCAGAAATAGCTTTGGTGGGGCGCACCCATTGCCTCTCATAACCTTGCACTTAAATTCTATCTATATATTGGGATGTGCTTTAAAATAGAAGTTTGTGGTTAAGGTTTACAAATGTACTTGTGCATGAATAAATCACAACAAATCTATAATTTGTTTTGCAATCAAATTAGATCGATCACCTTAACCCCTCCTCAGAGTTCCCATTTCATTTTCTTGTTTTCAGGTACCACATGACACCACCCCCCAAAACATATCTTCTGGCAAAGAGTCCAGCTTAGAACAAAGGAATTCCAAGTTCAATATGTATCCATATTGACAGCTGCAATATTGGTGTTTCCATATGTGGCTGTCAGCATAGACGCATTTATAACAAGCCCAATATTGTTTTTTTTTTAATTTTTATCACACACCGAGTACCGTATGCGCGGATCTGGGATTCAAACCACTGTTGCTCTGCGTGGTCTTGCTTCCATGACCAGTGCATTGCCCCTGTGCTATCCTCTGGCAAAAAAAAAGGACCAATAGACCCAGGCCTAGAGCAGCAGATCACCAGAAGAGCAGCATTTGATTGCAGTTTATTTTCAATTTGCTGGTTAACATTTTTCAAATATAAAGCCAATACTGTTTCTCTGAGTCTGGCTGATACACAACACTGTGAGTATTTTTGATCTGTTAGCAGTCATTCCACTCTGACAGCAAACGTCTTTGATGGCCAAACTTGTATATGTGTTTGATATTTGCAAAAGCTTTGTTGCTAGGGACACTTTTGTAAAAAAAAGGAAATGAGTACCAAACCCAGCACGCTTTAGATATTTAGTGATTCAGTCATACAACTCATAGACATAGTGATAGATATAAAGCTCTTTGGTCATTCTTCTCATCCCAAAATGTTATTTAATATGCAAAACAGCCACAATCTCATTGGTTGCATTGGTGCCACTTCAAATTATCTTTGGAGTTCTTTCGAATCAATACACACATACCCTTTGGTAAGCAATCACTTTTATATTCAAATACACGACATGAATATTTTTCGCTGTTGCAAAAATGAGGGTGTTCCCTTCATAAAATTAAAGGTTAAAAATGATGCCTCATTTTACAATATTAAGCGCATGCCTATGCTTAAGTCAAGCACAGAGTTCCCACAGGTAGTACTACAATTATGTTCAATAGCAAGCACTGATTTCCATCTCCAGCCCCACATTTTAGAGGTCTCTGGCCGCCCAAAACGTGCAAGCGTGAAATAGATCGTAGACAAAGCAAAATCTGAATGTGCAAGTGCATCAAGAACCCTGTGAATTTATATCCAAAGCAATAGAAGGGTGAGAACAAAAACTTTGTGCCAAAGGTACACACTGTCTCACAGCTGTAAAGGTTTCCCCTAAAGATATTCATTCAGCCATCTTCTGAGAAGCTGTTCAGTGGTAAGCAGGCAAATGGCACCCCTGCTGGGTTTATCATGTTTCTTTGACAACATTCTCCTGCACGATCAGTACTACCAGGACCAACCGCAAAGTATGTCACACAATGCATAACTGATGCTTGTAAGTAATCTAGACATTCATTATACTTAAAATACAAGGTAGGACTTTTACTGTGAAACCGTACTTCAAACGACAGCAGGACATCTATATTTATACCCACACATCTCAATATTTTCCTGTGCATTGTACTGGCCAAGGTCTAATTCCAATGGATGACGTATATGACGCACAGACCTCACAGTACTGCGCTACTGTTAAAAGATGCCAGCCCAAATGCCAGCTATCCAGACTCTGTACAGCGCTCCGCTGCTCTCGAGCTAGGTCTGCGCTTTAAACAATAAAATAAAATTCAGTCCAACTACAGAGTTAAAACACATTTAAATGAACTTCAATGCAAGATGGCAAGACCCATAGCCTAAACCACAAACACAAAGGTAATATTGTGCCGGAACACTGGATCCATTGCTCACTTATACTCTTGGAGTTTTGGTTATTTTGAACAATTGCACAAACAGCAACAATGTAAACAGTATGCACCACTTCATTTGTGATAAACGGTGCTTGCATTGTGCAACTATGAGAAATGCTGTTGCTTTCCACATATTAATGTTCAGGGTCACCCTTATCCATTACTCTAACGTGAGAATGCACAGCCAAAGATTTCAAGAACCTTCTCCAACTGTGTTTATTCTACTGACGTGTTTATGCTCTGGCAGAGTTTACACATTTTACTTGTGATTAATGGTGTTCCAGCCCAAGGGATTGGAGTTATATAGCTGCAGCAGGTAACCTGCATTATTTCGATTTCGTCCATGCTAACACCAGAACTGTAACTATGACAAGGGGCTTGAGTTCTTTTTAGTCAACATTTTTATAAGATGTGCCTGTACGACTTGCATATATTTCATATGTAAACCTTACCAATTGATAAGAAATCTGCCACCGGTAAAAGCGCAAAATGTCCCCATTGAGCCCAATGGGGAACGGGCAATACCCGTTCTGCCAAACCTGTGATCCGGCACTAATAGCACCGGTGGGTTTGGCGGTAGGGCTAATAACACCAGCGCTATTAGCGCCGGTGTTACTGCCCAACTTGTGATGAGGCCCACTGTCTTCTCAAAATCCGATCTGAAAACACTCTTTCAATTAACATAGCATAGAAGATGACAGGCTTGCATTAATAGAGTGTAAGCAATATGTTTCCAATCGCTGCAACCTTAAACACGTCCTTATAATGTTATCGAGCCAAAATGGGGAACAAAATAGGGGTGAAGGGCATAGTTTGGACAACGCAGACAGAGTTTGTTGAGGGGGTGGAATCTGGTGAAGGTGCATAGTCTGGCAGTGGTGGAGTAAAGCGGGGGGCATGCACTTATTTGGGCCTAGGGCAGCAGAAAGCCTCAATACACCACTGGCTGACAGTCAGAAGCCAGGGGCCTTACCTTGGATTTCCTTCTTTCCACTTAGAAAAGCAATTAAGACAATTGGCACTTCTAGGGTTGGAATGCAGCTGTCAGTGTCACTCAATTGCACAATCAGATGGCTTCCTACATACACAATGTCCCTTGAATGTATATTCCCAGACCCAAGATAGTAATTGCTCCCCCTATGCCAAGACAACTCATTATGCCAACTCCAGAGGGGACAGTCGTACTGCAAAGAAAGGTTCCTATGGTGCAACACCTATTGCAGCTTGGCACTGTGGTCTTACTAAATAGCATTAGATTATATAATTCATATGTGCTTTGAAGCACATAACACATGTGAGTTACCACCTTATGCATGGACATCATGGGTGGAGTGGTGAAATTGTGTGGGAGCACTGAAATGAACCCGAAACACAGCAGAATACCAAATTCTCCACCCACCCCCTTGTGTCTTGTTCCTGCACAGCATGTACTTTTAAAGTCGCCCAAGGAACACTTGCAGAACTAGCAGTGGTGAGAACACGGAAGTGATGTGATCTTCAAAAGGTGCTCCTGAATTCTGAAGGTCGACCAGATAAGATACGCTGCCAACGTCGTGAACTCAGAGTTGCCTCATCTTTCGAATGCTGCCTACAAATCCAGAAATGAACTAAAACAATGACTGTACGACAAACATGCTCACTCCTGCTGTGCAGAGCTGTCGCGCGTCCCGGGCAACGCATGCCGCACAGCCACATGAACAATGAGTGAACAAAGGCACTCTCCTTTAGAGCCCATAACAAGACAGCCTGGCGATAGTCCCTCATTGCAATACTGCTACAATGCCCAGTAAGGGGCCACATAGGGGCCATGGTGCTGAACTACATCCTAGATTCTTCATTCTAATTGATACTTGACATAAATTGGAACATTGGGCAAATTAATCTGATGACGGACATCACATTTATCAACTTCAGGGATAAATAAATATATATATATATATTCTGTACAGCCGCCATGCACAGGGGTGTCTCGGGGATCATGTTTGGGGGTCAGGGTGTGGGTGGGGGGGTGCAGAATGGACAACCTATAACGAGCAATGACAATGACACACCTTTGTGCTGGTGTTCATTCACTTGACATAGGCAAGACATGCCTACATCTGAACACGAGATTCATACAGTTCTCATGGAAACCAAGAAAGTGTTTGAGATACGATTTGTGTACATGCATGTCTGAAGGTGAAAAAGGATGCTTATGACGGTTATGTTTATTGATGGACCGCACTGAGATGCTACATCGGTCATGCAATCAGCTGGGAAACTGCATGCAGTAACACAGAAACCCTAATTTTGAGGGCTTTAATACATACAAATAAGCAGGACACTGTGCTGCTGGAATGAATATGAGACTAGCAAACCAAGTACAGGATGACCAGTTCAGCCAAGTCGCAGGAATCTTGGGAGCACTGCAATGTATATTGTTAGATTTAATTAAAACAACAGCTAATACTGATGACTTGACAGCAAGATGGTGCTGCAATTTGTTCACATATTGGGAAAACGGTAAAGCCTATGTTAGACCAATCCTGTTTCCTGCTATGTTTTTATTTGTATTCAGGACGGGCCATAAAAACCTTTCCCTTGGAAGGAAGCACCTCAATATGCAAACTTTATAGCCCCAAAGGCTGGCTCCAGTGTCAGGATACTAATGGCAGAGCAGCACTGCAGAAGATTGGTAGCCTCATATTTCAAAGGTTGTAGGCAGGGGTGGCTTACGGTGAGTGGGTGCACATTACATTATTCATGAGGGACCAATGCCTAAACCCGAGATGGCTGTAAACATGTTGTTACTCACGTGCACTCCCAATGTCATTCATACTGATAAGTACAAAGTTCCTTAAATACAATAAGGCCTACGCTTGTTGCTGCTGCTGCCCGGATTCCACCTCTGCTCTTATTTTAAAAAATATCATTTCCCACGAAGAGGGCCGCGAGGTGGATGGGCAAGTGACAGTCTGCAGTCCAAAGGCGGCTGACGGAGGGACGGAGGGGTGCTTTCTTGTTTTTTTTTGTTGGGGGGGGAAGGGGTTCAGTGGCTGTTTTGTTTACTTTGACGGGCGAGTGCTGTGCTTGCCCTCTTTTTCTCTGAAGTAACTGTTGGCAATCTGCCCTCTGAATGACTTGCCATCTGGAGTTTTGAAGTTTGTTGTCTTTTTATTTTTGTTGAAACTTAGATAAGACAACGTCTGTGGGGCAGCTGACCCTTCGACCTTGGTGCTGTGTGACTATCCTCTGGGGAGCAACGTCTAAGAGACTGCTGGGCAGCTGACCCTTCGACCTTGGTGCTGTGTGACTAACCTCTGGGGAGCAACGTCTAAGAGACTGTGGGGCAGCTGACCCTTTGACCTTGGGGCTGTGTGACTAACCTCTGGGGAGCAACGACCAAGAGACTGTGGGGCTGCTGACCCTTTGATCTTGGTGCTGTGTGACTAACCTCTGGGGAGCAACGACCAATAGACTGTGGGGCACTTCACCCTTTTATCTTGGCTAATTGCTGCCTGGAAAGTCCCTTGAATAGCTGGACCTAATTTACGCATTTGTCCCTTCCTTTTTGCGATTTATCCATATCTCTGCCAACCCAATTCTACAACCATGAGAGCAGAACTTAGAAGCCAGCCCCCCTGTGAAGATCTATTGGACTTTACTGTCCCGGAATGCTCGGGGAACTGTAGTAACCTGCCTGCGTTGGAATCGCGTAGTTTCCAATGTATACTGATTCCAACTACTCTTATAAATGAACAATGTGAGTCTCGAACATTGTCCTTGGACAGTGGCAGAAACAAGGGCAAATTATTCCCCCAATGCATGACTCCCACAGAGAGAGGGCTGTGGTTAAGGGCAAGGGCAAAGGTCAAAACTTGGGCTACAAATTAATGGGAAAAAGAATAGGGTTGAGCCTAAAATTCCATTGCGACTACCCACCTGTTCCCCTATTTTCCCCTATTTCCGCCACGCTTCATGGACCGTTACTGTGTTAAATCTATGGAATCAAGTACAGAAATCAAGTCTGTTGCCCCGGTAAAAGGCATGGCAATGTTGCACCATTCCATGATGAATACCGAGCTACCGATGACTGGCCTGAAAGATCTTTCTGACTTGAGTATCATTGAATTTGCTGACTTGGCAATGGATCACAACAGGCGGTAATGCACCATACTCCATGGGAGGTCGACGAAAGGATCCAACTGACTCATCTGGCAGTATCGGCTTTGAATATGGTCCTTAATTCATGTGTTGCATTATACGATAATATTTGGAGCAAACTTAAACCTACTTTGCTGCTATTGGTGGAGGTCAACAACAAATTGGACCTTTGTGCCCCAGGCTTGTGCCTTCAGTTGGGCCCTCGTCTTTCAGGCCACAGCGCAAGTAAATTTGATTCCCCACCAGGCCTACTGGAAGCAGACTTATTGGTGGTTGCCAACCAGGCTGCGCAGCCTTGTATGGCTTTCAGGCAGCAAGAGAGTGCTGGACCAATGCCTGCAACTATAGGGGGGCCGGTGATTAATGACTTAACCAATGAATCCATTATCCTGTAGCCCAAGAGAAACCAGGATGTTTCCTTTGAAGGTTCAGCTCCTAAGTGTTCTGCAACTTTATCCTAAAGCGATCAAACTCAAATTTGCTAAAACGGCAAAATAATTATAATATTGGCACGGAAGAACATAAATAATCAACATAAACTGCCCTTCAAACCACAGCTGATAAAAGTCCTGCCTACTATTGCAGAGGAACAGAGACAGTTGAATGTAACAACATGAAAGGTTGACTTCACGGCGCAAACAACCTTGGATCAGGATGCCATCAGCCCGTACTTGAACAGAGTTATTTCCACTGCCTACCCTGCTGTACCTGATGTTATGCCAACTGGGGCTGGGGGTTTCCCTAGCTTGAAATCGGATCTGCCTTGCCTGGGTGCTACTTCTAGTTGATCAATGCAGGGGGACCCAGCGGGGGGGAGGGGAGTCCCAGCCTCTTTGGGAAATTTGAAGATGGATGCAGGTGCAGTGGATAAATGCTCTGATAAGGGAGCTTTATGGAAGGCACTTGAGCCTTCTAAAGAAATAAGCTTGGATATGACCACACCAATGTCACCATTGTTAAGTGGCAATCCTTGGCACTCCAAACCACTAAAGACAACCTCACTACAGCTGCCTTTACCTACAAATCTGCTACCTTAAATGCCAAAAAAGAGATCTATAACACAAGAATACACAATGCCAAATCTGGCACGAAAGAATTATTCTCCATACTAAGAGAACTTGAATCGCCACTGCCACCGTCAGAGGACTGCACTAAGGACAAGGCATGGTGCAATAATATCCAACTAGCTCTCTCTAACACAATTGCCCTTCTTCAAGCTAAGATAGAAGCCAAAAAAGCCAACCTTGTCGACAAAGATACCCTCAACAGCAAAAATGACCACACCACTCCCAACTGCCCCCCTTTCCATTTCTCCTCAGTCACTGAAGAGGAAGTAGTTAAGATAATCGCCAGCCTTAAACCATCCAATTGGAAAGGTGACTTATGTCCCGCCTCTGTCATCAAAAAGCCCAACCTAGACCCTAATACCCCTACGAATTACAGACCCATCACCACAGTCCCTTTCCTCCTCAAAATACTAGACAGAGTCGCCTACCTCTAAATACAGCAACATTTGGAAGACAATAACCTCTTAGGCCTGCGACAATCCGGCTTTAGACCCAGGCACGGGACCGAAACCGCCCTCCTGGATCTAAAAATCCAAATGGATGAAGCCAAAGACAAGGGCAACTTGGCCATCCTGCTCCTGTTGGATCTCTCTGCAGCCTTCGACCTGGTTCACCACCAGACCCTTACACAACACCTTTCCTCGGCTGCTGCATTCTCACAGAATGCCACCAATTGGATTCAGTCATTTCTGTCTGACAGATCGACTAGGGTCTTCGCCCCCTCAGCAGCTGCTAACCCTATCCCAATCCAATGCGGAGTTCCCCGAGGTTCCTGCATCTGTCCCACACTCTACAACATCTACACGAAGCTTCTCTTAGACCGTCTTGACAAACTGGGTGTCAGCTACACTAATTATGTAGACGACACCCAGGTCCTCATCACACTCACTGGCTGCTACAAAGACGATGTTGCAAAGCTTAATGAAATCTACCTAGAAATCGAAGCCTGGATGGCCACACACAGTCTCTGCCTTAATGACGATAAGACGGAACTGCTTATCGTAGGCTCCCAGACCCGCCTCAATAAATTAGATTTGAGGTACAAATCCTTCACCATTGATGGCAACATCATAAAAGTCTCCAAAGAGGTCAAAACATTAGGCATGTACCTTGACTCCACCCTATCATTGAAAAAACAAATAAATGCCACCATCTCATCTACCACATACACCAATAAACTTATCAATGCCTGCAGACCTTTTCTATCATCCCCCAGCTGCCTCACATTATCCAGAGCATTAATTTTGTCTAAATTAGACTATTGTAACACACTCTTCCTAGGCACTACCACCAAGAATCTAGAGAGACTCCAGATCCTCCAAAACAATGCCTTAAGATGCGCTCTTAACCCCCTGTGCAAGGCACACAATTCCACGGCTAGCAAAGATGTCCACTGGCTCCCAATTCGAGACAGAATCAAGCTAAGAACTCTTGTCATTACACACAAGTGCCTGTCACTGACTGCCCCACGATACCTTTCCGACAAAGTCGCTAGACACAGCACTTCTAGACCCACCAGAATGCCCTACTTGCACCAACTCAAGGTCCCTAGATTCAATCTAAAAACAGCAGGAGGTTCCAGCTTCCCGGTTCTTGCAGCTCAATGTTGGAACACCCTCCCTCTTGCAATCAGATCGGAAGCTTCCTTCTGGCCATTCAGAGCCATGGTGAAATCCTGGCTCTCTACCTAACCCGGTGCCACTTAACCACGCATCCTAGGTCTTAACTATACCTTGAAACGGATCACCATGTAACCCGGTCTGCCACTTTCTATTGTATTTTTTGCTTATTTTTTACTTCACCATCTGTCTGCACCATTGAATGTATGTACTTCTCCTGCTGTGCGCAACGATATGTAACTATTTTGTCCATATGATTATGCGCCCAGCTACCCGAGGGTTCGGTCGCGCTCTATAAATAAACTAACTAAACTAAACTAAACTTGGCAGAATCTGTACTACTCCACTGTTTTTCTCTCTGACTATTCCAAACTGTGTAGACCCTCTATAGAGATGGCTTTGGATGAGAAACTGGCAACCCAATTGAATAAGTCTGAACAACTGCCATCCAAGCTGATTGGCCTAGATTTGCTGCCAAGCACATTGGGGAAACCTTCATCTTGCATGTACCCATCTCTAGAAGCTGGGGTGGGGAACCTGCTGGAAAGATTATATCGGTCTGCTGTGATACAGGGTAGTAAGTCCAATTTAAAGGCGCAAGATAATAGGGGACATGATGAATGTACTAATCTATTTGATCCGAGGGCACCCGTTAGGTCCAGCTTTGAATGATCAACACGCTCTTAGATTCACTTGCAAATTGGGGAGCAACCCCGAGGTAACTCTATGCTGCTTTTTGGTGAAATTTTCGATCTACCCCTGCTCTCATCCTCTGATATTGAGTGAGTGGCCTTTTTCTGATATCTACCATCCTGAAATAGCTATTATTTATTTTAACTCACAATAGTAAAGGAGTTGGTACTCTCAAGAAGAGTAAGTCTACAGGCACTCGATTTTGATGTATGTTCGGTTCATAAACAGGATGGGATCCTGATAGACCAACAAGGAAATTCTTGCTTCCCTATCCCATATTCCTCACAGGAACCTCGTGCAAAGGGGAACTCTTCTCCCATTTGAGATGGCAACTACCCTGGAGGGCATTCACGCACGTCAACTCTCTGGAGGACATTGACCCATAGTGAACAACAGTAGGGTCCGACCTCAGAGAAAGACATTTTACTATGTATTAAATCTTGGAATACCAGGGGGGGCACGACCTTCTTACTAATCCTATTGATGTGCAGCTTCTAAAAGCGGCAACATGCCTCTTCCTTCAGAAGACTTGTCTAACTGAGGATTTGGTTTTGGGTGGATTCCAGACTTTTAATCAGCTGGCCAGGCCTAGTAGGAGGTGGCCAGCCTCGGGGACTCTTGATTGCAGTGGAGCCCACTCTGGGAATGACAGCCGCCGCCCTGGATGGCCTCCTTTTTGGGGCTATGGCGGTATCCCTCATAGCGAAGGATTAAATATTTAAATTGCTGTTATTTAATATATTCTAGCATAAAGGGATTGCTGATTTCAAATACTTGTTGGATACAATCTCTGAGTGTATTTCTAATTGGTCAAACACTAATCTTGAGGGAAGAGTGATTTTAGGTTGGGAACTGAATTCTCTGTGCGATTGTCAGGATTCTGGAATGGAGTTATTAGAAATGTCATCTGATATGCCCCCACAGAATTTTAAATCTCAAATGGGTAGGAGCAGGAGCATGGCCCTTGATGCTTTCGGGCTCCTCCCGTTGAGTGGGGCTGACTTAAGTGCTGTGTCCAGGATGTACACTTGGTTTTGAGGGACCAGTGCCTCGACACTGGACTACAATTCGTTGATGAATGCTTGCTAAATAATTGTACTTCTTTCTCAGTTCTGTAAAATGATTGGAGTGATCATGGCATCCTGAAGGCAAGATTTAACATCAGTATCTCTTCCAGGAGGCACTCTCATCTTTTGCAACTGAGAACTAACACTTCGGAGCGAGCTATCCGTTCATCGGATAGAGACATTGGGGCTTTAAATTCTAAACTACATACTGTTATGCAGTCATTGCCATTGGATTAGTAAATGGAGGTCTTCAATGTTAATAATTTTGAAGTAATTTGGTAAATTAGTGAAGTGTGTGAAAAAGAATTGCACCCCTAGAATTACGAATGTTAGGAGACCGGCCCATATGCATAATGATGAGGTTGCAAGGGCCAAAGCTAAAATGAGAAACGATATCAGATGGGCTAATGCTGTTCCAATGAATTTAGAGAACAAACTAAGCGTGACTAAAAAAATCAAGTAAAAAAATAAAAATCACTGTCAATTCATGAAAGGTTTGTTGCTGCAACTAGATGCAGAGGTAATTCTGTCCATTTTAATTGTGGCAGACATGGGTTCATTTTGGTCTTTGATGCATAATAACGATCCCATTACTAACACGGTCCAGATTAATCCTGTTTCGGAATGTCAGTGGGTGGATTATTTTAAGGCTATGTATGGCAAGGGCCACGAGGTCAGGGAATGTGGTATCTCAATCCTGAGGATTCCAACCTTTGATCATCTATGGCCTTTCAAATTAGATAGAGAAGTAATTCTTAATACTGAAAAAAATGTAATGCACTAACTAATAACACCTTTAAAGCTGACCCACTAAACTGGGCTGGGGCCCTTTTTGTGCAGTTTGGAAGTATTCGGGACACAGGCCAAATGCCAGCTTTCTGGTTTTCGGCAATTGTTGTGCCAACTTTTAAAAGGGGCATTAGGGCTGATCCAGGTAATTATCGCTTGATCTCGCCTTTGATGCAGACTGTAAAATCTTTGTGACTCTACCCCTCCAACATCTGGAGGAATGGTCACACAGTAGCATATGTTGAATAAACTCGGTCTCGTAGAGGTCACTCTACTAATGGCAATGGCCTCTTGCTGCCAAATATCCAGGAAACAGCATGGGGTATCGAGGGAGGTTGTACATTCTTGGCCTCTCTTGACCTCTCTGCCTCTTTTGACTGGGTAGATCGGAATCGCCTTTGGTCTAAACTGGCTAATTCGGGGCTTCCATGAGGTCTCCTATGTCTACTGATTAGTTTATATCAGAACTCAAGTGTGCAGATTATATTAAACAGAGAAGGGAATCTCTCTGGAGAGATTGATATATCTTCAGGCCTTAGACAAGGTTGTGTTTTGGCTCCTTGGCTTTATAACCAATATATGTCAGACGCCTGGGAACACTTATATAAAGCAGGCCTGATCACTCCAAGCATGGGAAATGAACATTTTCTTGGCTGGCCTACGCAGATGATTTCCTTCTCCTGGACAACTTAAAAGTAGGCCTACAGAGACTCTTATCTGCCTTCTCTGCATATGCCAAGGGGAATGGGCTAATTATGAATCTGGAGAAAACCAGGATATTAGCGTTCTTCCGGGAAAGGATAATCAAAAGTTTGTATGTATGGTCCTTGGGAAATATATGATCTGATAGGTTATTTATAACACGCTTAATACCAAGAGGTTTCTAAGCACGGACTCAGGGTTCGAACCTGTGGTACACCATGTCTTCTTACTTTCAAGGTGAGCGCATTGCCCCTGAGCTATACCCCAATCAAGCCCACTCCTAGTTTCACTTAATTGGGTTTCCATTTCTGTGCTAACCCAGGATTACGGCAATCTCAAGAGATCACACTCCAAAAGGCAACCATGCTCCAAAAACAACTGGTGAGAGTAAACCGTAAATATGGTGATTTTCTCTAAAACTGGCCCTATTATTCTATGAGGGCAAATACGTCCCTAAAATTACATATGGTTTGGAGCTCTTTGGGCCTTCAATGTTCAATATTCTGGATCAGATAGAGACCAGGTTGTGGCATAAAACCTTGAGGATGCCGAATTCGATCCCAGAAGCGGTTATAAGATATGACCTGGGGATTTCATCACCCAAGGCTAGAATTGAATGGAGTATGGTGGCTTTGTGTGCAAATACGTTCTCTGTGCGCACCCTTTTCAGGAAAAATGCGCTCTTTTCCATGGATCAGGCCCAATGGCTCACTAGAAAACAAAACCATATCCGGAATACATAGTAGGAAGAATTCATGAAACAATGCCTCAGAGCATATGCCACACCTGTGAAACACAGAGAGAGATTACAGACTTCTTGGGTTGGATCATGTCCAGTGTGAAATGCTGAGCCAGTCCTGTCACTTGTAGGTCTGCATTTATTGTGTGAAAATAAAGGTACAGACACTTTGCAAAAATCCAGACGGATGCGAGCTAAAAGTCAAGATGAAATAGTAAAATATATCATCCCTTACCCAGAATAAGATTTCTTTCTGCATTTAAAAAAATACTATTTGTGTAAATGCGCTGGCTTTCCAGGGGATTAGTGCTCAGTTACTCTTCTATCAGAAGAGTATTGGGCTATTTGGGATTAACATCATGGAACACACGTGTATTCAATTCCTTTCTATCTAACTGAGATGGTTTTTCTTTACTAACAAATTGCGATGTGTTCCTCTTGCAGGAGACTTGGTTAATGGAAGACTTTTGTATAGATGGGTATAATGTATTGTGCAATCCTGCTAAGCGCAGATCCAGGGGGTGCCCGATGGGTGGTTTGGCTATAGGGGCTAGAACTAGCATATCTCTCACCCCATTTAATACAGAAGTTGTTTCATCTTACATTATCTTGTATCCTGGACGTAAGGATCACTCTATGTTAACTGTAAATATCTATGATCCTCCGGGAGATGAAATGATGTTAACATGGAGATGCCCATCTCGGCGTGTAAGAGTGGCTGGGGACTTTAACGAACAAATAGCACCTAGATTATATAATGGTGACTTGCTCGACTTTGACGTAAATATCTCCAGTCAGAAAACAGATCTAGCGTCCTGGAAAAAGATGTATGGATGCGGTAATTGTCTACAAACCCCTGAGTATGTCATAACATGAAAAGGGGCTGTGGCGCATCGCTAAAAACTATTTGGACCAATGGAAATTCAGAATCTTGTTTGGACTTTATATTTATAAGCTATGAACTCTGGCCCTTTTGCAGAGACTCGGCCTTCAAATCCAATACTGCCAGAGATCATATGCTGAGGAGCTGGATATGTAATTGAGGAACTGAACGCCAGCATGAGCCTAGGCGCAGATATCTCTATGTATCTGCAAACGACCAGGGCAATAGGTTTGTCTGATCCAAACATTGAAAGGTTTAATACATCGGACCAGTTGAGACTAGATGGGCTGTTTGCAGATCGCAATTGGGATACGCATGAGATAATGCAGGGCCTGCCTGCATCATTAAAACTGTGGCGAATGACGAACACTGGGAAACGTGCATTGAAAGGTCCTTATGGCTTACTAATCTTACTAATAAACAAGAGAAAGAAGCGATAGCGCTGTGACAGAGCTGCGGTTGCCGGGACCAAGGACCTGACTGGCACTGAGCAGAGGGATGCAATTAGAAGGCTTTACACCAATTACAAAAACTGTCTGTGCCAGCATAAGAACTCCTTGCACGGTGCCAATTGGAAATACATGTTTGAACTTCTCCATAACAACGATAAAAAAAAGGTTTTGGTCCTGCTATCGGCAATATCTGTCTGGTAATACTGTTAAAGAATAAAACATCATCATAGAGACAGCTTGACTTGCTGATATAACAGCATTATATTATGATGAAAACAAAAGGACTGCAATGCATAATACCATTGACGATGGGCCGTTGATTCTAGACTTTGATTCTGTGGATATCTGGGGTATAATTATGAAACTACGTAGTTTGAGAACCCCGTGCCTGGATGCTGTCCCAGATATAGTTTATAAAGCTAACCCTGACTTCTGGTCGAAAGTCCTGGAGCGCTGATTTAGAAACATACTATCGGACGGGTCTATACCTAGTAGTTGGCGGGAATCCATACTAATACTTATTTATAAAATGGGTGGTGTGTTGGATCCCTCCAACTACAGATTGTTGGCCATGCTCGACACCAGTGTCAAGATATTTGCCTCTTTCATATTGAGAAGGTTGACCATCTAGTCTGAAGCTAGTAGAAGACAAAAAAAATCCAAATAGTGGTCAGAAAATCACATAGCACGCTCTATAGCGCTTGAGCTTTACAATACCTGGTTTCAGAGATGTCAACTAACCCGCACAAGCTTTGTTTATACTATGTCGATTATTCCAAGGCCTTCAACACAGTCTCTCGCCCACTGCTTTGGTGGAAATTGCGAGAATGGGGCTTGGACGCATCGCTTCTATACCTCAGAATGGCCTTGTATCAAGCTACCTTGGTAACCATCCGATTAAATCAAGAGGGAGAGACTTTGTCACAACTCAGTACCAATGTTGGGTTTAAACAGGGCTGAGTGTTAGCACCCCTACTTTTCAACTTGTATGTTTCAGATTTGCATGAGACACGGAAAGCGGCCCGTAATTTCCCCCCTCGGATTGGTGTGGAGCCTGTTCCATGGATAATTTAAGCGGACGATACTGTCTTTGTGGATTGTACACTGATCGGACTCCAGCGATCCATAGATACCCTACAAAGCTACGCACTACAAATCATCTTGACATTAACATAGATAAGACGAAAGTAATGATATTGCGTGGGGCAAAACCAGAGGAAAAAGACCATATATATGGGAACTTAACAACATTGCTTTGGAAGTAGTATATATATATATATATATTTCTTCATTTGAACAGTTCTTACCCTCACTTGCTAAGAGGATCATATCAAAACTAAAGTCTTACGGAAATGGTTGGTGATTAGACGTTTTGTAGCAAAATGTGGTATGGTTAGCATTGAGAGACTGCTAGCTATTTATACCACCAACATAGTCCTGGGGATCACCTGTGGATTAGAATTGCTCTTGGAACATCACACCGTTTTGGTTGGAAAAACTGGAGGGGAAAATCCTCAGATCTATTTTGGAGGCACTCTACTGTGAGCTGGGCCTCCTCTCTTTATGGGCCAGCAGGTGCATAAAACGCTGAAAATGAAATATTTCTCTGATTACTGCTCCAATTAATGGTGAAACCATCGTTTTCCTCTTCTCGCAGAAATACAAAGCTCCTTGTCTGAACGCATTTCTGGCCGCATTAATGGAAACTGCCAGTGCACATTTCCGTAATGTCGATCTAATGCCTGATATCAGTATTGCTACAGCTATTGATTTGAATGAGCCCGATGTTTTGATTAAGCTAAAGAAAAAAACGTTCATTTGGGAAAGAGCAATGTCCATGGTTAAACTAAATGGGAAGAAGAGATACTTTGAGTACAGCAGACAAAGTTTACTTCCAAACAAGCCCTGCACATATATAAAAGAAAATGTGTACTAAAGATCGTAGAAGGTGTGATTGCTATATTAGGTTCAACATCTTGCCCACATATAAATATGTTAGGGGGTGGGCTAAGGATCCTTATGCGGAACTGAGCCTGCAGAATGTGTAAGGGTGCGATGGAAACATTGCAACATATTTTAACACAATGTCCCAACCTCCATCTGCAAAATCTGGAGCGTTATCAAACATTTGTGTCAAATATTTTGAATATACAGACTGATGCATTTTGGAGTACTTTGGATGGGGTAAATTCATTGGTGATCACTCGTGCAGCTTATGACATCTGGCAGGAGGGGCTGAGAAAGATATCAGGGGCTACAGATGCTTAGCTTAATGGATTTTATTGTAAATACTGGATTTAATTTTTATGTCCATGCTAACATAAAGTACAAAGACGAAAAGTAATTGACAAGATGCATGGACATTATGAGGGAAGAACAACTGAATGTCAAATGGATTGCATCATGATAGATGCAAATGATTTTACCATGTAAATCGATGCAGGTATGATATTGAATGATTCTTTTAATATATGTATGTATATCTGTTTGACTGTGCTTGAAGTTATAAGGATTTAACCAAATGCACATTACACTTTTTTGTTTTTTTAATTAGGATTAACAGGATAGAGGACCTGCAAGAATGTTGTGTTCACTCCAAAAAGGAGCACCTATGAAACCATGCCACTTCTCCTACCCTCTTGTACATTTGTGTTCCTTAGCTAGCTCTTTGTGACTATTCCTTTAGCTTCTAAGAGCAGTAACAACATCTGTTATTACCCAAATAATAGTACTGGATATAGCAACTGAAGAAAGATGAAGGGCTAAGTCGACCATGCTTTGGGAATCGAACTTTCTTAGTGCAGGCTTCCCTTTGTGAGAGGCGAGTACTAAACTTGTGTTCTACCCCACTTGTGAGCTTTCAACCCTTTCCCTATTTACCACACCTTTGAAGGGTGCAGTGTCACTTCCTTTCATGTCACTACTGGCCACGTCAAAGTTTGAACACAACTCAGTAAATGTAGAGGTTGGAAACCACCCAATTTGATTTCATCAGCCTCAGAAGGGGGCCATTTTTACTGGCTGTTCAGTTTACTAACATGTGAACTGCATCTTGCACACAGATCTCTGCAGCAGGAGACACAAGAAATGGAGGTACCTAAAAATGTATGTACATAAATGGTATAGTGTCTTCCTTTACCTACTTAAAAATAGGTGAAAATATTACTTTTGGGAAATTGAGGGGAAAGCACAATACAATCAAAAAGTGAAGAATGCACGGGATTGAATTAATTATAACCACTATCATTGCTCTGGGCTGCCTTCATACCATCATGTTATATCCCACCTTTATGGCTACAGAAAGGGAGCAACCAGATATAAATGATTCTTAGCCATTTCACCAAATGGGGCAGCCCCGTATGACCTTTTAGGACTTGTGCTCACTGCACGAGAACACATGCAGTCTCTTGTGGTCTAGCTGTACAAGGCTATAGAAGCGTGTCCAGAGAAATGCCAGTGGTTGTGATTGATTGAAAATCTTGCATCCATCAATGTTTGGTTTTATTTTGCCTCTTTGAGATAGTGCATGCTCAGACGTGGGTCCCCCGCTTGCTACATCTAAGGAATAATGCTTCCCCTCACTGATAAAGACAAACAAGGCTGAAACATGTTGAGGCTGCTTGTGTTCCTGTGCACAGGGGACATGCCCTAAGAACTCTGAATGGACTACTGTGATTGATGGCAAGACCATGACTGGTCTGCAAATGGCTAGTCCCCTTTGATAATCACGCAGATCAGCCATAATAATTAACACAGTGTGTTGCAGAAAAGTAAGTGCCTGGGATGCCACTTCCTTTGATGTCACGTCCCTCTGGCCATCAAAGGAAATGGCATCCCAGGTGTTTACTTGTCACGCCACACTGTCACAGCCTTGTTCTTTTTTAACGACTCTCCACTTTCCACCAAAACTAAAACTGATGGATTGAAGTTTTTACACATTGTTATTCCTCATGATGCAACTCCCTGTGACACCACTTGGTTCAAAGGTGCCGTCAAAAGGCTCAGCCCCCAACTGAATTTAAGTTGACACACCTGATAGGTCAAGCTGTTTGCAAATGTCAACTGTACCCCAAAATGACATTAATGTCCCCTAATGCACAGGGGAAATGTATACATTTTAAACAACATGGGTTAATTTGACAGTATTGAGACAAAGAAAATGTTATTGACACCAAAGCAATTTTTGCGTTTCGATGTTGTACCTTACAGGTGGGAGGTGTGGCGGGTCGGAAGAAGGAGTTGGATACATTAAGGACATTATGAATTTTATTTAATGAAATGATATGAAAAGGCCAAACGTTCCCCATTGCTAAAGGGATCAACCTGCCTATCTAAAAAAAACTAAGTGTGCTCGTCTGTCGTCAGGACGTCCCAAAGTAAAACTGGGTCCAATCCTAACTCTACCTGGCCCTACCACTAGTTTAACCAACTTAAATTCAACCAACAGAAGGTTTTTCTTCTTCTGGGCTTCTCCTAGTTTCTGATAGTCTTTGTATGGAAATGTCTCGCTCTTACAGTGGTTGAAGTGGGCAGGAACCATTCGCAGTGGTGCGCCTCTACTTTTTAAATTAAAGTTTTACTGTTCCAATACTTTTATTTTAAAAAGAAACCATTCCCTGTGCTTAGCAGTGTGTATTGTGTATCAAAGGGGGTGTGGTGATGGGGTTGTGGGTGGTGGGGACAGGCCAGCAAGGAACATAGTTCCACTACTTCTTTTCATGCACTTCAAACACTGCTCTCTAATACTTGAGTTTTTTCATGCCATTTATTTTGGTAAACTCCACAACACTTCTGGGTTTGGTGATCTCTTTAACGTTATGCTCCTTAGAGCTTGTTTTAAAATAGTCTCTCACACTCTTGTCTTTATTTATTACCCTTTTACAGTCTCTCAATTCATCCTTGGCTACTTTACATGGGACTTGATCCCCTTTTAGATTTCCTCCATGCTTGGGTTCCCTCTTTTATACTTTTCTATTATCTGGTTTTCTTGATAGTCTTATATCATATTGCTCAGAAGCCGTGCTTGGCCTTTGCTTTAACCACTCTTTATCGCTTTGTCCGTAAGACCTTTCCCCTTCTTCCCAGTGTAATTGTCTTCAATCCATCGTTGTTCTCTTCCCAGGGTTCTACTGGCTTTATGAGCCTTCCACATTGGCAATCCAACAAATGTATTCCTCGTATCTCGTCCATATGACTGGGACGAGTTCCACTCTTCATGTGCTCTTGCCCAGGCAGCCTCATACTTTTCCTGCTCTCTTTGTAGTGTAGGGGAACGTTGCAGGGCTCAGCTAGCACTCAGGAATTCTTCTCCATTGTCAGTTTTCCTGTTCTGAATTCTTGCAAGCGTTTTGTTCTCAGCTTCCGCTCTAGCTGCAGCCATCGATGGATGCAGGCGACGAGGAGCTACTCGCACTCCCAGAGGTGATGGTCTCAGTGTTGTTCAGCTGGGGGTCTCAATCATTATCAGGTGTTCATGGTCACGCCACCACCAGCTCCTGGATGCTCCACAGCTGTTTACCCATTGTCCTTTTTCACTGGCCTCCCGGCATCTCAATGTGGTTTTTCTAAAAGATTTGAAAGTTGCAGGCTCCGCAGCTTGGCTCTGCCGCGTGGCTCTGCTCCACCCCTCCAAGGCGCGATCACATTAGGAGGCTTCCCTTGCATACCATGCTCTCTTCTCTTGCTTCCTCCACTCGTCCCAATTAAATACACGTTTTATCTTATAGAGACATCCTCTTTTCCTTTTGCTGATAGATTCAGATCAGCATTGCCTGCAGCCAAATATATAGATGGTACAACATTCTTCTTCCCAGCAGGCAGTCCCATATGTGCTGGTGTGTTGTGCAATCTAGGGAGTACCTCATAGGAACGGGAGTCTTTGTCCCCTAACGGGAGTAACTCCCAATGAGGTCCCACATGTCCTACCCCTAGGGCTGGTATCATGGAGCAGGCTCACCTCCCTAGCCTTAAAGAGGGTGGGCCTCATTACGAGTTTGGCGGCAGCCATGGAGCTACTAGTTCCATGGCTGCCGCCAAACCGGGCTCCTTTACCGGGTTCACAGAATGGGGAATTACCAGGCCATTCCGAGTTCGGAGGGCCCGGTAATTCCTCCCTCTGGGAACCGGGGCCTGGACCTTCCCCATTCCCATCTGAGCCCCCATAGGGCTCAATGGGAATGGGAGAGGGAGCTAACAATGGGCCGATTACGACCAGCCCGTTGTTAGCTCCCTCTTCCCCTTGCGGGACCCGGTAACGATGCCTGGTTTTACCAGGCGTCCTTACCGGGTCCCGCGAGGGGACCTCGTAATTTCGCGGAACGGGTTTAATGGGTCCGTCTCCATTAGCGGAGCCAGTTAACCCGTTCCGCGAAGGTCGTAATGAGGCCCGTTGTCTCATTAAGGAGAGAAGGGATGAATAACCTCGATTCGTCACAGAGGCCACACTGGTGTATCGGGGTGCTGAACAATGCATAGGAAATATTGTCATAAAAAGACTTCCAGCAAGTTGTATGTGGAAAAAAATTATGCACAAGGCACAAAGACGGTGCCTTGTGCCACAAAGGCACATACACCCTCACACGTGGAGCGCGAGTGCACCCCACCATGCCATCTTCTGTCATACATTTCATATTGCAGGGTAGGGCAGCAGAAGGCATGTCACTGGGAGTAGTAGACTGTCACGTCACGAAACGAAGCATGTGTCAGTCAGCGGCAGCTCCATGGGATCAGAACATATGGAGAAAACTCGGCTACTCAAACTCGAAATTCCATATGCACACTGTCAACAATGCACTATATGCTCACTGACTCTCTCTAGAAAATGCAGCAACGAACATTGATATATGGAACAAAAAAAACAACAAAACCTAGCTAACTGCCCACAGATGATACAACCGCAGAGCGATGATACAAATTCGGCAGCATTGTGAACTAACAGCGAGCCCAGCTGGGAGCAGGTTGAATGTGGCGCTGGAAACAACCGGTCTTGGTTTTGTTTTTTAAATGAACAGTATTCCTCCAAATGGCAGGCGTCCCCCTCCCTGTGCAGGGTTTCTGGGAATCGCCCTAGTGGTGGGAGGCAGAGACACGCAGAGGGTCCATGTCTTCCCAGGGAGCAGTGGTGCATTGAGGAACAGACTGTCCCTGGATTGCTCGCTGGAGGATCTCACGCTCCCGGGGACTTCATCTGGTGTCAGTATCTCTCTCCTGGAGTCACCTTACTCCGCCTCCAGCCCCGCCCACTCCCCCTCCCAAGCCTCCTCTGGCTAGTATTGCCACCAACCCTAGTCACACTCTGAAATAAAAACACACATTACACCAGAGTTAGGTGAAGGCTGCTAAAAACTCTGTATATTGTCAACAACTAGTAAAGACTCATATTTTAGCCGTATTCAACAGCACAGCTCGGGCATTAACTCATCACAAGCACATTTCTCTTATGCATTTGAAAAGACCGGAGGGTCTTTCTCCCACTGCAGGATAAAGGGCGACCCGTGTTGCTGGCTCGGGGCTGACCTTTCTTTCTCGACAGTGAAACGTTTGTTATTTTAAATAGTATCTGCCCGGGCTCCACTTCCTGGGAAATACACCCTCACGCAGGAAGATGGGACTGCACGAGCGCGAGTGCACCACAGCCTGCCATCTTCTATGCATTTCGCGGCGTGTGCTGTAGGCATCGCTCCGTAGTCCTCGGGGGGGAAATCGCCTTCATTAACAAGTCCAATTGTAATTAGATCCAAGGGGTTCTGTATGCGTGGTCCGGAATAATGTCCATATAAATGTCCCTTTATATGGCTGACGTGCACTTGCTTGCCAAAATATAAGACTTGCAGTAACTTGTCAACTCATCACCTGCAATGCACACACTCGTGCATTGGGAGATGGGATGCGGGGAAACGGCGTGGAGCTGCTGGTGTTGCTATGGTGCAGCAGCGCATAGAATGAAATGACTAGAGGGGATCAACAGAATTGACCTATTTGAAATATAACCTACAGCAATTTTTAAATGATTTCCTCTTAGTACCCAAACAGCGACAGGTCGACAGGTGATTAACAGGGTATGTTTGCGGTTGTACAGTTAATTTGAATGTTTAAAAGGATGAAGCTGGCAGTGTAACTCCCACCCATCCACCCACTCAATCCCTCAGCTCTCACTTGCACTTATCACTGGTGCGAGGGGTGATCCCCTAAATCCAGTCCCGTCCCCCAGCCGAGTTATTCTGAGCTATCAACTTGGAACTCATCAGGCGATGACCGGGTGAGGAGGGCAGCCCTCTCCCGTGCCTGCTCAGTTCGAGCGTATACCTCACCCCTACTCCTCCATGCTCAATAGATCATTGTTACCTGAGTTTCAAGCATGACGACTCGGGTGGTGTCCCTTCTTCCCGAGTCAACTCCCCGCGCTTCCATGGAAATAACCCAAAATTAACTCAGTCATTCCTAATCCCAAAAACAAAATCGGATGTGACATCAGAGGCCAGCTGCATGTGGGCGGTGCACCTCTGCCACCTAGCAGCCCCGGCAGCGTGTGCAGAATCCTTTCCTGGAGCCTGGGGGAAAATGTACACCCTTGTACTAGTGGTGTGCTGGCAGGTGAGTGCTCCGGCGTGTCCGCCCTGCCAGAGCTACTGAACGCGGTGGACTCGTCCAGGGCCAGAGGTGGTCAGAGACTAGAGCCGATGCCAGTCCCTTGGCGAGGTTTGCGCCCACTGCCCGTGCAGTTCATCCAGGCTGTGTGGCTCTCGGACCTCCGTTACTGAACATCTCTGTCTGTCGGAGCCCTCCTCGCGGCGGCTTTCCTCAGCGGCGCTCCATGCACAGGGCCCCAGCGCTGCCTGACGCTTAACTCCTTAACTGCCATCTTCCCACGCTCCCGCCTGTTGGCAGGGGCTGCAGCAGCTGCTCCTGGTTTTACACTCTCATATCCCACACCATCAGGCTAATTTTAGTAATCCCATAGTCGCATAATACCATTCTCTCTGACGATACACAACAAAGGAAAGCCGCTGTTCACTTTCAAAATTGTAGTATAGCCCCACAGCGCACAGTTATGTTGTACAGATTTTAAACAGCAACGGGTAATAGCACAGTATAGAGACAAAGAAAACGTTGGTGACACCATGTTTTGGTGGTGCACCTTGCAGCTGGGAGGCACAAAATGCACAAATAATAATACCTTCAAACATTGTTTTTACTGGCAATAGCGCTTGCTAATTGTATAATAAGCATTAGTAAACACAATTTTGCAGTGCATAGGTTTATTGCTGCTTTCTTAGTTTTGTAAATATAATTCTTCAAGTTACAAAAGGAAAACCAACACGTGTTTCGACTCTAGGTCTTTTTCAAGGCAGAAAGAATAAGAGTCAATACTCAACAGCAATCATAGCTCTCGTGTACGTGTTTTTGGGTCTGGATAGGACAGGGAAGCAGCCAGGGGCGTGGGACCATGGTCCCCTTATGGGATCAGGTTGGCAGCATTGTGCTAGGTGGGTTTGGGGCGGGGTACTTTGTGGCTGGGGTGAAGTGCTCATGGACGCAAGCACTGGGAAGTGGGTGGTGGGGGCCATGATTTCTATGGAATAGTGGGATGGGGGAGGGGGGCAGGAGGTAATTCCTTGACCAAGCTGCAAGCAGACTGGGGAGTGGGCGCAGGGGAGGGAGCAGGGATGACCTTAAGTTCCCTTAAGTCCTCTGGGAGGTCTGCAGCAAACCAGCGGAGTGACGGGGGGCAGTTTCCAGGAGGGGCAGATATCAGAAGGAGCAGCCTATAGAGTGGGGGTGCGCGTAGGCGTGGGCTACAGTACAGTAACAGGTGTAGAGGATTACGAGGGTATTTGGTGGGGTCAGTGGAAGGGAGGTGGGGTGTTGTCGGAAGGTTAAGGGTGCAGCGAGTCTGAGGGGAGGGGACGGAGAGGGTTGTTAGGAATGTCTAGGGTTTTGGGCGCCCGGCCTATAGGTGAAGAGTAATGGAATGGTACAGAACAGCCCCAGAGAGTGTGGAGCGATATTGGGTTAGGTGGGACCCAATCACCCAGCATTGACTGAGGTGGGTGAGGCTCAGACGGCTTCCCCATGGTCGACGACTGGGAGTGGTGCAGCCCCAGGAGGTTTGGTAAAACGGGGAGAGGGAATGACAGTCTTACCCAGTTGGAATAGCTGGGTGTGCACTGGGATAACAACCAGGGTGTGGGGGTGGGCTCCCCCTGCTTGGAGAGTTGGACAACCTGGAACAAGCAGAATGGGTGACGTCGGAATGTAGAGAGCGAGGCCAAGTGAAGGGATAGATGGGGCAGTAATGGAGTGGATGACAGGCATACTTGTAACAAAGGTGAAACAGAGAACTATGGCATGGGGGCAGGTGGTGGTATTAGGCCCAAACTCGACAGAATGGGAAGTGTGGCACTGGAAGAGAAGGAAATAGGGGGATATGTAGGGTGCAGAACAGAGGGAGATGGTGCATTGTTGATAGAGGGATGGCAGAGAACACAGAAAAGTTGTGGGAGGACTGATACAGTGGGTTTATGGAGGAATTATGGCCCTGTTAGTTGGCCATGGCTCAATGGGTGCTGAGTGTAGTACTGGAGTGGAGAATGGGGGGGGGGGTTCCTAAGAGTAAAGGAGGACTGCCGGGGATGTTGAAAGATGGTGAGGAGTGATGCGGGTGCAGGTACAGGGAGGATGGCTTAGAAGGAAAGGACTTTGTGGCATAAAGAGGTGAGCAAGGACTGAGGCACGTGGTGGCATGGGAGTGAAGGGAATGGAGGTTAGTATGGGAAAGAGGGACAAGGGGGAGGAAAGGGCTGACATCGGAGGGGAACGGGATGACATAGGCGGGATCAGGGTGACTAGATGGGAAGATGGCAGATTGGGGTGCTTGAGTTCCGATCTTGAATTTACTGGTTACAACCTTACCATTAGTGGAGAACCCCCAACACTTTATCATCACATGCCCCCCCTCCCCGCTTTTAGATCCCTGAAAATGATGTGTGCGGGAAAGATAAAAATGATTAACTTACATGATCACACCAAACTCCTACCAGGGTATAGTAGCTTTGAATCAAACATTAATTTTGCATCATTGATGCTGAATGCAGATAACAGTCGGTATCTAGGGTATCAGTAATGGACATGGATGGGTTCTTCACACTAAATGAGTGGCAGGCACATACATACTGCATGTTGAGCTGTTCAAGCAGCATTTCAGAATGTTTGCAGCACATTGAGTGACCTCTGGTTGACCATTTGGTAGTTGAGGATGGAGGGTTGGCTGTAGATGCTGGGACATACAACTTAATTGCAAAGAGGGTGCACAATAGGAAGGTGGCCAGCAAGCCGGTTGTGTCAGGCTGATTTGCTGCTTCAAATACTACAGTTCATGTCTTGGGCTAAGTTTTCAGTGGCGCGGGGAAAGAGAGTTGGAGAAGTCAGAGGGTACAACAAAGGTGTGTTTTTGTTCTGGAAATGTTTTTAATGTAGTACTAGAGTAGTGGGTACCCTTCACGGGGATATGAAGAGTATGTCAGCCAAAGAGTCAAGAGAAGTGGTGGGAAGACAGGTGGCATGTGTCGGGTGGAGGGTTAGTGTGTGGAGTAGTGGGGAGGATGGACAGCGTAGGCTTTGGAATGTTTCGAGTATTTTGAGGACAGTGACTAGTGTGTTATGGAGTTGGTGAGTAGGGAGGTGAACTTCAAGGTGGATAGCTGGTGTTTGCAGAAATAATGAAAGAAGTGGTTGACTGGGAGCCAACGTTTTCAAGAATAGTGCGGGTGTTTGGGTTGAGGAGCCAGCTGAACAACATGGTATTTCGGGAGAAGGCTGATTTGCGGTAGGAAAGAGGATATAGCAGATGATTTATGGTGTCACAGTGGCCAAGGACTATGAGTAAGCTTTGGATCTGGAGCATACAGGGAAGGATCTCTTGAAGGATCTCGTTTAGGACAGGAAGTTAGTATGTCAGGAAATGCAAGTAGTGAAGGAAGGGTCAAAGGGGGACCAGGATGAAGAAAGTACAAGGGTACTCGTGGGAGATTATAGCTGCTGGTATAGGGATAAGGAGAGGGCCAGGGTAATATTACTGGCAGGTTGGTCTTGTTTTATTTCGTTTAGGGTGAGTAGTGTTACGGTAGTGGCCTTAGTGGACAGAATGGACATGAGAATAAGGTAAGGTTATCTGGGGAAGGGGTGCAATTAGGGCACAAGTAAGAAATCTAGTGCTCGATCAGCCGGGGGAGTCGGTGATGTTCAGATCATGCTTCACTTGGAAGTTTTCCTTTGGGCTTCAGGGTGTCAGAAACGTTTTGTGTCAAAGGGGATCAGGGGTTTTGATTTGTGTGAAGATTCTGGGTGCATTTCGTGATGCCTTACAGGAGTTGGAAGGGGGTGTGGAGGCTAGCTTTGGGGCACATAGTTACAGCAGAGGTGGCATCAGGGGAGATGAGACAGAGACCGGAGGGGCAGGAGATAAAGAAGCTTGGGTAGAGAAGTATGATGGATCAGGGGTATGTTAGAAAGCAAAGAAGGAGGCAGGAGGATTGGGACGGTAGTTCTGGTGCTGGGAGGGCGGGGTGTCATGAAGAAGGTGGGGGGCTCACTGCTTTGTTTCCTTTCACAGATGCTGGCAAAGGTGGGGAATTAAGGAAGTATGGAGTTGCAGACATTGCTTGGCGAAATGGGTTGGCCAACAAGAAGAAAGGAAAGAGTTTGGGACTCGATGTAAGTGCACTTACAAATATATACCAGCGAAGTGGTCAGGATTATGAGGACGAGATGGGATCAGCTAGCAAGGATAACTCAGTGGCAGTACTCTTGTCTTGTAAAGGAGACTACGCTGACCAGCACGGGTTTGGAACCCAGACCTGATACTACGCTTAGAAGCTGGAGTCCCACATTAAGCACAATACAAAAAAATAACAGTTTAATTTGTTATTGAACATTTTGTCAATAACAATTGTCCCACATGCAGTGCCAGGGGAAATTGCAATGCATTAAAAAATAATAATAATATATATATATATATATATATATATAAAAGGAGAAGAAGGGATATTATAATGTTATGGGAGGACTGGCCAATGTGTGTGGTTTGGGATGGAGCTTTGCCAAGGAGGGTTTGGATGGGAGAGATCAGGGAGGGAGCGGTCTACAGGGCAAGGATAGAAATGAATAGGGGTAGGGAGGGTGTTAGGATCCACGTTGTGCATAAGGTGCAGCACCCAGACAAAAGATATAAGGGGTTGAATTGCCGGAAGTATAGTGTAAGGCCTAAAAGGATAGGCAGAGATAGGTGAGGGTTTTCTGGGTGCTGTAGTCTCGCTCAGTTAACTGAATGGTTGGGTTCAGGTTCAGGGTTATTACATTGTTGAGGGGGTGGGCAGTGCTGTTCGAATGGACAGGCTAGCCCGGCAGTACAGGAAGGGGGAGGAGCTAGTTGAAGGAGGATGGTACATGGACTCAGAGTGTGGAGAGTGGAAAAGTTATAAACCTGTTAGGGACTAGAAGGGGGCGGGAATGCTGGATAGAAGGGGTTCAGCGGACGGGGTGTGTGTGATTAACATATTTGTTTGGTCTGTAAGGCAGAGGAGCCAGGTTGGCAAATGTTTGTAAGCTTGGGCCTGTCACATTAAAGCAACCTTTTCCACTTAATGCAAGTCTTGGGAGCTGGTGTGCAGTGCAGCTCAACTGATGCATGTGCCAATCAGCGGCCGTTCTGTGGGATCAGAATCAGAGGAGGATCTAACAGTCGTCAGCCAGACAAATGGCGAGCGGGCCCCTGTGCTAGGCCCCCCCCTTCCACACAGCACAGGGCCCTTTCTGCTGTGGCGGGCCTGCTTTGTGGCGGTGAGTTCTCTGCTTGCTTTCCCCCTGACTGCTGCCAGAGAGCACATGTGCCATCGCCTTGTGGCTCATTGTGGATCTTAACACTGTTTGTCAGCCCTGAGGGAACATGGCAGGCTTTTATGCAACAGCTTTCACACCTTAAACAAAGCCAAACAAGATTGGTGCGAAATGAAGAGGGGTTTGGTCCCTGATGAAAAAAAAAACTCAGTTCTAGTGGCGTGTTTTGCATGTTAGTTGTCACAGGGTTAGGGCTTTGTTATATACAAATGTCATTATCTCCTTCAAAGTACATTCTGCAAAGCAAAGGTTTTTAAATATTACGACAATCCACATCAGCACGTTGTTCTGTGTTACTTTTCTTTGACTTTTCCTTTATTTAGGAAGTTTACAGAGCACCGCCCTACCCTAGTATGCGCCATATGGCCTGATTTACAAAAGCACTTTTCAATGGAAAAATCCCATTGGAAACGTTTTGTAAATCGGGCACATAGGGGTGTGGTAGGGTTGGGGAGTGTCACAGCATTCTATCATCTTTTGGGGAAAAAATCAAATTAATAAACTAATAGATACAGCATCTGGTGCAGCGATCACAAGCAGCTCATCACATTGTTGTCACAAACATCAATTATGTTCTGCTTTGTTTTTTAACACCGTCCACATTGATCTGTTGTGCATCTAAAGTACACACAGATTGAAAATATTGTAAAGGGCTCTTTAATTCCATACTAGTACACCCTTATACAGATCTGAGGTTTTCACTCTCCAAACCGTGCAGCAAAATCTTAACACTATGCAATTATGCCATTTTGCAATGCATGGCTGCAGCAATACACGCACAAACTGAATGACATCACTTTTCTGCTACAAGGACATGTATGTTCTCTAGGTTTGCAATATTTAGCATTAATAGCAAAGCCTGCTGAGGAGGCCCAGCTGTTTCCAGTTAGTCAGACCCCTAGGTAACTGTAATGAAGACAACTTAATAACAAATTGCTTTTGTCACTGAAGTTTGCCATTGTGCACTGTGACCATAATTAATTCCGCACACCCAAAGCTCCGCCTCCCTGACCCGCCCACCTAGCGCCCTGGGTCAGGTGCTGCCCAAGGGCCCTTTGCCTTAAATATGCCACTGATCAGAATGGGTGGAGAACTCAAATTTGATATTCCTGAGTCACACTGTCAGCAGTGCATTGTATGCTCACTGAATCTCATGAAAAAGCAGCAATGAACATTCACATATAAAAAAAAGAAAAGTAGGTAATTGGCCACAATTGATGAAACCGCCGAGTTACTCAGCACGCTCGTCAGAATTGTGAACTGTCAGCTGGCTCGGTTAGAGACGGCGCTGAAAAGAACCTGTCTTGGCTTTGCTTTTAGATGAATGTTTTAAGTATTCCTTCAAAGGGCAGTCTGATTAATAAGCGCTCAAACGGACAGGTGGGAGTCTGGGGAAGGGGTGCGTTTAGAGAGATTCTACCGGCCGACACCCCCCTCCCTGTGCAGCTAGGGTTTGTGGGAATCACCCTATTGGTGGGAGGCAGAGACACGCAGAGGGCCCATGCCTTCCCAGGGAGCAGTGGTGCATTAAGGAACAGACTGTCCCGGATTGCTCGCTGGAGGATCTCACGCTCCCGGGGACTTCATCTGGTGTCAGTATCTCTCTCCTGGAGTCACCTTACTCCGCCTCCAACCCCGCCCACTCCCCCTCCCAAGCCTCCTCTGGCAAGTATTGCCACCAACCCTAGTCACACTCTCCGAAATAAAAACACACATTACACCAGAGTTAGGTGAAGGCTGCTAAAAACTCTGTATATTTGTCAACAACTAGTAAAGACTCATAGTTTAGCCGTATTCAACAGCACAGCTCGGGCATTAACTCATCACAAGCACATTTCTCTTGTGCACTTGAAAAGACCCGAGGGTCTTTCTCCCAATGCAGGATAAAGGGCGTCGCGTATTGCTGGCTCGAGGCTGACCTTTCTATCGTGACAGTGACACGTTTGTTATTTTAATTAGTATCTGCCAGCGGCCCCCTTCCTGGGAAATACACCCTCACGCAGGAAGATGGGACTGCACGAGCGCGAGTGCACCACAGCCTGCCATCTTCTGTGCATTTCGCGGCGTGTACTGTAGGCATCGCTCCCTAGTCCTGGGGGGGTGGTCGCCTTCATTACCAAGTCCAATTGTAATTAGATCAAAGGGGTTCTGTATGTGTGGTCCGGAATACTGTCCCTTTATATGGCTGACGTGCACCTGCTTGCCAGAATGTAAGACTTGCAGTAAGTTGTCAACTCATCGCCTGCAATGCACACACACGTGCATTGGGAGATGGGATGCAGGGAAACGGCGTGGATCTGCTGGTGTTGCTATGGTGCAGCAGCGCATAGAATGAAAAGACTAGAGGAGGTCCACAGAATTGACCTGTGTTGATATTGAATTTACATTGTGCATATTTTTGAAGTATTTCCGCATGGTTCCCAAACAGCGACAGATATTAAAAGGGAACCTGAATGGGCTCATACAGTTTATGTTAATGTTTTAAATGATGCAGTGTGCAGTTGGTAGGGCAAATCCCACCACCCCCGCGCACTCACTCAGCTCTCACTGGGCACTTGCATTTAACACTGGGTACGATGCGAACCCTGAAACCCAGTCCCGCCCCCAGCCTAATTATTCTGGACTACCAACTTGGGAACTCATCAGACGATGACAGGGGTGAGGGGGTCAGTCCCCACCCATGTCTGGCTAGTTCAAGGGTATCCTTCACCCCCACAATGCCAGGCGGAGGATGTTGTCATTACCTGCGCTTCAAGCACGGTGCCTCTGATGGGGTCTTCCCGGGTCAGTGTCAACTCCCCGCGCATCCATGGAAAGAACCCAACATGTACTCAGCCATTCCGCTTCCAAAGAAAAAAGAGATGTGCCAGCAGCAGGGGAGCTGCGTGTGTGCGGTGCGCCTTCACAGCACCGGCAGCGTGGTGGGCACCCAGCAGCAGTCACTGCAGAGTCCTTTTCTAGAGCCCGGGGAACGGCGTAAATCCGTGTACTGATGGTGTGCTGGCAGGTGAGTGCCCCGGCGTGTCCGCCCTGCCAGAGCCACTGAACGCGGTGGAGTCAGGAGGCGGGGGCGGACAGAGCCGATGCCAGCCCCTTGGCGAGGTTTGCGCCCACCGCCAGCGCAGTTCATCCAGGCTGCGTGGCTCTCGGACCTCCGATACTGAACATCTCTGTCTGCCGGAGCCCTCCTCGCGGCAGCTTTCCTCAGCGGCGCTCCGTTCACAGGCCGCCAGCGCTGCCTGACGCTTAACTCCTTAACTGCCATCTTCCCACGCTCCCTCCTGTTGGCAGGGGCTGCAGCAGCTGCTGCTGGTTTCACGCTCTCGTATCCCACACATCAGGCTAATTTTAGTAATCTCATAGTCGAACAATACCATTCTCTCTGGAAATACACAACAAAGGAAAGGCTCCATTCCTTTTCAAAGATGCTACATCCAGTAACCATGTAGGCCAGCGAACGCTTCCAAAGGCACACGTTTGTACACGTTTTCAAATGTAATATGCAGTGTGGGATTCTACAGTCCTATAATATTTTTAGCATGGGATTAAAAGCATTATCTTCACTTTAAAAAAAGCCTAACTCGTGAGACAGGTTTGTGCCATTTTTAGTTTTGCCTATTAGGTGGTGCTGACAGCGCTACCTCTAAAGCCAAAACTATTGTCATTACAATAAGAGCTTTAACATAAAATAGGGGCTTTGAAATTAGGTGTGCAATGGTTTTCAATGCAGTTGACATATGAGGATGGATTGTGTAGTTTTGCTATGTGTCCCACCTATTTAACACCCATTGCTAAGTGAAATCTATTTGATTTTTCTCCCGTTCCCACCCTTTTCCCTCCGACCATACCTCTATTTGCACTCTTTGGCTTCATATTGTGTGGTGAATTTGTCAGCCATTTTACTTCCGAAATGGCGAACCCCATGTGTTTATGTTACAAAACAGTTATTGACTTGATCGATGCTTTAAAAATATTTACTACAGTTTTACGTTAACTATTGTAACGTATTTTTTATTAAAAATAATCAAGTTACTGTTATAGTTACGTTTGGATCTAAAATGGATCTGAAAATGCCCATCCACTAATAAGTCGGGGTTGCTCCAGTGCTTTTAGATGCAAGGAAATGCTGATTGGGTGCGCAGTTTCTTAGTGATGTCACAAATATGTGATTGGTCTAACTGTGGGCTTTTTTCCCACATTGCAGCCATTTTCTTTCACCAAATCATAGTTTAAAAAAAAGGTTTTTAACTGTGATTCTTGGTTTGTTCATCTTGTATATGTCCAGCGTGGCTACATTTGTAAGGATGTCTATCGAAGAGCTCCCAATTTCTGTATTTGGTGGTGCACTGGCCCCCCTTCACAAGGAGACCCAGGGTGGTCTAACAGCACATGGTGCCCAGGACAAGCACCATGAGACTTCTTGGAACCCACAGGTCATGCTCATAAGGATGGAGGACAACAAGCAGCACCTTGATGGGGTGGTGTAGCCCAGCGCCTGAGAGGGGAGCAGCCTGCAGTGCAAGCTGAGCGGCTCAGAGCCATCGGACATGGAGAACAACCAGCCCAACAGCCAAGGGGAGAGACTGGCTCTTGCGGGGATGGCAAAGCCGGACATAGGGACACTGTACACTGTTAAGCCACTGAGAGTGCAGGGCACCTGACAGCACACTATACTATCTCTTTGTGTGTGCATCCTCATTGCACACACTTAAGGTGTCCTTCCCGGACACGACAGAGACTTGTGACGCGGCCTACCACTGGACGTATTGGCCATGGAGCCGGAGGTGGATGTTACCCGGAGTACTGGAAATGTAAATATAGGCCAAAGACACAATGCAGCTAGTGAGTGAATAAAGTAGGCATCTCAGACCCATGTCTGGCGTGAGTAATTCATACTGACTCTGCTAACCGAGCATCACCCAGACAAGCATGTCCCACTCGCGGCCTGGCCTCATGGGATCCGATTTGAGTGACATGAGCACCCTGCTGCTTCGCGTATCCTCCCTGTCGGCATGACTATGTCCGTGTAACATAAACCTTTTGTTGCGGTTTATTATGCGGTTACACTCAACTCAGGGAGTTCCTTTCCTATTAAACTATTGTTTGTTAAGGTTGACTTTGGTAAGACCTCCAAACCGTCTAACACCCAACCCCAACAAATACCTGGTGCCACAATGGACTAGGAACCAGGCCACAATGGACTAGGAACCAGAATATAGATTTATTAAATTATTTAAACACAAGAACAACAATGAATTCCGTAATAGCACCAACACAGAGATAATACTGAGATATGCAGTCACAATTTCCCGCACGTTTCTTTTCAAATACCTCACCAATGCAGAAAAAAAAATCCAAAACACAGTGATTGCTGATTTGGTTATTATACTTTTCACCCAGAAACTCCCACCCTCCAAACATCAATTAGACTTGGTCCCTGTAAATTGAATGCCAGTGGCAGAGAGTGGGAACACAATAGGAAAACTGTTTGGGATTCTCATAAGATACACTCTTGGCAAAGGGTATTAAACTAGAAAAGCAATGGGACAATTCATTTTGCCACAACCAAAAAGAACAGGCAGGGCTTTGTGGTTTGGGTCAGAGAGCAATGGGAACAAAGGAGCAATTTAGTTTTTTTCCCACTACACATGCAAAGGAAATACAAGGCTTCACACTTCTGATCTACAATGCAGGGTATCAATGGGGAATTGTGTTTTGTACCCTGCATACCCACGTGGAAACAGGGTTTTGGGATTAAATCTTTTGGCAAATCTTTATGTCTATACCGGCTCATAACACACTGGGAAGAGGGTGTTAGTTTCGAATGGCAACGAAACGCATACCATGATTTCTATAGGGGAATTAATTGATTTACTTTAATTAAATATGCTAAGAATCTACACAGACAAACAGGATATTTTGCTATGGGGAAATAACTAAAACAATACTTGAAAATGCAGGGCCTACACAATCTATGGTTTTGGAGATAGGTGTACTTACAGGAGAGGCCTTGAAATGGACATCAGGGAACAGCAGGGCACTTCTGAGATAGCAAGGGTGTCAGTACAGGATAGTCTCCTCTGGCTTCTCAGCTTCTATGTCTTCTGGACCCTATCTCCAATGCAAGGTTTGGGGCCTCTCTGCTTGGATGTTTCTCGCAAGAATTCAGCAGCAGGTTACCTCCCAGAATAAGTGGAAAAAGCCCAGTTCTGATGGAAACTGGTTTATCTATAGGTCAAAAGACATCACAAACTTCTCTTGATTCCCGCGAAAGGGATTGGTTGGTTTTCTTTACCCACCTCCCACCTATGTGCTAATAGGATGAGGAGATGAGGGGTGTGAGTTAGGAAAGCTGTGGTAGGAGAAAGCTGTGTCATCCCAAACTGACATGTGGGCTTTGCATGTTCAAAACTCTGAAATCTATCAACATGGCAAGTACCCTAATTTTTCAAATCTTTCCATGAATGGATATCTTTTTTAAGAACTACATTTTAAGGAAAATCAGATGATGCTAATCTGAAGACAGCACACCCTTCCTATGCTGAGATACAGTTTTCTTCATTTATTCAGGAGCTGTATAGGTGAAAAATATGCCACTTCATAGTTCTCATTTTTATTCTGTCCTTCACCCTCACACCAAATTTCAAATCTCTCAGAATCAAGGGAAGGCACAAATCCCATTTTCATTAATAACTTTAGTTGAGTTTATCACACAAAAATAGTTTTAGCCTGGTTCAAAGGGGGTCTCTGTCACCATTAATACACGTCTGGAATGACGGTTGTGGCATATGTGCTGCCCCTTTTTATGCAATAATATGTATTTTTCCATTAACTAAACTCCAGTGTTTTCTTTATTTGCTTTCAGTTTCATTTCCACTTAGGCATGTGATCAGCCATGTGAACAATACTTGAAAATGCAGGGCCTACACAATAAACACAATCTATGGTTTTGGAGATAGGTGTACTTACAGGAGAGGCCTTGTAATGGACATCAGGGAACAGCAGGGCACTTCTGAGACAGCAAGGGTGTCAGTACAGAATAGTCTCCTCTGGCTTCTCCAAGGGATCCCAGTCAGCTTCTATGTCTTCTGGACCCTATCTCCAATGCAAGGGTTGGGGCCTCTCCGCTTGGATGTTTCTCGCAAGAATTCAGCAGCGGTTACCTCCCAGAATAAGTGGAAAAAGCCCAGTTCTGATGGAAACTGGTTTATCTATAGGGCAAAAGACATCACAAACGTGTCTTGATTACTGCGAAAGGGATTGGTTGGTTTTCTCTACCCACCTCCCACCTATGTGCTAATAGGATGAGGAGATGAGGGGTGTGAGTTAGGAAAGCTGTGGTAGGAGAAAGTTGTGTCATCCCAACTGACATGTGGGCTTTGCATGTTCAAAGCTCTGAAATCTTTCAACATGGCAAGTACCCTAATTTTTAAAGTCTTTCCATGAATAGATATCTTTTTAAGAACTACATTTTAAGGCAAATCAGATGATGCTAATCTGAAGACAGCTCACCCTTCGTATGCTGAGATACAGTTTTCTTAATTTATTCAGGAGCTGTATAGGTGAAAAATATGCCACTTCATAGTCCTCATTTTAATTCTGTCCTTCACCCTTACACAAAATTTCAAATCTCTCAGAATCAAGGGAAGGCACAAATCCCATTTTCATTAATAACTTTAGTTGAGTTTATCACACAAAAATAGTTTTAGCCTGGTTCAAAGGTGGTTTCTGTCACCATTAATACACGTCTGGAATGACGGTTGTGGCATATGTGCTGCCCCTTTTTATGCAATAATATGTATTTTTCCAATAACTAAACTCCAGTCTTTTCTTTATTTGCTTTCAGTTTCATTTCCACTTAGGCATGTGATCAGCCAGAGGCTGGCTCATGTTTATCTTCGCCTCTCCCTTCATGGCCTGTAATGGCCCTGGCTGCAACTCTAATTGACATTCTATGAGAAGTGTGACCTCAAGGTCACTTCTACCGAAAGAACAGGTATGGCCTTACCTGTTTCCATCGTGGTTTAAATCGAGCAGTGTATTTCGTTCTATATTTTTAAACAATGCCCCGATTAATGGTTGGCAACCAGACCTCCCTCTCCAGGACCAGCAGAGGAAAGGTATTGGAGGTTAAGTTATCATTTTCACGAGAAATGACGGGCTGCGTGTAAAAGTCTGCAAGCAATGGCCTTTAAACTCGCACACAATGCATTTTACATGACATTTTATAAGGCACCTGGGCCTTATATCCATGTGTAATGTACTTCTTTAATCTCACAGTTGCAAAATACATGAATTTCGCTTCCGGTTTGTCCCTATGTATAGGGCTGTTATATGAGAAAACCATGTTCAAACTTTGAAAGTCTAGTAGGCACTTCTCTCTGCATACTGTCATTTGGATGAAGAAAAACACAAAGGAAGTTCTTCTTATTTCTTGTAATTGCAAAGAGCTTGGTTTCACTTGAAATTACTGGAGCACAATTTGGTATTACATTGGAGATAATGTATGCGCTGCCACCTGTCTCTTTAAGTAAAAGTGCAGTTCTCCATGGTTTCAGTAAAACAGCATTGTCAGCCACATGTCTTTCTTTTTCTTGCTGAAATGCAATGCACATATCTTCACACTTTTGAGATTAAAGCCCACTTTCTTTCCTTTGAGATTTAGGCCTGTTTTTGTTTCAATAGGCCTCATACCTGACATCACCATTTCTGTGCTGGCCTTTTACTTCAATGTGACTTCCCAAATAACTCTGGCCTCTTTATTTTGGGAATTCAGGGGCTATATTTTACCACACACAATTTCTCTTGTTTTAGAGGGTAGGGAGGCCCTCAGGTCTTCCAGCAGGTATATGCAGTGCTGCATGCACATCAGAACTACCCCACGGCACCAGTAATTGTCCCCATTTACATACTTTCCCTATTAAGTGCACTGGCTCCAACTATCCATGATGGGGCAACAAGATATGGTATGTGGCAAATACAAACCCCCATGCCCCAAACACCACAGAAGCCTCATGTTATAATATGAGGAGCACCCAGGGACTAGTGCCATCAACCGTCAGACACTGGCCCTCCCTCATGGCGCCTCTATGTGTCCCTGTGTGCTTGCATTCTCATCAAAATAACTGTAATGGAATGGCAATATTGCCATTAAGAAGCAAGTTGCAAACACCTTTGCAAAAATCACTTTAAAGCACAAAAAGTAATTCTTCAATATATTTTAGACCATGTAATGTCTTGCCCTAGTCCTAGGACTTGTGCAAAATGTGCACTGTTGTAACAATGCACGAAAGCATTTTGTTTTACAACAAAGGCTATTTGCTGAAAAATGGATCAACATGGTTAACCAGCTCGCCAGTGGATACACCTATGTGCCAGAAATGGCTGCATGGGATATCTGGTTGAAGATTCAAAGGCCTGTGCATGTCCCATGCAGGCAATCCCTAAGCACTATCACACCAAAGAGGACATATTATAGAAACGTGTCACCGGTGCAGGTGCAATTCTGGACTGTATTAGCACTAACACACACATGATCCTAGTGTAACAAACGTGTTATTGTATTGCTTTTTCCATTATGGCAATAGTAAGTAACAATGAAAGCAACAGGGCTCAGTTTGCCATGGTGCAAACATGCATTGAAATAAAGTTTTTGGGAAGTAGGGCAATTTTTGCTGATATGTGTACAAATTAATTTACACCAGTGCAAATACGGTCCCTGATCTTGCTGTTGGTATGGCAGTACATGTTCTATGGAAGTGGCCCATTTTGTCTTTCGCACTCGAGCTTGTGGTCCCAAGACGCGTAAGTCAGGCAACAGCTGGGGCCGTTGTTGCCCAGGTGAGCAGTGAGTTATGTTATGTTAGCGGAATTTGTAGAGCGCACGCTCACCCGAAGGCATCATGACACTAGAGAAACCAAAACAGTTTAATACCAGCAGGAGAGTGCATTCTAGAATAATAGAGTTTTCAATTTCCGCCGAAAGGCAAGGTGATTAGCAACCTGACGTAGATCAATGGGGAGTTCGTCCAGGTACTGGCTGCCATGACTGAGAAGGTGGGACTATCCAATACAGGCACGCCTAAACCGAGGAACGGCTATCAAAAGGGCAGAGTGGGAACGAAGAGCATATTGTAAAAACTTTGCTTGCAAATACTCTGCTCCAGTGCCGTAAACAGCTCGATGAACCATACACATAGATTCAAATTTCACACGGGCTGCAACAGGGAGCCAGTGAAGTTGTCTCAAAAGAGGGGACATGTGTGTGCCAAATAGCGGGAGTAGGATGGATCCTGCTGCAGCGTTTTGAAGAAGTTATAGCCGCCTGAGTAGGTACAGGGGCTGGCCTAAGTAGAGTGAATTACAATAGTCGACTCCACTGAAGATTAAGGCAGCCACCACAGGCGCCTGCAAAGCAATAGGGATGTAGGGAAGGACCTTCCTCAAAACCCGAAGTTTGAAATGGCCAAGCTTACACACTGTGGCCACCTGATCTTCCATCGTCAGGGAGGCAGAGATTGTTATCCCCATATTTCTTACTGATAAAACAGGGTTGGGGAGAGGATTCAAGGAGGTGGGCCAGAAATCATTTGTCCAAAACTGGTGAGGAGAGGTAGTGCCCACAACCAGGACCTCGGTCTTGCTGGCATTAAGTTTTAGCCAGTTTGAGGTCATCCAGCCTCCCAGCTCCTTCAGACACTTCCAAAGGCGGGCTGCTGTGTCCACCTGAGAGATATCCAGACGCACCAGGATCTGGGTATTGTCCGCGTAGCAATAAAAGCGGAACCGATGGGATTGAAGAAGAACCATCAGGAATCTAATGTATACATTAAACAAAATTGGGGATCATGCAGAGCCATGAGGGACCCCACATAGAATAGGAACATGGGCTGAATGAAAAGGAGGAATTAAGTACTTGGCCAGAGAAGACAGCAGGAGATAGTCGAGAGATCAGGGTGGAGTGAACGACAGTGTCAAAAGACGCCGATAGATCTAATAACAGGACGGCGCTGACACCGCCCTGATCTACCAAACAAGTGAGGTCATCCAATACAGAGTTCAGAACAGATGCAGTGCCTCTTCCCGGGTGAAAGCCGGATTGAAACTCGTCAAAGTATTGAGAAGACTTAAGGAAATTAGATAGGAGAGAAGATACCAAAGCTTCCAAGATCTTCACAAGGAACAGCAGCAGAGAAATAGGGCAATAGTTGGCAAGTACCTCAAGGTCAGAGGAGGGTTTTTTTAAGCAGAGGAATGACCAAAGCATGTTTGAGGGAGGGAGGAATAACTCCAGTAGAGAAGGAAAGATTTACAGCAGAGGTGAAATGTGCCATCAGGTCGCCAGAGATTTCCTTCATGAGAGCCAAAGTTATGGGGTCTGCAGGGGACACAGATTTTAGGAGCTGAATAGCTTGAGAAATATCAGAAGGTAAGAAAACAGGGAAGGTGGACCACAATGAAATAGCAGGAGGGGGGTTCAACAAGGATCCTAATGGGCACCTGGGTCCTTGCCTCCTCGTTTATGGTATCTCTAATAGCCGCTATTTTGTCCACAAAAAATGAGGACAGGGAGTCACATAATGCTTTGGAGGGTGGCATCGAGGGGACTCAATATTGGGGTCGAGAGACATTGAACTAGATTGAATAGTATGACTGAAGTAGGCTTTCTTAGCATTTGTGATGGCTGTGTGATATGTGTCGCAGGTATTTCGAAAGCAAATTCTTGCTTCACATGAACATTTGTCACACCATTTCCTCTCGGATTGTCTACACTGGAGTTTTACAGCTCGGAGTTCCGTGGTGAACTAAGGTTCTGAGGGCCGGCATCTTTGTTTTGATAGTTTCATAGGAGCCAATAGGTCTGCTGTAACTGTATATGCCTCTTCTAGGATGAACAGGGAGCACTTATCGACTTGTCCACAGTGATCTGATACGGAGATGGCAAGCAAATGTTTGCTAACCCCCTACCAGCTACGTTTGAGTGTAGCAGGTTTCAGGCAGGGAGGAAGAGGGGTCTTATTAACACATGAGAAGGAGACAAGAAAATGGTCTGACCATGCCACAGGGCCGGGGGACTGATGTTGATGAGGCTGGCAGGGCCAAAGGTAAGGTCTAGGACATTTCCATGTACATGAGTAGGGTATGTAACTCTCTTAGGGAGGCCTAAGTCCAGCATAGTGGTCATAAAGTTATTCACTTGTTCTGAAGGGGCCGAAGTCTGGGGCAGATTAAAATCACAAATAACTATCAGCTCAGGATAGAGACTAAAAAAGTTCAAGTACCCAGGCTGGGAACTCAGTGCAAAAACCGCTGTCTGTGCCAGGCGGTCGATATATCAACAAGACAGTGTGAGTGTCATTAGGAGATACTGTAATGCACAGCAGGAGGCACTCCATTTTAAAGGAGTGATTAGGAGTGGTGCATGATACCTTGAGGATGGCGGTGGCAGGGTGAGTGAGAAACCTTTCGGGGGAAGCCTTCCAGGATTCTTGAAGTGACACGCTGAAGTAAGGGTCAAATTCTGTCACCCATTAGGCAGGAGCTACCTCTGGGGAACCAGGAGCTAGTAAACAACAACATTTTGGTTGGCATTGTCAATGGTGAAGAGGAAAACAGATCTGCATGGCCTACTCATGCTTGACTTTAATTACACATTTTTACTTTAACACTTGGCCCATATTTCTGTACTTCTACAATCACATCTAGGTTATTCTAATTCACTCTATCTTGGTCTTTCTCCCAGCTACAGTGCTTTCTAATTCTACACCCATCCAACTCTCTCTACAACCCCCTCAGCCACCTCACCCCCACTCTCTTCCATTATCTCTACCCTGCCCAACCTCCCTATTGTCTCTATCCCCACCACAACCTCCTCCACTCTCTCTACACTCTCCCACCCACCCTACCCCCACTCTCCTAACCACCACCCACCCACCCAAATCTCTCTACAAACAACACAACCACCTCACCCCCACTCCCTACTCCCTCTAATCCTTCCTCTCACACACTTGCTTTATTTCTTACCCTCTCACTCTCAACCTTTCTCACTCATATTTCCGCTTGCTCATCATCGATGGCACCCTCTATTCTCGTTCCTTCTCATTCTCCTCCATGCCTGCACCCCTTATTGCATCCTCCTTTGAAACTTTGCACTCTCCTCCTTGCACCCTGGTTCCTAAAAATGCAAAATGCAAACGCCAGCATTAAACACCCAAACTATTGGCATTGCCAATGCTTGTTTAATGTTGCTGCAAAGCTCTTGTGTTATTTGCGATGTGACATACATAGCGCCTTGAGACTGCCCCTGGGTAATGGCGGTGCGCGGTCTAAATCAATGTAACATAACATACAGAAGACAGCCGGCTGGAATTTGGAAAAGCCAGAGGTGGCCGAAACACAGGGATTTTCTTTTTGGTGGTGGTATTACTCGATAGGCTACTACATCAGAATGAACCAAGTACATGTATGGGACTGACTTAACCCCAGCCCCCAAGGCTTTTTTTTTTTTAAGTCACCAGCCTGTGATTTCTAATCTTTCCTGTAAACCAGCCACTACATCCATCCATCAAGTGGAGATTTCTCTCCCCTTGTCTCCTATGTACAGGTCAATATGCGTGATTCATTTGGGGAAGATCCTCAGAATTGCTTTCGGGGATATGCAATGCTTGCTTTGAAATGGGAAAAGTAAAAGTACAAGTACCGGAATACCGTGGATGCTAGCCCCCTCCAGAAGAATAAGGATTGCAGAGACAACTGAGAATTAGTGTGATGAAAATACATCTGCCCCGCAGGAGCACAAGGGAGGAGTAGTGGCTAAACCACTTACTTATCAATCACACTTCTACAAAACAAGAGAGATCTCAATCATAAAGGTGAAACTTTCAAGAGATAGGCCTCCTTGGCCTTTTTTGTGGTAACATGGGCTGAGGGAAGGCTGTACTCTCAAGAGGGGTGTGAACATGATCCAGTAGCAACCCAAACAGCAAAATACAACAGTCCAAAATAAAGGAATGCCGAATCAAAGTACTACAAAAACAAATATTCTTCAATTAAAGATACATTGGTCTTCATTACGAGTTTGCCGGCCCACATACAAAGGGTAAGTTACCGGTACTGGCAAACTCTGAGTTGTGCTCGCGGGTGCCTTTCATTCCGCCAGGTCTGACTTGGTGGAATGAAAGGCAACCACGAGCACAGCATGCCTGTAGCACAGGCACCGTTATCGATAGTGCCGGTGCTACAGGCATCCTCATTCCCATTGAGCCCTATGGGGCTGAAATGGGGATCACCAGATTCCGGCACCTGTGAAAAGTCAATTACCGGGCGGAGGGGCCAGACTACCCCAGTAATTTCCCATTCGCGGGTGCCGACGTTCTTGCAAGTTTGGAGGTATCCAAAACTGGTACAAAGCGTGCAGAATATCTAGAAAAGTACTAGAAGAAAGAGATGTCCCTTCTTCTGCAAATTTTTCATGGGATTGCACTCCGAACACAAGTGGTGGCCTTGAACCAGAGGAAGTAGTGTGGACGGGCAAGGGAGTATGTGTATCAATGATGACTTTAAAATATGTTTTCATTCCTACAGAGTCCTTGAAATAAGCACATGGATTTGATCTTGATAAAAATGTCCCTGAGGAAGCTGGCCAAGGTAATTTTCATGAAATCCCAAACAACAATAAAATGCAATCAAAAACATTCACCAACTTACACTTTCTCTATAAATTGAAGAAGATGAAAGGCTTTTCATGCCTGTCCAGGTTCAAGGACAGTGGGACTTGAAGGCTCTCTTGGGCCTCATTATGGGTCAGGCGTTAGCCGTGCCGGTAGAACCGGCAGGCTGCTGCTGGACCCGTGATGAATTACCGCTGCTTGACTTGCCGGAATAACTGGGGCATTACAGCTCTGGCGGTCTGGTAAGTCAGGCAGCAGCAATTGTTACTCCCCATTCCCATTCGAATCCCATAGGACTCAATGGGAATGGGGAGGATGGAAGCACCAGCACTGTGTGCGAAACAGTGCCAGTGATTCCGTCAAAGTCTGCTGGCAGGTGCCATTCTGCCTGCAGGGTGAGACCTGGTGGGTGAAACAGAACCCGCCAGCAGACTCGTAGTTTGCCGGTCCGGAAACAACAGTGCCGGTAAGCTTACCGGCACCGTTGTTTCTGGACCGGCAAACTTTTACTGAGGCCCATGGTCTCTAAGTGACCTTGCATGATACTTTGAAACAAAGAAGAAGGCGGAAATACTGTATTACCCTCAAACCCTTTCTTGGGGAACATATGGAATTCAGATGCAAAGGGTTTTCCAGTAGATGGGGCTACTGAATCTGAAATCAAAATCAGGTGACATAGATTCACCCATCCAGTGATTGTCAAAGCTACTCAAAGCACACTTGTTTCACTGGGAAATTATTTACTTACAAGGCTTTCACCTTTGATAGCCTGGTCCAGAGGACCTGATTCACACAAATGCGCCACCAGATCAAATTAAAAAGAACGGTCAGTTACATACGTCTGAACGGTACTTGTAACTAAATTGAAAAATATTGCACGCCAAGTGGATCGTCTTTTCCATAACACCCAAGCACCAGATATCACTACCATATCTATGAAAGAACAAGAGGATACTGAAGGGACTTCCACAGAACCTTTGTGAATAAACCTTCGTCCAAACAATGAGTGCTTCTACACTCTAGAGGAAAATGCACTGAATATCTACCCACGGTAAACTTCCAGTGATGATCAAGGTCAACTGGTAGCTCATTCAGGAGATAAAATCAATAGTTAAGCTAACATACAAAGGAAAGGAGAATTCATATTTTCCTATTCATCTCAATGAAGGTAAAGATCCAATCCTCTCCAAGTTTTGTTTAACTCACGAAAAAAAGCCTCATCCGCAAAAGATTGCTTAGACAATTACAGAGAGATCAAAAGATTCCCACAATTAATCAAATAGGTAAATGGGAATCTTGACTTGATGCAATGGATTAAAAACACAGGATCACAAAAAGGTGTTGAATATCCAAATTGCAATAAACAAATCATAATTGCTGGGTTATAAGTGATATTATTTCTGATTTGTATATTGCCAATGACATATTACAACAGATTTACAATTCATTTGGATTTTATTAATAGCACGGCCCGGTGCAGAATCAGGGGAAACCTGGAGGACTTCAATGTGCTTGAAAAATCAGTCAGGCCAGCTCAATTGCAAAAGCATCTTTTTATCCCAAGATACCTCATGGCTGTTGATTTCAGACACTTTTCCATTGACCTAGCCAACCCCATCATTGGTCCTATACCTGAAGTGTATTATTACAATAATGATGGGTGCAAACTAGAAACTCCCTATGCTTGACAAGGTTGAGGTGGGTGTTTATGGTGTTCTGCCTCTGCCCTTATGGATGGAGGATGTTGCTGGAAGATGAAATAGTATTCAGAGTCACTAGTTACTACCTAGATGCCAATGAACCATCTACACAGGTAGATACCATCTCAACCCAATTGAAGGATACCTCAGAAGTTGCTATCCCAAAAGTATTTCAGAGTTTCCTTCTGATGGTCGAAGAACAGATCAGAATGGCTGATACCTCGGGCGCTCGAGAGCCTGAGCAAGATGGCCGTGGGCTAAGGAAGCTCCAAGGAAAGACGGCATGCAAAGCCGAAACCTGCCCCCTTGGAGCGCATTCTATAGAATAAAAAAGGAGATTATGTAAACCGGAGCAGAAGTGGAAGAGATGGTCGAAATCCAGAGCAACATCGCTTAACCAATCTGTAAATAAACGCTGCCAAACGAATGGGTGACTCGCGCCATGACAGGAGGCAGACCACAAAGAGGCACGAAAAAGGAAGCGCCAGCATCGCACATCTAACCCGGCTCCCTGACAACTGATGTACAGTGTAACACCAATACCCAACATAGCCCGCTGCGGGGAGGGTGAGAGGCAGCCAGGCAAGGAGGCACTAACAAAAGCTGAACGACACAGCAAGAGAAGGGACAGAGCTGCATGGCTGCGTGAAAGCAACGGCGCAACCACAAAAAGTAGGACGTGGCCCACCAGCATGCTGCCACCCTAGCAAGCAACGAGGGAGGTGAGGGCTAACCGTGGGGCGAGCTCAGCAAGCCCAGCAGTAGTAACAGAGCGGAAAACATTGGGAGAGGCAGACAAGGAAGAAGGAGACCGCTACCCCACACGCAATGCCCCAGGTACAGATCCAGACTGGGGACCATCACCCGCGGCATGGGCATGTAAGTTCAGCGCATGGCGGGGGGCCATCACTAGTACAGCGGTCACGTGATCACACCACCAGCACAGAAGGGACATTAACCAGGGCATAATCAGCCATCCCCAGTCAGGGGAGGACATAACTTAGCCGCCACACACGCTCCACATTGAACGGCATGGAAGACTACAACCGCACTCATTCCAGAGTGGAGCACACAGCCGGTACACAATGGTCTAATGGCCGACGCCATAAGGTCCCAGTGACAATGTTACAACAATAAGGGCGGTGGAGATCAACACACAGAGAGGCCCCACACGTCGACAACGGCCTAACCTGTGGGGAACCAGTGTGTAGGAATACTGGCATCACCAGAGCACAAGACGCACCCCACTGGCACAGGCCCAGGGAGTGGCAACCCTCACTCACGGAGCCCTCAAGGGAGCATAATACCCAGAGGAGCCCTGGACCCAGGAGCCTGGGCTGGCTCCTTGGACAGGCAAGAAGCGAGGCAAGGTGGTGGGAGGCCCAACAAGCGCCTCTAAACAGAGACGGGGAAGAAGACAAAAAAAGAGAGTGCCAACACTCCCCAAAAGCAGGGAAAACCTGGAAGGAGACACCACCAGAACGACCTCAAGGGCAAAGGGAAACAAGGGTGACCCAAGCGCACAGCAGCGCCGGTGCCCAACAGTGACCGTGTCGCCCAGTCAACATCACAGATTTCCCCCCACCCAGACCCAGTGAATCCCTCACCCGGACCCAGAACGAGAATTGAGACAGTGGAATCCTCTCCCACCAGGAGGAACACACGAAAACTGTCTGCAGTACATCACAAACAATGTGGTGGCCTCTAGCTGCCATCCTACATACAACAAGCGCCACACACCATGCAGGGGGAAAACGATGCAAAAATACGAGACTCACCACAAATACCCAATAGAGCAAGAGTGGACTAGGGGGCATGCAACAGGTGATCCACTCCCCAGATATTATGGACATCCCTGACACCACTCAAACAGGGGGTCTACCAAGACGATTAGCAAGAAAATAAACCAAAATGGATGTCCATTCACAACTCCAGGCCATATTGACCGAGATGAAATTAATTGGCCAGCAAACACATGACACAAACACAACTGTTCACGACATCAATCGGGACCTTCAGGACGTGCAAAGTCGCTTGATGTCCCAAGCATAGAGAACAACAGATAATGAGTAGCGCATCAGTGCATTGGAGGAACTCAGACAACCGTGGAAACAGACCTGGACGGGGTTGTAAGGGAAGTACAAAGACTAGGATCAAGGATCAAGAAAACAGATCCCGTAGAAATAACCTCAGGACCCGCTGTGTCCTGGAAAATGCCAAAGGGTCGGACTTGAAAAAATTCCTCTATGACCTCCTGCTGAACTCCCTACAGCTGGCTAATGCCAGGGATCTCATTATAGAAAGGGCGCACCGGGCGCTGATACGCAAGCCGGTGCCAAATGAACGCCCAAGGGTCATAACCATATGACTATTACATTTTCAACACAAAGTGGCCATTCTAAAAGTGTACAGAACGGTGACCCCAGTGCGTGTCGGCAAACAGAAATAAGAATATTTAACGAGCATTCGATGGAAGTCTCAAGACAATGGAAAGGCTTCAATCCCATATTCGAGGCTGTCAAAACCGCAGAGCCCAAACACTATGTAAAATTCCCTACGGTTTGGTGCATACAGATTGACAGACAATGGCACTCATTCGAGGACCAAGAATCGGCATGGCGGTTCCTGCAACAACAAAAGATGGTGACGACAGACCTGGACAGTACAACGCAGAGGCAGCAAGATCAGATTACCCCCCACCACCCCAACAAGAATGCACACAGACAAAGGAGAAGTGGCAAAAGGCAGGCAGAGGGCCTCAAGATGGGACGCAGATCAAAGGAAGCGCACCGGAAGATTCTCAAGATGACCCTCATATGGACCATAAGTGAAAGTGAGTACGGAAGCGAGAAAACAATGCTCCGAAATGTGCAAAGAAGAAGAAAAAAAGGTAAAAAATCCTAGAATCATATCTCCATGCAAACATGGGGAAGGTGACAAGAGAGATGCATAATGGAGTGACCTTCACCACCCCTGCCATCTACCACCCTGCTGGTACCACCAGGACAGTATATATGGTAAGAGGGGACAATCCTCTGGCTTGCACCCACCAACCCCATATATAGGGTTCTCAGCCTAGTATTGGGCTAGGGCTGGCTGGTTGACCCACCCAATATTACTACTCTTGGTTCTACACAGGCCCAGGGTTAGGCCTGAGGTTTGAATTTTTGTGGAAGTTGATCCACAGGTTGAGTGTTATGGGGAAAGGACAAGGGACGTGCTCAAGATATGTAGATGTGCCGACAGACCATAGCAACATGTACCCTACAGGACCTTACACTAGAACAACCCTCACAACAATACAATGGCTAAACTCACCTTAGTGACCTTGAACATCCAAGGACTAGGCCACCCTATAAAGCGCAGGTGCCTGCTTAATTACATGGGAGACATACAAGGAGATATCATATTTCTGCAAGAGACCCATCTAAATAAAACAGAGGCTGAAACATTAACACGAGGATGGGTGGGCATAGCAATACATTCACCAAGTCACAGGAAATGGGGGGTATCCATCCTAATAGATAAGGGGGTCCCCTTCCAGGTGCAACAAACATGCAACGAAAAAGAGGGCTGATTCATACTGGTACAAGGCACCCAATCACATTACTAAACATTTATGCCCCCAAAACGGACACACCAGCCTTTTTTACATGCAGGTTCTCCTAGGGTGCGCAGTACATGGGGAATCTCACCATAATAGGCGGAGACGTCAACGTAGCACTAGACCCAGACCTAGACTACCAGGGGTCAAAGGCCAACAACTCTCTCAACCCAAAGAAAAGATCGACCCTCCATGCACTAATGACTGATCTACAACTGATAGACGTAGAGTGAGAAAAGAGAACCACAGGATGAGACTGCGCCCAATTTTTCAAATGATGGTTTAATATTTGGAAATGCCCTTTCAGATGACACGTGTTTCGGTCCCTTTTGACACCTTCCTGAAATCAGAGCTAATTATGATATCTCACTTAATTTCTCCTATGCCCCTTATTAGGTTTAGCAGAAAAGATCCGCTCTTCCAGTAATGGGTTAGATCCCCTCGAGTAGTTATCTCGCGTTGGATCGCGTTGGATCACGTGCAGCCAAGTTGTCACTTGGCTGCATGCGATGGAATGCGAGATACCTACTCAAAGGGATCTAACCCGTTACTGGAAGAGCGGATCTTTTCTGCTAAACCTAATAAGGGGCATTAGAGAAATTAAGTGAGATATCATAATTAGCCCTGATTTGAGGAAGGTCTCAAAAGGGACCGAAACTCGTGTCATCTGAAAGGGCATTTCCGTATATTAAACCATCTTTTTTAAAAATTGGGCGCAGTCTCATCCTGTGGTTCTCTTTTCTGACTCTACGTTTATATGTGGTCTTCTCTTGGCTAAACCACAAACCCAGTGAGACGCGACCATAGAGGAAAAAAGGAAAAAAATCTCTTGCAGAAATCCTTTTGAAACGAAGTTGAACCTATATACATACTTGAATGAACATGTCGCCATGTTAGACCAGACCAACATAGCCAAGAATTGATGAAACTCTACAACTGATAGACATTTGGCGAAATACCCACGTGAACCATCACAACTTCACATTCTACTCCCACCATCATAACAGCTAATCCAGATAATTTATTTTACATTTTCAAAGTGCTCACACAGCCCGCGGGCATCGAGGCACTGTTACAGAATTGTATTTTTTGTGTACATTTTTTTTGTGTCTTAGTTGCATATTTATAATGCGCTTAAACACCCACAGATTTCTAAGCGCTGACCTGGGGATCGAACCTGTGTTGCTTTGTGTCATCTTGCTTCCAAGGCGCACACGTTTCCGCTGAGCTATCCTCCCGGGAAGATTAGATTATTTGCTAATGCCAGCCAACACAGTACACATGGCAACTGATTGCAATATTCTGGTAATCACTATATCAGACCACACCCCAGTCACATTTCACCTTACACCTTACACTCCCAGATACTACTGCCAGATACTACTCACAAACCCTAGTAGAACATATCCAATGCACAATTGAATAGGAGCACTTTTTGAATTAGGATAGACAGCACCCAAGTTAAGGTTTCCCCCTGCAATGTTCCCTCAACCCACGAATAATCATATTCTGAGTGGATAGAAAGAAGAAGCAGGTAGTCATGGATAAGAGGCAGCAAACAGAATCCCTCACAAAATAAGAGGCAAATACCCTTTGCGAAGGCCTAAATGACTCTCAGATTTTTACAAATATTAATTAGATGTGTGTTTAAATAATGCTATGCATATGTTTTATCACAGTATCAGGGATGTTATATCACTAGCAACCATCAGGCAAAGTATCACAAAAACATACAGTTCACAAAGCAGGTTGAAATTGAAAACACAACGCAGCCGGATTCACACGTGGAAAAGTTGCAATTACACTTTTTTAGCTTTAAAAACGCTGAATTGGAAATCGGTTTTTGGGCAGGGGGATAGATGCAAAGCACAGGGACAATACAGAGGTAAAAGGAGGGTTTTAGCTGGTGAATTGAGAGAGATTTGGAAGGTAAATGAGGTTCGTTTTTAGGACAATAGAGCAGTTAAAAAGAGAAAATCTGTTTTAAAAATGAAAGGCACATTTTACTTAAACTAAATTATTTAGACTATATTGTTAAAAAAAACACAGTAAGTTCAAAGATTGATTTGCAACGTCAACCTTTTCCCTCTGTGTTCAGATCTATGTGGGAATTCATTTAAATTATTCCAAACATGACTAAGGAGTTATTAGATGAGATGAAGGAGATGAAGGGAAGAATGGTGCTAACACTAGAAAACAAGAACAGGGTGCACAGAGAATTATAACAGTCTAGACAAGTTATCAGGGTATGGATAGGATAGCTTAGAGAGTGGAACAAAGACAAAATCAAGATGGGGTAGACTATGTGTTATGGGATGTGGGATAGTCACAGTCCGCTCTTAATTCTGGGATTAGTTACAGTCAACCGGGTTCTGGACTCCAGGGCTCGGGTCACCAGATAGTGGCAGACTCTCCCAGCAGAACAACAGCTGGGCCTGTCTGGTCACTGGATAATCAGGGCAGCTGGATGGCAGGGTTGTAGCGGGCATGCAGTTAGTGGGCACAAAGCCGGTCTGGTTTCAGGATGCTTCCCAAAGAATACCACAGCTTTTCCCTTTGGTTATTGGTATTTAGTGGGTATTTCTGGATTTAGGCCTTGCTGGGATGGTCAACAGTGCTTTGGCCTTGCTCTGGAATCAGCTATGCTTTGGCCTTGCAGTGGAATCTGGAATCAGCTATGCTTTGGCTTTGCAGTGGGATCTGGAATCAGCTATGCTTTGGCTTGCAGAGTGATCTGGAATCAGCTATGCTTTGGCTTTACAGTGGGATCTGGAATCAGGCAGGATGAATGTAGAAGATCTGGAATGCAGGCGCAGGAAATTCAGGAAAGAGTGTGTCTATAGAGTCCTGTCAGCCACCCTTTATATAAAGCATGGTGAAATCACAGAATTATTGGTGGGCAAAACTGAGCAAAGCCTTTCTCCAAGATTCGGATACGTCAGCCTAAGTTAATCGTCTCCTCAAGGAGGAGTCTCAGTTTATGAGGTTGCATTTTATGAGGTGAAAAGCCTTCCCACAGTTCTGTTTGCCGAAATCCGTCATCACATAATTTACACATTTGTACAGTTATGGCTCTTTAACAAATCACATGGACTGATTACATATTTTATGTAGAGCATAGCAGTCCAATCCTCATGGTTGTAGGACCTTGTTTCGCCCTGCTACCAGTTTTTCACACTTTTCAGTGAGAATTATATCACTTAAAATTCTATAACTTTACACATGTATAGATGTTTACTAGGCGGATCAGTATTAAATTGTACAGTGGCATCCTGTACACTTTCCTCAGAACATCCACTTCTTGGCCATTTCTGTTCCCAACATGGCAGTGAAGTCTATAATGTCTTAAATTAAAGCCCATAAAATCACATTTAAACTGTTAACCTTTTACATTTTTGCAAAGTCCTGCTGCACAGATAAAAGTCTTACAAGTTTTATTAGTAACATAGTCTTTGGAAGCAAATGTTCAGCATCGTTCCCCATATATGGGCATAGCTTCCAAGGCTGCTCTTGAGTTGGCGCTGAAACTCTCAGCAGAAGTCGCGGGGAGGTGTGATTTCCTTTTTCACCTCTTTGTGTCCCAGATTTCCATTGTAAGAAGCCCCAGCCCAGACTGAAGTCTGCCAAGGTAGCAATTAGCACTTGTGTTTCCGACAATCTACTGTGAGAGGCCTTCTGTTGCTAGCATCCTCCAAGCAGAAACCTGTTTTGGGCTGATTTCCCCCATGTAGCAACTGCTTTATAATTCCTTATCTTACTTATTTTTGTCCTGAATCAGAAGAAAGCCTACAGAATAAAACCTCCCATAAATATATTTCACAGCACAATCCCCTTTCACATTGCTAGGCAAGGATCAGTTTTCAATATTTGTACTTTTAAAACTGGCATTTTCTTCTTTGTTTTGCAAAAGCCCATTTTGACACATGTGGTGAAAGCTGCATTTTTCTTTAAAATGTGTTTTTTCCATCTGACTTTCCAATATTGTTTTGCAGCCATAGTTAGTTTCTTGTAAGCAGCAATTTGTTTGAACACAGATGCACTGAAATTGACATAGGTGCAGAAGGCCAGAGATTCTTTGAATTATTGATCTTTGACAATTTTAACTCAAAAAGTAAAGAGTTTCCTGTGCAGATGAAAATGAAGTTTCCTTTATTTTCCTAGGTTTGGCTTGAAAGAGCCTGTCATTCAGGGATCATGCTTTCTTCTGCTGAAGCACAATGGGGTATGGATGGGTGTGGCAAAGCTGTATTAATAACAGTAGTTTGATGAAAAACAGATGAAAATTGCATCAGAGCAGCATTCTTTTTAATTTGAAATATTTCAATGAGAACTTTTTGTTTTTGCAAGCAGCAGAGCAGCGCTGCTTTGGTTCGCTTCTTTTGGATGCACCCCAGAACACACTGGCACTTTTCTATGTGTGCTCCCTGTCCCAACTCACCCATTTTGTGTTTAGCAAGATGGTGCAGCCATCCTTTTATTGCTGCAAGGTGCAGGTGTGACGCAATAGTGCCACAAGGAACCAGCACAGCCATGTTGCAGTTGACTGCAGAAGCGCAGTATGTGGGTCAATGTAGCCCACATGCAGAACAACTAGATGATTTAGATGCCCACATCACTGCCGTGGAAATCACCCAGGCAATACTATCAGTCTCCCAGGGAAAGGCATCCAGCCCCGATGGGATTCCAATGGACCTATACAAGAGCATATTCGAGGAAATAGCCCCGAAACTGGAGGCAGTCTTCAAAGAAGCGCACATTCAGAAACAGCTACCAAAGTCAATGCTATCAGCCAATATTACAGTATTTCACAAGGGCGGGAGGGATCCAGAAGCATGTGGCTCCTATAGGCCAATTTCATAATAACAATAAACTCAGATGCCAAAATATTTGCGAAATGCCTGGCACAAAGAATAGAAAATACCCTCCTGCAGTTAGTGCACAAAGACCAAACGGGCTTCATAAAGGGCAGACACTCCAGCGATAACATCCGCAGGCTACTACACATCATAGCTGGAGACAGGGATCCCCAAGACGCCATCCTGGCAGTAGATGCAGAAAAAGCATTTGATAAAGTACAATGGGAGTTTATGTTTCATGTCCTGCCCAGATATGGCTTCCCCCCACACCTTATCCAATTAATGTGCTTCTGTACACAGGCCCAACTGCCTCGGTGGTCACCAACGGAATTCATTCTTGAGTCGGGTACAGGCCAGGGTTGCCCACTTTCACCTCTATTATATGCCCTATCCATCAAACAGTTAGTAATCAAAATGTTCACAGACCCAAACTGGGCGGGTATACGTCAAGGGACGGAAGAACATCAGGTATCGCTCTACGTGGTCAACCTACTTCTGTATGTTAGCAGGACCCCAATGACCCTCCCATATATCAAGTCACTCTTGCAGGACATAGGCCCGATGATAGGATATAAAATAAATTGGAATAAATCAGAGGTGATGCCCCTAAGACAAGATATTCCGTGGGACCCTGGTGGGGTAGCACCGTTAACCATCCAGCTTCAGGAGGGTTGCCCAGAGCAATGCCAGTGGTTAAGATTCATTCTAAATCTTCCAGCCGTCACCTCTTTTGTTTTTGCTTTGTCACTCTGAGTGGGACAGGTATGCCTAGACGTGGGTCCCGTGCCTGCTGGGCCTAGAGACCTAAACTACTCCTCACCGATGAGGCCCAACAAGGTCGAAACAGGTTTGGGGATGTTTGTGGTCTTGTACAGAAGGGATGTGACCTAGCAGTTCGGGCTGGACTGCCCCTTTTGGGGTGGGAGGAAGCCTGATTAGCATATGGTCTTTCCCCATCTGTAATGACTTGGCAGGCGAAGAACGATGGTATGGAGGGTTGCCGAGAGCAATGCCAGTGGATAGGATTCATTCTAAATCTTTCAGCCATCACCTCCTTTGTTTTTGCTTTGTCACTCCAAGTGGGATGGGTATGCCCAGACGTGGGTCCCGTGCCTGCTGGGCGTAGATAATAATAATAATAATAATAATAATAATAATTAGGCTTTTATATAGCGCTACAAACCCTCAGGTATCTGAGCGCTGCTTATTATTACCCACGGTGTGTGGTGCTCATTTATCGACCTCGGAAGGATGAAAGGCTGAGATTGGCCCCTCCGGGATTCGAACCTGCGTCAGCAGGATCTGCACAGATGTCAAAGCGAGCGCTCTACTCGCTGTGCCACTTGACCGGCAGATACCCAAGCTACTCCTCACTGATGAGGCCCAAGAAGGCCGAAACATGTTTGGGGATGCTGGTGGTCTCGTGCAGAAGGGGTGTGACCTAGCAGTTCGGGCTGGGATGCCACCTTTGGGGTGTGACCAAGCCTGATTTGCATATGGTCTTTCCCCTTCTGTAATGACTTGGCAGGCGAAGAACAATAGTATGGAGGGTTGCCCAAAGCAATGCCGGTGGTTAAGATTAATTTGAAACCTTCCAGCCATCACCTCTTTTGTTTTTGCTTTGCCACCCCGAATGGGATGGATTTGCCCAGACGTGGGTCCCGTGCCTGCTGGGCCTTGAGACCCAAGCTACTCCTCACTGATGAGGCCCAACAAGGGCGAATTTCTTTTGGGGATGCTAGTGGTTTTGTGCAGAAGAGATGTGACCTAGCAGTTCGGGCTGGCCTGCCCCTTTTGGGCTGGGACCAAGATTGATTGCATATGGTCTTTCCCCTGCTGTAACGGCTTGGCAGGTGAAGAATGATGGTATGGAGGGATGCCCAGAGCAATGGCAGTGGTTAAGATTAATTCTAAACATTCCAGCCATCACCTCTTTTGTTTTTTCTTTGTCACCCCTAGTGGGACGGGCATGGCCAGACGTGGGTCCCTGCCTGCTGGGCCTAGAGACCCACGTTACTCCTCATTGAGGATTCCCAAAAAGGCAGAAACATGTTTGGGGATGCTTCTGGTCTTGTGCAGAAGGGATGTGACCTAGCAGTTCAGGCTGGACGGCCCCTTTTGGTGTGGGACCAAGCCTGATTTGTATATGGTCTTTCCCCTTCTTTAATGGCTTGGCAGGCAAAGAACGATAGTATGGGGGGTTGCCCAGAGCAATGCCAGTAGTTAAGATTCATTCTAAACCTTCCAACCATCACCTCTTTTGATTTTGTTTTGTCATCCCGAGTGGGATGGGTATGCCCAGATGTGGGTCCCATGCATGCTGGGCCTAGAGACCCAAGCTACTCCTCACTGATGAGGCCCAAACAGGCGAAACATTTTTGGGGATGATTGTGGTCTCGTGCAGAAGGGATGTGACCTAGCAGTTTGGGCTGGACTGCCCTTTTGGGGTGAGACCAAGCCTGATTTGCACATAGTCTTTCCCCCTCTGTAATGGCTTGGCAGGTGAAGAACAATGGTATAGAGGGTTGCACAGAGCAATGCCAGCGATTAAGATTCATTCTAAACATTCCAGCCATCACCTCTTTTGTTTTTGCTTTGTCACCCCGAGTGGGACAGGTATGGCCAGATGTGGGTCCCTCCCTGCTGGCCTAGATACCCTAGCTACTCCTCACTGATGATTCCCAGCAAGGCAGAAATATGTTTTATGGATGTTTGTGGTCTCGTGCAGAAGGGATGTGACCTAGCAGTTCAGGCTGGACTGCCCCTTTTGGGGTGGGACCAAGCCTGATTTTCATATGGTCTTTCCCCTTCATTAATGGCTTGGCAGGCAAAGAACGATGGTATGGAGGTTTGCCCAGAGCAATGCCAGTGGGAAAGATTCATTCTAATCCTTCCAGCCATCGCCTCTTTTGTTTTTGCTTTGTCACCCCAAGTGGGATGGGTATGCCCAGACGTGAGTCCCGTCCCTGCTGGGCCTAGAGACCCAAGCTACTCCTCACTGATGGTTCCCAACAAGGCCGAAACATGTTTGGGGATGTTTGTGGTCTCATGCAGAAGGGATGTGACCTAGCAGTTCGGGCTGGACGGCCACTTTTGTGGTGGGGCCAAGCCTGATTGGCATATGGTCTTTCCCCTTCTTTAATGGCTTGGCAGGCAAAGAATGATAGTATGGAGGGGTTCCCAGAGCAATGCTGGTGGTAAATATTCATTCTAAACCTTCCAGCCATCACTTCTTTTGTTTTTGCTTTGCCACCCCGAGTGGGACGGGTATGCCCAGACGTGGGTCCCGTGCCTTCTGGGTCTAGAGACCCAAGCGACTCCTCACTGATGAGACCCATCAAGGCTGAAACATGTTTGAGGATGCTTGTGGTCTCGTGCAGAAGGGATGTGACCTATGAGTTCGGGCTGTACTGCCCCTTTTGGGTTGGGGCCAAGCCTGATTGGCATATGGTCTTTCCCCTTCTGTAATGGCTTGGCAGGCGAAGAACGATGGTATGGAGGTTTGCCCAGAGCAATGCCAGTGGGAAAGATTCATTCTAATCCTTCCAGCCATCGCCTCTTTTGTTTTTGCTTTGTCACCCCAAGTGGGATGGGTATGCCCAGACGTGGGTCCCGTGCCTGCTGGGCCTAGAGACCCAAGCTTCTCCTCACTGATGTTGCCAACAAAGCCGAAACGTGTTTGGGGATGCTTTTGGTCTCGTGCAGAAGGGATGTGATCTAGTAGTTCGGGCTGGAATGCCCCTTTTGGGGTCGGACAAAGACTGATTTGTATATGGTCTTCTCCCTTGTGTAATGACTTGGCAGGCAAAGAAAGATGCTATGAAGGGTTACCCAGTGCAATGCCAGTAGATAAGATTCATTCTAAACCTTCCCGCCATCATCTCTTTTGTTTTTGCCTTGTCACACCGAGTGGGACCGTTATGCCCTGACGTGGGTCCGGTGCCCGCTGGGCCTAGTGACCCAAGGTACTCCTCAAGGCCGTAACATGTTTAGTGATTCTTGTGGTCTTGTGCAGAAGGGATGTGACCTACTAGTTCGGGCTGGACTGCCCGTTATGGGGTGGGACCACAACTGATTTGCCTATGGTCTTTCCCCTTCTGTAATGGATTGGCAGGCAAAGAACGATGGTATGGTGGGATGACCAGAGCAATGCCAGTGGTTCAGATACATTCTAAACATTCCAGTCATCCCTTCTTTTGTTTTTTGTCACCCCGAGTGGGACGGGTATGCCCAGATGTGAGTCCCATCCCTGCTGGCCCTAGAGACCCAAGCTACTCCTCACTGATGATTCCCAACAAGGCCAAAACATGTTTGGGGATGTTTGTGGTCTCATGCAGAAGGGATGTGATCTAGCAGTTCGAGCTGGAATGCCCCTTCTGGGGTGGAACAAAGCCTGATTTGCATATGGTCTTCTCTCTTCTGTAATGGCTTGGCAGGCGAAGAAAGATGGTATGAAGGGTTGCCCAGAGCAATGCCAGTGGTTAAGATTCATTCTAAACCTTCCCGCCACCACCTCTTTTGTTTTTGCCTTGTCACCCCGAGTGGGACCGTTATGCCCTGACGTGTGTCTGGTGCCCACTGGGCCTAGTGACCAAAGGTACTCCTCAAGGCCGTAACATGTTTAGGGATTCTTGTGGTCTTTTGAAGAAGGGATGTGACCTAATAGTTCGGGCTAGACTGCCCGTTTTAGGGTGGGAGCACAACTGATTTGAATATGGACTTCTTCCTTCTGTAATGGCAAGGCAGGCGAAAAAACGTGGTATGGAGGGTTGCCCAGAGCAATGCCAGTGGTTAAGATTCATCCTAAACCTTCCAGCCATCACCTCTTTTGTTTTTGCTTTGTCACCCCGAGTGGAACCGGTATGCCCAGACATGGGTCCCGTGCCTGATGGCCCTAGAGACCCAAGCTACTCCTCACTGATGAGGCCCAACAATGCCGGAACATGTTTGGCGATGCTTGTGGTCTCATGCAGAAGGGATGTGACATAGCCGTTCGGGCTGGACAGCCCCTTTTGGGGAGGAACAAAGACTGATTTGCATGTGGTCTTTCCGCTTCTGTAATTGCTTGGCAGGGGACGAACGATGGTATGGAGGTTTGCCCAAAGCAATGCTAGTGGTTAAGATTAATTCTAAACCTTCCAGCCATCACCTCTTTTGTTTTTTCTTTGTCATCACGAGTGGGACGGGTATGCCCAGACATGGGTCCTGTGCATGCTAGGCCTAGAGAACCAAGCTACTCCTCACTGATAAGGCCCAACAACACCAAAACATGTTTGGGGATGCTTCTGGTCTCGTGCAGAAAGGATGTGACCTAGCAGTTCAGGCTGGACTGCCCCTTTGGGCTGGGACCAAGACTGATTTGCCTATGGTCTTCCCCCTTCTGAAATGGCTTGGCAGGAGAAGAACGATTGTATGGAGGGATGCCCAGAGCAATGCCAGTGGTTAAGATTCATTCTAAACATTCCAGCCATCACCTCTTTTGTTTTTGCTTTGTCACCCTGAGTGGGACGGGTATGGCTAGACTTGGGCCCCTGCCTGCAGGGCCTAGAGACCCAAGCTATTGCTCACTGATGATTCCCAACAAGGCAGAAACACGTTTGGGGATGCTTCTGGTCTCGTGCAGAAGGGATGTGACCTAGTAGTTCAGGCTGGACTGCCCCTTTTGGGGTGGGACCAAGCCTGATTTGCATATGGTCTTTCTCTTTCTTTAATGGCTTGGCAGGCGAAGAACGATAGTATGGAGGGTTGCCCAAAGCAATGCCGGTGGTTCAGATTAATTATAAACCTTCCAGCCATCACCTCTTTTGTTTTTGCTTTGCCACCTCGAATGGGTTGGGTATGCCCAGATGTGGGTCCCGTGCCTGCTGGGCGTAGAGACCCAAGCTACTTCTCACAGATGAGGCCCAACAAGGGCGAAACATTTTTGGGGATGCTAGTGGTTTCGTGCAAAAGGGATGTGACCTAGCAGTTTGGGCTGGCCTGCCCCTTCAGGGCTGGGACAAAGACTGATTTGCATATGGTATTTCCCCTTCTGTAATGGCTTGGCAGATGAAGAACGATGGTATGGTGGGATGCCCAGAGCAATGCCATTCGTTAAGATTAATTCTAAACATTCCAGTCATAACCTCTTTTGTTTTTTCTTTGTCACTCCTAGTGGGATGGGTATGGCCAGAAGTGGGTCCCTCCTGCTCGGCCTAGAGACCTAAACTACTCCTCACTGATGAGGCCCATCAAGGTCGAAACAGGTTTGGGGATGTTTGTGGTCTTGTACAGAAGGGATGTGACCTAGCAGTTCGGGCTGGACTGCCCCTTTTGGGGTGGTAGGAAGCCTGATTAACATATGGTCTTTCCCCATCTGTAATGACTTGGCAGGCGAAGAACGATGGTATGGAGGGTTGCCGAGAGCAATGCCAGTGGATAGGATTCATTCTAAATCTTCCAGCCATCACCTCCTTTGTTTTTGCTTTCTCACTCCAAGTGGGATGGGTATGCCCAGACGTGGGTCCCGTGCCTGCTGGGCGTAGATACCCAAGCTACTCCTCACTGATGAGGCCCAAGAAGGCCAAAACATGTTTGGGGATGCTTGTGGTCTCATGCAGAAGGGGTGTGACCTAGCAGTTCGGGCTGAACTGCCACCTTTGGGGTGTGACCAAGCCTGATTTGCATATGGTCTTTCCCCTTCTGTAATGACTTGGCAGGCGAAGAACAATAGTATGGAGGGTTGCCCAAAGCAATGCCGGTGGTTAAGATTAATTTGAAACCTTCCAGCCATTACCTCTTTTGTTTTTGCTTTGCCATCCCGAATGGGATGGGTTTGCCCAGACGTGGGTCCCGTGCCTGCTGGGCCTTGAGACCAAAACTACTCCTCACTGATGAGGCCCAACAAGGGCGAATTTCTTTTGGGGATGCTAGTGGTTTTGTGCAGAAGGGATGTGACCTAGCAGTTCGGGCTGGCCTGCCCCTTTTGGGCTGGGACCAAGATTGATTGCATATGGTCTTTCCCCTTCTGTAACGGCTTGGCAGGTGAAGAATGATGGTATGGAGGGATGCCCAGAGCAATGCCAGAGGTTAAGATTCATTCTAAACATTCCAGCCATCACCTCTTTTGTTTTTGCTTTGTCACCCCGAGTGGGACAGGTATGGCCAGATGTGGGTCCCTGCCTGCTGGGCCTAGAGACCCTAGCTACTCCTCACTGATGATTCCCAGCAAGGCAGAAATATGTTTTATGGATGCTTGTGGTCTCGTGCAGAAGGGATGTGACCTAGCAGTTCAGGCTGGACTGCCCCTTTTGGGCTGGGACCAAGACTGATTTGCATATGGTCTTTCCCCTTCTGTAATGGCTTTACAGGCGAAGAACAATGGTATGGTGGGATGTCCAGAGCAATGCCAGTGGTTAAGATTAATTCTATACATTCCAGTCCTCCCCTCTTTTGTTTTTTCTTTGTCACCCCGAGTGGGACGGGTATGCCCAGATGTGAGTCCCATCCCTGCTGGCCCTAGAGACCCAAGCTACTCCTCACTGATTATTCCCAACAAGGCCGAAACATGTTTGGGGATGTTTGTGGTCTTATGCAGAAGGGATGTGACCTAGCAGTTCGGGCTGGACAGCCACTTTTGTGGTGGGGCCAAGCCTGATTGGCATATGGTCTTTCCCCTTCTTTAATGGCTTGGCAGGGGACGAACGATGGTATGCAGGGTTGCCCAGAGCAATGCCGTTGGTTAAGATTAATTCTAAACCTTCCTACCATCACCTCTTTTGTTTTTACTTTGTCATCCCTAGTGGGATGGGTATGCCCAGACATGGGTCCTGTGCCTGCTAGGCCTAGAGAACCAAGCTACTCCTCACTGATGAGGCCCAACAACACCAAAACATGTTTGGGGATGCTTGTGGTCTCGTGCAGAAGGGATGTGACCTAGTAGTTCGGGCTGGCCTGCCCCTTTGGGCTGGGACCAAGACTGATTTGCCTATGGTCTTCCCCCTTCTGTAATGGCTTGGCAGGAGAAGAACGATTGTATGGAGTGATGCCCAGAGCAATACCAGTGGTTAAGATTCATTCTAAACATTCCAGCCATCACCTCTTTTGTTTTTGCTTTGTCACCCTGAGTGGGACGGGTATGGCTAGACTTGGGCCCCTGCCTGCAGGGCCTAGAGACCCAAGCTACTCCTCACTGATGATTCCCAACAAGGCAGAAACACGTTTGGGGATGCTTCTGGTCTCGCGCAGAAGGGATGTGACCTCGCAGTTCAGGCTGGACTGCCCCTTTGGGCTGGGACCAAGACTGATTTGCCTATGGTCTTCCCCCTTCTGTAATGGCTTGGCAGGAGAAAAACGATTGTATGGAGGGATGCCCAGAGCAATGCCAGTGGTTAAGATTCATTCTAAACATTCCAGCCATCACATCTTTTGTTTTTGCTTTGTCACCCTGAGTGGGACGGGTATGGCTAGACTTGGGCCCCTGCCTGCAGGGCCTAGATACCCAAGCTATTCCTCACTGATGATTCCCAACAAGGCAGAAACACGTTTGGGGATGCTTCTGGTCTCGTGCAGAAGGGATGTGACCTAGCAGTTCAGGCTGGACTGCCCCTTTTGGGGTGGGACCAAGCCTGATTTGCATATGGCCTTTCTCTTTCTTTAATGGCTTGGCAGGCGAAGAACGATAGTATGGAGGGTTGCCCAAAGCAATGCCGGTAGTTCAGATTAATTCTAAACCTTCCAGCCATCACCTCTTTTGTTTTTGCTTTGCCACCTTGAATGGGTTGGGTATGCCCAGATGTGGGTCCCTTGCCTGCTGGGCGTAGAGACCCAAGCTACTTCTCACTGATGTGGCCAACAAAGCCGAAACGTGTTTGGGGATGCTTTTGGTCTCGTGCAGAAGGGATGTGATCTAGTAGTTCGGGCTGGAATGCCCCTTTTGGGGTGGTACAAAGACTGATTTGTATATGGTCTTCTCCCTTGTGTAATGACTTGGCAGGCGAAGAAAGATGCTATGAAGGGTTACCCAGTGCAATGCCAGTGGTTAAGATTCATTCTAAACCTTCCCGCCATCACCTCTTTTGTTTTTGCCTTGTCACACCGAGTGGGACCGTTATGCCCTGACATGGGTCCGGTGCCCGCTGGGCCTAGTGACCCAAGGTACTCCTCAAGGCCGTAAGATGTTTAGGGATTCTTGTGGTCTTGTGCAGAAGGGATGTGACCTACTAGTTCGGGCTGGACTGCCCGTCATGGGATGGGACCACGACTGATTTGCCTATGGTCTTTCCCCTTTTGTAATGGATTGGCAGGCAAAGAACGATGGTATGGTGGGATGCCCAGAGCAATGCCAGTGGTTAAGATACATTCTAAACATTCCAGTCATCCCCTCTTTTGTTTTTTGTCACCCCGAGTGGGATGGGTATGCCCAGATGTGAGTCCCATCCCTGCTGGCCCTAGAGACCCAAGCTACTCCTCACTGATGATTCCCAACAAGGCCGAAACATGTTTGGGGATGTTTGTGGTCTCATGCAGAAGGGATGTGACCTAGCAGTTCGAGCTGGAATGCCCCTTCTGGGGCGGGACAAAGCCTGATTTGCATATTGTCTTCTCCCTTCTGTAATGGCTTGGCAGGCGAAGAAAGATGGTATGAAGGGTTGCCCAGAGCAATGCCAGTGGTTAAGATTCATTCTAAACCTTCCCGCCATCACCTCTTTTGTTTTTGCCTTGTCACCCCGAGTGGGACCGTTATGCCCTGACGTGTGTCTGGTGCCCGCTGGGCCTAGTGACCCAAGGTACTCCTCAAGGCCGTAACATGTTTAGGGATTCTTGTGGTCTTTTGCAGAAGCGATGTGACCTACTAGTTCGGGCTAGACTGCCCATTTTGGAGTGGGACCACAACTGATTTGAATATGGTCTTCTTTCTTCTGTAATGGCTAGGCAGGCGAAAACACGTGGTATGGAGGGTTGCCCAGAGCAATGCCAGTGGTTAAGATTCATCCTAAACCTTCCAGCCATCACCTCTTTTGTTTTTGCTTTGTCACCCCGAGTGGAACCGGTTTGCCCAGACATGGGTCCCGTGCCTGATGGCCCTAGAGACCCAAGCTACTCCTCACTAATGAGGCCCAACAATGCCGGAACATGTTTGGGGATGCTTGCGGTCTCATGCAGAAGGGATGTGACCTAGCCGTTCGGGCTGGGCAGCCCCTTTTAGGGAGGAACAAAGACTGATTTGCATGTGGTCTTTCCGCTTCTGTAATGGCTTGTCAGGGGACGAACGATGGTATGGAGGATTGCCCAGAGCAATGCCATTGGTTAAGATTAATTCTAAACCTTCCAGCCATCACCTCTTTTGTTTTTGCTTTGTCATCCTGAGTGGGACGGGTATGCCCAGACATGGGTCCTGTGCCTCCTACTCTTCACTGATGAGGCCCAACAACACCAAAACATGTTTGGGGATGCTTGTGATCTCGTGCAGAAGGGATGTGACCTAGTAGTTCGGGCTGGCCTGCCACTTTGGGCTGGGACCTAGACTGATTTGCCTATGGTCTTCCCCCTTCTGTAATGGCTTGGCAGGAGAAGAACGATTGTATGGAGGGATGCCCAGAGCAATGCCAGTGGTTAAGATTCATTCTAAACATTCCAGCCATCACCTCTTTTGTTTTTGCTTTGTCACTCTGAGTGGGACGGGTATGGCTAGACTTGGGCCCCTGCCTGCAGGGCCTAGAGACCCAAGCTACTCCTCACTGATGATTCCCAACAAGGCAGAAACACGTTTGGGGATGCTTCTGGTCTCTTGCAGAAGGGATGTGACCTAGCAGTTCAGGCTGGACTGCCCCTTTGGGCTGGGACCAAGACTGATTTGCCTATGGTCTTCCCCCTTCTGTAATGGGTTGGCAGGAGAAGAACGATTGTATGGAGGGATGCCCAGAGCAATGCCAGTGGTTAAGATTCATTCTAAACATTCCAGCCATCACCTCTTTTGTTTTTGCTTTGTCACCCTGAGTGTGACGGGTATGGCTAGACTTGGGCCCCTGCCTGCTGGGCGTAGAGACCCAAGCTACTTCTCACAGATGAGGCCCAACAAGGGTGAAACATTTTTGGGGATGCTAGTGGTTTCGTGCAAAAGGGATGTGACCTAGCAGTTTGGGCTGGCCTGCCCCTTTAGGGCTGGGACAAAGACTGATTTGCATATGGTATTTCCCCTTCTGTAATGGCTTGGCAGGTGAAGAACGATGGTATGGTGGGATGCCCAGAGCAATGCCATTCGTTAAGATTAATTCTAAACATTCCAGTCATCACCTCTTTTGTTTTGTCTTTGTCACTCCTAGTCGGATGGGTATGGCCAGAAGTGGGTCCCTGCCTGGGGTGTGACCAAGCCTGATTTGCATATGGTCTTTCCCCTTCTGTAATGACTTGGCAGGCGAAGAACATTAGTAAAGCAATGCCGGTGGTTAAGATTAATTTGAAACCTTCCAGCCATCACTACTTTTGTTTTTGCTTTGCCATCCTGAATGGGTTGGGTATGCCCAGATGTGGGTCCCATGCCTGCTGGGCGTAGAGACCCAAGCTACTTCTCACAGATGAGGCCCAACAAGGGCTAAACATTTTTGGGGATGCTAGAGGTTTCGTGCAAAAGGGATGTGACCTAGCAGTTTGGGCTGGCCTGCCCCTTTAGGGCTGGGACAAAGACTGATTTGCATATGGTATTTTCCCTTCTGTAATGGCTTGGCAGGTGAAGAACGATGGTATGGTGGGATGCCCAGAGCAATGCCATTCGTTAAGATTAATTCTAAACATTCCAGTCATCACCTCTTTTGTTTTTTCTTTGTCACTCCTAGTCGGAGGGGTATGGCCAGAAGTGGGTCCCTGCCTGGGGTGTGACCCTTTAGGGCTGGGACAAAGCCTGATTTGCATATTGTCTTCTCCCTTCTGTAATGGCTTGGCAGGCGAAGAAAGATGGTATGAAGGGTTGCCCAGAGCAATGCCAGTGGTTAAGATTCATTCTAAACCTTCCCGCCATCACCTCTTTTGTTTTTGCCTTGTCACCCCGAGTGGGACCGTTATGCCCTGACGTGTGTCTGGTGCCCGCTGGGCCTAGTGACCCAAGGTACTCCTCAAGGCCGTAACATGTTTAGGGATTCTTGTGGTCTTTTGCAGAAGCGATGTGACCTATTAATTCGGGCTAGACTGCCCATTTTGGAGTGGGACCACAACTGATTTGAATATGGTCTTCTTTCTTCTGTAATGGCTAGGCAGGCGAAAACACGTGGTATGGAGGGTTGCCCAGAGCAATGCCAGTGGTTAAGATTCATCCTAAACCTTCCAGCCATCACCTCTTTTGTTTTTGCTTTGTCACCCCGAGTGGAACCGGTTTGCCCAGACATGGGTCCCGTGCCTGATGGCCCTAGAGACCCAAGCTACTCCTCACTAATGAGGCCCAACAATGCCGGAACATGTTTGGGGATGCTTGTGGTCTCATGCTGAAGGGATGTGACCTAGCCGTTCGGGCTGGGCAGCCCCTTTTAGGGAGGAACAAAGACTGATTTGCATGTGGTCTTTCCGCTTCTGTAATGGCTTGGCAGGGGACGAACGATGGTATGGAGGATTGCCCAGAGCAATGCCATTGGTTAAGATTAATTCTAAACCTTCCAGCCATCACCTCTTTTGTTTTTGCTTTGTCATCCCGAGTGGGACGGGTATGCCCAGACATGGGTCCTGTGCCTCCTACTCTTCACTGATGAGGCCCAACAACACCAAAACATGTTTGGGGATGCTTGTGGTCTCGTGCAGAAGGGATGTGACCTAGTAGTTCGGGCGTGCCTGCCACTTTGGGCTGGGACCAAGACTGATTTGCCTATGGTCTTCCCCCTTCTGTAATGGCTTGGCAGGAGAAGAACGATTGTATGGAGGGATGCCCAGAGCAATGCCAGTGGTTAAGATTCATTCTAAACATTCCAGTCATCACCTCTTTTGTTTTTGCTTTGTCACCCTGAGTGGGACGGGTATGGCTAGACTTGGGCCCCTGCCTGCAGGGCCTAGAGACCCAAGCTACTCCTCACTGATGATTCCCAACAAGGCAGAAACACGTTTGGGGATGCTTCTGGTCTCTTGCAGAAGGGATGTGACCTAGCAGTTCAGGCTGGACTGCCCCTTTGGGCTGGGACCAAGACTGATTTGCCTATGGTCTTCCCCCTTCTGTAATGGGTTGGCAGGAGAAGAACGATTGTATGGAGGGATGCCCAGAGCAATGCCAGTGGTTAAGATTCATTCTAAACATTCCAGCCATCACCTCTTTTGTTTTTGCTTTGTCACCCTGAGTGGGACGGGTATGGCTAGACTTGGGCCCCTGCCTGCTGGGCGTAGAGACCCAAGCTACTTCTCACAGATGAGGCCCAACAAGGGTGAAACATTTTTGGGGATGCTAGTGGTTTCGTGCAAAAGGGATGTGACCTAGCAGTTTGGGCTGGCCTGCCCCTTTAAGGCTGGGACAAAGACTGATTTGCATATGGTATTTCCCCTTCTGTAATGGCTTGGCAGGTGAAGAACGATGGTATGGTGGGATGCCCAGAGCAATGCCATTCGTTAAGATTAATTCTAAACATTCCAGTCATCACCTCTTTTGTTTTTTCTTTGTCACTCCTAGTCGGATGGGTATGGCCAGAAGTGGGTCCCTTCCTGGGGTGTGACCAAGCCTGATTTGCATATGGTCTTTCCCCTTCTGTAATGACTTGGCAGGCGAAGAACAATAGTAAAGCAATGCCGGTGTTTAAGATTAATTTGAAACCTTCCACCCATCACCTCTTTTGTTTTTGCTTTGCCATCCTGAATGGGTTGGGTATGCCCAGATGTGGGTCCCGTGCCTGCTGGGCGTAGAGACCCAAGCTACGTCTCACAGATGAGGCCCAACAAGGGCTAAACATTTTTGGGGATGCTAGAGGTTTCGTGCAAAAGGGATGTGACCTAGCAGTTTGGGCTGGCCTGCCCCTTTAGGGCTGGGACAAAGACTGATTTGCATATGGTATTTCCCCTTCTGTAATGGCTTGGCAGGTGAAGAACGATGGTATGGTGGGATGCCCAGAGCAATGCCATTCGTTAAGATTAATTCTAAACATTCCAGTCATCACCCCTTTTGTTTTTTCTTTGTCACTCCTAGTCGGATGGGTATGGCCAGAAGTGGGTCCCTGCCTGGGGTGTGACCCTTTAGGGCTGGGACAAAGCCTGATTTGCATATTGTCTTCTCCCTTCTGTAATGGCTTGGCAGGCGAAGAAAGATGGTATGAAGGGTTGCCCAGAGCAATGCCAGTGGTTAAGATTCATTCTAAACCTTCCCGCCATCACCTCTTTTGTTTTTGCTTTGTCACCCCGAGTGGGACCGTTATGCCCTGACGTGTGTCTGGTGCCCGCTGGGCCTAGTGACCCAAGGTACTCCTCAAGGCCGTAACATGTTTAGGGATTCTTGTGGTCTTTTGCAGAAGCGATGTGACCTACTAGTTCGGGCTAGACTGCCCATTTTGGAGTGGGACCACAACTGATTTGAATATGGTCTTCTTTCTTCTGTAATGGCTAGGCAGGCGAAAACACGTGGTATGGAGGGTTGCCCAGAGCAATGCCAGTGGTTAAGATTCATCCTAAACCTTCCAGCCATCACCTCTTTTGTTTTTGCTTTGTCACCCCGAGTGGAACCGGTTTGCCCAGACATGGGTCCCGTGCCTGATGGCCCTAGAGACCCAAGCTACTCCTCACTAATGAGGCCCAACAATGCCGGAACATGTTTGGGGATGCTTGTGGTCTCATGCAGAAGGGATGTGACCTAGCCGTTCGGGCTGGGCAGCCCCTTTTAGGGAGGAACAAAGACTGATTTGCATGTGGTCTTTCCGCTTCTGCAATGGCTTGGCAGGGGACGAACGATGGTATGGAGGATTGCCCAGAGCAATGCCATTGGTTAAGATTAATTCTAAACCTTCCAGCCATCACCTCTTTTGTTTTTGCTTTGTCATCCCGAGTGGGACGGGTATGCCCAGACATGGGTCCTGTGCCTCCTACTCTTCACTGATGAGGCCCAACAACACCAAAACATGTTTGGGGATGCTTGTGGTCTCGTGCAGAAGGGATGTGACCTAGTAGTTCGGGCGTGCCTGCCACTTTGGGCTGGGACCAAGACTGATTTGCCTATGGTCTTCCCCCTTCTGTAATGGCTTGGCAGGAGAAGAACGATTGTATGGAGGGATGCCCAGAGCAATGCCAGTGGTTAAGATTCATTCTAAACATTCCAGCCATCACCTCTTTTGTTTTTGCTTTGTCACCCTGAGTGGGACGGGTATGGCTAGACTTGGGCCCCTGCCTGCAGGGCCTAGAGACCCAAGCTACTCCTCACTGATGATTCCCAACAAGGCAGAAACACGTTTGGGGATGCTTCTGGTCTCTTGCAGAAGGGATGTGACCTAGCAGTTCAGGCTGGACTGCCCCTTTGGGCTGGGACCAAGACTGATTTGCCTATGGTCTTCCCCCTTCTGTAATGGGTTGGCAGGAGAAGAACGATTGTATGGAGGGATGCCCAGAGCAATGCCAGTGGTTAAGATTCATTCTAAACATTCCAGCCATCACCTCTTTTGTTTTTGCTTTGTCACCCTGAGTGGGACGGGTATGGCTAGACTTGGGCCCCTGCCTGCTGGGCGTAGAGACCCAAGCTACTTCTCACAGATGAGGCCCAACAAGGGTGAAACATTTTTGGGGATGCTAGTGGTTTCGTGCAAAAGGGATGTGACCTAGCAGTTTGGGCTGGGCTGGCCTGCCCCTTTAGGGCTGGGACAAAGACTGATTTGCATATGGTATTTCCCCTTCTGTAATGGCTTGGCAGGTGAAGAACGATGGTATGGTGGGATGCCCAGAGCAATGCCATTCGTTAATATTAATTCTAAACATTCCAGTCATCACCTCTTTTGTTTTTTCTTTGTCACTCCTAGTCGGATGGGTATGGCCAGAAGTGGGTCCCTGCCTGGGGTGTGACCAAGCCTGATTTGCATATGGTCTTTCCCCTTCTGTAATGACTTGGCAGGCGAAGAACAATAGTAAAGCAATGCCGGTGGTTAAGATTAATTTGAAACCTTCCAGCCATCACCTCTTTTGTTTTTGCTTTGCCATCCTGAATGGGTTGGGTATGCCCAGATGTGGGTCCCGTGCCTGCTGGGCGTAGAGACCCAAGCTACTTCTCACAGATGAGGCCCAACAAGGGCTAAACATTTTTGGGGATGCTAGAGGTTTCGTGCAAAAGGGATGTGACCTAGCAGTTTTGGCTGGCCTGCCCCTTTAGGGCTGGGACAAAGACTGATTTGCATATGGTATTTCCCCTTCTGTAATGGCTTGGCAGGTGAAGAACGATGGTATGGTGGGATGCCCAGAGCAATGCCATTCGTTAAGATTAATTCTAAACATTCCAGTCATCACCTCTTTTGTTTTTTCTTTGTCACTCCTAGTCGGATGGGTATGGCCAGAAATGGGTCCCTGCCTGGGGTGTGACCCTTTAAGGCTGGGACAAAGACTGATTTGCATATGGTATTTCCCCTTCTGTAATGGCTTGGCAGGTGAAAAACGATGGTATGGTGGGATGCCCAGAGCAATGCCATTCGTTAAGATTAATTCTAAACATTCCAGTCATCACCTCTTTTGTTTTTTCTTTGTCACTCCTAGTCGGATGGGTATGGCCAGAAGTGAGTCCCTGCCTGGGGTGTGACCAAGCCTGATTTGCATATGGTCTTTCCCTTTCTGTAATGACTTGGCAGGCGAAGAACAATAGTAAAGCAATGGCCAGAAGTGGGTCCCTCCTGCTCGGCCTAGAGACCTAAACTACTCCTCACTGATGAGGCCCAACAAGGTCAAAACAGGTTTGGGGATGTTTGTGGTCTTGTACAGAAGGGATGTGACCTAGCAGTTCGGGCTGGTCTGCCCCTTTTGGGGTGGGAGGAAGCCTGATTAACATATGGTCTTTCCCCATCTGTAATGACTTGGCAGGCGAAGAACGATGGTATGGAGGGTTGCCGAGAGCAATGCCAGTGGATAGGATTCATTCTAAACCTTCCAGCCATCACCTCCTTTGTTTTTGCTTTCTCACTCCAAGTGGGATGGGTATGCCCAGACGTGGGTCCCGTGCCTGCTGGGCGTAGATACCCAAGCTACTCCTCACTGATGAGGCCCAAGAAGGCCAAAACATGTTTGGGGATGCTTGTGGTCTCATGCAGAAGGGGTGTGACCTAGCAGTTCGGGCTGGACTGCCACCTTTGGGGTGTGACCAAGCCTGATTTGCATATGGTCTTTCCCCTTCTGTAATGACTTGGCAGGCGAAGAACAATAGTATGGAGGGTTGCCCAAAGCAATGCCGGTGGTTAAGATTAATTTGAAACCTTCTAGCCATCACCTCTTTTGTTTTTGCTTTGCCATCCCGAATGGGATGGGTTTGCCCAGACGTGGGTCCCGTGCCTGCTGTGCCTTTAGACCCAAACTACTCCTCACTGATGAGGCCCAACAAGGGCGAATTTCTTTTGGGGATGCTAGTGGTTTTGTGCAGAAGGGATGTGACCTAGCAGTTCAGGCTGGACTGCCCCTTTTGGGCTGGGACCAAGACTGATTTGCATATGGTCTTTCCCCTTCTGTAATGGCTTGACAGGCGAAGAACAATGGTATGGTGGGATGTCCAGAGCAATGCCAGTGGTTAAGATTCATTCTATACATTCCAGTCCTCCCCTCTTTTGTTTTTTCTTTGTCACCCCGAGTGGGACGGGTATGCCCAGATGTGAGTCCCATCCCTGCTGGCCCTAGAGACCCAAGCTACTCCTCACTGATTATTCCCAACAAGGCCGAAATATGTTTGGGGATGTTTGTGGTCTTATGCAGAAGGGATGTGACCTAGCAGTTCGGGCTGGACAGCCACTTTTGTGGTGGGGCCAAGCCTGATTGGCATATGGTCTTTCCCCTTCTTTAATGGCTTGGCAGGCAAAGAAAGATAGTATGGAGGGGTGCCCAGAGCAATGCTGGTGGTAAATATTCATTCTAAACCGTCCAGACATCACTTGTTTTTTTTTTGCTTTGCCACCCCGAGTGGGACGGGTATGCCCAGACGTGGGTCCCGTGCCTTCTGGGTCTAGAGACCCAAGCTACTCCTCACTGATGAGACGCATCAAGGCTGAAACATGTTTGGGGATGCTTGTGGTCTCGTGCAGAAGGGATGTGACCTATGAGTTCGGGCTGTACTGCCCCTTTTGGGGTGGGGCCAAGCCTGATTGGCATATGGTCTTTCCCCTTCTGTAATGGCTTGGCAGGCGAAAAACGATGGTATGGAGGTTTGCCCAGAGCAATGCCAGTGGGAAAGATTCATTCTAATCCTTCCAGCCATCACCTCTTTTGTTTTTGCTTTGTCACCCCAAGTGGGACGGGTATGCCCAGACGTGGGTCCCATGCCTGCTGGGCCTAGAGACCCAAGCTACTCCTCACTGATGTGGCCAACAAAGCCGAAACGTGTTTGGGGATGCTTTTGCTCTTGTGCAGAAGGGATGTGATCTAGTAGTTCGGGCTGGAATGCCCCTTTTGGGGTGGGACAAAGACTGATTTGTATATGGTCTTCTCCCTTGTGTAATGACTTGGCAGGCGAAGAAAGATGCTATGAAGGGTTACCCAGTGAAATGCCAGTGGTTAAGATTCATTCTAAACCTTCCCGCCATCACCTCTTTTGTTTTTGCCTTGTCACACCGAGTGGGACCGTTATGCCCTGACGTGGGTCCGGTACCCACTGGGCCTAGTGACCCAAGGTACTCCTCAAGGCCGTAACATGTTTAGGGATTCTTGTGGTCTTGTGCAGAAGGGATGTGACCTACTAGTTCGGGCTGGACTGCCCGTTATGGGGTGGGACCACGACTGATTTGCCTATGGTCTTTCCCCTTCTGTAATGGATTGGCAGGCAAAGAACGATGGTATGGTGGGATGCCCAGAGCAATGCCAGTGGTTAAGATACATTCTAAACATTCCAGTCATCCCCTCTTTTGTATTTTGTCACCCCGCGTGGGACGGGTATGCCCAGATGTGAGTCCCATCCCTGCTGGCCCTAGAGACCCAAGCTACTTCTCACTGATGATTCCCAACAAGGTCGAAACATGTTTGGGGATGTTTGTGGTCTCATGCAGAAGGGATGTGACCTAGCAGTTGGAGCTGGAATGCCCCTTCTGGGGCGGGACAAAGCCTGATTTGCATATGGTCTTCTCCCTTCTGTAATGGCTTGGCAGGCGAAGAAAGATGGTATGAAGGGTTGCCCAGAGCAATGCCAGTGGTTAAGATTCACTCTAAACCTTCCCGCCATCACCTCTTTTGTTTTTGCCTTGTCACCCCGAGTGGGACCGTTATGCCCTGACGTGTGTCTGGTGCCCGCTGGGCCTAGTGACCCAAGGTACTCCTCAAGGCCGTAACATGTTTAGGGATTCTTGTGGTCTTTTGCAGAAGCGATGTGACCTACTAGTTCGGGCTAGACTGCCCATTTTGGAGTGGGACCACAACTGATTTGAATATGGTCTTCTTTCTTCTGTAATGGCTAGGCAGGCGAAAACACGTGGTATGGAGGGTTGCCCAGAGCAATGCCAGTGGTTAAGATTCATCCTAAACCTTCCAGCCATCACCTCTTTTGTTTTTGCTTTGTCACCCCGAGTGGAACCGGTTTGCCCAGACATGGGTCCCGTGCCTGATGGCCCTAGAGACCCAAGCTACTCCTCACTGATGAGGCCCAACAATGCCGGAACATGTTTGGGGATGCTTGTGGTCTCATGCAGAAGGGATGTGACCTAGCTGTTCGGGCTGGGCAGCCCCTTTTAGGGAGGAACAAAGACTGATTTGCATGTGGTCTTTCCGCTTCTGTAATGGCTTGGCAGGGGACGAACGATGTTATGGAGGGTTGCCCAGAGCAATGCCATTGGTTAAGATTAATTCTAAACCTTCCAGCCATCACCTCTTTTGTTTTTGCTTTGTCATCCCGAGTGGGACGGGTATGCCCAGACATGGGTCCTGTGCCTCCTACTCTTCACTGATGAGGCCCAACAACACCAAAACATGTTTGGGGATGCTTGTGGTCTCGTGCAGAAGGGATGTGACCTAGTAGTTCGGGCTGGCCTGCCACTTTGGGCTGGGACCAAGACTGATTTGCCTATGGTCTTCCCCCTTCTGTAATGGCTTGGCAGGAGAAGAACGATTGTATGGAGGGATGCCCAGAGCAATGCCAGTGGTTAAGATTCATTCTAAACATTCCAGCCATCACCTCTTTTGTTTTTGCTTTGTCACCCTGAGTGGGACGGGTATGGCTAGACTTGGGCCCCTGCCTGCAGGGCCTAGAGACCCAAGCTACTCCTCACTGATGATTCCCAACAAGGCAGAAACACGTTTGGGGATGCTTCTGGTCTCTTGAAGAAGGGATGTGACCTAGCAGTTCAGGCTGGACTGCCCCTTTGGGCTGGGACCAAGACTGATTTGCCTATGGTCTTCCCCCTTCTGTAATGGGTTGGCAGGAGAAGAACGATTGTATGGAGGGATGCCCAGAGCAATGCCAGTGGTTAAGATTCATTCTAAACATTCCAGCCATCACCTCTTTTGTTTTTGCTTTGTCACCCTGAGTGGGACGGGTATGGCTAGACTTGGGCCCCTGCCTGCTGGGCGTAGAGACCCAAGCTACTTCTCACAGATGAGGCCCAACAAGGGTGAAACATTTTTGGGGATGCTAGTGGTTTCGTGCAAAAGGGATGTGACCTAGCAGTTTGGGCTGGCGTGCCCCTTTAGGGCTGGGAAAAAGACTGATTTGCATATGGTATTTCCCCTTCTGTAATGGCTTGGCAGGTGAAGAACGATGGTATGGTGGGATGCCCAGAGCAATGCCATTCGTTAAGATTAATTCTAAACATTCCAGTCATCACCTCTTTTGTTTTTTCTTTGTCACTCCTAGTGGGATGGGTATGGCCAGAAGTGGGTCCCTGCCTGCTCGGCCTAGAGACCTAAACTACTCCTCACTGATGAGGCCCAACAAGGTCAAAACAGGTTTGGGGATGTTTGTGGTCTTGTACAGAAGGGATGTGACCTAGCAGTTCGGGCTGGTCTGCCCCTTTTGGGGTGGGAGGAAGCCTGATTAACATATGGTATTTCCTCATCTGTAATGACTTGGCATGCGAAGAACGATGGTATGGAGGGTTGCCGAGAGCAATGCCAGTGGATAGGATTCATTCTAAATCTTCCAGCCATCACCTCCTTTGTTTTTGCTTTCTCACTCCAAGTGGGATGGGTATGCCCAGACGTGGGTCCCGTGCCTGCTGGGCATAGATACCCAAGCTACTCCTCACTGATGAGGCCCAAGAAGGCCAAAACATGTTTGGGGATGCTTGTGGTCTCATGCAGAAGGGGTGTGACCTAGCAGTTCGGGCTGGACTGCCACCTTTGGGGTGTGACCAAGCCTGATTTGCATATGGTCTTTCCCCTTCTGTAATGACTTGGCAGGCGAAGAACAAAAGTATGGAGGGTTGCCCAAAGCAATGCCGGGGGTTAAGATTAATTTGAAACCTTCCAGCCATGACCTCTTTTGTTTTTGCTTTGCCATCCCGAATGGGATGGGTTTGCCCAGACGTGGGTCCCGTGCCTGCTGTGCCTTTAGACCCAAACTACTCCTCACTGATGAGGCCCAACAAGGGCGAATTTCTTTTGGGGATGCTAGTGGTTTTGTGCAGAAGGGATGTGACCTAGCAGTTCAGGCTGGACTGCCCCTTTTGGGCTGGGACCAAGACTGATTTGCATATGGTCTTTCCCCTTCTGTAATGGCTTGACAGGCGAAGAACAATGGTATGGTGGGATGTCCAGAGCAATGCCAGTGGTTAAGATTCATTCTATACATTCCAGTCCTCCCCTCTTTTGTTTTTTCTTTGTCACCCCGAGGGGGACGGGTATGCCCAGATGTGAGTCCCATCCCTGCTGGCCCTAGAGACCCAAGCTACTCCTCACTGATTATTCCCAACAAGGCCGAAACATGTTTGGGGATGTTTGTGGTCTTATGCAGAAGGGATGTGACCTAGCAGTTCGGGCTGGACAGCCACTTTTGTGGTGGGGCCAAGCCTGATTGGCATATGGTCTTTCCCCTTCTTTAATGGCTTGGCAGGCAAAGAAAGATAGTATGGAGGGGTGCCCAGAGCAATGCTGGTGGTAAATATTCATTCTAAACCGTCCAGACATCACTTGTTTTGTTTTTGCTTTGCCACCCCGAGTGGGACAGGTATGCCCAGACGTGGGTCCCGTGCCTTCTGGGTCTAGAGACCCAAGCTACTCCTCACTGATGAGACGCATCAAGGCTGAAACATGTTTGGGGATGCTTGTGGTCTCGTGCAGAAGGGATGTGACCTATGAGTTCGGGCTGTACTGCCCCTTTTGGGGTGGGGCCAAGCCTGATTGGCATATGGTCTTTCCCCTTCTGTAATGGCTTGGCAGGCGAAAAACGATGGTATGGAGGTTTGCCCAAACCAATGCCAGTGGGAAAGATTCATTCTAATCCTTCCAGCCATCACCTCTTTTGTTTTTGCTTTGTCACCCCAAGTGGGACGGGTATGCCCAGACGTGGGTCCCATGCCTGCTGGGCCTAGAGACCCAAGCTACTCCTCACTGATGTGGCCAACAAAGCCGAAACGTGTTTGTGGATGCTTTTGCTGTTGTGCAGAAGGGATGTGATCTAGTAGTTCGGGCTGGAATGCCGCTTTTGGGGTGGGACAAAGACTAATTTGTATATGGTCTTCTCCCTTGTGTAATGACTTGGCAGGCGAAGAAAGATGCTATGAAGGGTTACCTAGTGAAATGCCAGTGGTTAAGATTCATTCTAAACCTTCCCGCCATCACCTCTTTTGTTTTTGCCTTGTCACACCGAGTGGGACCGTTATGCCCTGACGTGGGTCCGGTACCCACTGGGCCTAGTGACCCAAGGTACTCCTCAAGGCCGTAACATGTTTAGGGATTCTTGTGGTCTTGTGCAGAAGGGATGTGACCTACTAGTTCGGGCTGGACTGCCCGTTATGGGGTGGGACCACGACTGATTTGCCTATGGTCTTTCCCCTTCTGTAATGGATTGGCAGGCAAAGAAGGATGGTATGGTGGGATGCCCAGAGCAATGCCAGTGGTTAAGATACATTCTAAACATTCCAGTCATCCCCTCTTTTGTATTTTGTCACCCCGAGTGGGACGGGTATGCCCAGATGTGACTCCCATCCCTGCTGGCCCTAGAGACCCAAGCTACTCCGCACTGATGATTCCCAACAAGGCCGAAACATGGTTGGGGATGGTTGTGGTCTCATGCAGAAGGGATGTGATCTAGCAGTTCGATCTGGAATGCCCCTTCTGGGGTGGGACAAAGCCTGATTTGCATATGGTCTTCTCCCTTCTGTAATGGCTTGGCAGGCGAAGAAAGATGGTATGAAGGGTTGCCCAGAGCAATGCCAGTGGTTAAGATTCATTCTAAACCTTCCCGCCATCACCTCTTTTGTTTTTGCCTTGTCACCCTGAGTGGGACCGTTATGCCCTGACGTGTGTCTGGTGCCCGCTGGGCCTAGTGACCCAAGGTACTCCTCAAGGCCGTAACATGTTTAGGGATTCTTGTGGTCTTTTGCAGAAGGGATGTGACCTACTCGTTCGGGCTAGACTGCCCATTTTGGGGTGGGACCACAACTGATTTGAATATAGTCTTCTTCCTTCTGTAATGGCTAGGCAGGCGAAAAAACGTGGTATGGAGGGTTGCCCAGAGCAATGCCAGTGGTTAAGATTCATCCTAAACCTTCCAGCCATCACCTCTTTTGTTTTTGCTTTGTCACCCCGAGTGGAACCAGTATGCCCAGACATGGGTCCCGTGCCTGATGGCCCTAGAGAACCAAGCTACTCCTCACTGATGAGGCCCAACAATGCCAGAACATGTTTGGGGATGCTTGTGGTCTCATGCAGAAGGGATGTGACCTAGTCGTTCAGGCTGGACAGCCCCTTTTGGGGAGGAACAAAGACTGATTTGCATGTGGTCTTTCCGCTTCTGTAATGGCTTGGCAGGGGACGAACGATGGTATGGAGGGTTGCCCAGAGCAATGCCGTTGGTTAAGATTAATTCTAAACCTTCCAGCCATCACCTCTTTTGTTTTTACTTTGTCATCCCGAGTGGGATGGGTATGCCCAGACATGGGTCCTGTGCCTGCTAGGCCTAGAGAACCAAGCTACTCCTCACTGATGAGGCCCAACAACACCAAAACATGTTTGGGGATGCTTGTGGTCTCGTGCAGAAGGGATGTGACCTAGTAGTTCGGGCTGGCCTGCCCCTTTGGGCTGGGACCAAGACTGATTTGCCTATGGTCTTCCCCCTTCTGTAATGGCTTGGCAGGAGAAGAACGATTGTATGGAGGGATGCCCAGAGCAATGCCAGTGGTTAAGATTCATTCTAAACATTCCAGCCATCACCTCTTTTGTTTTTGCTTTGTCACCCTGAATGGGACGGGTATGATCAGCTGGCCAAAACCGGGGCCATCCAAGGGGATCTGATTGAGATTGAGTCCCTGTTGGGGGAAATCCAGGTCACTGCCATCACTAGGTCCCAGACAAATGCTCACAACGACCTTTCAATTGCACAATGGAGTAAGGAGACCCCTGATGCTGATTTGATTACAGCTCAGAAGGGGGATCCAATAATTGGTAAATTTTACCAGCACCTTGAGGACCCTGAGAACTTTCCCCTGACGGATACCGATTACATTGGGAAAGAGGACCTAAGAGTGTTGATGAAATGTCCAAAAATGTTCAGAATCCAAGACGGTTTGCTGGTAAGGAAATCCAAAGCTGGCCACGATCAGTGGGTGGTTCCTACCTCATTCCGAAGCCTGATGTTAAGTCACGCCCATGATGCGGCCACTGCCGGTCATAGGGGGTTTCACACAACATTGGAAATCTTAAGAGAGGTTGCATACTGGCCACACATGGGCCAGGACCTCAACCAATATTTGAAGGGTTGTCTTGTGTGTGCACAATTTCAGCCGACATCCCTCACACACCGGGCGCCTTTACAAAAGAGGGGGATGACACTGCCATGGTCAGATTTACAAATCGACTTTGTAGGCCCCGTGATTCGCTCTGCTAGGGGGAATAAGTACATGTTGACCGTCACATGCTTGTTTACCAAGTGGGTGGAATGTCTCCCAGCCCCAAATTGCAAGGCAGAAACTGCAGCAGCCTTGATGATTAACCACATCTTTTCCCGTTTTGGTCTACCTCAAAGGATTGAGTCAGACAGAGGTAGCCACTTCACCAGTGAAGTAATGACAAAGATGTGGGAGATATTGGGGGTCAAGAGAAAGCTGCATATTGCTTATAGACCAGCTTCTTCTGGGGCAGTAGAGAGATATAACCGGACAATTGTGAGCATATTAAAGAAGTTTGTGGCAGATTCTGGGCCGAGTTGGGATATCCGATTACCTCTGGTCCTAATGGCCATCAGATCTACCCCTTCATCTGCATCCAAAATGTCACCATTTGAGGTGATGACTGGGCGCAAGATGGTGCTTCCTCAGCATTTGCTCTACAGGACCCAAGAGCAGACACTGATAAATGCCTCCACTACTCATGAGTATGTGGAGAATTTAAGGAAACACCTTCAACATGCTTTTGCTTATGCTCAGCGGAATCTAGAAAGATCGGCTGATAGCATGAAGACCCATTATGACCTGAAAACTTCCAGGAAGGAATATCAGGTGGGAGACCGGGTCTATCTATACAACTTCCAAAGGAACCAGGCCAAGCAGCGCAAATTTTTGCCTACATGGAAGGGACCCTTTGAGATCATCGACAAGATCTCTCCTGTGGCCTACAAAATCCACATCCCCAAAGGTCCTTTGGCAGCGGGGGAAGACAAGTGGGTACACATAAACCAGTTGAAATGTTGCCATCCCAGGCACACTCTGCAACAACTGGAGGAATCCTCTGGAATCCTAGCGGGTACTGTCTCTTCCAATCATAAAACATACCACATCTAGTCTCTAAAATATTGTGATTTGCATGAAACTGTCTCTTAGTTATACTGTTTTTTTTTCAAAATAAGAATGTAATGTTTCGTTATGATGAAATGCATATGCTGCCCCACTATCTCAACAGTGGTGGAAAAACGTCTATGAGTAGGTATTGCCGCTCTTCCTTTGTCGTCCTAGGAGAAAGAAAACCTGGAGACGGGCCAAGGAGGGCGATCCGGAGACCAGGAACGAAGATCCAATGGGCCCAGTGGACCGCCCAATACTCACATCAGGACTGGCGAGGAGAACCGATCGATCAGTACCGGATGGAGAAGAAGATGCTGAACTGTGCCATCTACAGAGTAGGAAGAAGATTATGCGGACAGACCGGTGCGTGGGTCAAAACCCTTGGGCACGCGACTCCCCATCGACTCAAATTCAAAGTGTAGTCGCGTGGAGGGGCTTGTTGGGTGTCCTGACCCACGTTTAAGCTATCATGCCACAACATTTGGTGCTGTGGGCTTAGAAAATTCAAGATGGCGGAAAACCCACATGTGCGCCGAAATCCAGGAAAGCTGCGCAGTTTGTGCGCACACCAAAATGGTTGCCTCACTTGCCACCCACCAGTGCGAGAATGAAAGGCCGGGTTGCCATGTGGGAAATGGGTTGCCAAAGGAAAAACAGTAGCGCCGGTTAGCTTCAAAGCGCCTAAAACCACCATTGGACTACCCGCACAGTAGTCTGAAACCATTGGGAATGGCAATGCTGATTGCCAAATGCAACCTAGAATTGTTGGGAATTCATTTTCTTAAATCCCAAAAATGGGTGCAGTACCAGTACTCACCACTATCCAAAAGCCGGCAGTTTAAAACCACCCTGTGTTTCTCTGAAGGCAGGCTCAAACTGTCTATTTTAAACATTGCAACACATCTAAAAACTCACTGGACGCCAGCAGACATTTGGTAGAATGGAGTGTTGTGTGCCTACAAAATCTGGGAAATGAAGAGCCCAAAACAATGCTTATAACAAAACTGCTATGGAGTCAGCAGTTTAAGTTGCACTGGATTTAAAGACACTAAAATCGAAAATGTTTAGATTAAATGAGTGACCTATGTTTGGTGTCACATGCCTTTGTAACTGTTGAAATGTCATAGTTTTGCACTTAGAATCAGCATTCTAGCTGCATGTGTAAAATTGCAAGTTAATTTAAAAAGCAACAAAAAAAACATGACAGTTAGCTGAAAGTCTGGCTTAGGGAGCTTGATTCTGCCTGGCAACTACCCCCATCAGGAGTGAAACTTGAGTCACAGCTGTGTTCCCAGGCCTAGCTGCCCTTTTGCTGCTCACACTAAGGATATGCCATCTATCTGATAATTGAATTACCTGTGCTCTACAGGAGCTCTGAACAAAGCCTGTCTTGACTCATGCAAAGGTTTTATTACAGCGGTCGTAAAATGTAGCTTCCTCTTGGCAGAAGCTGGGAGGAGCACTGCCTGTGAGAGCAAGCTGGCTTGGCAGAACTGGATAAACCAGTATTTCTACCTTGTGCTGAGAGGAAACCACACCCCTTTGTAGCCAGAATATTGTTTAGAAAAAGATGAATAACTCATAGTACGGACATGTGAAAATTTTATAAATGACACCATAATTCTTGTGATTTTTCTGCCCACATTTTAAGAGGTTTTTCGACCCGGTGGCATGTTCAGGGGGGTTTTAGCGGAAAAGAGGATATTACTCAAAATGTGTGCATGTGAAAAATCTGAAACTTCATCAGTTAATGTCCATACTCCCTGCGCACATGTATGTAAATTTGGGGTAATGTCCGGAATTGCAAACCAGTTAAAAAGTGCAAAATATTGCCATTTCTGAATGCAAGCTCCCAGGAAGAGCAGAGTTTGAACAGGAGATACCTCCTGTGATATGTGAGGGGTGCATATGATTTTAAAACAATATGTACCTCTGCAAATATGTATTTGTTTCAAATCTAGATTTGTGTGTAAGTTGACAGGAGGAGTGGACTCTCTGCAAGCCATAAAATGACATCACGCTGACACACACTTCCTTCCCCAATCAAATGAGAAATGGAAGTTTGACCAATTAGAAGCTGAGAGAGAGGTAGGGTCAGTGATGCTAGAACACACCCACATTCTAAACACATAAAAGCAGACAGACAGGACAGATAGGGACTTTCAAATCCATCTGCCGCTGGAAGCTCTGCCGGAAAAATCCATACTTTACCTCCATCAAACCTCCAGAGAGCCAAACTAGAGACTTCAATCTATCCAGAACTAGAGACCCAGACCAGAGAACCAGAGAGAGCTGACCCAGATCACTGTGAAGTGCAGAGACCAGAGGCGAGTTTAAAACCTGACCAGATCCATGGCGAGGCCCATTTCACTCAAGAATATAGTGTGAGTACCTAGAAAACTGTGCAGAACCAATCTCTTAGTTAAAATAATATAATTCAATCCTATTTTAATCTAAGTAGAACTGTCTCTTAACCGTCACCTGTCATTTGCAAAGCTGTTACCTGTCATTTTCTAGTTGCAAGCTGCACTTGTCTTTTTGAACTTTAAAATTTCAAATCTGAAAAACGACCTTTATTTAATCGCTCATATCTCCGCGACCGTTTGTGCTAGAGACTTGCAGTAACTTTCATTTGAAAGCTTAGAATTTTAGCTTTGAATCACACCAAGAACCACATTCCTACCCCTTATAGTTCTACCGCAATCGCGGAAAACGCACGCGCGAATTTTGCCGCGATTTACAAATTTCTTCACGTTTAAAAAGACAGCAGTTTTGCTTTTCCTTGCCAAAAACTTCGTTTACCTGCTAGTTACTACTAAAGCATTGTTAAGGTGATCCCGAATTCATAGAGAGTAGCTATCACTCACCCTGAACCTCTGAAAGGGAATTAAAAGCATTTCCAGCATATTTCTCATCCATTGCTAGCACATATAAAAGCATTTGGGCCTGTGTTTTCAAAACTCCTATCTGTTTTCTTTAAGCTTGCTGGGGATTGAACTGAATTACATTGAATTGCATTTCTGAGAATTGTGTGCCTTCCTTCCACTTCCTTGCATTGCATAAAAGGGGGGAGGGGATTGCCAGAGAAAAGTGATTACATTGTTTTGTTGAAATCATATTGAGTATTTTCTGTACTGCATTTCATTCCACATTGCATCCATTTGAAACCATAAAAGTATTGTTGCTACCTTATCCATTTCATGTCAACTCCTTAGTGATTATCAAGAAGCGTGTTAGTGCCAGATTCTCCGTTGTTAATATTTATCATATTAGATTAAGTGTGATATTCAATTATTAATTTATTATAAAGTGTGATCTATATATCTATTGTTAAATTATCAAATAAACCTTTTAACTTGCAAAACAGAACTACTTCTCGGCTCAGTGGGGTCAGGGGGATTCCAAGAGAGGGGTGTTATATAGGGGTAGTCATCCAGAACGCATGAACTGGACATAAAGATATATCAATAAGGGTTTTCATTCAGTATTATAGACTAGGCGTTGACTTAGCTGTAGTGTTGAATTGAATCCTCTTACAGTGCAGAAGGGATGTGACCTAGCAGTTCAGGCTGGACTGCCCCTTTGGGCTGGGACCAAGACTGATTTGCCTGTGGTCTTCCCCCTTCTGTAATGGCTTGGCAGGAGAAGAACGATTGTATGGAGGGATGCCCAGAGCAATGCCAGTGGTTAAGATTCATTCTAAACATTCCAGCCATCACCTCTTTTGTTTTTGCTTTGTCACCCTGAGTAGGACGGGTATGGCTAGACTTGGGCCCCTGCCTGCAGGGCCTAGATACCCAAGCTATTCCTCACTGATGATTCCCAACAAGGCAGAAACACGTTTGGGGATGCTTCTGGTCTCGTGCAGAAGGGATGTGACCTAGCAGTTCAGGCTGGACTGCCCCTTTTGGGGTGGGACCAAGCCTGATTTGCATATGGCCTTTCTCTTTCTTTAATGGCTTGGCAGGCGAAGAACGATAGTATGGAGGGTTGCCCAAAGCAATGCCGGTGGTTCAGATTAATTCTAAACCTTCCAGCCATCACCTCTTTTGTTTTTGCTTTGCCACCTTGAATGGGTTGGGTATGCCCAGATGTGGGTCCCTTGCCTGCTGGGCGTAGAGACCCAAGCTACTTCTCACAGATGAGGCCCAACAAGGTCTAAACATTTTTGGGGATGCTAGAGGTTTCGTGCAAAAGGGATGTGACCTAGCAGTTTGGGCTGGCCTGCCCCTTTAGGGCTGGGACAAAGACTGATTTGCATATGGTATTTCCCCTTCTGTAATGGCTTGGCAGGTGAAGAACGATGGTATGGTGGGATGCCCAGAGCAATGCCATTCGTTAAGATGAATTCTAAACATTCCAGTCATCACATCTTTTGTTTTTTCTTTGTCACTCCTAGTGGGATGGGTATGGCCAGATGTGGGTCCCTGCCTGCTGGGCCTAGAGACCCTAGCTACTCCTCACTGATGATTCCCAGCAAGGCAGAAATATGTTTTATGGATGCTTGTGGTCTCGTGCAGAAGGGATGTGACCTAGCAGTTCAGGCTGGACTGCCCCTTTTGGGGTGGGCCCAAGCCTGATTTTCATATGGTCTTTCTCCTTCATTAATTGCTTGGCAGGCAAAGAACTATAGTATGGAGGGTTGCCCAAAGCAATGCCGGTGGTTAAGATTAATTCTAAACCTTCCAGTCATCACCTCTTTTGTTTTTGCTTTGCCACCCCGAATGGGAAGGGTATGCCCAGACGTGGGTCCTGTGCCTGCTGGGCCTAGAGACCCAAACTACTCCTCACTGATGAGGCCAACAAGGGAAAAACTTTTTTGGGGATGCTAGTGGTTTCGTGCAGAAGGGATGTGACCTAGCAGTTTGGTCTGGCCTGCCCCTTTTGGGCTGAGACCAAGACTGATTTGCATATGGTCTTTCCCCTTCTGTAATGGCTTGGTAGGCAAAGAATGATAGTATGGAGGGGTGCCCTGAGCAATGCCAGTGGTTAAGATTCATTCTAAACATTCCAGTCATCCCCTCTTTTGTTTTTTCTTTGTCACCCTGAGTGGGACGGGTATGCCCAGATGTGAGTCCCGTCCCTGCTGGGCCTAGAGACCCAATCTACTCCTCACTGATGATTCCCAACAAGGCCGAAACATGTTTGGGGATGTTTGTGGTCTCATGCAGAAGGGATGTGACCTAACAGTTCGGGCTGGACGGCCACTTTTGTGGTGGGGCCAAGCCTGATTGGCATATGTTCTTTCCCCTTCTTTAATGGCTTGGTAGGCAAAGAATGATAGTATGGAGGGGTGCCCAGAGCAATGCTGGTGGTAAATATTCATTCTAAACATTCCAGCCATCACTTCTTTTGTTTTTGCTTTGCCACCCCGAGTGGGACGGGTATGCCCAGACGTGGGTCCCGTGCCTTCTGGGTCTAGAGACCCAAGCTACTCCTCACTGATGAGACGCATCAATGCTGAAACATGTTAGGGGATACTTGTGGTCTCGTGCAGAAGGGATGTGACCTATGAGTTCGGTCTGTACTGCCCCTTTTGGGGTGGGGCCAAGCCTGATTGGCATATGGTCTTTCCCCTTCTGTAATGGCTTGGCAGGTGAAAAACGATGGTATGGAGGTTTGCCCAGAGCAATGCCAGAGGGAAAGATTAATTCTAATCCTTCCAGCCATCACCTCTTTTGTTTTTGCTTTGTCACCCCAAGTGGGACGGGTATGCCCAGACGTGGGTCCCGTGCCTGCTGGGCCTAGAGACCCAAGCTACTCCTCACTGATGTGGCCAACAAAGCCGAAACGTGTTTGGGGATGCTTTTGGTCTCGTGCAGAAGGGATGTGATCTAGTAGTTCGGGCTGGAATGCCCCTTTTGGGGTGGTACAAAGACTGATTTGTATATGGTCTTCTCCCTTGTGTAATGACTTGTCAGGCGAAGAAAGATGCTATGAAGGGTTACCCAGTGCAATGCCGGTGGTTAAGATTCATTCTAAACCTTCCCGCCATCACCTCTTTTGTTTTTGCCTTGTCACACCGAGTGGGACCGTTATGCCCTGACATGGGTCCGGTGCCCGCTGGGCCTAGTGACCCAAGGTACTCCTCAAGGCCGTAACATGTTTAGGGATTCTTGTGGTCTTGTGCAGAAGGGATGTGACCTACTAGTTCGGGCTGGACTGCCAGTCATGGGGTGGGACCACGACTGATTTGCCTATGGTCTTTCCCCTTTTGTAATGGATTGGCAGGCAAAGAACGATGGTATGGTGGGATGCCCAGAGCAATACCAGTGGTTAAGATACATTCTAAACATTCCAGTCATCCCCTCTTTTGTTTTTTGTCACCCCGAGTGGGACGGGTATGCCCAGATGTGAGTCCCATCCCTGCTGGCCCTAGAGACCCAAGCTACTCCTCACTGATGATTCCCAACAAGGTCGAAACATGTTTGGGGATGTTTGTGGTCTCATGCAGAAGGGATGTGACCTAGCAGTTCGAGCTGGAATGCCCCTTCTGGGGCGGGACAAAGCCTGATTTGCATATGGTCTTCTCCCTTCTGTAATGGCTTGGCAGGCGAAGAAAGATGGTATGAAGGGTTGCCCAGAGCAATGCCAGTGGTTAAGATTCATTCTAAACCTTCCCGCCATCACCTCTTTTGTTTTTGCCTTGTCACCCCGAGTGGGACCGTTATGCCCTGACGTGTGTCTGGTGCCCGCTGGGCCTAGTGACCCAAGGTACTCCTCAAGGCCGTAACATGTTTAGGGATTCTTGTGGTCTTTTGCAGAAGCGATGTGACCTACTAGTTCGGGCTAGACTGCCCATTTTGGATTGGGACCACAACTGATTTGAATATGGTCTTCTTTCTTCTGTAATGGCTAGGCAGGCGAAAACACGTGGTATCGAGGGTTGCCCAGAGCAATGCCAGTGGTTAAGATTCATCCTAAACCTTCCAGCCATCACCTCTTTTGTTTTTGCTTTGTCACCCTGAGTGGAACTGGTTTGCCCAGACATGGGTCCCGTGCCTGATGGCCCTAGAGACCCAAGCTACTCCTCACTGATGAGGCCCAACAATGCCGGAACATGTTTGGGGATGCTTGTGGTCTCATGCAGAAGGGATCTGACCTAGCCGTTCGGGCTGGGCAGCCCCTTTTAGGGAGGAACAAAGACTGATTTGCATGTGGTCTTTCCGCATCTGTAATGGCTTGGCAGGGGACGAACGATGGTATGGAGGGTTGCCCAGAGCAATGCCATTGGTTAAGATTAATTCTAAACCTTCCAGCCATCACCTCTTTTGTTTTTGCTTTGTCATCCCGAGTGGGACGGGTATGCCCAGACATGGGTCCTGTGCCTCCTACTCTTCACTGATGAGGCCCAACAACACCAAAACATGTTTGGGGATGCTTGTGGTCTCGTGCAGATGGGATGTGACCTAGTAGTTCGGGCTGGCCTGCCACTTTGGGCTGGGACCTAGACTGATTTGCCTATGGTCTTCCCCCTTCTGTAATGGCTTGGCAGGAGAAGAACGATTGTATGGAGGGATGCCCAGAGCAATGCCAGTGGTTAAGATTCATTCTAAACATTCCAGCCATCACCTCTTTTGTTTTTGCTTTGTCACCCTGAGTGGGACGGGTATGGCTAGACTTGGGCCCCTGCCTGCAGGGCCTAGAGACCCAAGCTACTCCTCACTGATGATTCCCAACAAGGCTGAAACACGTTTGGGGATGCTTCTGGTCTCTTGCAGAAGGGATGTGACCTAGCAGTTCAGGCTGGACTGCCCCTTTGGGCTGGGACCAAGACTGATTTGCCTATGGTCTTCCCCCTTCTGTAATGGGTTGGCAGGAGAAGAACGATTGTATGGAGGGATGCCCAGAGCAATGCCAGTGGTTAAGATTCATTCTAAACATTCCAGCCATCACCTCTTTTGTTTTTGCTTTGTCACCCTGAGTGGGATGGGTATGGCTAGACTTGGGCCCCTGCCTGCTGGGCGTAGAGACCCAAGCTACTTCTCACAGATGAGCCCAACAAGGGTGAAACATTTTTGGGGATGCTAGTGGTTTCGTGCAAAAGGGATGTGACCTAGCAGTTTGGGCTGGCCTGCCCCTTTAGGGCTGGGACAAAGACTGATTTGCATATGGTATTTCCCCTTCTGTATTGGCTTGGCAGGTGAAGAACGATGGTATGGTGGGATGAACAGAGCAATGCCATTCGTTGAGATTAATTCTAAACATTCCAGTCATCACCTCTTTTGTTTTTTCTTTGTCACTCCTAGTCGGATGGGTATGGCCAGAAGTGGGTCCCTGCCTGCTCGGCCTAGAGACCTAAACTACTCCTCACTGATGAGGCCCAACAAGGTCAAAACAGGTTTGGGGATGTTTGTGGTCTTGTACAGAAGGGATGTGACCTAGCAGTTCGGGCTGGTCTGCCCCTTTTGGGGTGGGAGGAAGCCTGATTAACATATGGTCTTTCCCCATCTGTAATGACTTGGCAGGCGAAGAACGATGGTATGGAGGGTTGCTGAGAGCAATGCCAGTGGATAGGATTCATTCTAAATCTTCCAGCCATCACCTCCTTTGTTTTTGCTTTCTCACTCCAAGTGGGATGGGTATGCCCAGACGTGGGTCCCGTGCCTGCTGGGCATAGATACCCAAGCTACTCCTCACTGATGAGGCCCAAGAAGGCCAAAACATGTTTGGGGATGCTTGTGGTCTCATGCAGAAGGGGTGTGACCTAGCAGTTCGGGCTGGACTGCCACCTTTGGGGTGTGACCAAGCCTGATTTGCATATGGTCTTTCCCCTTCTGTAATGACTTGGCAGGCGAAGAACAAAAGTATGGAGGGTTGCCCAAAGCAATGCCGGTGGTTAAGATTAATTTGAAACCTTCCAGCCATCACCTCTTTTGTTTTTGCTTTGCCATCCTGAATGGGTTGGGTATGCCCAGATGTGGGTCCCGTGCCTGCTGGGCGTAGAGACCCAAGCTACTTCTCACAGATGAGGCCCAACAAGGGCTAAACATTTTTGGGGATGCTAGAGGTTTCGTGCAAAAGGGATGTGACCTAGCAGTTTGGGCTGGCCTGCCCCTTTAGGGCTGGGACAAAGACTGATTTGCATATGGTATTTCTCCTTCTGTAATGGCTTGGCAGGTGAAGAACGATGGTATGGTGGGATGCCCAGAGCAATGCCATTCGTTAAGATGAATTCTAAACATTCCAGTCATCACCTCTTTTGTTTTTTCTTTGTCACTCCTAGTGGGATGGGTATGGCCAGATGTGGGTCCCTGCCTGCTGGGCCTAGAGACCCTAGCTACTCCTCACTGATGATTCCCAGCAAGGCAGAAATATGTTTTATGGATGCTTGTGGTCTCATGCAGAAGGGATGTGACCTAGCAGTTCAGGCTAGACTGCCCCTTTTGGGGTGGGCCCAAGCCTGATTTTCATATGGTCTTTCTCCTTCATTAATTGCTTGGCAGGCAAAGAACTATTGTATGGAGGGTTGCCCAAAGCAATGCCGGTGGTTAAGATTAATTCTAAACCTTCCAGCCATCACCTCTTTTGTTTTTGCTTTGCCACCCCGAATGGGAAGGGTATGCCCGGACGTGGGTCCTGTGCCTGCTGGGCCTAGAGACCCAAACTACTCCTCACTGATGAGGCCAAACAAGGGAAAAACTTTTTTGGGGATGCTAGTGGTTTCGTGCAGAAGGGATGTGACCTAGCAGTTTGGTCTGACCTGCCCCTTTTGGGCTGAGACCAAGACTGATTTGCATATGGTCCTTTCCCTTCTGTAATGGCTTGGTAGGCAAAGAATGATAGTATGGAGGGGTGCCCTGAGCAATGCCAGTGGTTAAGATTCATTCTAAACATTCCAGTCATCCCCTCTTTTGTTTTTTCTTTGTCACCCTGAGTGGGACGGGTATGCCCAGATGTGAGTCCCGTCCCTGCTGGGCCTAGAGACCCAAGCTACTCCTCACTGATGAGACCCATCAAGGCCGAAACATGTTTGGGGATGTTTGTGGTCTCATGCAGAAGGGATGTGACCTAACAGTTCGGGCTGGACGGCCACTTTTGTGGTGGGGCCAAGCCTGATTGGCATATGTTCTTTCCCCTTCTTTAATGGCTTGGTAGGCAAAGAATGATAGTATGGAGGGGTGCCCAGAGCAATGCTGGTGGTAAATATTCATTCTAAACCGTCCAGCCATCACTTCTTTTGTTTTTGCTTTGCCACCCCGAGTGGGACGGGTATGCCCAGACGTGGGTCCCGTGCCTTCTGGGTCTAGAGACCCAAGCTACTCCTCACTGATGAGACGCATCAATGCTGAAACATGTTAGGGGATGCTTGTGGTCTCGTGCAGAAGGGATGTGACCTATGAGTTCGGGCTGTACTGCCCCTTTTGGGGTGGGGCCAAGCCTGATTGGCATATGGTCTTTCCCCTTCTGTAATGGCTTGGCAGGCGAAAAACGATGGTATGGAGGTCTGCCCAGAGCAATGCCAGTGGGAAAGATTAATTCTAATCCTTCCAGCCATCACCTCTTTTGTTTTTGCTTTGTCACCCCAAGTGGGATGGGTATGCCCAGACGTGGGTCCCGTGCCTGCTGGGCCTAGAGACCCAAGCTACTCCTCACTGATGTGGCCAACAAAGCCAAAACGTGTTTGGGGATGCTTTTGGTCTCGTGCAGAAGGGATGTGATCTAGTAGTTCGGGCTGGAATGCCACTTTTGGGGTAGTACAAAGACTGATTTGTATATGGTCTTCTCCCTTGTATAATGACTTGGCAGGCGATGAAAGATGCTATGAAGGGTTACCCAGTGCAATGCCAGTGGTTAAGATTCATTCTAAACCTTCCCGCCATCACCTCTTTTGTTTTTGCCTTGTCACACCGAGTGGGACCGTTATGCCCTGACGTGGGTCCGGTGCCCGCTGGGCCTAGTGACCCAAGGTACTCCTCAAGGCCGTAACATGTTTAGGGATTCTTGTGGTCTTGTGCAGAAGGGATGTGACCTACTAGTTCGGGCTGGACTGCCCGTTATGGGGTGGGACACGACTGATTTGCCTATGGTCTTTCCCCTTCTGTAATGGATTGGCAGGCATAGAACGATGGTATGGTGGGATTCCCAGAGAAATGCCAGTGGTTAAGATACATTCTAAACATTCCAGTCATCCCCTTTTTTATTTTCTGTCACCCCGAGTGGGACGGGTATGCCCAGATGTGAGTCCCATCCCTGCTGGCCCTAGAGACCCAACCTACTCCTCACTGATGATTCCCAACAAGGCTGAAACATGTTTGGGGATGTTTGTGGTCTCATGCAGAAGGGTTGTGATCTAGCAGTTCGAGCTGGAATGCCCCTTCTGGGGTGGGACAAAGCCTGATTTGCATATGGTCTTCTCCCTTCTGTAATGGCTTGGCAGGTGAAGAAAGATGGTATGAAGGGTTGCCCAGAGCAATGCCAGTGGTTAATATTCATTCTAAACCTTCCCCCCATCACCTCTTTTGTTTTTGCTTTGTCACCCCGAGTGGGACCGTTATGCCCTGACGTGTGTCTGGTGCCCGCTGGGCCTAGTGACCCAAGGTACTCCTCAAGGCCGTAACATGTTTAGGGATTCTTGTGGTCTTTTGCAGAAGGGAGGTGACCTACTAGTTCGGGCTAGACTGCCCGTTTTGGGGTGGGACCACAACTGATTTGAATATGGTCTTCTTCCTTCTGTAATGGCTAGGCAGGCGAAAAAACATGGTATGGAGGGTTGCCCAGAGCAATGCCAGTGGTTAAGATTCATCCTAAACCTTCCAGCCATCACCTCTTTTGTTTTTGCTTTGTCACCCCGAGTGGAACCGGTATGCCCAGACATGGGTCCCGTGCCTGATGGCCCTAGAGACCCAAGCTACTCCTCACTGATGAGGCCCAACAATGCCGGAACATGTTTGGGGATGCTTGTGGTCTCATGCAGAAGGGATGTGACCTAGCCGTTCGGGCTGGACAGCCCCTTTTGGGGAGGAACAAAGACTGATTTGCATGTGGTCTTTCCGCTACTGTTATGGCTTGGCAGGGGACGAACGATGGTATGGAGGTTTGCCCAAAGCAATGCCGGTGGTTAAGATTAATTCTAAACCTTCCAGCCATCACATCTTTTGTTTTTGCTTTGCCACCCCGAATGGGAAGGGTATGCCCAGATGTGGGTCCCGTGCCTGCTGTGCCTAGATACCCAAACTACTCCTCACTGATCAGACCAACAAGGGCAAAACATTTTTGGGGATGTTATAGGTTTCGTGCAGAAGGGATGTGACCTAGCAGTTTGGTCTGGCCTGCCCCTTTTGGGCTGGGACCAAGACTGATTTGCATATGGTCTTTCCCCTTCTGTAATGGCTTGACAGGCGAAGAACAATGGTATGGTGTGATGCCCAGAGCAATGCCAGTGGTTAAGATTCATTCTAAACATTCCAGTCATCCCCTCTTTTGTTTTTTCTTTGTCACCCTGAGTGGGACGGGTATGCCCAGATGTGAGTCCAGTCCCTGCTGGGCCTAGAGACCCAAGCTACTACTCACTGATGGTTCCCAACAAGGCCGAAACATGTTTTGGGATGTTTGTGGTCTCATGCAGAAGGGATGTGACCTAGCAGTTCGGGCTGGACGGCCACTTTTGTGGTGGGGCCAAGCCTGATTGGCATATGGTCTTTCACCTTCTTTAATGGCTTGGCAGGCAAAGAATGATAGTATGGAGGGGTGCCCAGAGCAATGCTGGTGGTAAATATTCATTCTAAACCTTCCAGCCTTCACTTCTTTTGTTTTTGCTTTGCCACCCCGAGTGGGACGGGTATGCCCAGACGTGGGTCCCGTGCCTTCTGGGTCTAGAGACCCAAGCGACTCCTCACTGATGAGACCCATCAAGGCTGAAACATGTTTGAGGATGCTTGTGGTCTCGTGCAGAAGGGATGTGACCTATGAGTTCGGGCTGTACTGCCCCTTTTGGGGTGGGGCCAAGCCTGATTGGCATATGGTCTTTCCCCTTCTGTAATGGCTTGGCAGGCGAAGAACGATGGTATGGAGGTTTGCCCAGAGCAATGCCAGTGGGAAAGATTCATTCTAATCCTTCCAGCCATCACCTCTTTTGTTTTTGCTTTGTCACCCCAAGTGGGACGGGTATGCACAGACGTGGGTCCCGTGCCTGCTGGGCCTAGAGACCCAAGCTACTCCTCACTGATGTGGCCAACAAAGCCGAAACGTGTTTGGGGATGCTTTTGGTCTCGTGCAGAAGGGATGTGATCTAGTAGTTCGGGCTGGAAATCCCCTTTTGGGGTGGGACAAAGACTGATTTGTATATGGTCTTCTCCCTTGTGTAATGACTTGGCAGGCGAAGAAAGATGCTATGAAGGGTTATCCGATGCAATGCCAGTGGTTAAGATTCATTCTAAACCTTCCCGCCATCACCTCTTTTGTTTTTGCCTTGTCACACCGAGTGGGACCGTTATGCCCTGACGTGGGTCTGGTGCCCGCTGGGCCTAGTGACCCAAGGTACTCGAGTGGGACGGGTATGCCCAGATGTGAGTCCCGTCCCTGCTGGGCCTAGAGACCCAAGCTACTCCTCACTGATGGTTCCCAACAATGCCGAAACATGTTTGGGGATGTTTGTGGTCTCATGCAGAAGGGTTGTGATCTAGCAGTTCGAGCTGGAATGCCCCTTCTGGGGTGGGACAAAGCCTGATTTGCATATGGTCTTCTCCCTTCTGTAATGGCTTGGCAGGTGAAGAAAGATGGTATGAAGGGTTGCCCAGAGCAATGCCAGTGGTTAAGATTCATTCTAAACCTTCCCCCCATCACCTCTTTTGTTTTTGCTTTGTCACCCCGAGTGGGACCGTTATGCCCTGACGTGTGTCTGGTGCCCGCTGGGCCTAGTGACCCAAGGTACTCCTCAAGGCCGTAACATGTTTAGGGATTCTTGTGGTCTTTTGCAGAAGGGATGTGACCTACTAGTTCGGGCTAGACTGCCCGTTTTGGGGTGGGACCACAACTGATTTGAATATGGTCTTCTTCCTTCTGTAATGGCTAGGCAGGCGAAAAAACATGGTATGGAGGGTTGCCCAGAGCAATGCCAGTGGTTAAGATTCATCCTAAACCTTCCAGCCATCACCTCTTTTGTTTTTGCTTTGTCACCCCGAGTGGAACCGGTATGCCCAGACATGGGTCCCGTGCCTGATGGCCCTAGAGACCCAAGCTACTCCTCACTGATGAGGCCCAACAATGCCGGAACATGTTTGGGGATGCTTGTGGTCTCATGCAGAAGGGATGTGACCTAGCCGTTCGGGCTGGACAGCCCCTTTTGGGGAGGAACAAAGACTGATTTGCATGTGGTCTTTCCGCTACTGTTATGGCTTGGCAGGGGACGAACGATGGTATGGAGGTTTGCCCAAAGCAATGCCGGTGGTTAAGATTAATTCTAAACCTTCCAGCCATCACATCTTTTGTTTTTGCTTTGCCACCCCGAATGGGAAGGGTATGCCCAGATGTGGGTCCCGTGCCTGCTGGGCCTAGAGACCCAAACTACTCCTCACTGATGAGGCCAACAAGGGCAAAACATTTTTGGGGATGTTATAGGTTTCGTGCAGAAGGGATGTGACCTAGCAGTTTTGTCTGGCCTGCCCCTTTTGGGCTGGGACCAAGACTGATTTGCATATGGTCTTTCCCCTTCTGTAATGGCTTGACAGGCGAAGAACAATGGTATGGTGTGATGCCCAGAGCAATGCCAGTGGTTAAGATTCATTCTAAACATTCCAGTCATCCCCTCTTTTGTTTTTTCTTTGTCACCCTGAGTGGGACGGGTATGCCCAGATGTGAGTCCAGTCCCTGCTGGGCCTAGAGACCCAAGCTACTACTCACTGATGGTTCCCAACAAGGCCGAAACATGTTTTGGGATGTTTGTGGTCTCATGCAGAAGGGATGTGACCTAGCAGTTCGGGCTGGACGGCCACTTTTGTGGTGGGGCCAAGCCTGATTGGCATATGGTCTTTCACCTTCTTTAATGGCTTGGCAGGCAAAGAATGATAGTATGGAGGGGTGCCCAGAGCAATGCTGGTGGTAAATATTCATTCTAAACCTTCCAGCCATCACTTCTTTTGTTTTTGCTTTGCCACCCCGAGTGGGACGGGTATGCCCAGACGTGGGTCCCGTGCCTTCTGGCTACTCCTCACTGATGTGGCCAACAAAGCCGAAACGTGTTTGGGGATGCTTTTGGTCTCGTGCAGAAGGGATGTGATCTAGTAGTTCGGGCTGGAAATCCCCTTTTGGGGTGGGACAAAGACTGATTTGTATATGGTCTTCTCCCTTGTGTAATGACTTGGCAGGCGAAGAAAGATGCTATGAAGGGTTATCCGGTGCAATGCCAGTGGTTAAGATTCATTCTAAATCTTCCCGCCATCACCTCTTTTGTTTTTGCCTTGTCACACCGAGTGGGACCGTTATGCCCTGACGTGGGTCTGGTGCCCGCTGGGCCTAGTGACCCAAGGTACTCGAGTGGGACGGGTATGCCCAGATGTGAGTCCCATCCCTGCTGGGCCTAGAGACCCAAGCTACTCCTCACTGATGGTTCCCAACAATGCCGAAACATGTTTGGGGATGTTTGTGGTCTCTTGCAGAAGGGATGTGACCTAGCAGTTCGGGCTGGACGGCCACTTTTGTGGTGGGGCCAAGCCTGATTGGCATATGGTCTTTCCCCTTCTTTAATGGCTTGGCAGGCAAAGAATGATAGTACGGAGGGGTGCCCAGAGCAATGCTGGTGGTAAATATTCATTCTAAACCTTCCAGCCATCACTTCTTTTGTTTTTGATTTGCCACCCCGAGTGGGACGGGTATGCCCAGACGTGGGTCCCGTGCCTTCTGGGTCTAGAGACCCAAGCGACTCCTCACTGATGAGACCCATCAAGGCTGAAACAGGTTTGAGGATGCTTGTGGTCTCGTGCAGAAGGGATGTGACCTATGAGTTCGGGCTGTACTGCCGCTTTTGGGGTGGGGCCAAGCCTGATTGGCATATGGTCTTTCCCCTTCTGTAATGGCTTGGCAGGCGAAGAACGATGGTATGGAGGTTTGCCCAGAGCAATGCCAGTGGGAAAGATTCATTCTAATCCTTCCAGCCATCACCTCTTTTGTTTTTGCTTTGTCACCCCAAGTGGGACGGGTATGCCCAGACGTGGGTCCCGTGCCTGCTGGGCCTAGAGACCCAAGCTACTCCTCACTGATGTGGCCAACAAAGCCGAAACGTGTTTGGGGATGCTTTTGGTCTCGTGCAGAAGGGATGTGATCTAGTAGTTCGGCTGAAATGCCCCTTTTGGGCTGGGACCAAGACTGATTTGCATATGGTCTTTCCCCTTCTGTAATGGCTTGACAGGCGAAGAACAATGGTATGGTGTGATGCCCAGAGCAATGCCAGTGGTTAAGATTCATTCTAAACATTCCAGTCATCCCCTCTTTTGTTTTTTCTTTGTCACCCTGAGTGGGACGGGTATGACCAGATGTGAGTCTGGTGCCCGCGGGGCCTAGTGACCCAAGGTACTCCTCAAGGCCGTAACATGTTTAGGGATTCTTGTGGTCTCGTGCAGAAGGGATGTGACCTACTAGTTCGGGCTGGACTGCCCGTTATGGGGTGGGACCACAACTGATTTGCCTACGGTCTTTCCCCTTCTGTAATGGCTTGGCAGGCAAAGAACGATGGTATGGTGGGATGCCCAGAGCAATGCCAGTGGTTAAGATACATTCTAAACATTCCAGTCATCCCCTCTTTTGTTTTTTCTTTGTCAGCCCGAGTGGGACGGGTATGACCAGATGTGAGTCCCATCCCTGCTGGGCCTAGAGACCCAAGCTACTCCTCACTGATGATTCCCAACAAGGCCGAAACATGTTTGGGGATGTTTGTGGTCTCATGCAGAAGGGATGTGATCTAACAGTTTGGGCTGGACGGCCACTTTTGTGGTGGGGCAAAGCCTGATTGGCATATGGTCTTTCCCCTTCTTTAATGGCTTGGGAGGCAAAGAACGATAGTATGGAGGGGTGCCCAGAGCAAAGCTGGTGGTAAATATTCATTCTAAACCTTCCAGCCATCACTTCTTTTGTTTTTGCTTTGTCACCCCGAGTGGGACAGGTATGGCCAGATGTGGGTCCCTGCCTGCTGCGCCTAGATACCCTAGCTACTCCTCACTGATGTTTCCCAGCAAGGCAGAAATATGTTTTATGGATGTTTGTGGTCTCGTGCAGAAGGGATGTGAGCTAGCAGTTCAGGCTGGACTGCCCCTTTTGGGGTGGGACCAAGACTGATTTGCATATGGTCTTTCCCCTTCTGTAATGGCTTGACAGGCGAAGAACAATGGTATGGTGGGATGCCCAGAGCAATGCCAGTGGTTAAGATTCATTCTAAACATTCCAGTCATCCCCTCTTTTGTTTTTTCTTTGTCACCCCGAGTGGGCCGGGTATGCCCAGATGTGAGTCCCATCCCTGCTGGCCCTAGAGACCCAAGCTACTCCTCACTGATGATTTCCAACAAGGCCGAAACATGTTTGGGGATGTTTGTGGTCTCATGCAGAAGGGATGTGACCTAGCAGTTCGGGCTGGACAGCCACTTTTGTGGTGGGGCCAAGCCTGATTGGCATATGGTCTTTCCCCTTCTTTAATGGCCTGGGAGGCAAAGAACGATAGTATGGAGGGGTGCCCAGAGCAAAGCTGGTGGTAAATATTCATTCTAAACCTTCCAGCCATCACTTCTTTTGTTTTTGCTTTGTCACCCCGAGTGGGACAGGTATGGCCAGATGTGGGTCCCTGCCTGCTGCGCCTAGATACCCTAGCTACTCCTCACTGATGTTTCCCAGCAAGGCAGAAATATGTTTTATGGATGTTTGTGGTCTCGTGCAGAAGGGATGTGAGCTAGCAGTTCAGGCTGGACTGCCCCTTTTGGGGTGGGACCAAGACTGATTTGCATATGGTCTTTCCCCTTCTGTAATGGCTTGACAGGCGAAGAACAATGGTATGGTGGGATGCCCAGAGCAATGCCAGTGGTTAAGATTCATTCTAAACATTCCAGTCATCCCCTCTTTTGTTTTTTCTTTGTCACCCCGAGTGGGCCGGGTATGCCCAGATGTGAGTCCCATCCCTGCTGGCCCTAGAGACCCAAGCTACTCCTCACTGATGATTTCCAACAAGGCCGAAACATGTTTGGGGATGTTTGTGGTCTCATGCAGAAGGGATGTGACCTAGCAGTTCGGGCTGGACAGCCACTTTTGTGGTGGGGCCAAGCCTGATTGGCATATGGTCTTTCCCCTTCTTTAATGGCTTGGCAGGCAAAGAAAGATAGTATGGAGGGGTGCCCAGAGCAATGCTGGTGGTAAATATTCATTCTAAACCTTCCAGCCATCACTTCTTTTGTTTTTGCTTTGCCATCCCGAGTGGGACGGGTGTGCCCAGACGTTGTTCCCGTGCTTCTGGGTCTAGAGACCCAACCTACTCCTCACTGATGAGACCCATCAAGGCTGAAACATGTTTGGGGATGCTTGTGGTCTCGTGCAGAAGGGATGTGACCTATGAGTTCGGGCTGTACTGCCCCTTTTGGCGTGGGGCCAAGCCTGATTGGCATATGGTCTTTCCCCTTCTGTAATGGCTTGGCAGGCGAAGAACGATGGTATGGAGGTTTGCCCAGAGCAATGCCAGTGGGAAAAATTCATTCTAATCTTTCCAGCCAACACCTCTTTTGTTTTTGCTTTGTCACCGCAAGTGGGACGGGTATGCCCCGACGTGGGTCCCGTGCCTGCTGGGCCAGGAGACCCAAGCTACTCCTCACTGATGTGGCCAACAAAGCCGAAACGTGTTTGGGGATGCTTTTGGTCTCGTGCAGAAGGGATGTGATCTAGTAGTTCGGGCTGGAATGCCCCTTTTGGGGTGGGACAAAGACTGATTTGCATATGGTCTTCTCCCTTGTGTAATGACTTGGCAGGCGAAGAAAGATGGTATGAAGGGTTACCCAGTGCAATGCCAGTGGTTAAGATTCATTCCAAACCTTCCCGCCATCACCTCTTTTGTTTTTGCCTTGTCACACCGAGTGGGACCGTTATGCCCTGACGTGGGTCCGGTGCCCGCTGGGCCTAGTGACCCAAGGTACTCCTCAAGGCCGTAACATGTTTAGGGATTCTTGTGGTCTTGGGCAGAAGGGATGTGACCTACTAGTTCGGGCTGGACTGCCCGTTATGGGGTGGGACCACGACTGATTTGCCTATGGTCTTTCCCCTTCTGTAATGGCTTGGCAGGCAAAGAACGATGGTATGGTGGGATGCCCAGAGCAATGCAAGTGGTTAAGATACATTCTAAACATTCCAGTCATCCCCTCTTTTGTTTTTTGTCACCCGAGTGGGACGGGTATGCCCAGATGTGAGTCCCATCCCTGCTGGCCCTAGAGACCCAAGCTACACCTCACTGATGATTCCCAACAAGGCCGAAACATGTTTGGGGATGTTTGTGGTCTCATGCAGAAGGGATGTGATCTAGCAGTTCGGGCTGGAATGCCCCTTCTGGGGTGGGACAAAGCCTGATTTGCATATGGTTTTCTCCCTTCTGTAATGGCTTGGCAGGCGAAGAAAGATGGTATGAAGGGTTGCCCAGAGCAATGCCAGTGGTTAAGATTCATTCTTAACCTTCCCGCCATCATCTCTTTTGTTTTTGCCTTGTCACCCCGAGTGGGACCGTTATGCCCTGACGTGTGTCTGGTGCCCTCTGGGCCTAGTGACCCAAGGTACTCCTCAAGGCCCTAACATGTTTAGGGATTCTTGTGGTCTTTTGCAGAAGGGATGTGACCTACTAGTTCGGGCTGGACTGCCCGTTTTGGGGTGGGACCACGACTGATTTGAATATGGTCTTCTTCCTTCTGTAATGGCTAGACAGGTGAAAAAACGTGGTATGGAGGGTTGCCCAGAGCAATGCCAGTGGTTAAGATTCATCCTGAACCTTCCAGCCATCACCTCTTTTGTTTTTGCTTTGTCACCCCGAGTGGAACCGGTATGCCCAGACATGGGTCCCGTGCCTGATGGCCCTAGAGACCCAAGCTACTCCTCACTGATGAGGCCCAACAATGCCGGAACATGTTTGACAATGCTTGTGGTCTCATGCAGAAGGGATGTGACATAGCCGTTCGGGCTGGACAGCCCCTTTTGGGGAGGAACAAAGACTGATTTGCATGTGGTCTTTCCGCTTCTGTAATGTCTTGGCAGGGGGCGAACGATGGTATGGAGGGTTGCCCAGAGCAATGCCATTGGCTAAGATTAATTCTAAACCTTCCAGCCATCACCTCTTTTGTTTTTGCTTTGTCATCCTGAGTGGGACGGGTATGCCCAGACATGGGTCCTGTACCTGCTAGGCCTAGAGAACCAAGCTACTCCTCACTGATGAGGCCCAACAACACCAAAACATGTTTGGGGATGCTTGTGGTCTCGTGCAGAAGGGATGTGACCTAGTAGTTCCTAGTAGTTCGGGCTGGCCTGCCCCTTTGGGCTGGGGCCAAGACTGATTTGCCTATGGTCTTCCCCCTTCTGTAATGGCTTGGCAGGAGAAGAACAATTGTATGGAGGGATGCCCAGAGCAATGCCAGTGGTTAAGATTCATTCTAAACATTCCAGCCATCACCTCTTTTGTTTTTGTTTTGTCACCCTGAGTGGGACGGGTATGGCTAGACTTGGGTCCCTGCCTGCAGGGCCTAGAGACCCAAGCTACTCCTCACTGATGATTCCCAACAAGGCAGAAACACGTTTGGGGATGCTTCTGGTCTCTTGCAGAAGGGATGTGACCTAGCAGTTCCGGCTGGACTGCCCCTTTGGGCTGGGACCAAGACTGATTTGCCTATGGTCTTCCCCCTTCTGTAATGGGTTGGCAGGAGAAGAACGATTGTATGGAGGGATGCCCAGAGCAATGCCAGTGGTTAAGATTCATTCTAAACATTCCAGCCATCACCTCTTTTGTTTTTGCTTTGCCACCTCGAATGGGATGGTTATGCCCAGATGTGGGTCCCGTGCCTGCTGGGCGTAGAGACCCAAGCTACTTCTCACAGATGAGGCCCAACAAGGGCGAAACATTTTTGGGGATGCTAGTGTTTTCGTGCAAAAGGGATGTGACCTAGCAGTTTGGGCTGGCCTGCCCCTTTAGGGCTGGGACAAAGACTGATTTGCATATGGTATTTCCCCTTCTGTAATGGCTTGGCAGGCGAAGAACGATGGTATGGTGGGATGCCCAGAGCAATGCCATTCGTTAAGATTAATTCTAAACATTCCAGTCATCACCTCTTTTGTTTTTTCTTTGTCACTCCTAGTGGGATGGGTATGGCCAGAAGTCGTTCCCTGCCTGCTGGGCCTAGAGACCTAAACTACTCCTCACTGATGAGGCCCAACAAGGTCGAAACAGGTTTGGTGATGTTTGTGGTCTTGTACAGAAGGGATGTGACCTAGCAGTTCGGGCTGGACTGCCCCTTTTGGGGTGGGAGGAAGCCTGATTAACATATGGTCTTTCCCCATCTGTAATGACTTGTCAGGTGAAGAACGAAGGTATGGAGGGTTGCCGAGAGCAATGCCAGTGGATAGGATTCATTCTAAATCTTCCAGCCATCACCTCCTTTGTTTTTGCTTTGTCACTCCAAGTGGGATGGGTATGCCCAGACGTGGGTCCCGTGCCTGCTGGGCGTAGATACCCAAGCTTCTCCTCACTGATGAGGCACAAGAAGGCCGAAACATGTTTGGGGATGCTTGTGGTGCTTGAAGGGGTGTGACCTAGCAGTTCGGGCTGGACTGCCACCTTTGGAGTGGGACCAAGCCTGATTTGCATATGGTCTTTCCCCTTCTGTAATGACTTGGCAGGCGAAGAACTATAGTATGGAGGGTTGCCCAGAGCAATGCCAGTGTTTAAGATTAATTCTAAACCTTGCAGCCTTCACCTCTTTTGTTTTTGCTACTTCTTTATTTTAGCAGGATCCCCACGACCCTCCCATATATCAAGTCACTCTTGCAGGACATAGGCCCGATGATAGGATACAAAATAAATTGGAATAATTCAGAGGTGATGCCCCTAAAACAAGATATACTGTGGGACCCTGACAGGGTAGCACAGTTCCTCCACCCGCTTCAATCCATAAAATACTTAGGGCCTTGCATAAGCGCCTCGGTAGCGGAACTCCGCAACCTCAACTAGCTTCCGGTCCTCCGGAACATTAAAGCAGATCTAGAGTGATGGGACACCCTGGCTCAATCCCTGACTGGGAGGGTTAACACGCTACAGATGAACTCCAAACTGATTTATATAGCTATGAGGCTCCCAGTGTGCCCAACATCAAACATGCTAAAGGAACTAGACATAGCCATCACCAAACTCATCTGACGAAGGAAAAAAGTACAAGTTTGCCTCCCCATATTACAAGCGGTTAAAGCCGACAGGGGGCTGACTGCCCCCTCATAGAAGGCCTACTATCAGGTGGCTAAGATAATCTGTATGAAACGGTGGTTAAATACGAGTGGCAACACCAGCTGGCAGATCATGGAACTAGCCATGATGACCCCATTAGCCCCCATAGAGATAATCCACACCACAACTCCCCCCGAAGCTTAATACACACCTAATAATAGGACCGACCATTCAGCAATGGCACAGACCCCAAGCAGCACAAGGGGCACCAACCAAAGTAACACCAACATGGGCAAGCATAAGGTTGGTTTTAGCATATGGGCAGACAAAGACAATTCACCGGAATCAGACAGTCGAATGGGCAAAAACACGGTTAATGCGCATCATTGAAGATGGATCACTGGTACGCTTCCAAGAAACACAACGCATCCTAGGACTGGGGGTGGGGGACTGGCTATGCTACCATACCATTCAGGTTACAATCCTAATACACACAACAGCAGAATCCCACCTACTGCCCCCGCAGAATGTGAAAAAGAAATGGACCAAAACATAGATATTTTCCCACGATTTGACACATTCTACTCTATGTCTATTCCAGATAATAAAGGTAGAACGCAAAAGCTACCCACAATATGGGTGGAAGACCTAGGTGTCTCAAACAGTATCCCAGACATGCACAGCTGCTTCTCGGCTATCCCTGCATGCTCCCTCTGCCTTTAAAATAGAGAGATACAATACAAAATCCTCCAAAGACTGTACTATACCCCAGTTAAACTCTACAAAATGGGGCTCCAATGCACAGCATTACGGTGGAGAGGATGCAAGGGCATTGGGACAATGGGACACACACTCTGGTCATGCCCCACACTAACCTCCTATTGGCATAGAGTACACCGACAACTAACAGACATGAATGGGGTGGGATATAGCCTTCACCCCTAATGCAATGATCTTGGGTGCAGACAGAACAGACAGGTTTGCGGACGTGTTAGCACGCAAGCTCATGAGAATCGTACCATTCACTGCATGAAAACTCTTGGTAACACATTGGAAGGCAACAACGTCACCCTCTCACACTGAATGGGTCACCGCCCTCTCAAAGACATGTCATCTTGAACGGGTGGCCCTTAAAAGACAAACAAGGCTCAACCCAAGAAGGCGGGACTGATACTGGGAATTATTAGAGGCATACATCTGATCAAAGAGGGTCCACGCAGAGTCTACGACACACCATACATCACAACAACTTGACAGATTTATCCCGAACTACAGTCCACACCTACCCATTGCAACTGGTATAGGAGCATGTTCCAAATTAGGGGTGTGGGAGGCAGGGGACCTAGGGGAAAAGAGGGGTGGGAATGGGGGAGAAATTTCAGGTGTCTTGACCCACGTTTGAACTATTATGCTACAACATTTGGTGCTGAGGGCTTAGAAAATCCAAGATGTCTGAAAAGCCCACATTTGCGCCATAATCCAGGAAAACCGTGCAGTTTTGCGCACACCAAAATGGTCACCTGACCTGCCACCGACCAGTGCGAGCGTGGTGGGCCAGAAGCGCCATGAGTGAAATGTGGTGCCAAAGGAAAAACAGCAGTGCCTGTTAGCTCATTTGTTTCTCTGAAATGCAAGCTCAAAATGCCTACTTCAAACATTGCAAGATATTCAAAAAACCTACTGAACACCAACAGATGTCTGGTAGAATGAAGTCTTGTGTGCATACCAAATCTGGAAAGATGAAGAGCCTAAAATAATGTTCATAACAAAACTGGCTGAGCTGTGGATGTCAGCAGCTTAAGTGAAATTGGACTTAAAGCCACTAAATTGTTTAAAATAAATGAGTGATTTACTTTGGAGTGTCACATAGGTTGCAACTGTTTAAATGTCATGGTTTTGAACTTAGAATCAGCGTTCTAGCTGCATGTGTCAAAATTGTAAGTTTGATTTGAATTAAGAAAAATTAGAACAAAAGTGACATTTGGCTGAAGCCTGGCTTAAAGGGACTGAATTCTGCCCGGCAACTACCCCCGACAGGAGTTGAAACTTGCCCAGCAACTATATTCACAGACCTGGCCTCCCTTCTGCTGCCCATCAAAAGGAGATCACACCTCTCTGATTGAATCAGGGAAGGGGCGCCTGGGACTGCAGGACAACAGAACAATGAACTTCCCTTTGCTCCACGCAAATGCTAAATCAGGGGGTCATAAATGGCTTGCTCTTGGAAGGAAATGGGAGGGGCGCTGCCTCTGTGAGCCAGCTGAGCTTGGAGGAAGTGGACAAACCAGAAATCCCCCATGTGCTTTGGGAAACCACACCCCTCTGGGCCAGAGCATCATTTTAGAAAGATGGATAATTCATAGTACATAATTGTCATAATTATATCAATAATCTCATGATTCCTGTGATTTTTCTGTGCACATTTTAAGAGGTGTTAGGACACTGGTATGTTCTGTGGGTAGTAGCGGAAAATAGGGTATTACTCCAAATGTATGTATGTTAAAAAGCTGACACAAATGTGCCCATATTCCTTGCGCACATTTGTGTAAAGTCTGGAAAAGTTTAGAGGTTGTTTTCTGGATGAAAAGGGCAGAATTCTGTCAGAAGTGGACACAACATCTTACAAAGACAGGGATTGGATGGTTTAGTGCTACAGAAAATATGTTAACTGGACATATAATATTAGAAAAATTGTATATAGATAAATACGCATTTGGATCAAAAATAGATTTGTGTGCAAAGTGAGAAGGGGAGTGTTCTTTCTGTATACCATAAAAATGACACCGGATGACTCACAACTCTGTTCTCCAATGAGAGCACAGAAAATCTGCTAACCTACCAGGATCCTCAGAGGGTCTGCATTCCCACCCACTTTCAAAAGACATAAAAAGGACCACTGAAACCCAGGTAGGGACACTCACTTCCCACTTCAAACTGATTTCCTGCGAAGCGCTTTGCCAGAAGACTCCAGAACCAGAACTTAGAATCCAGACTCCAGAACTTGAAGCAGAGGGGCCAATCCACAAGCTGAATCCTTTTCAGCAGGCCTCAAAATCTTTTGGAAACTATTCAACAGCTGTTTGATTCTGGCTAGAACCCTGTGCCACAACCATCTCCGGACCCAGAAATCAGAGCTGCATCCAGAACCGCAGTTCCAGAAGACCCAGACCAGACCGCCGTGCAGTGCCGAGGGCCAGACCCAGACCAGATAGCTGTGACTTCAGAACCAGCCGTCAGGAGTCCAGTCCAAACCTGACCAGACCTTGGCGGCCTATTTCAAATTTATAGTGTGAGTACTCAGCCAGAACTGTGCAAACCAATCTCTTAGTTTACAAATAATCTAATTCAAACCATTTCAACCTATTTAGAACTGCATATAAATCGTGTGTCCATTCTGTGATTTCAAACCTGTGAAAGTGTCAATTGCCATTTTGAATCATTATTTCATTTCTGAAATATACCTCCACAAAATCGTCCGTATCTTTTGAACCGCGCTTGCTAGGAACGAGATTTAGTTTTTCCGTAATCGCGCTCGACGCACTCAGAAAAAGTGCCACGAATTGCAATTTGAATCAAATTTCTCCACCTGTCAAAAATCGCTGTCTTTTGCTTGCAACTGCTGAAATCCGTTTTCAACCTGATAACCCCTCATGAATCACTGATAGTGTTGACCTGAACCAATCTTAAGTAGCTATCACCTACCCTATTTCTGCATGTTTTAAAAGCATACCGGTTGCTCTAAGCTTGCTAGGGGGGGAACTAGAATTTGCATTGGATTTGATTATATTCCTGAAAATGGTGTGCTCTTTTCCATCTCTTTATATTGAATAGGGGGGGGAGTGAATTGTCAAAAGAAAAAGTGATTATATTATCTATTGTTGAAACCATATCAGTTTATTTCTGTGCTGCATTCTTTTCCATCATTGCATTTCCTTGAAACCATAAAAGTATTCCCAGCTACCTTATCCTTTCTCTACCAACTCCTAAGTGATTAAAAAAGTGTCCTAGTGTAATATTATCCCTTGTTGATCACTGTCATATTCATAAGTGTGCTATCAAATATTAATTTATTTATACATGTGATATATATATATATATATATTGTTACATTTTTCAAATAAATCTTTTAATTTGCAAAACAAACCTACTTCTTGGCTCAGTGAGGTCAGGGGGATTCAAAGAGAGGGTCGTTATATACAAGGGTTATCATCCAAATCTATGAACTTGTCATAAAAATATATAATTATGGGCTTCCCTTGGGCATCCCAGACTCAGCATTGACTTAGTTGGAGTGCTGAATTGAAGTCGCTTAACAGAAATATGTTACAAATGTTGTCAGCCAGTGCTAATATAATAATATTTAAACCATATGGAAATTACATATTCTTGCAAAATACGCACATGGCTGTCTGTAACCATTATGTTTAAGAAAATTCATAAACAGAGTTGGAAAAAAAAAAAGAATGGCTGATGCATGCAAGAGAGATGAGCAAAGACAGAAACTCGGACAGGCATTCCTGGATTCACAGAAAATCATTTCTGTTCATTATTATTATTGTGGGCATATGTCCCTTCATTATACAACAATAAATACAGACCCTAACATTATGCCAGTGTTTGCATGGCAATACCAGCTACCGCTGCCATTCATAGAACCACTCACAGAAATGATCAAGAATGTGGAATCCTATTGGACTATTCAACCAACCCACAGCACCTTTGATAATTCACAATTAGAAATATTAAAACCCAATGGACAAAGGAGACACTGTGCAGACCTTATGGAACTGATCACAAGATGGTACATTTGTTAACATGGCCCCTCCCATATATTGATATGGGGCATCTTTTAGGATATTTTAACTGGGTGATACCTAATTCAGGGTAATCTTCCACCCACCCCAAACCAAGTATGCACAATTCGCCTTTATTTAATCAAGTTCTTTTTATGAATCTGGGACCCCCAATTTAATAGAATGGATTCCTTTCAGCTTCCCTCCCCTGTTGGGACAAGAAATACACAGGGTTACAGAGAAGGTATATTTACTAACCAAATAGAAATAATTGAATCAGATTGCAAATAAACAAATTGTTCAGTCATAAAAGTCTAATGATACGAAATAATCAACATACTTGTCAGAGTTTTCAATGCCACAGTTATGGAAATAGAGACTTTTGTAACACTCACTTCACCATAGGTATCTATGCATTTAATTCACCTTGGGCACACAGACACCATGGATTGAGTTCATTACATTCCAGGAAGAAGATTAGTTTAGAATATGTCTGCCTGTCCAATTTTTGCTACTTCTCTTTTATCCAAGATACCACCACCCTTTACTCAATAGACAGGTCTTTGTCTCAACTCAATTGTAACCAACTATTGAACCTATGAGTATGTGATTGGCTTGTAGAAAAGAAAATGTATGTTCGTCAGTATGTTGGCAACATTTCCTTCAATGATGTTTCTATTCAATTACCATGTAAAACATGTAAAATGTACATTTCTCCCTTTCGATTGACATATTGAATAGCGGAAAGCAATTCACAACAAATAATCACCCCCTCCCTTTTAACTTGAGCAACCCAGCATTAATCACAATATTATGCTGGTTGATACACCCAGAGATTACTTCAATTATTGTCTTTTTCTAGGTATGAACACCGCAAGATGACGTTTTCAACCACCTTTAATAGTTCTTCTATGTGAGACATCATTACCAGAGAAAAGGGATAGGTGAATCTCACTGTATGCACACCATGGGACCTCAAGTAAGAAAAATATCATTTTCCAGAAGAACATACACTTCTGAAATGTTCCCCAACTTCAAGGGATGCACAATTAAGGTATCTATACCCACCCCTCAGTACTAACAAATAAAAGGTGTTGGGATTTGCTCCAATTCCCTTTATAGAATTACTAATCACAATAACACTTCCCTTTCCGATAATACTCACATCCAAACTTCTTTTGGCTGAATCCTAGACTCCCTCTTAAGGGCTCCTTCAATTCTTCCCCTCCAGGAACAGGGGGGCATCAGCCAGTAAAATAGGATCAGCTTTTCTCCACAGCCTGTCTGCTTTCTCTTCCACTGAAGAAGGCCTGGGACTTAATTTCTTCTAGGCCTCAGTTTCAAGGCTCTGGTGATAATCCAAAATGGGTGCAATAAGAGAGCAATTGATTCCATCTCCTTCTGTTTGTTATCAATCCTCCTTTCTCTCCTTCCCTCTCAGAGAGTGAGCAGGTGAGTTTCTTCAGTGAGTCTCCATAAGCGCCTGAGTGTGTGTTTGACTTTTTATAGACCAAAAACACCACGCTTTTGAGTTGTGTATTCTTTCCCCAAACTAATTGGTCAATGTTTATGATTGGACCATTTTCCCAAAGTGACATCACAATAGACCTTCCCCTCGGTAGCTATTGGACATAATCATGAAAGGGGCAGTCATTAGCAGTAACATCTACAACCAGTTTGCCTACCAGTTAATATGATGCCATCTCAGGGGTTTTGTGCATTGAAATGCATCACATTCTGAAACACTGCATTCAACCTATGTGACTACTTCAATAAATTTACTCACCAGACTCCTCTCTCTGACACCACTCCATTAATACACCTTCCATCATTATAGATGTTTCCCTTTTAACTCACTTCCACATTTACGTTCAAATTATTTGTCCATCTCAACATAACGGGCTCGTCACTACAAACTCTAGGATTTATGGGTCGCCAGGGTGCGCTGTTTCGGTGCAGGGCAATGTACATTAGCCTAATTTATATATTAAAACTACATTAAAAAAATGCATGTTGGATCCATCTAATAGAGTATTCTCAGCTGAACATTTCAATACCCAAACACATTCTCTAATAGGTTTGACTTCAGAAATACAGGCAATATCAAAACTAATATGAAAGACAGGATGGGTTGGTGACTTTTGATCCTATGGAGATTAATGCGGCATTTCTGTCGTATTATAAAACCCTGTACTCTTCAGAGATCAACTTATCTGAGCATACAATTGGTCAATTCATTGATGACTGCCATCTGAAGAAAGTGAGTTTGGAATCCTTGGAGTGTATGGAAAGAGATTTGAACGTGGAGGATCTCAGGTTGGCTGCTTATGCGCTGAATTCTGGGAAGTGTCCAGGTCCGGATGGGCTACCAGCTGAAATTTTTAGAATTTTCCCAGAAGAGGTGTTTGCTTTGATGCTAGAGATGCTGCTCGCCTCTTTGAGGAATGGGTGCCTTCCAAGTTCAACAAGACATGCTTCAATCTCCGTTTTTCTGAAGGAGGGACGAACACCAGTGAAAACTGGCAGCTATAGGCCGATCATCTTATTGAACACAGACAACAAGATTTTCGCCAAGGCGTTAGCTTTGAGGATTGAGAATGCGCTGATGGATATCATAGATGTAAGCCAATCTGGATTTGTAAAAGGCAGACATGTTTCAGAAAATGTGAGAAGATTGTTGCTGACACTATATGAAAGCAAAGAACACCATAATGATGTGGTGACGTTGTCCTTGGATGCTGAGAAAGCTTTCGACCGTATTGAATGGACATATCTTTTAAGTACATTGAAAGGCTTTGGTTTTGAAGATACCTTAATCGATTGGATAAGACTACTGTATTCCCGGCCGACTGCCTGTGTTCGGACTAATGGCATGGACTCGGGCATTTTTGAACTTGGGAGAGGCACGAGGCAAGGCTGTCCACTATCGCCGATTCTGTTTCTGATCGCCATGGAATTGCTGGCTGTGAGGATAAGAGAAGAGGATAGAATTGAGAGCGTACGCTTTGGTGCAGCCTCCCAGAAAGTTTGGTTGTATGCAGATGACATCCTGGTGGTGGTTCAGAATATTGAGAGCTCCATTCCTGCGCTGATGGAGTTGATCGATGTGTTCAACAAGGTTTATGGATACAAGATCAATTGGACCAAGTCGGAAGCGCTGCCGGCATCAACCACTTGCACTCTTTTGAAGATGCAGGGCTTTCCCTTTAAGTGGTGTCCCAATAAGATGAGATACCTTGGGATTTGGCTAACGAATGATGTCTCGAAATTAATGGATGTCAATATTACACATGTGATTCAATCTTTGGAGCTTGACCTGAAGAGATGGAGTGCACTTAAATTGAGTCTCTGGGGGAGAGTGAATGCCATCAAAATGACATCAACACCGCGAATCAACTATGTGCTCAGTGTGCTTCCCCTGGACGTGAAGAAGGGCCATTGGAGGAAAATTGAGAGTTTAATCCAGTCTTTTCTCTGGGAGAACAAACAGCCACGCCACAGCTTGTGGAAATTGCAGCTGCCCCAAGACTGTGGAGGTTTGGGGGTTCCTGACTTTGAGAATTATCATTTGGCCTTTGGAGCCAGGCATCTGGTTCCATTTATTGAAGATTTGGAGGATGTTTGGACGCTGGTGGAATCAAGTAGTTATTCTCCGTTGCCACCTAGGGCCATACTGTCCACGGTGGATGGATCTGGTTATCGCTCATTTCCGCCGACAAGATTCCTGAGAACTTGTTGGAGGGAACTATGGGAGAAAAGTAAGCGCAATGTATGTGATAATGATTACATCCCTATCTGGTTGAATCCAGGTATTTTGCTGAATGGGAGGCCGCTATTGTGGTTGAACTGGCTCCTGAGTGGTGTACTATGGTTGAGTGATCTGATGGAAGACGGCAAATGGATCAGCTATAGAAGACTTGCACAAATTAAAGATCTCAGAGACTGTACAATGGGTGAATACAGAAAATTGAGAGGTTTGCTGCGGAACCAGAGAACTGCTGATGGCGGTGGTTGGCAGTTATGGATATCTGAATATAAGACATTAAGTGGTATGGCGTCCAAAGTATATAGAAATCTGAGCCAACAGTACACGCCAGCAGAGGGGTTGTTAACTAAGTGGTCTGAGGTCCTTGGCTCTGATATGACTGTGGAGAGGTGGAGGTTTCTTTGTAAAAACGTAACTCTGACATCCATTAATCTTGGAGAACAATGCCGCCAAATCAAAATTCTTAATAGAGTGTTTTGGACTCCCCAGAGACTTTATGCGAGAGGGATGATTGACTCAGAGGCCTGTTGGAGGTGTAAGCATGATGTCGGCTCCTTTGAGCAGTTGATCTGGGACTGTTATGAACTGAGGACATTTTGGAGGAGTGTCACTGAGAAGATTAATGAGGTTCTATTGCTGCAAGAGGATTTTGATTATAACACTATCATCATGGGTGAGGATGATAAAGTGGAAGATCTCACTTATCCACAGAAATGCTGGTTTTTAGGGCTGCAAATTCTGCAAAAAAAATCGTTTTGAGAAAATGGAAATGTGATGAGAGGCCGACCTGTTCAGAATGGGTGGAGGACTTGAGGCAAGTGGCCAGAATTGAGAAGGTTATCCTTCGCAGGAACAAAAAGTTGAAATTGTTTGATGATATGTGGGGTGGGTTTTTGGATGGCATGTGATAATAAGTTGGTCTGTTTTGCTTTTTAGATTCTGTGAAGGTTGGGGGTGGTTATGGGGTGTCGATTCTATGCAATGAGTTCTACGATTACAATGCTGATAAGTTTGTTTGTATGTTTTCTATAAATTTCAATAAAAATAATAATAATAAAAAAAAAGAAATACAGGCAATATAAACAATTCAATATACAGTGAAAGGGCTTTTTCATTCATACAAAAATATGCCATTACATTGACAGTTCGTCTGTCTAGATACAATGACTAGGAACACGGTATTGTTTTCTTTTGAGTCAGAGCTGGAAATCTGTTCTTGCTGACTCAGGCCTGGCTCATATGGTATTTCTGGTTCAGGGCCTGGCCGATGAAAAGAGCCTTTGAACATCTGTGGTTTCACAATGTTAGTTCTATCTCATCTTGAGAATGCTCTGGAAGGTCTGTGTGATGGTGTTAATCGATTTAAACTGAGCAGAACCATGGATTCGTATGAATTAAAATTATTTTTTAAATGTTCACCCCCAAAATACACACACAGCAAGTAATAAAATGCAACACTTACAACTTTATAGCATGGTCTGGTTTGCTTTTCCATTTGAAGGAGGTCCTAATCTGACGTAGACAGATTTCAAAAGTTAGTTAGCTTAGTGAGGGAACGTATTTGTCCTCCCATACTGTATGCTGGGGTTGGAGGTTGTTTGTGAGTTCAAAGAATTTCCATATGCCCAAATTCACGACTGGCTCCACTTAAAGTTAGTTTCAGTCACAATTGCTGTTTTTACGGTGCCTGTTTTCATAAAACACTACAGTCCATATTGCCTGGGCTTATCAAAAGCCTATTAACAGTCCATATTCTCAACATCTGTAGGTTTCATAATCCTGAATCTTTATTTCTGTAGAAGAAAATGAACACACACAGCAGCACAAATGCAAATCTGTTTTTCTTTCGATAACTGGAAATTGATCTTCTTCTCACACATTTTGCAGGTTATTTTCTGTCACTTGAAATTTTCATCTCTGGCCTTGTGAATCATAGATTTGAGTGACTGCAAAACATTGCACATTCGTTTGCAGAGGTGTTTCTCAACTGCCGTGCACAGCTTGCAGCTTAAATATATATATTTTTAAATGAAACCTTCCGCTGCATCTATTTTCATGAATCAGGCTACCCTACATTTCACAGATCCATGGTTCTAGTGTATATTCTGCCCTTGATTTGACTAATAGGTATTGGACTGTCTTGTTACTACGTGAACACCATTATAAATGTTCCTTTTCCATTAGGGCAGCAATCCACGTGGGCCCATAACCCTATTGGGAACATCACAGTGGCATTGAGTTCAACCTATTCCTACATAAAGCCAAGTCTGATCTAGTAGAAAGAGAGAACTTGGCCTATGTATATGACCTGCTAATGAAACTGTGGATGAACACTTCGTGGAAATTCATCACTTGTTGACCCAATTAAGGAATACCGGTGCGAAACTGTCTCTTCAGAAAGCACAGTAGTGCAGAACTAAGGTACGTTTTCTAGACTGAGATATCACAGCTCTTCTGGATGAGTGTGTGGTGAGTGCTGTCCGTTCCTGCTTACCGGCTGAAGATTTTCACTGCGTGATTACTAGCAAGCTTCCATACCTTTGATATGAGCTAGAATCCCGTTGGAAGCTAGCTCCAAACTTTGATTGGCCTATACAGTGGAATTGATTAATTTCATTGGTTCATTACAACTCAGTCCCGCTCCCAACCAAGAAGATCTTTCTCTTTAGCTCCCGCACACATTGGCGCATGTTGAGTGCATGGTGAGTGCTGTCGCCTCTTGTTACCTGCCGAAGATTTTCACAACTTGCCTACTAGCAAGATTCAATACTTTTGCTATGAGCTGTAATCCCGTTGGAAGCTAGCTACAAGATTTGATATAGTTTAACTGATTCATTTAATTGGTTCATACAACTTGGTCCCGCCCCCGACCAAAAAGAGCTTTATCTTCATCTCCCGCGCGCATTGGCACGCATGCATTGGTTGAGTGAGTGGTGAGTGCTGTTGGCTCCGGCTTACCTGCTGAAGATTTTTACTAAGTGCTCACTAGAAAGATTCAATACTTTTGCTACAAGCTGGAAGCCTGTTGGAAGCTAGCTACAAACTTTGATTGACCTATACAGTGGAAATGCATTTCATTGGTTCATACCAACTCAGTCCTGCCCCCGACCAGGAAGAGCTTTATCTTCAGCTCCTGTGCGCATTGGCACACAGCATTGGTTGAGTGCATGGTGAGTGCTGTCAGCTTATCAGCGAGTCAGAGAGGAGCCCGACCGGCTACTTCAAGTAAGTCTCAGTTGCTATACTTTCATAAATACAAATGAAAACGATATCCAAACATAGGACCAAGTTGACTAGATATAACTTCAGGGGTGGAAAGGAACACATGGAAACCACATTGCTACCTGAAATAGCATCAAAGGCACTAAAATCATCACCTGAATAACCTGAGACGTTGGTAAGCAACTCGAGAAGCAAAGGGATAAAATCTCTTAATTATATACACCGATCTCTGAGACAACTAAACCTAACTTAATTACAACCCCTACAAACTTGGGCCAATCTACCAATCTGACCCAAGGCCAGCAAAGTATGTCATTTGATGACATTGATAATAACGCGTTACTGAATGTTGTCTATTTTCTGAAGCAAAACATGGTGACACCAGCTGATGTAGTACATTTGATAACGGTTTAACAATAGTTGTGGAAGCACAAGTTCTTTGGGCTGATGCTAGCTTTAGTTGATCAAATAATTTAATTGTTTATCTACCTCACCTAATCTGTTAATTCATTCCTCTCCCCATAACTTGAATGAGGAATCAATTCAATGCCAGGCAGTTTACACTGAGATTCAATCTTCACTCTCATCTGTACAGTTTGCTTTGAAGATTCTTTAAAATGCTGTGGAAGAATCTTTGAGTCAGTGCAACTGCAAGCACCTCTCATAGTCGGCGATCCAGAAACTGAAGCCGTAGTTTTACAAAACGAATTGGAAGAGCATGCAACAATTGAGAACAATCTTACAGCTCTCGTGGAGATAATGGACAGAAATCCTACTAATAGTCAAGAGGTGGCAATTGTCTCAGTTGAAGACCAGATCCGTTTTACTCTAGAAAACAGAAGCGACTGGCAAAGCAAGTACCAGCAAAGCAGACAAGAGAAAGTGTGGATCCTGAGGAGCCATCAACTAAAGCTGAGGGGTTCTAAACACGCTAAAATGAAAATTGTGCATAATAAAAAATGAGAGCAACTGAAAGCTGGCAATTTAACTAGCTGTCGTATGACCTCAAAACCAGAAGAAGAGGGTTTGGATGTTACTGTGCCCTTGCTATTTTCCATGTCATTATACAAAAAATAAGCCACAGTATGAGGTTATCTCTAGAGATAATAACCAATTGTTTATTTGCTATTACAGGTACAATTGTTCATCGTCGACACCTTTTTCTTTAGTCATAATTGCTCCATTACAGGTTGCAACAAAATATTGATGAGACATTGCCAAATGTAAGGAATGTTTAAACACAGAAAAAATACACAGTGAGATGAGATTATTGGTAACCTTTGCACAAAGGAAACTTTCAAATGTGAAGTTGTACATTGACATCTAATGTGTGGTACTAAATAAACATCAGTTATCATATTTGGATTAAATCCAACCAGGTGATGAATATTATAAAGAATACACTTGTTTTAACAGTTATCAACTAAAACAATACATTGTTCTGAAATCCAATTATTGATGTGTACGTTTCTCTCTCTTTTTTCTTTATTCTTTGTGAATGTTTTTCTTCTTAGATTTAGTTCATTTATACATTCATTGTATTCTTATGTGGGAAGTTATTATTGTAAATTGATTATAAAGAAAATTGGATTATATAAAGCTCACTATTACTTGCACCATAAACAGTTTATGCCCTGTGGCTTAAAACATGTGTTGGAAATAAAGACAACCAATGCAAGATACCCAATAAATAAGGCATAATAGATAACCAATTAACATGGACATTGTTCATCATGGTGTATTTGGAACATGTTAAAGACTGTGTATGATGAAAATAAATTGTAAATCATTGTCCAATCACAAATATCCAAGAAGACTTAACTATTTGTATTCCTTATTAGATGATGCCCAAAATTGATATCTTTTAGAATTTCATACCAGTAAGAGGGCATTTATGAGCAATACTGATTAGTCTTTTATGTAATCTTAATGACTTCACTTTTTGTGCCATCAAAGCAAAACTCTTGAGAAGCGATTGGTTCATTAATTGTGTTAATCTTGTAGACAAAGATCTTTATACCTAGTTAGTTGAACACTTTCCTGGGTTTAACATGGTATATCTATATCATAGTGCAGCGGTCACTGCACTATAGTCAAGATGAGTATCAAGTTCCATAGGTAGCACAACAATTTAAATGATAATAACTTTTGACTTGCATGACGGATTTGGCTGAAATGTTGCAGACTAAAGGGTAATCCCCCTACCCCCCCCCCCCCCCCCACACCCCAGATTGTACATTTTGGGAAAGATGTGTTAAAGATTTGTTAAAGAATGAAAAAGTTGTTAAGAAAGCAAATAACGCTGTTTTCAGCCTACTCCCATTCTACACAGCCCACAGCAAAAACGACTTAATGGAATTGGACCAGGTATGAAGCAACTTGGACACAAAGCATTCACTCGATTTCTGAGGGAGTCTTGGGTTATTCCCTTCGGCAAATATTTGACAAAGAATGGGGTGCGCCCTTCTCCCAAAATGATAGCTATATCTCCCATAGTGCTTTGCAGCAGAGAAGCTTTTCAGAAATGAAATAGCCACCATATTTCCTTTCGCTCAATGGGATTATGGGAATAATCAGGGTTAGTTGAAAATGAAAAGTGGAAAATGTACCATTTTGAGGTGGAGGAAGGATGAAATAGCATCAGGCTAGTGACGAGGAGGAGGAAAGCGGACACTGTTTGAAAATGGGGAGTTGGGGGTTCTGTGGACAAAGTTCAGAGTTTGAAGTCACATAACCAGGGTTATTTTCACATAAATGGGGTTATAGTAGAAACCGGGATCGGGAATTAATGTATGTCAAATAAATAACCAGGGTTATTTGTAGTATATTACTATTATTGGGGTTGTACTAACCCCAGTTATGGGAAAAAGGTTTCTAAAAATGAAGGAATTAAAAAAGTTAGATTAATACAAAAAAGTGAAATGTTACAGTGAGGTGGGGGAATGTATGTGGCTGAAGACTATGGGTACTGGGTTACTTTAAGGAACTGAATGATGCATTATGAAAAGTTGACGCGGCCAAAGGCCGTAGTCACTGGCCATGGCTGAAGCCTATGGCTAGTGGGCCCCAGCGAAACCTATTGTGGCAACATGTCAAGGGACCACAGCGAACATGGCCACTGGCCACAGCCAAAGGCCATGGCTAGTCGGCTCTTTTATGAAGCATATTATAGAAATATTTAGAGTGGCTATGGCTGACTGGAAGAAAGTTATTTGGGCAACATGTAAAGGGGCCACGGCCGGAAGACGAAGGCCAGGGCCCATGGTCATGGGTGAAGACCATGGCTAGTGAGTGTGAAAGAAAGGGAGTGTTTCAAAAGATACAGTGGTCAGGGCTGAAGGCATGTAAGGTGTCCATGGCTGTAGCTGGTGGGTACAAAAGAAACATATTTGGGGAAAATATACAGTGGACACCAACAAAGGCCCTGGCCAGGGGGCCATGAAAAATGATGGTATAAAAAAACCCTTGAGATTCACTGAAAAAACCTTAGTTAACATGCACTTAAGTTGTGCATATTTAACACATCAACACCCTTGAAATATAGTTGATGTGGGAAGTCATGACAAGCTTAACTCAGTGCTTTACCGTTGCAAAGTCCATGAGCACATACATATTATAAGAGAAGAGATTCACAATGACAAACAAAATGGCATTATGGGGCACATCAACAGAAACACACCAATTTAATCTGGTCATGACTTCCTACATGACATCCAACAGGTTTTCCTCAAGGTGATAATGCAGAAAATGTCCCTGGTCTATCCATTGGCTCCTCCTTGTCGAGTGTGGTCTCGAATATGGTTGACCTTGCCTGCCAAGAGTATCTTGGTTGTTTGTGGGATGTTTTTATCCACGCATCCAAGCCCTACCTCAAAACTGTGCAGTACTGACATGGAAAACATCATGATGGCCAGAGCTTCCCAGAAAATGCACAGGGAAACACATGAAGAATAGGCTGCCACTCATTTTTGCCGATGTTATGGGCACAGAAGGACACTGCCTAAAACCACCATCGGACTACCCACACAGTAGTCTGAAACCATTGGGAATGGCAATGCTGATTGCCAAAAGCAAACCCATAACTGTTGGGAATTCATTTTCTTAAATCCAAAAAAGGGGTGCAGTACCAGTACTTACCACTATCAGAAAGCCGGCGTTTTAAAACAACACCAGATTTTACTTTTTTGTAGAAAACTGAATAAATGAACCCAAAACATGCCAAAGAAAGACTTACTGAGAGGTGGATCCAATGTAAAGTTATATTCTGAAGTGACTTGAAGGTTTATAACAAGACTGGCTGAGCTGTGGATTTCAGCAGTTTAAGTAAATTTGGACTGAAAGACACTAAATATCTAAATGTTTAAAAGAAATGAGTGACCTACTTTTGAGTGTCACATAGGTTGCAATTGTTTAAATGTCATAGTTTTAAACTTAGAATCAGCATCCTAGCTGCATATGTAAAAAAATGTCTTGACTTAAACTGGGGAACAGAAATGACATGTAGCTAAAAACTGGCTTAAAGAGATTCCAATTTTGCCTGGCAACTACCCCCCATCAGGAGTGAAACTTGAGTCACAGCTGTGTTCCCAGGCCTATCTGCCTTTTGCTGGCCACACTAAGGATATGCCATCTCTCTGATAATTGAATTAAGGGGAGCCCCCACAGAACACAGGAGCTCTGAACAAAGCCCTGTCCTGACTCAGGCAAATGTTTTATTGGCGGGAGTCGTAAATGGAGCTTCCTCCTGGAAGGACAGGGGAGGGGCACTGCCTGTGAGAGCAAGCTGGCTTGGCAGAACTGGAAAAACCAGAAATTCAACCTTGTGCTGGGGGGAAACCACACCCTTTTGGGGCCAGAACATAACTCTAAAAAGATGAATAATTCATAGAGCGGACTTGTGAAAATTATTTAAATGATACCATAATTCTTGTGATTTTTCTGCCCACATTTTAAGACGTGTTAGGACCCGGTGGTATGTTCAGGGGGGTTTTAGCGGAAAAGAGGATATTACTCAAATGTATGCATGTGAAAAATCTGACACTTCATCAATTAATGTCCATACTCCTTGCGCACATGTGTGTAAATTTGGGTTAATGTCCGAAATTGCAAAATCAGTTAAAAAGTGCAAATATTGCCATTTCTGAATGCAAGCTCCCAGGAAGAGCAGATTTGGACAGGGTATACCTCCTGTGATATGTGAAGGGTGCGTGTAATTTTAAACAAATGTGTACCTGTGCAAATATGTTTTTTGAGCAAATATAGATTGTGTGTAAAGTTGACAGGGGTGGGTTCTCTGTATCATAAACAGACCTCATCATGATGACACTTCATTTCATTCCCCCAACCAAGTGGAAGCGGATGAAGTGGCCAATAACAAGTGGAGAGGGGCTGTCTAGTGATGCTGCACATACACCCATTTTAAAAACAGATAAAAGCAGACAGACAGGACAGATAGGGACCTTCAAATCCATTTGCAGCTGGAAGCTCTGCCGGAAAATCCATACTTTACCTCCATCAATCTCTAGAGAAAGCTGTGCAGAAAGATCCAGACTTTAAATCCATCAATCTCCAGAATCCAGAGAGGCTAGAGAGAGAGCTGACCCAGATCACTGTGAAGTGCAGAGACCAGACCAGAGTCCAGTCTAAAACCTGACCAGATCCGTGGCAAGGCCCATTCTAATTCAAGAATATAGTGTGAGTACCTAGCAGAACTGTGCAGAACCAATCTCTTAGTTAAAATAATATAATCCAAGCTATTTAATCTAAGTAGAACTGCCTCCTAACTGTCACCTGTCATTTTCTAGTTGCAAGCTGCACTTGTCACTTTGAATTTTAACATTCCAAATCTGAAAAACGACCTTTATTTAATCGCTCATATCTCTGTGACCGTTTGTCCTAGAGACTTGCAGTAACTTTCATCTGGAAGCTGAGATCCTAGGCTGTCCTAGGACCCCAAAACGATAGTGATAGTCCTCTGTAATCGCGCCCGGCGCACCCGCGAATTTTACCGCGATTTGCAAATTTCTTCACGTGTAAAAATCTGCTGCTGCTTGCCTTCCATTTGCCAGAAATTTGTTTAACCTGCTAGTTACTCTTAGATCCTTGCTGAAGTGAGCCTGGGCTAATATTAACTTGATACCACTCACCCTAAACCTCCTAGAGGGAATTAAAAGCATTTTAGTATATTTTTCACTTCATTGCCAGCACATATAAAAGCATTTTGGGCCTGTGTCTAAAACTCCGATCTGTAATCTAAGCTTGCTGGGGTGAACTGAATTACATTTGATTGCATTTCTGAGAACTGTGTGCTTTCCTTCCATTTCCTTGCATTGCATAAAAGGGGGGAGGGGATTGCCAGAGAAAAGTGATTACATTGTTTGGTTGAAATCATATTGAGTATTTTCTGTATTGCATTTTCATTCAACATTACATCCATCTGAACTTATATAAAGCATTCTCTACCACCTTCTTCTTCTGTTCCTATTCACAAGTGTGCTAGTGCCAGATTCTCCGTTGTTAATCTTTATCATATCAGATTAAGTGTGATATCCAATTACTAATTTATTATAAAGCGTGATACATATATCTATTGTTTAATTTTTTTCAAATAAATCTTTTAAATTTGCAAAACAAAACTACTTCTTGGCTCAGTGGGGTCAGGGGGATTCCAAGGGAGGGGTGTTATATAGGGGTAGTCATCCAGAACGCATGAACTGGACATAAAGATATATCAATAAGGGTTTCCATTCAGTATCCCAGACTAGGCATTGACTTAGCTGTAGTGTTGAATTGAATCCTCTTACAAAATTGGGGGCTCGTGCCGGACGTTTGGGTTAGATCTATCACTTGTGCAGATTAATACAGCGTGCCAGCTGACCAGATACACATATCCGGTCGGATCACACGCTGTGTTACGCTGTAAAGCACTCCTCAAAGGAACGCTCTAAGAAAAAGGTCTGTTTTGCAAAAATAAAATACTAATTTCTGTAAGTCAGGACAGAGACCAATCTCTAGAATGACGACCTTAGTAGACATGAAAATAGCCAGAGAGCACTTCTTACATAAGTTATTTGTGAGAGGTGAGTGGACTCACCAGGACCGCATGGTCTGGTTGCAGGCCATCACGCAACAGGTCACTGAAACAGGGTCAGATATATGGGGAGATCAGGGTCCCCTACACGTGGCCCTGAGTGAACTATACATGGCTCCTAAGGCTAAGGATGAACAAGACAAGATGGTTAGGATAGCGGCATACCTGTACCTCTATATGGGAGACATGCAGGATAAATGTACAGAAAACCAAGATCTGGCGAATAAGCGACAGATGGCGTTAGAGAAGGTCCAATCTGACCTGGTCTCTTCTGAGCAGAGGCTGCAGGGGAGCCAGGAGTCAGAAAATGAGAGTAGACAGCACATCATTAAAATAAAGAGGGATATGGACATCCTGCAACAGGAAAAGGCTGACCAGGATACCAGATTTCTGGCCTTGCAGAAGGAGTACCAAGAAGGTTTGGACTCCCTACTGCAGAGCCAGAAAAAGCTGGAGCAACAATTAGACATTAACAGGGCATGCACGGAGCAGGTAGCCACCCTGCAAAGTCATCTAGATAGAGTGAAGGCAGAGAGCAACAAGCTGATTTTGAAAGACCTGGATACCCAGGCAGAGTTTGATGAAGAACGCCAGAAAGCTGGTGCCTTTCAAAGGCAGAGGGATGACCTGGCAGCACAAATGCAGGCTCTTAGTCAGTAAAGGGATACCTTAGGCCAGGAAGTCTGCCATTTAAAAAGAAAAACAGAAGAAAATCACCTGGCCCACCAGGGACTGGGTGACCTCCAAAAAGAACACCAGGACTTGCTAGAGCACACCAGGAGGGTGGAGGAGGCTCTGGCAAGACAGGAGCAGGCCAATAGGGACACAGCTCAGGAGGTAACCCTCCTGCAGCAAAGACTGGCCCAGTGCTCCAGGACCAATCAGGAAACACAGAGAGAGAATGAGGCTCTCTGCCAGCACAATGATAGGCTCCAACAACAGGTAGCGATGCAGGAGAGACTGATAGAGTCTAGTAAGGCCTTAACTGAGGAACTGAAGGCGCAGGCTCTTGCATTGCAACAGGGAGCAGGGGCGGATAGAGATGAGGTTCGCTGGGAAAGAGAAACTCCGGAGTATAACCCCAGGAGCCCTAGTACCAGAGGCCTTTATTTCTCTCAGTCCCTGGACTCTGCCACCCCCATGTCCCCTGGCGCACATGAGCACAGGGCCACAGGGATGGCAGATTACTATCCAGCCAGAAGCATGGGGCTCATAGGCCAGTACCACCCAGGAATGGAGGGGCGGGCATCCGGGTATGTGCACCCAAGCACAGTGCAATTTGATGGGGAACCCAGGTGAGTAGGCCCATTAAGGGCATCCTGAAAACCTCTGCCCAGTTAGGTCAGTGGGGGGGTACCCATCAAATCCTGGCAGCAAGGAGGGATCTGAAGACTCCTCTGAGCGGTACAGGACACAGGAGACCAGGTCCCCACATTCTGCCAGCCATTCCCAGGCTCGCAGAATCCGGGAAAACCTGGAAGAACAGACGGGAACCTCTGGAAGCAGTGCCTCTGAGTCAGAGGACGAATGGACAAGGGTTACCCGAACCAAAAAGGCCAATAAGGCAAAAAGGGCCTTGATTAAGGACCCATTGAAACAGATTAAGGCAATCAGGAGCGTCATCACGGCCGTATCATAAGAATGCCAAGTATTCTGTTTGGGAGCACTTAGAGTTGTTTGAGCAAATGATGGAGACTTTCCATTTGAAGGACAGCCAAAGCTGTATCCAATATGTAAAGTGGACATTCTCCCCAGAGTACTCCAGTTTCTTTGCAGAGCTGGAGGACCAAAATCATTCCAGGTGGTCCACCTATAGGGCGGCCATATTAAAACATTTTTCTGTTCACAGAAATCCCCAAGAGGCTCGCAAGGCAGCCTACAATTTACAATGTGGGGAGGATCAGGCCCCACAAGAATTTGTGAAGGAGTTAAAGCGTGCTTTTGCACAGACCACAAGAAGGGTGCGCACGGATAGCAGAGAATTTATTAATACGTTTTTCCATGCCTTGCTCAAATACATAATGACCCAGCTCGTGAGGGACTTTCATGAGAAAAGATCTTTAGAATGGGTCATTGAACAGGCTACCCGGATCTATGAGGTGCAGAAGCCCATAGAAAATAAAAGTAATACCCAGAAAAATCCCAAAACCAACAGCACCCCTGCTGCTGCCAAGGTGGCAGAGGTAAAGGTCACCCCCGTTTTAGAGTTGGAGATGGGGGGGCCTAAAAACCTACCGGCACCTAATAATGCTAGGCCCAGAAGGTCCTCGGGCCAGTCACAGACAGGGAGCCAGGGAGGCAGCCCCACAAATGGGGTCCCTCGCTCTCCTGATTATGTAAGCCCCCGTTACAAGGGAAACAGACCCATCCTGGGTTATGTGTGGACTCCTCCAGCCCAAGGGGGGGGATCCAGCCAAGCACCTAACCCAGGGAACTTCCCTCCTAACTTCCCACCGGAGGGCAGAAATTCTCCAAATCCTGGGCAGAACTTTTTCCCCAGGTATCCACCCAATTTCCAGCCCCAAAATCCTCCACCCTTCTTTCCCCAATTCCCTGAGCCCAGACAACCGAATCCGGGAGAGGGGAGGCCAAGGGTGGAGGGGTATCCAAATCTTCCTAACCAGGGGTACTACCAAAGAAGGGATAGCTACCCTTCCCGGGATCAGCCCAGGGGAGAAAACAGGGCCCCGTATCAGCCTGAGCGGGTTTCCCAATTAGAGCGCCAGGTCCAAAATATGGCAAGGGATCTGGGTCAAATACTGAGGGCGCAGCAGAACCCTCAGATGGGCATGCCGGCACAGAATGCCCCAAACTCTGGACCTGGTACTCCAGAACAATGACGGGGGCAGCACCCCGATAACTCACCGGTTCCCAGGGAGGAGGCACAAGGGGAAGGGGGGTGTAAAGCCTTGGAGGAAGCTTCCTTCCTCACTTGTAAACAGCCCCTGGAAACCCAGGAACCGGAAACAAAATCTCCTGCCCCTGAAAGTCTGCCTCCTAAGGAGCAGAGGGGTGGTAGGAGAAACAAAAGACCCAAACAGACTCAGTTTGAGGAGGAGGTACAGATCTTCCAATTTGAGGGAGAGGGATCCTCAGAGGATCCTGGGAAAAGGATCTTCTCCTTCAGAGAGGGGGGAACTCCTCCCAAAGAAAAATGGGTCCCTAGGGATGCAAATCCAGACTGGGGAGATGTGGAGACTGAGCTACCGCCGCCCACCATCTCATCCCAGAACCAACAGCAAGAAAATCCCCTGGTTCAAACCCATCCTGGTGACTGCCTCCAAAAAGGGGGGGGCGGCCCGGAACCGGAGCCAGGGGAACCCACAATGGCTCTGATCTCCAGTTGCCAACTTTTTCTTTCAGATTCCCAAGGCTCTCCACAGAATTCTGCCCAAATCTCTTCGCTAGCGATGTCCAAAACCAGAAAGTTAGCCCACCAGTTGTCCAAAAATGTGCATTATCTGTGCCCCCTTGAGGAGAAGGAGGGAAGATACTATGCCCCGGTACAAGTACAGGGGCAGGGTACAATTTTGGCACTGGTGGACACGGGATCTCAAGCTACCCTTCTGTCCAGAAGGGCCTTTGATGAACTGAATGCAGGAAGGGGAGGGAATTACCAAATTCCTCTCACCTCTCTTCCTGGACAACTGCAGAACTTTGACGGGAAGGAAATTCCCGTCGAGGGGACGGCAGACTTGGACATTAAAATTGGGCGACACAAGTTGAAACACCCAGTCATAGTTGTGACTCCAGAGGGCACCCCTTGTTTACTGGGGAATGACCTCCTGAGAGGGTTGTCACCCCTAATAGATTGTGTAAACAAGGTCCTCTGGACCCAGACTAGCCGACCAATAAAATTAAAACAGAGTGTCAACCCTGTTAGTTTAAACGGCACCTGCCACATGGTTGAACAAAAATCTCACCAAGTAGAATTTCACTTCCAGAATAGCCAAACTCCAGACGTGACAGTAATAGCAGTAGGACAACAGACTGGTGATGGAGGGTCCTCTCTATTTCTGAAAATCAACCTTCCTTCAAGTCTAAAGTGGTACTCCACGCTGGAAGGAAACACTCTGAGATTCTATACTAATCCACAATCAGAAACTCCCACTCCTATAGTCCAGAAAGATGTGAAATCAACTCAGAGCCTGGCTGATATTCAGCAAATTGGAGAGCAGTTGTTCATCCCTGTTCAGTTAAATGATGGGAAGGACTCTGTTCTCGCTCGAGTGTGTGTGAACAACGGTAAGAGCCTTATCAGCGAAGCCATGTTCCGCCAACTCCCAAAAGATCCAGCCATTCCCACCTTCAAACTGATAGACAAATGGGAAATGGACCTGGAAGCACCTAATTCCAAACATCTCCTGCCAAGCAGGTGTATGCTCAAAATCTCCATTGGCAACAAGAGCATAGTCCACAATTGTTGGGTCGTGCGAGACGTCCCTGCCGCCTTTTACTTAGGCAGTGACATTCTCAATCGCTTTGCCATTAGTTTGGACCTAATAAACTTCAAAGCTTGGTCCCGATTAGCGGATAATCCCATGGGCTTTGATGATCCAGAAAAAGCATTTAGGTCAGCTCAATTGCTACCTTATGCAGTTGAAATTCAGGTTAAAGAGGAAGTCACCATCCCAGAAAGGACCCGACAATTCTCCCTGGAAGTGCAAGTTAACAGAGGACAACATTTGAAAAACCCTGATGCTTACATACATCTAAACGCTTCTCTCCAACAGCAAGGGTTGGGGGTAAACCCAACACCATTAGTCAACAAAGAACATGACACCATTCCAATAGAGGTGGATAACAGCGACTTAAAAAGTATTACTCTAGCCGCAGGCACCATTATTGGAATGGCGGTTGATGACCGACATTTTTCCATAGATTTAGGTAATGAACTGTTAGGGCCAATCCCCAAGGACTGCTTTGACAGTGACAGTGATGACAATACAACACCAGACAGGATTTTTACCCGGCATGGGGGGAACTTCCTGGTGTACACTTCCTGCCCCTATGGTAAGGAAGATGTGACTTGTGACTTCAGGAGGGATGAGGTGATTTTCCAGGTCCATGAGGGCTGCCTTTCCCACCTGAAGCCTCCAGTCCAAATCAGCACTCTGACCAGGGACTTCTCCACCCAGCTGGAGGAGGCCGCTGAAATAGCCAAACCAGAAGTCTTTCCAGGCTTCAGGCAGATGGTGGAAGAGAGAGTCAACCTAGCTGACGCCTGTGTGACTCTGGAACAGAAGCAAAAGTTGAAACAAGTTTTCTTGGATTTCCAAGATCTCTTTGCGGTAGACTCATATGACTGTGGTCGCACGGACATCCACACAACAACAATCCCCACGGACCCTGGCATGACTCCAGTGTTTGTGAAGCAATATCGTTTGCCTCTCGCATCCATGGAGTCCCTTACTGAAATAATTAAGAACCTTGTGTCCCTGGGAATAATCCGTCCAGTCCACAGCACCTTCAATAATCCGGTGCTGGGAATATTGAAGCCAAACGGCCAGTGGAGACTCTGCGCTGACCTCAGGGAGCTCAACAAACGGGTCCATACTTCCCGATGGCCTCTGCCCTACATTGACCAAGGGCTGGCCCAGATCCAGGGGTCACAGGTATTCACTGCAATAGACCTGACCAATGGATACTGGACCGTGCCTGTCAGTAGGGAGGACCAATACAAACTGGCTTTTACCTTTGGGGGCCAGCAATACACATGGACCCGGACTCCCTTCGGATACCTCAACTCCGGCAATGAATTCAACATTTTCCTACATAAGGCCATGCCCGACCTGGGTGCGAGGGGTAACCTGGCTTATGTAGATGATGTTCTCATCAAAAGTTCATCTGTGGAGGAACACATAGCGGAGATCCGTTATGTTCTGACGCAGTTGAGGGCCGCCGGAGCAAAACTTTCCTTTCAGAAAGCACAGTGGTGTAGAACCCGTGTTAATTTCTTGGGGCATGAGATTACTCCTCAGGGTCTCTGTCCCCAGGAAAAGAAAGTGGAAGCACTTCAGAAACTGAAAGACCCCACAACTCTGCGAGAACTAAGGAGCCTCCTTGGACTGACTAATTACAGCAGAAAGTTCATTGAGGGCTACGCAGAGATCACCAGACCCCTGATTCATCTCCTGAAGGGGGGGTCAAGTGGGAATGGGGTCCAGAACAAGCCGAGGCAGTAAAACAACTCAAAAGAAGCCTCTCACAAGCGCCTTGCCTAGCTTACCCTGTCAGAAACAAGGAGTTCTTCCTGGAGACAGGGTTCTCTAATACGTGCTTGACGGCAGTATTATACCAAAAGCATGACAAGGTCAATAAAGTAATCTCCTATGCGAGCAAAACTTTATCCTCTGTGGAGGAAAAATTCAATGATTGTGAGAAGGCACTCCTGGCGACGGTGTGGGCATTGAAGAATTACCGCCCGTTTATCCAGGGGGAACACATCATAGTGGAGACTCCACACCAGCCTCTGCAATATCTCCAAAGTGATAGAATCCGGGCCGGAAATGTGAGTAATTCCCGAATTACTTCCTGGTTTCTGTCAATGCAAGGCTTTCCTGTGGAGGTCCGATATGGCCAAAACAAGAAGAGTCCCCTCGCGCAAGGTCTGGCTGACTTGCATGATTGTGCCAGAGAAAACTATCTCGAGGACGAAAGTCTAAAAATCAAGGACAACACGGAGGCATACCTTAATTCCCCACACAAAGTCTTTGAAGAGGACAAGTGTGAGGGAATGCCCACTGTCTATGTGGATGGATGCTCTTACCATGTTGACAACAACGGGGAGAAAGAACTGGTGGCCGGCGTAGGGAATGCATGGGTGAATGAGTCCCCAGAACCCTCCGCTGGATACAAAATTGGTCCCCGAAGTAGTCAGGTGGCAGAATTGATGGCTGTGCATCAGGCCATCTTCACTGCTGTCCAGCATCAACTCCACGAACTGGTCATAATCACAGATTCGGATTATGTACGGAACGGGTTCGTGGAGCACCTGGTTAATTGGAAAACTAGAGGCATGTTATGTGTTAACAACAAACCCTTGAAACATGGGAAGTTGATCCAAAACATTGATGATCTGGTCACCTCGAATGAGATGACCATCTATTGGAAAAAGATCAAGGGTCATTCCAAAGTAGAGGGACCAGACAAAACTGGAAATGACTTAGCTGATCAGCTGGCCAAAACCGGGGCCATCCAAGGGGATCTAATTGAGATTGAGTCCCTGTTGGGGGAGATCCAGGTCACTGCTATCACTAGGTCCCAGACAAATGCTCACACGACCTTTCAATTGCACAATGGAGTAAGGAGACCCCTGATGCTGATTTGATTACCGCTCAGAAGGGGGATCCAATTATTGGTAAGTTTTACCAACACCTTGAGGACCCTGAGAACTTTCCCTTGACGGATACCGATTATATTGGGAAAGAGGACCTAAGAGTGTTGATGAAATGTCCAAAAATGTTCCGGATCCAAGACGGTTTGCTGGTAAGGAAATCCAAAGCTGGCCACGATCAGTGGGTGGTTCCTACCTCATTCCGAAGCCTGTTGTTAAGTCACGCCCATGATGCGGCCACCGCCGGTCATAGGGGGTTTCACACAACATTGGAAATCTTAAGAGAGGTTGCATACTGGCCACACATGGGGCAGGACCTCGACCAATACTTGAAGGGGTGTCTTGTGTGTGCACAATTTCAGCCATCATCCCTCACGCACCGTGCGCCTCTCCAAAAGAGGGGGATGACACTGCCATGGTCAGATTTACAAATCGACTTTGTAGGCCCCGTGATTCGCTCTGCTAGGGGGAATAAGTACATGTTGACTGTGACATGCTTGTTTACCAAGTGGGTGGAATGTCTCCCAGCCCCAAACTGCAAGGCAGAAACGGCAGCTGCCTTGATGATTAACCACATCTTTTCCCGTTTTGGTCTACCTCAAAGGATTGAGTCAGACAGAGGTAGCCACTTCACCAGTGAAGTAATGACAAAGATGTGGGAGATACTGGGGGTCAAGAGAAAGCTACACATTGCTTACAGGCAAGCTTCGTCTGGGGCAGTAGAGAGATATAACCGAACCATTGTGAGCATATTAAAGAAGTTTGTGGCAGATTCTGGGCCAAGTTGGGATATCCGATTACCTCTGGTCCTAATGGCCATCAGATCTACCCCTTCATCTGCAACCAAAATGTCACCATTTGAGTTGATGACTGGGCGCAAGATGGTGCTTCCTCAGCATTTGCTCTACAGGACCCAAGAGCAGACACTGATAAATGCCTCCACCACTCATGAGTATGTGGAGAATTTAAGGAAACACCTTCAACATGCTTTTGCTTATGCTCAGCGGAATCTAGAAAGATCAGCTGATAGCATGAAGACCCACTATGACCTGAAGACTTCCAGGAAGGAATATCAGGTGGGTGACCGGGTCTATCTATACAATTTCCAAAGGAACCAGGCCAAACAGCGAAAATTTTTGCCTACATGGAAGGGACCCTTTGAGATTATAGACAAAATCTCCCCTGTGGCCTACAAAATCCACATCCCCAAAGGTCCTTTGGCAGCGGGGAAGACAAGTGGGTCCACATAAACCAGTTGAAATGTTGCCATCCCAGGCACACTCTGCAACAACTGGAGGAATCCTCTGGAATCCTAGCGGGTACTGTCTCAGACTAATTCAGTTCCAACGATAAAACATACCACATCTAGTCTCTAAAATATCGTGATTTGCATGAAACTGTCTCTTAGTTATACTGTTTGTTTTTTCAAAATCAGAATGTAATGTTTCGTTATGATGAAATACGTATGCTGCCCCACTATCTCAACAGTGGTGGAAAAACGTCTATGAGTAGGTATTGCCGCTCTTCCTTTGTCATCCTAGGAGAAAGAAAACCTGGAGACGGGCCAAGGAGGATGATCCGGAGACGGGAACGAAGATCCAATCGGCCCGGGGTACCGCCCAATCTTCCCATCAGGACCGGCGAGGAGAACCGATCGATCCGACTGGATGGAGAAAAAGATGCTGAACTGTGCCATCTATTGGAAGAAGATGAGGAAACATCCCAGGTCTTGCGAGTCCCATTAGTGAAATAGAATGGCCATCGCAAGAGGGGGGCTTGTGGGATGTTTTTATCCACGCATCCAAGCCCTACCTCAAAACTGTGCAGTACTGACATGGAAAACATCATGATGGCCAGAGCTTCCCAGAAAATGCACAAGGAAACACATGAAGAATAGGCTGCCACTCATTTTTGCCGATGTTATGGGCACAGAAGGACACTGCCTAAAACCACCATCGGACTACCCACACAGCAGTCTGAAACCATTGGGAATGGCAATGCTGATTGCCAAAAGCAAACCCATAACTGTTGGGAATTCATTTTCTTAAATCCAAAAAAAAGGGGTGCAGTACCAGTACTCACCACTATCAGAAAGCCGGCGTTTTAAAACAACACCAGATTTTACTTTTTTGTAGAAAACTGAATAAATGAACCCAAAACATGCCAAAGAAAGACTTACTGAGAGGTGGATCCAATGTAAAGTTATATTCTGAAGTGACTTGAAGGTTTATAACAAGACTGGCTGAGCTGTGGATTTCAGCAGTTTAAGTAAATTTGGACTGAAAGACACTAAACATCTAAATGTTTAAAAGAAATGAGTGACCTACTTTTGAGTGTCACATAGGTTGCAATTGTTTAAATGTCATAGTTTTAAACTTAGAATCAGCATCCTAGCTGCATATGTAAAAAAATGTCGTGACTTAAACTGGGGAACAGAAATGACATGTAGCTAAAAACTGGCTTAAAGAGGTTCCAATTTTGCCTGGCAACTACCCCCCATCAGGAGTGAAACTTGAGTCACAGCTGTGTTCCCAGGCCTATCTGCCTTTTGCTGGCCACACTAAGGATATGCCATCTCTCTGATAATTGAATTAAGGGGAGCCCCCACAGAACACAGGAGCTCTGAACAAAGCCCTGTCCTGACTCAGGCAAATGTTTTATTGGCGGGAGTCGTAAATGGAGCTTCCTCCTGGAAGGACAGGGGAGGGGCACTGCCTGTGAGAGCAAGCTGGCTTGGCAGAACTGGAAAAACCAGAAATTCAACCTTGTGCTGGGGGGAAACCACACCCCTTTGGGGCCAGAACATAACTCTAAAAAGATGAATAATTCATAGAGCGGACTTGTGAAAATTATTTAAATGATACCATAATTCTTGTGATTTTTCTGCCCACATTTTAAGACGTGTTAGGACCCGGTGGTATGTTCAGGGGGGTTTTAGCGGAAAAGAGGATATTACTCAAAATGTATGCATGTGAAAAATCTGACACTTCATCAATTAATGTCCATACTCCTTGCGCACATGTGTGTAAATTTGGGTTAATGTCCGAAATTGCAAAATCAGTTAAAAAGTGCAAATATTGCCATTTATGAATGCAAGCTCCCAGGAAGAGCAGATTTGGACAGGGTATACCTCCTGTGATATGTGAAGGGTGCGTGTAATTTTAAACAAATGTGTACCTGTGCAAATATGTTTTTTGAGCAAATATAGATTGTGTGTAAAGTTGACAGGGGTGGGTTCTCTGTATCATAAACAGACCTCATCATGATGACACTTCATTTCATTCCCCCAATCAAGTGGAAGCGGATGAAGTGGCCAATGACAAGTGGAGAGGGGCTGTCTAGTGATGCTGCACACACACCCCTTTTAAAAACAGATAAAAGCAGACAGACAGGACAGATAGGGACCTTCAAATCCATTTGCAGCTGGAAGCTCTGCTGGAAAATTCATACTTTACCTCCATCAATCTCTAGAGAAAGCTGTGCAGAAAGATCCAGACTTTAAATCCATCAATCTCCAGAATCCAGAGAGGCTAGAGAGAGAGCTGACCCAGATCACTGTGAAGTGCAGAGACCAGACCAGACCAGAGTCCAGTCTAAAACCTGACCAGATCCGTGGCGAGGCCCATTCTAATTCAAGAATATAGTGTGAGTACCTAGCAGAACTGTGCAGAACCAATCTCTTAGTTAAAATAATATAATCCAAGCTATTTAATCTAAGTAGAACTGCCTCCTAACTGTCACCTGTCATTTTCTAGTTGCAAGCTGCACTTGTCACTTTGAATTTTAACATTCCAAATCCGAAAAACGACCTTTATTTAATCGCTCATATCTCCGTGACCGTTTGTCCTAGAGACTTGCAGTAACTTTCATCTGGAAGCTGAGATCCTAGGCTGTCCTAGAACCCCAAAACGATAGTGATAGTCCTTGTAGTTCCTCTGTAATCGCGCCCAGCGCACCCGCGAATTTTACCGCGATTTGCAAATTTCTTCACATGTAAAAATCTGCTGCTGCTTGCCTTCCATTTGCCAGAAATTCGTATAACCTGCTAGTTACTCCTAGATCCTTGCTGATGTGAGCCTGGGCTAATATTAACTTGATACCACTCACCCTGAACCTCCTAGAGGGAATTAAAAGCATTTTAGTATATTTTTCACTTCATTGCCAGCACATATAAAAGCATTTTGGGCCTGTGTCTAAAACTCTGATCTGTAATCTAAGCTTGCTGGGGTGAACTGAATTACATTTGATTGCATTTCTGAGAACTGTGTGCTTTCCTTCCATTTCCTTGCATTGCATAAAAGGGGGGAGGGGATTGCCAGAGAAAAGTGATTACATTGTTTGGTTGAAATCATATTGAGTATTTTCTGTATTGCATTTTCATTCAACATTACATCCATCCGAACTTATATAAAGCATTCTCTACCACCTTCTTCTTCTGTTCCTATTCACAAGTGTGCTAGTGCCAGATTCTCCGTTGTTAATCTTTATCATATCAGATTAAGTGTGATATCCAATTATTAATTTATTATAAAGCGTGATACATATATCTATTGTTTAATTTTTTTCAAATAAATCTTTTAAATTTGCAAAACAAAACTACTTCTTGGCTCAGTGGGGTCAGGGGGATTCCAAGGGAGGGGTGTTATATAGGGGTAGTCATCCAGAACGCATGAACTGGACATAAAGATATATCAATAAGGGTTTCAATTCAGTATCCCAGACTAGGCATTGACTTAGCTGTAGTGTTGAATTGAATCCTCTTACATGTTCTTCTGGTGAGATAGCTAGTGGAAGTCTTTGGGGAAGTACCAATGGATTAAGCTCAACCAGTCCTATGTCCACAGTATCCCTTTCAGAGAGAATGGAGCTAGTTGGCCCGGATGGGTCCTTGCTGTAACTGCCTCTGGCTCATCATGCGCATATTCATGCAGCTCAGTGGCATAGAGTCAAGACTCTATAGAGTACTTTACAAGTAAATAGGATTTTTTCGCTAATGTGTTAAGACAGAGTCAAGATGAACATGACATGTGAACTCAATCAGTGCAATAATGTTGCTCACTTCTGATTATTGTGGAATTTATAGACAAATGTGAATTATCATAAAGAAAGTGTGTATCAATTAAACAAACACGCCTGTGATTGCAGAGGAAAATTAAAGCGGATATGTTATGGACCATAGAAACTTTGTCATCGTTGATGTGGAGGAGCCTACAGGTACAGAGTTTGAACCAAGGGAGGCCCTCAGAAACAAAATCCTTACCAGGTTATGTCAGAAGACTGGACCGGCCACTATAAGATCCTCTGATCTGAGGGTTCTCTGGAGGATCAAATTAGACAATTGGTGTTCCTAAAACAATAGGGACTTTGCATTGGTGAGGTGTGGGGACAGCAGTCTTCTACTCATTTTGAGTATTTGTGAACATTGTCTTCATGGGACATCTAATTTGACATTAGTAGTGGATTTTAAATAGGTCCTACAGAAAAATATGTAAATACCCAGTTTGTGAAGCTGTGACTGCTGTCCGTTTTTATCTAATTTATATGACTTGTTTCTTTTGTTCTTTATGCTTGATTTATTGTTTTGCCTGGGTATGTTTATTTTTGTTTTGTTTTATGTTGTGCACTGAGACCTTTGGGTGTGTGGTGCATTAGAAATATTATAATAAATACATTTACAGTACTATTGTGGACACTGAACTGTTTACATATATAGAATGAAAAGTTCACAGATTGGCATAACACACTCATATCTATTAAATAAAATCTAGATTTCCCAGACTCTGTCTCCCGTGCAATGTTTAAGGCCTTGGTAGCTCTCCTTGTCTCTCTGCTAGTTGTCCCTCGCAAGAGTCCAGAAGTAGACTACCTCCAGCAATAGAGTGGAAAAGTCAAGCCAAAAGTCCCTCACAGGTTGAAAACTGATCTCTTATAGGGCTGGTGACTCCATTATTATCATAATTTCCATTATACAGATTGGCTAGCTCTCTCCCTCTCCCTACTCCAAATAGTTGCACTACCTGCTATTAGGACAAGGAGTTGGGAGGTGTGGATGATGGAGGCTGAGGGAGGCAAAAGATTCATCATCCCAAAATCACAAGTGGCCTTAACCTGTTCCTAAAATTCTATCAACATGGCAGCTACCTTAATTTTTCAAATAACTGCAGGCACATATATATTTAGTAAAAAAAACTTTGTTATAGGGACGTTATGGTTAAGTTGCGCTACTAAAAACCTATGAAATTCAGTGAAAAAACTTTGTTAAAGGGACGTTATGGTTCAAAGTAAAACCGAAAAACCTCTGAAATTCGGCAGTTATTGTAAGATAAGCAACCATAGCTCGCACCGCCACCGTGCACTGCTAACACTAACACCCAGGACATCAAAGATGACATCAGAAATTCCTTTCCATAGGAAGAGCACTTTTTGGGTGGCTTATAACTTCGCCCCCCCTGGACGAATCCTCACCAAACTTCAGAGTGGGCCATATACTTTTTTTTGCAAAGTTTGGTGAGGATTCGTCCAGGGGGAGCAAAGTTATAAGCCACCCAAAAAGTGTTCTTCCTATGGAAACACCAAATTAACCATAACTACATGTAATATATATATATATATATGCTTGAGTTCCATATGTTATGGTGAAACTCAGTGGGATGAACTCAGTGGAACACATGATTCTCTTTTTATTCAGGACAAAGTCCAATGTTAATCAATTGCAATGCTTCTCATATGCCCCTCAGTTTCACATAGCCCCCACCTATTCCTAAGTGTCAGTTCTCCATCGTCACCTGACTAGGACCATATGCCTGGCTCATTTTATCCTCACCTCCCCTCCTTGGCTTCAAAAGGTCCTGTACGAGGCTAATGGACAATTGGTGGGGAGGTTTGATCTTAAGGCCATTTCTGCTGCCCGTGTTATCTGCAACTACCACAGTTCTGATCTAAAAAACAGACCTTTTTCTCCTAGAGGGCTTCGGCACAACTGTCTGAAAGTCACAGTTCCAGATACAAAGCAGCCCAGGGGGGTAAGCAACAGCTGGCTGTTACATGCATAATTCTGAGAAAAATTGCATTTTAAATTGGAAATATGTGTTTACATGTTACATTTTACATTGCCCATATGGCTTCTGTCCATATGTTAATATATTTCTTTCATCTGCTGGTTGAAAAGACATGAGTGTTCCTCTTAGCTTGTCCACACATAGGCTATTATTTAACATGGGAAAGCAGTGTCTCTTTTTTTGTACAATGTAGGCCTTTCCATTTAAATGTCAGTTTATTTGTGGAAGGTAAGTGTCTTTCTCATGTCAAATTAAATATGGCACTTGGCTCCACTTTTTAATGTATGGCACAAGTCATCTTTATTTATTTGTAGTGTGTGCTTATTGTTCAAATGCAAAGCATTTCAATGTATCTTTTCCCATTGTACTGCTGCAGCTTTGAATCTGTCAAAAGGTGCGTTTTTCCAGTTTATATGAAGTCAGCATCTGCAGCACCACATGTCTTTTCTCATTCATTGAGTATATCCAGCAGTTTTAAGCTCTCAGGTAGATTCCCTTTCACCGTAGTACCTGTCCATTTTAGTAGAGTTGCAAATGGGCCAATTTCTTTTAATTTCACAAGGCCTTAGGTCGTAAATCACTGTTTTGTTCTGGCTTTTATATTTCAATGGGATTCTACGTTACCCAGCTTCACTCTCACAAAAGGGGCCTAGCATGGCCTCTCCATCTATGCCACTCTGGGGCTTTATTTTCACCCCACATCACTACCCTGGTTCTGTCCAATCTTCATATTTATTTTCATACAGGGAGGAACAATGATCTTGATCACAAAAAGAACATACAGCAGATAAGATATCAGATTTGATGGGAAGCAGTGAGCTTATTCCAATGGGGTGAGTTTGAGTCACATTCTGACCAGGTTGTGAAGAGGAGTAAATAGAACAGTCACCGGGAACAAAACATCAGTAGACATATATAGATTAAGCACAAACAACATTAGGCAATTTAAGTGCAGCTGTGTTTGGGATGTGACCATGATAAATGCAGTGTTACAAGGGAGGCGAAACAGAGGCAGGTTAGAGATGAAAAACATTTTTTAGCTAGAGAGTAGGTGAAAGGTAGGCTAAGAGGGTAACTCGGAGTCAAGGAGGTAGGCTTTTTGTTTGGCTTTGAACACATCCATGTGGACTGTTTCTCAGATGTCTGGGGGAAGAGAATTCCATGTAAGTGGAGTAAGAAGAGAGAAAGTGTGGAAGTGAGAGGAACCACAGAGAGAGCAAGGAGCCACAAGGGAAGATGAGGAGGCATAGCAAAGATTATGAGAAGGCTTGCAGAGTTGGATAGATATGGCAGTGCCTTAACGTGGATAGATATGTGATCAGTTGAGACACAATGTAGGTCACACTGCACAGTGCTGCTCCAAAATTGTCTCTTCACACCTCACTACCTGAAACAGATACCTGCATGTTTTATGGCTGTTCTGTGTATGTCCCAGGCCCTTGATATTATCCTGTGCTGTTTCTAGCCTGTCCCATCTGTATTCTGTTGTTATTCATGGGTTTCCCAAGCAGCTTTCTCTCATTCTTTAATGGGGAACTTTGTTGCATGCACTCTGTCTCATCTCTCTTATGTAGCCTCTATCTTATGTCACATGCAACAGTTGTCTTATATTTCTTTACTGTGGTCTCTACTCTTTTATATGCAACTAGCCATATCCTATGATGTCTCTGTTCTAGCATGCCTTGCCTCTGTTTTCTGACATCTCTTTCAAACCCATTCAGTGATCTTGCATATGTTATGTGCTTCTTTCTCCTCTATTCTACTTATTGGAGGTCTTGCCCTGCATGTTCTCCTCTACCATGCTCATCTTCTTTTCCATGCTGTCATTCCACCACTACCACATGCAGGTTCATTCTTCTTGCATAGCTTTGCCTCGACTCTCTCCTATAGCCTGTGCAGTCTCTGCTCAAACCCATGCTCTAGCTATTAATGAATGGTGCCAGCACCTGGCATGGTAGTCCTAAAGTCCTCCCACTTTGTCGTAGAAGGCATCGCTCTGCTGTGATGCCCCACGGCGCCTGTCAAATGTTTTACCTCAGAGAGCGGTGTGTTTATTAATGTTTAAACAATCTTTAACATGAGGGCATCAACAACTGTACGTTAGCAGAGGGCAAACGCCTGCCCAGGATATATCGATAGACTCCCTAAAACGAAGCCTAAGGCTGTGCTCATCTTTCAAATGGCCCATGCCTCCAATGAATGCATCTTTGTGAAACAAAATAGCTTCTGAATTGGGGTGATAGAGGCATCTAGTATGAAGGAAGGCAAAATAGCAATTCAACCTTCTGGGCACAGAGGACTGGGTTGAGGTTGTACAGTGCAATGGGTTAATTGGCACACTCATTACCAGCTTTCCAAACCATCCAGCCCTCCAAGATATTGAGGCTGGCTCTGCCCCGGTGACTACTTGTTTCAATGATATTGTTTCAACTCAACATATTCAGTTTGCCCCATAGTTATGTCTTTTGAATGTTCAGGGTCCTTAGTGCAAGACACTCATGTAGGAAACAAAGAGTTGCAAGACAGATTGGCCAAAAGAGAGACTGACTAAACAAACAGGCACACCATACAAGACATCCTGTGTGACAGACAGATAGGTCAGTGTGCAGCATGACCAGAGATTCCCCCCTAGGTTTACAAATGGGCTGGGCTCTTTCTGGGGGTGGGAGCTTAAAGGGGCTGTTCATAATGAACTATACTATAGTTTGCACTTCTTCACTTCGTCTCCCCCTCTCACCTTTATTCCCATGTTCCTCCCCTCTCACAACTCCCTCTGTCGGGCCCTACTCTCCCACAATAGTGTTGCTTCTCCCTTTCCATATGCTCGCCAGCATACAAAAAAAATATTGTGGCCTAGCTTCTCAGGAGGTGATGCAGGCTGGTTCTTAAGTACAGTGTAGTCCTCAAGCACCCACAAAGAATGTCTGCATACTGTGTTAGTTAAAACACAGTCTTTATATAATTAATATACAAGGTTATGTACAATATCACGATAACTCACTTTGTACTCGGTTCTCTATAATGGCAAATATACAGTTCGACATGGTACCCCAATTACTGTTAGATCTCTTTAAAGTGCATCAACTGGACGGTTAAATGTCACACAAATCAGTTTGTGAAGGAAACCAACAATAGATATAAGGGAAAAGCAGTTGGTTAGAACAATTGGCAGAATACTGGCCCTGATACCTAGACATAGTTATGTGTGGAGATCCCCCCACCTGGGCAACCTGTAAAATAAAGATATATCACAAGCCCAGTCCATATATTGCTCACAAGAATCTTTCCAATAGTTCAGCAACCCCAAAGTACCTGGTGTTGTAGAGTTCCTCGTCAGGAAATCGACAGCCCTTCTTGAGTGCACTCCCTTTAAGGCAGGAGCCACGAGTCGTTGAATGTCTCTGTCGATGAACACAGTGAACTACGGCGGTGAAGTGGCTGCTTCATTCCTAGCGGTGCTCGTTGATGGGGAAGCGTAGACGTCCTGCAAGGAAGAGGCATGAGGGGCACCTCGATGTTGATAGTTCTGGACTGCAAAGAGTTTGAAAAACTGTAGCCCAGCAAGGGCGTCGAGCTGTTGGCGTCTCTGTGGTCTTTGGGTGGCGGGAAATCCACCGGCGGATGCTCCTCAGCGCGTCGACATCCTGGTCGTCTCTGGTGGGATAAGGCGGGCGGCGGTGCAGGCGAGAGCATCCTTGTATCAAATGAAGTTCTTGGGCAATGGGAGCACGGCGGCTCCGGTCGGTGACGGCGGTCGTCGACGGTGGCGGACAACAGTCCGGGTGCTTCTCTTTGGGATTCTGCAGCAATCCCCATCTCCGGTAAGCAGCCTGTCGTAGGTATGTCTACCAGGGAGCTTTGGCAAAGATCAGCTGGTGCACGATGGTCCCTCGTAGCTCGGCAAGAGGGTGCCTTACCAGGTCCTCTCTGGATCAGTCCTTGGAGACACAGCAGCTTTCAGATTGATGAAGAAGAACAACAGCAATTCTTCTCTTCCAGCAGGGCTTCAAGGTCAAGCTTCAGTTTCACTCCAGTTACTCTTCGTAGTTTGGACTTCAGCTTCTGAACATGAATTCTAGCAGTGAGAGGCCCCCAGATATACTAGTTTATCTCCCATTCATTCTGCTGGGTCACACTCAGGCAACCAATCGGTCAGAAGGGCATTCATGCAGGCAGGCAGCCAATCAGGTGCATAGTGCCATTCACTTCTCTCCAGACACTCACAACAAGTTATGTGTATTGGGACAAGTACCCAGCCATTCAACACTCCACACTGCATTCATACCAGTTTCAGGCAGGGCTGTCGTAGTCATTGTGCCAAACACCAGCAACCAGACATCCACAACAAGAAGTGCATATTGGTCACACTCCATTCACCCAGGTCCCACCCACAGGGCGTACCCACAACATACAGTCACTAGGAAGGCTCCAGCCAGTCTGGCCTGTTCTTCACAACAACACCATATATGGAACTTCCACCCAACAGCCAGTCAGGGGGAAAGGACAGAGTCAGGGCTTCCCAGGACTTTGGGAAAACAAGGTAACAGGCAATAGAAAGCAAGAGGCCACAGGGGCAATCTAGTTTCCTATCAGGAATCAACTGATTCCAATGGCAGAGCCTGGGTATCCCAAAATGGAGGATACTCAAAGCACCTGTCAAATTCAGCATTGAGCTGCCACTAGCCCATACCCTGTTCTGTGGGCCACACACAGGTGCCCAAAACATGCACTAGGGACACAGGTTTGTACCCCCACCAATGGGTGCCATATGGGTATCCCATGGGTCTGTACACTTTACCAAAAGAGAGCTGCACCGCCAGGAGTCCCATATGAACTCCTACGTGGAAAACACGACAGAACACACAGTAAAAAGCAGTAAAGGACAAGGATACGGAGGCCCTGTGCCTCTGATGCTTTTCCAGCATCACAATATTGGAGGGAGGGACAGAGTGAGAAAAGAGACAGAAAAGAAGATGTAAAGGAGAGAAGGGATGGAGAGTTAAAACGAGAAGGTGAAAGAACAGTAGAGGGAGATTATTAAACTGAGTAAGGAAACACATGACAGATGATGGAGGAAGATAAAGGAGGGTGACAGAATAGCAGTGAGAGAGTGAAGAGTGTAAAATAAGAACGCGAGAGAGAGAGTGAACAATGGAAAGCTAGCCTAGAGAGAGGGCAAGGGCAGGAGAGTGAAGGAGGCAGGTAGAAAAATAGAAGGCAGACGACAATGTATCAAAGCAGCAAGAAAATTATTATTCTTGTCAACGAGTCTGGCTGCACTCCACTGTGAAAATATAAATCTTAGTGACTGGCCTTTTGACATCAGGATTAGTTCTATGGTGGCCCAACCACAACAAAACAATCTTCCACACCTGTATCGAGCCCTCTTGCCACATATGGAGCGCTCTTAAATCACACTCATTTGGAAGGTGTTCATTTTTTTGGCTCATCTTCACCTTGCCAAAAAAACGAATTCTTATTATAGACCTCAATGCGATCATCCTTCAAAAATTGAATTCCACCCCATTTGGAGACTCAATGGGTTGAGAGGTATGCATGAGAGTGGGGGCATTTGGCCTGCCCATCAAATACTTCACGTAACTAGGCATATGTAGTATGTGCACTATGTGTGCCTTCCACCATTTCCCCCCAACAAAGTGCATAAATAGCAACATGCCCCATTCGATGCGGAATATAGTAATCCATTGTTACTTTTTCATTGCATTCTGGTACTCGTAGTCCTTGATTCACAATGTAAATCAGGATTGTACAAAATCCCCTTTACGGAATAGGGTATGACATTTTGTATTTGTATGACCTCCACCCCGCTCAACCATCCATCTCCATGTGGTAGCCTCCTCATTCGGTGGGAGGGGCAGACGTACACTTTTTTGCCATGGGGGGCTCAACTTTAAGAAGTTTGAAGACTACTGCTCTAGAGACAACCCCTTTCCCCCTCTCCACACCCCATCAGATGCTAAGAGCCCCATCATTATTGGCCATCACTTTCTTTCTTCTAGCAGAGTATTTAAAGAGGAAGCAATGTACGAATGATGGCACATTTAAGATACCATTGTTTTGGACAAGACGTTCTTAACGATTCCTTTTGTAAGTGCTGCAAAGCACATTTCTTTTCCTGAAATCACAGAAAGTACCAGTTAGCTGCCAAAATCTATGCCCAGGTCAATTAAACTATATTGCACATAACAAATGTAAACTATCTGCCTCATTTTCATATGTTCAAGTTTAACATATGAAAAAGTGTTAACTTTTGTTAAAATGCGACATTTCCTCACATCCTAAATGAGGCATGCCTCTGTCTAACTTTGAAAAAAAAATATATATCCTTTTCACGCATTACATTTTCATATGAGTATTTTAAGTCTTCAAAGTACATTATCAAAACCCATAGGCCTTTTTGTTTGCCTTCTGCTGAATTGCATTCTGGTATTTGTAGTCTTCCGTTCAAAATTGTGATGTTGGGGGTGGGGGGTCGCAACCATTGTCAATTGTCCACTTTGCGTACACTGTTTGCCTAACATTTTTGTATATGGTTTAATATATGTGTGTGCATTATTATGATTTATGTACGTTCGTAGTCATCTTTATAAAACAGTATTTTTGAAGGTCAACATGGGGTGGGGGAAATGATGAGTGGTCAAGTGAGTCATAAATATGTGCCCGGTTATGGCAAGAGAGGGAGCAGTCCTGGAGACTGGAGGGGTTAGTTTCCCTGGCACTGGCATTGTGCTGATTTTCAGGTCATAAATCGAGGATGCATGTGGGTGGAAAGCATCCACCCTTTTTTCAGAGGATGGGTGCAACCCCCTTGTGTGTTTTTGAGGCCGGCACTAACCTAGGTTATCGTGCTCCCATTGCAGATGCTTGCCCACAAGATCATATAAAAGTGTAACCAAAGAACATGTCTCATATAGAGATTTCCTTTTCCAGGGAATATTTCACTATGGAAAGTTGGCTTTAAAAGGTGGGCACCTTTTATATTTCACCAGAGCAGTTAATGGAATATCTCCTCTCTTGGGTTATTTTTCCAGTGTTGATTAATCTTTTGAAAGGCCAGCGCCCATTTGTCCGGTGCACTTTCTGAGGGGAAAGTCCAATTGAACTACATTTCTATGTTTCACTTTAAGATATTTTTACTTATTGTGCATATGTTCATGGGTGCCAGCTTTTGCTTTTTGCTGCAGGTGCAGAAATTCCTACACCAGGTGAAGCGAGGTGGTCGTACCCATCCCCAGGTCAAAACAACACGTTTTGCAGCAGGAATAGCAAAAGAGCCATATGATTTACAAGAAGGTTTACAAAATAAAAGAGTCGCATAATCTGCTCAGTTGTCTTTACCACATTCTGCTGTAAGACACCATGCTCCCCGTGCTACTGCAGCGCCCAGCAAACAGCTTTGGCCTGCCACCTGTTCTAATCAAGGCTAATGGGCCTTAGGAAATGAGCAGCACTTGCTAATTTTTCAAGATGCATGATAACAAGTCACCAAGCCTGAACCCAGTGGTAGTGGAGGCAGAATCCCTGCCAAACCCAGGGTTTAGAGGAGTATGGCATTCAATCCAGATGTGTTTTTTTTTTGTTTTTGGTCACCCCTTGCAAATAATTTGAAGAACCTCCACGGGGCAAAATGACTCCCCTGCCCCCATTGCCGAAGGAGAACTGGTGCAACTCCCCATGTTCTTAGCACCCATCCATATATCATTAAACTGCCCACTTGTTTTAGGACTTGAGCCCTGTTAATTTTGTTAATGTTTAAAGACCTTAAAATTTGCTCTCTCTAGCCCTCAAAAACTTCCAGGTAAATAGGCTCTATCCCACTATGAAGCAGTCCTGCAGTAGATGTACAGTAGATGTAACCTGCCCTGTCTGCCCTGGGCCCGATCCCTGACCTGGCATGACATTCTTGGAACCAGCTTGGAGTTTATTTCTTTTGACAGTGAATATAATCCTTATCTGTAGCTTCTGAAATAAAAGCCTATTACTATTTTGGAAAACATAGCCAAATATACACATCAGGGACACACCCATTCCCCTGTGTGAAGCCGGCAGACATTGCCACCCTCTGCAGAGCATCCACAGCTAATCCAACTGGCATTCAACATGTACAAGTAAAAACGGAAGGACATAATGCAAAAACCTGATGAGTTATTCCATGGCATGCCCATTACGCTAAACACATTGTGGATGGATTACCATTCAAACTAAACTTTAAATTGTTTTCTACTGTAATCACCCTCAAATAATAAGAGGAATCTACAATCAACTTCATTACAAAAAGATCCGTACCAGTAACCTAAAGCCCCACATTTAAAACAAGTACAACATAAAGGAGATACACAAGAGTTGGAATATTAACATGAAGAACAAAATACATCATAATGAGTGCATGAAACTAGGATCGTCACATCAACTAATTTGATAGCCTTGAACAAGACTATACTGGTCAAAACACATGTTGGCGACACTAAGCTACACAAGAAGCAACTTGGAAAAAGGGAAATCCATATCTAATTTGACCAAAAAACTATTGTACAGTGCACACATTTTATCTACAGACCCTATTTCTGTAATAGACTGCAACAAATAACATGACTATGTGGCAAAAATGTGTGTTTTTTTAATGAATGTTTTGGATTTTTTTTTACTATTGATATTTATGTTGAACAACACCGAATTAGTTGTGCATGATCTTTAGGTAACACTGCAAATTGTTTGTTTTTTGATTGCGTAGGTGTCTGACAAGTCATGATGTGCTCAACACTATTAATGATATTATGCAGCCTGTTACAGTGAAACATCAATCTATCCCCTTTTGCAGGTGCCCCAAAGTGGACGAACCATGCACACTTGAGAGCACAGGTATCATTGAAGAGATGGAAGGGCCAACACCCTCGGTGTCCCCAATCGTGGTTGCACATAAACCAAAGCACCCCGATCATGTGAGCATTTACATCAACATGCATGCACCTCTGGAACAAGGTCATACATCGCAAAATGCGCTTTACGCATCCTATATGACCAAGGTAACTGACATACAGGGAGCATTGACTTTTCCAAGCTCAATCCCATTATAGGTTACCACTAGAATCTACTGCACAAAGACTCTCAATACATAACAAACCTCTTGTTGCATTTGAGTCTACACCACTTTGATAGGATGTTATCTGCCATGGCGTGAAAGCCTTAGATTTTCAATGTTTTCATGATTAAATTGATGCTGGTAATTCTGTCACTGAAAGGGAAATTTGCTAATCAGACACACCTTCCAGCATGCTCCATGCCAAATTTTGACTCTGCACATATATTTTGGTATATCTAGTCTCTTGACATCTACACCAGAAACTCTGTAGTGGCACAGAGCAAATTCAAAGGTTACCTGTTCATCCCTTATGGCTGCTGGAACACAAAGTCCATGCAGGAAGAGGTGTGATTTTAACTGTCTGCACCGCTAAGCTAAATTCTGGTAACTGTATGTTGTAGACAGTCCAGTGGAACATACATCTTTCAATTTAAGCTGTGTCCTACCAGTATCAGCTCTGTGAGCAGGGCTCACTGTGACAGGACTGATATATATTGGTATCTATGCTGACTGTTTCCACAGATGCCATGGGGGGCATTCGCCAGGATGCTGCTCCTTAGATTCTTCTGCAGGAAGGGTAACACCTACTGTAATGACATAGGAAATTCCCAAGGAGACCACCTGGAAAATGATGGCTCCAGGCAGCACTGCCATATCAAAGTCAGCTTTACTTCAGAGGGCTCATCACTGGAGTTGTGATGTTGTCATCATTACTTTTGATGTTGTAGTGAAATTGGAATGACATGCCATGTTGTAACATTAAGATAGTGATATACAGATGTAATGTAATTCTATCATAATTAATATTACAGTGATATGCACTTCCTTGCATTCACGTTTTATGGCTTGCTAAGCACGAACACATTGTTTGGCTTCTTGGAAAACAATTATTAAGGTTAACAAATCACTTTTCATTTTTGTGCAAAGTTTTGTTCCCTAGGTGTAGCTGAGGTAATTTCTGCAAGCATGTAACACAATTATGTCTGGCATTGCACTATTTATATAATAAGGAAGTAAATATTCAACAATGTCGTCCCCCATTGCACCACAATGCCCATGACAATTAACTGCTACATTTTCAAATGCTAGCATTGCAAGCACTTCTGTCACATAGTTTGCAATAATAAAGATTTTCTTTGCCTGTATGTGAGTAATACAAACACTAATTAAGCATGACTGTTTACATAAGGTGAAGCTGGCAACCTACATTTAGACACTTAAAGTATTACAGCTAAATGACACATATGTGTTAACGAACCCAAATTCTAAACAAAGTACTACATATAAAAGAACTACACCTACATATACAAAGTAAGTTTAATCCTATGCTGCAAACATACGTTCACAACATACAACATTAGAGTAACTCATGTCTTGTTCACTTTTTTATTAGTTGCATGGTAATACTGCAAAATGAACCCTCAAAAAACATAAACAATGCAGGATGCACATTAACAAGTTTTGACCCTCATTTTCATGTATTTACGCTGTGATGTACTTATTTACAACAAAACAAGCACTTACGTGCAAGAAAAAATTTGTTTATGTAATTTATGTTTTCTTACATAGTAAACAATATACATTTTATGTGACAAAAATACTGTACATATATACATACCATACCGACACCTACATATGCAAAATATGTACAAATGTTTGGAGTTTTCCCCCTACTGAAAAAGCCCACCAATGCACAAACACACGTGCAAACACTGCAAACAATCACGTCCACACTGCAATTTGCCAATTATGTTTGCACCATAAGAAGGTGTACACAGTAAGTACACCTTCCTTGAAGTGAACAAACACATCAACATAATAATATATATACTAACAATTACATACCACATAGTTTACAAACTTGCATTGCTTTAGAGTTTATTTTCAGAGAATTGCAAAAAAAGACATAGCAAATGGATCTTCAAAACTCACCCACTGGACATGACGTAAGTTGGTGCATAGTGAATGTTTATGTATAGTTTAAACAATCGCTAAAACACTTTTACAGTAAAACGTTTACATTTTAAATAATGTTTTAAACAATGCATAATTAAAAACAAAGCATGCACATGTATGGTGTGTGAATAATGACAAATTGTGTACATTATTGTAATGTATTACTTGAATTGAATATTAACAAAACATACACCATATACTATTATGTGTATGTATACCTGATTTCATCAGAATAGAGGAAATGTATTAAACTCAGTGTACCTGTTATAAGTTCATAAAGTACCTACAGAAATTATTCATTATTTTCCATCATTTATAATATTTAATTCAAACAGATATACAACTTTCACAATAATGTGTGCACATATATGATGTGTGTTTAACTGAGCACAATACACTTGCAAAATTGTTTTAGAAAATGTTTACTGTATGCTATTATGTTTATGTGCACTTGCACACATTAAAAATTCCCCCAAATCTTATGAGTTTAAAAAAGGGTTTATTGCTATAAAAGACAATAGAGAGAAACGTTATATATTTTTAAATAAATAAATACAGTAATATTTATAAAAAAATAAACATGGCAAACATGAAATAACTTTATATTTATACACATGTTTACATGCTATAGTAATATCTCTTTATATATAAAGCAGAGAATCTGTTAGCTTTCTTCCTTATCTAATTCCACACCATTCCTGTCATGATGCCTACCCCCGGGGATCCAGACCAAGTCCAGCAACCCCGGAAGCAGGCATCAAGTTATTCCAAGCAAGCCCAACAACCCCTGCTAGGGGCTATTTGGGTGCAGTCCTGGCGTCTATGGTGCCAGGCTCATAGATTAAAACTTACCTGATGCAGATCATGCTGCAAACTTACCTGATGCAGACCATGCTGCAAGAGCTCCAAGCCAAAAGAGGCTTGGAAGGGACTACTTTACCTAAGGACTATTTTTTTACTCGGTGGGGTCGGGGAGGAATACTTACCTGGGACTACTTTGGAGGCTATTTAAACCTCCCCGAAGAGCAGCACACGCTTTGCGTTATTCTGCATCCAGCAGCGTAACGCTCACCGTGCCTGCAAGTCTGCATCCAGTCTTCTGCCACGCCCGCCTCGAGTCTGAAGCTCCTAGAAAAAGGGAGAAAGAAGGAGAAAAGGTTAGAACAAGAGCAATACCTTTGAACCTTACCTGAATTCCCGATCCATCGCGCCTTCGAGCTGGAAGAAAGAAGTTATTTTATGCACGTCGCCTCGCCTGCTGCAGCGCCGCGCTAAACTCACCGGCCTTCGCAGCATCTTCGCTATCCACCGCATCCTTCTGCATGTTCCCGCCGCACTCCGGCACCTAAGGGGAACACAAGAACAGCAAGGTGAGCCAAGGGAATAAACAGAGGCAATATTAGTTGCCCCCCATAGACTTACCTGATTTTACCGCCCGGGGTACTATTCCTCTTCACGGGTCAGCGCAGCCTCCACCGCATCTTTGCCATACCCCGGCCCCTAAGGGGAACAAAAGGACAGCAAGGTGAAACAAAGGGACAAACAAGGGGAATCCTTCTCACCACAATAGACTTACCTAATTTTACCGCCAGAGGCATTATTCCCCGAAACTTCATAATTTCTCTCAGCACCTGAATAAGGGAGAAAGCAACAGGTTACATACTGACATTATTTTATCGAAACGTGTTGGATAATACAAATCCTTACCTGAATGTTACCGGTTGCCACGTCGAACTCTTCGCTAGGGTCAAGCTGCAACCTGCAAGGAATCGGACAAGAGTGAAAGTCAGACATTTGAACTCTTATGAACTATATACTTACGGCGTCTTGCCGTAAATCTCAGAGTCAATATTGTTCTGGAACTCACCAATTCTTTCGAACCAGTGAAGCAACTGGTTATCAACGCGCCCCTGAGCTCAATGCAGGTTGGAGAGCTCATCTTTCTAAACCATCAGGTGAGACTATAAGAGGGGACATTAAAGGTGATCAGTGGGGAGAACAGCGGGGGTGGGGGTTAACACTCAACTCCATGGGTGGTTAATTCCCTTTCTCCATTTGCAGAAGAATACTGCTACGGGCCAAGCAAACGAAGCTAGGTGGGCGAGTCCAGTCTGTCATCTCGGCACTACGCGTCACATTGATGGAGACCGCAGCTGTCCAGTTCAGATCAGCGTCCTTGTGGGAGCCAGGTGAGCGTAACAATTCCACCAATCTGCACCACATTTTGCATAGTTACCTGTTAGGACCCTCCGGACATTACTGGCTACACGACATTTGGACACATCTCCCTTTTCCCTAGATTCCAGCACCTTCACACATTAAATGGTTGCCTGAAACCGGCCAAACATCAATGTGGTCATAGAAGGACTGGACACAGCACATTTTAAGCATCTCGATGCGAGGAACGAAATTCAAAGGGCCCCTAAAAGCCATGGTTCAAGGCCCTTATGACACTCCGTTTCCAAGATATTTGCACTGCAATGTACAGCAATGAGACCAGGTGGGGCGAGCACACAGAAGGAAACAGTATGCTGGAGAATTCCAACTCTAACCTCCCCCGAGCATCTGCTCTGGGGTATGTCAGCCAGCCACATGCCCCTATTCTCAGTGCAGTTTACTTCAGAGTGCAAAGCACATCAAGTAATAAGTGACTCAGAATACCGACCTACAGGATCATTGGTTTTCATCAACTGATGAGAGTGTTATCATGTCTGTCTACATAACCCTTTCGGAGTATGGGTACCTTTTGCTATTTCTTTTAGAAAGAACACACAAAATGGGCACGGCATGCAGTAAACAAATAATACCACATGTTATGCAAGAGCCATATTAACAAAAAAGCCATATTACCACAAGAAAATAAGAGAACGCTTAATAAAAATCACAACACCATGGGACTTGTAAGTAAAAACATTGTTTTTTGTATAATGAAGATTCCATAAAATAAAAAAAAAACAAATGCAAACACTTGGTCTTTGTTATTTCATCTCAGGCGGCAAACATAAGTTTCATAAGCTTCATAGCAAACCTAAAACAATGCAACATCAAATGCAAAATCAAAGAGAAGCAACATAAGCATTAAAGCAAAACAGAAAAAAAACAAAAGGGAAAACAAAATACAAAGACAATTGTTTTAATTAAAATTTAAGAAAAAAGGGACATAGAGAAGGATTTGGATGAAAAACCTAATATTTTAGCAAAGACCACCATCGGTACTGAAAAGCTTGAACATACCTTTGAAATTAAAGAATTCACACAAGATAAGAGCAACTCCTCATCTGCTGCAGCAGGAACATTTTCTTGTGGACAACATCTATGAAACACAATCCTAGGAAATGATTTGGAACATGAACACAGCCAAACCAAAATCCACTTACGGTTTGCCACACCAACAAGTAAAACATTGTTGACACCTTCCACACTTTTAATACAAGTAATACTTCATGGTAAGTACAATACTAACGTGTGTATAATGTTTGGTTTACAGTAACAACGGTTAGTACTTAACAATTTGAACCTGAACGTTACTTACGTATTTAACCACTACAACAAATTACTAAACTATACACACTTTTAGCCTGTAAGTAATGAAACAATGCAATTTATGAATACATTGTTAGCACCATTAAATACAAACCTTTATGTTAGTACAAAAAACATTTTAACCAGTTAGTAAAGGAAATGTGTTTTCTTTTAGAGTCTGCTCAGCAAGTGTTTCTGTTAGCACCATTAAATACAAACCTTTATGTTAGTACAAAAACATTTTAACCAGTTAGTAAAGGAAATGTGTTTTCTTTTAGAGTCTGCTCAGCAAGTGTTTCTGCCTGTGTCTACAACTCCTTCAAGTAGTAAAAAAGGAGAAAATAGTACAGCATTGGATAACAGTAATGTTTACATTAATGCACATACGACCCCTTATCAACCTGCCTTTTAAACCCTAAGGAAAGTGAGATACCATCAGGAGGAATTTTTGGAAACTACAAGTAATTATTTGTGTGGGGTTACTCCATTTAAAACCCATGATTCCGCCACAGTAAATGGGGTACCCGGCAAGACATTAATAGATTCTGGAAGTAAACAGGCAGCAGTTAGGCCTGAACTGATCTCAGATGGAGAACTGGGGAGGGGATATCCTGTTAAAATCACATACATCCATGAAGACAAAGAAATATACCACAAGACCCCAGTTACCATTCGTGTACAGGGAGAAACACCTCAAATAAATGCAGCTATAATTCCAGGCTTTCTGGAAAAGACCATACATGACACTGCATTCCCTAAAAAGAATGCTAATATATCCTCCCTTCCTTACTCCCGTTTTGATTCCTGGGAAGAAGAAGGGCTTATGCTTGAAGATCCTAGCTGGAAATGGGATATTAAGTGTGAAGAGAAACTTCCATTCTCAGAGAAAACTCCAAGCTAAAACATATTAAAAAAAGCCCTTGGGCGGGAAGCCAAATCCTTATTGGAAAGGTATGTGATGAATCTGGTGATGTCCTCTCTTCTATCTCTGGGGGGCTACCCCCTTGTCATGGCCTGACCCTGGTGGTGGCTATAGGAGAGAAAACCACATGGCCCACCATGTGGTCCTCTCTCCTATAGCCACCGGTAGGTGACCCTCAGTGGGATAACATGGCATCATCAGATGATGGGTCATACTCCCCTTTCCCTTTTAGGGATGTTCCCTCTGTATCCAAGGTTTTATGTCTTATTGAAAAGGTACCTCCCATTTGCCACAGATCCTGCTAAAGACCTCTTCCAGTATCATGCAGAAAGGAAACCTAGGAAAGCACAACATTTCCATACGTATATAAATACTGAGACGAGGAGGCTGAAGGAAGCAATGCAGATCCATAATGTTGAGAACTGCAGAATGTGCTCTAGTAGTTATGAGCACTTGACAGGGGCAGGGAGATTTAAAAAGCAGAACCTGAATGAGGATTGAAGAAGCTACTTGGGTGACCCGCACTCACTCGAGGACGAGTGGGTAACTGGTGAGCCTCTGTGGAGGAATCCGTGGAGCCAACCAGCTCAAGGCTGAAGCAGGAAGGATGCCACAACTGGTGTGCCTTGCTGGGACTGCACCAGAGAGAGAAGGCAAGTCTGGTAGGTGGTCACGGAACCAGAGAACAGCACCTCAGCCACAGTAACACAGAGAAAGGCTCAAACACCAGGTGGGAGCTGCAAAGCACATGGAGGCTGGTGTGAGACGACGGTGGACCCGCAAACTGGAGGTGGAACGCAAAATGCCGGCCCCCATTTACCACAAAGGACCGATGGAGTGATTCAGAAAGTTGGTGAGTCCTAGAGAGAGAGAGAGAAAGGAAGAGAGAGAAGGAGAGAGTGAGAGAGGGAGAGAGGGGGAGAGAGAGAGATAGAGGAGAATACCGGGTTGCTTTGGCAATGAAACCAAAGAACGGTAAATGATTAAGAATTGATTCTTGATAACGAAGAACGTTAAATAAATAAGAATTGAATAAAAGACAACCAAAGCACAACGGAGGTAAAAGAGGGGTGGGGGACCCCCTCACCTCGTAAACTTCTGCAAAACTGTAACAGTTACGAGTCTGGGACCATCATCAAGGGGAGCAAAGCCTGAGAGAGGCTAAGTGGAGAGAAAGAAAACACCTCACCGTGTGAACTTTTGCGAATGCATAAATCTGCAAGTGTGTGCAAAGTGCAAAACATTAATGATAATGATAATGATGTGATAAAAGCTCTGGCAGGAAAATATACCATTTAAGCACAAGTCTGAAAGTGTGTGTTAAGAGCAACATGCCCTTCTTCTTCCCAGGAATCCCCCTGGCAGGGGAGTAAACCAGGCAAGCATATGTCTGCAAGTGTGTGCAAAGTGCAACACGCTAAAATCTCTGCAGGAGAATATACCAGGCCAGCAAAAGTCTGCAAGTGTGTATAAAGTGCAGCACATTACAGACTCTGGCAGGAGAGCATACAATGCAAACCCAAGATGGCAAGTGTGTGTACAGTAAAACACATTAAAAGCTGAGGCAGGAAAATACACCAGGACAAAGCTCAAGTTGGCAAACTGTAGAAAACAAGGTACCCAAAGAGGTCCTGGGACAGGAGTACACTAGGTAAAACCCATAAAAGTGAGTCAAGGGAGATTGAAGTGGTAACGAATTTGACAGGGGGATAAACCAGGTATTATGTATAGTTGGAATTGATATCTTAAACTGTGTTGGAACAGAAAGTGTTTTTGTTATTCACTAAGAAACCCCCAAGCAAGTTCTGTGCCTTGTGGAGTTGTGAGAAACCCTGAACAGCAACCTGGGTAAGGGAGCCATCCCCTGGAACTGTGAACCTTATACATTGGGAACATTTGTCTTGGAGTACCCTTATATTTCATTTTGAAATTGAACATTTGTTCACCTTTCAAGAATAAAGACATCCCCCCATTACACATTAGAGTTACTTTATAATATGATGGCAAGGATAGGATGTCAGACACAGGACCGTTTCGCTTTGGACTTCTTGACATTTGACAGACCCTTCGTTTTTTTTGAGGGAGGGAAATACCTCTTAGAAGTAGGTATACTGAGGCATTTTCCAAACCCTTATTATTTAATAAAAGTCAATAACCACAGATATAATGTATCTGTGTCCGCCTCTGATTTCTGGTTAATCACAATACAAAAGGGCCTCATCACAAGTTGGGCGGGATCCCGGCAGAGCATGCACCGGGATACCGCCCAATGCTATAAGCGTTACCGCAACTCAGTCTGGCACAATTTGCACTGGATCCTGAGGTGTGGTGGTGCTGTTTATCCCCATTTATTCTAATTTCATAGGACTCTATGGGGCTTTTTTCCACAAAATTACCATTGGGGGTAATAGCACAGGAGGTAACAGCACCTTAAATGGGCTGAAAGGGGGGGCTTTTACCACAAGCAAAAAGATGGAGGTAGACCTCCCACTTTCCACCCAAACTCGGGATTGGGTGGAGTGATAATGCAGCAGTAATAGCGCTACCGCTGCATTTGTACTCCTCCGCCCAACTCCTGATGAGGCCCAAAGTCTTCTAGTTATTCCGAGTACATATTTTACTTTTATACTATATTCACCAACAATATGGTTAAGTTGCACTAGCATAAACCTATGAAATTTGATGGAAAAATGTTGTTACAGGAACGTTATGGTTACAGGTAAAACCAGAAAACCCACGAAATTAATCAGTTATAGTAAGCTAAGCACCCATAACTTGTGCCACCAGTGTGCACTGGAAGGACTAACACCCATGACATCAAAGATGGCATCAAAAATCTCATTCAACTTAACCATAACGTCCCTTTAACAATGTTTTTATTAGGGAATTTCATAGGTTTTTAGTAGGGCACTGTAATAACAACGTTTCTTTAGGATGCCGTTTTCTGTAAAGAGGATAGGTCTTTGGTACGGTAACATAACCATAACTTCCCGTTAACAAGGGTTTGTTAATGATTCCTTGCCTGCCATCATGATAAATGTGTGTAAACGGCAAATTGTCTGGTGTATGTATCCATTTGGGCTACCCCTTAATTTTCCGAATGGAGTTGGTGTATCGTACCAATTACAAATGTACATAGTAAATGTTGTTTAGTGTGTCAGGAGGCTCTCTTTTTCTGTTAACAGTGTATGATACATCTGTACTGCACCCTACTGGCCCAGATAACTTCAGATGAGCAATATGGACGTTTCCTAGGGACACTGCACCTAGTAGTCGTATGTGCAATCTCACTGCAGCTGTCCGTAGGACTCCATTAGTGGCCGCATGGCCACACCTTTCAATGGACTTGTAAGTAGTTGGGGAAGAGCACGTGTTTCCATTCCACACCTAGACCCATGCATAGGTCATCCACTGTATGCTGGTAACACCACCCCTGTTGTTAGCCCTACGGATTCATGCAGTAGGCTAGTACATTTAAAGTAATGGTTCCGAAATTACTCCTAACTGTACAACGGCCACTGGTGAACAAGGAACAGCAACCTGCAGTGTCACATGGGCATGGCAAATGTCCCATTACTTTGATTTATCTGCTGCTTGCCTTTCCATGACCCGTTAAACAGATACATTGTGTGTGCACTCAGCAGTGTGACTGAAAGTATCAAGAGGTCACCTGCTGGTCGTGCAGTTGAAGAAAACATGTAACTGCAGGTAGGACAGTTTGTTCTAAGTCTGCAAAATGGCAAAGCTGGTGCACCTTCCTCACGCACATAGTAGTGCATGCAAAGGCAAATAAAAAAAACTGCAGAATATGCAGAGCGCAAGCAACCTTACTGGTGGTAAGAAAAGTGCATTAGCTGCATGGGTCGCACTCAATAACTGGCTTCCTGCTGACCGTAATTAAGCTGTTTCCCGTTGTTGTAAACATTATTGTATTCTACAATGTATGTATATCCGTGAATGCTACCTCTAACACTAATGGCGTAGCATAAAGTCTTTATACTGCATGTGACAACAACTGAAATTAAAGCACAGGGGCCCAGTGGGCAGGCTACCGCCCTTCCAAAAATTACATATCCTACTTTCATATACAGAATTGCCCACATCTGCAACGGGCAACAAGAGGGGCACTCATGTAGGGAAGCAGAGCTCTAAAACAACGTTAGGAAAGCATGTGCCCCACTACAGACCCTTACCGGCAAAGGGCATTGTATTGTGCATGTACTGGAACACGCTACTGTCCAGGGGGAAGGAACTGCTAAGTGCATGGGAACAGTCCTTACGGGAGCATTAAAATGACTGGCGCCTATGTACGTCAGGGCCACCCAATTATTCTGTCTCCTGGAACGTCCCTTAAAGTATCAAAGTAGGTGCTGCCCCTTCTGTAAATTACCTTTGCTGTCGTTCCTTCTGTGGGGTAAGTGAGAACAGGATGATAAATGAAAATGAACAGGGAAAGGAACAAAAGGTAAATAAAGAAAGCACCTTCCACAGATCAATAACGGAATTGCCAATGCACACATGTACGGCTACATATGTGGCAGTGTGGTAAACACTGTAGTGGAATCGGTTAGAAAGGGGGTACCTGTACAAATAAGTTGATTTACATGTTGCAGAGCGTTTTCAAGAGAGTCACAGCACAACACTAACTACAAAAAATATGAATACTTTCAAGAAGGGTACCTAACCAATGTAGATGGGGTGTACAAAAATCGTGATTCCTGGCATACTAACATTAACATTATAGCTGACGAAAAGTATTCCTGCTTTGAAACGTCATATTCCCAAGGGCAAAGTATGTCATTGCCACATGTCAAAGAAAGACAGAAATACACTTCTTTGCAATGTACCACGCTGTCTGCGTTCACAGACCAAATAGAAAATAATACTCCCACATCGATGACTGCATAATGCAGTAAAAACGTATGCAAAAGATTGGAAACAAACGCATGAACTGTGCAAGTGCCTCCTTCATCTCAAACGGCACTGAAACTCGTGTAACGCGCTGTGCAATTTCCCCTGCACAATCAACAACAATAATATCGGCATGATTGCTTGCGACCAAAGTGTCACACAGAGAAACCAAAATCAGGTACTTCATTGTAACTACTCCATAGCACTACACATTCATATCATAGATTGCAAAATGAGCAGCCACTGCATTTTCAGTCAATGTATGTTGGAATCGCCTGAAACCTGCACGCTGTGCCTCGTGAAACACACAGCCATAGCTGCAACCTCTGCATTTCTATCCACAAATACACCTTGCAGCACAGTCTGTCCGTAAACACCACACCCACAAACTTTGTTACCCAATCCCATAGTCTCTGCAGGCCCATTGCTATGAGCATCATCTGCAAAAGGGGCGTATGTAACACGTGCCACCCTGCAACTTTCGTGATATTCACAGACCTTTTGTGCTTAGCGCGTGCAGGAGTGGGGGAATAACTTTGAACAAGGGGAGCGGGCGTCGTTAGGTGTGGTGGCTCTGAAAAGAACCTTTGGGGTCTTTGTTGGTGGATTTTTAAAAAAAAATGTTAAGGTGCTTTCCTAGAAAATACTGTTTTTGCTGCTTTCATGCATAAATGTGTGTTTTCAACGTTAGTTCATATTCTTACAAAAGGCTCTTCAGTGCAGTGTGTAGATTGCGAAACAACACTTCATTGCCACTGTACGACAAAGACATGCCATTTGTCATGAAAAGGTGTATGTAGTGCAAACCAATGTTCTCATGCTCACAGTAGAACATCACAGCAGTACTTAAAAAGTCACACATGCTTCTGTTGATGAGACCCCTTCCGACCTCAGGCTGGCGACAGGAATCATTAGAATACTTCCACACTATTCTCGGGGGTATCCCTGAGAAAAGCACCTTGGCAGCAGGAAAAAAATGCTGCACTACTTTAATCGTAATCTTCAGTTGACCAAACACACGGGAACAAGGCATGTAACCCATAAAGAATGCTCCAAAGTGCATGATCACTACATGCACAGTTGACGAAGAGGCCATGCGTCGAGATTCTAGAATCAGTCCACCGAAACAGCACGATTTGACACTACTCCACAAAGCATCCACTCCCTACAAACTGAAATTACCAGACATGTTTTCTTGGAGGGCATACACACACAGATCTTCCACAAAGCCATCACTCACAACGAAAACTTTATGTCTTGCCATATTTGCCAGCCGCAGCACACAAAGTAATGGGGAAAGTGAATGCCTCGCTTTCCCGTGACGCACACCCAAAGCACCTGATTGGCCAAATGCCATAGTCCCATTTCTATTGGCCAACATGCTCACAAGCGCAGAATGTGGCATGTGCCTTTCTCCAAGTACAGCCAGGGATGTGCCCCAGCAAAGCAGAAGGAGTCCTTCTCCCTATTGGCACGTTTTCCTCTGATGCACACCTTGAGCAGCACCTGATATGACAATCGCTACAGTCCCATTTCCATAGGCCAGCATGGTGAGGAGCATTGATTGTGGCACGTGTGGGTTCCCAAGTACGTCTAGGGCAGGTCCCCAGTGCAGCAGGAGTCCCTCTTCCCATTGCCACACATCCTAACCAACTAATTGGACAATCCCCACAGTTCCATTTTCGTGGCATGGGGGAATAACTTGCAACCAGGATAGAGGGAGTTCGTAGTAAGGCGTGACTCTTAAAAGAGTCCGTTTTTTTGTGTAGATCCTTCTACAAAACATCTTTTTTGTCTGTTTTTAGTAGTGTTTCTGTTTTCTTCTAGGCACATTAGGTCAGTAAACTCTTCATCGCATCCTGTAGACAAGCAAACAAACTGCATTGCCAATGTATGACAACAAAATGACATTTTCTTGGAAAAACTCCACATTTCTACAAGTAATAAGGTCATTGTTGCAGAAGAACATTCCACGAGCGCACAAAAAAGTGTACATGCTTCTGTTGATGAGACACCTTCCTTCGTCTGGCTCGGAACAACATCCATGAGCAGTAGGCCATACTCTTCACGGTATTATAGATGAGAAAAGCACTGCGGCGGTGGGAAAAAGCATCCTTACAACATCCAGCAACTTCCTCAGTCTACGTAACAAATCTAAGCAAGGCAGGTAACCCATATGCATGCCACCGTAATGAATTACGATAACATGTACTACTGGAAACGTGGCAAGGTCTTTGCAAGGTCTTTGCAAAGTGCATGCATATCGAAGAAATTGCACTCATACACAGCATTCCACAATCCATCCACTCGTTCCAAACCAAAATTGCAGTCAAAGTTTCTTTGCAGGCATAGTTGTGCAGATCTATTACAAAGGGATCAACTACAGTCAACACAATATGTTTCGCCATGTTAGCCACCCTCAGTATGCACAGTATATAATGTGCAACTGTTTCACCTCCTCTTACTCACACCCACACTACCTGATTGGCTAATCCCCAAACTGCCATGGCAATTGGGCAATGCATTGTAAAGGATAGATTTTGGAACGTTCACCTCCCAAAGTAGTGCGGGGACCGCACCCCTGTAAAACTGGAGCAGTCCTTCTTCCCTTTGCACTACCTTCTCTGCAGCTCTACTTCATTGGGTTACTAGTAAATAGGCACAAACGCATCCACCAATTGCACTAAAGCCACCATAATCGAACACTGTCACTCCTGTACAACACGTGAAATGTACCGTTACACATTTACAGTACAAATCTCGTGCCACTCCAACGCATGTCCACTGCAAAGTTCAATGAAAGTGTGTGCGATTTCGCCATCTGCATACATCCACATAGCCATCCATGCCACCTATGCCTTTCCCCACTTGTACATACCCTGTATATTGATCATTGTGTATCTATTTAGTTGTGTAACTTACTTACCTGCTTCTCATCTTATCCTGTACAAACTGACTGTTCCTCACCCGCTACTTATTGTATAAACTGTATAAATGTATATTCCTGTGCAGCACTGTAACCTAAGCTGAACAATCTTCTTGATGCTCATTGCGCCCTGATACCCCTGGGTCTGGCGCGCATTACAAATATTTAAACAAACAAACACAGGATGTGGCACGTGCAATACTGAAAGTACTGCGTAATCCACTATCTTTTCGTGATAGTGAAGGGGGGGAGTGTGGGTAGAGATGGGTGGTAAACAATATGAAACTGGGTAGGGGATTCAGTTTTCCAGCGTATATGTATAAAGTGTTTTTTTTTTGTTACGTGCGTGCAAACAATTCTTTTTTCTATTTTCTCTTTATATGAGTTTCTATTTGGGTCTCCTCACATTTTTATAACATTCTGGTCAATGCTTCTTGCACAGTGCAAAAGAAAACGGCTTTGGCATTGGCGCTCAAATAAATACAATTTCTACAGAACCACTGCATATTTTACGACCTCATGATCTTATAGTGGGTGGAGAACATGCCAGCAGTCTGCATAAACTGACACATAATTCTGTTTATAACACACCTTCTGACCTCTGGCTGGGGAAAAATTACACCGTCATGGACTCACACTGCTCTTGGCGTTATGCATGAGAAAACCACCTTGGCAGTAGGAAAAATATGCATCTGTCATGATCTCTGCTTCCAAAAGGTCAGGGTTTTCCCAACTCCCTTGGAAGCAGATCCATAACCCAGGTTCCAAGTGCCAACCAGTCCCAATTGGGACCTTTTGGACCCAGTCCTGGCGCCAGTGGCACCAGGCTCATAAATATGCCCAGTCCCAGCGCTGGAAGCGCCGGGCTCATAATGCTTGGGTGGACTTACCTTCAGCAGACCATGCTGCTTACTTGCCTGCCAGTTGAGCCTCTGATCCTCTTCTGTTTGGAACTACTTTTCCTGTTGGGTGGGGCTGGAGCCACTCCCTAGATTCAGAACACTGGAACTCTTCTGGAAGGCAGAAACTCTTTTCTTACCAGGAACTCTTTTCTTACTTAGGCGTGGCTGTGGAAGGAGACACCTAAGCACTACAGGAGGCTATTTAAACCACACCCGGTGGATGAATCTTGCTTTGCGTTATTCTGCAACCTCTGCAGCAGAACGCTCATCGTGTCTTCTGCATCCGGTCCTGGGCCTAAGGAAAAAGGCTTACCATCCTGAATCCAGTCTTCAGCAACACCTATAAAGACAAGAAAGAACAGGTTAGCATTCCGGCATCTGAAAGGCAAAGGCTTACCATCCTGAATCCAGTCTTCAGCAACACCTATAAAGACAAGAAAGAACAGGTTAGCATTCCGGCATCTGAAAGGCAAAGGCTTACCATCCTGAATCCAGTCTTCAGCAACACCTATAAAGACAAGAAAGAACAGGTTAGCATTCCGGCATCTGAAAGGCAAAATCTTACCAACTCTTCGCACGCTCCGGAGGCCTTCGGCGCTGCATCCCGCATCTGAAAGACAAAACAAGGTGCGTTTAAAGACATTGGGGAACTTTAATACTCACGTGCCATTACTCCTTTCCACATCTAATCCAGTGGGTATTCCGGCACCCTGCAGCCGCTCCGAACTCGTACCTGCAAAATAAAAAGACAGTTAGAGCGCATCGTGAAGCAGGCAACAAGCGCTTACTTACGTGCTTCCAGGCGCTTCTATTCATCACACAGGCTCCATCTTCAACTCACTTCAGCCTGTCATCCGCCATCGCCGGAACCCTGCAAAACAAGAGACATCATTACTAAAGACTTTAAAGACATTTGAATGACTCGAAACTTACCGTTCGTGCAGTAAACGACGGACAGCAGTCCTCTGAAGTCAAGAGGCCTGCGCTACCTATCCAGTGAAGAAACTGGTTACAGCACCCTGCCCCGAGGCAGATGGAGAGCTCGGCATTCACTTACCTAAGACATCTTACTCTACACGTCAGGCATACAGTGCACAGAGGTCCAGCCCAAAGAGCCAACCGGGTGCTACACATCACCTTTGAAGATACGGTAGTCGCCCAGTCAAGACCGGCGCCTCTGCGAGAATCAGGTGAGCGTTACAGAACGCAAAGCCTACCGCAAAACTCTCGCCCAGGCGCTATGGAAATCTCGGATACTGTCCCCCTAGCCCGGTTACTTGGGGAATTAAGGGCAGAAGTGCATGCAGCTCGTCAGGAAACGAATGCTCTAAGAAGGGAACTAATTATTTCCAAGGAGAGAACAGACAATCTTGCTAGACAAGTGCTACAGTCACAAGCCGGACAGACCCCGTTACCCGCATCAGGGGCAAATCTTCCTTCAACATCCTCTATGAATCCAGTGCAGATCAACCTACCTGGGAATGTACCTCTGGCTCCGCCCGAACGATTTTCTGGTGACCCAAAGAGGTTTGCAGTATTTATCAATCAGTGCCGGTTGCACCTCTTATGCCGGCCAGCAGCCTTTCCAACTGATCAAGCAAAAGTAGCTTTTGTACTTTCGTACCTTAGTGGCAATGCGGCAGACTGGTCGATCCCTCTAGTTAATCAAGATGATCCGATTCTCCATGATTTTCAAGCCTTTCAGCTTAGTATGGAAAAACTGTTCGCAAGACATTCACAGGGGCAGGCCTTGGACAATGAGCTTCTTTCGTTGCGACAGGGTAATCAAGACCTTTTGGCTTATATTGAATCTTTCAATAGACTAATAGTGGAAACTCAATGGCCTGAGGACAAAAGGATTACGCTGTTTTATAGAGGTCTACGTGGAGAGCTCAAAGACGTTTTAGCCCAAGTAGTGAATCCCCCACAAGACTGTTCGGATTATATAGACTTGGTCGTTCAAATAGATCACAGGCTGCAGAACAGGAAGGCCGATCGTTCCAAGTTTGATGCTCGAGTATTTTCCAAACCGCCAACTCCTTCCAAAGGAGTAGACTCCGGGGAACCCATGCAAATAGGGGGTCTGAAAGGTCCTCTAACACAAAGGGAGCGGGAAAGGAGGAAACAGTTGCAATTATGCCTATATTGCGGAAACTCAGGGCACTTTCTTCGAGACTGTCCGGTGAAACCTGCCAAGAAGGCAGTAGGAGCTGCAGTTACCAAAGTTACAAACTCTGAGCAGGGAAACGACCTCGCCCGACAAGAATAGAGGTCCTCTTGCCGAGCGTGAAAACCAGTTCCGTGACCATGCATTTCGTGATACCTATGGTCCTCATTAGCCCTGATAATCCGGATCGATTACATGCAATTGAAGCTTACGTCGACAGCGGTGCCATCGGCAATTATGTGGATCATGAAATGGTTTTGAGGATGAATCTAACTCTTTGTCCCAAGGCTGTAAAGGACGTCATTACTACGGTGGATGGTACGGAGATAGCCTCCGGGCCAGTAACGCATACCACTCAAGAGGTGACGCTAGTAAGTCAAGATGGACACCATGAGAAGATCGTGTTCGAGGTGATCAAGGCCCCTCAGTTTCAGATTATTCTAGGAATACCTTGGTTAGAGAAACACAATCCTCTGATCGATTGGCGAGCAAGAACGGTCCAGTTTCCAGAATGTGTCTCTACTTGTCACCCTCCACCTGGTGTTGCACTGGCCGCAATTTCTTCAGAGACTCCCCAGTTACCTCCCGAATACCTAGAATACCAAGATGTTTTCCGGAAGGATCAGGCTAACTCTCTACCTCCTCATAGGTCTTATGACTGCCAGATAGACCTGATACCTGGATCTACTCCTCCTTGTAGTAGAATGTATGCCCTCACCGAGCCTGAGAACCTTCACCTTCGACAATACCTGGATCAATACCTGGCAAATGGGTTTATTCGTCCTTCCAAGTCCCCTGCTTCTTCAGCTTTGTTCTTCGTTCCAAAAAAGGAAGGAGACCTTAGAACTTGTATCGATTATCGCTCCCTGAACCAGATCACCGTTAAGAATAGATATCCATTACCTTTGATCCCTGAACTCCTGGACCAAGTCAGAAAAGCATGCATATATACAAAGCTGGATCTTAGAGGAGCTTACCACTTGGTACGAGTAAAAGAGGGCGATGAATGGAAGACGGCCTTCCGCACCAAGTATGGGCTATTTGAATATCAGGTCATGCCCTTCGGACTTTGCAATGCCCCGGCCGCCTTTCAATATTTTATGAACGATGTCCTCAGAGAGCTCATAGATGTATGTGTTGTTGTTTACATCGACGACATCCTCGTTTATTCTTCATCGGAATCTGAACATCGGAAACACGTGAAAATGGTCCTCGAAAGATTGCGTCAACACAAACTTTTCGCTAAGTTGGAAAAATGTGTTTTCAACGTGACTGAAGTTGAATTCTTGGGATTCATATTATCACCTGGCGGAGTGCGTATGGATTCAAAGAAGGTCGATGCAGTTCTCAAATGGCCATCACCATCCTCCGTAAAAGGTGTGCAAAGCATGTTAGGCTTCGCTAACTTTTACCGCAGGTTTATCCCCGAATTCTCTCGAATAGTCCAGCCCATCACTGCCTTGTTAAAGAAAAACAAACGTTTTGAATGGTCTACCGAGGCGGAACAAGCTTTCCAGGATTTGAAGACTAAATTTATCTCTGCACCAATCTTAAAACACCCTCGCCCCGAACTCCCCTACATCGTGGAAACTGATGCTTCAAGCCTTGCCATGGGGGCAGTTCTATCACAAAAGGACCCGGTAACCAATCAGTTGCATCCCGTGGCATTTTGGTCCCGCAAATTCTCGCCTCCTGAAATCAATTACACGATTACTGACAAGGAACTTCTGGCTATCAAGTCTGCCTTTAAGGCTTGGCGGCATTATCTGCTGGGGGCCCGACACACCGTTACTGTGATTACGGATCACCGAAACCTGCAATATTTGAAGACCGCAAAAGCCCAATCCTCTAGACAACTCCGTTGGGCATTATTATTTGCCGAGTTCGACTTCATAATTACCTATCGACCTGGTACAAAGAACGGTAAAGCCGATGCCCTTTCTCAGATGGGAGTGGAAGAACACTTGGTCAACCCTAAACCTGTACCAATCATTCCCGAACAAAGAATTCTGGGTGTAATCGCCACAGAATCCATAGAGGAAGTTAAGGATAAAGCCAGGCAACTTGTAACTCCAGCAGACATACAGAATTGGCATCTGCAGGGAAAGGACTTTGCAGTAAAGGACAACTTATTGTATTTCCAAGAACGATTATACCTACCCAGCACAGATTTACAGAAAAAAGTAATCTCTTGTTATCACGACTCTTTAATGGAAGGTCATCCCGGTATAGCCAAGACCTCAGAAAAGATCAAGCGCTACTTCTGGTGGCCGTCTTGGAAAAAAGATATCAGAGACTTTATAATGTCCTGTGGAGTATGCGCCCAAAACAAGAGTCAAAAGGAAAGACCAGCAGGCCTCTTACGCCCTATTGACATCCCACCTCGCCCTGAAAAAACTTGGAAAGATATCCTTTGGATAGCCGAGTATGCCTACAATAACTCTGTCCATTCGGGAACTGGGAAAACCCCGTTTTTTCTTTTGTACGGTAGTCACCCTCGAACCTCGGAGTTGGATCCCCTCCAAGATCTTGAAACACCAGCAGTAGACTACCTGCATTCTACAATCACCCAAGCCTTTAAGGAAGCTGTTTTTCACCTTCAAAGGGCTAAAGAACAATACAAGAAAGGAGCAGATCAACATCGGAAGGAAGCCCCTCACTATCAAGTAGGGGATCAAGTCTGGTTATCCACCAAATATCTATCTCTAAAAGGGCCACGCACATTCAACCCAAGATACCTTGGTCCCTATTCCATCACTACCATAGTAAACCCAGTAGCGGTCAAGTTGGACTTGCCCCCGCACATGAAGATACATCCGGTCTTCCATGTCTCTCTATTAAAACCCGTGCAACCTCAAACCAGACTAACCAAATCTCCAAAACCTATCCTAGTGGATGGAGAACTCGAGTTTGAAGTCAAAAGCATTCTGGACTCCAAGATCTCCAAATCTAAACTATTCTACCTAATTGACTGGAAAGGCTACGGCCCCCAAGAGAGATCCTGGGAACCTGCTGAATATGTCCACGCTCCTCGCCTAATCAAAAGATTTCACCGAACATTTCCTGACAAGCCAAAACCCCCGGAGAAGCCCGGTTTGGGAGGGGCCTTGAGGGGGGGTACTGTCATGATCTCTGCTTCCAAAAGGTCAGGGTTTTCCCAACTCCCTTGGAAGCAGATCCATAACCCAGGTTCCAAGTGCCAACCAGTCCCAATTGGGACCTTTTGGACCCAGTCCTGGCGCCAGTGGCACCAGGCTCATAAATATGCCCAGTCCCAGCGCTGGAAGCGCCGGGCTCATAATGCTTGGGTGGACTTACCTTCAGCAGACCATGCTGCTTACTTGCCTGCCAGTTGAGCCTCTGATCCTCTTCTGTTTGGAACTACTTTTCCTGTTGGGTGGGGCTGGAGCCACTCCCTAGATTCAGAACACTGGAACTCTTCTGGAAGGCAGGAACTCTTTTCTTACCAGGAACTCTTTTCTTACTTAGGCGTGGCTGTGGAAGGAGACACCTAAGCACTACAGGAGGCTATTTAAACCACACCCGGTGGATGAATCTTGCTTTGCGTTATTCTGCAACCTCTGCAGCAGAACGCTCATCGTGTCTTCTGCATCCGGTCCTGGGCCTAAGGAAAAAGGCTTACCATCCTGAATCCAGTCTTCAGCAACACCTATAAAGACAAGAAAGAACAGGTTAGCATTCCGGCATCTGAAAGGCAAAGGCTTACCATCCTGAATCCAGTCTTCAGCAACACCTATAAAGACAAGAAAGAACAGGTTAGTATTCCGGCATCTGAAAGGCAAAGGCTTACCATCCTGAATCCAGTCTTCAGCAACACCTATAAAGACAAGAAAGAACAGGTTAGCATTCCGGCATCTGAAAGGCAAAATCTTACCAACTCTTCGCACGCTCCGGAGGCCTTCGGCGCTGCATCCCGCATCTGAAAGACAAAACAAGGTGCGTTTAAAGACATTGGGGAACTTTAATACTCACGTGCCATTACTCCTTTCCACATCTAATCCAGTGGGTATTCCGGCACCCTGCAGCCGCTCCGAACTCGTACCTGCAAAATAAAAAGACAGTTAGAGCGCATCGTGAAGCAGGCAACAAGCGCTTACTTACGTGCTTCCAGGCGCTTCTATTCATCACACAGGCTCCATCTTCAACTCACTTCAGCCTGTCATCCGCCATCACCGGAACCCTGCAAAACAAGAGACATCATTACTAAAGACTTTAAAGACATTTGAATGACTCGAAACTTACCGTTCGTGCAGTAAACGACGGACAGCAGTCCTCTGAAGTCAAGAGGCCTGCGCTACCTATCCAGTGAAGAAACTGGTTACAGCACCCTGCCCCGAGGCAGATGGAGAGCTCGGCATTCACTTACCTAAGACATCTTACTCTACACGTCAGGCATACAGTGCACAGAGGTCCAGCCCAAAGAGCCAACCGGGTGCTACACATCACCTTTGAAGATACGGTAGTCGCCCAGTCAAGACCGGCGCCTCTGCGAGAATCAGGTGAGCGTTACAGCATCACTGCGATCAGCAACCTCTTCAGGAGAGGGATTAATCTTCCACATGACATGTAACCCAAATGTACTCTTCCATAGTGCACCACAACACAGTCCACGTTGGTGACGGACGCCAGATATCTGCAAAGGCGAACCATCCCGCCGAAACTGATGTCACCCTGACAGGCCCAGAAAGCGTCCATTCCTTCCAACCTGAAATGAACAGCAACGCCTCTTTGCACGCAACACCTGTGCAGATGGCGCACAAAGGTATCACTGACGATAAGCACTGTGCGTCTCTCCATGTCCACCACCCACACAACACAGAATTGTGACGAAATGGTACCGCTCTTTCCTATGAACCACGCCCTAAACTCCTAATTGACTATTTCTCACAATTTAATTTCCATTTCCACCCTGCTCCTAATGGGAGGATGTACACGTGCGCTTTCCCATCTACAGTGAGGGCCAAGGCCCAGTAAAGCTCTGACAATACTTCTTCCCTTTCCACGGTCACTTTTTGCAGCACTTCCGCAATTGGGTGTTGTCACTTTTCAAAACATGCATGCTCCAATAACATACAAAACCTCTGCATTGCACACTGTCATTTCTATATACCACTCCTTATTTACCGTTAAACACTCTCAATACACGTTCCGTTTGATTGCAAAGCCCCTCCACCAGAAACTTCTGCTCAAGAATGCACTATTGCAGCATCCACAAACATCCTAACACACACCTAGCACACATTTGGGTATGCACACAACATTGCAAACCTTTCCACACCCACCACAACACTATACATCCAAGCAAGTGACCATGTGGGCACCTACCATTATGCACAAATGTTACATACGTAGCCGCAGTTCTACCCAACTCCCCAGAATCATAAAACACCCATTCATGAAAACGTGTCACAGTTATCAGAAGCCACAAACATAGTGCAGCCTGCACCACCCCGATGCGCTACCATTCACATGCTATTGTGTCACTGCCAACCTACGCACAGCACCTTCACAACATTGGGCCTACTTCAATCTATCTGCACACAGCAGAGTAACCAACCACATATAAGCTGTCCTTCAACCATAACCACTTCCGAAGTCACAATATGTACGCACTGCCCGCTGTGGCCACACTACACAACTTCTGACTGCGCCATCTCCTGCTGCACACCAAATACTGTAGCATGTTCCAACTATCACCACAACAATAGAATCCACAATACACGCTTTGCAATTCACTTGTACTGCTGTAGCACGTCAACAATGTGCTCCACACGCATTCTCCAAAGATCACCACCCTCTGCCTCATACACTGCCAAACCTGCATTGCTCCAGTGGGTCTGCTCCTTACACACATTCCCCCCACTGTAATTCAACAATTCATGTCAGCATATCACCAACTACCACTATGCACATATGCACCACTGGCACCAGCACTCCTAACCAACCTTGACACTGCAATGGACATGGACATCATTACATACAACTGTTACCACAATGTATAAAGATTGCACTGTCTCCGGCACCCCTATGCCCTTGCATTCACAGACTATTGCCCTACCCACTTCCACTCAGAAAGGATTGTTTCATTGCCAACGCAACCACATGTTTACAGCATTGCCCATACTGCAAGCATTGTGCACACAACACACTATGCAAGCACACATAAGCTGCCCTTCAACCATACCCTGTAACATATTGACAGTATACAAGCATTGCACCGAGTGCCCACACAGCGTGCCTTTTCACTGCAGCATCTCCAATCACAGGGCACCGCCATGGAGCTATGCAGTAACAAATTGCAACAATTACCATAATGTACAAACAAGACACTGGGCCTCATTACGAGGCAGGCGGGACCAGCTGAGGACGTCTGGGACCGGCACCGTTCATTCCGGGCTGCCCTATTACGAGGTCTGCAGCGGGAGCAGCTGAGGACATCTGGTCAGAACAGGCATCCTTAGCTGGACCCGCTAGCAGTTCAGGATGCTAACAACGGGCCCGTTCTTAACGGGCCCGTTGTTAGCATCCTCCCCATTCCCATTGAGCCCTATGGAGGCTCAAATGGGATTGGGGATGTACCGGGTCCAGGCCACGCGAAAGAGATTTAGCGGGCCCTCCAAGGTCAGAATGGCCCGGTAAGTCCCCCTCTGCAGCACCCGGACCCGAGTTTGGAGGCAGACATGCCTTCATTAAAGACATGGCTACCTCCAAACTCGTAATGAGGCCCACTCTCTCCGGCATCCCTGTGCACTTTCAATCACATACTAGGGGCGTACCCACTACCATTCACAAAGTATTGTGCCACTGCCAACCTACCCACAATCGGTTTCCAACAGTGTCCTAAAATGGCTTAAATGTGCTACACACCCATTCCTTTTCTTGTTAACCCGCTCTAACTGATGCACATTGAAAAATGCATTACTGCTGTGCGTGTCCTCAAGGCCTAGGCTCTTGAGAACATGGCCTACGGTCTTCAGCCATGCATCCAATAGTCTAGGCCTTGAACACACTCACAGCAACGTAATGCCACCATGCATGTCTCCATATCAGCAATGGAGACAATCCACATAGACACCACTGCCACCAACACTCCTACCGAACCTATACACCGCTATGGCGCTACGCAGCAACAAATGGCAACAGTTAACAAAATGGCCATGTGGGCAGCTACCATTTTGCACAAACGTGCGGCACGTAGGTAGCAGCACTTCACCCCAACTCCCCCACGCCATAAAACACCCAATCATGAACACAGGTCACACTTACCAGAATGCAAAAACATACCACATCCTCCACCACCTCTACCCACAGCCATTCACAAAGTATTGTGTCACTAACCACAACATTTTTACAACATCTGGCCTACTTCAACAATTCTGCACACAGCATAGGCCTTGAAAACACCTACAGCAACGTAATGCCACCATGCATGTCATCATTTCACCAACTACGACCATCCACATACACACCACTTCCACCAGCAGTCCTACCCAACCTGCACACCATCATGTAGCTATGCAGCAACAAATTGCAACAGTTTACACAATGTAGAAAGGAAACACTCTCTCCTGCACCCCTATACAATTTCATTCACATACTATGGGCGTACCCACTCCCATGCACAAAGTACTGTGTCACGGCCAACCTATCCACATTCAGTTTTCTGCACTAACGGTACCCCAGCCAATCTGCAAACACCGCAGTATGCAAGCACCACCCTGTACCGGATGCAGAGTCAAACCTGCCTTCCTGCAGTGTGTATGCTGCAGCCCTAAGCTCCTCAGTGCATTCCTTACAGCCTACGGATTATGGGCTTCGGCCATGCACCCAATAGTGTAATCCTTCCACGGACCCACTGCACCTTAAAACACCCGTGGATGCCTCCATGTACCCAACTACCACATTCCATCCACATCACACCACCACCCGCGCTCCCACCCAACCTATGTCATGTGCAAATCAACCATCTGCAAATGACCTGCCACCACTCACCACAAAAAGAGTTTGCCGCAACCAGGTTGCGGAAGAAGCTATGGGACCGTTACAACAGCTGCCTCTAATCACCACAGAAAATACTCGCTTGCATATGTCACATGAACCACTTCTCACTCTCCCAACCCTTCCCTCCCTTTTTGCTGCCAACACAATGCGTATGGTACATTTTCCAGACCCTTCCGCCACCACACTGTCGTCCGATACGCAGTAAAGATCTAAGACACAGCTCACAAGGCTGTTCCAAACACACATCGCTGTGATTCTCTCTCACTGTAGGACACCACTCAGTCACGCTGCACCGATACAGCGGCTCTTTGATCTCTCAACAGAGACCATGTACTTACTAGAACCATCCAACCCATAAGTCTTCTACACAGTTCCTCCAACTCATGTGGCATGGAACACCTCTAAGAAGACAAGGTAGCCGCCATTTCCTAAGACTCACTGAATGGTACAGCTCCCCAACCTGCACCCACAGGAATTAAATTACAGATGGAGCAAAGCACCTAAGGCGAATACTACTTGCCGGGAGCACAAAAGAACACAGTACCCGAGACCCACTGCTGTCTCCTCTCAGGAAGACTTTTATAGAGTGATTCAGACCTGGGAGACCCGGTCTTGGCCCAAGATGAAGGCTAACTGACCAACCCACCGAAGCGTCATGGGACGGAACACCTCAAGTGTTTGAACAGTCAGCTGCTAATCAATTATAGTTGATTTAAATCTAGACGTAGATCGATGACTACATCATCCTGCCACCTGGCAGTTTTGACCATTTAGTGTTCAAAAGAAAACAGTCATATTAATGCAATGAGTTTCTTTGCTCTTCTACTTTTCAACTTGATAAAAGTTAGTACAGAGTTGTTCCTGTGAAATTATAAAGCATGAAGACATAAGTATTATTTACACAAAATATTTGTAAATAAACAACTGTATGTGGCAGGACGCCACCAACTCTGTTTCAGATGTAACTAGCTCAAAAGTCCACCCACAAACCTGAGCTGTCCCTCAAGTTACCCATACTCTGATACACCATGGCGGCTTTCCCAAAAATGTATGACGCACAGCATGCTTCCCTCCAGCCAACCACCGGCCGCGTCTAAACTTCTCTGACACCACGCCGTACCGCGATCCAATTACACTTCTGTCCGTGGAGCGAACAGGGAAATGGGTCCGCAGAGCGGAACCAGATATCACTAATTTTTTGGGACGTACATTTCAGTATTTTATAAAGAAATTACTTGTCGGATTCCCACGAAACACACAAAAGCACACTTTATGGCCCAAGCCCACCTCCTGCTGCAATGGTGAGAATCTGTCCAACCGTTTGCGATGTAGCCGGGCACAAAGTTTTTCCCCATTCAGTATATGGGAAAAGAAAAATTTGGGACGCCCCCTGGGACCTCCCCCGCATGAAACCTTGCCCAACTTGGCGGAAAAATTCATAGCCGGCCATATACTTTTTTGCAAAGTTTGGTGAGTATTTGTCCAGGGAGAACGAAGTTATAAGTCGCCAAAAAAGTGCTCTTCCTATGAGTTTAGCAACTTAACCATAACTACACGCCGGCTAGCGCGGGCCATGTAATTGCCGTTACTTAATTTAGGTGTGTACCGAACTTCATCTTCGAGTAAGCAATCAGTCAAATTCCAATTGTTGAAGCAACAAGTAAACATGTCCCAAATAAATCAAAACGCAAACCAGAAAAACATGAAAAGTTAATGAAAAGTTCATGAAAAAAAGGACATGTGTACATAAAAAAAGTTCAAAGAGATTACGCACATACAGACCACAGAAAATGGTAACCAAATTGCAATCACAGTTAAAATCATTATACTTTCAAAAATATGAACAGTTCAAACAAATGTGTTTAATTAAAGTGAATATTCACAAAAGGCATATACAGATATATTGTCAAAAATAATCACATTCAAAATGTAGACAAAGCATCAGCAATGCAAAAGAGGTTATTTGAATAAACTGTTGATATTGATATTGATTAAAAACAGTGATCTTCCTAGGCCCAGTGACATTAGAACACGCAGGTGCATGGGAAAGGTGAACAAAAAAAGTGGAAAAGTGTGCATACAAGGGGGGAGAGGTGGAAAGTGCAGAACAGAGCAGAACAGAGCAGAAATCAGATATCAGATAAATAATAATAAATAATGTAAATGGATACATTAAGGCAATAAACAATGGTAGTGCAGAAAGCAAGTGGCAAGTGCTGGGAACAGCCAGCGAGGTATTACTGATAAGTGCATAAGAAGGATGGGAGGGGGACTGTATGGGTACAGATGCAGACACCAGTGCAAGGGGTGGCCCCAAAAACAGTGCAGGAGGGTGACAGGGTGAGCAGGTACCCGGGCCGGAGGACAGCAATGTTTCTACGTAATTGTAAAACTGCCCTTACAAATGTTGGCTGTTACACTGTTAAACAAATGTAAAAACAATATCTTAGGCAAATGGATGCATACTTTCTCTTAAGAACATTACAGAAGATATGCACCCAGTGCACAACAAGGTATGCATTCATGAAAAAAGTAATGCATTTGAATGCATACAAATGTTGAAAAAACAGTCCAACAAAAAAACACAAACCGAAATGAACCTGGACATTGTAAACATATAAAGCAATGGGCATGTACTCATGTATGTGCAGCACAAGAATTACACTTTCAATCTTTTAGAACGTTTGTAGTAAAATAGTGGCCAAGGAAAAGCTGAGGCAAAATACACATTTTGCAATAAATCACTGCAATAATAGATTTAGTCATATTTGCAGTCTTGCTGCAGATAATATTGCCATTTACTTTGGCAAATATGCAATGCTGAACAATCAGCTGAATTACTTTTTACAGTTAAAAGAACGTGTCCGGTTAAAAGAAAGTGTTAACGTTGCTGACCCCCTTGGGAGGGGGAACACGATTCATGTTGTGATGACATTATAAAAGCATAAGACGATAGTGAACACATATGAGGGTAAACATCGACGTGGGAGAAGTCTGGGAATATATTGGAATGCCTGAAATTGCACCCATTTTGCATATAATGCCTGAGTGTTTAGAATGTTTATGTTAATTTCGTCTTGTGATTATCCTGACCCCTTCCACTATTTGACACGACATAATAGACAGACTCAATTCCCAACGGAGGAAACGTTTAACTTAGATAACTGGGAGCTCTTGGAAGGGCTGTGGAAAAGTAAGGCAGTACAGTGGGGAGCATTTGCCACGATAGGCTACAGCTAGGAGAAGTCCCAGGAAAATAAGATTACTGAGGGAGATTCATCATTGACTGACAGGACAATAACATTTTTGAGAGGCGGTAGGGGAACAGAAAGGACTTGAATGTGCCCCTAGATAGTTGAGAAAGAGGGGGCGATCAATGCCGACAAGGCAGAGGAGGATCAAGAAGATCAGGGTGGTGAGACACTAGTAGATATACTTGATTTCTTCCTTAGTATAAGGCCACTTACAGGTCAGAGAACTGAAGCGGCACAACAAGGATCTTTTGTGGTTGCAATGTCTCCCTTGATGCCCTCAGAGTCAGAGGGGTTCCCCTGGGGCATAGGCATTCAGGGTCTGCCACCCTTGTATGACCCCTCAATGACATGGGGAGGTATGATATACAGAAGGGATTCACAAACCTTTCAAGCACCCCTCAGCCAAGTACCATCTGGTCATGAGGATGGAGAGCAACAGCAGAGTCTGGTTACAGTCCATGTATCCTAGACACCCAGGGACATTAGGACATTGGCCAAGAAGTCCCCCAATATAAGCGAAGAGCGCCAATGGTTTATGAGGAACTGCAAACAGTGTTGTATTGTTATAACCCGTCAAGGGCTGTCATGAATCAACTCAAGAGAATAGTGATGCCACCAGAGGTAGGACAGCCGCTGACTGTGGTCTGGGCAAGGGAAAGGATAGTGACAGGGTTTGCAAAGGTGTGCACCAGGAAAACTGATTGGGCAAAAATAACGAACTGTAAACAGAATAAGGGCAAATCTCCAGCTGATTACTTAGACAGACTGAAGGTGGTGTGTACTTGTCAATCTAGTACTAGAAAGCCATAGGAGACACCTCAGGGGGTTATAGCAAATGTGTGTGTTCCTGGTCTACTCCCAAAGGTACAGATACAAATTAGGATTGTGTTTCTAAGCTGGCAGACTAAGCTATTAGTGGAGCTGGTGACTGATGAATCATTGCGTCCCTTGCAAGGAGTAGAAGAAGGAAACCATTGAGAATAAACTCACAACATTGCAGATACAGAGACTTCAGGGACAGGTGCAGGCACAGCTCCACGGGATCGCACAGTAACTGGCAAATCAGGCCCAAAAGGGGTGACAGAGAGGTAGGGGCAGATGCAAAGGAACAGGAGGTTTGCAATGATATCAAACTCATCAGAGAGGATTTATGGGACAACCCCAGCAGCAAAGACAACAGGGACAGTCAGATCAACAGCAAGGGTGGGTAACACAAGGTTAACCTATACAGGGAAAATGGAATAACCAGTAGGCTCCCAGAGCTATGGCATCCAGCTCTTTCATGTGTAATTATTGCAGGAGGGCCATTGGAGAAATGGGTGTCCATTTAGGCCACAGACAGAGACCACAGCCACACGGTAACATCATCACAAAAAATTCCCCTGAATAATGGACAAATTCCACAGCAAGAAGGACAGGTCCTAACACAGACAGTTCCAACGGGGCCATATCCTCAATTTCAAACCCAAACACTAACCCTTTCTTCCCTGGAAACCCACGCAGGTCGGGAGAGGACTCAAATGGATTCTGCCAGCCAGTAGGAGAAGGGATTCTGGAAGCACTTATGATTACAGTTGATCAGGAAGGTCCTTATGTGGAAATCCATTTGCAAGGGGTACCAGTGCCATGTTTGGTGTACTCTTGGGCAAATAGATCCACTTTGTGAATTAACACTTTTCCTAATATTCCCCTATCGGGAGAGACAGTAAGGCATATTGGATACCACTATGATACATCCGGTGATGGAGCACCTTGACATTTCTCTGGCGCCCATGACAGATCAAGATGCTTTTCTTTTAAGTCCCACATCGTCTGTAAATCTACTAGCGAGAAAATTGCTGTGAAAAATGGAGAAGATGTGTTTCTTAGTGTGCCCTCGAATAACGGAATGGCATTGATGGCAGCATTAAAGGAAAAGATAGGAAGAAATGTGCTGGAGAAGGAGGAGCAATGATTGGAAGATAAACACAAGCTGATTGAGTCTATACCAGTGTGTTTGTGGACCTCCATTATATTGAGGTGGGATTTATATACACAATGCAGAGTCAGTAAAGATAAAAGTAGATCTGTTTAAAAGGCTGCCCCGTACACTCCAGTACCCTATGAAGCCTGAAGAAGAGGCAGGTATCAACTCAGTCATTGAATCTTTACTGAGTCAGGGGACTATTGTCCCGACCAGTATTCATGTGTTTCCTTTCCTTTGGTGCCAAAGCCGGCTACCATACTGTCCAGTATCCGACCAAAGTCTATACATTTTATGGTAGTTGATTTGTGTTCAGCTTTTTTTTCTGTTACTACGCTTAAGGATAGTCAGTACCTGTTTGCATTCTCGCATAGGGATGTCCAGTACACGTGGACCCATTTTCCCCAAGGGTACACAGAGTCTCCAACCCTCTTTTCACAATAGTTGAAGAAAGGTCTGAATTATATACATTTTCCAGGGAACTCAGTGCTAATTCAATATGTTGAAGATGTGTTGATTGCATCATATGAGTCTTATAAAGAAGACACCAGAGCCCTGCTGACAGCATTGGCAGAGAAAGGGCATAAGGCTTCAAAGAAGAAGCTACAATTATGCTCCCCCGTGGTACATTATCTGGGACATGACATCACAAAGGCATGTCGGCTGATATCGGCTTCTCAGAAAGAGACTGTTTTTAACATACCACAGGCTCAGACTATAACTCAAATACAAGCTTTCTAAGGGGCAGTCATTTACTGCTGTCAATGAATCTTAAGATGTGCAGAAATAGTCGAACCGCTTCAGGAATACACCCAATTGAACAGTGTCGACCACCTGCAGTGGACACCAAGCAGACAAGGATTTTTTACCAATATCAAACGGCTATTAGCTGACTCCCCTGCATTTGGCCTACCTGATTATAAATAGGGATGTACCTTGAGTAGGATCCAGTTGTGGCAGGAATTCTGCCCTCTCTACGGTCCATGGCTGCTGCAGCCTTGGTAGTGGAACGAAGTGAGAATATCGTTTTGGGCTTACCTTTGGTGGTGGCTGTTCCACATGCGGTAGTGTAATTATTGTTAAAAACAAAGACGCAGCACATGTCTATCTTGAGGACTAGAAAATATGAGATACTCTTACTGAACCCATCTGACATTACCTTGGCTAGATGTGCAATTCTAATCCAAGCATCACCACGCATGACTGTGTGTCAGTGACTGACTGTCTGGTAATGCCACACACTGACATCAACGATGCACCACTGCCCAACCCAGATGAATGGGTTGTGTTTTAGAAATGAGAGAGGGCAGGTGGTCTCAGGTTAGGCAGTATGTGCCTCCTGGAAGGTGGTGGAGAGTGGCAACCTGACCGAGGTGATGTCAGCTTAGATGGCAGAACTCGTGGCCCTTACACAAGCCTGTCAACTAGCAGCTGGAAGGTCTTCTAATGTTTATACTGATTCACTATATGCCTTTGGGATAGCTCGCAACTTTGGTCAGCTCTGGAAGCAGAGATTCTTTATGACTTCAGTCAGCACTCCCATAAAAAGCAGTCAGTATTTGTCAGCCCTTTTAGATGCCAAAATGCTGCCTGAGAGGATTGCCATTGTTAAGAGCTTCACTCACTAGGCATTGGATGATTGATTCAGCTGTGGAAAAGATTTTGCTAATCGAATTGGCTGCCATATTAGAGGACAGCGATGCTTATGTTTTGCCAGTTCAAACTGTGCAGGAGGTGACTCTATATAAATCATTAGAAGACATTGCACACATGCAAGAGATTGAGCTATCTATTGAAAAGGATAATTGGATATTAAAGGGTTGCCGGTTGCATGAGGACTCTCTGTGGTGAGATGAGCAGGGTCAGTTAGTGGCTCCAAAAATACAAGTGTCACACCTAATCAGGATGTGCCATGGGCAGGCACATGTTGATAGGGATGGAATGACAATGCTCATTGGGTGTTACTGGTTTGCACCACAGTTCACCACTATGGCTCATGAGTACCGTCAACGATGTATAACATGTGTACAGAATAATGTGGGGAGAAATGTGCCCATCAGACCAGGAGCACACACTCCCCCTTATGTCCCATTCATGGGTTTACAGATTGATTTTCTCCAACTGCCAAAGTCTAATCAGTGGCAATACCTGCTAGTAATAGTGGGCATGTTTTCAGGGTGGGTGAAAGCCTGCCCCTGTAGCACATCAGATACAGTGACTGTTGCAAAAAGAAAGATTCAGGAATATATCCCCAGGTTTGGAACATCTGTATGCATTGGCAGCGATCAGGGAACCCATATTGTTAATAATATCATCAAAACAATGTTATACATTTTAAACTTTCAGCATAACTTGCATTGCCTAAACCACCCTCTGTAAGCAGGGGAAGCAGAGATACAAAACAGGGTCTTGAAGAATACATTGGCACAACTGTATCAGGAGACAGGGTTGAAGTAGCCAGAAGCCCTCCAACTTGTTCTATACAGTATGAGAAGTACACCTGCTTAGGTGGTGTACTGGTTTGAATACTTATGAAATTCTATATGGAAGACCGGTAATATTGCGTGTAGCACCACCAGTGAAATCTGTACCAGATAATTTGCAATTATGAAATGATCGATTGTTGGACTATGTCAAGACATTATTGCCTTCTCTCAGTCTCATTCACAATCAGGTTCAAGCTGTTTTGCCATAGGAACCAGACTCTCCAGGTCATTCCTTACAGCACAGTGACAGTGTCCGGATAAAGTTTCACCAGAGAAAGACAGCTCTAGACCCGAGATGGAAAGGGCCCTTTTTAGTATTACTTACTTGAAACTCAGTTGCAAAGGTTCAGGGGCCCAAAGCATGGGTGCATGCGAGTCAATTCAAATGTGTGGTAGCCCCGCAAGTATAGTTAATCTTGTTTAGCTGATTTGCCTATCTGTGCTGGCTTGCAATAGTGTAGTTGTAGGGGACAGAGCTGACATGCAGTGAGGCATGGTTTGGAATGCTTCATGTGATAGGCTCCTTGAGTCAGTTTACCATTGGGGACCTGCAAAGGCTGATGGATGGCGTGCTGGAAGCAGGAAGAAACTTGGAGTGGGATATGGCTTTTGAAGAGGTGCAAGAATATCTGAATACTCAGGCCAGGAGAATAATGCTTGGGCTGTGGGCAGGATGTAACTGGTAGTAGGTAACGCACTACGAACTGTGGAAAATCAAATTACCTAACAATGCCTCCCAATACCTGATCTCTGCCACAAGGGATGTCCCTTGATCTGTAGTTTAGTCTTCAGTCAAATTGGGAGTTATTGTCTTTACAGCCCCCACCATTGCACCGTTTGAATAAATTAAGTGAGGGACAGATTGTGTTGTCAGAAACAAAGAGTGCTGGGAAGGTGATGGAGCTGGATACAGCTTGGTAGGGAGAAGGTTGTTTCGAGGGAAGGATCGACGTGTAGAATGAGTTATTCTGCTAGAGTCTGATGTGCATTTCACTACTTCTACAAGTACTACCTGGTAAGATAGCTCAGTGGGTTGAGCGATCACTGCTGTGATGTATGTGTGATCAGTAAGTCACAGGTTTGAATCCCAGCAAGACCAACTCAGCCTTTATATCCTTCTGATGTTGTAAATGAGTACCAACTTCAGGTGGGTGATATTGTATGCATATATGATCACTGTAAAATGGTAAAGTGCATTGGCGAAAGGGCTATACAAACAATATATCAGTACTAAGGAGTTTACTGTTTTCTGGCTGGTTACAGAGAGTATGGTAATGGTGTATGTTAAATTCCTATAGGGGTGGGCGAAGTTAGTGCCACATAGGTTTCATGATTTGGAGGAGGTAGAAGAAGCAGTGAAGCATGCAACAGATGTGACAGTTTGCAAAAGCTGGAGACAATGATTAACAAAGAGAAACAAGCAATTGAAGTGGCCCATCACACAGTCACGATGTGCTGCAGGACATGTTTTGTGTGCAGTAAATCAGGAAGTGTATGAAAAGCCCCTGACCTGAGCCCCTCTTTTGCACTACTAGAGATACAGCAGTAAATTGTAATGTTTCAGAAGGAGTTGAGGAAATTGTTGCAAATACACAAAGACGATTGTATATACTGCAAAAATGAATGGCATAGTGGAAAATGATTTACCTGCACAAGCGAAAAGCAGTAGTGGACCTCAGTTAAGTGAGGATTAGAACACAATTCCCTATACAAATGAAAACAGGTGAATTGGGAATTAGTGCAGTGGTAAAAGACGTTTAGGTAGATTGGTTGCGCAGTAAGCGAAAATGCATTGTCTGTTAACGCTGACGACCCCCATGGGGAGGGGAAACATGATGTTTGTTGTGATGATGCCATAAAGACATACTATGCTAGTGTATACATTTTAGGGTAAACATTTATATGGGAAGAGTCTGGGAATATATTGGAATACCTGAAGTGTCACCCGTTTTACATATAATGGCTGGGTATTTATTATTTTTCTCTAAATCCTATAGGACATATGTATAGGGAAATCCACATTTGTTGGCATAAGGCATAAGGCAATGCTTGCCCAGGGGGCTTTCCAGAGGTACATGCATTGTAGGACTGCCACAACAGCACTTTCAGGAAGCCATCCGGTCACCTTTTTCTTATTATGCTGGCACATACCGGTTTGAACAGACCTTATTGTTGGTCGTAAGTGCTTCAGGGGGTAGTGGTCCCGCACCCCTAACCTGAGGAGGATGATGCTGGGTTTCATCAGAACAGGACAGCTGATCCAGAAGCAGAGGATCATGTGATGACATGAGATGGGATGGTAATGGAAGACAGACTACGGGAATGAACAAGAAGGACTATTGTTATGTCTTGGGGTGGGAGAGGACAAATGGAAAGGATGTGAATTGTGAGGGCCCTGCACATGATGAAATATAAGGGGAAGGTGAATTGGAGGCAGGTTGGGTTCGTTTTGGGTGGCCCTGCTAATAGGGTGTGTAAAGTAATGAGCAGAGTATGCCTTGCAGTTGGATAATCTCGCCGAGCTAACCACACTGCGTATTAGGTATTTAAACTGCCGCATTGGGTAATATGGCTGACAGCTTATTTGAGGAGTGTACTGAATGCTGACAATAATAGAACATGCTTGTATTTTGTATTTATATTTTGTATTTGTAATGCGTCGACAGTCCGCGGGCATCAGGGAGCAGAGAGACAAAGCCAAAAAGTGGGTAGACACTCAGATGGAAGAAGGGAGGCAGTTACATCAAGGAATTACTTAAACAAGTGTGGCTTCAAGTTTTTCCTAAAGATTATGTGATTGGGTTCTACTTGCGTTGACACTGGGAGGTTGTTCCATTGCCGGGCTGCCTGGACCAGGAAAGATTTCCCAGCACCCTGGGCTCGGTTTACAGATGGTACCAGTAACTTGCCTGATGCTTGAGATCTCAGGACCCTGTTGGGGATGTAGCGGGTGAACTTGGATCTGAGGTCTGACTGTGCTGGTCCATGGAGACATCTATGCACCAGCGTCATGGATTTAAAGAGGATTCTCTCCTCGACCCTGAGCCAATGAAGAGCTCTTCTGCTCTCCGTAACATGGTCTCTTCTGTTAATCCCTTTTACGGCCTGGACCGCATTATTTTCCATTATCTGGCATTTCTTAATACATTTTTTAGATGCTCCTAACAGTAATGAATTGCCGTAATCAAGGCACAGCAGTATTATGGCCCTGGCTATTGTGGCCACATTGTTCTCGTTGAGGAGAGGGTGGATGGCTCTCAGGAGCCTTGTGTAGTAGTTATTATTTTTATAGAGGTAGTTTGTTTGAGCCTCAGTCCACAGAGTGGATTCCATCATCATCCCAAGCTTTTTGTACATGGGAGACTACTTTAATACATGAGTCTTTGACCACAAACTCCTCGTATTCTGTTCCAAGCTTCCTTATAAAGTGGCTTAGAGTGCTTAGGCACCCATTTTAGAGAGCTTTCAATAGATAAACCAAAGATGCTCACTAAGGGTTAATTGCAATGCATGTATTCAGTTTGCCTGAAAACATCATGTTTTTGCAGGTGCTATTCTGACACTCACTGAACCAGGTGCGCATTTTCACATGACAAATAGCTTGGGTTTTCCAGCAGTAAACATGTTTTTTACACTGAAAATTCGAGAAAAGTTACATCACCTTGAGTGACAGGCACACCTGATAAAAGATTTGCACCCCGGAAAGGGAGAGGGACTTGTCCATAGGCTTTGCTTTTTGCACGTGCAACACGCCCGGAATTAGAGAGCTGCTCCTGTGCAGAGGTTCCTATGCAGTCATATCCAACCTATGTGCCGGCTCCAGAAAGGGGCAAGGCCAGTCCCAGGGAGAAGGGGTACCAGGCGTGAGAGTACTTGTGATTTATAACTTGCATTCTTTCCATTTTACTAACATTTCTGTTAATTTATATTACATGTTCATCAATAAATGCAAGTATATTATATTTTGGCTGGGTTTCTGCCAGAGTGAGTTCATCATGTGTCACATCAATTTTGAACCCGAGAGGGGAGGGATGGTGTCTTATTGCATTTGGGCTGGGCCTAAGGTGAGCTCACACACTTCCTAATACATTTGGCGTGTTCGGCAGGGTTTGTTAACACAATGCCATCCTGACAGAAACAGGGGAGCGTTGAGCACAATGATGAATGTGGCATAGTCTGTCACAACCCAGTGGCAGAGTTTGTGCATTGGCTCTCTGCATGGGCCATGCTAGAAAACCAATTTCCCCTCTGGTAATCAGTGAATGCTTGGCTGAATTACCGCTTGAGAAAAGTAAAAGGGAGCAAATTGCTTCAGGCATCCTCGACTGGGTATTCCTGCAGGCACTCTGGAAAATGCATGACAATTAATTGATTGAGGAAGCACAGATCCAAGAATTAAGGGATGCGATTTCCCTGCTAAATGAGCAACACATCATAATGAAGGAAATGCTTGAATCATCAGTAAAATGGCAGACAAAATGGAAGATAAGTCTGCTTCCCTGACCATACATGTTACTACACATGAACGACAGCAGAGGAAAAGCACTCCTTAAAAAGTATTTGAGCACTGATTAGGAAAGATAATTGGGAATTCAGAATACTCGAATAGTCCAAGATTACACTCAGACGGAGCTGGTAGACATTGTTACGGTATTCAGACAGAGAGCAGAAGAACCAATTTTTTATTGTTGCTCAGATCTTGGGACACTGAGACCGGTGGAATATTCATGTCCCCAGAAGAATTGTTAAAGGTGGGATCTCTTACCGCAAATGTAATGTCGGGAAACATAATTTGTGGGGCGTTAGGACAGCAGGAAAAATATTACTCGTTTAATTGGCTACAGACAGATTTAACAACATTGTATGCAACTCCAGTGGATATTGTGGGATGTTTTTACCCATGCATCCGAGCCCTACCTCAAAAAACTGTACAGTACTGACATGGAAAACATCATGATGGCCAGAGCTTACGAGAAAATGCACAGGGAAATGCATGAAGAATAGGCTGCCACTCATTTTTGCCGATGTTATGGGCACAGAAGGACACTGCCTAAAACCACCATTGGACTACCCACACAGTAGTCTGAAACCATTGGGAATGGCAATGCTGATTGCCAAAAGCAACCTAGAATTGTGGGGAATTCATTTTCTTAAATCCCAAAAATGGTTGCAGTACCAGTACTCACCACTGTCAGAAAGCCGGCATTTTAAAACAACACCAGATTTTTTTTTTGTGTAAAACTGAATAGATGAACCCAAGGCAGGCCAAAGAAAGACTTACTGAGAGGTGGATACAATCTAAAGTTATATTCTGAAGTGACTTGAAGGTTTATAACAAGACTGGCTGAGCTGTGGATTTCAGCAGTTTAAGTAAATTTGGACTGAAAGACACTAAAAATCTAAATGTTTAAAAGAAATGAGTGACCTACTTTGAGTGTCACATAGGTTGCAATTGTTTAAATGTCATAGTTTAAATTTAGAATCAGCATCCTAGCTGCATATTTAAAAAATTGTCTTGACTTAAACTGGGGAACAAAAGTGACATTTTATCTGAAACCTGGCTTAAGGAACTGAATTCTGCCCACCAGCTACCCCCGACAGGAGTTGAGACTTGCACAACAGCGGTGTTCCCAGGCCTACCTGCCTTTTGCGGTTCCCACCCAAAAGGGATATGACACTTCTCTGATTGAATTATCAAGGGACTGCTAGAGACTAAACAGGACCCAGGCAGAGGGTTTATTGAAGTGGCCATAAATGGCTTCCTCTTGAACAATGGGCCTTCTAGGACCCAGGCAGATGGTTTATTGCAGGGGTAATAAAAATGGCTTCCTCTTGGCAGAAACTGGGAGGGGGAGAAAACTGGAGACAGAGGCTGAGCTTGAAGAAAGTGGAAAGACTGGTTTCTGTACCATGTGACCTGAAAAGACACACCCCTGTAGCCAGAATATGGTTTTAGAAAAAGATGAATAACTCATAGTACTGACTTCTCATAATTATTTAAATGATACCATAATGCTTGTGATTTTTCTGCCCACATTTTAAGAGGTTTTTAGAACCGGTGGCATGATCTGGGGGCAAACTAGCAGTTAAGAGGGTATTACTTAAAATGTATGCATGTTAAAAATCTGACACTTCATCAAGTAATGTCCATATGCCTTGCACACATTTGGGTAAATTTGTGTAAGAATCTGATATTGGTAACTTGACCAAAAAGTGAAATATGTTGCCATTTCTGAATGCAAGCCCCCAGGAAGAGCAGATTTGGACAGGGTATACCTCCTGTAATGCATGATGGGTGCATGTAATTTCAAACCAATGTGTACCTGTGCAAATATGTCTTTTGGGTCAAAATATAGATTGTGTGTAAAGTTGACAGGGGTGGGTTCTCTGTACCATAAACAGACCTCATCATGATGACACTTCATTTCATTCCCCCAATCAAGGGGAAGAGGATGAAGTGGCCAATGACAAGTGGAGAGGGGTAGAGCCTAGTGATTCTGCACACACACCCATTTTCAAAACACATAAAAGCAGACAGTCAGGACAGATAGGGACCTTCAAATCCATTTGCTGCGGGACGCTCTGCCTGGAAAATCCATACTTTACCTCCATCAATCTCTAGAGAAAGCTGTGCAGAAAGATCCAGACTTCAAATCTATCAATATCCAAAACCAGAGACCCAGACCAGACCAGCAGAGCAGAGCTGACCCAGATCACTGTGAAGTGCCGAGACCAGACCAGAGTCCAGTCTAAAACCTGACCAGATCCGTGGCGAGGCCCATTCTATTTCTAAATATATTTTGAGTACCTAGCAGAACGGTGCAGAACCAATCTCTAAGTTAAAATAATATAATTCAATCTATTTTAATCTAAGTAGAACTGCCTCCTAACTGTCACCTGTCATTTTCTAGTTGCTAGCTGTCACTTGTCTTTTTGAACTTTAAAATTTAAAATCTGAAAAACGACCTTTACCATATCGCTCATATCTCCGTGACCGATTGTCCTAGAGACTTGCAGTAACTTTCCTCTGAAAGCTTAGAATCTTGGCTTTTCAACGAACCTAGAACCGCATGCCGATTCCCTATAGTTTTGCCGCAATCGCGGAAAACGCACTCGCAAATTTGCCGCGATTTGCAAATTTCTCCATGTGTGAAAACAGAAGATTCTTTGCTGTCCTTGCTAAAAATTCGTTTGCCTCTTAAGAACCATCCCTGAATCATTGCTAGAGTGAGCCTGGACTAATATTAACTTGACAACACTCACCCTGAACCTCTAGAGGGAATTAAAAGCATTTTAGCATATTTTTCACTTCATTGCCAGCACATATAAAAGCATTTTGGGCCTGTGTTTCCAACTTCTGTAGTCTAAGCTTGCTGGGGTGAACTGAATTATATTTGATTGCATTTCTGAGAACTGTGTGCTTTCCTTCCTTTTCCTTGCATTGCATAAAGGGGGGAGGGGATTGCCAGAGAAAAGTGATTACATTGTTTTGTTGAAATCATATTGAGTATTTTCTGTATTGCATTTTTCATTCAACATTACATCCATCTGAACTTATATAAAGCATTCTCTACCACCTTATTCTTCTGTTCCTATTCACAAGTGTGCTAGTGCCAGACTTTCCATTATTGATTACTGCTCAGATTCAGTGTGATATTCAATTATTAATTTATTATAAAGCGTGATATATATATATTGTTTAAATTATAAAATAAACCTTTTAACTTGCAAAACAGAACTACTTCTTGGCTCAGTGGAGTCAGGGGGATTCCAAGAGAGGGGTGTTATATAGGGGTAGTCATCCAGAACGCATGAACTGGACATAAAGATATATCAATAAGGGTTTCCATTCAGTATCCCAGACTAGGCATTGACTTAGCTGTAGTGTTGAATTGAATCCTCTTACAATATGGAGGAGGCCTGGGGTGCGTGGAATTCATTGCCAGAAGCAAAAGATCAGCTTAGGGAAATGGGATTACAGTGCACAATGTGCAGTGCCAATATAGCAGGACCTGAAATGGAAGTGTTTACAGCACGCATGAAAACGTACCCAGAATTAACCGCTGCTCCAGGTCAGAGGTTCCTAGCGGTGATATCCCACCTCTGTGCCGGCTCCAGAGAGAGGGGCGAGGCCAGTCCCAGGGAGAAGGGATGCCAAGCACAAGGGTGACTTGGGTCCTTAAAGTATCATGTTCCAGACTACCTAGGAATGTAAGACCTTGTGCTCTAAGTACTTGTGGGAGAACTTGCATTCTTTCCATTTTAATAAAATTATGTTCATTTATATTACATGTTTATTATCAAATGAATGCAAGTATATCATATCTCGGCTGGGTTTCTTCCAGGGTGAGTTCATAGTGTGTCGCATAAAGTTTGAACCTGAGAAGGAAGGAAGGGTGTCATATTGTATTTGGGCTTGACCCAGAGGTGAGCTCACACCGTTCATAATACAGGGTGCTGTCTGTTTATGTGGTTTGCAAAGCCGAAATAAATGGTGTCTTGCCTTGTCCATTTCCAAAATGACTCCTGAGCAATCTTTTGTGTTGATTTACTTTGATAAAAGTATGGAAGTGCAGCATTTAGAAAATATTGTAGACATTTTCAGTGACATACAAGACCAACATTTTGCAATACAATATTCCTATTAAACAAATAAAGAAAGCACATTAGAAATCTATCTCTATTGGCAAGTTTTATTCAGAAGAAAAGATGCAGAGCAAGGCCTGAGATGAACATTTCAAGTACCAGAAAATAACCTTAAACTTTTGTTAGAAAGAGAACAGCACATTCAAGAAAGAAAAACAAATATTGTATGATGCTGCATTTTTGGGAAAATGTAATATCAAGGGAGAACAGAAAAATTTACTTTTTAAAGCTAAAATTTTGAATGGGACCACATTAAATGAAGCTAGTGCTGAACTCTTGACATCTGTATTCTGTGCATGCAACCTCACCCAAAATGAGATATGAAAATGGTCCCATTTTTTCTCACATATAAGGAACAGTCAACGGGCGTTGACCCATAATGATAATGACTGGCTGGCAACTTAGTCACAGAGTGGCCGAAAATAGCCGGCATGTTTATGGGTTGCATCTGTGTCTGGTGGTTTAAAATAATTAACTAATGGGGCTTCCGCAGATCTATGGTGCCTAATCTGATCTCCCGGGCCCTCAAGAAAAGGAAATATCTGGGAAAACAAAGGCTACCTGAAGATCTGCAGACCCAAGAATTAAAACATTCAAAGACCTTGTCACTGTCAGGCCTCTGGGTCATAAATATTAGCCCTGAACTAACAGCTAAAGGACTGAAGACTTCAGATGCTCTAGTGGGTGACAGACCCAACAGCAGATGTTGTACCATAGGATTCACAATTTGGCTCATAATTCATGAACAGAAACGCGTAGAACATATGTTTTTCTTTTGCCATGTTCAGCCAGAATTGCTCCATTAGGTGGTAGAAAAAATACATTTGTCTGAGATCATTTTCAGCATCCAAATTAGGCAAATCTGAATTTTGTTGCAAAGTAATGGTGCACGCTAATATGTCATAGGTCATAGCGTCCACAGGGAGGAGCCTGTCACTGTGAGATGGGAAAATCATTTGAAAATAAATGTAGAAGAGAGTTACAAGGAACTATCTATAACTCAATAATTATTTGTGCTATTATAAGGATAATTTAATAAATTGATTCATGCCAAAGAGAGGAATCTGGTGAGAAAATAAGTACAGTGGAATTCATTGCATGTGAATGTGGCAATATTTATGCAAGAAATCCCTGATAAAATATTACATTAAATGGGAGGGAAAGTGAGTTTAGCAGTTACTCTGATCAGACTGCTTCCTTCACTAATATGCCCAATGACTGCAAAGTAGTATGTCTACTGTGTTGTCCCTTATGGAACACTCTCCAATCACAGACATTGACTAATTAGATTGGGGAAAGTATACACACATCGAAATGTGGCGTTACTGTTCTATATAAGATTCAACAAGGAGAGACTCTGACAGATTCACTCACTCACTGACTAATGGAGAGAAAGAAGAATTGATCACAGCAGGAAGGAGAAGGAATAGATTGCTATCCTTTTGGTGCATCTTAGATTATAACCAGCACCCTGAAAGTGAGGCCTAACAGGAGTTATTTTGCCGATGCCACCTGTTCCTAAAGGGGGAATTGAGCCAGTCCATAAAAGGTGGCGAGGGGGCACCTGTCTGTGATAAAGACAAAATATATCCATATGTGAGCATGATCTAAAGGGGAAATAATCCTGAGAGGAGAGATCCTAAAAAGGAAATTAGATACAATTCTGGTCCTGTTTGTTGTTAGTAATGAGGGGGGCATATCTAAACTGATTGTGCATCCCGAGAAGACAGGAACATTTCAGAAGTGCATGTGCTCCTGGAAAAATATATGTTTTATAGATTAGGTCACCTAGTGTGTCTACAGTGAGATCCTCTCTCTCTCTTTCGAAGTGTAATGGCATCTAGCAAGGAAGAATGATCGGGGAGTTAAAGAGACATTTCACTGTGTGCATTCCTAGAAAAACAATTTAATTAAATCATTTCTCGGTATACCATCAAGCAGAATATTGTTGTTAAAGCTAAGTAGTTCTTGACCAAAGGGAGAGGGGAATCTAGCCTACATACATGTTGAATATATATACTTTTTTTTACTGTGCCAATGTTAATTTTAACTTTTAACACACATTTTTTATAAATGATACATTTTTCACCTAACATCATACAATATTCTTATATAAAAATACATTTATCCTTTATATTAATATGCATTGCAAGTCGGATAGCACACAAATTCATGGTTCTATTTCAAGAGAAGCTCTGAAATCTCTTTTTCGCCTCCTGCCATGTTTCCCAAGCCGCAGCCAAGAGAACCACTGATTTTGCTCCGACAAGTGTAGACCAAAATTGATCACCTGTAATATCTTCGAGGTGAGCTATTTTGTTCCCGTAGCCTTTATGATAGCAATCCTTTAGGGCCTCGCATGGCGTCAATATTTGTCTACTATTCTCTGTTTCAGCATGGCATAGACGGCAGGATTTGTCCATACATTTGGTTTTGTTCCAAAGTGCACAGTATTCTCTTGTAGGTAAAAGATTCTCAGATAAATTGTAAAACGCTCCAGGTCTAAAGTGCAAAGTTTGCTTAAATAGCAGCATGGCTATATATTAGGAAGCTTTGATAAGAAAAGCCTTAAAAAAAGAAATGTATTCATTTTTCAACAAAATAACATACAGACATTTCAGAGCATTGCCAATGGTACAACATATTGTTCATCTGTTCACACCTACCCCGCCCCAACTCCCCACCCTCCCCCCAGCCTATTCCACATGCGGTATTTCCTTATGAATTGTATTGATTGCTTGAACTTCTCATGAGAACTTTAATCTGTAAATTGTACATGTATGTGAGTTTGGGTGTCAGCCCGCACAGGAGGAATCAACTCCTGTATCAATTGTCCCCGGGCAACTTAATCAATGTTTTGCTCGTCTTGCCCCCGACGGGATGCTTCCTGCCACACTGCTGTTTGTGCCATTGCCCATTTCTGAAGGTCCCTCAACCACACGCTTATCACTGGGCCATGGGCTGCCTTCTACTCCATCGCTATCCAGCGCTTCACCAAAATATATGCTAGATCTCTCAATTTACTGATGTCTCTTGCCTCCTTTGGTCTAGGAAACATTCCCAGCAGGCACGCTTTGAGGGAGACCGAGTCCCGATGACAAGCCCACATTAGCTAGGGTCTGGTCCACCCCCTCCCAGTACTGTGGTATTTCCACGCAAGCCCAAAACATGTGTATCAAGTCTGCATTGATCAGGCTGTATTTCGGACAAGCTTGTACTGCTGCGCTAGTAAATTTGGCAATTTTCTCCGGTGTCAAATATGCTCTGTGAGTGACATATAATTGGATCAGCTGCAATCTTGCATTTCTGGACACCTTCTTGTGGTATCCCATGATCCTGCTCCAAGCTGCGTACGACAGCTCCTCCCCCAAATCTGCTTCCCACCTTTGCATAGTCTGAGTTATATGGTTATGAGTGGAAGGAGGGGGCATTTTGAACCCCCCCATTCCTACACTTCCTGTGTAGGCCCAGTCGGGGCTGCTTTGGGTTCAGGGCCCCGGCCCCAGAGCACTTGTGCGGGAAGACCCCTAGGAATTGTGACCCCCCTTGTGATACCCTACATGACAGTGTAAGACCAGAGTTCAATAAGACTCGATTTTGTAAATTACTGACTCCATTTTGTAATGGTAAGATAGCCGTGAAGTCCAGCACAGGCCTGCAGCTCTCCCAGCCAGGCGCGTACAGCGAGCAAGCTGCTCCCCCACCTCCTCCCCTTTTGCCGTCTCTGCAGTTGTTCGGTTCCCATGAGAGACTAGCTGCGAGAATGCAACAACTTTACACTGTATCTTCTGCGTTCCATCTCACTTCATCAACCCAGATACAGCCCTGAGCAGGGGCCAGTGCAAAAGCCATCCGTCTCTATAAACCTGCCCCATACCCCACAGACCCTGGCCATAAAGAACATAATCCCCATATCCCTTAGGACAGAGTTAACAGTTATAAGGGACCCTTGAGTCCGTCTGATCGTTCATGCTTTAATACGAACAAAGCCAATGTGCCTTTTGCATTCGAGATCATGTAACCCTAATAATGGGGCAATGTGTATACAAGTAAAACAATATAACGTATATGTGTAACTAGAAACTCTCAGGTTAAAGTGTAAATTATGAAAGTGTGATATGTATTAGAATATGGTACAAAAATGCTTAAAGTAATAGATTGCAACAATGTAATGCATAACCAGTATAATACTGTATATGCCAGCACTAAGCTACCTCATTTTTATAAGTTCAAATGTAAATATATGTACAACATCATGCAAACGTAATACAATAGCTAATCACCCTCGACAAACCACAATTCCTGCTAAGGCTGCACACACACACAGACCCAGAGCCATGAACTGCCTTTAAAGATGGACATTGATTCAAGCACATTCTATTTCTTGATGAGTTCATGTTTCCTTTGTTGTGATGACAATGTTTAGCCAGACAGAAAATAGAGTATACTTTAAAACAGTATGACCTGAATGCAACATAGTAAGCCACGTGTAAAAGCCTACATGTAAAATCCTGTTTTAAAGGCCTTGTTTCTTTGTGCAACGATGAACTATACCGCAAAGAGGGTTCGATTCTCCTCTACCCTCCTGGTGTCAAGATAGGTTATCAGAGATCTAATGATGTTGGGATATCTCATCACTAAACCCCCCATTATGAAATGTATGCCCATGATGGTATGTGCCTCTTGTGACCTAGTCATTCCAGCCATATATTTAGAACCCCCTTTGTTGTTGTCTGATGGATAACCCAGGCCATCCAATGACCTCATGAGCTCTACCCCTTAGCCAGTATATCCTGAATTGTCTAAACAGGTCAAGCGCAGTATTTAAGGAATGAAGTTTACTTTATGGCCAGGAACAAATAACCTGCCTTTGGACTATGTTTTCATAAATGTTTAACATACAGGTCTTTGAGCTTACCGGACAAACAGATTATGGTAGTGACTGAATGGGAGTGTGTGGCCACAAGGGCAAATGTCAAATGGTTATTGTAACACTAGAAACATACAAGTGTCAATTCTACATACCAACTTGATGAGCCCAGCTGACCGATTGACCCAGAACACGTCATCGTCTCACCACGTGCCCTCAAGCCAACCAAGTGCCTCCGACCACTCTTAGTAACCAATCCCAACTGTTCATGTGCCCCCAGGGCCTTCCCACAGCTTGATGACGATTTTCATGTATAAAAATGTATTGTAACATGTTTTCTGTAGAGTGCTATCGGCGTGAGTAGAGTAGATTCTGCTTGCCCTATTTTTAGATAAAACCTTTGATACCACTAGCACTTGGTCTTGGTCTCATTCCCTCCTCGGATTCATTTTTTACTGACTCCATTGGGAAAATTAACTGTATTTTTGGGGGCCTCCGGTCTCACTTTTACTATCTCATATAGTTTAGATACTGCATGTCCCTCTTCCAAGACATCATAAAGTGTTTCTACCCTATCGTCTTCAACCAATACTCCCTTTGATTATGGCCATAGCAATTTTTTCAGTGGAGAAGTGAGGCATAGTTGAAGTGCTGCCCCACTTGTACTGCTGTCTTCGACACAACCTCATCAAAGGTGATTGGTCATCCCTCGTTCAGTATATCTCCCAATGTCACCACCCCACTAATCTCCCAATATTGCCTAACTTGCAGCCTAAGCTGCACATCGTCTTTTTTGAGCATCACCAGTGGGACCTGGGGTGAGTATGGCATTTCTATACCCAGAAAGCGACAGGCTCTCTGCCATATCATCATGCCTAGCTTCAACAACAGAGGGGAGTTTAGGAGCTTGTGAGACTGAGGACTGCACCATTGCTTTTAAAAAGAATGGGGTGCATGCCGGTTGTAGCAACCCCATGCCTTGTTTCTGTTCATCTGACAGCCAGTATGTAGCAAACTGTAATTGGCACGCAATAAAGTACTCTTCAAAATCTAGCACTCTAATCCCCCCTTGTTCATACGGTCTCTGTAATTTCTCCAGTGACATCCTGCACCTAGAATTGCGCCACAGGAAGCTCCGGCAAGTAGTATTCAACGTCTTGAAGAAGACCCTGGGAATATTAAATTGAACATTCGTAAAATAATGAAGCAACCTCGGCAGTGCTATCATTTTCAGCAATGCTGCCCTTCCCATTACTGAAAGCGGCAACCTTGCCCAGAATTCCATGGAGTTCCCTATCTCATGCACTGCCTGTACCGTGTCCTGCGCATGTTCCAATTTAGCGTCATGGAAGATGTCTACTCCAAGGTATCTGAATGTGTCGATTTCCCATTTAATCCGTAACACTGGTATCTCCCTCTCAGCTCTCCCCTTATAACCTGCCAGGGGGAACACATTTGATTTTTGTGCATTTACAGTAATTCATAAAATGTCAGCATAGCGCTCAAGTACATCTAATATGTACTGTAAATAGGTCTCCGGTTTCTGTAAGTAAAGGAGCATATCATCCACATACAGGGAGATTAGGTGAATGTTGCCTCCTATATTAATGCCGGCCGCATGGTATTCTTTGGCCAATATAAATAGCATAGGGGACCAGCGGCAGCACTGCCTAGTGCCTTTGCTCAACCCCCATTTTTCTGATATGGTGTGGCCTGTCTTGACTCTCGCCACTGGGTCAGTATATTGTAGCTTAACCCACTTGATATATGTGAGGCCCATTCCATAACTCTTCTACACCGCCAGTAACCAGGGCCATCTGAATGAGTCAAAAGCCTTGACTGCATCAAGTGAGGTCAATACCATAAGCTACGTGCTATCTTGGGTTTGGTCAATGTCATGTTGCAACCGTCTTATAATACAAGTAATATTCCTGTTTGGGACATAACCGGAATGATCTGGATGTATGAGTTTATAAATTACAGACTTCAGCCTGTTAGCTATCAGAGCCGTCAGTATCTTCCCATCTTGGATAAGCAGGGAGAGGGCTCTATAGGAGCCGCATTCGGTATGGGGTTTGTTGGGCTTCAGCAACGGGCCTATGATTGATTCTCTTAATGATAATGGCAAGACACCTTTGGCTAATGCTTCGTTCAGCATAGTCAACAGTGAGGGCATGACCTCTGCCAGGAATTCCTTGTAGAACTCACTGAGCAGACCGTCCGCCCCTGCAGCCTTACCGGCCAGCAGCCCGCATATGGTGAGTTCTAGCTCCTCTTTGGTTATAGGGGCTTCTAGCTTATCTGCCTCTTCCGCTTCAACCTTTGGGAGATCTATCAACGCCAGAGCTTCTTCTATCTCGGATTCATGGGTTTTCCGATGTCTCCTCATACAGCGTCTTATAAAACTCATAGAAACATTTGTTTATATCTTGTTGTGTCTCAGAGATTTCTCCATTCTTAGCTGTGACTGCCGAATCACGCTACACTCTGATTCACTTTTGTACAGCCAGACCAGCAAGAGGCCCGGTTTGTACCCTTCAACATGCTGCTGTTCGACATATCTCCTATAATTCAATTTACCTAATCTGTCCCAATGTACTGAGCATTCCCAGTTGGTGGGCAACAGCCTCTTGAGCACACTCGCTAGATAGGTCCTGCTGTTCGTTCATAGCCTCTAATTTTATTTCTGCCTTACATAAATAGCTTTCATTGTGCTTGAACCCCATTTGCATTAGCGATCCTAGTCCCTATGATCACCACTTTACAGGCCTCACATAACATGCTTGCTGATTCTACGCTCCCAGTGTTATATTCCAAATAATCCTGCACCCCCTCCCTTAAGTGTTCGTGGAATGCGTCGTCCCTCAGAGCCTCACTTCTGAGTCTCCATGTCAGGATGCGTGCCTTCTGAGGGGAGAATTGCCATGTTACCACCAACGGGGCATGCCTGACAACACCTGTGCTTTATATTCCACCCTGTCAAATTCTCCTAGGGTATCTTCACCTGTAAAGATATAATCTAATCTTGTATGCAAGTCTAAGGGAGCAGTGTAATGTGAATATCCGCAGGTGTGTGTAGGCTACGCCATATATCCAGGAGTTTAAATGCTTCCAAAAATGTGTTAATAATGAAGAATTCCCTATGTTCCACTTGACCTCGAATCACCAACATCCTGCCCTCTGCATCTTGGGATGTCTCAAGTACCCTCAACGGAACCAACGGTGGCACCCATATCACTGCTCCCCCAGCATAGGCTGTGTATGACAAGCCCACAGTTATGCCTCTCCTATTTTTAGAACATTCTAATTCTCCTTCGTAAGGTGCGTTTCCTGTAACAACGCAACGTCTATTTTCTGGCGCTTTAAGTATGTCATAACTCTATTCCGCTTAATGTAACTACTGTGGCCCCTGACATTCCAGGATACTATTTTAAGCTCCCCCATCACACATAAGAGTTCCGGCGTGCTCCCAATTTCCCATGTTTAAGTACAGCATATACAGCATATACAGCGCGGATTCATAAGCTGCCCCCCAACTCCCCCCGCCCCCCCCCAACTTTAGCCCAGCTCAAACCTTTGTGCTCAGGCCTTCCCACTTTTCGCCTCTGCTCCAGGGTCATGTGCTTGTGCGTTGCGCGCAGTAGGTGGAAACTAAAATGCTAGTAACCGGTCAAACAAATCTGTTCTGAGGTATAGGACTCTCCTCTGTGCTTTCTAAGATATGCACCACACTGCGGGCTCCTACATTTAACAATTCTTGTGTCTAGAGGTATAGCGCTGCCGATGTCTGCTGCTTTTGTTCATCCTGGCCAACTGCGTGTGGTCACTTCCCTCCCTTCGGGCCAGCTTCTTCTCCGGTTGGCAGATTTTGCATATCCATCCATGAGCTTGCGTCTTCCGGGTTATCCAAGAAAATGGCGCAGCCTTTGTGGATCACCTTCAGTCTCACTGGACAACAACATATTCTTCAGATTAGCCGCTTGTAGCCTCCTCTTGATCGCTATATTGTTCATCCTTTGCTTTTGCACTTGTAGGGTATAATCCTGTACTCTGTAATAGTGGCTGACGCTTGTTGGATCGTACCCCCCCTTACGGAAGTACTCCAGGATATTATCCCTGTCGCTGTAGTTCAGAATCCTGGATATTATTGGCCTCGGCGGGGCTCCATGCAGTGATTTCCTTATAAGTTTCCTATGCACCCTTTCTACCATGAAGCCCTGGGTGAGGGCGCCCGGACCAACTTCTTGCTGTAGTAGGGTTTCAACGTATTCCATCAGGTTTGACCCTTCTTCTCCTTACGGCAGTCCAATAATTTTGATGTTGTTATGACGAGCCCTCCTCGGCCCTGTCTTCCAGGTTACGCACCTGTTGCTGCAGTACAGTGACTTCTATTGAGGTGTCTTTTTGGCCACTGGTATTCTCTGCCACTGATTTTTCCAGTGTACCTTTGAGTTCAGTAAGCGCCTTTCTGTCTTGTCTGAGCAAGTTCACATACTTGCTTATAGCATCTATTTTGGCTTTGAGTGACTCTTTCAGTAACGCCATGGCTGCCAGGATCTGTTGGTCTCCTTCCGCCAGAGGCTTCTCCTTTTGAGGTGCTGAGGTTGTAGAAGCAGGATTTTGGACCAGCTGCAAAGTTTTGGTTCATGCCTCCAAAGTGAGCTGCTTCCCCTTGCTTTTTTGAGGATTAGATGCCATGGTGCGTTGTTGTCCTGTTCCGCAGCACCGCCTCCGATGATCGCGCTGTTCTGGCACGAAGGCTCTGTCCCTTGATGGTTTGTTATTAACCAGGAGTTTGCCGTATGCTTTCCTTTGTCTACACTTTCACACAGCCACACAGGCCCACAGTATCCGCACTTCTACGTTGCGTAGCCTTCGTTTGTACAGAGCAGCGCCAGTCAATTTGTTTAATTGTGTTGCTTGTACAGCCCTTCCAGGGCCCCTGTGCCCTCCACATTTTGTTCTGCACCAGGCATGGAAGTGTTTGAGGTGTTAGTTATCAGAGTGCCTCAGTGTATAAACCTTCATAGGGCTATTGCACCTTGGTGTGCAATCCTTCTGCGGTAGCCACAGTGGCCCTTCCTAAGTACCACCCCGCCGTCAGCCACAAGTGCCTTGTAGCTACCTGCAGCATGCAGCTACAGCATAGGGGCCCGGGGTGGCGTTGACCTACCAAGTACCCACTGCCACATATGTGCGGTTCACCTCTCCCTCTGTCACTGCAGCTGCCCCGTTTGTCACCAATGACTGAGTCTTGACTCTACATTGTCTCCACTTCTTATGCACAGACCCGGGCCGGGCCGCAGCATCTCACACTCCTCTACTTAATATCCGCTGCACTGCCCTTGTTTCTCCCTCTGGGACAAACCCGCTTGGAGCAGCATCAGTTTACCAATTATATTCTGCCGGTGGCAATAGCCGAACCATGGCAGAAACCGTCAGCACACAGTCCAGTACTTTTTTAAGGCCGCGCTTGTTATCCCGAGCGTACCGAAATAGAAACGATTGTGCGAATGTTATTATGCACTATAGCCTGCACACATTGTTTTGGTTCCTTCGGTAGGCCGTACTGGGTGGACTGCACGGAAGCACTCAGCGCATCTCTTTGTTAGTTCGCTCGGCCATGTTAATACCCCTGCGGCTGACCACAATGGAAACCTCTATGTTTGTATGCTTGTTGAATGGGCCGTGTCCTTTATATCGGAGCGGACCCTGGTGGAAGCAGTTGTACATTATTGTTATACGACCCACAGCACGGGTCGGACTGCAGCGGGAGCTGCTTGTAACTACCTCTTACTTTGGTCCTACGTATCAGTGGGGCATTCTGCTGCTGCTACTTCTCATCAGAGCGTATGTTCTTCTCTGTACCCCTGCTGTTACCTGGGTCCACATTTTCGTGTGTCAGCCCCGAAATCTCCTTGGGTGTCGCCGTCTATCTCTGGTGAAGTAAGTGTCTCTATGTTTCCCCAGCATCAAAGTCGCGCTCACCTCAGGTGCTTGGTGTCCGCTTGTCTGTCCATAAGCTCTGCCTTTCCAACTGTGCCTTCTGCGGTGGTAAGTGCCTGCACGGCTCTTCATACTTCAAATGAGCTCTTAGGGTGCCTTCCAGAAGAGCATGCAGTTTACACAGCGAAAGTCTGTTGTAAGGCGCTGGCTATCAGTTCAGTTAGATCAGAGATAGTACCCTTTTTCTCAGCGCTATCTGCCCCGTTGTACTGCGACCCCAGTGATTCTCTGAGGTGCGCTGAGCTGCGATGGTTGGAGTCTGCCGAGTTCTTTGGTATGCGGGGTCCACCATCTTGTTTCTCATTTCTCTCGCCAGGCTCTGTCTTTCCAACCCTTGTTCTCTGTTAATCATCCTCTTTCAGCCGTTCAACCTATTCCACTGTCTGCTCTTCTTCAGTACACACACTTGCATCCATTTATGTGCGCGAACACACCGTATTGCCTCTATTATATCGTATGATCATGCCGATTCAGCAGGAGCTTCACTGAAGGGCTTCCTACTGCATGGCTCCTTAGCAGCACCCCGCAGGAAAACTCTATACTTTTGTTTACTATGCCAAGTATCAATATTTGTTATCGTGTCCCATAATTTTGCTTTAATCTTACATTTCTTTCAGTACTGATTGATGCTATAGTGAGGCCAACTTCTTCGAACTATTTTTCAGTGGTGTTTTTCAGATCTTGAATAAAATCATTCTTGTTCTCCAGTCTGAAAGCTTCACCCAATAATTTGAACAGATGGTTAGGATTAGGACTGGTTTGGCAACATTTCATACATAACAGTTACCTTTGTGTTTGCCAGGATGATCTAAGTGATTTTACCCCAAATTCAAGTCTTAAATCCTAAACCGGAATAGTTTTTGGAAGAATCATGACTGTGTGCAATACTTTCCCTTCAAAACTGTCTAGCATTTTCTTAGTCTGTGAGGTAGCATTTCCAGCGCATACGTAATCCCCGGTATTATTGTAATGTGGTATATTTCAATGAGACCCTGGATATTATGTCCACCATGGTGGATTATGTAATGGCGGGGAGCTAACAAATCTTTCCAGGTTTTCACAACTATGTGAGTTTTATAATATTTCTCATCCGGCTTTACTTCATTCAGAAAGCCCAAGGTTTTCTAAGTTAAACTCCTTTAACTTCCATCTCTGTTCCTTTGATGTTTTGCAGCTTTTACCCAGGATCATGGTTTTTGATATATTAATAATCATGGCGCTTCTCTCAGCATATGTAACGAGGGCATCCAAAGATCGCTGGAGACCTATCAGAGTTATGTCTAATAATATTATATCATAGGACAGCCATGGCACGTGTTCCATTTATGTTGGGTGGATAGATTTTTATTACCGAAATATAAGTGGTAGGTCAGCCATGTCAAGATTGTAAAGTATGGGGGAAAAAATGCAACCTTGTTTCAGACCACAATTTGTCCTGACACAATTAGTATGAAGTCCTGTCTGATTTAAGAGGACAGTAGTAGAAATGTTTGTGTGTTTGCTGAATGTAATATAAAATTATCGGGTTTATTCCGCAAGTCGTTAATTTCCTCAACAGATCTAGTTCCGAAACAGGTCAAAAGCTTTAGTAAAGTCATTATAGCAGCAGTATAAATTTGATCTGCTGCTTTTGGCCGTCTCAGCGATAAGATATTGCAGGGAACATATGTTGGTAGTCAAATGATGGGCTTTTCGAAATTCTGTTTGGAATGGACTTAAGAGATCCTTATTTTTCACCCATCTTGTAATTTCTTTCAATATTACTGTTGCAAAAATATTATGATTGACGTCATTCATGGCTAAGAATCGGTAGTTTGCAGGGTTTTGTCTGACCCTTGTTTGTAGATAGGGACCAAGACAGATTTGCGGCAGCTATCCAGTATATTTCCAGTTTGTAAAATCTGTAGATATAATTTTGTTAATATCTTGGCCCACAGTTTCGGATTTGCTTTCATCACTATGTTGGGAATCCCACCGGTCACTGGTGCTCGCAAAATTTGTTCTCAATCAAATCTTCATCGATGCCAAATTTGTATGTCACCAAGTCATTAAATTTCACAAGATCCTTACCATCTTTGTGAAAGGGCTTATAATACAGGTCTCCTATATACTGTAGCCACATAGGTTCCGATACTAGATTTATATTAGTTGGGCGTTCACTGATTCTATAGGTATTGAAATGGGACCAGAATCTCTAAGTATTATTCCCTCTGAGTCATCCTAATAAGCAGGTCCATTTTACGGTATTCATTGAGAACGTATGTTGTTTTATCCAATTCTGTAGTTTATAGCCAATTTTGTTAGTTGAATCGATTTCTCCACTGAAGGAATCATAATATTTCTATTTAACGCAGCCTTTGCACATCGAAGAAACTGTTTTTGTGCTGCGATAATTGGGTAGAACGCAAGATTTCCTTTTGTACCATTTTTGGATTTCATCCTGTCAGTTAATTTTTTTCTGGCTATTTTGTCTACTACAAAACAAGTCATTTAGGTCCCAATTGATCAGCAGGCCATTCTCCATGAGGTCTTGGAGATTGTAGCTCAAAAGATAATTTATAAAGATTATTTTTTGCTCCGTTTGAATGCATGTTCAATATACATTTTCTTACACACCATTCACATAACTGAAGGTCCAGAAGTTTGTTGCAATTGAGTATAAATTGTTGTGGAAATTCTAACATGTCTATCGAGTAAGGGGGTGGTATTTTGATTAAAGGGGAAGTAATGAGAATTGGATAGGCAGGGTTATTTTAACTAATTTGTTGTTTTTGCAAATGAAAGATTCCTCCAGGACTCTCATGCATGCAAGACGTGGTGCTTGCATGGTCAGGTTTATTTAAATGCATCAATACCTATGGTGAAGTGTGTGTTACAAAAGTCTCTATTTCCATAGCTGTGGTAACAAATGTGTTGATTATTTCTTATCATTGGAAATCTCTGAAGAAACAATTTGTCTGTCTGTAATATGAGTCAATTATTTGTATTTGGTTAATAGATATACCTTCTGTGCAACTATGTGTGTTTCTTGTCCTGAAAGGGAAGGGAAGCTTTTTGGAATCAATGTTATTAAATTGGGGGTTCCAGATTCATAAAAGAACTTGATTAAATTAAAGGAAAATGTGCGTGCCAGGTTTGGGGTGGGTGGAAAGTTCCCCTGAATTAGATGCCACCTGATTAAAACATCCTACACCTCCGACAACCCTGCAATATCCAAGCCCTGTAAAAATGCGGAAAATAAAATAAAACATATACATTTGAAATTAACCAACATCTCTTACATAGATGCACATACTATACAAATGATGTTACATTTGTAAGAAAAGAATGAAAAACTACTGGCGATAAAAATAGCATGTGGCTTGGATTTGCAAATATGTATTTCTTGAAGAAAACAATCCCCTGGGAAGAAAATGTAAACATGTGTTGGTACTGTTGTAAATATGTAGACAAAAATAAACTACTTATGCATTTCATTGTAAATAAAATGAAACCGCAGCCCATTCACAAAATGTTACAAGATTCTGGGCCTCATTCAAGTTTGATGGTAATTTAGTGGTAAATCTGCTGAATTACCACCAAATTCAATTAGCCTCTAGTGCAACTTGGTTCTGTGGTTTTACCATGAGACTATGAGTGGCAGTTATGATCTGCATATGTGAGTTGTGACAAATGCAGGAATAGAGGTGTGTGAACCATAAGGGGAGTCTGGTGCCTCATGAATTCCTGTGTCGATTAAAACCACAGTGACAATCCGCAATTGGTAGTTTGATACTCTGGACACCCAAGAATGGAAGCAACATCTGTAAATGCCCACCCAGCAGCTCTGCTCAGTTCCAGCCTTTGCAGCCATTTGAACTTCAAGCTGCCATACCAATGCAATCACAAGAGGTGCCGTGTGACTGATGATTCAAGCTGCAATAACAATGCAATGACAAGAAGTACCTTGTGACTGGTGATTTAAGGTACTTTCCTTATATTACAGAAATGGGTTCTTCCCACCTGAGTTGCCTTCCAATACCCCGCTCAGCGACCTGTGGGATGTTGTGCACCTGATTTGTCTGTGCCTGTCTTGCTGCTAGGCCACCTGGGTTCATCATGGATTGCGCCATTTCTCTAACTCCCCCTTTCATCTCTCTGCCCTCTCCCTCCATGGTGCTCTCCATCTCCCCTATTTAGTATAACTGCTATTGTATCACTTATCCTATCTCTCTTCCGAAGCCTGGAAGGAAGACGTTCAAGAAAGATCTCCTGGTGTCCACCCAGGCCTGCCCATCGCTGAAACCTACATCAATGCTTCTTCCAACTGGCTGTCCCTGAAATCCTCTTTGTCACTCCCACACCGGACCTATGGATTCCCCATATGGTCTCAGTCCTCTCACCTTTCTCTTCTTTGCCCATTAATGGTGGAACCACATGGAAAGTACTTTTGGCACACTTCCCATCCTCTAGGTGCATCATTAATGTCTACCAGAATGGCATTGTCATGTCCCAGGGCTCTTAGACCAACTTCCTCGATTGTGATAGGTGTCTTCTGTCTCTCATCAACTTCCTCCCTTCTCCTGACACTCCCCCTGGCTCCTTCGCCACCACCGACAGGTGTACCACATCCCTGTGCTCCTCCTCGGAAGACCTTCAAAGATGGCAACCAGCTTTACTTAGTTACCTTCATCTCTCACTCTGCCGTTAAATACTCCTCTGACATCTGTCACCTCCTTGAAGATTTTGAACTTGACGTCCTCGCTCTCACTGAGACGTCACTATATCACTGTTTATGACACACTCCTCCCTGAGGGCTACAAGATCCTCTCAAAGTCTATACCAAACGGTCTGGAGGCGGAATTGCCCTAATATTACCTAAATGGGTCCTATACCACTAAGTCCTACTCTTCCTTCAAATGCCTCGTCTGCAGGCTTGGTGTCTCTCCTATCCTCTTGCTGACTCTTGCCAGTCCATCTCCCTATTCCGTTTGGTGTGGTCTGACCTCACCTCTTCGCTCCTGGCCTCTACCTCCAAGCTTCTCCTCCTCAGAGACTTCAGTATTCACCTTGACTCTCCTGATGTGGCCACTTGACTCTTGTGCAGCCTCTGGGGATCTCTTTCCCTCACCTTTCTTCCCTCAGGTCTGACTTACTCAGCCGGACACACCTTGGATGCTCTCATCTCAGCAGGCATTCCCATCTCCAACCCTCCCACCACACTTCTCACCTGGTCTGACCATGCTCTCCTACCTCTCATATGGATCTTTTGAGTCCCCGAGCTAAGCTTATGCCTGCACTGCCAGTCTCCTTTTCCATCATTCGACTGATGAAGTGTCATTTGCTGCCTTTGCCGCCACTTTCATTCCTCATCCCACTCCAGCCACTGACTCTCCCACTGACAACCCTTGCTAACCTTCGCCTCTCCATCACCAACACCCTGGATATCCTTACACCTGTTATGAGGATCTGAATAAAGCCTGCCCTCAAGCATAACAACTGGTATGACTCCGACCTAGCCTCTCTGAAATGTAAGTGCAGAGTTGCTGAACGGAAGTGGCTGGCTTCAAACACATCCACTGATAGACTGGCCTGCCACCTGCTCCAAAGGCAATAGAGACTCTCCATCTGCTCAAAGAAGAGGGCCCATATCCAATTCTGCATCTCTGGGGCCACCAGAAACACGGCTGAACTGTTCAAAATCTGCAAAGAACTCACTAATCTGACTGCAATCTCCAGTTCTCCACTGCCATCCTACGCTCTCTGAACTGTACTGGCCTCACACTTCACAACCAAAACTCAGGACATCCTGTCCTCACTCTCCACTACTCCCCTCTGTCCTCCCTCACCCACTCTCAGGCCTCCCTTGCCCCCTCTCTCCTTCCCTAATACTCTCCTCCTTCTCACCCATAGCACCGGATGAGGTCTCAAAACAACGCCTCTCTATGAAAGTCTCTTCAAAACAGGTGCTCACCAGCTCCCCCAGAACTATCAAGGACAATATTGCCACCCATGTTCCAGCCTTGGCTGATTTTTGCAATCATTCCTTTGCCAATGGCTCCTTCCCACTAACTCTCAAGCACTCCCTTTTGCACCCTCCCCTTAAAACGCTGTCTGCCAACCCTTCCTGCCCAGCTAACTACCGCCCTCACTATATCATCTCCTTTACCCCCTCCCATGGAAAACTCTTGGAGAAGTTGATCATCTCCCAACAGATCCATCCCACTGAATCTGTTGGTTGTCTATATGACCACCAGTATGGCCACAGAGCAACCAGAGGCACAGAAACGATTCTCCTGAAGACCCATGAAGACTTCCTGTTCATAAATCTTGATTTGAACTCTCCTTCCATTCTCATCCTTCTCAATCTTTCCTCTGTCTTTGAGATGGTCAGTCATGCCATCCTTATACAACGGCTCCGTGATAACCTTGGCATCACAGACCTGGCACTGGACTGGTTGACCTCCTTCCTATCTAAATGAGCTTCCCAGTTTCAACTGGGCCTATTTCCTCTCCTCAACCACACTCTTCACCTGCGGCATCCCTCAGGGCTCGGTCCTCTTGCTGTGGCTCTTCAGCATCTACCTTGTCCCTCTGGCCCACTTGATCTCCACGTTCTCTCCTCACTTCCAGTGTTATGCGGATGGCACAAAGCTCTCCTTCAAGCTTCCCTCCACGTCCTATTCTTCCTCTCTAATTCCTGACAGTGTAACTGCTATTCAGGCATGGTGTGCTGCTAATAATCAGGGCCTTAATGCAAGTAAGACCAAGATTCTTCTCATTGGGACCCCTGATCCCTCCTTCCCTCCTACTCACTGGCCGCCCTCCATAGGTCACCTCCCATTACCCTCTAGTGAGGCTAAAACCTTGTCATCATCTTCTACTCCTCTCTCTCCTTTTCTCCTCACAGTGCGGACCTTGCCAAGAAGGCCCACTTTCATCTGCACCTCCTCAGAGGAATTCTCCCTTTCCTCATCTTCCTCCAGAAACTCAATGTCTCCAGAGCTCTAGTCCTCTCTAAGCAGGACTGCAAGACTTATGCTTGGCCTCAAGCCCAGGCACTGCACCTCTCCAGGCCTAATATCTCTCCACTGCCTCCCAGCAGCTGTGAGGATCAAGTTCAAGACCCTATACATCATCCACAAAGCTTTCTGGTGCCTGGAGCCTGCTATATCCAACCCTCTCACCTAAATACCTCCCTGCAAGAGCCATTCAGTCTTCTAGCTCCAACTCTCTGCAGATCATATGCTTTTTCAAGCAGACAGTGGGAGGTAGATCTCTCTCTTCAGCAGGAGCCTCCCTCTGGAATTGTCTCCCTTTCCCTCTCAGGCTTGAGCCAGATCTCCTTAAGTTTTGGAAGCTTCTCAAGACCCTCCTTTTTTCTTCCTTTTCTCTTCTTCTTTCCCTCTCCCTCTCCCCTGCTAATTCCCCCCTCTGCCACATTGACTGGCTGCCTGGTCCCCTCTGAGTCCTACAGGGCACCAGGCCCTCCTCGCCCAATCTACCCAGCACTTTGATCTCCAAGAAACCCCCCCCAACCGGCACTTTCCCTTCTGGGCCCACTTCCCCTGACTAGCCTGGCATGGTGTGCATTCCTGTAGAGCCTGTACCATACATGTCCTCGCACTTAGCATGTGGGCCTCACCCACTGCAATCTCTGCATCCCCTGGCACTTGCCCACCTGGCCTAGCCCCAGAGTCCCTCTTCTTCCCCTCCTCCTCCCACCGTGCACTTGCATGCCTTCCACTCTACCCGCACTTCCCTCCCACCCTAGCATTATCCCTTCCCCTGACCGACACCACCACCCCACTCCCTTCCCCCTGCACTTCTTGTTACTGCACTTGCATGTACAAAATGACAGAAGGCCTAGTAGGACCATTATTGTTTTTTTCTCCCATGCCACCCCCCCCCCCCCCGACCCACTTTTTGTCTTCTGGCACCTTGAAACACCATCTATCATATAGGCATTTTATAAATACTCAATAAATAAAAAAAATGTAAAAAAATAATGCCCCATTGTTGCAGTCTGTAGAATTCCATGAGGACTACTGGTGGATTCACAACCAGCAGAATACTGCATGGTAAATCTGCCGACTTTTAACAGTAAGGAGGAAGATTTGCCTTCAGCTTTTTGCAGAAGGTGAATCTTCCCGCTCACTGCCAAACTTGTAGTATGGTGGTGCGGTAATGCAGCAGTAAAGTGTTAGTAATGCAATTGTTGCTAATTTACCACAGTTTTTACCCACACTGCCATACCTATAGTATGGCCTTAATCTTTTATGAGCCTGATTCTCTTTTTTTCACATAACATAAACCAAAATATTTTGCCTAAGTAAACTGTAATGTCCGGGTGATTCTCCCGGGGCCGGTAGAGCCGTCCACAGGCCTCCGGGCTGGGGAGGCCCCAACTCCTCCCGTGTACCCAAAAGGAGTATGTGACACACACAAGAGGCAAGGTGGTTCTGCTGTTTATTATAACAATGGCAGGGATGGGTCTTGGATCGTACGCGTCCGATGAGACTCTCAATCGTAGTGGGGCTCGCAGGCCATTTTTACGGAAGTATGACGCACTACTTGCGTCACCTGGGAAAGTTAGCACAAAACCTATCGCCACTCAGGATTGGTTCCACGAGTGGTAGGTTAGTATAGGTAACATATGGAAAGAAATATTAGTGGATGAGGATGGGTCAGGTGGTACACTTGGTTGTCCCTTGCGGATGTTACTTTAGAATTGTTACAGGGGGACCCTTGGTGATTGGCTAAGGGTAATGGCATCATTCTGATTGGTCCTCCCATGAGCCCCCAAGCCTGGGACCATGGTTGTTCCCAACTCGCGGTGTACCTGTCACTAGCAACAATGTGCAACTATGTGTTTGTGAAGGCAACGGACAGGTTTGCTCATGGCTATCTCATCACTGTAGGTGTCCATCTTCTGCTTCATTGTTGCAACCTGTGTACCAGACGTGGGACCCTGGCGACTTTCTGTCTCATGAGCTGGGCACTTTGTCAGTTCGGCTTGGTCACTTGTGGAGAGACCGTAGCTGGAGCAGAATTATGAGCATTAGATTTGTATTTCGTTTCTGTGGGTTTGGCATTTTACAGGTATAACCTTGGCGCTGGGCTTGCGGCATGCGGGTTGCAACATTGTGGCCTTGGCTGTGAGCTCTTCGCCTGGGACTTGTTCTGCATGGTCAGCGCTTCTACTCTTGTTCTGGGAGGATTTTTATTGCTAGGCTCCTGCCTGGGGACTCTTGCTTGCGGCCTACTCAGGCCTAGTTCATGGGTGGCGGTACATAATCCATAGTATGGAGGTCGCGGGTTGACAGGGTGTCACAAGCAGCATTAGATATACATGATGGTGTCGTCATAGGGGTGGGTGGTGGGAGAAGCGTTTCCAAGCATATACACAAGCTCTTCAGGCGTCTTGCGTTTCTGAAGTGCTGTAAAAAGGCCTATGTGAAAAAATAACAACGATGCACGTCAGTTTGTGTGTCGGTCACCTACGTCATAGCACTCTGTATGTTCTTCGTGTAGGTTGGTGTGTGAGTGACCAGTGTGCATGGTGGCACGTGTGTTCTTGGCAGTTGGCTATGTCGTTATGGCATCTCTAATGATGTGGATACTTGTGGCTGTTGTTCTAGTCGAGCTCATCCATGTCGCAGGCGTCGGCTTGAGCCGGGCGGGCTGGTGCCGGGCGTGCTGGTGGGCATACTCCTCTTATGTGTAAGTTTCTGAACCAAGGTATTTTGTCATCTGGTAGGTAGACAAACTCGTCTCGTGGGGGGTGCCTGGGTCGTGATCCTCTAGGCCATGGTCTGGATGAGATTGGGGGGAGGGTATTGTCCCATTCTCCCACTTCAGTCCCCCCTCTCGTCGACTTGTCGACCACAAACTCATCCTTTACCTTATCTCCTTTCACTTTCCATACTTTAGTTATTCCAGCCAAGTGCCCATAATGGTTGACATGATCTTCAAATGACCAGTACATGTAAATGCAGCCACCGCTGGGTTTGCAGTGTACCCATCTTCCAATATAGCTCCTCAGGTTTCTTGGATTCTCCACCTTCGCAGATGGTGGATCCATGTGGATGTCAAGAATCTGTTTGCGCAACCTCTCTCTTTCCTGTATTATCATGTTGGTGTGCTTGCCATCATCGGCCGGCAGTAAGGCGTGCATGCCGACCATCTCCATCATTCCGTCCATTGTGCATACTTTTCTAGCTTTCCAGAACTTTATTACAATCAACACAGCCGCAGCTAATATTATACATCCTACTATTATCTTCATCCCATCTGACAGCCATGATGGCATCCATGACCATATGAACAAGAACCAGCTGGTATCTTTCTTTACTCCTTTACTTTCATCCATCATTTTGGGCCAGTTGTGATACTGCCTCAGTAAGTGTTCCATTGTCTGCATCATTAGCAGAGATACATGTGCAACATGATTGTCCTAATTTGGCACAAACTCCCCTTCCATCGCTGTGAAGAGGTCTAGCACATACCTGTTTTGTAGTGCTACCATTCTGACCGCTCTCAGTTCTTCTTTTATTGCGTTAAATCCATTTATTGTTGAATATATTGTTATCATCAGCTCCCATCTGGTGATCTGTAACCATTTTGCATTTGCATATGCCTGTAGTCATGGGTGTATTATGGATGAGAAGAACATTGCTGCTCTGCTAAATATTCTGTGTTCTGGTGGGATTGAGGTGAGGGCCGTTTCTGATCTTCCCCACAGGTAGTTTCCTGTCAGTGGTTCCCCTTGTCTTTTCACACTTGGCAAAACTTTATTGTTGTTATCCTTGTCGCCTTCTTGTGATTGTGCGATCTTCTCCTCCTCTTGTTCCCTTCGTCCATCTTGGGGAAGTTGGCTATGTTGGCATGTTTCTGAGGCACAACCAGGGATGGCACATTGACGTGTACCATAGTGCATATTCCATTCCATGATGGAGTCAAGCTGTGGTACGCCTTATCGCCGCAGGCCCAATAGTGGTCCATTAGAACTGCTGTGCCACCACCCCCCTCAGGTATCTCTACCGTGATTCCACAGTTGGTGTTGTATCACACATCCACATCACCTTTGTGTTGATAGCACAGTGTGGGTGCAGTCAGTGGTAATATGCTTATTGGATCTTCGCCCTTCTCCATCCACGTCAGCATCGGTACATATTTACCCCACGTCGTCCAGCATCTGTCATTGTGCTCTTTTATGGTGGTAATATTTTCTTTTGTGATCATGTTGCTCCCAACCACTCATATTTCCCATTCATTGTTCACATATATTTTCCCAGTTATTGTTATTAACGTCTTTCCCAGCACCCTTCTTCACCACCAACTTTAGTTGCATACCAATCAAACAGCAGGTATTCTAGCGTTACTTTCTTCGTTTCTCCTTTGTCGGGGCCATCCGTCATGACTCTGAAAGCTTCAGCATGTAGGCTTTGTTTATGGTAGCTCAAATATGATTTGAGGAAATGTTTTCGTTTGGATATGTGTCCCTTGTTTTCCATTGAAGTGTCACCACCATCCCTTGGAATTGTCCTTTTGTTTTTGAATAGCGCCAAATATATCAGGCATTGCACTGTTTTTGCTGTCACTTCGGTAGCCTCAAATGTTCTTGATGAGCTCATATCATACGGGATCAATGAGCACACATAGCAGTTGTCCTCAGTTGTCTGCTTACCAATTTTGGTCATGTGCTGATGCCACATGTTGTTCGAGACATGTGCTGAATCTGTGAGGTATGTGTCAATTCCCTTCTCTTCTCCATATGTGCTGCGTTTAACCCTATGTCCCTTACCTCTAGGGTTGCTTGTACCACATGACATCATACCTGTTGCAGCTGGGGGGGAGGTAGGTTAGTTTTGGGTGCAGCCATAATCTTTAAAGCATAGTTTTTCTGCCAGACAGAGGCAGCCACTAGACCAGTGACAACCAACACGCCTACTATCTTTATTGCAGTAGCTAATATCACTGGCATTTTTGCTCTTACCTTTGCTGCGGTCCGGCAGCTTATTCTTGCAATGATAAAGATGCCCACCTGAAAATTCTGAAGGTATGCGTTATTTCGGTTAGTGTTTTTAGTAAAGCTCTACCTATCAAATAGTCGTTTAGTGCCCAAGCGAAACGCTGCTCCCACGCTAATCTCAGTGACCTATCCCTCAGAGCCGGCAAGTGCTCGTGGAGATGGGTAAATGATTGTTCTATGGCCAAAACAAACGCGGTGTAGTACACGCGTATCCTTCTCCTTTTCAGATACTTTGGCCTCTTTATATGGTATACAAATTGGTGTGATAGGGCCTCAGGGGTGTTATCATCTGTGGGTAGCATTTACTTCTAGGCAGAACACAACTTTAGGTACTTCACCTTCTAAACAACACAGTAATATGCGGTACCTGCATGTGCGAGACAAAAAAGAAAAGAGAACATACAAGTGTTTATATGTGTGTGTATCATTCAAGTTGTTATACAATGTCCTTTATTCGGTGATGGCAGGGATGGGGCTGAGCGGGGCAGAGGTTTGTTTGCTTTGGGATCTCGTGACCATGGGGTGAGCTACAGGCGATTGTCCAAAGTCTATGGTGGTGTTTGTGGCTGGGGAGAGGTCAGGGGCAGCGTCACAGTTGTTCTTTTTTGCAGTCGCTGTGTCTTTATCTGTCACTGGTGTTGCTGATGCTGTTGTTTTTTCGGGTGCCCTGCCATCGACGTTAGGGCGGGTCTGGCCTTTGTAGGGCTTGACGTCATGCAGGTGATCCCAAGCTCGTTTGTCTTGTAGTTTAATGGCTCTAGGAGCCACTGCTTCCACCAAGTGGGGCCCCGTAAATTGGTGGCTGTTCCACTTCCTGTTGAAATTGCGGAGGAGAACGTTGTCTCCTTCCGCAATAGTCCACTCTTTTTGCTGCTCTAGTTGTTCGTTTGTATCTTCTGGTTGGCTCATCTTCGACCCGCCCCGCGTACGCTCGAGCTGTTGGGAGATAAAGGCGACACTAGTAATCAAGGAAGACACATATTGATACATTTCTTCACCAAAGACATTTGCAGTACTTTCATAATCTGTGAAGGCTCTTGATGTTGGCGTTAGTGGAAGGCGCATCTTGCGTTCAGTCACCACCTCGTGGGGAGTGAGGTGATGATCAGACCCTGGCCTATTCCTCTGCTCGAATAGGGCCAAGGGAAGGCAGTACAGCCGGCTTCTCTTAGTTGTCTGCTGTATTTTGGCTATCTCCTCCTTTAGCAGGCCATTCAGGCGTTCACAGACACCGTTAGCCTGTGGATGATATGCACATGCAAACTTGTGCTTGATGCCCAGCAGAGCTGTGATGTGCTCAAACATGTCGTTTGCAAAGTGCGGGCCATTATCTGACCACAGCACTTGGCAAACACCCCACCTGGGGAAGACCTCTCTCACTAAAAATTTAGCTGCTCTGAAAGCATCCGTGTGTGAGCAGGGTCCAGCCTCAATCCACCTTGAAAATGGGCACACCACTACAATCATGTATCTTTGTCCTTGACATACATTGATCATGTCAACGTAGTCAATGTGTAAGTATAGGAATGGTCCTTCTGGCCGGGGTATAGTACCTTTTATCACTTGCAGCGTGTGACCGGCTGTAAACTGTTGGCACGTTAGACAATTGCTGATAAAGTTTGCAACATGGGAATTTAACTCGGGACAGAACCATGCTTCTTTTATTTGTGCTGCAATCACTTCCTTCCATGTATGTGCCGGATGATGTAGCTGAGCCAGAACTGTGCTCAACAGTACCAGTGGCATAACCACCTTTCCTGCATTATTTTGGCTCCACAGTGCATCTGTGGGAGACATTGTACACCCTCTTTTACCCATAGCTCCTTTTCTGCCATTGGTTCAGCTGCCTGCAACTCCATTATCTGGGTTGCAGGGAGATGGGTGTACCCATCCTTCATCAACATCTGTCTTGCTATCAACCTCCCTCTGCCTCTCTCGGATTCTGCGGGGATCCACATTTTGCCAAAATATGCAGCATGTTTGGCATGTGCGTCTGCTGTTTCATTACCTTTCGAGATAGGGTCATCTCCATTAGTGTGGGCCTGACACTTGACCAAAGCTATTTCTTGAGGATTGTTAATTACTTCAATCATTTCAGCCAGTAAAAGGGCATGTTGCACTGGTGTGCCATCAGCTCTTCTAAATCCCCTTATTTGCCATTTTATTAATCCTGAGTGCACCGTTGATGTTACATATGCACTGTCACAGTATATAGTCACTCTCTTGTCAAAGCTTTCTTTTAGTGCCAAAATTAGTGCTACCAATTCTGCTGCCTCAGCCGAATAATGCTGTGGTAGTCGGACACACTTCACTGGGACATACATAAAATCATCCGTCATTCTAACCACTGCTGCTCCTGTTCTCCTTATCCCATCACTCTGATCAATAGTCGATGACCCATCAATGTACATTATCTCACCCCCTTTTAGGGCATCCTCCTCAACCTTCCTTGTGCTGGAATACATTTCAATAGCCTGTGTGCAATCATGTGTATAAGCACCTTCCTCAACTACCTCTGCTATGAACCTAGCTGGGTTTACATAACTGCACCTGACGTTTGTCAACTACGGTCTCGATAGGATAATCTCATATCCCGATGCCCTCTGTGTGGTCAGGGTGGACTTGGGTTTGTTCAGAATTGCGAACAGTGCATGTTCCACAAATAGTGTGGTGGGGCACCCCATTGTTATTGAAGATGATTTTTCCACCGCAAATGCTGCGGCTGCGATACTCAGTTCGCAAGGGAAGTGACCTAACATGACAGGGTCCAAGTGGCCACTGTAGAAAGCTATTGGCTTGTGGCCCGTGCTTGTTCTCTGAGTTAGTACTGCCTTCATCACTGCTGAGTCACAATGTGAAAACATGAAAAATTGGTGCTCATAGTTTGGAGTGGCTAGCACGGGCGCAGTGGATATGGCGTGTATCAACTCATCAAATGCCTCCTTCATTTCTCTTGTCCACCCCAAACTTTTGTCCCCTTTTTGAGCTTCTCTTAGTGCTTCGAGCAGGGGTCCTATGTATGAACTGTAATCAAAAACCCATGCTCTGCAGTAGTTGCATAGGCCCAGGAACCGTTGCAGTTCCTGCACTGTTTGTGGTTGTGGTGTGTTAGTTATTGTTTGTGCTCTCTGTGGGGCAATGTTTCTTCCATGTTGGGAAATTAGTTAGCCAATGTATAGTGCCTGTTCCTGACAGTACTGTAACTTTTCCTTGTCCACCTTGTAGCCAACACTGTCAGCATCTTTACTGAGTCTTCCCTGCACCTTTCTTCAGTGGTGCTGCAAATTATTATGTCATCAACATATTGTAGCACCGTACTCTCCATTTCAATGTTTCCCAAATCCATCTGTATTACTCTGTTGAAGAAGGAGGGCGACTCACAGTACCCTTGAGGCAACCTTGTGTGCTTCCATTTTGTGTTCCTGTATGTGAAGCTTGTGAGGTCTTGTGAATCTGGGTGCAGAGGTATCGAGAAAAAGGCGTTTTTGAGGTCAATTAAACCGTAATGCCCATGCTGGTATTCCACACAGTATTGTGGCTGAGTTTGCGGCTATGTGGTACTCTGCATCTACAATGTAATTCAAGGGCCTAAGGTCCTGGATGAAATGCCAAGACCCTCATTTCGCTTTGCGCACTGGGTACATGGCTGTGTTGCATGTTGATTCTGATGGTACCAATATGCCATTGCTTATCAGGGCTGTTATTGTTTCGTATATGCCCTCATCTGCCTCTTTTGATAGTGGGTACTGCTTCACCCTAGGTAATATTTCTCCCTTTTTCAACTTTATTTTCACTCCTCCAATGCTCTTTAAGCAGCCCACATCGTATGGACTGGTGTTCCACAGTGATGCTGGAACCTTTGCTATGTCTTCCTCATAAAATGGTACCGGGGTAGGGGCAGGTGCTTCTAGTGCTACTGCCATTTTTAGGGCCACTTGCTTGTATGTCACTCTTAACCGGATGTCAACACTCATCATAAACACCATCTCCCCTCCTTTTTTATCATCTGAGAAGAGCTCCTCATCTGATACCTGAGTGAGCCTGCACCCCTCAGCCAGTGCTATTACTGCTCTCCATGCCCTCCCCTCCCTGTCTTGGGCATGAACTGCGATGTAATCTGCAGGTGCCATGATGCTCTCAATGCTCACTGAAATCACCTTCCCCTCTAGTTTATTTGCTGGTGTCTCTGGTCTGAACAAATATGCTGCTGGCCTCCTCCAAATCTTGCCCTCAATCCCTGGCATCCATGCGAATGCCATGTCTGTTCCATATTGGAACATCTCTGCTCAGCCCGAGCTACTGTTTTGCCACAGTAAGCTTGCAGTATTTGTCGTGCTGTGAGCATGTTTATTCCTGGTGTGGATCAAATTATGCCATTCTCCGTGAAGGAGATTGTCATGTTTAACCTGCTCATTATGTCCCTCCCACGTATGTTTACTGGCGACTCCTTCGAGTACAGGAGCGGGACAGACATATCATTATCTCCTATAGATAAGGAGATCTTATCAGTAAAGGGAACCAACCCTCAAGCCCCAGAAAATCCTTGAGTGTGTATGGCCTCGCCTGACATCTTAAATTTGCCCTCCCTTATGCATGACCTAGTGGACCCTGTGTCAACAAGAAAGGAACTTTTTTTTCACCTATCACTACCTGTATGCATGGTTCCTCCGCACTATTAGATGTTACCGATAGGATGGGACACATCAAGGACATCTGTGGGCTGTCCTATTGCGGGTACAGTGACTGGCCACCCCCGTATAAGGGTTGTGCCCCAATATTCTCACTCTCCCCAATTGTGTCTGTTGTAGGGGTGCATCAGTTGTTGATACTGCATTGTCCTGTATCTGTGTGAGCTGCTGGACTGGTTGCAATTGATGTTGTTGTGTTGCTATTGCTTGTTGTTGTGGTAGTGCGTATGTTTGTACCTGTGTCACTTGTTGCTGTGGTGGTACGTACATTTGTATCTGTTGCTGCTGTGGTGAGGGTGTTTGCACTTGTATCTGCGGCTGCGGTTGTTGTAGTGGCACTTGTTGTTGTGGGGTGCACAGTTGTGTTCCTTGCTGTTGCTGGTATACTTGTTGCTCCCCCATATGCCCTTGTTGCCCCTGTTCCCCCCAAGCTGGTGGGGTGGGTCTCATCTTACATGTGCGCAACATGTGCCCCACCTTTCCACAAACCCAACATGTTGGTGGTTCTCTTGCCTGCCATGGAAAGTTCCCCGTGTTATCCTGATACCCTTGTTGCCCATTTAAGTAGTGGCCTCGGAACCCTCCTCCTTGTTATTGTGCATGCTGGCCATACCCTCTCCCTCTCATCATCCCCCCCTACCCCTGTAGCCGTTATAATATCCATTTCCCATTGGCATATATCCCCCTCTGCGGTTGCCGTGCATGGTGGGGGTGGGGGCATTTGCTGTGTTACCATTTGTGCTGGCTGCTGAAGTTGTGCTAGGTGATAATGTACATCTTGTGCCGTGCCTTATGCAATTATGGCCTGAGCAGGTGCTGGTGTTGCTACCACGGGCGCTGTCAATAATGCTCCTTCCATGGTGTGTTTGGATAGTTTTCTCTGTACCAATTCTGCCTCCTCTATCTTCCTATCTTCCTCCTTTTGCTTCATCTTTTCCTGCCACATCCTACAGTGATGTACTATAGTTAGTTGTATTTCTGGCCAAGGCTTTACCTCCATCCCCACAATTTTCTTCAGCTGTCTCTGCACTGGTTCAGGGAGACCTTGTATCAGTATGTGGTAGAAGATGGCTAGTGTTTTATCCCACGGTTCACTAGTTTCCTAGCGCCACTTCTCCTGAATCTCCTGGATGTAATCGACAGGATCTTCATTCTCACGCATTTTGCGTGATGTAATTGCCCCTATGTCTGACGTGTCTGGGTACTGGACCCTTAATGCCTGCCATAGTGCGTGCCTGCAGTTGGCAAATGGCGCCCCGACATGTGACTTGTCTGTTGTTGTGACCCCTGGGAAGCCTGCCCTTTTCCAGATGTCACCGCTCACTCACCTGTCAACAATTGTTAATCAAATCTTTACAACACACTGTAAAAACATCTCCCGCCACCCTTATTACAGTTCCTCCCCCCTCCCTCACAATGTCACATTGCTTGTTGGGTGAGTCATACTCACCAAGTTCCCTTGATGCGTGGCCATCGACTGCGTGCACCCCTCCAAGCGGCTCGCCACCTCCCCTCGTCTGGACCACGTCTGGACACTCGCCAACTGCGGGCGGTATACTCCTCAATCGGCTCCCGAGGGCCAATATCCAGATTGGGCTGTCCGGTCTTCTCGCAGTTCCACGATGGTCCTCTAGTCCTCAAAGGGGGCAACGGCAGAGCGGCCCGTGCTGCCGGGTCGCCTCGCTGCAAGGTCCTTGGAATGAAGTTGCAAGGAGATAGACCTCAAACAGATCTCAGCAGTGCCTCCAACTTGTCGGGGTGATTCACCCGGGGCCGGCAGAGCCGTCCACAGGCCTCCGGGCTGGGGAGGCCCCAACTCCTCCCGTGTACCCAAAAGGAGTATGTGACACACACTGGAGGCAAGGTGGTTCTGATGTTTATTATAACAACGGCAGGGATGGGTCTCGGATCGTATGCGTCCGATGAGACTCTCAATCTTAGTGGGGCTCGCAGGCCCTTTTTACGGCAGTATGACGCACTACTCGCGTCACCTGGGGAAGTTAGCACAAAACCTATCGCCACTCAGGATTGGTTCCACGAGTGGTAGGGTTAGTATAGGTAACATATGGAAAGAAATATTAGTGGATGAGGATGGGTCAGGTGGTACACTTGGATTGTCCCTTGCGGTTGTTACTTTAGAATTGTTGCAGGGGGACCCTTGGTGATTGGTTAAGGGTAATGGCGTCAGTAATAAGCCCCCCTGGATTCTGATTGGTCCTCCCGCAAGCCCCCAAGCCTGGGACCATCGTCGTTCCCAGCTCGCAGTGTACCTGTCATTAGCAACAATGTGCAACTATGTGTTTGTGCAGGCAACGGACAGGTCTGCTAATGGCTTGTGAGCGGGTCTTTCCCATTGCTCTAGGTGTCCATCTTGCCGCTTTGTTGTTTCAGACGTGGGACCCTGGTGACTTTCTGTCTCGTGAGCTTTGCACTTTGTCAGATCGGCTTGGTCATGTGTGGAGAGACCGTAGCTGCAGCAGAATTATGAGCATTAGATTTGTATTTCGTTTCTGTGGGTTTGGCATTTTACAGGTATAACCTTGGTGCTGGGCTTGCAGCATGTGGGTTGCAACATTGTGGCCTTGGCTGTGAGCTCTTCGCCGGTGACTTGTTCTGCATGGTCAGCACTTGTAATCTTGTTCTGGGAGGATTTTCATTGCTAGGCTCCTGCCTGGGGACTCTTGCTTGCGGCCTACTCGGGCCTAGCTCATGGGTGGCGGTACATAATCCATAGTATGTAGGTTGCGGGTTGACAGGGTGTCACAAGCACATTAGATATACATGATGGTGTCGTCATAGGGGTGGGTGGCGGGAGAAGCGTCACCAAGCATATACATGAGCTCTTCAGGCGTCTTGCGTTTCTGCAGTGCTGTAAAAAGGCCTATGTGAAAAAATAACAACGACGCACGTCAGTGGGTGTGTCAGCCACCTACGTCATAGCCCTGTTGATGTTCTTCATGTAGGTTGGTGTGTGGGTGACCAGTGTGCATGGTGGCACGTGTGTTCTTGGCAGATGGCTATGTCGTTATGGCATCTCCAATGATGTGGATACTTGTGGCTGTTGTTCTAGTCGAGCTCATCCATGTCGCAGGCGTTGGCTTGAGCCGGGTGTGCTGGTGGGCATACTCCTCTTATGTGTACATTTCTGGACCAAGGTATTTTGCCATCTGGTAAGTAGACAAACTCGTCTCGTGGGGGGTGCCTGGGTCGTGATCCTCTAGGCCATGGTCTGGAAGTGATTGGGGGGAGGGTATTGTCCCATTCTCCCACGTCAGTAATTTGTGCAAAAATGTGTTTATTCACTAAGCCAAACACTAAAATCAGGAGAAAGTTACACATTGCACAACATCTGGTGTAAGTCCAAAGAAAACACAGTTACACCACAAAATAGACTGTCTTTCTTCAGACCTAAATGCCAAAAACCTTTCTGTCACACAAATAAATATTTTGCCAATACACTTCTACACATCCTCGACTCCTCTCATTTCAGCACTCAATCTAACACTTTCACACTTTCTGAGCAAATCTTAAGGTTGTGCACTGGAAATAAAATGTGTAAAAGCCTTCTGTAAGGCTTTTATGCATTTTGTTTTTTTCTACTCCATATTTTCATTTATTTATATGGCAGAGAGGAGGGGCAAACATAATTTATGTTTGAGCAGCTTCCTTCCTCTTCGACCTTATAACATGGGGTTTATAGTCAGCCACAGCATCAAATGAACTGCCTCTAGCAACATTGGGCCAAAGGGTGCAGACATCCTTTTTTTGCAATTGGAAAACACACTCAGGGTTGACAGACAAAAAGGCAGTATTTCATTCCAAAACTGCCACATCCAAATGGTATTTCCAGAGGAATCAAAATTAAATGGGCCTAAAAGTGCAGAAATGCTGTCTTGGAAACGAGAAATCACAATTTGACTGGCAGACTGAAAGCCACGCAATTGATTTTTGAACTGCAAAATAGGAAACACTGTTTTCTTTGATAAAACAGAGAGCATCATGCAAAAATAGAGATATTTGCATCTGGGATTAAAATGAGCTGTATACCAGTGAAACTCCAAGGCCAGTGCCAGTTTAATATAAAGTACTAGCTGATATACCCGGCCTTGCCTGGGATTTTCTTTTCTTATAGGTACAATTTGTTAGAAATACCCTAAAGTAGCTTTACACTTTTCAGAAAGGCTCCATAAAAAAGCCATATCGAGTCAGATTCGGGAAACGACCACGCCCGACAAGCGTAGAGGTCCGCTTGCCGAGCTTGAAGAAGGATACTCAGACCTCGCATTTCATCATACCAATGGTCCTCGTAGATCCAAGGCAGCCATCACGTATGCACGCAGTAAGGGCATATATTGATAGTGGGGCCATAGGAAACTATGTGGACCACGAATTGGCTTCCAGGAGGAATCTACCTCTCTGCCGAATAACCACCTCAGATGTCATCACCACAGTCGATGGAACTGAAATTTCCTTTGGGCCTGTAACTCATTCCACCACAGAGATGACACTATTGGGTCAGGATGGGCATCGAGAGACTATTGTGTTTGATCTAATCAAAGCCACACAGCAGGAGGCCCCGACTCATGTCCCCCAGCACCCCCATCCAGCCAGCATTGGCAGGCACCTGCCAGCAGGCCCGACTCATTTCCCCCAGCACCCCCATCCACCCAGCATTGACGGGCACCTGCCAGAAGGCCCCGACTCATGTCCTCCAGCACCCCCACCCACCCTGCATTGACGGGCACCTGCCAGCAGGCCCCGACTCATGTCCCCCAGCCCCCCACCCACCCAGCATTGAAGGGCACTTGCCAGCAGGCCCGACTCATGTCCCCCAACAACCCCATCCACCCAGCATTGCCGGGCACCTACCAGCAGGCCCCGACTCATGTCCCCCAGCACCTCCACCCACCCAGCATTGACGGGCACCTGCCAGCAGGCCCCGACTCATGTCCCCCAGCGCCCCCACCCACCCAGCATTGACGGGCACCTGCCAGCAGGCCCCGACTCATGTCCCCCAGCACCCCATCCACCCAGCATTGCCGGTCACCTGCCAGCAGGCCCCGACTCAGATCCCCACCCAACATGTCATAAAGATGCACATTCATGGGCCTCATGTCCAACAAAATCCCACTGCACGCCACCCCAGTCTTCAGACACAACCAAGTTTCCCATCCACCCCACACTGAAAGGCCTATTACTTGTCACTAACCAAAAGTCAAATATGCACTTCAACACATGTCCGTCACACACACACACTGGGTGCGAGTGATTGTGTAAACCCACATTGTGACATGCAGTAAACCAAAGAGCAAATACCACACATGGAAGTAAGAAATCAAAATGTATTGTGCACAAAAATATCAAAAAAGTTTCAAAGCATGTAAAGAATTAGAAACAAGAAAAAAAGGCATGTCCTAAAAAAAATAATATTAATAATGACACAATCCAAATGAATCCAAAATAAAGTTTGTCAAAAATCCTTGTCCAACAAAGTATATCCAAAGGAAATAAAAATTCAAAAATCCATTGATCCATGGTGATGTTGTGGGCCAGGGCATCATCGAACTACATGTCTATCTCCTGGAGGCGGGCCTCTGCCCTGGCCCGAGGTCTCGCAGGGATGCATCCATGACCTTTTATAAACTCCCTGCGAGTTGCCCCGAGGCACTCAGCGCGCCTCAACGCCCGACGCATTGAGAACTCCGCCCTGACCATGGTGAGCCACGCCTCTTATGCCTGCCGCCGCTCGGCATCTATCCGCTGGCCCAACCGCAGCCACACGGAAGACACTCCCATTCCAGGGTCCTCCTGCCCTCTGGCCGATGCCTGCCCCTCTGATGTTGATGGCCCCGAGCCATCATTGCTCCCACCCAGAGCCTGCTGCTGCTGCTGTTCATGTGCCCTGCCCGAAAATGCCTGCAAATCCTCCATCTGCTGGTCTCCAGTTGTTGGGGTGTCCTCCCCTGCTGGACCGCCGACTCCTGAATGTGGCAGGGATGGTATCTCCACCAAGCTGACTGTGTTGGTCGGGCCAGGTCCACAGGGGGCCCTGGTGGAATCTGGGCCGGAAGACGGCAGGGAGAACGAGTGGCACATAGTCTCCACAGAGGAGGAGAGGTCCACCAGAGTGCACGACACTTGTAGGAACCCACCGACCATGGCCCCTCCCAACTGTGCCACGTTGCCACACAGCTCCCCCCAGGAAGCACGCACGTCATCATGAATGACACGCATGTGCAACGCGACACCAATCAGGACGGAGCCCATACGGTCATGGGACTCCTCATCCGCAGGTAGTGGAAAGGCAGATGATGTGGGCCACCCCCCTACCTGCAGACGGGCCTGGGACGGGGCATCCCTGCTGGTGCATGGTGGTGCAGTCACAGGGTCAGGGACAGCAACATGCATAGGCCCCTCCGGGGCGACCTGTGCTGCCTCCTGACCCTGGCCCTGGACGGCACCTCTCGCACCAGTGGTACTACCCCCACCAGGCCCCATGTGCGGCTCAGTAGCGGGCTCCTCCTCCTCTGTGGAGACCACCAACCTGGATGTCTCCGTACCGTCTTCCGCCATTGCAAGCGCCTGTGGGGGCTCACCCGGCCCTTCTGTTACAGCCGTAGTGGGAGACGCGGCACCAGTCCCCTCTGTCCTGGATGATGGCAATTCCTGGGAGGGTGGCTGGTCCTTGCGTCGCTGCCCGGTGGAGGCATCCCCGCCGCTTAGCTCCACAGTGCCGTCTCCACCCTCTTCTTCACTCGACGCTGCGTAGAGGGAGACATAGAACACAAGCATCAGGGTACCGTACAATAGTCCCCTAGACAGGAAGCAATAACACATGAGTGGCACTGTCAAACATCACTTCTATCATGTCCCTCCACAACACATGGGTCAATGCACGCAACACACATGCAGAAACAGGCACGGTGCATGCAATCAACATCAGCATCCATGTACAAGGGCCTCTGTTACCAAAAATGTTGCCTTAAAACTCACATGCATCATGGATCATACTAATCCCATGCACACACTTCACCGGAAGGTCATGCATCATGGCTCTTACACCACAGACACAGTGGATACAATGGTGACCGCACTGCATGATTGAATCTACACATCGTCACGGACATTTGTCATGCATCCATGGCGTTTCAAAGTCACACACACACTTCTCAGACACACAGACATGCACACCTTACATGTACATGAGAGCAGCACCCATCTCTCACCCCCCGTTCATGTCCAAGAACAGGGACTGGTATGCATTCATGTGTGCATTCCGCATGCATCTCCCCATGTCTCATTGGAACACATGCACCATCCTTGTGGTTCACGCATTACTGGTCTCACATGCATTACCATACATGGCCTATCTTACACATACATGCAAGTAGCTGACTACCAGGACACTGCAACATGCCCTGTTTCACACAGCAATGCATGGCCACTTACCGCTCGACTCCGGATGGGTCTTCTTCCGAAGGATCTGGGCGCAGAGCGCTGGGCTTTTGCATTCCAGGACCCTCATCTGGATGTTGCTCAGGTGGACCTGGCACCCTTCTGTATCCTCTTCCTTCAGGAGGCACCGGGGCTTATTGAGGGTCCTGGACCTGAAGCCCTCCCAGCGCTTCCGGACGTGCTTGATGTCGTGGGTTGCCACCCCCTCCGTGTTGATGACAACCACAACGTCCTCCCAGATCCTCTCCCGCCCTTCCCTGTCGGCGAGATGGTGTGAAGAGGGCATCATAATGCCCCAGGACATGCTCCACCAGGACACCAACTTCCTTCTCACTGAAGCTGGTGGCCCTCTGCCTCTCTGGCTGGGGGTCACCAGTGGTCTCGGATGGTGTTTGCCACGACATGGCGACCCCCAAGGCAGGCATGGGTGGGCAACTGGGTCCTGTGGCTGGCTGTGGAGCGATGGTATCCCAGTCAGAAGTCTTCTGTTCCAGCAGGGGTGGACACAGCAACTGGACCCCTGCAGATGGCTGACGTGCAGGCACCAAATAGCAGGGCACGTGGGCAGCAGGCAGGCAGCAGCAGATGGCAGATGGGAGCCTGCTCCAGACTCTTGGTTGCAGGAAAATGGCCTTTTGGGCAGGAGCGTGGTCTTCCGTGTGTGTTTGTGTGGCCAGGTTGATAAGGAGTGATTTGGCATGTGAAAAAAGTGCACGTCAGCGTGTAATTTGAGGAAAGGCCCTTAGCGCGTAAGTGCGTCTGTGACATAGCGCGCACAGGCGTTTCCCTCAACACAGGTGTATAGTGGATCAGCACGTGAAAAAACCACACGTCCGTGTGTGAATGCGTGTAATTCGAGGAAAGGGCCTAAGCGCGTAAGTGACACGACGCGCGCAGGCGCTTCCCTCAGCACGGGTGAAAGGTGAGCGGGGCCAGCAGTTCGCTGTACGTGCCTTTCATGGAGACCGACGTGTGTTTTGCTACTTCGTGTTGTTTCGCACGCCATCACAACTTCACAGCGGATCAAGGACGTATCTCTTCTTTTGGCAAGGGTATTGGCTACGTGTGTTTTTCATCATTGCACTATTTTTCCCACTGCGGGTGCCCCTGTGTATTGCGTACCCGTTTTCGAGGTCATAGTAGCCTGCGTGTCCCACGCGTATGCATTTTTTGTGTTCCTGGGTGCCACCGCGTACTGAGGAAGGTTAATTCCACGCACGTAGGCTGCAGGGGTTGCGTGCACGGTTTTAATGCAGTTTTGGGGTGCCTGAGCATTGTGTGACCCATCACGTCATCACCGGGGTCACATACAGCCTTGCAGGTGCAGGGCTGCTGTTAACATCTTGCATCCCACCCCCTTCACCCCAATTGCCCAGGACAATTGTGGTGTACACCTCCCATTGGCACTTCTCCATCTGTGCCAGCACTACTCCATCTGTGCCATGCTTGAGAGGCCACCAAAGGTGAGGGGTCCCTCAGCTGGGCATAATCCTCGTGGCGGGTGTTGTCAGGGACGTGGCCGGGGTGACCAGGGAGTAGGGGGACTCCAGGGTGTCCAGGGTGGCTGCAGAGGGGAAGAGGCAGGGGTGCGCCACTTGTGCACAATGTTGTGCCATGTGTCGGTGCAGTCATGCCACCACCCCCTGTGGTTCCGGGAGATGCAGCTTCTGCATCTAGCACTGGCACCCATGTGACCCGGCAGTCTGTTTCATCGACTGCCACAGGCCCAAGGGTAGTGGTAGCTTTAGGTGAAGCTGTGGACACCACCACCCAGGCTCAGGGTCTGCCAGTGCAGGCTGTGTTGGCACCTGAAGAGTCCTTGGAAGATTTCCAACAGGGCAGGAGGCAAACTATAGGTGCACGCAGGGCTGCCCTTACCGAGACAGGTGTCCCTGGGGCAGCAATGTCATCTGCTGCCCCGACCAGCCAGGTGTTGGCAAGTGCAGGGGCAGATGCAGCCATCAACACCCTGGTTGTGAGTCTAGCAACCAGGACAGTCACGGTCAATGACCCTGGCAGAGCAGATGTTAGTGCGCAGGGTCCATTTCAGGGCACCCAGCAGCCACTGACGCAAGTCAGGCCTTCGGTCGTCCTTCAACCTGCCACTCCCTTGGTTCAATCCACCGGTCCCACTGGCCATTCTGATCAGGGCGGCGTTCACCAGGCAGGGTCCACACCACCATACAATAGGAGGAAGGTTGCACCTGCAGCACAGGCTGGGACCCCAGACACAGCCATGGCCTCCTGCACGTCAAGGAAAGAAGCCTTTCTGCAAACAGGAACTGGACTCCCTTGTGGACTACGTGCAGGTCCACAGACGTGACATGCTAGTGGGGCCGAATTGTCAAACTACGGCTGCCCATCGGAATACCCACTGGAAGCATGTCGCGGATAATGTGAGTGCATTCGGCCATGAGGTGAGCACAGCTGCCGAGTGCAATAACGTTGGAATGGCCTCAAACGCAGCGCTAAGGCCAAGCGTGCCTCTAATTACAGCATGACTCTGGTAACTGGCGGTGGGCCACCACCTGAGGAGGATCACCTCACTCCGCATGAGGCACTCGTTGCGGAGTTCATACCACAAGAATTGGTCGAAGGAGTGGGAGAGATGCAGGACTTTGATGCCCAGTCCAGTGAGTGTTGTTGCGTGTATGTCCAGCCCATGTGTGTTTTGCCTGTGTGATGTGTTGTGCTTGACTGCCACTACATGCTATGTGTACATGGTTTTCATGTGCTAGTCATGCAATGCTTCACTGATGCGTGCTTGCTGTGCAGGATGGTGGACATGTAGAGCAGACGGGGCCTGTCCTCATCACCACACTTGCACCCTACTCACCTGTTAGTCACCCAGATGCCCCTCCGGTCCATGTTCCTACTCTCTGGCCCTTCTGCATGTAGCCAGGAGTGGTTTTCCTCTCAGCACTGGGACTATGTCATTGCATGACTGACGTACATGTGTCCTCTGCCTGCATGCAGGTACTCCACATAGGCATGCCCCCTTGCCCCTCCACCCCCACGCATCCCAATTACACCATAGCACTTTTGTGCATCATTTTGGCGTACTGCAATGGCCTATTCAAGCCTCCTGTGTACATGCTAACTTCCACCAGCCAACCTGCCAGACACATGCAGTGGGGTACATCCTCTGCCCTTCATGCAGGGTGTATCACTTGGACTGTGCAGATGGCAGATGCTCCGCAGGGACATGAGTGCCCATTCATGCTCCATGTGCATTCCATGCTTGGTGCTATGTGTCCTTGCCTGGATTATCATTGTAGTACGTGTCTTTTATGAGCAACATTTCTTGGGATTTCTACAGCCATCCCATGCCCACTCTGGCCCTGTCCTGTATCACTCACATTTTTAGGGTGTCACAGTCTGTGTGGGGCACAGTCCTCCCCCAGTTTCAGGCCCACTGACTCTGTCCAACTGGTGTAGTGGCTTTTGCACACTTGGGTGTACTACTGAGGGTTCGTCATGTGTCCTGCTTACTGTCCCATCATCATCTGCTGTGTTGTCAGTTGACTCAGATGATGCCATTGATGCTAGTCCTCACTGTCTGCCAATACACAGGTCTCTGTTCAGCCTTTTGCTACCAAGCAAGGCATCCCTGCATTTTCACTGAGGGTGGGGCGGCGTTGCTTGTAGCCATGCAACCCATTGCATGCACATTGCACGTGATGCCTGAACTAGCCCTTCCACTGGCTTCACGATTTGTGATACACATTATGAAGTACTTGTTCATGTAGATAGTGAGTAACGTATACATGTTCTGCACTGCATCAACCCGCTTCTGAGCCGTGTAAAACTGTTCTACATGCCTACTCACTGATGCAATGTCAAATTGACCAGGCATGCATGGCAGGTTCTGTTTTGTGTGTGACATGTCTGCTTCATGTGTTGGCTGTCTGTGTGATGTCTATGTGTATGTGTGTCATGTGCATCTGACATGTGTACTAATATTTTTTTCTCTCCACTTTTCAGGTGATGATGCAATGGAGCCAGAGGATGGTGTTGTCATGCCAGGCACAGGGTTGTCATCACAACCACAACCCGGCACAAGTGGGGGTCGTGGGGCAGTAGACCACGAGAATCCACGTGTGCTCCAGTCCATCTTGTCTTTGGCTGGCTATGAGTCCAGCACAGATGACCACTCTGACAGCCATGTTGATTAGGATGTGCATCAGGTCCATACATCAGGGGTGAGTGATTCTGATGTGGACACTTCTCTGTCGGTAAAACACCTGCACTGAGGGGCCGGACAGTGGTGGGACCTCCACCTGTGGTGGATCAGGACACAGGGTCACCCTCCACACCAGTCGCTGATGTGCCTGGGGCATCACGTAGACGGGGGCATGTAGTCGTGCAGCCGCGGGCAGTGCCAACCCAACAAGGATGCACAGCACTTGGGTCCCGCAGGTGTCAAGGCCAGCAACGCAGTGGCCACGCGCCACCAAAGTATACTGAGTGGGAGCAAGACATGACTGCTAATTCAGAATGTCAGGGGGCAGCACTTGATAACATCACTGCAAGCATGGAACGTGTGGCCCAATCTGTGCTCCCCCTTCTAGGCAGGTGCTTCTCCAGTGGCAGGCAGCGCAGTCCACGGCCCGCTCGCTCAGGCTGGGCATGGCAGCCTCTGACAGGGAATGCCAGGCTGAAATGTCTCTGCATCAAGCAATTACTGCTCATGCAGAGGCACACATGGCGGCCCTGAGGGCTGAGTCTCAGTCCCTCAGATCCACTCTGGATGCCCTCTTGACATCCCAGAGGGTGTGGTCAGAGGAGAGGTTTGAGCAGCTTGAGCGTACCATCTCGGCTGACCTACATGCTTGCCGGGAGGTGCATCGGTTGCAGCCAGACCACGCAGGAGAACTCCATGCTACACGTGTTACCTTGCAAGAGGAAGCACATGTATTCCGGGAGGTTCTGCATGCAGACCTGCGTGTCATTGCTGCACAGAACCAAGCTCACCCGTACAGCAGACTTGCTGCTGATGAGGGGCAAGCTGCGCCTAGGCCTGGTCAGGCTCCTGTGCCACATCGTCCTTTACAGGATGAGGCAGACTCGGACGACGGATTATCTTACACACAGGTCGTGGTGTGCAGGCATTGAGCCCATGGAGGGTTTTTTTTTGTCTCAACATCATCGCATGTGGGTGTTGAGGTGCACCCTGTACCTCCCCCTTCGTGGGTGCCTCCCCCCTGGGTCGTATGTGGAAATTTTTGATTTTTCCTTTTAGTTTAGTTAGTTAATATTAACTATTTGATAGTTATTTTAATTAGGTTATGTAGGTTATTCATTGTTAGTTCAATTAGTTAATATAGTTTGATATTTTTTGACTATTAAGAAATCATGTGATGGTGTGGTGCTTTGTGACTTTTGAAAGCATTCACTGTCTATTCCAGCTGGGCCCTTCAAGCTTGTCTTGTGTATGTGTTTGCAGCTTTGGGTCCTCACTCACATAGGACACTCCTGCTTCCCTTATCCATGGGCTCGCTAGGATGGTTCGGTGTTACAAAATATTTCACAAGGGCTTTGGACTTCCTTAATTACTGTGGTCTGTCTGCTGCTGTTCTACTTGTGTTAACACCCCTAGTGGAGATTGGCTGCGTTTCATCCACCCCATGTCTGTAATGAATTTGGGTGAGTATGTGATTGATTTCTACATTAATTGATGTGGATTGTGATGTATGTTATTTTCTTCCCTGTATATGTGCTTGATGCACTTCATGCCGTAGACAGTAGCCTGCAACTTTGGCCTGTCAAAGTGACAATGATGGTGGGAGGAGTTTGGATGTAGCTCTGTAACCTGGCCCAGTGACAACCAGCATGTAGACACACACACAGGGAACTGTCAAGCCTTATTAATTTATTTCATGCCCTTTCTGCAGGTCGATGAGCCTCCATACTACCTTTGCCAGCAGACACAGGGACAACTAATACAGAAAGCTGGGCACGTTCGGTGGTGCTGACACGTGGATGTGTGCGCAAGCAGATGCACAGGGCTTGTGCTCAGACGTCCGACAGAAGCAGGCATGTTTCCAGGAGATCCTGGCAAGGTGAGCAACACAAGGGCCCACACCGCAGACTACCATCCACCAGGCCACTTGCACATGGATGCTAAGTGGCACCAGTGCTGTGGAGCTTTGCCAGGCATTGTTGGAGAAGCACACAGTACAGCTGACATGCGTTGAGGGCCAAATGCAAAGTGCCTTTACTAGTTGTCAGGGGCACACGCAGGGGCCATCAAACATATACTCGAGTACCTCTTGCTCCATTGAAGCAGAGTAATTAGGGTAGTAGTGTTCCTGGCCAGAAACTGATATAGTGCACAGGGACAACCATGCGAGACTCAGACTTGTGATAAGTGCATGTCATTTGCATGTGCAAATTGCCACATGCACTACCTACTTAAATCTGCGGTGGCCAGAATGCAACTTGTACTGAAGTTGCAACTTGCTATATGCGTCTAGCAGCTCACCCATGGACTAATGTATCATGTCTTATTCTTGACCCATCGGCCTTCCATTTCCCACGTGGCCACATGCACCAGAATTACTGCATTGACAGTCTATGTACCATCAGTGGCCCAAGCTAACGTATGGGTACATAGCAGCAGAAAGGGGAGTTTGTTTGTGGAAATGTCACTTACTTTGGGGCATGGATGGGGGTGTGTGTATTGTAAACACACATTCAGATTAGTAACTCATGCTCTCTTTGCAGCATTGAAGTGCTCCTGTTACCGGACCTGAGAGTGTGCAGGCAGGAGGCCAGCACTCACCCCAGAGATAAGTGTCTCTTTGGCTTTTATTTGACTGATTTGGTATAATGTGCATGATGAACATGTTTTCTCTGATTGAGTATGTGTTTTTGTGATTAGTTGTAATTTGCCTACTTTACTTTGCAAATCCACATCCACTCTCCTGCCCCTCTTTCCAGTTATCCTGAATAACCTGCCTGTCCATGCAACATATCCCTCACCCTCCTTCCCCGCCGGGGACTCAGAGGCCTGTGTTAGTTTGACCTTGCAGGCATGCAGACCACGGAGGGGGAGGTTGGTTCGTGCCACTCCTGCGCCTGGACACCAGAGCTGTGACAGTACCCATTAGTTGGAGCATCATCATTGTATGTTCTGTACCTTGAATGGTACCCATCCTGTTGGACCATTGTTCAACTGTGCTACCTTGGTTGTTCTATCATTGTGCTTGTACATGTGCTTTGACATTTCCTGCTACCTCAAGTCATCTACTGGATACTCTTTCAGGGTTTTTTGGTGCCTACAGCCCTTTTCACTGGTTTTTGGGTTTGCCTACTTGGAGTTCTCTGCGATGTGGCATTTTTACCAGTCAAGGTGGGCTCTGAGGGGGCTGGACCCTATTTACACGCAAGCCGGAACATGGAGCCCAAGGGGTAGGGTGATTCTGTAGCAGGGTAGACTTGAAGGAAGAAGGCTACATACCCCAGAGACAGTTGCTCAGAAGGTCACAGTGATGTGTAAGTGAGGGCCTTTTGTTGTTGGACAGTTGGCTTGGCCTACAGTGTTTTGGGCACTCTGACATTGTAATTGTGGGGTACTATGTACATGATGTGTTCTGCTGCTCAATGTCTGTTCCTGTGTTGTCTTTACTTTTCAGGTGTCAGGGGATTGGTGTGGTTTGACATGCTGGGGTGTTCACATGGCCAATGTTCACATGTGATGTGTACAGGACACTGAGGGTCACTTGATTTCACATGCATATATTTAGTGCATGTCCCTAATGACACACACAGTTGCACAATGATCCACCACACGTACATCCACCCTTCCATGGCCACAGGTTCACACAGATTGCATTTTCAGGCCCTCTGTGTCCATGCAGCACATGATCTATTGCCATTTGGGTACCCTGTACATGCATCATTTGGTTGTAGATTTCATTAGTTGTTTTCATGTGATGCTCAAGGTGTATCTGCAACACAATGGCTGCTCAAAGTGCTGTGTGCTGTGCAGTGTGTTGCAGGAGACACACACAGCACACGGGTTCGGGAGTTTGGATTTTGCCATGCCCAATGTGCATGTGAACAGGCATTCAGTGTTGTGTTCATGCTACGACTGTTGGAAGGCATTTGTGTCTGACTTTGTGGATTTTGCAATGCCCAATGTGCATGTGAACAGGCATTCAGTGTTGTGTTCATGCTACGACTGTTGGAAGGCATTTGTGTCTGACGTTGTATGTGTGGGAGGTTGTTGGTCAGTCATTTCATCTGATTCCATGTGAGGCATCATTGTCTCATGGCAGTTTTCATTTATGACATGTCTCTTTGTATATTATTGGTCATGTGTTTGTCTTTTGCTATTGCATGCCATATCATGGTGTAGCAGACAAGGGTGATGTGGTTTGGCAGGGTTTGGGTGACATACCAGGGATTGTGATGGACTGTTTTGCAGGGGTGTGTGATACACACCTTGCATGTTTTCCTTTTGGTCACACAGGATTGTTTGTTTTTAAGTAGCTAGGGATACACACAATGTGGCACTTTCGTGGGAACATTCTCAGGGTGGTAAGGTTGTGAAAGTTGACTGTCTCTTTGTCATCATCGATTGTCACCTGTTATGTGCCAGGCCTGTGTGCACTACGCAGGGATGATAGTTTAGGGGAAAAATGTGGCCACAACCTAGGTCCGGGCTGCCTCACCATGTGCCCTGTCCCCTCCCATGGGCAGCACCTGTGCCTGTGGTTGGGGATGTGGGGGCACCACCATGTCCACCGGTACCTCCCTCTGTGTTGCAACATTGTGCAGGACACATGCTGCCACAATGATCCTGCACACTACTGGGGGTGAATATAGTAGCTGCCCACCAGATCAGTCAAGGGAGCGGAAGCGTGACTTGAGCACTCCGAATGTGCGCTCCACTATGCCCCTGGTTGCAATATGGGCATTGTTAGATCTTACCTGGGGTGGTGAGGTGGGGTTCCGGATTGGCGTCATCATGTGGCTGCTCAGAGGGTAGGCACTGTCCCCTGATGATAGTTGAGATTATTAGGGTTTGGGTATTTGTCTGTGTGTGACTTGCATGCATGTGCACAGGCATTTGTACTCACCTAGGAGCCATGTGTCGCCATGCTGCCCAGCTTCGAGGGCCTGGCTCAGGGCGGACATTCTGTATATGAAACTGTCATGGCTGGAGCCAGGGTAGTTTGCATAGACAGAGGTGATGATTCCTTTAGCATCGCATACAACCTGCACGTTGATGGAATGCCAGTGCTTGCGGTTTCGATATATGTGCTCAGTGGCCCTGGGTGGACGTAGGGCCACATGGGTGCAAACTATGGCACCAAGTACTTTGGGGAAGTATGCCACCCTGTAAAAGCCCTGGACCAAGGCCTGCCTTTCTGCGGGTGTTCTGGGCATGTATATGTGCGTGCGGACTGAGGTGCGAGCAGTGATGATTGCCAACACCTGGTGTAGGCAGCGTGACTGTGTGGCCTGTGAAACGCCCCGCACTATGACAGTGGTCCGCTGAAATGACCCTGTGGCCAAAAAATGCAGGACATTGAGCACCTTCTCCAAGGGGCTCAATGCTTGCGAGTACAGGGTGGGGAAAGTAAGGTCATCTTCCCACTCCCTGACCAGGTCTAGGATGATATGAGGTGGAAACCTACACCTGCCATAGACATGGTCGTCAGGCATCCCAAAAAGGCGGATCCGGGGTAAAAAAAATGCAGTCCCTGGCTATTCTCCTCCTCCTGCGGTGTCCCACGATCAGTGCTGTGACAAATGGGGCATTCATCGTAGCTGTATATACGTGTTTGTTGTTTGTGCGCACTTTTATACTGTGCGCGGGGACGCTTCCGCCTGCCTTCGTTTGGCGGACGCGTTGACGCCTATGTGCGTCTTTTGCCGTGCGCGGGTTTCAAGTATTCGAATCCATGAATACGGGTTGTTCGCGTGCGTGTGGGTGTTCCGTGAATTTCCCTGCAGTACTTCCCCAGTTACGCCTTCTTTTTCACGCGTTGTTCCCCATTACGCGTGTTACGCCCCGTGTCCCGCCCCCTTATTGGTGTTTGCGCAGACGTTGTGGGCTTTCCCTGTGCGCGTCGCGCATGGCGTTCAGGATGTTGCATTGACGTGTACGCCCGTGTGGGCCACGCACGGGTTTGGCGCACATCCCGAGAAAAACACGCGCAGGGACTTCCATGAATCGCACGCGTGCGCTTCCTTTTTCACACTTGCGCCAGCTTGCGCCCCTTTTTACGGCGCACGTTTGTTCCATGAATCGGCCCCTAAATGTTAAGACAAGAAATCTGACATATGACATAAGCAGCATCAAAAACAAACATATGGAGTAAGTGTTTCATGTTCTATCATCTGAGATACTTCTGAGGTGATTCACTATTTGCTTGCACGAGACTATATACTGGGCGCTGAAGTACTGGGTACTGGGTACTGAAGTATCACATGGTGTTGACCAAGTGATTGAAAAGTTTAACCCACATTTAACCCACATTTGTTTGTACTTTCTTGTGTTTCTGTATAGTATATGTTTTATAAGTTTTCATGGAGTTTTATGTAATGTGATCATTTTATGAGTACTAGAATTTATTTGTTTAATAAATAAACGTTTTTAGCATTCGTATTGATATAATATTTGTTAGTACCTTGTATTTCTAGTATTCTGATGCAGTTCAGAGTGTTGGTTCGGAAAGCCAACCTTTGCCAAGAAATGTAAAGATTTCCTGCACGGGAAAGGCAAATGTTTATTACTGTTGCCTCTTGTTCTAAAAATGTCTTATAGTTGCATTTGAATCACAAATTAAATGCCCTTGCTGCAGCATTATATTTATGTTAGCCTTTGCGAGTCCGTATGAAAAACAAACCTTAGCATCGTTTGCTTCCCGAGTTTCTTTAGCTTCGCGCTGTTCGCCGGTCCATGTTAGTATCTCCTTTCAAGTTTCGAGCTGTGGTTACATGACTATTTCTTTGTGTGCGTGATGCAGTTATTCATTTTGTTGTTTACTTTCGCTCCATCTTGGTATGGGAAACATTTTGTATTTTTAAAATTGCTTGTGTTGGTTACGTGGGGTTTCTGTTGCTAGGATACAATGTTGTTGTTGCTGAAAAAACTCCTCACATTGTTATAACTTGATATGTATGGTGGCACAATATATTTAATTTTGTGCTTTCAATTTTTGTTGTAATTTGATGATTTTCAGCATTACTAATTTTGACAGAAAAGGATTTAAATGCAACATTATGTAATTATATTTTGAATATTGTGCTGTGATCACATTAATTAGAGAAATTTCGCTTTTTGGTCATGTCTTCTGCAGTGTTTAGCATCATCTTTGTTATGAGATTTGCCATAGAAGTTCAATGCCCCATTTAGTTGGGATGAGCCATATTAATACATATCCTAGTGTCTTAATGTTTTAAACGTTGTGGTTTCTTTTCCAAGATTTATTTGCCATGAGTTAAATGCATGGGTCAATTTTTCTATAGCCAGATAAGGTTGCTTTTTTAATTTCGCAGAATTAGCATTTATACCTTAATAAAGATTAAGCCCAATGGTACTATTGTGAAGTTTGCATTTACAGGAAATGGTGCATCTCCTGATCCTTGTTGAGTCCATTATGACAGGTGTCCATGAGACAAATCAATAATGCTTCTCTTTTTCTTTAAACATGTTCTATGTTGCCTCCTCCTGTTGGGAGTTTGATTTTTTCAATTCCAAAGTATTTAAGTTTACCAATGTCTTTTTGAGAATGGTTGGCCTGGTAGTGATGAGCCAATGGTGTGTGTGATTCTAGGTTCTGAATGGATCTGATATGTTCACCAATCCTTATTTTTAGATTCCATATGGTGCTCCCAATGTAATATTTCAAACAGATGCATTGTATTATGTAAACTACTTATTTGCTATTACAATTGATGAACTGTTGCATTTTTTTGATTTGTCCATTGGGCAGTGTAACAGTGGTTCTAGCATTATCTGAGAATTTACATTGGCTGCAGATTCCACACTTATAATTTCCTGTAGTTGGAGGTTTGAGCCACATCATTTGCTTTGTATTGTCCGTTTTCTTCTCACAAACAAAGTGAGATGGGCTGAGTATATTTTTAAAATGTTTGGTCCTGCGAAAGGTTAGACTTGGTTGTGGGTCTAACATTCGTTCTAAGTCACTGTCGGTTTTGAGTCTATTCCAATTCTTTTTGAGAATATTGGTAAGTATTTTATTGTTGCGGTTGTATGTTGTAATGAATCTTGTTTTCTCCAGTGTTGTTGTTTTTTGATTTTATTCATTAGAAGATCTGTACTTGTTCTTTGATTTGTTTTGAGTTAACTTTTTTGTCGAAGTTTATGGTTGTAACCTCGGTTTATACATTTGTTAATGCATTCATTTGCATGTATTTCAAAGTCTTGAGTTTTGGTGCAGTTGCGTTTTATCTTTAGCAGTTCTCCGATTGGTATGTTTCTGGTGATGTGATGAAGATGGTTGCTGGTGGCATGTAATATGCTGTTTACTGCTGTTTCCTTGATGAAGAGTGTGTTGTCTATTTTATTGTCTTCTATGTACAGTTTAAGATCCAGAAAATGGATGCTACATTTGCTGTATTGATTTGTTAATTTCAAATTGTAGTTATTGGTGTTCAGGTATTGGTGGTACTCTTTAAGTTGTGTTTCCGTTCCATTCCAAATCATCATGATATCGTCAATGTACCTACCCCAATATGTGAGTTGGTTAGTTGTACGGTAAAAAGGATGGGTCCATGTGATCTCTGCCTCAAAATGTCCCATTTACAGGTTTGCATAGGCGGGCCGTATATTGCCCCCATCGCCGTTCCTTGAATTTGTCAGAATATGTCCTTATTAAATGAAACAACGTTGTTGCGAAGTGTGAAGTCTAGCATCTCCAAAAGCAGGTGATTTTGTTCTAGAAATGATATGGATCTTGTTTTTAAGAAGTATTCTGTGGAGAGTAAACCCTTTTCATGTAGTATACAGACTTGATATGTCTAATGTTACTAACCAGAAATTAGGTTCCCATTCAATATTTTCAAATTGCTGTATTATGTGCTTGGTATCTTTTAGATATGATTTGAGTCCTGCTGCCAATGGCTGTAATTGGTAGTCAGTATACTCCAAGGTCTTCTCTGTTAGAGACCCTATACTGTTGATTATGGGTCTACATTGTGGTAGTCCTTCAAACTTCTATTGTATTTTTGGCGTGAAGTAAATGGTAGGCATGATAGGATGAGAAATGTTCATATATAGGTATTCTTCATCTGTTAGAAGTCCATTGTTTCTCCAATGTTCGCTCACCATTTGCCAATCTTCCTGTAATTTATGGATGGGATTGGTTGTTAGTTTTGTGTATCTCCCAAATGTTGGTTTGCTATAGTCATGTAGTCTGATGTTTTTAGTAGGACAATGTTGCCACCTTTGTCTGCCACTTTCAACGTTATATCTGGGTTACGTTTGAGATTCATTATTGCCTCTTTTTCTGCCAAAACAAATTGTGTCGTATTTTTGGTTGATAATTTTTGAGGTATACTTGTTTTAGATATTTTTGCACTGCTTTGTAGAAGATGTCTACCACATTTCCTTCTGGTAGTTGCGGGATGAATGTGGATTTGCTGAAATTGAGAAGCAGCATGATGGGTGACCCAACTTTCAGTCGAAGGTGATGTGGTGGTATTCCCAGGGGGTAGAATTAGTTGAGGAATTCTGTTGGATAGTTTATGGCTTTGTTGGCATCCACCAAAGTATTGATTGAGTTGTACTCAGTAAATATGCCCGGAATCTGATTCTAGGGCTTGGACCTCGAATTGTGTTCCTCATGTTGAGGCCGGTCCTTCTACGACCACATTCATGTTTCTCCGATTTCAGGCAACCATCTCATGTGTGAAGGTGCTAAAAGCCAGGGAAATGTTTGAAGTGTCTGAATGTCATGTACCCAACACACTCAGAGCCAAGACCTCCCTCACAGCCTTCTGGAAAAAGCTCAAAACTACACTCTTCAACTAATAAACCTTCCCTTGACCCCACCTCCTCCGATCCTCTCTCTGTTTTTCCAACTAAGTATGTACAGTGACTGCTCCTCTGTATCTCATGTGATAACAATGTCTGTAACAGCACCACGATGCCCCCGGGCTGATGCATGCTTTATAAATGTTCATAAATAAATAAATAGTAATGTTCGAAGGGCCCTAACAGGGAACTATGCACAATCTTGTGCAGATTGGTGAAACAGTGTGGAATTATATATGGATCAACGCTTCACTAAGCCACAAACTCACAAAATGTTTTTGAGTTTGGCTGAAATCCGGGGACAGGTAGGGGAGTACAAATGTCATGTAGCTAGTAAAGTGTGGAGGGTCCTAACAGGTATCTATGCATAATTTGATGCAGATTGGTAAAACAGTGTAGAATTGTATACAGAACAATGCTTCGCCAAGCCAGAAATCCACAAACACATTTTTAATTGTTCTTAAATCTGGAGAACGGGTGGTGTGTCCAAATGTCATGTAGCCAGTAATATCCAGGGGGTCCTAACAGGCACCTATGCAAAGGTTGGTGCAGATTGGTGAAACGTGCAGAATTGTATAAGGAACAAAACGTTGCCACAAATACCTTACACTTTTATATATAGATAATGGAAAGATGAACATTGATGGCAAGATGCAATTATATTAAACATAAAAAGAAGGCCACATGTGTGATGTAATTGTAACATTCAAAGAGCAAGTTTTGTGCATGAAGGCAAGCTCTGTGGTTAGCCGAAACTGACATTTCTGCCAGCCCAAGGCACCATCCAGCAATGGATGCCAGGCCTCTTCTGTATTCGGCATCTTTATATGAAAGAACAACTCCTTGAAGCTCAAATAGCCACGAAAATGCCCATGGCTTGTTCTGGAATAAGGGTTTGTGAGCTGAACAGATAACCCCTTAGATAAACAGATGATTCAGTTAATGGAAGTAAAATCTTAAAAATACATGTATTTAAATTCGTATCATGGTGTAGCCCAGAACTTGGAAGACAAATGACATGTTAGGGGACGTGCTAAGTGATGCTGAGAGGGCAGAGTTACACCATCTGGCCAGGAAGATAATGTCACTCCTGCAGGCCTTTGACTTCACCAGAGAGGCTAAATGACTTTAAGGCAGGCAAGGGTCAACAAAGGCCAGGGCAGAGATTTTGGGAGTAGAATATGGCAATAAAGTGTAGGGAAAATATGCTTGTGAATGATTTTTCCAATAAGAGTTCAACACTCATCAAAACATTTAGAACCCAAGCTACAACCTACAATGTGTTTCTAGCTCCCCAGAAAATGCCATGAAGCAGAACCTCAGGGAGATAGTAGCTTAGTGCATCAGTTAACTGTATGTAAATTCTGATGGCACTCATTTTTATAATGCTTGAGAAATTCACAAAAACTGTAACTCGAACCAGCAGGCTCATGCACACATGGCAGTCACTTCTTTATGTCGGCCATGAAAAGACACATGTAAATATATACATATTTTAATGTTTATTTAGAAATTAGAGAATGTTGTTACTTTGGAGTTTGTGAGTTCAAAATTGAAATGTCTGGAAATGTAAAACCCCTCCCATTATTTCAGCTTAATAACTCCAAGTGCCTAGACACTGATAGGCAGCTAGGCCTTGGTGGAGGAGAGGAGCGTACATGTCCAATCCATATCAACAGCAATAAGCAAGGACCTCATAATTTCAATATTTTGGGGGTGTGGTGAAAGATATATAAAGTGAATGCACAGTGGAAAAGTGGAGACTGCTTGAAATGACTAGGGTTGGAACTGCTGATGAGACTGCTGGAGAAAACCAAGCATGGCGACTGAGGCTAAGATCTATGACAAAGGAGAGGCTAAATAGAGGGATTGACCTTGGTGAATATTCATGACTGATGGTGAATTCTGATGCTCCCTATCCTATACCTGTAAATGACTTAAACCGTGATGTCCTTTTTCCTGAGTGCAAACCCAGGGATATTTATGTAATTAAACTTGTCCATCCACACAAAGCTTGGTGGGGATATGATTGTTTGAATACTTTCCCCATGTTTGTTGGGTCATTAGAGATGTCCTTTCTGATTTTTATTTGGGTAATGAGATTCTAAATCAATTAGCAATTAATCTAGATTTGATCAACAACAAAGTATGGTCACAACTGGGCTTTGACAATGCCAAAGAGCATTCCGGTCAGCTCAATTTCTGCATTTTTGCGGTTGAAGTTCAAGGGGGAGAAGATATCTCTATCCCAGGACAGGTGTGGCAATTCACCATTCCTCTACAAATTAAGCAAGGACAGTACCTCCAATATAAGGATGCCTACATCAATTTGAATTCTTACCTCCAACAACAAGGTTTATATTTGTGTCCAGCCCCTTTAGTCGACCTAGATCATGACATCAATTGATTATTGGTGGATAACAGCGACCCTCAAAGTATCACTTTGGGCACTGACTCCTCTATTGGAATGGAGGTTAATGCCCCTCTCTATTCTGTTGATTTAGGTAATAACATCATTGGGCCAAGTACTCGCTATTGTTTCGACATCAGTGATGATATTCATCCAGAAAATATTGGTACCAGTTATTGGGGGAGGATTTCTTGGTGTACTCGGTTGCATACATTGATACTTATGTTCTGCTTGTTTTAGCCTTTCGTTACACGGCATCATGTCATCTGTGCATCTCCTGGCTGTTCCTTGGTGATACGCTTCTGAAATCCGCACCCAATTCACCTGTATGCCGCACCCCCATACCCTATCAGGGGTGATGTGTCTGTACTTTGTACTTTGTCGGACTAGTGCATCTTGTTGTGTGATTGTTGTAACTTCACCAGGCTGTGTGCATCCAAAGGGAGGGGCACATAGTGCTCCAGTTAACCATGTCTGCAATTTCCGGTGGTGGGATGTTAGCTGCGCTCACTCCATGGGGGCACTGTGTGATTACTGCTCAAATTGGACGCTCTGTCCTGTCCGTTCTGTGTGAATGTAGTGTTCATCAAGAGTGGTCTGTGCGTGCATGTGATTTCATTGTGGGTGATCTTCTGGCTGTGCATAATGACACCACATCCATGCAATATGGAGATGCATATATTCAACATGTGCACTCTGAGGTGCCCTATTGTCACTCTGCCCCTTTCGTGAGAGTGCCTTGTGAGTGGTTATTGTGTGGTGCTTTCTTGCCTTTGCCTGGTTATGGATGACGGGTGTGTGGCGGATGTTCCACCGCATATTCTCTACTTTGTGCTTGGCATGTCGAGTCAGCCAATGTGTTTTTGTTGGTCCTTCAGTGTGTCATATTGGTTACTTCGCTGTGGAGTGTTTGGACCCTGTGGGACTGTACAGTTATTGTGTCATGATGTGTTGTGTGCAATTGGTCACTGTTGTGGGTATGGCATACAGGCAGTTGCCCATGTATGTCATGCAATGTAGGATGCATGTGTGGTGGTGTGGGTGCATGTGTGGACAGTGATGTTGTTTCAATCAGTGCTGAGAGGTGCATGGTGGTTTGTGTGCTACTGTGTGCATTTGAGTAGCTGTTGATCCCAACTTACTCTATTGCTTACCCTTATGGGATATTGGGGGTGTGCTTTACTGTCATGGTTGTCTGGCTTTAGGAATGTGTACATTTCTCTTGCGTGCAGTACAGGACTGTGTCTGTGGAGGTGTGTATGTTTGCTATGTGTTGGCATGGCTGGATGTCTATTTGCATGGGTGTCTCAAGCAGGTGAGAGTATGTGGGCCATGCCTGCCGGATGTCCCCCATACAGCATGGACACTGTCTCGTGTGCGGTCAGTATTCCTTTCTGACAGCATGCATGATCATGCAAAGAAGCTGTTGACCAGCCGCTCCCTCACTTGTGCTGCTGTTGTCCTGGGCTCCCCCAAGGTGGGTGGCCTGGCTGTGGCTTTGGCCTGAGGTCAGGTAACAAGTGTGAATGTAAACTTTTGTGCAGTGCGATGTTATGCAGGATGAAACAGGCATGTATTATATCACACACAACATGTGGCCTGTACAGGAGAATACACCCTGAGTGATCTAGGCATTTGAATCATGGCTTCAGGAGGCCTACGGGCCGCTCAATGATACCCCTACCGGCCCTGTGCTTCGTATTGTACCTTTGCTGTTGCGTAGTAGCAGGCCGCCTGCAGGATATCATAAGGTAGGGCCTCAATGTTTAACAAGAATCACCTGAGTGAAGAAGTGCATGAATGTCATCAGTGCGCCTTGGGTGATCCTTCATGTCTGGTGTTGGGTGCGTGCCAGTTGACTTTGTGTTTACCCAGTGATGGCATGCATGTGTTGCAATGGTAATGTGCCTGTGCGCCTGTTTGTGAATGAGTGGATGCATGTATGTTGTGGAGGGTAATGGTTGCAGTACTAACCTATCAGTCACATGTCCCTATAGTGTTCGGCTTCCAACTGAGCACATATGCTGGAGATCCAGAATATGTAGCTGCCGTGGACATCGTCAGCAAACAAGACACCTGAACCGTCAGTGCTGAAGAAGTACAGGGTGACAAGGAGCTTCACATGTGCCCCGATGATATGTGACCGTGCGGTGAGGTGGAGCAAATCACCCTCCCACTTCTACAACATGTCCATGATGACATGCAGAGAGAAGCACTACCTTCCTTAGGCCTCTGTGTCGGACATGCCAAAGATGATGACCCTGATGCAGAAGACCGACTTCTTCCCTCTCCTCCTCCTCGGCTGGGGTGTGGCAGCAGCTGCGACAGCGGCATCGTGCCATTGCTGCAATTAGAGTGCTATCACCAAATCGCAGGGATACATTTTGGGGATACATTTCAACGTGGAGTGGCACGTGTCTCATCATGCTGTGTGTGCTGATGTGCATTGTCACTGTATTCATTGGATTGTTCTTGTTTCTGTGGGATGCGGGATGTTCTGCAGCTGTGTGTGGGGTTTTCAGGTGTGTCTTTTTTGCCTGTATCATGTGTATTATGTGTGCATTTTAAATGGGGGCCTTGTTCCTTTTTCAGGATTGTTGTATTGGTTGCACATATGATGTGTCAGTATGTGTGTGTGTGATGTGTTCTGTGGTATGGTATGATATGATATGGCGTTTGTAATGCGCCTATACACAAGTGCTTTAAGGCGTGACGAGGCAAGGAAGGGGGAACAGAGGGAGGACAGAGACAATGATCTTACTAGGCCAAGTAACATTGAGATTGCGCACGTGCAGGTAAGGGTGGATGGGAAAAGTGCCAAGGGAAAGGGGAGGGTGCAGTGCTGTACATGGGATCAAAACAATAACAAGAAGTGTGGCCAGCAGGTGGAAGGTCCAAGGGAAAGTGCAGACAGTAGATGTCCAAAAGTGCAGGTAGGGGGACTGTAGGGTTACAGTCACAGAGCCAAGTGCAAAAGTTTCCTGTAGGCAGTGCATGTGTGCAACTGGGCGGGTAGGAACCTGGGCCCCAAAGCAGAGGGTAGCCAAGTGACCAGTGCAGTATCATTCAGGAAATCAGCAGGGGAGAGGAAGAGAGAAGGCAGAAGCAAAGAGGAAGGTCTTGAGGTGCTTCCGGAACCGGAGATGGTTCTCCTCGAGTTTCAGAGAGGCAGGGAGGCTGTTCCAGAGAGCGGGCCCAGCCGAAGAAAGAGCTCTATCACCAACTTGTTGCTTGGAGAAGCGACTAACCATGAGGGAATTGGAGGTGGAGGAACGAACAGCTTGAGTAGGAAGGTATTTACAAAGAGAGAGTTGGAGGTATTGAGGACCCAGGCCCCAGAAGGCCTTGTGGACAATGCAGAGGGTCTTGAACTTAATGCTTGCAGCCACTGTGAACCAATGCAGAGATTTCAGTGCTGGAGAGATACGATCCCTAGGCTTGAGGCCAAAGACAAGTCTTGCAGTCCTGTTCTGGATGAGTTGTAGAGGGCGGAGAGTAGAAGCAGGCATATTTAGAAAGAGGCTGTTGCAGTAGTACAGCCTAGAGAGAACCAGAGCTCTAGAAACAGTGGGCTTCTGGGGGAAGGAGAGGAAAGGATGAATACCTCTGAGGAGGTGCAGTTGGTAGTTTGACTTCTTAGATACGTCCGAGATGTGAGAACAAAAGGAGAGTGTGGAGTCGAAGATGACCGTGAAGTTCTTAACCTCACAGGTGGGAGCAGGAAGAGGGCCAAGGGAGGCCGGCCAGAGAGTGACAGGAAAGGATGGTGCACATGTGCTGATTTTACTCCCTCTTACTGGAATTAAAGCAGAGATCATTGGTGGTACATCACTCCTGGATAGCAGACAGACAGTCAGAGAGGAGAGAAGGAGAAGAGGTGGCAGAGGGGAGCCTGAAAACGATCTGAGTGTCATCCGCATAGCACTGAAAGTTGGAGCAGAGAGTGGCAATGCGGTGAGCGAAATGTGGCAGGTATTGGATGAACAGCCAGGGAGAGAGGTTAGACCCCTGGGGAACACCACAGGTAGAGAGTGAGATAGAGAAAAGTAAGGACCCAAGTTTGACCTAGGAGGGTTGATCAGAGAGGAACGAGGTCAGCCATGTCAGGGCCTGATCGGTGATACCCACGTCATCACAGAAACGATTGAGCAGATGGCATGGTTGACTGTGTCAAGGCAGAAGAGAGATCAAGTAAGATGAGGACAGAGGGGAGATTAGAATCAAGGTTAGAGAGCAGGTCTTCACAGATGTTCAAGAGAGCAGTTTCCATGCTTCTGGCTCCTCTGAAGTCAGACTGATGGTCATGGAGACAACCAGCAGATTCAGTGTGAAGATTAAGCTGGGAAATGGCCAGCTTTTCCAGGACTTTGACCAGGAAAGGAGTGATGGAGATCGGGTGATTGTTAGCTGGGCAGGAGGGGCTTTCTGAGGGTTTCTTGAGAAGAGGGTGCACAAGAGAGTGCTTCAGGGGGGAAGTGAAGGCTCCAGTGGTGAAGGAATGGTTGCAGAAGTCAGCCAGGGTAGCAGCGAGGGTGTCAATGTGGTCCTTGTTGGTTTTGGAAGAACAGGGAAGAACCTGTTTTGACAAGACTTTCATAGATCGGACTTTTCTAGAAACCTTGTCAGGGGAGAATAGAGGAAAGGAAGAGAAAGAGGGAGCAGAGGTGACCACAGGGGGGCCAGAGGTAGAGGAGAGAGTAGAGTGAGGAAGAGGAGAGCATGAGAGGGTGGCCAGGATGTCCTGGGTTTTAGAGATGAAATGAGATGTCAGGGCCATGAAGAGGGAGAGGACAGGAGAGATAGTAACTGCAGCAGGATTGGCCAGCTCCTTGCAGATTTTAAAGAGTTCGACCGACATGTTAGATGCTGCAGAGACGCAGGCTTGGATGTGGGCTCTCTTCTTAGTGCGGACAGATAGACGGTATTGCCTTCGGAGCAGGCGGCAGGTGAGTTTGTCATTGGATGCGCAGGATGCTAGCCATTTTCTCTCAGCCACCCTGCACTTGGGTTTAAGGGTGATGAGGTCAGAGTCATACCAGGAGTTACACTTGGCTTGGGGATTCAAGCAGAACCTCATGACAGGGGCAAAAACATCAAGAATATCAGAGATAGAAGAGAAGAGCATGGAAAGGGCTGTGTCAGCATGTAAGTCAGCCAGAGGAGGGGGAGAGAAAGTGGCGGCGACAGCCTCAACTGACACATGCTTCATGGGTCGGATGACCGAGAAGGTAGGTGGCAGTGCTGGAGTTGGCTTGGTCTGAGGAGTAGAGATGGAGAGATGGGAGGAAAGGAGAAAGTGATCACTCCAGGAGAGAGGAGTGATGAGGGGGAGAGAGAGGGAAGTCTGAGGAGATCTGAATATCCAGAGTGTGTCCTGCAGAATGAGTTGCAGAGGTCATGAAAGAGTCCAGAGGCGGGACAGAATGTATCCAGGTGGATGTTAAAGTCTCCAAGAAGAAGGAGTTGAGTGGTCGAGGCCAGGAGGGAGGAGGAGACATCCACCCACTCAGAGAGGAAGGAGGTGATCTGATCAGGTAGCCAATAGATAGTAGCCATGGTAAGAGAGTGACCAGAATAGAGAGAGAGTCTGCAGACAAGGCATTCGAAAGAAGAGTAGGCCTGCATAAGAATGACAGAGGCAGGTATCGACTCCAGGAAGATCAAGGCTACACCCCCTCCGGAACCGTTGGATCTGGGTTTGGAGAAGATCTTGAAGCCATTAGGGAGGAGAGTGTCAAAGCCCATGAAAGAGCTGGCCCTGAACCATGTCTCGGTGAGACCGAGGACATTGAGATCAAGTTCTTCCAGGAGAGAGCAGAAGTCATGAGTGTTTGACAGTAGAGCGAGAGTTGAGAGCGGCAATATGGAGAAGGTTGTCAACCTTGAAAGAATTCCCAGGAGGGGTACAGATCAGAGGTACACCCTGCGGAGGTGTAGAAGGAGCCCGAGGAGGGGCATAAGAGGAAGGAGGAGAGGGCAAGGTAGCCAAGGAGGAGACAGGGGGGGAGGCAAGGACACCAGAGAAGGGACAACAGCAGAAGAAAGGAAATTGATGAGGCACAGGAATTGGCTATCCAAGAGGAGAAGATTGGCCTGAGGGCCTTGGACCAAGACGGAGCCATTCAGGTAAACATTAATGATGACCTTAGAGGAGTGGGAGGTGGCCAGGAGGACCTCCCACTGGGTGCCACCATTAATGGGAGAATAAGAGAAAGGAGAGAGCACAGAGACCATATGAAGAGTCCATAGGTCTGGCTAGGGAACGACAAAGAGGATGTCAGTGAGTGTCTGTCTGGAGAAAGCACAGGTATAGGTGTCAGCGATAGGGAGGCCTGGTTTGGAGACCAGGATATCCTTTTTGAACTTCCTCCTATCAGACTTAGTGAGGAGTGCAGGATAGTCAATAGAGAAGCAGTTTGAAAAGATAGGAGAAACAGAGAGTACAATAGAGTAGGTGGGGGAAGAGGCGAGAGTAAAGGTGGGGGAACACTAGGGGAGACATAAGAAGGGGTGCAAGCAGACAAGACGTAATGGGACAAGACAATAGTAGACAATTGACTAAGTAAACAAGAACTCAGATGGAATATCAGGCAGAAAACAAGGCAGTCGGGAAGCAAATCAGGTTACCAGGGAATCAGGAACAGAGCAGTCATTAAAAAGAGAACCTATAGGAGGGTGGAAGCACAGCAGAACACACACCAATATACAAAAGACAAAGCAGTCGACAAATACAAACCTAGAAGACGGAAGAATGTAGCAGAACACAAAGCAATACAATGCAAAACAGGGCAGTCACAGAGGAAGAGCAAAGAGGGTGCGTGGGTGCAGGAGGCTGGAGAAGGGGGACCGAGGAACACGCGAAAGGGAGTTACGAGGGACACGCAGACAGGGAGCGAGTGAACCGCACACACTCCCTGCAGCGTGAGAATATGACTTTTACAAACGCACAACTTACTGTGCCACGGAGCACCTGTCCTTCCCCCAGCATCGGAGAAGTTGACGTTGGCGTTGCCTGATGATGGTGGGGATGCCAAGTAGAGACAGATAGCGTAAATACATGTTGGTGCATGCATACCTGCTCTCTGGGCAGGGGTTTGCGTCCTGGGTCCTTCTGGTCCGATCAGGAATTGCCCTTTCCTTCATCTGCCATTCGCTTCGGACGCCCGGTCGAGAGACGCCCTTGATCTAAGAGTTAAGAGCAGAAAGGAAGAGGCAGGAGTAAGAAGGTGGATGGTGCTTAGGCCAGGAGGACTCCACAAGTAGGGAAAAAAAGGGGCAACCTGGAAGGCACCAGGTGGGTGGGGCTTATGCCAGGAGGGCTCCTTAAGTAGGGAAAAAGAGCAGCAACCAGGAAGGCACCAGGTGGGCGGGGCTTAGGCCAGGTGACCAAGATCCACTTGCACCTGCTCCCCCTCTGCAAAGGAAAAGAGGCTGGATGGCTCCTTAAGTAGTGAAAAAAGAACGGCAACCAGAAAGACACCAGGTGGGTGGGGCTTAGGCTAGGAGGGCTCCTTAAGTAGGGAAAAAGAGCAGCAACCAGGAAGGCACCAGGTGAGTGGGGCTTAGGCCAGGTGACCTAGAATCACTTGCACCTGCTCTGCATCTGCCCAACACACGTTATGGGACGTGTGTTGGGTTTTATGTGTGCAGTCTCCTATCGAGGGGCCTAGCAGTCTTTGACTGGCCTACAGGAAAATAGGGCAATGCCCAAACCAAAAACACAAAATGGTAGTGTGTGCCAGTTTTTTTATTCAAAGTGGGCCACCTTTTTGGTCAATATGGGCCAGGATGATAAATTACTTTGCCATGTGGCTAGTAGTTTTGACCAGTGTTACTGAATACATATTCTTTAAAATGCACAATTAAATTTGAAACTCCCCCCTAGGTAGTACTCAAATGGTCTCTCACAAAAGAAATGAATTGTTGTTTGCAACTGTGGCCATGTTTTCATTAGTTACTGAGACAATGCATGCCTCAGTCCAACCCTTTGGCAGAGGTGTGATTCTGGTTGTTGTTGGTTATTTTCTGCTAGTTGATTGGCTGAAGTATTGATTTGTATGCATAATTGGGGTTATTTATGCATTTTTGTCTTTGCGTAACATCCGCCTTTGATGGAAGTTCCACTTTGACGTATGCTTTTTTTTTTTACTACTGCCTTTCTGTCATTTGATCATAAATCCCTTTTGTAAATAGGTGTACGTTACCTCCACATAAATTGTGGCACATTTTTTCCATAAGTTGAACTTACGACTGGTATCTTCCTTAGTAAATTTGGACCATATTCGCATATATGCTATATTAATTGAATATTTAACGGATGGCAGAGAAAACACTATGGGTTTTAAGGATGGGTCAATGGTTTTTATGTCGAACTTTGTGTATCCTAGGGCTGCCCCTCTCTCTTTTGTCTCATACACCCTCGTCTCTAGCCTAGTCTTCCTTATTCCCAAGCTAGTGCTATCGATTGTTACACTTTCAGTACACTAAACTTGAAAAATTGAACTGCGATGATGACCTAGTGGCACTTGGCTTTATCTGGCTATGGCTCCCTCAGCAACTCCCCAACTCTCCCTACACTAGCTCCAAGTTGATATTCTAATTAGGTTGGGAGAGTACTTTGCTTATACACTGACAGATGAATCTCCTGCGAAGTGTGAAAGTTTAGTGGTCAAACTGAATTTGATCGAAAACACTTCCCTTACGATAGTCGTCCTGTACAGACCTCCAAGGGTTATACCACTATTTGAAGAGCAGTTCATCAACCTTTTAAATACAATTAAAAAGTTGAAATCCCCTGTACTGGTTATGGGTGATTTCAACCACTGGTTTGATGCCCCTCTGGATGCCGCCATGAGGTCTCTCATGGATGCTATCAATGCCATTGGTTTTCGACAATTGGTTGATGTTCCCACCCATAGTGCTGGTCACACGCTGTACTGGCTGCTGGTCCATCAGTTTTCCTTGTCTAATGTATCAGTTATGCCTTGTTTCTGGTCTGATCATTCTTGCATTTCTTTGATGTTATTCTCCCGGCTGCTCCCGCTAGATTAGATTCTAATCCCAGACTGGAGGTCCATATGCGTAATGTGAAAATGTTGATGCTTGAAAACTTTGTTCTCATATTAGTAGAGAAATTGGGTTCATGAGAGGATTACAAGTGTGCTAACTATCTTGCATAACACATCACTAAGTCCCTCACAGATGCCACCAACCAACTGGCCCACTCAAGACTCGTCACATAAAAACAGAAACTATGCAGAAATCTTGGTTTAATGAGGATATCCATGCTTTCAGGAGAGAGGAAAATACAGCAGAACACCGTTGGCGCAAAGACCCTTCCAGTATAACGCTAACCAACTATAACTGTCTGGTTAAAAAATACAAGGAGGCTATGATTAAGACCAAGTCTGACATTTACAAACATAGGATCTTGAACGCAAAATCGTGTTCAAAGGAACTGTTCTCGATCTCTGCGAGTTCAAGAACAATCCCCCACCCACGTCAGTGCCAGTGAATGACAATGAATGGTGTCAGTCCATTCACAAGGCTTTCTCTAACAAGGTCACTTCACACCAGGTGAAGATTCAACAGATAAAGGATATCTGCTCTTCCCTGGACATAATGACGAACGACCTTAAAGAGGCTGGATCCGCTGAGATAGTGCCTCCTGTCTTTGATTTTATCCAATTTTTTGAACCATTTATTGTAGAAACCATCTCTGGGATGAAACCCATCTCCTGTCAGAGTGATGTATGCCCTTCTAGTTTGTTTATAAAGTGCAAGGACACTCTTGGCCCGTGGGTAACCAAGTTTATTAATTACTCCTTTTCAGAGGCCAGGGTTCCAATTTTTTTGAAGGAGGTTTGGGTTGCCCCTCTTTTTAAAAAGTAGTCACTGGATCCTTTTGTTTTGGACAATTATCGTCCCATCACAAATGTGCCCTTCCTGTTAAAAATACTGGATAAGGTGGCACATTTATAATTTCAAAATTTTCTGGAGAGCAATGAGATTTTATTGGCCCACCAGTCTGGTTTTCGAAATGGGTATGGCATGGAGACTGCTATGCTCGACCTTCAGACCAATCTACTACAGAACATGGACCAAGGACAAGTATCGGTCATCATGCTGTTGGATTTATCCTCAGCATTCAACCTCATTGATCATGCCTTACTTGAGGACAGATTACAGTCATTGGCCGGGTGCTCTTATAAAGTTGCTAGCTGAATTTCTTCATTTCTGGGTCACACCAACTCAAGGGTGAACTTAGGTGAAGTCTTCTCTGAACCCTCACCAGTCCCCTGTGGGGTGCCCCAGGGATCTTGTATCTCTCTGACATTGTTTAGTGTCTATTTGATCCCATTTTTGCTCTTGCTGGTGAGCATGGGTGTCCAGGTAGCTAATTATGCAGACAGCACTCAGGTGATCATACAATTGTTTAGTTCATATACTGAGGATGCAGCCAAGTTGGAAAATATCTACAAGGCCATCCATGTGGCCTTAAATGCTAGTAAAACAGAGCTCTTAATTGTAGTCTCTTCTATTAAACTGAGGTCTTTGTCAGTAGAGTACAAAACATTTTCAGTCTTAGGCATACTGAACCCAGTGGCAGAGAAGGTAAAAACTCTGGGGATGATCCTGGATGCTGAACTGTCTATGTCTCATCATGTAGCTTCCATTCGTTCTTCTTGCGGGTTGATTACAAAGCTTTTATGTAGCATTTTCCCTTTTCTTTCTTACGAGAGCTTTTGTTCTTAACAGTTTGCTCAGTGGCTGTACTGTCTCTCCAGGCGAGCCCATGTCACTGTGGCCAGGCTGTGACCAGGCGGAACCTACATTGGTTGCCTGTTAAACTTAGAACCAACTTTCTTCCAACTAATGGTATGTGACATGTATGATATTATTATTGTGTTACAAGTTGGACATTCTGACTTTCATTCTTGATTTTGATTTCTTGCGCTTTATCTGCTTGCATGGATTAATTAATTATTTGTAATATATTCCAATATGGATAGTACATAATGTTGGATATAATGATGATGGACTATATTAACCATGTACAGTGCCCTGAAACCCTAATGACGGACCCAGTCCGAAATGCATTGGCATAGACTAATTATGGCACTGAACAATCAGGCAATCTACATGCCTTGATATTGAAGTTTGGAGAAGTGGCTTCCTCAGTATATACATACAAGTTTTGTTCCCGACTCTCAATGTTTGAATATTGACCTTAAGCAATTCCTTCTTAGCAACTCCATAATGAGGGCAGTGAGTGAGCGCACCTCAAATAAGATTGGTTTCTGGTTCTCTCTTTTGTTCAATTTTAGCAACATTGTGCTAAGGTTTCAAGGTGCGCTCCAACACTATATTTTCTACAAGTTTTTGAATTTGGAATATCAAAGCGGTGCCCACCCTCAACCATGTGTACGTTTTTATTCTGCCATCTGACTAGGATCTTCTTTCTACCATTATGTGCCACCCTTTGTTGACCCTGAATTTTGTCCCTGGTTTCCCTTTTTGCAATGTTTTAATGATATTTGTTTAGTCGTCTGTCTTGTCGACTTATGTGTGTGTGCTATGAGGCCCATAGGCATGTGGTGTGATGTTATAAGAACTTTGAATAAATAAATGAACACAGTCGCCCATCGCTCTCTTTTATCCTCTACTTTATTCTCTTCTAGTAGGTACTTCCACTCCCGCCAACTTCTCCCACAAATCCTTTGTCCCTCCAATGCTCCACCCTTTGATGTTACCACTCCACTCCTACTGCTCCGATTTCCACTCTGCTACTCCCCCATGTATTGCTCTGTTTGTACTCCTCCAACTGCACTACACTCCCGTTCCTCTACTATATCCCTCCTCCCACAACTACTTCTACTTCCACTACTGCTCAGTCAACTTCTTCCCATCTTGTATCAGACTTTTCACAATCACACCTTGCACTCTTCTCTCTCCATACGCACGTCTCACAAACACACACACGTAAAGTACAGAACAAGTATAACGCCTAAACCAACACCTCAACTGCTCCACAATTATCCTCCGCAATCTGCTGCCCCTTCCTTCCTCCCCAGTCTGCTTTTCTATTGTTGGGCATGCTGTATTAATGTGAGCTTTCCCCAAAAAACACTGCTCTCTTCCTACACGTTTGAGTTTCAATTTCTAGTAAACTCCATACATGCAGCATCATTTGATATGGACATTTTGTATCAGACAAATCCTGTGATAGTTTGACTTCAGTTACTCATGCCCCTGACAAGCCTCCTCTTTGCTTCAATCAGTACATTGAACTGTCTGTGTTATAAGAAGATTTGTTAGCTACAATGTAGCCCTTGCCTTAAGAATTTAAAATTAGAATTGGATTGAAATATGCAATAATAATAATAACTTGTTTCTTGTATAGCGCTAACATAGCAACATAGTTGATCATTATGCCCCTTTAATTTATTCTAAACCAATGAAAACAACTTCTATTCCATGGTAATTTCCAGATCTAAGAGGCCTTACATTGGAATGCCAGAAGAAGGAAAAAGAGTGGAGCCGTCCATTCATTATCTCAAATTCAGTGAGGCAAGAAAGCTATTATTAAGGAAAAGACCTTATTTCGGCATAATGACATTTCTGCAGTGTATAATAAACCCAGAAGAATTTCTCGAACATAAAATCTCAATATGTTCCCAAATGTATGACACAAAAGTCTACTTCTTCTTTACAATTGGCCAATGAGTTTAATGACTGTTTCGTGGTCTCAGGAGGATAGCTCAGGGGCAACATGCTCACTTAGAAGCAAAACGACTTGCAGTAACACAGATTCGATTCCGAGGTCCGCGCTAAGAAGCCTCTGGGTACTAAGCATGTTATTAATTACAAATCAAGAATGTTATAATTTACAAACCATAATTTGACTCAATCCCCAAACTGCAATTTAATAGTCTCCTTATGATGAACCTACGTTAGATCCATACAGTGGATTCCAGGTAGTTTTGGAGGAATTGGTTCTTCCTTTATAATTGGATCTAAACCTACCAACCGAAGTTACATGACTTCCCCACGTTCACTGCATATCAAATAACAACATGCCTAGCTGTTGTACATTCTAGTGTCGTAAGGTTCTCTTTTCAAAATGCCACATTTCCTTTCCCCCTCAAAACTGTGTTGATCTCATCTTTACTAAGGATAGCCACTCTTGTCCCTAATCTCTTGAGTAATTATCACTGGCTCAGCATAGATTGCAAAGTTATTGAAGATTGTAGAAAAGTTAGAAACTATACAACTGCATAATTCTGTAGAACAGAATCATATTATGGTCATGCTTTAATCAGGGTTCCAGCCCTTCCATGGGACTGAATCTGCACTTTAGTTTCAAGTAGAGTAAATCAATGAACGCAAGAGCAAACATAGGGGGTACGGGGAACAGATCAAAGGAAATGAGACTGGGAATGGAGGAAGGGCCTGAGCCGTGTAAACATGAAAAGGCAATACAGAGGAAATGAAACAATAAACAAGATTCAAAGGATAGACAGTGCAAAGAGAGCAAAACAGGAGACAAAGAGTCGAGAGGAGATAAGCAGAAAAGAGCTGGATGAAGGAGTTATACAGTGAGCAGACAAGACCTAACTGATAAACAGAAGACCGAGTAGAAGACTCAAACAGTAGAACAGATGTGAGTAGACAGGGAACATGAGACCTTGTAACATGAAATGTGTGAATTTGACAAGCCTTCCAAATATTAAAAAGTTGAAAGCAACAAGAGTGTGCAATAGTAGATATGTGGGAGAAGGAAAGAGAAGAGTCCCAATTCATGCTCAAGTTAAGAGTGGAAGGAGATTTCATAAGAACAGAAGGAGATTGGTAAAATAAGAGAGGGGAAAAGAATGGGGAATGGTTGATGCAGGAAAGAAGAGAACCTCAATCTTAGAGGGACTGAGATGCAGGTAATTGATATTGATATTTTATTTCTATCGCGCTCGTACACATGTGTTTCAGAATGCGACAAGGCAATGGATGGGAACAGGGGAGAACAAAACAGCGATCTTACTAGGCCCAGTGACATTGAGAACGCGCAAGTGCATGGGAGAGGGGGAGGGGAAAAGCGCATGGAAGGGGCGAGAAGTGGAAAGTGCAAAGCAGTGGAGAAACAGATAAATACCAATGAATAAATAATAAAGGCAACAAACAGTGGTAATGCAGCCAGCAATTTACAAGTGCTAGGTTTAAGGCAGCAGACAGGGTAGGTCTGATAAGTGCAGGAAGAAAAAGGGGGGTGGCTGTATGGGTACAGATACAGACCCCAGTGCAATGGGTGGCCCGGAGGCAGTGCGGGAGGGTGGTAGGGTGAGCAGGTACCTGGGCCCGGAGGACAGAGGGTGGCCAGGTGCACGGTGCTAAGAGAGAACAGATCAGCAGGGGGAGGGGGAGCGAAGGCAGAAGAAAAGAGGAAGGTCTTGAGGTGCTGCGGGAGATAGATCTCCTCAAGTTTTAGAGTGGCAGGGAGGCTGTTCCAGAGGGAGGCCCCAGCGGAAGACAGAGATCTACCCCCAGCTTGTTTCGTTGAAAAACGACTGACCCTGAGGGAGTTAGAGGTAGAGGAGCGAAGAGCTCGAGGGAGCGCTGAAGGTATTTTGGACCCAGGCCACAGAAAGCCTTGTGGACAATGCAGAGGGTTTTGAATTTAATCCTTGCATCCACTGGGAGCCAATGGAGAGATTTCAGAGCTGGAGAGATACGATCCCAGGGCTTGAGGCTAAGGACTAGTCTCGCAGTCCTGTTCTGGATTAGTTGCAGAGGGTGGAGAGTAGAGGCAGGTAGATTTAGAAAGAGGATGTTACAATAGTCCAACCTAGAGAGAACCAGAGCTTAGGACACTATGAGCTTTTGGGGGAAGGGGGGAAGGGCAGAGTACCTCTCAGGAGGTGCAGTAGGAAATTTGACTTTTTAGAGACCTCAGAGATGTGGGCGGAGAAGGAAAGGGTAGAGTCAAAGATGACCCTGAGGTTCTTAGCCTCGCAGGGGGGGGTAGGAGGAGGGCCAAGGGAAGCCAGCCAGAGAGTGAGGGGAAAGGATGGTGAAGGTGTGCTGATGAGGAGTATCTCTGTCTTGCTGGCATTCAGACAAAGATCATTGGGGGCACACCAATCTTGAATGGCAGTTAGGCAATCAGAGATGAGAGAGGGAAGGAGGTGGCAGAGGGCAGCTTGAAATGAGTTGAGTGTTGTCAGCGTAGCACTGGAAATTTGAGCAGAAAATGGCAATACAGTGGGCGAGAGTTGCCAGGTATTGGTTGAAAATCCAGAGAGAGAGGTTAGACCCCTGGGGAACACCACAGATAGAGAGGAAGATAGATGATAGGAAGGACCCAAGTTGGACCTAGGAGGGTCGATCTGAGAGGAAAGAGGTCAGCCAGGCCATAGCCTGATCAGTGATAGCCAGGTTTTCACAGAGATGGTTGAGCAGGATGGTATGGTTGATCATGTTGAAGCCAGAAGAGAGATCGAGGAGGATGAGGACAGAGGGAATGTTAGAATCAAGGTTGGAGAGCAGATCTTCACGGATGTTAGGAGAGCAGTGTCCTTGCTTCTGGCAGCTCTGAAGCCAGACTGGTGGTCATGGAGACAACCAACAGAATTGGAATGAAGGCTAGCATGAGAGATGGCCAACTTTTCTAGGAGTTTGCCCAGAAAGGGAGTAATGAAAATTGGGCGATAGTTAGCTGGACAAGAAGGATCAGCTGTGGATTTCTTGAGAAGAGGATGCACATGGGAGTGCTTCAGAGGGGAGGGGAAGGATCCTGAGGCAAAGGAGTGGTTGTAAAAATCAGCAAGGGCCAGAGTGATGGTGTCAATGTGGTCCTTAATGGTTTTAGAGGAACAGGGATGAACCTGTTTTGACAAGGCTTTCATAGATCGGACTTGTCTAGTGACCTTGTCAGGGGAGAAAAGAGGAATGGACGAGAAGGATGGTGGGGTGGCTAAAGGAGGGTCAGCAAGCATAGATGTCGAGAGGAGAGGAGGGTGGGAGTGGAGAGGCTGTCCTGGGTTTTTTAAATGAAGTGAGAGGCAAGGGCATTGCAAAGAACCTGGGAGGCAACATGAGGGGTAGAGACTGCAGCAGAGTTGGCCAGCTCCTTGCAGATTTTAAAAAGTTTGGCCGAGTTGTTAGATGCCGCAGAGACACAGGCTTAAATGTGGACTCTCTTCTTGGTGAGGACAGAGAGTCGGTATTGCCTTTGTAGCAGGCAACAGGCCAGTTTGTCAGAGGATGAACAGGAAACCCTCCATTTCCTCTCAACTGCCCTACACTTACGTTTAAGTGTAGCTAGGTCAGAGTCATACCAGGAATTGCACTTGGCTTTGGACTTCAAATGGATCCTCATGACAGGGGCAAGAGCATCAAGAGCATCAGAAATTGTAGAGTAGAGCAGAGACAGGGCTGTGTCAGGATGTGAGACAGCCAAAGGTGGAGGGGGTAGAGAAAGTGGTGGCAAAAGCCTCAACTGACACACGCTTCATGGGCCAGATGTCCGAGAAGGTAGGTGGCAGTGTTGGGGTAGGCTTGGCTTGGGGGAAGAGAGGGAGAGATGAGAGGAGAGGAGGGAGTTATCGCTCCAGGAGAGAGGAGTGGTCAAAGGGATGGAGAAGGGGAGGTCAGAGGAGATCAAGACATCGAGTGTGTGCCCTGCAGAGTGAGTCGGGCCAGAGGGGAGGATGGACAGGGAGAAGGAATCACAGAGGTCACGGAAGTACAGAGGAGGAACAAGGAGAGTATAAATGTATATTGAGGTCACCGAGGAGGAGGAGGTGAGTGGTAGAGGCCAGGAGGGAGCAGTAGAGGTCTGCCCACTCAGAGAGAAATTAGGTGATTTTACCAGGAGGCCGTTAGATGGTAGCCACAGTTAGAGCATGGGTAGGCGAGAGAGAAAGCCTACAGACAAGGCATTCAAAAGAGGAGTAGGTCTGAGTGGGAATGATAGAGGCAGGAATCCACTTAGGAAAATCAGGGCTACCCCCCCACCACCAGACTGGGAGAATCTGGGTGAGGAGAGGATCTTGTAGCCATCAGGGAGGAGAGTGTCAAAGCTTGTGACAGAGCTGGCCGTGAACCATGTATCAGTAAGACCAAGGACATCAAGGTCTAGTTCTTCAAGGAGGTGGCAGATGTCAGAGGAGTGTTTGACAGCAGAGCAAGAGTTGAGAGTTGCAATATGAAGAAGGTTGCCAGCCTTAAAGACCTTCTGGGCAGGGGTACAGATCAGAGGTACGCCCTGCGGAGGAGAAAGAGCCCTAGGAGGGGCAGAAGAGGAGGAGGAGAGAGAGGGCAAGGTAACCGAGTAGGGGACAGCAAGAAATGAGAGGAAATTGATGAGGGAAGTGCCTAACAAAGAGGAGGAGATTGGCCAGAGGGCCTTGGACTATGACAGTGCCATTTAGGTAGACATTAATGATGACTTTAGAGGAGTTGATAAAGCCATGACGACATCCCAGCGAGTGCCACCATTAATGGGAGAGGGGGAGATTCGGCAGAGCACAGAGATCATATGAGCAGTCCATAGATCTGGCGAAGGAACGACAAAGAGGATGTCAGTGAGTGTCTGTCTGGAGGAAGCATTGGAGTAGGTGTCGGTGATAGGAAGACCAGGTTTAGACGCCAAGATATCCTTTTTGAACTTCGTTCTACCAGACTTAGTGAGAAGGGAAGGATAGTCAATGGAGAAGCAGTTGGTAAAGATAGAGAAACAGAAAGCGCCATGGGGGTGGAAGTGAGGAGAGATGGAGAAACTGGGAGGGCTAAGGCAGGTAGGTGTGGGACAAAAGAGAGTGGTGAGATCACTGGGCTGGCAAGGTACAGAGAAGCATCAGTATACAAGCAAAATACAGAGTTTCTCGCAATGGGCAACAAGATTTGACTTTTTAGCACAAAGCAAAAACAGCAAGATTTGACTTTTCAATCTTGGAATCAGATGTTAGCAAAGGGTTTTAGGAAGCACTGTGCATCAGGATGACAACATAGGAGTAACAAGCAGAAAGAACAGTGATATTCAAAGGCGGTAGGAGTGGGTCCATAAGGAGGGACTAACCCATAGCGCTAGAGGAGGCCAAGTCAAGGCAGTCCAGATTTCTTAGAGGAGTGAGGTGGCAGCATCATTGTGGTTAAGGTGCAGGGAGGACCCCAATTAGCGTTCCAGAAGCAGACAGGGAGCAGTTAGGGCCTTAGAAGTGGGCATTTGCTGAGAGGGCCTGCTAAAGCCTGCCGGTCCCTGTTTGGATGGAAGAAAACACTCAGCAACCAATGGGAGTGTTGCACAGGGAGAGGAGGTTCAGCACAGCCTGCCTACACAACAAAGAAAGGCACGGTGGCCATTTTGGAAGGGCCAAAAACAGTCAAATAAGCAGGCAGTAGTGGAAAAAATGTGTGCTTTCAAAATAGAAAGGCAGCTCCAAGTATTAAAAAGCTCAAAAAAAGGCAGCAAGATAAAAGCGCCAAATAAAACAGTCCTTTCCAACAATTTTATGCAAATTTCGTTTTTTTTCCTTCTTTTTTTTCTAATTTCAATTTTTCAGGTTCAATAATTCCCCTGGAGGTGCAGTAACGCACAGAAAGTGCACCTACCTAATGGAATGGTCAGCAGCCAGGTACAAACTCCACATGTGCAGGAAAACAACATATGGCCAGGAGGGTGGAAACAGGACCTCCCTCTCAGTGAAAAGCAGATGAAAGAAATTATCAGACATCTAGGATTGGATTCCAAGCAGACATGCTGAGAGAGTATACTGAATAGAGTCGGAAAAGGAATAGAACGGGAGTCGTTTATATAAAAACAAAGGAATAAATAATAGAGGCACAAGGAATTGTGTAAAGAGAAATGAGCAAAGGAACCAGCACTGAACCTTGGGGTACACCGTAGGAAAGAGGATACAATGACAGAAGAAAAATTGCCAGCCCAAGATATAGAGAAGGTGCACTAGTAGGATAGTAGTGAAACCAATCCAAAAACTAAGACGATGAAGGGAGAACAGCAAGCTGGAGTGGTAAACCTTATCAAAGGCAGCTACAAGTTCAAAAGAACACGGAGGGAATATAGTTTTGAGTAGTCATCAGATAGGAGAGAATAACAATTTCCTTAGAGTGACAAGGATGAAATCTTGATTGTCAAGCAGGAAGAAGTGCAGTATTGTTCAAATGGACTGAGATCTGGACATAGACGAAGCAATTGAGAAGCTTGGAAATGAAGGGAGTAATCAAATAGGGCAAACATTTGAAGGCAAAGAGGGGTCGAGAGAAGGTTTCTTTAAAATAGGTTGGCTAGAGGCATGCATAAAGGTAGAAGGAAAGGTATAAGTATGTAATGATAGAGGTACCCAATGAAGAGTTAAAAAATGCAGTACGGTACAGAAGACAATAGTGATAAACTGTAGGGATTAAAGAAGAAGGGAAAGTTGCACAATGAGCCTTAGAGAGAAAGAAAGAGATTTGAAATTCAAAAAAAGGAAGAACAGTGGATATTAGGGAGAGGGGAAAGAAAGAGGGACAAGAAATAGCGTGGAAGAGGAAGAGTCAATAGAAGAATGGAGGAGAGGGGCTAGAAAAGAAAATTAGCCAGCACAGTTAGAAGCAGATAGAGGAAAGAATGTAGCTGGGTCAGGAGTAGCAGGGTAAATAATTTTAAATAATTTGATTCAAGGTTTGAAATAAGTGATGAGAATGAGAAGAGAGTCAAATAGATTATTAAATTAAATTGTTGCTTAGCAAAGAGTAGTGATGAATCATACGGAATGTGAAGAGAAGTTAGGAAGGCTTGCAGCAAGGGAAAAGGGAAGAAGGAGGGTGAAAAGAGTCAACAGTGTCTGACAGGCCAGAAGTGAAAAGGGAAGTAGCAGAGTCAAGTGCGAGAGAAGGAAAGGCATCAATAGAGAGAAGGAGAGGGCAAAGTGTGGAAATAAAATGTGGGACCTGGAAAGAATAAAGATCTTGATGGAGGAAAGTAGTAGTTTGTGGCTGAGGGTGGGAAGAAGGAGGAAAGACGAGAGAAAAGGAAAGAATAAAATGGTCAATTAATATAGTGGTAGGGCAGAGATGGAGGAAGTGATTGGTAGTGAAGAGAAGATTTAGTCCAAAGATGACCCAGAGATGTGGGAAGGAGGGTTGGTAATATTCAGAAGATAATAACAATCAAGAATAGTTAATAAAGTAACAGCAGAACATGTGGAAGAGAGATGGTGGTTGAAGTACCCAAGAATAAACAAAGACACATTATATAGTAGAAGGAAAGTGTGAAGTGCATTCAGATCACACAGAAAGAGGTAACAGGGCCATGAGGGTGATAGATTACCAATAAGGCAAGTGATTGGGGTTTGGAGAAGGACTGGAAGTGGTATTGCAAAGAGGAGAAATTCAGGAGATTAGCAGAAAAAGTTGCAGGGAATCATCCCTCCCACTCCTCTTACAGTTTTGGCTGTCTACCAATACCCTAGAACTCTCAACATCTTCTTCCCTGATCTTTCCCTTCCCCTTGAGTCATCTACTGACATCCCCATTGCCATGCAGGAGGACTTTAACCTCCCCAAGCGGCCTGCAGCCAACTGCCTTGACCTTAAATCCCTTCTATCTACCATTCCCTCGACTCCCTCCACGTTCTGCCAACCAACTCTGGTGAGAACTCGCTTGATCTTGTCTTTCTTGCTACTTGGCTATCCTCCTCTGACCTCTACATTGACCCCTCCCTCTCTGATTACTCGACTGTTCAATTTAAGATCTTGCCCCCTCCACCTTCTACTCCTCATCTCCCTCTCTTCAATGAATAAGAGGAAATCCAGGCAGGCTGGACCCTCTTGCCCCTTACCATGATGATGTGAGGACCTCTCTCCTGTCTCTTTCCCCTATTCATGCCTCTTCCGTTGACCATGCTTTCTCTGACTTTAACTATGCACTTATGACTCAAATTGGCCGACACTATCCTGCTCCAAAATTCATAACCTCCCGCCATTATCTTCCTGCCATTATGCTTGGATCAGCTCTGAAATTCAGACCCCATAAACAAAAATCTCATAGCCTACAAAGTGTCAATCGCTTCCCTAACCTTTGCACACACCTCCCAAGCCAATATCCATCTCATCCTCAAAATTCATACTCTCAAAGTTCTCCTCTCTCTATCTCCTTAACCGTCCCTTTGTCTACTACATCTACCCCACCTCGTCCACTCTCAACTACTTCTCCCCTACCTTTCCAATGGAATCAGCACACATCCTTTGCAGTGCCAACCCATCTTGCACTCTTAACAAACCGTTTGCTCCCCAAATGGTCAAAGGTTTAGTCTCAATCACTTACCTATATGTCGCTTATGTCTCTAAGCTCTTTAACCATACTCTCTCTGGACTCTTTGCTATTTTCCTGTTTCTCTCTTTCCCCATTATTCAAAAGTCTTTGAGAAAGTGATCTTCAACTGGACCGCCTTGAGGATAATGCCCTTCGATATCAACTTTAATCTGGCTCCATAGGAAACACTCCACCGAGACGGCACTCATGCACTTCTCCAACTTACGCACTAATGCCCACCATTCCAAAATCTCTTCTATACTATCCATTTGGAACATTCTGCCACTTTCAACACTACCAAACACACCTCTCTCCTCTTCAATCTCCAGGACCTTTGGTTTTCACAAATGTGCTCTTGTTTGGATCACCTTCGAACTGGAGAGCCGATCCTTTAAAATTTCTTGGAATTCGCAAACCTCTGACCCCATCCCTCTCTGTGTCAGTGTCTCCAAAAGATCAGCCCTTTTACCTCTGCTGTTTACCCAATGTACATCAGCCCTAGGAAGACTTATTTCCTCCTTTGGCTTTCATTATCACTTTTCTGTTGATAACATTCAAATATTGTTCTCCTTTCTCTCCTTCACCAGCCATCTAAGAATGGATTGTGAACTGTCTAACTGCAATTTATCACTGGATGGCACTCTGCTGTCTCTTGTTCAATTTTCTTCCCTCTTCCATTTCCAATGCTACCCACACCTTTCCTATTTCCTTCCCACCTGACCTTCTGGCTCCCTCTCTCAAGGCCCATAATCGTGGTCTTCTCGTGGACAGAGACCGCTGATTGTGACAATTCATCACTTTCAGAACCGCTGCTGCTTGTATTAACCTCAACATTTGGAAATGCTTTTACTTTTCTTACTAACTACTAAAACTCCACTCTCATGCTCAGTAGACTTGACTATTGCTCAAGTCTATTCACAACAAAACGAGCAGAAACATTGGGTTTCTCTACCGAGGATGCAAATGCCATCTAAGGACTTATCAGTGACAGCAGATTCAACAAAGACAATACAGCAAACCAAGATCCTGCAAAGAGGATAAAACAACTAGAGTACCTCATCAGGAAATAAATAAGTTGTAAGTTACACGCAATTACTCTAGGAAGATACTACAAAACCCAGAGAATACCAAGAGGCCTCAGAATCCAATTACGACCCACACTTTCCAAAGAAAGTAAAGAATTTGTGAGAAAATGGGAGGCAATACTGAATAGATGGTCACTAGACTTGAGTCTATTACCAGTCCAAGAACTCACAGCTAAACTACAGGTAATTGATGCACAAATCAAAGAAATACAGAAAGAATTGGCAACTACTTTTAAACTGAAAAAAGAAGAAAGTTGGTGAACTACAAATCCAAACTCAAAAAAAAAAAAATGGAAATTCAAGAGGGACACTTATGATTATATCTACAAAGAGGTTTACACCTGGATGGATACATATGGACCACCCATATGAAGACCTAGACAAAGGCCCTCATTACAAACCAGGCGTTAAGGGGTTAACGGCGCCGTAAAAGGGGGCAGCGCCATTAAACCCTTAACGCCTGATTACAAGGTCCCTTTGCGGGTTGGAGACTTTAATGCCTGCTTTTTGCAGGCGTTAAAAACCAACCCGCAAAGGGACCTTGGTGCTAAGTACGGTGCCGCAATTTGCGGCACCGTACTTAGTGCCTTCCCCATTCCCATTGAGCCCTATGGGGCAAAAATGGGAATGGGGAAGGGCCATGGCGGCATGGGGAATTACCGCCCCGCCAACCTCGGAATGGGGTGGTAATTCCCCATTCCGCCATGGCGTAGTCGGTATGTTACCGGCATGGACCATGGTGCTATCAGCACCATGGTCCAACGCCAGGGTCGTAATGAGGGCCAGAATGAGTCCAGCAACACATCGAGTTCTGAATCGGAAACAGTTGCGGAATCCACAAACGAGAGGGACACACAAGCAGTAGGAGCTTCAACAACAGCTCCAACCTCTGCCTCAACCTCAGGGGTCACATTTTTAGGAAGAGGACCAAAGGAACAAGAAAGGGGAAGAGAAAAAGTATGTGTAGGACCACTAACGAGGTTACAACAGAGGAGGACTAAGTAATACATCTTTCCACCAGAATTCTAACAGCCGCAGAGAAGGAGACTCTGCGGAAAGGATTAAGTTGTGTGCCAACATATGACAGTTCTGAATTTGACACTAAAGTGGAATTGTAGAAACTGACAAGAAAAATGAAGCTAAAAAGTATTTTTTGACGAACTTGAAGAACAAGCACAACCGGAAGGAGATGACTATGGTTATACCAAAAGTAATTTTGTACCCCCGATAAACATTTCAGCGATGGACATTTTTGAGAAACAGGTACTGAAGGACTTGGAACGATTGGATTTCATCAAGACAAAATATAAGAATCTAAAATGAAACAAATTAGCGTTAATTAAGAACGTGTACAGTGCCAAACAATTTACCATAAGACCGGCAGATAAAGGGGGAGCACTGGTCATTATGAACTCAAAAGATGATGACATCGAATGCAAAAGACAATTGGCGGATACAACCACATATGCAGCTTTAGATAATGACTCTATCATGTCTATCAAACACGACCTTGAAGAAATGCTCCGGGAAGCTGAAGAGAATGGATGGATAAACCACCACACACACAAGTATTTATGCAACGACCATCCACGCATACCCAACTTCTACACCTTACCTAAAGTGCATAAAGATCTAGTGAATCCACCTGGGGGACCAATTGTAGCAGGAATTAACCGTCTACTACAACAGATTGGGAAATATGTTGATTATTTTCTCCAACCCTTAATCCAAAGCACGCCTACATACATTAAAGACACCACCCATTTCTAATAACACCTGGGTATGATACCATATGAATCAACACAAAGGGCCTCATTACGAATCAGGTGTTAAGGGGTTAACAGCGCCGTAAACGGTGCCAACCCTTAACGCCTGATTACAAGGTCCGTTAGCGCCATGGTGATATTAACGCCTGCTTTTTGCAGGCGTTAAAATCCATGGCGCTAAGGGACCATGGTGCTAATTACGCCACCGTAATTTACGGTGGCGTAATTAGCGCCTTCCCCACTCCCATTATGCCCTATGGGGCAAAAATCTATTTATGGAGCACCTCATGTTCACATACCAGCACAGCAGTAACTTTAGAGACTGCCTAGTGCAGATGAGGACAACAGCTGCAAAAATGGAATCTAAATACAAAGGAACATTCCCATGCAAAAAATAGTTTACACCATGGTAGTAAGGGTACGACCCAGGCCCAAATACTGTTTACAGTAGATGTTAAAAATCTATACACGTCTATCCCACATGACTTAGGGCTAGAAGCATTAGAATGGTTTCCATTAAATACAGGAAAGATTGCAGCGCAGAAAGAATTCATCATAATTTTAATCCAATCTATAGCAAGGAATTCTTAATTCAGCTACAACAAGCAATTCTTTCTACAAACCTCTGGTACATCAATGGGGGCCTTCATGGTGCCCGCTTACGCCAACACATTTATTCACAAATTTGAAATGATCACATATTGAATAGCCCCATATGGAAACACCATTTGGCAATATGGATTTAATACATTGATGATATTTTTGGCATATGGACCAGCACCGAAGAACAATTGAAAGAGTCTTTCACATATCTGAACTCAATTGACTAGAGGATTCAATTTACCCATGAATATTCCAAAGAAAACATAAACTTTCTAGATGTGAACATTCAATCCACAGGGGACAGATACAAAACCAACATTTTCAGCAAGGCAACAGACTGCAACAACTTACTACACAGATTAAGCTTTCACCAACCAAGGATGATACGAAATTTACCTTACAGCCAAATGCTAAGGGTAAAAAGGATTATTAGTGACCCCGATGATTACACTGTAGAATTGAAAAAGATGGGAGAGGAATTCATCAAAACAAAAGAGGATATAATGAGGAGGAAGTTGCAGAAGCAAAAGCAAAGGTGGAACAAAAAAAACAGGGAAGAGCTCCTACTGGCACCTACAAAACTTAAGAAATAACCTCCCTTAGTATTTATGTCAAGATTTTCAAAAAAAAGTAACAAGATTAAAACCATTATCAAGAAGCATTGGCAAGTCCTTTCATGCGATCAAATAGTGGAGAATCTATTTATGGAGCACCTCATGTTCACATACCAGCACAGCAGTAACTTTAGAGACTGCCTAGTGCAGATGAGGACAACAGCTGCAAAAATGGAATCTAAATACAAAGGAACATTCCCATGCTTAAAAAGGTCATACAGTGAATAACCCCCACACTGGCGAAAAACATCAACCGTAAACATTTTGCAACATGTGACAGATCCAATGTTATATACGGAATCGAATGCCCATGCGAACAGTACTACGTGGGACCATCAAAAAGGGAAGCAAAGTTACGCTGGAACGAACACAGATCGTGTATACGGAACAGAAACATGAATTCAGTAGTGGCTAGACATTGGACAGACCAAAGACATAACCTGGCACAAATCAGATTCCTTATATTGGAATTTGTAAACAAAAAAGAGCCACATGAGAATATACAGAAGAGACTTGAAAGAAGGGAATCCTACTGGATAGAACGCTGAGGGTCCCTTTCACCCAGGGGTCTCAATGAGGAAGTGAATTTAGCAAGTTACCTATGAAATATTAACCACTTTGGTTAATCATGTATTCCTCAGAGTTTCCACCATATGTACACATCTCTAGCATTACCATGTACATGTGAATCAGATAAGTGAAATCACAAATAGCTATTACGCAAACCACCATCTACATGACCTAGACTCACCAAATAGCAACACATAAGTGCTTCTTATAAGATCCATAATTTGGGTATCACTGTAATTTACAATAGGGACGTTTCAGAATGCCATTGAGCAATTGTGCACCATTTTGGTCATGTTACATTCATCTCCACGTTAACCTTAACATTTAGAATGCTGTGGGTCACTGCATAAATCACATATCAGTTAGTAAGACACACCACACGCCTCATGTGAGATTTATGATTTGGGGTGACTCTCTCTTTCTATACTATGCCAACATGCATACCCTACATGGTCCATTACTAGAAGTACCAATTCGATTATGCATTTACAGCCCATTTCTAGATTTACGGTTACCAGCACTCACCTAAGCACAGTATAGCTTTGGAAAACATTTTAACACTACCACACGTCATCATGCCGACTCGAGCATGTTACTACATATCCTTTCAGTTTGCCATACACACGTGGTGTGATGGTTACCTAGCACAACAATGCCATTTTATCCATCTCCCACACTCATGACCAACATCTTGTATGCAGGATACCAATAATATGATTACATATCAGGAGGTCACGGCCGTTCGGTTTATACAACCACTAATCCCTTCATACGCAAACATTGGGCCTTTTAGTAACATAACAACCATATCCGCATCCATTATCATACAATTCTTATCACCTTAATTACACACTTATCCCAACAGTTTACCTTCAGGTTTTTACTAACAACAACCTACATTTGCTGTACCATCACTTTCCCGTGCCTCAGTTTCCAGGGGGACACGGGATGCAAGGTGCTGGCACGTCAGCACATTTGCTGCCGTTGTGCGACGCCACGCCAGATCGTTATGGCAACCAAAGCATACTACAGTGATACAGAGCTGCACGTTCACGAGCGGTTCCAGTTTTGTTGCCGACACGGCAATGAGAAAAGGTAAACGTTCCCTACAGTCCTAACTGAGATACAACAACTATCTAGTCCACACAGTTCGTAACAGCTGTCGTTTTTTCTACAACATATGCACACGAGGAAGTGAAGCCTCATGAAAATGCAAGGTAAACTTGCCTTTTAACACATGTATTCTCCTTCATGTACGCCCTTATGGACATGACAAGCTAAGATTCATAGCAATTAAGCTTTGAATTTGCTTTCTTTCTGTTCCTCTGCTTTTTTCCTCCGCATCATTGGAACAAAAGCAATACAGCCATGAGCTAAAGGTACTTTAATTCATTCAATTTACATGCACTCAGTTCAATTGAGATCATTCAATGCAAATTATTCATGGCAGTATTATTTGTTTTCCTTCCTGATTACTTTCGACCATGATTCGAAAATACGCATGGACATATGTGGTATGTACATTGTGCTATTAACTACGTATTAGCTCTTATTTTGTTGCATGCTCCCTGCACATTAAAACGGATTGTTTTTGATTGAAAGATGCATAACATGGCAATACAAAAGCCCTGAAGATGGAGAACCGCTCCGAAATGCATAGGCACTGAAGCTAGGCCATGTTTAGTCTTGGGAATTGCTTCCCATAAATATTACTTCACATCTGAGAAACTATTTATACCAAGATCCAGTCAAACTGGACAAATGAAAAGAGAATGGGCCTCATTACACGGAAGGCGGTGAGCCATGGCGCTATTAGCGCCATGGCTCATGCCGGTAAAATACCGGCACCGCCTTGTGGAAAGGGGATTTACCGCCCCATTCCAAGGTTGGAGGGGCGGTAAATCCCCCTTCCGCCATTGCCCTTCCCCATTCCCATTTCTGCCCCATAGGGCTCTATGGGAATGGGGAAGGCGCTAATTACGCCACCGCAATTTTGCGGTGCCGTAATTAGCACCAAGTTCCCTTAGCGGGTTGGATTTTAACACCTGCAAGAAGCAGGCGTTAAATCCTCCAACCCGCAAAGGGACCTCGTAGTACGGCGGTAAGGGTTAACGGTCACCGTTGCCATTAACGGTGACCGTTAACCCTTACCGCCGTCCGTGTAATGAGGCCCAATATCTTTTGCAGTAAACTAATGACGTTATGAGTTATTAATTTGCACGAAATGGAGTCAAAAGACAGTACATGTTTACTAAAGGATTGAACTCACACTGAGCCATTTTGAGAGCACCGGATTTAGCTGGGTGAGACCATCTAGCTTTTTGTGGATTTCTGCATTACTTGGTCCAGGTGTCTTAGGACCAATATATAGTCTGGTAGCTCCACTTATTGTTATTTGGAATGCAACGAGAAATTTGAACATCAAACTACAAGGTGGTTTCCACCTAAACCTGCCTTCTCAAGCCTACTCCTTGACATTTCTCTCTCATCCTACCTCCCTCTAGACAAAGTCTTCAATTCTTTTTTAAAACATCTTTTTTTATTGATATAGTTGAAATAAGAAGAAAAAGTATCAAACTTTCAATTTTTACAGTGATGAGCTATGAAAAGAATGTTGACTTTAAAGGAATAATAAATCAAAAAGAAATCAGTATCAATCAAGTTTGTATACAACATTGCATATGTGTTCATTCAGCATGTCAATTAAAATGCTATGTGAAATTTAAAATCAAGTTGTGCTAGCGAAAGTAAGAATCATGACCATTCCAGTTCTGCATTCCATTTAAGTCCGTTGGGCATAATTCAGACAAGATTTAAAAAGATAAGAAATCTGACAATCGCGATTTTCAGTGTGAGGCGATTAGCTTGAAATATCTCTTTGCACAATACATCAGCGGTTACAATTCCTAAATCTTTGAAGCATGATTTTAGGAAGAGGGCTTGTTTGGCTTCTAGCTTAGGACACAGTATTAACAGATGTTTGGCAATTTCAGGTTGGTTAGAGATTATGAAAAATCTACAAACATTTTTATTTTTAGTTATGATTTGCCATGTGTCTAGCAAGTCTCTTATTTGACACAGGTTTAGCTGGACCCGCAAAAAAGCACTTCTGTAAATTGGTGAAGGAAATTTTATGAAGTACGATTCCAGCACTCGCATTCTTTTCAGTTCTAGTGGGTTATCTTTGAATGAGGCATAAGAAAGACATGTCTCACGAGTGCGTATCCAGTCATCTTCTAAAAGTTTTTGTCTTGCCCGCGTTGGATTCTTTAGCAAGAAGTCAGATGAAATATCTGCTCTGCCCATAATGTTGGTGACTTGTTGTTTCCACTTTTTCGCAAAGCTTTGATCTGAGATTTGGAAGTACACAGATATTACTTGCAATAACAATTCTGCCTTGGAATCTGATAAACATTTCCTACAGAGGGAACATAGTTTCCACTCAAACAAACCATGCAAGGAGATTAGGCCTAGCTCATGTCTAATTATGCAAATCGGCTGTGACGGTGGCAATGAGAGGACATGCTTCCAAAATAGGCCTTCTAGTTGAAGCCAAAAGTGTTTTGGTCTATAAGGTTTGGTCTCTGCACTGTACAGAACTTTCAGTACTACTTTCTGATTATAGAAGGTAATTAGGGGGGAACATGAGAAGTTTCCATACTTCCTGTGAATTATGGAGGCTTGTGAGGTGGCCGCTACCATTGTTCTCCTGATCTCTGCGTATTATGGAAGGTCAGAACTATGATTTTTGATGTTTATGCCTAAATATTGATATTCATTGATTACCTCTAATTGAGTTCCATGCAGAGACCATTGGAAGGAGTATTTACGATATTGTGTTTTGTAGCCGCATTGCATGACTTTGGTTTGTTCTGGGTTGATCAACAGGCAGTTGTCAGTGGTGTATTTTTCTAGGGCACACAATAGGTTCTGGAGACCCCTTGGTGTCTTAGATAGGAGGACAAGGCTGTCCGCATAGAGAAGCCATGGAAGAGTGTGTCGACCTAGCTTTGGAGGGTCAGAAGTGACCGTGTTGAGGCTTTGTTTTACATCCGAAATAAAAAAGTTAAACAAGGTAGATGCTAAAATACAACCTTGTTTTAATCCTTGGAAGGTAGGGATGGGGGAGCTAAGTTCGCCATCTAACGTTAGTCGAATTTGTATGGTTGTGTTGGTATGTAGTTGGCGAATAAGAGTGAAGATCGGACTCGGGCAGGCTGCTTGTGATAATTTGGCAGTTAGCAATTCCCTAGATATTGAGTTGAAAGCAGACTTAAAATCAACGAAAGCCATGTATATTGACTGCTTCGACTGGAGACCCTGTATCTTGATTGCACTAATGGTCATAAGGTTGACAGATGTTCCTAAACCGGGAACACACCCAGTGTGATACGGATCTCATAGGATTAATCGGCAAATAGCTTACTGGGAGAGTCCAGAAGAGCAAAGGGTTGATAGTTGCTCGTTTACTGGCAGTCTCCTTGTTTAAAGACTGCCATGATTATTGATTTAAGCCAGGAAGATGGTATAGTCCCAGTAGTCATTATCTGTAGAAATACATTATAATGAATTTTCACCCAGTGGTCGGGATGGGATTTGAGCATTACATTGGTAAACCCATCAGGTCCTGGAGCCCTAGAGGAACTTAATTTTGATATGTCAATTTTGATGTCATCTTGGTTAAAGACCAGGGAGATGCTCCTATCCAATAATGAGCTTGCAGCAGAGGCGTAGACAGGGTAGGACCTGAGCAGGCAAGGCCCACCCAAAATCTGTAAATGCTCACTCAGTAGCACTTTGTAGCCATTTACAGATGTTAATGTCACTGTGGTGGGCCCAAAATACAAAAGCTTCAGGACTCACTTGTTAGATAATCCTGACTACGCCTCTGGCTTCCAGGAGACCTTTCAGAAAGGGGCAGCACATATAGAAGGGAATAATGTCTGTTCCATGCCCGCTCTGAAATTGCATTCATTTGTAAAGGGACTTGTGTAGCGTGATTTGCCTGATTCCATCCTTTCCATATTTGTGCAGAGTTTTTCAAGGCCAATGTTTGCAAAATCTGTTCCCCATTATTTTGCAATATAAGGGCTGCCTGGGCAATTAACCAATTCTTATTTTGTGTATTCAGAATTGTTAACATACGAGATTTGGAGTTAGCTTATAATCGACAGGCCATTTATTGGGATCTGCGATAAGCAGATTTTCTCGCTTTTATTTCTGCATCATGTGTATGTTTACGTGTGTGTATGGGTTTGGTTAACCTGTTGGGTTTCTCTCTAAAGATGTACAATGCTGCTACGTAGTGCCCATTTTCTTGGATTGCCTTTCGTCACAAACCATCAGGATTGGCCAGCATACAACAGTTAAGGGCTTCGAGACGCTATGGTGTCCAGCAAAACCGACTCCTACCTCCATTGAGGATCACCTGCCCATGGTATTGGGGCAAACGAGAAGGATTTCTCGCAGTTTCCCAGATCCATGTGAGTTCAAGGAGGATATGATCACTATGTATTTGTGGTTTGATTTCAATGTGTTCAGCAATTGCGAATAGGTTGTTGGAGTCTATGCCACATACTATTTCCTGGAATCTCGCCTGGGAGAGAACCATTCACTAAGATCAGCTGCCGATCTGCCATTAATTTGGTCCAGCGTTGAGCAATTGAGGTTTGTATGACAGCAGGTTTAGAAATGCAGTGAATGTTTAGGTTGCCTACTAACATTGTGTGCGTGATGGAGGAATCCATAATTACATGATCTAAAGTATTGCTTATGTCCTGAAATTTGTTTTCAGTTTTTATGCTGCCATGATTCCAACAGATGTTAATCAAAGCTATTAAGATCCTAAAATGTATATGGATTTGGTCTGCATTGAATTATGAAACAATGAAGGTGCTTTTATAGCACAGTATTGCGGGCCTGTCTGGGTGATGGTGAAACCTTTTGGAGTTTGGGTTGGCTCTTTGCTGTCTGATTATTGAGATCATGATACAGCTGTAATTTCTTAATAGGAGGACCTTGCATTACAGAGATGCCATTTCAATCGTGATGATTGCTTTGAGTTGTTTGGATGTATAAAGCCACTGATTTAGCTATTTAATTTCTCAGTTGATGTAACAATGATGGTACATTTTTCTGAGTCCAGGCAGCTTGAGAGGCAGGGATAGACAAAGGGAGAGGGGGGACAATTTCAGGCTGCGATATTGCCGTAGAGAGTTTTTGATTCTGATTGCCTACTTCTTCTATTAGTTGATCCAAAGGCTCCTACTGTAGATCTGGAGATGAAATCTGTTTATTTGTGTATTTCGAACTTAAGGCTATGGTTGCATATTTCCTAGGGATCGTGGAATTAGCAATCCGCTTTGAGTTCTTTGGAAGAGACAGAAGGTTTATGAAGTGCCTGGAGGTACATCGAGTCTGAATGTCGATTACTTCATATTTTTCTTTTTTTGGGGGGGTTTCGTAATGAAGAGACATGTGTTTGTTTAGGCTTAGTAAATATGGTAAAGACTGGCTTGTTATTTCTTTTTTGGGGGGTTTTGGTCTTGTGATATTATTTCTACGATGAGTAGAGTTGATTCTGAGTGTGTTTGAGTAGTAAAAATGATGCTCCCTGTATCAAGTAGAGGTGATGGGATAATTTGTTCAGGGCTTACTATAGGTACAACATCCTTTGGATTTGGGGGGATCAAGTCTGAGGGTATGAGTTCCCTCATGTTTGATTTCATAGATTCATGTTGTAGTAACTGCGAAATCATTAATGTCTGTTAGTTTATTTTGATGTCCATTCTCTCAAAAAGCTTTGTCAAAGAGAGGAGAGCAGTATTCATTAGAGTTAGTGTCAGGTTTATGTAGGGGGCTATTGATGCACAAGGAGAGATGTATGATGTGTTGGTAGTGAAGTTGCTTGCTTCCTCAGAGTTGGGTTGCAAAAGGAGATCGAAAAGGGCAGAGGAATTGGGAGATGACTGTGCAAACATTATAGGCGATTGTTAAAGATAAGTAGTGCAGGGAGGAAGAGGGGACAGTCTGGGCGATGTGATGATTTGGGGTGTTGATACAGATGTAGCTGCTGTTATTGTATCAGAAAATGTATTTATGGCAGTTAAAAGTTTGATTTGATCGTGATTAGAGGCAGCTGCGCTTTGCGTGGTGTGGATTGCTGCACTTGTTGCAGCTATAGTTGAGATGTCTGGCAGTGACTGACTTAGCAACTCGATTGTAGTGAGCACTGCACTGCATTCAGTTTGTTTTTCAGCGTCACTAGATCTAATGGCAAGAGGGTTATCTGTGTTAGAAATATTTTGCATGTTGTCTTAGGTTGTGTCAGAGAGTGTTTCCGAATAACCAGCCACCATCAGCGAGTCAGGGGGAGTGGAGAATTCAACTACACAGAGGTTGACTGGGTGCAAGTCAACAACTGTGTGTGATGTGGGAGACTACGTTGATGTGGAGTCTCCACAGGATGCACTGGCCTGCCTAGGCCATGGGTCGCTGTGCAAAGCTAAAGAAAGATGTAAACCACTTGGTTTGCTGCATAAACCCGGACTGACGCCAAACTGCCAGTTCCGGTGATTCGTTTATTTCCGTCTCCCGCCCCCTGACACGTGACCCGGTCTCCTGTGACACGTGACTTCACATTCCTCCCAAACTTAGAATGCTTTTCTCCTTAGTCATCAACAATAACGTCAAACATTCTAATCACTTAGGAGCGTGCCCTGGCCATGCTCGATCGGTGATAGACACCTTGTATGACATACCCTTGGAGGCGGGATGACGGTTGCGGCCTCTCTCTCAGATGGTAGCAGAGATGAGTCCTCTCTGCTTCTCCCACTTGAGGGGTCTTCAGCCGGGCCTCGCTCTTGCATGGTGTTGGCTCCCTGGATTCTTCGGTTGTGTCGTGGACTTCTGACAGCTCAGGGAATTCTGATCGAGCAGGTGATCTGGGTTCACCCCTCGGGGTCCTCAGCCCTTCCTCCCAATGGGTGCCGGGACTTTCCGGAAGTGAGATATATTCCTGGTCACCGTTTCATTCCCTCTGATGGACGTGTTCATGCTGTGGTTTGCGGCGCTGACTGTCCATGGTCTGAACTCAAGGTTTAGTGACATATTATTGGGCGGTTCCCGGTTCTTGATGAGCACTGTGTCTCCTGGCTGCAAGTCTCGGTGACAGGCGCGGCGAGCGTGGCTCTCTGTTCATGCCGCTTCTCTCGTCTTGCCTCTATGACAGGGATGTCTGGATCAGGTGCTACCCAGTTTCAGTGCACAGGGAGTTCAGCTTGGATTGGTACCCCGAACATGAGGGCTGCGGGCTGATCCCGGTTGGAAGAGTGCGGGGTCTGATGGTGAGTCCTCAGAAATCGGTACACAGCAGTTAGCTAGGAATGGCCCTGTTCTTTTGTGATGCAGATTACTTTGTTGAGCAATCTCATGAACCGCTCTGCATCACCGTTGGCGTGCGGGCAGCCTGGGGTGATCTTTTTGTGCTCCATGTTGAGGTCTTGGAAGAATTGTCGGAGCTCTTGGCTGTTGAAAGGGGGCCCGTTGTCACTCTTCATTTTGGACGGGATGCCGTGTAGCGCAATTATCTTTTCTAGTGCTAGGGTCATTGGGGGTCATTACAAGGTGGGCGGTAAGGGATACCGGGCACCGGTAAGGAGACCGGTGCCGGTAATCCCTTACCGCCCTACTCCAAGGTCTCTTGGTGGGGACCGTAAGGAACGTGTGGTCTGACCACACGTCCCTTACGGGACCCTTAAGGGACCAGGGTGCTAATAACGGGCTTGCAAGTCTTGAGCCCGTTATTAGCGCCCTCCCCATTCCCATTGAGCCCTATGGGGGCTCAAATGGGAATGGGGAATGGCATGTTCAATGAGGACTTACCGGTCCCACCAGGGTCGGACTACACCGGTAAGTCCCCATTGAATGAGACTGGACACGGGCACGGTATGGGAGACAGCCATGGAGCTAACTTCTCCATGGCTATCACCCATCTCGTAATGAGGCCCATTGTCTCTGCGTTGGTGGATGCCACATGTTCGAACTCTGGGTATCGGCTGAGTTCATCCACCAGAACTAGTAAGTAGCCCTCTCCTGCAATGGTGCAGTAGTCTATGCTGACAGATTCCCACCTTATGTTGCTCCCTGATGATGGGTTCTGGGGTTTCAGCTCTCCTGGTGGCCTGTCATGCTGCGCAGGACACTACGAGGTCCATCACTCGCTGTTGCATGTGGGACATCCACATCCGGGACTTTAGGTATAAGGTTGTTTTTACAATTCCATGGTGCCCACTGTGAGCCAGTTTGAGGGCTCTCTCTTCTAGTGCAGTCAGTAGAACAATTCAGTGTTCCTTAAGTATCACTCCTTCGGGGGCTACAGTAAGTTTGTGGTGGATTCCGAAGATGGCTTGCAGCTTCTCTTGGGCAGACTGTGTGCGCTGGGCCCTAGTGGACAGAAAGTTTTTCCAGTTTCCTGATTGGATGGCTTGCAGGGTTTGGGTTAGGATGGCATCTGCTTTGGTCTATTCAGCTACTTCCTGCAAGGTGAGGGCCCGCGGTTCATGTTCACCTGCCACTGTAGTGTGTTGCTTTTCTTGGTCTGTAGCGGGCCATGGGTGGCAGGATAGATAGTCCGCCGGGTTATCTGCTGCGGCCCGATATTCCACCTCAATGTTCTAGGGCTGGAGTTGTAGCAACGATGCGTGCCAGAGGGTGTGGCACTGAGCCCTTGAAGATGGGGATTAGGGGTTTGTGGTCAGAGAACACCTTCGCTTGCTTACCCAGTAGATAGACTTTGAAATATCTGCACCCCCAGAGGATTGCTAGGACCTCTTTCTCAATATGTGCATAGTTTTGTTCAGTTTTTGTCAATACGCTACTGCCAAACGCGATGGGGTTTACGTTGCCTTCTTTGTTGATTTGGGTAAGCACGGATCCTAGGCCTACCGGGCTAGTATCGACAAGGAGTTCTGTGTGTCTTTCAATGTCAAAGAACGCCATTGTCGTGGAAGAAGATAGCGAGTCTTTGATCAGTTGGAAGGCTTGCTGGTGGATTGGTGACCATTTCCACTTCTGGTCCTTTTTAGTGAGTTTGTGGAGGGGGCTTGCTAGAGTAGCGAGGTCCGGGATAAATCTTGTGCAGTATGTTGCCATTCCCATAACACTCCTTACTTCAGTGGCGGATTGCGGGCTCTGGTGCTTTTGATGTCATTGACCTTCGCTGGGTCCGATGATACCCCTTTAGAATTGAAAATGTATCCAAAGAAGTTCTTTGCCGAATTTGCATTTTTCTGTGTTCAATGTTAGTCCTGCGTCTTTGATCTGTCGCAGTACTGCGGCCAGGCGTTTGTGGTTTTCTTTGTTGTTTGTTCCATAAACAATGATATCATCACTGATGTTCGTTGTCCCTTCTAGGCCATTCAGAACCTTTTGGATTTCATGCTGAAACACTTCCGCCGCCAACGATATCCCGGAATTCAGGCGTTTGTATCGCCTCAGGCCGAGGTGGGAGGAGAAAGTGGTGATGTATCTCAACTCCTTTGCTAGTTTGAGTTGGTGATATCCAGACTTGAGGTCCAGGTTGCTGAATATTGTCGCACCTGTCAGGTCGACGATGAGTTCATCTATGGTTGGAGGATGTGTCACTCCCTCCCGATGGCTGCATTGGGGAGTCTCATGTCGATGAAGATTTGCAATACATTTGGTTGTTTGGGTTTCTGCACCACCATAGGTGACACCCACTGGGTTGACCCCAACATTTTCTCTATTATTCCTGCCTTTTCTGGCTTCTCCAGTTCCCTTTCCACGGCCTCCCTCATTTGGAATGGTACTCAGCAATGTCGTACTGCCTTTGGTTCAATGGTGCGGGCAATGTGTAACTTGATGGATCTGCCTTTCAGGCAGCCGATGCCTTGGAACACTTGGTGATGTTTCTCAAGTAAGTTGTTGATTTCTGCGAGTTGGATGCTGAACGCAAACTGTACCAGCCGCAGCTTTTCCGCTGTCTTGCAGCTTAGGAGAATCTCACAGCCAGCATCGACTACATAGATCCTGGCTCGGCATGCAGTGTTGTTGTGCGATAGGTATGATCTGAAGGATCCTTGCACCGGCATTGGTTTCTTGCAGCCATATGCAAAGAGCCGTACCTTCCTGTCTTGGAGCACCGGCGTTGGGTGGAGCTTGTCAAAAGTGGTTACTGGCATGACGTTGACGGTTGCGCCGGTGTCGATGACTGCTTTTATTGGCTTGCCATCCGAGATGACTGTGCAGGATGCTCTCTTCCGTTGTTTGGACCTCTTGGGTTATGAGATGTATGCGGTTCACTTTCTTACTGGGTTTCTTTCGGCTTTCCTTCTCCTGTCTGTCAGGTGAGGTGCTGTCTTCGCTCTCTTTACTTTCCCTCATTTCTGGTGACCTCTGTGTGTGGTCTATGGCTCTCGCTCTTCCTCTCCGGCTCGGCTGACGGGTGGTTTCACGTGGGGCGAACTTCTTTTGATGTTCCTGTGGTCGTTGCGGCAGCTGTTCATGGTCTCCTCCGCGTGGCGGATGCAGGCAGACTGCTGCGTAGTGGTTGAGGTGGTTGCACTTTCGGCAGGTCGACCACCACACAGGGCATGTTTCTCCTTGGTGCCATGGGCCACTACACCATTTAAAAGAGTTCTCACGTCCTTGAGGCATGTGGGATTTGAAGGGGTTTGAGCCTCTGCCTCCTAGTTCTCAGGTGTTTTGGCGTCTCATGATGGCTGCAACTTCCTCGTTTTTTTCTCGGGTTGTCTAGTGGTAGACGTTGGATTGCGGCTTCAATTACCATCACCTGGTCGTCCGTGCGTTCACAAAGACGCCCCATCTCAAGTATTTGAGCTAATGCTATGTTCTTTTCTGACAGGATGGCTCTCCTCGGTTTTTCGGAGGAGATTCCGTTGATTATTTGGATCGGATTGTGAACTCCTCGTTGGGGAATTCACAACCTACTGCCATCTCCCGTAGGCAGGCATGGAAGTTGTCCACTGTTTCATTCTTGCATTGCCTGGTCATACAAAAATGGAATCGTTCGTAGTCAGGATTAAAGTCAGGTTTGAACTTGTTTGTGAGTGCAGTCTTGGCAGTTTCATAGTCATTCGCATCCCCGTTGTCAGGGAGGGTGAAGAGGCATAGTGTGCCGCCACTATATTGAGTAGGAGGAATGTGCGTTTCTTTCTGTCTGCAGTGATCTCTCTGGCATCAAGAGGCATCTCAAATAGTTGTAGCCAGATTCCACAGCTTATGGCCACCCCTCTGGTGAATGAGTCAAAAGGCGCCATGAGAGTGGTGAGTGCTGTGTCTGGGTGGTCTGGGTTGATGCTCCTTCTATCAGACGAACTTGCACTTGCCCATGAGGGGCTGGCATTCATGTTGGACATGTAGAACAGTGGTGCTATGAGGTAGGCCTCAGGTTATGCGTGGGAAATTAATGTTTCCTTCTGGTGCAGGAGCAAGCATGTGCTTCTGGTTGTATTAGTGTGTATGTGTCTGCGGGGTGCGGGCTCCTCCCACCTGGTGTTTATATTGAATGTCACTTGGAGCTCACTACACCTTCCTAAATTCACTGCAACGTCTTTCTCCCTTGTGCTTGGTGTTTGGGGTTGGTGCAATCCTGTGCCTTGAACGCTGGAGTGTTTTATTGCACTGTTCAATGATCTCCTGGCGCGTGGAGGGATGTAGGACTCAGAAGATGTTGCTGGCTGATACATGCGAGATGAGGAAATGCTCAATGGAGCATGTAGTGCAACGTATTCCCAGAGTGTTGCATGCGGCGTACGCAATGTGATAGACTGTCGGATTCTCCATGGAATGCTGGGGGTCTGAAAACGAGGCTTGTGTTCCGCACGAGGTGTTCAGACATGCGCACTGGAAGGAGGCATGTTAATCGTTCTGTGGAACGTTGGGGGCATGAGAGTGAGGCTCACGTGCTCCCACTCGAGAGTGGAACATGCACCAGAACAGGATGTTGAAGGTAAGTCTCTTTGATGTGTGATGTGTGCTTATGACCATGAGTCAAAGTCCAGACTGCAGCCGCTTGCATTCACTGGCTGCTCTTACCGGAATGCTGTAACGATGCTCCAGTCTATAGTGAGGTGGAATTGAGGAGCTGCAGTTCGATGGGGTGATGAAGATTTGGAAACTGGTGCGTGGGGAAAACGCTTTCCTCGTTGCCAGTGTGTTGTGGGAGACTCTGTTGATGCAGAGTCTCCACAGGGTGCGCTGGACTGCCTGGGCCCTGGGTTGTGGCGCAGAGCTAAAGAAAGACGCAACCACTTGTTCTGCTCCATAAACCCAGACTGGCGCCAAACTGCAAGTTCCGGTGATTTCTTTATTTCCGGCTCCCACCCCCCTGACACGTGACCCAGTCTCCTGTGACACGTGACATCACACTGTGGTTGATGCATGGGCCAATGTTCCTGGCCCTAGCCAGATGAGCTGTGTCTTTGATTTCTGGAGTGCAGAAAGTTTGAATGTCAGCAGTCTATGATTGAGTGCGAGCGTGCGCAGTAATGACACTGGGTTTGACAACATTCAGAGTATTCAGGGTGCGCATAAGAGTTTGCCTGGGCTGGATTGCTAGTTTACAAACTCCCTTAATTCAGGGAATGAGAGTCTTAAGGGCATAAGGACCTGAAGCCATCACGAAAGCTACAAGGGTGTTGATCGCTGGATATGGTTCCTAATGATTTGTAAGAGGGATATGTGTAGAAATACGAAGGTAGAGCAAAGCTGATCGCTTAAAAGATTGCTAGCTCAATTTCCACTTTTTGCTTATTGCTTAACAGCGTAACAGCACTTCTAAAAGCACTTCAAGAATCTGATTTTATAGGTTTTGGGAAGGTGGGCATGGCTAGACGGGCACTTGATGATCAATCCACAATAAATCCACAAATTGAATATTATACACCTGATGATAAAGACATCAGCACAATTAGCAATTGCACAGGGTGGTAAGCAGCTGATAATATAGTCCAAGGGTTGAGAGTAAACTTATGCAGATGGCCTGTGATCCATACCAAGTTGTTTTGTTATGCAGCATGGACAGCGAGGACATCCTAACAGCACTTCTGAAAGTACTTCACAAATGCGCACGCGCGAAGGAACGCGCGTTCTGATTTTATGGATTGTGGAAAGTTGGGCGTGGCTAGACGAGCGCTTGATGATAAATCCACAATAAATCCACAAATTGAATACTATACACCAGGTTGTTCTGTTATGCAGCGTGGGCAGCATAAGAACACTTCTGAAAGCACTTCATGAATACAAGTCTTCAATTCTGCTACCAGCACTCTCTATAACCTACCCAGGTCATTCCCAATTCTAGCTACCGACAACATGCAGACTGGCTCTCCTTGCACACCCATCCTCCTTTCAAGTTCCTTCTCCAAGTCAACAAAGCTATCATTGGTCATGCTCCTTAGTACCCTTCTGATTTTATCTCAGTTTACTTACCATCTTTTTCCCTCCACTCCTCCTCTGCACTCAACCTCACCATCCCATACCCTCACTCTTCCTCAACCCACTTCGCTCGTACTCTCTACTCACACCGCTCCACTGGAACCCACTGCCCATACCAAGCAAAGGCAGCCCAACTGTGGATCTCTTGAAAGCTTTGCTTAAACTTCAATTACTTGGATATCCCCCTGCCCTCTACTCATTATCCAACCCCATAACTATTTCCAGTTACACATAATCATGTAATTCTGTATATTTATATAGCACTCCTCTTTAGTTTGAAGCACTTTCCCCCACAGGTTAATGTTATGTGTGTAAGTTATCTATTTTCTTTTGTTTTGGCCCTGGTACATGTTCCACTTGTGTACACCCTCATAAACTGGCTCCCCACTTGTTTTCATGTTTGTACTATTGTACAGGCACCATTCAGGGGAATGCCTCCACCAACTGTAAATGTGTTATTGTAAGTGATTTCTGGTCGAAATTGAAATCCCTGCTCTTCAAATAGATAAAATATAATTTCCAGATTTGCCAAATGTTAGGGAGAATTCTCAGAAATGTGCTAATTTCTCTCTACCTTAGAGACACCGAGCAACTTTGCTGGATTTTGAGAACTTGAATTTTTAACCTGGAGAGAGTGAAACCCTTTTTCCCACTCTCTCATATATTATAAATGTGATTTGAACTTTCTTTTGGTTGTGGAGTCTGACAAACCCCATAGGCATCATCTTTTACATTGTGTCACACAGCACCTTCAGTGCAGTGGCACAGGAAAGTCTTTTAGATTTACCAAGGTTTAAATACCTTCTCTTGGATAAACTACTGTTTCCAAGAACAGTAAAGTTAAATTGACTTTACTTACACTTGTAACTTTCTAGACCCAGCACACACTATCTTACAATATGGTGCTGGAGGTCTAGTTTCTCATGTAACATTTTTATGTTACCCTTTCCTCGATTAATGGCTGGTGGCAGTGGTTTACTTTTAACTACTGTGGTTTGCTTTTACCACAGGCTGCGTTCACAGCTGCAGTAAAGCAACCGGTTCCATTTCATTTCATTGTCAGGCATTTCAAAGCCTGTAATTTAAACATGTTTGACAGTTCATTGATTTTTTTTAGGGGGGTCCCACTCCCCAATTCCCCCCTCAAAGACTGATTTTTAACTATACCCAACCCCCCAACCACTTATCTGCCCTTTCCCACCTCCCACCCCAAAATTTGATGAACTGTCAAACACGTTTAAACTGCAGGCTTTGAAAGGCCTGATGATGAAAGAACGTTGTACCAAGCAACTGAGGGTGACATTTTTGTCCAATTTGACACAGTCTTCTTTTTTCATCATTTCTTTGTGGAAAGGTCCTTCTTGATATTTACTCTGCCCGCCAAATCAGGTTTGGTCCCTTTGTTCATTTTATCTTTGGTGGGATTCATGAGAGAAGACCCCCTCTGGCTCCAGGGTGTCTGGCGGGGGCAGGAAGCGAGGAAGGTGCCCAAAACTCCCTGTGCTTAGTCTCCTAGGAGACAGGAATGCGCTCCTAGGTGATTGGCCAGCTGGCTGTCCGGCAAGGACAGCCACCCTGCTGGGTGACTGACAGCTAGGCTGGAATAAATGGGAGAAACCTGTATAAAAGGCAGGGCTTTTTGGCTTGGAAGGCAGAGTCGACCACTGGACTAAGGAATCCAAAGAAGAACTTGGAAGAGATGCCTGCTGCAACTCCTGGACCAATGGTTTGACCGGTGAAGCCCTGCTGCTGTGCTGAAGCTCTGAATGTGTCTCGACTAGAGAAGCACTGCAAGGACGACTTCTCCCCTTGAGATGGTGGGACCAGTGAACTTCAAAGTAAGCCACCTGGACATCCTCTTGAAGCTGGTTGAATTTCCACTGCAGTCGCTGCTGGAAACTGTAGAGCCAGGTAGAGGAACACCAGTTTGTGTGTGTTGCTTTTAAGTTGGCCAATAGCTCCAGGAAGATCCTCCAGACTCCCAGGAAGCAAGACTGACCAAGCCAAGCCTAAGCCACCTCAACAGAGTGCTGGACCCCAGATGCAAGGAAAGCCCATCTCAACAGCCAAGAGTCTGTGGTGGTGCTATTTGCTGAGATGCGAGGAGCTTAAACCGCAAAGTGCTACTGAATATAAGTTGTTCTTTTTCTGTCGCCGACCGTCCCGTTGCAGTGCCGAAGTCCCCCAGACATCCTACCTCTTATCCCCATGACTGAGGCTCAGGAACACAGGATATGCAGAGCTACACAGGAACAGAAGCCAGCCAAAACCCTTTTCTTCTAACCAAAGGTACTGTAAAGTCTAAGTGAATTTACCTCTTGTTGTGTATCCTCATTTGTCCTTAGTGGAGACTTGTCTTGGTTGCTTCTGTAGAGTTGCCAAAAGCTTCTTTACCTCACAAGCCCAATCAGCTTGTGGCCCTACTTTGATTTCTTCTTTTCTACAAAGACTACTAAAACATTGTGCAAGACTTTTACCTACCTGCAAGAATAGCTTCAGCTCACCTTGACTTTGTGCAATTGACTTTGGCCTGGCCTGGCTCCCTGAATAACTCTTCTTCCCTCTGACTCTGTGTTTAGCCATACTTCTGGGAAGGGGTTAACTTACTTTGCATTGGGGGTTACCAAATGTACTTACCTGCTTCAGAATATGTGTGAGATCTCTTGATTTATTCTAATAATCTGTTTCTTTGACATACTCCTAAGTATTGTCCTAAATCCAACAGTGATATATTAATGTCCACAGTGTGCTAGCTATTGAAGTCACCTGAGGGTGTAGGAAGTGTCCGTGTGCCATTCCAAATGAGTGTTTACTGATTTAGGGAAACTCAGAGTGTGTATTTTGGGGAGTATGTGTGTGTTTCTATCATATTGACCCTTCAGAAGAAGGCTTACTCAAACTGACTGTCAAATAAATTAATAATTGTTTAATCAAAAAACCTATGTGTTAGAGTTTATTTGTATACTTGACACCGTGAATCTCTGTGTAACTCCCCTACAGCTCACAATGACCCCTCTTGAGATAAGCCTGGATGCTCAACACGCTACCAACCTGTGTAGTACAAACTTATACCAGGGTTGGGTTCCTATTGCCAGGACGTCAGTGTTGTAGTGCACCCAAAGGGTACTACATACAATCTTGCCTAACACTGGTGCCAGGCGGTGAGGATCTATTGTAGAGTTGTTACAGTAGTTGCTTTGCTTTTGTTCAACTAAAAACCTTCACAAGCCTATGTTCCACTAGAAAAGCAATTGTAAAATGCCAAATATGGATAACTTCAGACAGAAAGCACGGCTCATTTAATTAGTAGAACATCTGAAGGAAATGTGTAAAAGCAGCAATCTCCTTGTTAAGGGAAAGAACAGTGAATTGATTACAAGATTGTTGAATTGTCAAAATCTGGGTAGGAGGCCTGTCCCACCAACTAACCCAGGAAATGTGGAAAATGATATTGGGAATGACAATGCAGAGTATAACTCTGTTGTCTTAGAAGAGTCGGAAGAAGGGGAGGAGTCCCAGAAAGGGAGCCCCTCTTTGCCTCAACAGGCCTTTTTGCCTCAACCTTTAGCCACTGGCACCCCACAAGGTCCATCACTGAGTCCATAATGTGTGTCTCTTGAGAGAATGAGACTTGAGTTGGAATTCAAAAGATTACAAATCCAAGATGAAAACAAACATCAGGACATCAAACTTAGGGAATTAGAAATGCAGCATGCTCTTGAAGTTAAGAAATTGTCTCTTGAAAATGTTTCTATCCCAGAGTCCTCTAGGTCTTCCAGTCCAAAGAGGCCTTGCATGCCCAAAGAAGCCCTGAGTATGTATGTTGTGAAACTTGATATTTTGGATTGGTTGGGTGCTTTTGAATACACTTATGGGACTCAGGGTTTCACAGGGAATCGGTTGATTCCTTGGCTTTTGTCTCAGCTCCCCCAGGTTGCAACTGCTGTTCTAATGGAGGTGGGGGAACTTGAAAGATTGGAGCATGAAATTGTGGCCCCTTATTTACTTGATTAATTAGTAAATGGTCAATACACATGTAGAACGATTTGACATCCATTGTGACAAGTAGGTAATCTTGGTTCCATATAGTATCATTGAGTATCTCAAGGATGTGCAATTGGTCTCACTTCCAGCAGTGTGTTGTAGTCCTTGTGGACCTTTGGAAAGAAATACATGGTCGGTATCTGGGTTTGTCATTACTCATAAAGGATTTGTACACCTCTGGTCTGTTGATTGCCCAATACCATAGCCAGAACTAACTGTAATAATTGGAAGCAATATAGTGTAAACCAATTCACCAGTAGGCCACCAGAACACCACTCATACAACCATCATAATAAGGGGGTCACAAAAGCCCCCCATACGAAACAAGGAATTACCCACCACTCATACAGAGCAGTCAAAGGACAGTTTGCAGCAGGACATCACACCCCTGTGGCCATAATAAGGACCATACTAATTAATCTAGTAAATAAGGGGCCACACAAGCCCCACATACACAATAAAAACCCACCACTAACACCGAGCAACCAAGGGCATAAATGCAACAGAATGAAATACATGACTGTGAGACTTGGGGTCTGGAAATTGAAAATGAGAGCACACACTCTGCCTCAACCTGTTATACAATTATAATGAAAGCACCCAAACAATTTATTTCTCATGAGCTATGTGCAGAACGTTGTAACCATGGGCTTGGACATCTAGAATGAGAGAATCCTCTCTGTCTCAATCTACTATACAACTGTAAGAAAGGTGTAAAATACTACTTAATTGCTACATGTTATGAGCAGAATACCATAGCCATTTAAGATTTTCACTCCGACTGAACAAACGGGATTACAAACAGAGCCTGAACACGTGATGCACACCAAGGTCACATGACCACCTTGTAATGTCATTGAAGCGACTAGAATTAGACAACCGGCATAGCACGCATTCAGTAACCTACAGAACCGCGAGCAGACGAGAGCTGAATAGGGGGCCGGCTATAAACACACCCAAAAGGCAAGAAGAAATAATGCAAGAGATTATCTCCCAATCTCTAACTATAAACGCGAATATTTAGCCAGCATAAAGGTAAACGTAGATAATGCAATGTATACGTATTTACAATAGGCAACAAAGGACGCCAGCAACATGATTGCTAGTGCGCCATATATAATTAACAACTAAGTTTAAATGTGAAACGCAGATAACACTAATGTAAAATTTAAACCGTAATTAACACACTGTATTAGTATTTACTGTCAGAAACGAAGGAAGTCGGCAATACGATTGCTACAAATGAATACTTACTAATAACTCAATTGCAAAACCTGACTATTTAAAAGTAAAGCCACTAAATGCACAGGGAGTAAGAAAGAAAGAATGGGGCACGGGGAGGGGGATTAAGAATACCCCTGATGCACTCGAATGCACCCCACTGAACCCTGAAACCCATCACCAATGTAACCACGCTTATGCATTAGAATGCACCCCACCAAACCCTGGAACCCATCACCAACCTAACCACGCATCTGCCCATGTATATTATCTTCTTCAAACAAGTTTATTCGGAAATATAAAAAATTCCATTAAACGACAAAAAGAGATAAATTACATGTTTTCAACATTGCAAAGACACCAATTATATAAAAGACAGATAAAAGTAGATACCGAAAATTACAAATCACAATCTACAATAATAAAAATAACTGGCACTTGCTTGCCAATCGGGAGGGGATATTTAAAAAAAAAAAAAAAAAAATTATACATTATAATCAAGCATAAGACAAAACTCAACCACTTTTCCCCATACACAGTTCATTGTAAAAATTAGTGGCACTAACTAACCCCACCTTGCAGATTTAATAAGTTCTTTCTAAAATACATCGCTCTTTTTAAAAAGGTCAACAGAGCCCAGGATGTAAAAACTGACTCGGCACTCAGAAGAAACTCAAGTGCGACCTTGTGTGAACGAATCTCCGTTTTCTTGAGGGCGGGGACCAAGGTCATTCTGCGGATACCCGCATAACCTATGCAAAAGAACAACAAATGCAAAAGGTCCTCACGCTTGTGGCCACAGACTGGGCAGCCGGCATCACTTGGAAAACTTTTCCAGTTGCACGTGTTTCCCTGTAGCCGAAGACAGTCAAAGCGGGCCCTCGTAATCAGCCACCTGTCTGTTTTAAAGATGCTCCTAATCAGATATGGTTGAATTCCAGAGAGATTGCTGATACTAAAGTGAAAAGAATCACATTTCTGAGTGTGTCCCAGGAGAGTTTTTTTCCTAGCTACAATTTCTCCCAGTTTAACCTTGTAGGCTGCCCCCTCAGGCTTAGTGATTAAAGATTCAGGCGGAAACAGGGCACTTAGGTTAACTTCCCCCAATTTAGCAGAGACATAGGCTAACCATGGGATTTTTTTCCATCCTGATCTGCCCAACACAGTACGTAAAATAAAATGGCACAGAGTTGCGTGTTCATTAACCCACAGCCGAATCCAAAAGAGTAAAGGTGCCATCGCCCACTGATCCTCCCAGAACTCTGCCCCCAGTTCTCTGTGAATAGCTATTCCGGGGGCGCTGGTCGGTAACCCCAGCAGGTTTTTAAAAAATGTGTTTTCTTTACCTTGGATTTCAGCCGCGTTTTGGAAACCCCAAATGGCTGCACCATACAGGGTGGTTGCCAAAGTTTGTGCGCCATAAATTTTCAGGATCACGTCGAGAGGCTGGGCTCTACTTTTTGACGCAAATCTAAAAAGTCCACCTAACTGTTGGCTCATTTTTGCCGATTGCTTTGCCACATGTGCCCTTCCATTTAGGGCCTCTGAGAAACTAATCCCAAGGTAGTCAAACACCTTAACTCTAGGGATTGTTTCCCCAACGCATAGCATGGGTTTCATTGGTGCTGAACGTTTCCTTCCAACACATGCCGTAACCGCTGACTTTTTAGTGTTGATTTTTAGGCCCAGATTGTTCATAAAGGTTGCATTATCACAAGGAGCACAGTGATAAAAATAGCAACTGCAAAGATATTGAAGACAATAATCATAAAACCACAATTAAGCAATTTCGCAATTTAAAGAACTTGTAGTCTGAATCACGGCCCTTCACGCAGAAGCAACTGCCAATGAGCAAACCACCTCACAAGAGCCCTCCACTATATAATTCACTCACAAATAGTAACTATGAAACACATGACAAACCGACTATGCACAGTGGACCCAAACCTCTTGTCTTACACCATACAATATGAAATAAGCAGCTACAGACAAGATTGACACATGCCAGGACGGTTTGGATATGACAATATAAGGACTGTGTTGAATGTGATTGGGATACATTATGGGAAAGAATCGAATGGAATGATAGGTTTTTTTGATGCCGAGAAAGTCTTCGATAGAGTCAATTGGAAATGTATTGAATACACCTTGACAAAAATGGGATTTGGATTAGTGTTCATGAGGATGGTACAGTGTATACATCATGAAGTAAGGGCACAGGTATTGGTTAATGGGGAGATCTCGAGGTCGTTTCCGCTATAAGGAGGAACGTGACAAGGTTGCACATTGTCACCGTTTTTGTTCAATTTGGCATTAGAGCCGCATGCAGCGTACATTAGATAATTCAAAACGATAAAAAGATTAAGTGTTGGGGAACTGAGGTTAAAATTTTGTCTTATGCGGATGATGGGTTGCTATTGTCGTCAAACCCGGAAGTATGTGGACCTATAATAAAATAAATGTTTGAAGAAGTGGGAAAGTTATCGGCGCACAAAGTAAATGGGATAAAACTGAGGTTTTTCAATTATCTAGGACACATGATAGTAGAATATTAGAATCTTGGAATTGCAAATGGGCGCCTGAGGGTGTCACATATTTAGGTATACGTATTATTGGAGATTTAAATAAATTAATTCAATGCAATCTAGATTGAGCAATAGCCAAAATGTCACTGATAGTTAAAAGGTATGAGAGATTAAACTTGAACCTGTGGGCAAAAATTAATGCAATTAAGATGGTTCTGTTACCTAAGTTATTGTTTGTTATTCAATCGATCCCATTAATGATATATAAAAAGCAATTGTCAAAAATTGATAAGCTCTTTCAATCCTTTTTGTGGGGAATTGATACAAGACTGTGTGTTCCAAAATTCATACTGATGCAAAAAGTTGAGGAAGGTGGATTTGGTTATCCGGATCTAATGAAATACTACAAAACCTTTTTGATTAAAAAGAGCTTGTATTATTTTTGAGAAAAAAGCACTAAAGAGCCAATTTGGCTACGGATGGAAAGAGAGATGTGTGCACCATATCATCTAGAGAATCTCTATAGTATGGGAAAGCTGCCTAATAAAAGGTTAAAGTTGCAACCAATAATGGCAACCCGACATGCCCTGGGTGTATGGTTTAGGGAGAGTGGGCAGAGTCATGATATCAGCTTGGATGCTTCAATTTGGCACAATGAAACACTCCAAATTAATAATAGATGCCTGAATTGGAAAAGCTGGATCAAAAAAGGAATTCTGAAGTTGAATGATATATTGGCAGGGGACAGGTTGTTGCATTTTGAATTACAAAATACATTTAATTTGGGACAAAGGGAGGTGAATAGATATTTGGAATTGGTTTCGCTAATTAATCAGAGATAAAATATGGGAGGTGGCTCACTTGGAATGAAACCAGAGATCAGTAAATTATTAGTTAAACAAGAATACAGTGTACAGACTTACATGTGTTTCATGCCCTTAGAAGCAAGACATCTTTTAGCATGGAATGGGTTAAAGGAGGCTTGGTCGAATGATGTCAATAAAGTCATTTCTGAAAACGATTGGAGAGATATTTTAAAAGTAAGCTTGAGTTTAGGTGTGGATATGAGTTTGCATTTAATTTGACAGAAAATTATTGGAAGAGTATACTGGACGCCAGCTAAAATGTTCAAATTGAAATTGACATTAGATGAGCTGTGTTGGAACTGTGGTACTGGTAGAGGTACTCTTTTACATTTATTATGGGAATGTCCAAGAGTACAGACATTTTGGAAGGATGTGGTTGATAGAATTGATTTAATTTTTGGAATAGAGTTACAAAGATCTGCAACAAACATAATCTTACTCGCACATAAAGAAAGATGTGTGGGAAATAGGAGGCAGAATTTCTGGATTGATAGGGCTGTAATGATAGTGATTAAGCTGATCCTCAGGATTTGGAAGACGAGGAAGAAACCTAATATTGAAGACTGGTTGATGGAACTACAGGTTCTATAGAAATATGATAAGGTCTCAATGGTTAATAAGGGTAAAGAAGAGGAATACTTATCATTATGGGGACCGTATGAGGCCCTTTATGACTGATATAACATAAAGACTGCAAGGGGCTGGTAAGGTAATAATGAGAGAATCTTAGAGTGCTTTTTTTTTCTTCTCTTTTCTTTTCTTCTTCTTCCCCCATTCATGTTGTCTTTTGTGTTGTTTTGTGTGTGTTAGTGAGTACATTTGGTGGTGATGATGTTTATGTTTCACGTAAGATGGTTATATGAATGTAATATATAATGTAAAATGTTCACGAATTTAGATGTAAACACTTATTGTAAAATTGTGTTGAATTTATGTGAAATTGTTATAGTTTACTGAAAATCAAATAAAGAGATATTTAAAAAAAAAAAGTAAAGCCACTAACCGCACGGGGAGTAAGAAAGAAAGAATGGTGTGGCTGGAGGGGGATTAAGAATACCCCTGACGCACTCGAATGCACCCCACCGAACCCCGCAACCCATCACCAATCTAACCATGCATATGCACTAGAACGCACCCCACCAAACCCTGGAACCCATCACCAACCTAACCAGGCATCTGCCCATGTATATTATCACGAGGTGCACAGTGATAAAAATAGCAACTGCAAAGATATCGAAAACAATAATCAAGAATCCACAATTAACCGATTTCACAATGAAAAGAACTTCTAGTCTGAATCACGGCCCTTCACGCAGAAGCAACTGCCAATGAGCAAACCAGCTCACAAGAGCCCTCCACTATAGAATTCATTCACAAATAGTAACCATGAAACACATGACATACCAACTAGGCACAGTGGATCACCCAAAAGAAGAGCCCATGCCACGCTGTCACCGGCAACCTAAAGCATGGCAAATAAAATTGACACTAATCAACTATAAGTGCCCAGAAAGTCTGTATGAAAATCAAACCCAAACCTCTTGTCTTACAGCACAGGGTATGATATGATCAGCTACAGACAAGATTGACACATGCCAGAAGATGGATTGTATACAATCGCAACAATCCAACCACTAACCCGGACCCCAAACCAGTGTACTATCACTCGATACTTAAGGTAAGCATCCTGCTTACACCCTAATGACTGAGCAATCAACCAAATACACCTTAACTGCAGGGTGCTTCCTTCCTGTGCACCCGCAGATAAGACTAACCGAACCTCTCCAATCCTTAACTCCTCAGAAACAGAGAAGTTTGCTCACTGAGGAACAACAACAAAGGAAAAAAATTCTGATTGAGAGCAAAACAACATATTTGTGTGTCATAACAAAGAAATGCATAACAAAGAAATGTATGCATAACATGTAACATTTGTTTCAAATTGACACACTGAACAAAGAGAAGTGCCTTGAGAAAACCCAAGGAAGGGCAAAACAGTAGCACGTGCAAAGAAATGTTGGCACAAATGCTTCGTTAAGAATGACACATCCTTCATCAGCACAAAAGCTTTTGTAATTTGTGTTTATATGATGAATGTGAAACTAATTGAATTAAACATAACATTGTATTAAAAACACCAACAAGTGTGTACCTCACAATCATTAGAAAATTGGGAACTTGTGAGGACAGCTAAATTAAAAAGCGCATAGGCTCACATAGGGAAACAAACTTCCTCCATTAAATGCAACATGCAAGTACCAGGTTAACAGCCTTGAGGAAGTGTTTTTCCAAAGCGGATCGGCATGTTGAAATCATCTATTATTGACATCTAGTACAATGGATCATCCATGTTAATACTTTTACGTAAGGGGAACGGATTAATTTTCATGTTTAAACATTCAATTTTGTGTATAAATGTATGTATGAATTTATGTGTAGACAATATACCTGTGATGGATAACAGTTGCGATATTTTCTTGAAGGTAATTTGAGCGTGACACTGTTACTCACACTTTTGGATTAGAACTATATTTCATGTACACTGTTTCAACAACTATTAAAACCAAAAAATATAATGTATCTACAATCAGTTTGGAAATGACTAGTTTCTTCTAATAGTTTTAGAGACAAATATTTATTTCACCATTGAAATGTATAAATGGTTGCATTGAATGTTTTAGGGATTTCTTTCCCACAGGACTACACACGGGTTTCACCAGTTGGTAACAACCGGTAGTTTTTGGTTGTGTTTAATTTGGAGTCCCATAGAGTCTGGGGGCCCCAACCAGCTGCACCTGAAATTCTGTAAATGTTGTTGTGAGTACATTTGAGCGTTTGAAATTATCTACAAGAAAGTGTTTAACACATTGACACACCTCCCAATCTCCCAATTGTTTATGGTTATTGTTTACACATGGCAATGCCTACACAAAGGGGGAAATGCACACGAGGAATCTGCAGCGTTTTTTTTTTTCCTTTTTTATATGGGGAAACTAACACAAGAAGCTTTCACACACTGAACAAACAATACGATAAAGGAGTAAAACATGATCTTCTATAACACACTTCATTAACCATAAAAAGAGGTGAGCAAGACTCCTAACCTTGCAAGCTAGTAAATTTGCTAGAGGACATGCAGGTTTCAGCATCACTGGGATCATCAAGCTCTACCAGCAGTGCCTTGTCCCTGCTGTCCTCTATGGTTTAGAGGTATTGGCCATTCAAGTTCTATCCTGGTTAAACAAACTTGAGGAGCACTATTGGTAAACAATATTGGGCCTGGGACCCTCGTGCCCAATGGAATTCCTCCGCCTAGAGTTAGGCTTAACATCACCAAGGGCTATGGCCCTGTGGGCTAGGGGGTGTCTTTATCTAATATCATGCGTTGACCCATCATGTAAACTGCTCACACTGGTGGGACGGGGCTATGACACTGATAAGGTGCCTCTGGGTGATAACTTTAAAACACTAAATGAGACTCTCTTTACAGAGATCGATTAGTCTTTGGCAAATAAGAGTAACAGATCGTATGTGCAATTGAAAAAATCAATTTTGATCAAACTTAACAGATGGGACTGGTGTGGAAACTATACACATTTAGCAAAGTTAAAAGGGTACGTGGTAGTTTCACAAGTTGTCCACAGATATAGGGAAAACTCAGCCTTACCTTCTACTGTGCCCTGCACCGGACGTAAGGCAGTTTCTGCTAAAACTGCATATTAACCAATTAACGGTTATGGCAGTCCTGGGCCCTCGCCAAGGAATAACTCTAGAAGGCAGAGACTGTCGGGTCGTGGCATAGTGGAGCAACTGGAATTGGCGAGACATATTCTAACACAATGTACCACCTTGTGCATACATGTGTACGTTGGGGAGATTTACTCACAACTATGAAGCTATTATCGCAGACTCCTTTTGGGATTACTGCATGATCTCTAATACGATCACTATGCAATGAGTATGGCAGCATGTTAAATCTGTGTTGCCCGATTAGTTAAATGGAACCCGCCCGCCCAGGACTTTTATTGTCTCCAGACCTCTTGATTTCTATTTTACCTTAAATAATATCCTTTTTGTAGTAAATCGTTGACAAGACGTCTAGGGTGTTTTCCCCCTGTACTGTATGGATCACCTCATCCGATGAAGTGTTTGATAATTCTGGAACTGACTTGAAGTTAGCTGATTGTTTATCAATTCTACATTACGTATTATAAAATCTATGTTCCTTAATTTAACCGAGCATACAGACTCTTAATTGGGAAATCAGAGTCTCGCTTGGACGGCTGGACGGCTTTGCTCTCCCCCTTTTTGCTGCTTTTTAAATCACAGAGGGTATAATGAAAGTGGAATGAAGACATAAAGTATTGAATTCACTTGTGTTGTATTATTCATATTCTTATTTGTATTCTTAGAAGGATTATGATGATTTCTGGTATATGTTTCAAATATATTTTATATGTTTTATTATGTGTAAAGTCCTAATTACGGACTAAATCACAATACAATTATTATTATATAACACACTTAACAGAAAGAAACAACACAAAAGATCAACGAAAACAGAAAAACAAATCCACAATCCTCAAAGTAGTGCTCCAATTGCACCAAAATTCCACCAAATACCCTCAAACCATTCACCTGCCTTGTTCAACACCTTCCTTCAAATCCTTCCAAAACCCTCAAAGGAACAGGAAGCGAGCTAGGCCTTGTATAGTGGGTCAGACTGCTTTTGGGGGTTTTGTGTTCTCTGGTTGTCTGAACGAACTGGATGAATAACCTGAGAGCTCCATGATTGACTAGATAACCCCAGCAAATAAACCCGTTCTTCGTCACTAGTTCTTCCAATCCTGGTTGAACAACAAATAATCACGCAAAACCTGGGAATATGTCTAGAATTCATTGATGCCAAAAGCTCATCTCTTTCCTTCAGTTGGGATGAATCTTCACTAAAAGTCTGCTTGCCTAGATCCATTTTGGGGGACTTCTTCCTGGCCTAGTAATAAGGTGACTTCTGGCCCCTCTTTCCTGCTTAAGTCTCTGCTTTTCAAGTCTAGTTCTCAGAGAAATCTCCAACTAAAAAAATGTGTGCAGGTTGCAATGACTGTTCCATTATGGAATTGCATTCCTCAGCCATATCCTTCAATCCCTTGTGTCCAGCTTGTGTATACAGAGGTAGGACCACTTTTATTTTGCATGAACTGTGATCTCAAAGTTGGAAAAAAGATAAAAGTGGTCCTAGAAAAGATACTCGAGTACCTCTGGGAAACTGGATGAAATACGAACAGCCAAAAAGGTCCATGCTGTGCAAATTACCATCATCCAAATATTTATAAAGCGACACAAATTGTTTATGTAATCAGCAGTAAAAAAATGTATTTTTCTGTGCCTGCATTTGCCTCCTTCAATAGACATTAATTTCCAGACATGAGGAATCTTGCCCTCTGAGAATATTTCAGACATCCAACGTCCCTTCTAACAATTTATAACTGTAGAGCGGCTAATTTGGAAAAAATAGAAGCAATTAACTCTAGCCGTAACTCTTAATCATCCAGCAGTCAGGAGTGCAGTGCCACCTGGGGAAAGCATCCCGAGCTATGATCGCAGTCCTGACAGTAGCTGTTAACTGAGCAATTAGTCAGTAAAACCTTGATTGTGACAAAAAAAAGAACCAGGCATACCAATTAATGTTCCACTGGCCACAATCATTAAGTGTCAGAGTGATTTCACAACGACTGCAGCACGGGTTTGCACACCAGGCACCCTTGCTGTCACAATGTGGCGTAATCTCGTCGTCAGCGTCACACGATTTTGTCTTCCATTGTAAAAATGAAATTGTCAAACTTAAAGGTCCTTAGTCTTTCAATTAGAGAGACGATCCCCATGCTTATTAAATTGGACAACAGGGAGCTAGAGTGACAGAGGGCAGTCAACAGGAGCATTACTGGGTTATTTCAGGTAGGTGCCCAGTCTTGTGCATACTCTGTTATTGTGCATAGCACATTTGAAGCTTAGCAACACTATTTTTATATAAATGCTGTATGCCCTTGAGTTGTTGTCTGACCAGTGAAAACAAAAGCACGTTCTATTCCAGTGTTGTGATGTGCTAGTAGGGAAATGTAACCTTTGCTTAGCCTGCCCTGGATCTCTGGACCAGGCCCACATGGTACAAGAGATCGCATGCCCTGATCTGGAAAGGACACCACTCAGCATCAGACATCACACACTGACAATCTCAGCTGCTGCTCTGTCAGGGAGTGATACTGTCACTGTAAGAGCCCCACTGGTTACCAGGATGGAGATGCTGGCATGCAGTGCCATGCTGGTAGGGAAAGAGAGAGGGGGGCTCACAGAGGTGCAGATTGATGGAAGGGTGAAAGTGATTAATGTGCTTGTTTGTGCTGGGGTGCGAAGGCGCACAAGGTGGTTCGGGGGCAGGGGTGTACTGGGCGCCAAAAGAGGCCATGGAAATAATGTTTCAAAGTGGCGCCATATTGCACATTTTCAGCAAGCCCAACCCTTTTCCTATGAGAACATTTGGAAATAATATACAAAAGCGGCCCAGGACGCAGAAGCCTATCGGGGAATATACAACTTGAGGGACAGTGGAAGGAGGCCAACTATATTTTTCCTTTTTTCCATTAAATGGAAGGAAGGATCGATGCCAGGTATGTTTGTGTCAAAATGTTTGAGGGAAACACATGATGGAGGTGGGGAAGGGTGTCAGGACACCAAAGGCAACAATCACAACATATTTTTAAGGGCAAGAACCGACTCCTTCTCAAAGGACATGTGAATGAGCGTATCTTATATGTGCTCATTCAGATGCCCTTTTTCACACCTTTGCACATTTGCACATATACATCTGCATTTATGTACATTTAAAAGAAGCATCCCCAGTGCAGAAACTGGATGTGCTTTTCAATGCATAGAAAGGAGGTTCGTTCCCCTGAGCCTGTTGAGGCAGGGGCACAGTGATGCTCTAATCGTGACGGGGTCATTTTTGACCTTGGGCCTCATTACGAGATGGGCGCAAATGGATACCGGGCACCGTTAAGGACATTGGTGCCCGTAATTCCTTTGTGCCTTATTCCGAGGACCTTTAGCGGGTCCCTTCCTTAACGCCTGGTTTTACCGTTAAGGGACTTCAGAGCTAATAACGGTACCGCAATTTGTGGTACCGTTATTAGCGCCTTCCCATTGAGCCCTATGGGGGCGGGAATGGGGAATGGCTTTTTCAATGGGGATTTACTGGTCCCGCAAAGGTCGGAATAGACCGGTAAGTCCCGTTTGAACGAGGGCAGACTCGGTACGGGTATTGGAGGTAGTCATGGCACTAATAGCGCCATGACTACCTCCAACCTCGGAATGAGGCCCCTTGTCTTGAATTTTTCAGAGAAAAGAAGTGAAGAGGAAGGTCTTGAGCTGCTTCCGGAAATCCAGGTGGTCTGGCTCAAGGTTTAGAGGGCCAGGGAGGCCATTCCAGTGGGAGGCACCTGCAGAGGAGAGAGATCTACATCCACTCTCAGCTTGGAGAAAGGTCTGACCCACAGAGAGTTGGAGGTGGCTGAGAGAAGGGCTCGAGAAGGAAGGTGTTTAGGAAGAGAGTTTGGATATAGCGCGGGTCCCGGCCAAAGAAAGCCTTGCGGACGATGCAGATGGTCTTGAACTTAATCATCACGGCCAATGGGAGCCAGTGCAGAGATTTCAGTCCTGGAGAGATACCGTCCATGGGCTTGAGACCAAGGACAAGTCTTGCAGTCCTGTTCTGGTTTAGTTGCAGAAGGCGGAGAGTAGAGGAAGGCAGATTGAGAAAGAAGCTGTTGCAGTAGTCCAGCCAGAAAGAACCAGGGCTGGAGACAGTGAGCTTCTGGGGGAAAGTGAGAAAAGGGCTAAATCCTCTGAGGAGTTGCAGCTGGTAGTGGCCTTCTTGGCAATGTCTGTCATGTGAGGAGAGAAGGAGAGGGTGGAGTCGAACATGACACAAGGTTTTTAGCCTCAAAGGAAGGCGAATGAAACAAAGACATTCTCTGCACGCCTTTCATTTGTGCTATATTTTGAGAAAACATCCTCAGGTATTTTCTGGCAAGGGTGTAGAAGCCCTCGCCTTTTTGATTTTTCAAATAATAAAATGATGCTGGTAATTCTCTCTCAGAAAGGGTGTTCTGCTGCCAAGATTCCCCTTTCTGCCATCTCCATGCCAAAAGCATAGTGTACACCTGTGCGCTGTTGAATCAGTAACCGGATCTGCAGCACTTGCTCTCCAGTAGCTCGGAGCAGGTACAGGGTGCACAGGCGCCCGCTGACAGCTGCAGTGACAGCCAAGTCATTCCAGTGCAGGGGATACATGTAAGATGTGCACCTCTGTGGCCAAAACCACATAACTATGATAGTTACTATTCTGGTGGCAATAGTGAACTTTAAACATAAGCCATGCATGAGTTTAAGGTATGGTGGCTAATATCTCTCAAACTTAATAAAGCCACATCAATTTGATATCAACCATGTTTTAATCCTGTGAGTTCAGTTTAGTTGTGGAAGGGTTATGCATAGTCTTCTCAGTGTCAGACAGCCTGGCTCTGCCAACCTACAGGGCAAGAGACAAGATGGCTGGGCCTCCCCTATGATCCCATTTGAGATCCAGTAACATATCTCTGCAGCAGGACAGCCCCTCAGAAGGAGCTGTCCTGGGAAGCAGGCATCAATGGGCACACCCATTCCAAAAGGACTAGCCTCACACTGGGGTGCTCCATACCCAATGGCCTTTAATTCTATTGACAAGGGAAGGGGGAGAGGTATTGTAGAGAGAGAAAGCTCAGGCCAGTGGAAGAAAGATTCAGCCATTTTGTTCTCTATCTCTACCCTTCCTTTCTGTCAACTCTGCTTCCTTTAGCACAAAACACTTTGGGTGTGATGGCAGAAGGCAAAGCTCACTTATCTCAAGCAGAGGGAGTATACCCCTTAAAGCAGTATTGCTTTAGTGCAAGCACCTGTGGACTTGTTCCTTTAAATTGCAGATGGTCTGAATTATATTTCGATTCCCTTTGGAACAAACACCTCAGGAAGAATTAATAGGAATCTCTTGGAAGAGTTGACTTTCCAATGCAGTCGTTAGTGAGGTCAAGTCTGATTGCCCAAGGTAGAGGTGAGCTATCTTCCCTACCCAGCCCAAGAGCACAATGGGGGTGACCAGCTGTTGGAACCCGACTTTCATCTCTGCCAGTCACACTGCTGCCCAGGACCTCATTGTGGTGCAGAACTCTTGAAAGTGTGCACCATCTTTCCTTGCCTTGGGAGCCAGAGAACAAGGACTACACTTGTCCCTGAGAATCCAAAGTTGGACTCACAGCACCTAAGAACCAAAACAACAGGACATACGTGTTTTTGCCATCGAGCCGATGCAAGCCATCGCACTACGCCAGCTGAGTTTCTCATTGCCTCAACTCAATCTTGAAGGTAAGTGTTGCCTCTTCTATATTCAAAATGTCATGTTTCTTTTTTAACCACCAGCATCTTCGCAGCCAATCTGTATCGCAAGTTGAACCAACCCTGGTATCTTCACTGAACATCAACCATCAAAGGCTGTATCAAACCGCCCGCCTTGAACTGCAATCGAATCACCAGCATCTTCACTGTCAAATTGACTGTTTATCCGACCATGTTGACCCTCGCTATCTGCACCTCCTCGAGCACCTCATCAAACCAACCCCATAGAACTGTGTATCCAGTCAGCAACATATTTTTAGTCATACCGATCATTTAACCAACCCTGCTGGCTCTCACGATCCGCCCTTCATCAAGCATCACTTCGAACAGCAGCGAACTTCAGTTCGACACCGCTCCCCATCTAGAAAAACAAAACTGCCATATTTGAACCATTTCAAAATGTAGAAGTAGCACCTAGAAGTCTGGCTCACTGTTGTAGAGCTTCCAAGATTAGGAGAAGGTACTATTCACTGGTAGGTGCCCCTTTAGTCCATATTTGGGCCCTAGAGACTGGCTAGGTCACCATTCATTCATTCCTGCATCAGAAAGTATCGTTTTTGAAATCATTGTAGTTATGTATTGTCTATACGCCCTTGCTTCATTACCTAGACTGCTGAATTTTCTATCTTGCATATTATCTGATCTTCTGACACTGATCTGTTTTGTGTAGTGTGTTTCTGTTTAGTTATTATTGCAGATTGTGTCTTTATTTAAATTATACATATTTTTATAGAGTCTTGATTGGACATTCCCTTTATTTTGGACCGCTATAGTTTGCTGTTTGGTTTGCTACTGGATCACATTCACACCCTTCTTGAGAGAATAGCCTTCCCTTTGCCCACATTACCACAAAAGGTGAAGGAGGTATATCTCTAAATTGTGCCTGTTTTACCTTTATGATTAGGTTAAGCACAGAAGTCAATTCAGTCAGTCATAGGAGTTTAGTTCGGATTTTTAACAAAATCCATAAAACATCATAATCATAGTCAGAGAACATAAGCAACATATTACATCTTGAAAACACATGTTGTATTCATAAAACAGCACCATAAAACATCCTTATCCAAGAGCTGGATCATATATAACACCAAAATAGATTTAAAAATAACCTGTTAAAAACACAATAATGTACAATGAGTGATATAAGAATGGAAACATACAAGTTTAAAAGCACATGTTGTATCTAAGGGGGACAGTAATAGCATGAAAACAGGTCTCCAATGACTAAAATCATTGGGCCTCATTACACGGATGGCGGTAACGGTTTACTGGTACCGGTAAGGGTACCCGTGCCCGTAAACCCTTACCGCCTTACTACGAGGTCCCTTTGTGGGTATCCTACCTTAACGGCTGGTTTTACCAGCCGTTAAGGACGGGACCCGCAAAGGGATCTTGGAGGTAATTACGGTACCGCAATTACCTCCTTCCCCATTCCAATTGAGCCCTGTGGGGGCAAAAATGGGAATGGGGAAGGGCCATGATGAATGGGGAATAACCGCCCCCACACACTTTGGAATAGGGCGGTAATTCCGCCATTCACCATGGCAGACTCGGTAAAATACCGGCGGCAACCATGGCACTAATAGCGCCATGGTTACCGCCATCCGTGTAATGAGGCCCATAGTCCCTTAAGATACTGAGAAGATAGTATTTTGGCAAATCATTGTATAGCGGATAGTGAGGAATAAAGTGGGATAGAGTTTCATTCACACCACATGGCAGCGAGTGTTAGTTGCGGGGTTTGCAAAAACCTTAATTATTTGCTACATATTTTACGTGTAGGCCATTGTATCTGGCCCTTGCCAAACGTGATCTATGGTAAAAGTTGGTAGCCACTTTAAAATACGGGGCCATTCCAGTAGATGGTGACAGAGGGTGGTGCTATCTAACTGCAGACATCTGGCCACTCGCATCCTCCCATGTACTACAACAACGCATCATAAACATCATCTTTAGGGCTTCAGTAGTAATTGTTGCAAGATTGGAGCGGTTTCAAACAGCTCCCAAGATCCACAGTTTCAAGAGACTTCCCAATGTAGGCCAACCATTCAATCGTATGGCAATTGCCTAGAGAAAATAGTGACTTATCAGAGATTTAGTTAAATTGTCATCTTGGCCCAAGCCACAATGAGTACCAAAATAAGATATGTTCTGGGGCCACGCATTTCATCAAGAGTGCTCCAAAGGAGGCTCCTGTCCAGTGGGCAAACACAGAATTTCAATCCATGATGGCCACGTAAACAGGAGTATCCATGAGCAATACATATCAGACCTAAATGCCAACTGAGAATCTGCTTGGTTACCCACTTCTCTAGACTTTTACTAATAGATCTCCAAAACAATCTATAAGTACCTTGCAACAGGGAAACATGTGTTGTTGCCTTTTTTGAACATTGGGATATTAGTCCCAATTTTCAAGTTCTCATGTTCAAAGTTGTTCGTCAGAAATGCATTGACCAGAAGTCAATTCATTACAGGAATACACAACAACACTTTATTGAGAGGTACTTACCATCAGTGAGGTGTGGTCCACATCAGGGATCTGAGTGGTGCCATGGTAAAGCCAACCTCTGCTCTAGTTTTTTATGCTGTCACCCGGAAACCCTCAGGGCAATGCATCCAAATACGATTCTATAAGTAGTTTTTTTCTGGGAAAGGTCATATCAGTGATATCTTATACTATGGGCTTTCGGTTCAATGCTTTCATGCATGTATCGATTCCCCATAATAGCATGCCACATTGGACATATTAGGGCAAAATCACATGGAGACCTGTTAGCATGATGCACTGCACACAGTACATATTGCATCTTGTGACCGGTTCCCGGGAAAGCACAGCCGGAATTTTTGATGTTTAAATGGAGTCTGCTATGATGATCATTTACAAATCATCAATTGGTTGTATTTAGTATGATGATTATTGTGAGGGGGCACTAAATGATGTGCAGCCTGCCCCGGCTGTGTATGGGGTGTGAGCTTAAAACTCAGATATGCATTGGCTCTAAACAATCATGAGTGTGAAGTTCTGTGATCCATCTGACATCTCAGATGCCCTGAGCCCTACATCCACATCATTCATAGGAGGAGCTTTCAGACAACAAGCATGACATTCTCGTTTTGCATTCCTGCCCCTAATTTCACTATTCAAAATAAATTAGACTAGTTGAGGTGCTTTCCTATATAGTAATGACAATTGTTAATTATTTCATGATCTTAATGCAACAGGCCAACAGGTGTTCCGTGCTACAAAGTTATATTTATTTTGACTATGGAATGTGCTTCTTCAAGGCCCTTACTGATACTGCAGTAGATAAGCTATGTCAATATGATATGGTTCTTTTACATCTAGCTCTTCATGGTGCTAAATCAATTATTTAAAATGTGCTTAATCCTGTATTTCCTTTTGCTAGATTTCTTGTCTGTGGCTTGAAAGATTTTGTCTTGTGGTCACATAGCCTGTAGGCCACGGTTTCTGTGTATGTTCAACATAATTCTTTTAACACCATGGCGTGTTACATGAACATGTACCAGGGCCATATAATACAATACTTCAACACAACCCAAACCCTGAACCATTCAAAGCCTTAACCGTCCAGGGTCACACTAGATCGCCTGAGAATGGATATCACCCACCTAGTACCACGCCTGAAGATTAAATTCAGACGCACCCACCAATCCAAACTATACTCAATAGGATACAGTTGGATCAGTGCAACACCACCAAATCGAGTCGACCCACGAGGAACCAGCAACATCCGAACCCACAGGTATACAACTAAAACGGAATTATAAGTACCTGAACCAGGATACAGACCACACTAACCCAACCCTCAATCTTCTGCATACTTAAACCTACACAAAACAACACAACCATCTCTCTACCAGCAATCCGTACGCACTTTACCACACAGCATCAACAACACATAAACTTCACCCACAGCACTCAAGGCCTTCATCCGATCCGATACCAGCACTCGGTGTATACCGAGCTGAAGCTGCCAACAGCACACCATTTCTCCCACTCTCCTTCTCCCCTCCTCCCGACTAACCCTATCCTCACCCTTCCTGTTTACAGATCCGCCAGAGCGCCTGGGGCCCAATTCCGTTGGTGACGGTGCACTATACAAGTACCGCTAACATAACATATAATATCAACCTCATCCATGTAGATCAGTATTGTGAATGACCTTGAAGAAGAGTGTTCAACAGTTGAAACATTTAGACATTTCTAGGGCAAAACATGTGTTGCCCTATTGTTTTTGGAGATCATGCACTATTCTAACTGTTGAGTGTCATCATCATTTTGAAATCAAATTCTATTTAACTGAGGGCAACGCATAGTTAACTAAGGATTAGGAAAACATAAGTAGATTTTTGACCACATTAATTAATAGAATGTTATAGAAAGCACAGGGCAACATATGCACAACCTACTAATATTTGATTATCAAACTCCTATTTTCTGTACAGGAAATGTACAATTGTACACAGATGTTGCTACTATGTATGAATTACAATAAACCAAGACCAGGTGACCATACCCCTCTGTGAATTAGACACTAGCAGTCAAAGCTTACCAACTGCCCTACTTGTTATTTCCCTTCTGGCACAATTAGCGTCTAGAATGTAAATTGCATGTGCCCAAAATACCTTTCCCTATCACTCCGGATCCAAATTGATCCTGTTTTTCAAATTGCATGGGAACAATTTGCCACATTTTTGCCCTGTTCCTGAGATGTTTCGTGCACTTTTTGGATTTTTTTTTGTTTTGTTACTGGTGTTATGTTTATGATGATTCAAAGACATTGATGGGAAATTGTGTATTAAGTACTTTTATTAAACTTTTCAATACATATATATTCATTATCTAAATAATAATATATATTTTAATACTGTCTATTGTATTGTTTATTTTTCTATTGCAAAGGTTAATAGTCGCCTCTATATCTTGTATGCACACAGTAGTATAGTGCGTGCTTGTGGTTAGCTCTCGCTATATTAAATCTTCAAAATAAAACAGAATTAATATAACATCCATTGCACGCGCATGTTAATTGTTTTCTCAGTGAGTCTAGCTCGTTGTTTTTTTTTTTTAATTACCAAATAAAGATTGCTCCTTAGTGCTTTTAGGGCAGTTTCTGAGAAAACATGATGTCATTTCTGTGTCTATGTCTGTATCAGATTGCATTGTATCATTGGTAGGTAGGGCGTGTTAACACTATACATGACCACGGCCCTCATTCCGAGGTTGGTGGTAGTCATGACGCTATTTGCGCCATGACTACCACCAATAACGGTACCGTGTCCGGATTGGTGAAATGGGGACTTACCGTTCCTGTCCGACCTTGGCGGGACCGGTAAGTCCCCATTCAACAAACCATTCCCCATTCCCATTTGAGCCTCCATAGGGCTCAATGGGAATGGGGAGGGTGCAAATAACGGGCTGGCGTATGCAAAGCCCGTTATTTGTGCCCAGGTCCCTTAACGGGTCCCGTCTTTAACACCTGGTCAGACCAGGCGTTAAGGAAGGGACCCGCTAAGGGAACTCGTAGTAGGGCGGTAAGGGATTACCGGCACCGGTCTCCTTACTGGTGCCTGGTATCCCTTACCACCCTACTCGGAACGAGGGCCTATGTCAGTAGTGCGCTCAGTCCTAGATACATATGTTCTATTCACACGGTTCACATTTGGAAAAGCCATGTCTTGGCATCATCCCGCCCATGGAGGTACCAGACACTGCCGTGAATGTATTTAGTAAGGTTGCCACATCTACACATGGAAAAGGATTAGAACATGTGGCCGTGTTTCCATAGGCTATGCCGTGCAATGTGAGCTTAGTGTGTGAGTTAGAGGTAAACTTTGGTAGACTGGCTGGAAGTGGAGGTCATCGAACCAATGCCCACGCAGTGGTAACTGGGCTAACCATGCTGTGTGTACAGATATAATAGTCTCATTTGCTGTGAAGTATTTGCATTAAGCAAACCCTGTTCTCTGGCTGGTGACGGTTCAATCTTTACTCTGCCAAGAATCCATTGAAATAATGTGTCCACACCCTTTTGCAGTGTCTCTTCTGGGGCATACCAATAATAAGGTGTTGGAAGGGGGGGGTGGTTCTCCCCTACACACAGGACATGTTGAGTCCATGAATGGCATCATATTCCTTTTCATTTAATATGGTCACACTCAATATAATTAGCTTCCTGCAACAAACCTTACGCAACACCTGCTTTTTTAATGAAATGCTTGTCATACAACTTTGGCGTCATAGCACCTCCCCTCACACCCTCAGAGGGCCTGCTGTTACTGTGCCCCTGGTGAAGAGGGGGTGGGAGACTTGCTGACGTTTCTCTACAAGAAGTTATTCATATCCTTTCAATGCCCTGTTTTTCACACGTATGTCCACCCGGCTGTGTAGACTACATTTACATAATTTGCATTCACACACCCAAGGGGATGAGAAGAATGCTCCAGAACATTCTTTGAGAACATGTTCGTGTGTTATAATCATGGTGGCCCAATTTCTGCTTAGTGTGAGAGTAGATACGTCCTATTGGCTTCCAAACATGCCAGAGTATATAGGATATATTCCTTTTGCATATAGACTCTGTGGATAGTTACTCAAACAATATAAGCTTATGAGGTCAGTACTTACCTGTCCAAACCAAAACAACCTTTGCCTGGTCAGGCTTCCAAAAGCAAAAGGTGCATTTGAGCATATGCGTCCGAAAGAGCTGAAAGTGGTCCATACTCACCATCCTAGCCTTGACTTTTTCGGGCGTAGCCTTGTTGGACTTATTCAGATATGTGCAACTGAATTCCCATAGCATGCAAGGCATGTATCCTCCCCTGGTCATCTGTGATGACATGTGTGTTCCCACCCCCACCTCTACACGCCCGTGATGATGTGTGTGTTCCCACCCCCACCTCTGGTCGTCCATGATGATGTGTGTGTGTGTGTGTCCCATTGGTTGCCCACGATGATGTGTATTTTCCCACCCCCACCGCTGGTCGTCCGTGATGGTGTGTGTGTTCCCACCCCCACCTCTGGCCGCTCATGATGATGTGTGTGTATGCCCACCCCCTTGGTAATCCATGATGATGTGTGTGCTCCCCCTCCCCCCTTGGTCGTCTGTGATGATGTGTGTGTTCCCACCCCACCCCTGGTCGCCTGTGATGATGTGTGCGTTCCCACCCCACCCCTGGTCGCCCGTGATGATGCGTGTGTTCCCACACATCCTGGTCACTCGTGATGATGTGTGTGCTCCCACCACCCCCTGGTCGTCCGTGATGATGTGTGTGTATTGCCACCCCTCATTGGTCATCCGTAATGATGTATGTGCGTGTCCCCCTTGGTCACCCGTGATGATGTGTGTGCTCATACTCCCCTTGTTTTGTATTTAACACACCAAATATTCCCCTAGCATGTACTCTCCAATACCTAATACGTCTTATATGTACCTGATGTAGTTCACTGCAACAAGAGGCGATCTTTCCCATGTATATACTCTTTTGTACCTATTATGTATCATATGTACCTGATGTAGTTCCCTGCAACAAGAAGCAAACTTTCCCAAGTATATACTCTTTTGTACTTATTATGTCTCATATGTACCTGATGTAGTTCCCCGTAACAAGATGCAAGCTTTCCCATGTATAAACTCTTTTGTACCCATTATGTCTCATATGTACCTGATGTAGTTCCCCGTAACAAGATGCAAGCTTTCCCATGTATAAACTCTTTTGTACCCATTATGTCTCATATGTACCTGATGTAGTTCCCCACAACAAGAGGTGAGCTTTCGAAAGTATATACTCTTTTGCACCTATAATTACTCATATGTACCGGATATAGTTATGCACAACAAGAGGCAAACTTTCCCAAGTATATACTCTTTTTATACCTGTTTTGTCTCATATGTACCTGATGTAGCTCCCCGCAAGTAGCAAAGCTTTTCCATTCATGTATCGCATGCACCACCCAGGCCTATTGTATGCCTGAGCTGTAATTACTGTAACTTTGTATGTCTACTGCACTTATTGTAACCATATTCTTAAGTTAAAGCTCCTAGATGCCCTTGGGCTTTGTGTGCTATACAAATAGAAAAATAACAAACCAAACCCACATCTGAGCCTACATTCTCTCACTTCAAGGGACATATTAATAGCACACTGTGCTGAATGTAGGGCTTTGAATGAATCATAACCACTGATTTTGTTCAGCACTGCATTCCATACCGTGGTATGCAAATGTGCCTTGGACCTGCGGGGTATGTTCCAAGTCAGATGGAAATTAACCGTTTGGTGGCAGGAGAAAAGACTCATGTCTCTGTGCTAGTAGCCTGTTAAGCCATGCATGAGTGAAGTGTGCCGTGTTGTGCAGTGGACACCTAACAGAATCACTTTGCGTTGATCTCAATTTTGGCAGTCAAAGAAAACTCCCCGTTAACTAGAATGATTTGCCTGGAATTATTTCTGATTGCAGGGTTTTCAATTGTGTAGGATTCAGATTGTTGAATCTTTAGTTGTGTACCAGCATGCAATGCTGTCTCAATAGTAATCTGGCAAGAGCAATATTAGAACTCTGAGGTACATCAACACATTTTCCATGTTTGCAGAAAGTAGAACAATCCTCACGTACAGCAATTGACAGTGCTGGGAGTGACATTATAGGAAAGGGAGATCTGCCTGAAACTTTTAAGGACAGGCATAAAGGGGTCGGGGGTTGGACGTGGATTTCAAATTAGCCCCTTTTTAGTTTAGGACACTAGGTGGCGCTTTAGTGCCACCGATAAGCCTAAACTATTTCATTAGAGTACAGATAGGGAGAAATGGCATATGAGGAGGGACAGAAACTTGTAGGTGTTGTTTGGTTATTTGTCCACTCATTAACTGACCATGGCCATGCTTATCCCGAAGGTCCGTCCCACCCAGTTCCTGCTCCTTCCCACCCGAAACACCTTCTTATGGGAACTCTTTGAGCTCTTTCGCACCTAGCAACTCCTGTGTATAGGCGCGTTATACATGCCACATCATATCGTATATCTCTTTATTCAAGCCTTAACATCAACCATTGCACTCTAAAGTGCCTGCCAGTGTTTTCTCAAAGCAGTCTTCTGAGAGTTAATTACTTAATCGGAGTTGCAAATGCACAACTGGTGTAATACAAATGTCTTAAACTGGTATACCTTGAGCCACTCAATTTATACGCACTACACATTTCCTTCACTGAAGTCCTGTTAAAAACAAGAATTGGCAAAGCCAACAGTGTTTGCTTGTGTATAAGTATTAGGCATTTGCCAGGCGCTCGTATTAGATGGCCAGGCACTCGCACCATTGTGCACCTCCTAGCATCAATAGTCAGTTAAAAAAGTAAAGCACTGCCTGGAAAGTGCCGTTCCCATGCCGCCACAAAAGTCCAAACTGTTAGCATTGCTTGTTTAGTCTTGACATAAACATATTCTCTGGGGCTCCTTATTTTCAGACCCAAATATTCCAATACTCTGTAGGAATGAGCAGTAAGAATTAGCCCATTGGAAATGCTACATATTTACAATACCTTTTATCACAAATATGCAGAAACGAAGCACATACTGAACTTTTTCTTACCTCGTGTCATTCGGCTTTGTGTACATTATTAGTCGTTTTGTTTCCCCACTGTAAACACATGGGGCACAGAAATAGTTTCTTATATTGTGCTTCATGTCCCTGAGCTATCCTTCCAGGGAACCACAACGCAATGTGATGGGAGCCTAAAATGCAGGGCTTGCTGAGAATTTCACTCAGTGAGCCACTTGGATATGTCTTAAATGTCTCTCCTAGGGTGTACATCAGGGCTGACATCACCAGCTATTTTTAATTGTTTATGCAGTCATGCAAGTTATCATGCATGATGTCAGTACAGGTTCGGGTCCCATACAATCTAAACGTGCAAAAGGTTAGATAAATCAACTGGTGATTTTCAGTTGGAGAAAATAGTTTTACCTTGTTACTGAGGGATTATAGTTGTTAACAAGAAGATCAATGCAGTGTGTTGCTTAGGAAAATAGCAAAAAGCACAGGAACATGTAAGCAGGCTGCTTGAGCAAGAGTGTGCTACATTCATTGGCGTTGGCCTTCCATCTCACTGCCAGGCCAATCCCACTGGCCTGCTAAAGGCTGTGCAGATGCCATCACCTGGCAGAGGAGTGAACACCCCAGGCCCTAGTAGTGGGGCCAATGAAGGGACATCCTTTCTTGGGGGGGTAGAGACCTGCTTTGCTGGGGTCTGATCGCCCATCCCGCCCGCTAGCACTGAACATGCTCACACAGGTGGATTTTGTGCAGATAGTGGGGCAGGGTTCCCATCTATCCCTCTCCAGGATGTCCATTCAATTACAACCAATAATAAGCGTGGAAATGTTGACGGTTTTGACTTGTGTATAGGAATGGGATAGGCATTGGGCATAAGATGGTAACAGCTGACGAATGATGTGTATACCCCAGAATATGATGGTAGTGCCCATCAAAGCTTATGTAATGTTTATTCAAGAACCAAAACAATTGTCTTTGCCAATTTCATTTTTTACAGGAACTCAGTGGAAGGGACAGATGTGAGGACATACATTTTATTGCACATACAGACCCAAATCAGGATATCTGTACAGTTTTCTGCACAGATTGGGACCTTATGGGCCCAACTGCACTTGTCACTATTATTCAATCGATTAGTATTCACTCTATGCAAATGACTCAATGAAGGATATGACAGGGTCCGCACAGATCGCTACATAGGAAGGTGCATTGATTCACTGAGACACATGCACCAGGCCGCAGCACCTTCATGGATGCCTTCTGCCACGAGCAGATTTGAAATCTGCTTCAGTCTTGATAATTCCCTGCAAGCTGCATTGAAGCAGCATTATTTCAAGATTGCCACAGATGCTGGAGAAAATAGCATTTACATCTCTGCCTCAATTAGGCTCCATGAGGCAGAGGTAATTCAGAGATGGCCGCCCGTGAATTTTAGTCCTGAAAACACAGCCTCAGCATGCTGGATTGCCGTGATTGGCCCACAGATTTCACTTATCCAATCACCCTTCGCCGGCAGGCGAACGCCGGCCCACACACAAAGGCTACCCAACAAGGCAGGCTCCTGTCCCAAGCCTGTCACGAGCCGTACAGAGCCCAGGGCCAAGCTCCATGCCGGATGTGAGCCCACCAGGAACCACTCTTCATCCTTCCTCCGCCTAATCTGTTACCGGGTAAGACCTCCAGCACTGTGAACATTTTGTATTCTCTGACTCTAAACAGAGTGCTAGCCCTTTTTAAGCACCACCCATAGCCCTTGCTTATTATGTACACAATACCAAAATGTGCTTTTAAACCAAATGCATAACATCCATACGCCCTTAGCCTTTTACTCACTTAGTTCCTGAATATGACCATGCTATTACTATGATGTTTGCCCTAATACATGTGCTAACACTGTTGTGAAATTAGCCTCAATTGCCTGCAACCTGTGCCCTGCTATATGTGCTACACTGCCAACCGCTTCTATGTTAACATACTGCCACTCCCTCATTAACATAGCCTCACAGGCTGGACCAGAGATACCACTTCTAGCCTACATATGCCCTGCCATTAACTGTTGAACTTTTGCCCATATGCGCCTTGCTTTGACTGTAAACTTAACTTGTATGCGCCTCACCTTTGAAGGTGACTCTAGCCCAGTTGTGCTGTGCCTTTGATTGATAATAATAATAATTAGGCTTTTATATAGCGCTACAAACCCTCAGGTATCTGAGCGCTGCTTATTATTACCCACGGTGTGTGGTGCTCATTTATCGACCTCGGAAGGATGAAAGGCTGAGATTGGCCCCGCCGGGATTCGAACCTGCGTCAGCAGGCTCTGCACAGATGTCAAAGCGAGCGCTCTACTCGCTGTGCCACTTGACCGGCATAATTGATGATTTTAGCCCAGTTGTGCTGTGCCATTGATAGCTGATTTTAGCCCATTTGTGCTTTGCTACTGACTATTGATTTTAGCCCATTTTTGCTTCGCCATTGATCGTTGATTTTAGCCCATTTATGCCTCACCATTGACTGTTGATTTTAGCCCATTTGTGCTTCACCACTGATTGATGATTTTATACACATTTGTGCTCTGCCATTGATAGCTGATTTCAGCCCATTTGTGCTTCGCTATTGACTGTTGATTCCAGCCCATTTGTGCTTCGGCATTGATAGCTGATTTTAACCCATTTGTGACCGGCCTTTGATAGTTGATTTTAGCCCATTTGTGCCTTGCCATTGACTGTCACATTTAGCCTTCATGCTTTGCCATTAGCCGACAAACCTAGCCTTCATGCGCCTTGACACCATTTGATGAATCCAGCCCATAGGTGCCTTGCCATCCATTGATGGTTGCAGACCATATCTGCTATACCTAATTAACCATCTGGGGCCCTTACACCTATACCAGTGCTGCTCTAATATTAGAATAAAGCTCCCTATACTGATACACCATGTGCATTATGATACTTTGCCTCTGGTCTGTCACCCTTCTAGCACTCTCAACCTACCTAACAGCTGACAATAGCCAACACCACACTCTTAAGAATCACCAACTTAATCAATCTTCCATAGCTATTGCCTCTTTCATCAACATGGAGGAAGTTAACCCCACCAACATCACCATTAGAGCAAGGACTGAAGCGATTAGTGAACGCCCAAGCAACCTTTGCAGCCCACCCTCCCGAAACTCCAGGCTCAGAGCAAGACTCACCAGATTATACGAGCCTTTGACCAGATCTCTCCCGGCCGCCAACAAAAGAACTACTACCCACCAAGTCAGCATTACTAATAGCAATATTAAGACAGCTCCTACCCCGCACACTAAAACCAAAACCACCACTGCAGCCCCTCCTCTTAAAGGTGGACTAATAAACGCCAGATCCCTAACAGCACATGCCACAGACATCTGCAAGATTATACTGTCCAACAAATTGGACTTCCTCGCTATCACAGAGACCTGGCTGCATGAGGCGGCAGGACCCTTATTATCTCTAGCAATCCCAGATGGCTATAACATTCTGAGACAAGACAGGAATAATATGCGAGGCGGTGGTGTTGCTATCATTGCCAAAATCAGCCTAAATATGAGAACCACTGTCATTCCAGATCCCAACTCCTGCGAAGTGTGCTCTATCAAACTCCCAGTTGATAACTCACAGACCTTGATCATCTACCTCATTTATAGGCCCCCGGGCCTGCTGGGCACATTTGATGAAGACATCAACTGCCTATTATGCCTATTATCTACCAACCTTAAAACCTCCACGCAATTACTTATTCTGGGAGACTTCAACCTAGGCTATAACGACCCCTTAGACAAACATGCCGCCAATGTGACTAATACCCTCACGGAATTGGGACTAACCCAAAAAACCCAAAACATTGTGGTACCCACCCACAACAGAGGGAGAACCCTCGATTGGCTAGCAGATTATAACTGCTCTGCAGTCATTACTTCCATCTCCCCACTATTATGGACGGACCACTACCTGGACTTTGATTTATCCACCATCAGGCCCCTCATACATGCAGCCAATGTGGCCCCCTCATGCCCGACCAGGAACAAAAAGAGTATCACTAAAGACAAAGTGATCCCTGCTATTCTACCCACCCTGAACCAACTAGATGAACACCTTAACCTAGAGTTAATCGTGGAAGAGTATAACAAAATCTTACATTCCACACTTGACAACATAGCGCCCCTCAAACTCAGACCTAGTAAACCAAAAAAACACCTCAATAAATGGTTCACCCCCAAACTAAAAGACCTCGGTCAACTCAAAAGGAGTTGCGAATCGTCCTGGAGAATCTCACCTACAGAAGAGCATAAAAATAAACTTACCGAAATCTCCTCAAACTCTAAAAAAGAAAGTGTCCTGGCCAAACGGAACTCTTATAATAAGCGCATAGCCACAGCCAACTCAAGTATGAGGGAGCTGTTTTGAATTCTAAAAGAACTAGAGTCGGTCACTTCCACTCCGGATATATGCACAAAAGACAAAGCCTGGTGCACAGAGATACAACAAGCATTGACCAAAAAAGTCACCATGTTTCAAAAGAAAATTGCTACCCTCAATCACCCACCAATTCTTAACACCAACCCACCCCCACTGGAACAAAATACAACTAGCCAATTCAGATTTATCAAAACCTCTATCCTGGAGGTGGAAAAAACTATCCTCTCTCTTAAGCCTTCCAATTATAAAGGCGACCTGTGCCCGGCACAACTCATAAAAGATGCTGCCGGCAATTGAAAAAAAAAAAAAAAAAAAAAGATGCTGCCAGAGAACTTTCACCCTTCATATCTAAGCTTGTGAATGCCTCATTCACCTCAGGCATTGTGCCATCCAACCTGAAACAATCATGGGTACTGCCCCTACTAAAAAACTTAGACAAGATAGCATACACCCAAATGCAAAAATTTCTAGAACAACATAAACTCCTACGAACAAGGCAGTCCAGCTTCCGCCCACAACATGGAACCGAGACTGCGCTCATCGACTTGACAGCCCAAATTGATGAGTTAAGAGACAAAGGCCAAACAGCACTCCTTCTACTTTTGGATCTCTCGGCCGCCTTCGACCTTGTAGACCATAAAGTCCTCTGCAACCACGCTAACTCTGCAGCCCACTTCTCCAAAGAAGCCATACTATGGGTCGAATCTTTCCTGAATCAAAGAACCATGAGGGTATTCTCCCCATCAGACGCAGCAGATCCTATCCCGATCCTGTGCGGTGTTCCCCAAGGCTCCTGCATATCTCCGACACTATACAACATATTTACCAAGCCCCTTTTTGATGATCTGGACCTTCTTGGTATCACCTACACTAATTATGCAGATGATACCCAGATTCTCCTTCCACTTTCCGGGGATTACAACAAGGATTTGGCCTTGGTAAATAGGATGCATCTCATCATCCAGGCAGGCATGGATGGAAACCCTTGGTCTATGCCTGAATGAAGACAAAACAGAGCTAATCATTCTAGGCACGCACTCCACCCTCAAAAAACTAGGCCAGAAATGTCATGCCTTTGAGATCGATGGAAACACTATCAATGTTGCCAAGGAAGTGAAGACTCTTGGCTTCTACCTAGATGCCACCCTCTCCTTCAACAAACAGGTGAAATCTCTGTCGTCACCTACAGCTCACACATGTCAGCTTATCAGAGCTGGCAAACACTTAGGGGCCGATTCATGGAACAAACCTGCACTGAAAATCCATGCGCAAGCAGGAGCAAGGGAGCGCAAGCGTGAGAAACGCAGCGCACGCGCACACGTGCGATTCAAGGAAGACGCTGCGCGTGTTTCCCGCTGTCCGTGTGCCCAATCCAGACATGGCGCATGCAGGCATACACGGCCTGCGCTAGGCGCACAGCAAAAGCGGACATAGCGCGGCGCACCCAACCAAAGTGGGCGGAACAGTGGGCGTAACACGCGGAATGGGGAACAACGCATGAAAAAGAAGGCGTAACTGGGGAAGTACTGCAGGGAACTACACGGAACGCCCACACGCATGCGAACAACCCGTATTCATGGATTCGAATACGGGAAACCCGCGCATGGCAAAAGACGCCACAGGCGTCAACGCGTCCGCCACACGAAGGCAGGCGGAAGCGTCCCCACGCACAGTACAAAAGTGCGTGCAAACAACAAACACGTATATACAGCTACGATGAATGCCCCATTTGTCGCAGCACTGATCGTGGGACACCGCAGGAGGAGGAGAATAGCCAGGGCACGCATTTTCGCACCACGGACAAGCCTTTTTGGGATGCCTGACGACCAGGTCTATGGCAGGTATAGGTTTCCACCCCATATCATCCTAGACCTGGTCAGGGAGTGGGAAGATGAGCTTACATCCCCCACCCTTTGCTCCCAAGAATTGAGCCCCTTGGAGAAGCTGCTCAATGTCCTGCATTTTTTGGCCACTGGGTCATTTCAGTGGACTACTGCCATAGTGGGGGGGGTCTCACAGGCCACGCAGTCACGCTACCTACACCAGGTACTGGCAATCATGACAGCGCGCCCCTCAGTCCGCAGGCACATATACATGCCCAGAACACCCGCAGAAAGGCAGGCCGTTGTCCTGGATTTTTTCAGGGTGGCACACTTCCCCAAAGTGCTCGGTGCCATAGATTGCACCCATGTGGCCCTACGTCCACCTAAGGCCACTGAGTACATCTACCAAAACCGCAAGCACTGGCATTCCATCAACGTACAGGTGGTATGCGATGCAAAGGGAATCATCACCTCTGTCTATGCAAACTACCCTGGCTCCACCCATGACAGTTTCATATACAGAATGTCCGCCCTGAGCCGGGCCCTGGAAGCTGGGCAGCATGGCGACACATGGCTCCTAGGTGAGTACAAATGCCCTTGCACATGCATGCAAGTCACACACAGACAAATACCCAAACCCTAATAATCTCAATTATTATTACCTCCCCAGGGGACAGTGCCTACCCTCTGAGCAACCACATGATGACGCCAATCCGGAACCCCACCACACCACCCCAGGTAAGATACAACGTCGCCCATATTGCAACCAGGGCCATAGTGGAGCGCACATTCGGAGTGCTCAAGTCACGTTTCCGCTCCCTTGACCGCTCTGGCGGGCAACTACTCTATGCACCACCAGTAGTGTGCAGGATCATTGTGGCAGCATGTGTCCTGCACAATGTTGCAACACAGCAGGGCGTCCCGGTGGACATGGTGGTGCCCCCACATCCCCAACCACAGGGACAGGCGTTGCCCATGGGAGGGGACAGGGCACATGGTGAGGAAGCCCGGACCCAGCTTGTGGCCACATTCTTCACCTAAACTCCCACCCCTGCGGAGTGCACACAGGCCTGGCACATACCAGGTGACAATCGATGATGACAAAGAGACAGTCAACTGTCACAACCCCACCACCCTGAGATAGTTGCCATGGAAGTGCCACATCGTCTGCATCCCTAGCTACTTAAACACAAGCTATCCTGTGTGACCAAAAGGCACACATATGACATCTGACATGATATGGCCTATACACAAGTATTTCAAGGTGCGATGATGCAGGGAAGGGGGAACAAGGGAAGACAGACAACGGTACTACTAGGCCAGGTGTCATTTAGATTGTGCAAGTGCAGGGGTAGGGTGAAGGGAAAAGTGCAAGGGGAAGGGGAGGGGGGAAGTGCAGTACAGGGGAAGTAGACCAAAAAACAAATACATAGGTCGGCTGGTGGCAACTGCAAAGGTAAGTGCAGACAAGTGCTGGGAAGGGGGGGCTGTAGGGATAGAGAGACAGTCCCGCAGTGCAGGAGTTGCCAGGGAGGCAGTGCAAGTGGAGAGTGGCTGGGCCAGGGACCGAGGTCGGTGAGAGTGGCCCAGTTGCAGCTCCAGTGCAGTTCCAGTGAACAATTCTGCAAGGGAGAGGCAGAGAGAAAGCAGAAGCAAAGAGGAAGGTCTTGAGGTGCTTCCCGAACCGTAGATGGTTCCCCTCAAGTTCAAGTGAGGCAGGAAGGCTGTTCCAGAGGGAGGGCGCTGCTGCGGAGAGAGATCTACCCCCAGCTAGTTGCTCTGACAAGCGGATGACCCTGACATGCAAGGTGTGCATCACACAAACACCTGCAAAACAGGCCATGGCCATCACTGTTATGTCACTCAAACCCTCCCAAACCACAACATGACATGGCAAGCAATACCCATACACCAACACAGTAACGATAAGGTACACATTGCCATGTCCAAAATCTACAGTGACATCAGACAATGATACCTGACCTGGAATCAGATGAAATGACAGACCAACAACCTCCCACCCAAAATAAGTAATTTCAAAATGCATTACAAGAGTTGTAGACGTAACATAACAATGAATGCTTGTATACATGCACATTGGGCATTGCAAAATCAACACTGCAGCTTCTGTGTGCTGTGTCCTACTCCTGCAACACACTGCTCAGCGCACAGCACAGTGAACAGCCATTGTGTGTGATGCACACCCTGAGTATCACATCTAAGTGACAGACCACATCAAAAACCAAATTAGGCATGTACAGGATCCATAATTGGTCATAGAACATGTGCTGCAGGGACACAGTGGCCACCAGAAGGCAAACAGTGTACACATGGATATGCAAGGGTGGGAGTACATGTAGTGCATCGGAGTGCAAGTGTGTGGTTCTGCAAGGACATGCACTCCACATATGCATGTGCACTCAATTGACCATCAGTGTTCTCTACACATCACATGTGAACATTCACCATGTGTACACCCCAGCATGTCAAACCACAACTATCCCCTCGCACCTGAAAGGTAAACACAACACATGAACATGCATTGATCAGCAGAACACAACATGTACATAGGATACCACCATTACAATGCCAGAGTTCCCATCACACTGCAGGGCAAGGCAACTATCAACAACAACCCCCCCTCCCTCACAAATGACCATGACCCACTGAACAACTGCACCTGGGTCATGGAGCCTTCAAACCTCAACTCCACCTGGCCACAGGATCACCTTTACCCTTCGTCACCATCTCCCACCTTGTATGTAAAAAGGTGCCTGTACCCTCAGAATCCACACTCATTTCCAAAATGACAAAATCCAAGCCAGAAAAACGAACCAGAACACTCCAGTAGATGACTTGACGTAGCAGTACCTCACAAAGGCCAAGTACTACCACAATGATGCAACAACCAAGGTAGCACAGTAAAACAATGTCACAACAGGATGTGAACCATGTGTGGTACATGACATAGGATGATGCACCATGAACGGATGTGTACTGTCACAGATCCCGTGTACAGGCCTGGGAGTGTCACGAAACAACCACCCCCACCGTGTCCCGGGTGCCTGCAAGGTCAAACTCACACAGGCCCCTGAGATCCTGGTGGGGAAGGAGGTTGAGGGATATGCAGTCGGGACAGGTGTTGACACACTGGATGACTGGAATGAGTGTCAGGAGAGGGGAGGAGGAATGGCACATGAAACCAGGGAATGCACGAAAATGTACTACCTGCATGAACACATACACAATCCAAACAAACTTGGACATCATTGTCATGGCCGTCTGTAGTCCAGGCTTAGGAGTGGTACGAACCAACCACCCCCTCTAGGGTTTTGGCACCTGCAAGTTCGGGGCTTACACAGGCATCCGCAACCCCAGCGGGGAAAGAGGGTTTGGGAACGTTGCTTGGATAGGTACGGGAAGCAGGAACACCGGGTAGACGGTACAGGGTTCAAAACTGCATAGGATTCCGGGTGATTAGGGGGAAAAAACATACCAAATTGAACCACACATACATCCATGCATTAGTACACTCCCCAGCAAGCCTATGCAGAGCAGTTTGAAAGAAAAACAACAAGACACTTAGCTCTGGTTTTGAGTGCTGGCCTCCTGCCTGCGCACTCTCAGGTCCGGTTACAGGAGCACTGCAATGCTGCAAAGAGAGCCATAGTCAACAACCTGTATGTGCCAATTACACAAAAACACAACACCAAACATGCCCCATAGCAACAAACTACTCTCCAAACAGACAATCTGGTGTAGATGCTTCGTACCCATATGTAACATTACCCCTGTGACGGGTCATACACAGTCAATGCAGTAAGCCAGCCGCCGGTGGGTGCGTGGCAAATGGGACACCAATGTGTCACAATTCACACAACATGCAATGTTCCCTGGGTAAGCAGACAGACCCATATAGCAAGCCATGACTTCTGAGCAAGTTGCGTACCACCATGACCGAAACAAAGTTGGCAGTGCATTAATCATAAAGTACATGGAAATGATATGCACTGCACCCGAGTATGTCCCTTGCTGTATGTCCCTGTGAGCTGCCCGTTTCCATGTCTCGGAAGGCTACATGGTTGATACAAGTGCCTCAATGGACCTTGGTGTACCGGAGGGTATGTGCCACTGCCCCTGCACGTGTCCCAGACAACCTTACAATCAACAGCCATCAGTCCACCAACACATGTGAGCTGCATTGTGTGTTTCAACACCAATATTCGTCTAAGCTCACCCTCAGTGCTGTGACTAAGCCTGCATGTGCAACTCGCCTGGTGCAAGCTTTGCTGTGTTGTAGCCCCCCTGTGCTGCTCACCTTGCCTGGAGTTCCTTGGAACACGTCAGCAGGTCTAGGATGTAGGTCTGCAATCCCTGTGCCTCTGCTTGTGCACACATGTGCATGTGGGCACCAACAAACGTGTCCAGAATACAGACGTCCAATGGGCCATGTCTGCTGGCAAAGGTGCTCTGGAGGCTCATCCCCCTGCAGAAAGGGCATGAAACACATGATTAATGCTTCAAAGTCATCTGTGTGTGTCTCATCAGGCATCTCATTACTTGACCATGTCAGAGAGTCACATCATAAATCACACCATCAGTCCATCTTCCACATCCAAAGTGTGGAACACTATCTACAGCATGCATTGCAAGAAGCATGTGTACAGTAAAGATAAGAAACATACTACACAATGCATAGCAATTAATGTACACATTAATCATGACACACCCCATCTAGCAAAAGCTGCACAGTGGACAATAACACCAAAATCATCCCCACTAGGGGTGTTAACACAAGTCACACAGCACCAGACATGCCACAGATATGACAGTCCAAAGCCCTTGTATAAAAGTCTGTGACACCGACCCATCCTTGCGAGCCCATGGATAAGGGAGGCAGGAGTGACAAGACAAGCCTGATGGGCCCAGCTGGAACAGACAGTGGATGCCTTCAAAAGCCACAAAGCACCGCACTGTCACATGAAAGCACAATAGACAAGCAATTGTAAACTAAATCAACTATTAACTAATTACACTAACAATGGAAAACCTACATTACCTAATTAAACTAACTATCAAACAGAAACTCAACTAACTAAACTAAAAGAAAAATCAAAAATGGCCACATACGACCCGGGGGGGAGGGGAGGCACCCAGAAGGGGGGAGGTACAGGGTGCTGCTCAACATCCACATGCGATGATGCTGAGCCAAAAAAAAACCTCCATGGGCTCAACGCCTGCACAGCCCGACCTATGTGGGAGATAGATGGTCGTCCGAGTCTGGCTCATCCTGGAAAGGAGGACGTGGCACAGTAGCCTGGCCTCGCCTAGCCGCAGCTTGCCCCTCGTCGGCAGCAAGTCTGCCGGACGGGTGAGCCTGGTTCTGTGTGGCGATGTGACGTAGGTCTGCATGCAGAACCTCACGTGATACACGTGCTTCCTCTTGCAAGGTAGCACGTGTAACACGGAGTTCCTCCTGCAAGGCCTGGCTGGACAACCGCTGCACCTCCCGGCAAGCCTGTAGCTCAGCCGAGATGGTACGCTCAAGCTGTGCAAACCTCTCCTCTGCCTGCTGCCTCTGGGACATCATAAGGACACCCAGAGTGGATCTGAGGGAAGCATACTCCTCCCTCAGGGCATCCATGTGCGCCTCTGCGTGAGCAGCAATTGCTTGACGCAGAGACGACATTTCAGCCTGGCATGCTCTGTCTGAGGCCGCCATGCCCAGCCTGAGCGAGCGGGCCGTGGACCGTGCCGCCTGCTGCTGGAGAAGCACCTGCCTAGCAGGTGGGAGCACAGATCGGGCAACACGCTCCATGCTCTCAGCGATGTTCTCATTGCTGCCCCCTGCCGTTCGGAATCGGCAGTCATGTCTTGCTCCCACTCAGTATACTGCGGTTGCGCATGGCGACTGCGTTGCAAGGCTTGACCCCTGCGGGACCCAAGTACCGGGGGTCCTTGCTGTGTTGGCACCGCCCGCGGCTGCACGACTACATGCCCCCGTCGACGATCAGTGACTGGTGTGGAGGGTGACCCTGCGTCCCGATCCACCACGGGCGGAGGAACCAAGACTGTCTGATCCCTCAGTGCAGGGGTCGCAGACAGAGGAGTGTCCACATCAGAATCACTCACCCCTGACACATGGACTTGATGCTCATCCAACTCAACATGGACGTCAGAGTCGTCATCAAGGCTGGACTCATAGGCAGCCAGAGACAAGATGGACTGCAGCACTTGGGGGTTTTCATGGCCTACCACCCCACGACCACCACTAGTGCCGGGTTGATGTGGTGGTAACAACCCTGTGTCTGGCATGACAACAGCGTCCTCCGCCTCCATTGCGTCATCACCTGAAAAATAGAGAGAAAAAAGGTCACTACACATGTCAGAAGCACACAACACACACATACACCGACAGCAAACGCATCCGGCAGACATGTGACACACAACACATAACCTGGCATGCATGCTGGGTCAACTTTGAATAGCTTCTGTGATCAGACCTGTTGAAAGGTGGCAGTTTCCATGGAAGTGGGTCTATGCAGTGCAGAAAATGTGTACGCCACTCACTACCTACATGTACAAGGACTCCAAGGTGTGTGCCAGGAAATGTGAAGGCAGTGCAATGTCAAATTCAGACATCACGTGCATTGTGCATTCAATATGTACCATATCTAGAAGCCAAGCACCCCTCCACCCCAGTACCAAAGCAGGGATGCCTAGCATGGTATCAGAAGGCTGACCATACACCTGTGTATTGACAGGCAGTGTTGACTGGCATCAACAGCTTAATGTGATTCAAGTGACAACACTGCAAATGATGCTGGGACACTAAGCAGGACACATGATGACAACTCTGGATTCCGCCCATGTGTGAAGAAGACACAACAACAGTTGGACAGAGTCATTGGCCATTGAACAGGCTGAGGCCTGTGAGCCACACAGATTGTCAGACCCTAAACATGCAACGCAGGACTGAGCCACAGTTGACATGGGAAGGCTGATGAGATGGCAGGCAATGTATGTAACCAAGGACTTGTATTACAGTGATCATCCAGTCAAGGACACATAGGGGCATGCGTGCAATGCACATGGAGCATGAATGGGCACTCATGTCCCTGCGGGACATCTGACCTATGCACAGTACAAGTGAGATACCCTGCATCGAGTACTAAGGCTGTACCACACGGCATATGTCTGGCAGATTCTACGCTGGAAGTTAGCATCTACACAGGACACATGAACAAGAAAGTACACATTGGCAAGATTGAAGCAGACGAGTGCAAAGGTAGAACTGGGGTGCAGAGTGGCGGAGGAGGGGCAAGGGAGCATGCCTACATAGAGTCCTCGCATGCAGGCAGAGGAGACATGCATGATGGAAGCATTGCATTACTTACATATCAGAACCATGTACACATCACATGTAGTGGCAATCATCCACAACACATCCCACAAGTGAAACACACACGTCCTCAACAAACACGCATCAACACTCACTGGACTGCGCATCAAAGTCCAGCATCTCTCCCACTCCTTTGACCAATTCAGGTGGTATGAACTCCGCAACGAGAGCCTCATGCGGAGTGAGCTCTTCCTCCTCTGGTGCAGGCCCACCGCCAGTCACCAGAGTCAAGTTGTAATTAGAGGCACGCTTAGCCTTAGTGCTGCGTTTGATGTCATTCCAACGCTTCTTGCACTCTTGCGCCGTGCGCACCTCATGGCTGAATGAACTGACATGTTCCACAACATGCTTCCAGTGGGTGTCACGTTGGGCAGCCGTAGTCTGACTATTGGCACCCACTAGCATGTCACGGCTCTGGCCCCGCACGTAGTCCACGAGGAAGTCCAGTTCCTGCTTACAGAAAGGCTTCTTCCTCGACGTGGAGGAGGTCGTGGCTGTGTGTGGGGTCCCGCCTGTGCTGCAGGTGCAACCTTCCTCCTCTTGGACTGTGGCGCATGTTAGGGAGAATTCTCTGTTTAGGCTGAATTTCCTAACCTAGTGAGTCGCCCAGCAGCTTTGCTAGATTTCTGGAGTTTGTTTTTTCCATCCTGCCAAGAGTGGGACTCTTTTCTCCCGCTCTTGAACATGTATGTGTGTAATTCCTTTGAATGTCAATGTGTTCTATGGGCTATGGGGTCTTTTACTCCATAGGGTCTCATATGTTTTTCTATGTGTGTTACACCGCACCCTACATGCCGTAGCACTGGGGCGTCCTAGTGGACCCCCACCATAGACTCCATACCGGGGACTGACTACTGTCTCCCCGGGCATGTAAAGTCACCATTGGCTTTACTAGACCTAAATTTACTAACAGAACTAGTACAAACCATCTTATTCTGGACGTACTAGTAGGGGTAATTCGATTACTCCTGGATCTGTTATTCGAGGGGGTACTGTTCCGTCCCCCCTCGTCGAGTTTTGGCTGGTGGCAGTGGAAACTACTTGTTATGTTCGACCCCGAACATAACCCTATGGGATTCGTCCCATTGTTGGAGATTGATACTTTTTCTTGTTAATCTCTAACGTACCACCGATCTACTTATCTTAAATAAGTTTATCGGATGGTATTTTCTGCCAGAACTCGGTTTGTAAAATGGCGTCTGTGTTCGTCTCTGTGACTCCTAAACCAAAGGTTGAGCCCTTTGTTCCACTTTTGGCGGGCTCTGTACAGAGACCCTACAAAGTGGTGCCATTCTGTCTGGGTTACCACAGGGGTGTGGGAGGGGGTTTAGGCACCCTGGACCGAGTTGCCTTGCCAACTCCGGTCGCACTCTGGAATGATTGGCCCAAGTGGTGAGCCTCCCCGCTCACCACTTAGCATGTGTTGATTGACAGCTAGGCTGAATGAATGGGGGTTTTCTGCATAAAAGCAGGGCTTTTTGGACTGGATCTTCAGAAGTCGCCACAGGACCTAAGAATCCGAAGAGGGTAACGCTGAGCCGACCTGCACGACGACACCTCCGGTGGAGCCCTGCGGAACCGACTCACCACTTCCCCGACGACAGAGGAGATCTCCCTGCCGGAGAGTCTCTTCCCCTGACTGGTGGGAACAACCAGTCCCCTTTGCTTTTTATTCGCCTCAGGACGCAGTGGTTGAATTGCCCATGCAGAGCACCTCGGCAACCGGATAGCCACTACCCCTGTACCGCGACCAAAAGGTGGTGCCTTGTGACGGAGCACTGTCATGATGCCTGCCCCCAGAGCACCGGGACAGGCCCAGCACCCCCGGAAGCAGGCATCATGCCCTCGGGAAAAAATCCAGAGGTCCCTAATAGGGGCTCTTTGGACTTTGTCCTGGCGCCTTTGGCGCCAGGCTCATATTGGACATCTTTGGCGCCAGGCTCATAAAAGAAGGTGTTTGGTGCACTTACCTGACGCAGACCATGCTGCATAAAGCCTCAAGCCAAATAAGGCTTAGGAGGGACTACTTTATTAAAGGAACTATTTTACTTGGGTGGGGACCGTGGAAGAATACTTACCTGGGACTTCTTCCAAGGCTATTTAAACCACGCCAGGACTGCCACACGTGCTTCGCGTTGTTCTGCATCTAGCAGCTGGACGCTCACCGTGTCTGCTCCTGCATCCTGACTTCTGCCACGCCTGCCAGCATCCTGAATCACCTGCAAAGGAAGGGAACAAGAGAACAGAAGAAGGAAAAGGCCTTACCTGCTAAATCTGCATCCCAGAGACATTTCGCCGACGATCCTGAAAAGGAAGACATTTATTTTTAAAAGCACATCGCATCGATCGCTGCAGCGCCTCATTCTACTCACCTTACAGATCGCTTCCATGTTCTGCAGCGACCATCCGGATCCGCAGTCGCGCCCCAGCGCCTAGGAGAAAAACACAATAACGAAGGTGAGAGAAAGAAGGGAAAAGGGAAGCTAAATCTCCATGTTAAGACTTACCTGCTGGGTCATTCCCTTTTCATTTCTGGTCTGCGCCGCATCCAGGCATTTTCGGACCCCGGCCCCTAAGGGGAAAAAGACATCAGCGTTAATGAGCGAATGAAAAGACATTACCAAGACGCTCATTAAAGACTTACCTGATTTCCACAAGGATTTCACCTCTCATCTCGGGTCGGTGCCTGTTCCCCGGCATTCCGTACCCCGGCCCCTATGAGGAAAAAGACACTAGCATTAGAACATTAATGCATGGACACAAGGGGAACCACTTATCTAAAACTTACCTGGAAGCCAAGCAAGTTTGGTTCTCACCAATCCGAAAATCCAGTGAAGTAACTGGATACCAACGCGCCCCCACATCAGAAACCACAAATCCGAAAATCCAGTGAAGTAACTGGATACCAACGCGCCCCTGCATCAGAAGCAGGATGGAGAGCTCGTACTTCCAGACCCTAAGGTGAGACGCCACGGGGAAGCACAGAAGGGTTTTGAGGAGGGTGAGAGGGGTAAGTGGGAGGCCGACGCATTACCCCGCAGACAGCTAACCCCCTATTTCCACCTACAGAAGGATACTTCTGCGAGCCAGACAAGCAAGATTTGGGGGTCCGGTCCAGTCTGTCTTCTGAGTCCTGCGCACCACTTTAGAAGAGGTCACAGCAGCTCAAACCAGGCCGGCGCCTCCGTGGGAGTCAGGTGAGCGTTACAGCACTCTGCGGCTGGTCTCTTCCCTGGTGGTGCACCGGACTTCACTTTTCTTCGACGACGAGAACATCTCTACTCTTGGCAAAGACCCGACGTGCATCCACCACCAGGAACAACTGCCCCCGCCGGAGCTGCCCTCCACAAACAAGGTACCGTGCCCGCCTGGCTTCCCTTTCGATCGGTTCGAGTGAGGTGTCTTAATCCTCTCCTTTCCGTTGGGTCGCCTCCAAGCTTTCTCACGTATTGTTCTGAACTGGTTCAATCTGCCGATAACAATTTGCTACAAAGACTCGAACGCAGTTCCACTACAGACTTCTGGGACATATCGCCTTGCCTCTCTCTGAGTGGGCCTGGCCTCTGAACTTTATGATCTATTGTGATTCTTGCCTTCTTGCCTTGCATTTTTTTTCCGTGAAGTATTGACCTGTGTTGCTTTCATAACCTGCCTATTTTTCTCTCCTGTCCTAACTAATATTAGAGTGCCATCTAGGTTGAGGCAAACACCTCTGTCTGTAAATAAGTGGTGCAGGTAGAACCTAGACTTGTCGAAATATTGCTAGAGGGATTGATCATTTCTTCTTCATAGAGTAATTGTGTTTGATTTGTTTGCCGTGATAGTGCCATAGTGTTTTGGATAGATATTTCGTTATAAATAAATACCTTAATATCTTTACACTGAGCCTTGTTGCGTGTTTGCTGGTCTTACTGTGAAGAATTGCCCTATCTTGTATACTCCACATACTGCTTGACTCTTCTTGAGAGAAGTCTGACTGCTCAGCCACAGCTACCAACAGTGAATCTGTGTGGTGCAGACTGCTACCAAGTGGGTTTACTGCCTAACACCTGTAGTCCTGAATCTTTTGCAGTGGTCCCAGAGGGAACTGCACAGGTTTCCGCCTAACAGCGCAGACCCTGGCTGGCTAATGCCGCCCTGACCAGTATGGCCAGTGGCTTCGGTGGATTGAGCCAAGGGAGTCGCAGGTGGAGGGATGACCAAAGGCCTGATTCGTGTCAATGGCAGCTGGGTGCCCACTAATGGACCCTGCGCAGCAACATCAGCTGTGGCAGGGTCATTGACCGCAACGTTCCTGGTTGGCAGACTCACAACCGGGGTGCTGTTGGGTGCATCTGCCCCTGCACTTGCCAACACCCGGCTGTTCGGGGCAGCAGATGACATGACTGCCCCAGGGACACGTGTCTTGGTCTGAGCAGCCCGGCCTGCCCCTATGGTTTCCCCCCTGGCCTGTTGGAGATCTACCAAGGGCTCTTCAAGTGCCAATGCAGCCTGTGCTGGCAGACCCTGAGCCTGGGTGGCGGTGTCCACAGCTGCACCTGCAGCTACCACTACCCTTGGGCCCGTGGCAGTCGATGGAACAGACTGCCGGGTCAAATGGGTGCCAGTGCCAGATGCAGGAGCTGCATCCCCCGGTACCACAGGGGGTGTTGGCATGACTGCACCGACACATGGCACAACATTGTGCTCAAGTGGCGCACCCCTGCCTCTTCCCCCTCTGTGGCCGCCCTGGACACCCTGGAGTCCCCCTACTCCCTGGTCACCACGGCCACGTCCCCGACCACACCCGCCACGAGGAGGACGCCCATTTTAGGCGCCCCTCACCTTTGATGGCCTCCCAACCATGGCACTGATGTAGTAGTGCTGGCACAGATTGAGTGGTGCCAATGGGAGGTGTACACCACAATTGACCTGGGCAATTGGGGTGAAGGGGGAGGGAAGCAAGATGTTAACAGCCCCCCTGCACCTGCAAGGCTGTATGTGACCCCGGTGATGTGGTGACGGGTCACGCAACGCTCAGGCACCCCAAAACTGCAGTAAAACCATGCACGCAACCCTGCAGCCTACGTGCGTGGATTCAACCTCCCGCAGTACGGGGTGGCACCCAGTAACACTACTATGACATCGAAAATGGGTGCGATACACAGGGGCACCCGCAGTGGGAAAAAGAGTGTGTGCGACTCACCGTCTGACTAGCGCGATGCAGAAAAACACGCGTAGCCAATACCCCGCCAAAAGAAGAGATACGTCCTTGATAGCTGTGACGTTGTGATGGCGCGCGAAACAACAGGAAGCAGCAACACACGCCGGTCTCCACGAAAGGCACGTACAGCAAACTGCTGGGCCCGCTCACCTTTAACCCGTGCTGAGAGAAACGCACGCACGCGCCACATCACTTACGCGCATGTGCCCTTTCCTCGTATTACACGCGGACGTGCAGTTTTTCACGCGCGCTGAAATGCCCATGCACGCCTGTGCGCATCACGTCACAGGGGCGCTTGCACTTCAGGGGCCTTCTGTCCAATGAAATTGCATATGCGTGCAGACGCGCTTACGCGCTAAGGGCCTTTCCTCGAATTACACGCCGACGTGCCGAATTTTCACGTGCCAAATCACTCCGTATCAAGCTGGCCACGCGTAAGCACACGGAAGATCACGCTCCTGCCCAGAAGGCCGAACTACTGCCCCCCAGAGCCCCGAGCACGCTCCCACCTGCCATCTGCTGCTGCCTGACTGCCTGCTGCCCACGTGCCCTGCCATTTGCTGCCTGCACATCAGCCAGGGGTGCTGTTGCTGTGACCACCCCTGCTGGAACCGAAGACTCCCGACTCGGATTCCATCGCTCCACAGCCCAGCCCCAGGACCCAGTTGCCCACCCACTCCTGCCTCTGGGGTTGTCATGTCAGGCACTGCAACATCTGGCACCACTGACAACCCCCGGCCAGAGAGGCAGAGGGGCACCAGCTTCAGTGCCAACGAAGTTGGTGTCCTGGTGGAGCAGTGGAGCAAGTCCTGGGGCAGTATGATGCCCTCTTCGGAAGTTCCCGCGCCGACAAGGAAGGACGGACTCGGATCTGGACTGACATCGTGACTGCCATCAACGCGGAGGGGGTGGCAGTCCGCGACTTCCAACATGTCAAGAAGCGCTGGGAGGACTTCAGGTCCAGGACCCTGAACAAGGCCCGGCGCCTCTTGAAGGCAGCGGATGCCAAGGGGCGCCGGGGCCACTTGTCAGAAGATCAGATGAGGGCCCTGGAACACATATCCCCAGCGCTCCACGTCCAGGTCCTTGAGAGGCAGACCTGTCTGGAGTCGAGCGGTAAGTGTACATGCATCCTGATTGTGAGCTGTGCGTGTGGTGATGTTTCAGTAGTGTGCAGGTTGCACATCTGTTTGTATGGGTTCGAGTATGGGTGGGGGTGTACAGGGCCGTGGGGCTAACACATGCGAAGGCTGTAATGTGTGAGACATGGATGGTGCTTGTGTGTGTAGGCTTGCATGCCAAATGCAGTTGTGTGGGCACACATGTTTGGATGAATGTGTATGTAAGTAGACATCTCTGTGATGTCACGCATGTATGTTGTTTTCAGCTGCATGTATCAGCACTGTGTACATGTGCATTTGTGTGTATTTGACAAGGGTGCAACAGTGATGCAACATGGATGCATGTGACAGCCGGATGTGGAAGCCTGATTGGCAGTTGTGACATGGATGCCCATCCGAACACTGCGACACTTGGCAGAGGTGTACACATGCATGCAAGTGTGGTGTTGTGTGTACATGTGTGGTGCACTTCCTGTGTTGCATGTGATGTCTGGCTTAGCTTTGCCTGCTCATGCTGTTTTAGGGGTATGGATGGAGCTGGCATTTGCGATATGGCTGTGGTATGGCTCATGTGTGCGAGTTGAAATGACATGTGTGTTGGGGATTGTGATGGCATGTCTGAGGTTTGCCAATGCCACTCATGTAGAACTGTCATCTGTGTATGTGTCCATTGTACAGTGCCCTGATGCCTGTGTTTTATTTCACCCTGTCTGCAGCGTCAACTGATGAAGAGGGCAGAGAAGGTGCTGTGGAGCACAGCGGTGGGGATCCCACCGCCAGCCGGAGACTCAAGGCCCGGCTCCCCTCCCATGTTGTCATCTCGTCGGGGAGTGAGGTGTCCGGTGCCGCGTCCCAGGCCGCAGCTGCCGGGGGGAGGTCCAAGAGGCGGAGGTTGGAGTTGGACTCCTCGGCAGCAGAAGGGGCAGCTGGGACCCCACAGGGCCCAACGGGGGAAGATGGCACGGAGTCATCCAGGTTGGTGGGGGGTTTGGTGGAGGAGGAGGCCATGCAAGCAACAGAGACGGGGTCTGGAGGTGGGGATACCTCTGGTGCTAGTGGTGCAGTGCAGGACCAGGGACAGGAGGCAGCACAGGCCGCCGCGGAGGTGCCTGTGTGCAATCCTGTCCCTGATCCTGTCCCTGCATCATCTTGCACCAGCAGGGATGCCTATGTCCAGACCCGTTTTCAGGCAGGGGATGAGCAAACGACAACTGGCCTTCCTCTGCCTGCGGACGTGGCTATCCGGGTCCGGGTTGAGCTTGTCCTGACTGGTGTGGCGTTGCGTCAACGGGCCATGCGCAGTGACCTGCAGTCTTTTCATGAGGAGACTGCACGTCATCTCGAATGGCTCGTTGACCACGTCAGGCTGCTGGGACAGGTCACCCAGTCCGGATTCCTCCGTTTTCTGTGGCTTGCTACGACCCCCTCCTCAACTGAACCCCCTACGCACCAGTCGTCCTCCATGCCATCTTCCCACCCATCAGTCACCTGGGTGCCCTGTGGAGCTGCCTCTGACGGTGCGGCCAGGCTGGTGCAGGAGGCATCCCTGCCACAATCAGGAGTCGGACGTCCAGCAGGGGTGGCCACATCAACGACTGCACCCCAGCCGGCGGAGGTTGTGCAGGCAGCAGGAGGCAGTGCACGGGCAGAGGCACAGCAGCAGCAGCAACATGGTGGGAGCCATGAAGGCTCGGGGCCTTCAACATCGGAGGGGCAGGCATCGGCCGGAGGGCAAGAGGACCCAGGACAGAGAGTGTCTTCCGTGTGGCAGCGGTTGGGCCACGCCATAGATGCGGAGCGGCAGCGGGCGGAAGAGGCACGGCTCACAATGGTCAGGGCGGAGAACTCCATGCGGAGGGCCCTGAGGCGGGCCGAGTGCCTCGAGGTAATCCGCAGATGGTTGGAGGTGGACACAGCGACGGCCCTGCGGATCCTCGGGGCCATGGAGGAGGACCGCCTCCGGGACATTGAGCAGGAGTTCGATGATGCCCTGGCCCGGGACATCCTAAAGTGAGCCGTCAGACTAGCCCACTGCCCTTGTACATAGTTATGTAGGTAGTGTTAGGTTTCCTTTGTTTTTTGCTTTATTTTGGACCTTTTGGACATTGGCCACATTTTTGTATATAGTTTATTTTTTAGTTGGATTTTTTTTTTTCTTTCACAATTTACCCATGGAGCAATGGCTTTCAATTATTATTTCCCATTGGATTTTCTTTTGTGGAAAGTGACTTTGGACACCATTACTTTGGATTATGATTTTTGGTTTTGCTTTTTTTCACGGACATGCTTCTTTTCATTTTTGTACATTCCCATTTCTGTTTCTTTATTTTTGATTCTATTTATGTTTCCTTTAATACATATTTTTTTTATCGAACTTCAATGTGTAGTATCATCTCATTGGTTTCATGCATATCATGATATGGGTTTTGAGATTCACTGACACCCATTGGGTGTATGTGAGGGATATGTGTTTGTTTCGAAGCTTGCAATTGGTTTTCTGTCATGTAATTGCCAATTATGAGTGGGTGGATGCAAAACTCGGGTGGGTGTTTTGCATTTGGAGGCTGACCATAGGGACCAGGGATCTAGATTGTGATGACATGTTGGCTGGGGAACATGAGTTGGGGCCTGGTGGAGGGTGCCCCTGCACTGCTGGGGGGTAGGGGTGGTGGGAGACATGAGTTGGACATGGGTGGGGGCCTGCTGGCAGGTGCTCCACAGTGCTGGGGGGCGGGGGTGGTGGGAGACATGGGTGGGGGCCTGGTGGAGGGTGCCCCTGCACTGCTGGGGGGTGGGGGTGGTGGGGACATGGGTGGGGGCCTGCTGGCAGGTGCCAAACAGTGCTGGGGGGGTGGGGGTGGTGGGGAACATGAGTTGGACATGGGTGGGGGCCTGCTGGCAGGTGCCCCACAGTGCTGGGGGGTGGGGTGGTGGGAGACATGGGTGGGGGCCTGGTGGAGGGTGCCCCTGCACTGCTGGGGATGGGGGTGGTGGGGAACATGAGTTGGACATGGGTGGGGGCCTGCTGGCAGGTGCCTCATAGTGCTGGGGGGTGGGGGTGGTGGGAGACATGGGTGGGGGCCTGGTGGAGGGTGCCCCTGCACTGCTGGGGGGTGTGGGTGGTGGGGAACATGAGTTGGACATGGGTGGGGGCCTGCTGGCAGGTGCCCCACAGTGCTGGGGGGTGGGGGTGGTGGGAGACATGAGTTGGACATGGGTGGGGGCCTGGTGGAGGGTGCCCCTGCACTGCTGGGGGGTGTGGGGGGTGGGGAACATGAGTTGGACATGGGTGGGGGCCTGCTGGCAGGTGCCCCACAGTGCTGGGGGTTGGGGGTGGTGGGGAACATGAGTTGGACATGAGTGGGGGCCTGCTGGCAGGTGCCCCACAGTGCTGGGGGTGGGGGTGGTGGGAGACATGAGTTGGACATGGGTGGGGGCCTGCTGGCAGGTGCCCCACAGTGCTGGGGGGTGGGGGTGGTGGGAGACATGGGTGAGGGCCTGGTGGAGGGTGTCCCTGCACTGCTGGGGGTAGGGATGGTGGGGAACATGAGTTGGACATGGGTGGGGGCCTGCTGGCAGGTGCCCCACAGTGCTGGGGGGTGGGGGTGGTGGGAGACATGGGTGGGGGCCTGGTGGAGGGTGCCCCTGCACTGCTGGGGGTTGGGGGTGGTGGGGAACATGAGTTGGACATGGGTGGGGGCCTGCTGGCAGGTGCCCGCAGTGCTGGGGGGTGGGGGTGGTGGGAGACATGAGTTGGACATGGGTGGGGGCCTGGTGGAGGGTGCCCCTGCACTGCTGGGGGGTGGGGGTGGTGGGGAACATGAGTTGGACATGGGTGGGGGCCTGCTGGCAGGTGCCCCACAGTGCTGGGGGTGGGGGTGGTGGGAGACATGAGTTGGACATGGGTGGGGGCCTGGTGGAGGGTGCCCCTGCACTGCTGGGGGGTGGGGTGGTGGGAGACATGAGTTGGACATGGGTGGGGACCTGCTGGCAGGTGGCCCACAGTGCTGGGGGTGTGGGTGGTGGGAGACATGGGTGGGGGCCTAGTGGAGGGTGCCCCTGCACTGCTGGGGGGTTGGGGTGGTGGGAGACATGAGTTGGACATGGGTGGGGGCCTGCTGGCAGGTGCCCCACAGTGCTGGGGGGTGGGTGTGCAGGGAGACAGGAGTGGGGGCCTGGTGGAGGGTGCCCCTGACTGCTTGGGGGTGGGGGTGCAGGGAGACATGCATTGTTGATCAGTAGTGCAAGGTGACATGTGGCTTGGCTGGGGGGCATGCCTATGGTGGATGGGCTGCCTGCGGGACATGAGCAGGGGTGCAGGGTAGTCCCCCGTGGTGTGGGCTGCCTGCAGGGGCCGTGGAGGTTGTAGAGCGAACACCTGGGAGGACCCACACGGCCAATTCACGTGTAGTACTCCCTAGGAGCCCTGAAATACACGTACCCTGCTGAAATCGGGTGTGGAACTTCCCGCGCACCCCTGAAATACACGTACCCTGATGAAATCGCGTGTGGAACTTCCCGCGCACCCCTGAAATGCACGTACCCTGATGAAATTGCGTGTGGAACTTCCCGCGCACCCCCGAAATATGCGTACCCTGCTCGCACGGGGCCAATCGCGTGTGGAACTTCCCGCGCACCCCAGAAAAACACGTACCCTGCTGAAATCGCGTGTGGAACTTCCCGCACACCCCTGAAATACACGTACCCTGCTGAAATCGCGTGTGGAACTTCCCGCGCACCCCAGAAATACACATACCCTGCTGAAATCGCGTGTGGAACTTCCCGCGCACCCCTTAAATACACGTACCCTGATGAAATCGCGTGTGAAACTTCCCGCGCACCCCTGAAATACACGTACCCTGCTGAAATCGCGTGTGGAACTTCCCGCGCACCCCTGAAATACACGTACCCTGCTGAAATTGCGTGTGGAACTTCCCGCGCACCCCAGTGATACACGTAGCCCGCTTGCCGTGCTGGTACAGGGTTAGCACAGCCCTTTGCGCTGGATTGGGGATTTTGATGGCTTTTCCCTGCGCGTGAGGCCTTCTTGGGGGCGTAACTGGCGCTGCTGCAGGGTCGCTGCGCCACTGTGCGCCACGGCTGGTTTTGGTAGCTGGAATCCATGAATACGCTGTGCGCGGAAATGGATTTTAGCGCATGCGGCTGGCGCAGGGATTCACACGCGCACACTGTGCGCCAGCCGCGTGCGCCACTTGTGCACTGATTTCTATGAATTACCCCATTAATCTCTGATGAGAACTGCTTGATCCTAGCGAGAGCCCTCATTTTATACAGACTCGATTATTGTAATACCCTATATATTGGGGCTAACAAATTCATCCCACATATAATACAAATTCTACAAAATAATGCCTTGAGAGCAGGTCTTGGCATCCCTAAACGAACCCACATCTCTAAGACAAGGCGGAATAACAACTGGCTGTCGGCCCAAGACAAAATCTTACTGAAAGTTGCCTCTCTCACTCACAAAGCCCTGAACAATGCGGCGCCACCCTATCTCTCTGATGTATTCATAGAAAGATCAAAATCCAGACCATCCAGAAGCTCCTATGCCAACACCCTTATCATTCTGAGATTTAAACTGACTAAGGCCGGAGGTGCTAGCTTCCCTGTCTGGGCGGCCCAAGTATGGAATTCACTGCCCCAAACTATACGTGCTGAGAAATCCTCCCTTAAATTCAGAGCCAATTACATCAACCACTTGAAGCAATCGATCAACTAACCAGCCCCCCTGCCATCCTCTTGCCTTTATTACAGATGCAGATTGTATACTGTAAATTGCTCTGTACTGTTTTTCCCAATGCTATACCACCAACAAGCATTATATAAATATAATTTCCTATATATAACTTATTGTATAATACTGTATAAATACCTGTATATAATGTACTGCATTGCTGCCTATCTTGTTTATAGTTGGTTCACCATGTAAAGTGCAACCTGTAACTATTGTAACCCTTGTAAGCTTCGCATACCCTGTACTGTTGTGCCCTCTTACCCTCGGGTATGGTGAGCATTATAAATTAATAAAACAAACAAACAAACAAACATATACCTTATAATGAGGAAAACATTACTTAAAGTTCCAGAATACAAAAAAAGCCAGAAGTGGCTCAAGCATTGTCATTCGTTTGCTTTTATGGCCATTTGCCGTGTTGTTACTTTAGAAAATAGTGCTTTGGTGTCATGCAAATGCAAAAATGCTAATGTGTTGAGAGAAAATATGGATACATCTATGCTTGTGCCAGAAAGACCTTATAAACCAGTGAAAGTGTTGATTTCATGTAAAATATAGATATGAATATAAATGTATGATAAACATGTGTAATGCTGACTTTTTTAATAAACTTTGAATATGACGTATACGTGCTTACCGCAAGTACAGATAATTAATCAGGCACTGACTAAACACATTAATAACACAATGTGGATGATAAAGCTTGCACAAGCAGCTGACATTGTTGCTCTTAAGTTGCTGCTCACATCCTTAACTAAACTCTGAGAGTGCAATTTTTTTTTAATAAACTAAAACACATGGTTCATCAATAGAAAACTTTGAAATTGCACAAACTCAGTTGAACAACATGTTCTGCCAGGGATGTGATTGCTGTGTAACACCAACATCCAGCGTTGACGGTCTAGAAGAGGAACAGTGTGCCCATGGTAACGCTCAGTAAAGTGTGAAATAAAACGGTGAAATAATTGACATCAATGGACCTAACCGATTCTCTTATTGCACTGATTCCTCCCCAACCTAATCACGATGAGAAGAGGCTTGGCCCTGATAGTGAACCTTACAAAAACACCAGAACCCACAGTACTAAAAGCAAATAGACAGGTCGGAGGTGGGGGGGTAAGGGTTAAGGTTAGTTAAGATGGAATAGGAAAAAGGCCGCATTCGGAGGAGAATAAAGAATTTACATGACACGGAAAAAAGACTGCAGAAGAGTACGAAAAATAAATCTGTGTGCGTGCCAGCAGCACCCTAGTAGAATACTATATTATGGAAGCAGATGTTATTTTCCGTCCTGTGTAAACGAAACAGGCCAGGATGGAGGAGTACAAAAACAAGGGAGTATTCCCACCTGCACAAGGTAAAAGTTGTATGCTCTGTTACCAGTCAGAGCACAGAATTCATATAAAAGAAAGGTATGAATATCACTGTATTATATTAATAAACAGCTTCTCTCATTGTCAGTGACAGCTTGAACCAGCCCTAGCTTTTTTTGTCAACAGTTCTTTACATGCTGGAAGTAGGTGCATCATTTTTCTGAAGACAAAACAAATAAATGTGCCTTATTGCAAAGGGGTCTTGAATCCAAAGCAAGGGCTGGCTCAAGTGTAGAGACCTTTGAACTTTGTTTGTGACTTGAGAAACGATGCCCTCTCTACAAAAGTAGGTGTTTTGGTGTTGTTGGAAAATAATATATACTTAAAGATTTCGCGAAAGTGAAAACATAAATATAAGTGAGTGACAACTGTGGTGTAGTGGAGTAAGGAGTCTGAAAAAGGGGTGGAATTTTTCAACAAAGTTTTATTTAAGAAATAAAGAAAATAACCTACCACGCCCTGTCTCTAAATAGGTATCCCTACCTAAACGAATATCAAGTTGGGTGCTCATCAGCAGGGTGTCCAAATAAAAAGTGCCCAGCCTCTGTCCAAAAAACTACTCTAACCCCCAACTAATTTTCAAACGGGTTGAGCTTCCCAATTAAAATAATACTAGGAGAATAACTCCCATCTCCTGGTGAACTGGCTCAGTCTTTATCTCTTTTCCAACAATCCTTTGCACTAGTTTCTGATTGAACAAAGAGAGTGTGGTCAGGAGAATGACTCCCTTCTCCTGGCCCACATTGCAGAGCCTTGAGGGCTGTCTTGGGATAGACTTTCCAACAGTACTCAAAAGTATCTTCACTTCCCAAGGGTATCTGAAAGTTTGCTTTGCACGTTCAACAATGCTTCTCTGTCTTATGTTATGAAGATTACTTCTGAGACAGCTGTTGTTGTGTATTATCCTCTTTACTCTTGCTTGGATTACCACTGTGATGAGGGAGATTCCTCCCAATGCACTCCTGACTCTTTGATCTTTGGATATCACTACTGGGATGAGGGAGATTACTCCCGAGACTCTGTTGATTCTTGGTTCTCTGGGTATCACTACTGTGATGAGGGAGATTACTCATGAGGCTCTCTTGGTTCTTGGTTCTCTAGGTATCACTACTGTGATGAGGGCGATTACTCCCAAGTTTCGCTTGACTCTTGATTCTTTAGGTGTTACTACTGTGACAGAGAGATTACTCCAGAGGTTTTCTTGACACTTAATTCTCTGGGAGTCACCACTGTGAAAAGGGAAATTACTCCTGAGGTTCTCTTGACTCTTGAACTGCCTCAAGCCCCTTCTTAGTATCCCGCTACTCCCATTACCTGTTGCATGTCGGGACTGCATTGCCGGTTTTAGCTTGGCTGATGGGCTGCCTTGCATTGCTACAGTGCTTCCTGCCTCCTTCACTCCACTCCCTGCTTCTTCCCTGTGGTAACGCAAAGACTTGGGCCACACGCCTCCAGAGCTGGTGCTGGACCGCATGGTACACCTCTCGAGATCACGCCACTGCTCACTTCTTACCTGCTCTTCCACTCGCCAGGAGATTGGCATCCACTGCAGTGCTCCTTCGACCATTCTTGGATGTCCATGCCAATGTGGATCAGTGTTCTTGCAGCTTTGTGCTCCCAGGTTTGAACTTCTCGGGCAGGGCTGGCTTCATGCGGACTGATCTCTCTATTTCCTAGTCCTTTCATGCTCTTTATTTTCTGTGGCTGCATCCTACCCAGTGTAAAGTCAAAGTCTTTCTTTGCTATTATTGAGACAATCTTTATCCCTCCTTGAGGCCAACTCTTCTCAGTACTGTGGTATGGAAACCTGTTATTACTCTGCACGTTTCTTTGGCTCCTCTTCATCTGGGACATATTAATTTGTGGATCAAAGATGGAAGAGACATAACCATAAAAGACAGTAGTGTTATCAGGGATTTCTGAGAGGGACTTGGTGCCAAGAGAAAAGGGGGTAGGGAGTTCCTTCATGGAACGGGAATCCTTATCCCCATGAGGGGAGTCTCTCCCTATGAGGTACCACTTTCCACCGCACCTAGAGGGACTATTGGGTAGCAGCTTCACCTGCCTAGCCTCACAGGGAAGGGCTCCCCAGGGGGAAAAGTGACAGGATTCTGTGAATCATCACACAACTTGATTAAGAATTAAACCCTAAACAGGGCATTTATGGGCATATAGTAATGACATAAACGTTTCATAAGTAGTTAACCCTGATATTCTTAATTTGCTGCTTCGTTATTTGACGGAAATCTGCATATACTTTTTAAGAGCTTAAACAATGAAAGATCAGCAAAAAAGTATCACACATTCTATATCACATTTTTCACAAGTTTTGCTATAGATGTGTAACTGCACGTCATGCAGTGAGATGTGCTGAACAAACAGCACTCACATAAAAAGTAACACTATTTGATTTTGGAACATATCATCAAGGTTTTTACAGCAGCCTATGCATGGTCAGTACTGTATCATTAAACAATGAGATGAAGTTTGAACAATTAAATGTACATTGAAGGTTGTTGAAGTTTAAACTAATTTTAGGAACCCGTTGCTTATAAATCAAGTGGCCGAAGGTACAGTTGAGTAAGACAATATTATTACATGGTAGCAATTTTGAAGCTTTTACCTTTCAGAAAACTACTTAAAAGTATAAACTGCAGCCACATAACAGAATATAGTTTCATGATACTGCGCAATAGAAATTGCTCAAATAAATACAGATAAAGGGGGAAAGTTGTGGGGAGAAGGGCAGGTTGCAGGTGGGAATGGTCATATGGATTTGCATGCACATGGGTAGTAAGTGGGTGGGTAAAAATCTAAGCAACACTCAGACACTGGGTGTCTGTGAGGACAGCACATTACCCTCCTATCTGAACACCAATGCTGAGGATTATCTCCAAATGCTTTGGACTATAATTCTCATGGTCCCAGCCCATTGGCTATGGCAGATAGAACTGGTGTGGGTTGCATCTGTGGAGCTAAGGGTTTCAAATGCCTGTCTTAAGCCACCTAATAGCCAAAAACTAAAAGTGTTGGAAGTCCAGAAAAATCACTTGCTTTCTCAGATATTCTCTACAGTAGACCAAAAGGGGATGACAACTCTAAGCTATCTTCAAAAGTCAGATTTTCTGGCTCAGATCCTGCTTTACATAGACTTCTTGCTTTCAGCATAAATCCCTCTGATAGACTCATCCCAGGCCCCCTGCAGTATATCAATGGTTCTCCTCTACCCGCACCTCTCCACTTCCTTTGTATCCTCCTGCTGGTCCAGTTGGCTTGAAACCAGACCCATTCTTTTCAGTTTAACTCTTTGTGGACTGTCAGATCCTGCATGTAGGAAAATAATCTCCAATTCATTCCATTCTAAAAGGGAGGTCTTTTCTGTGAACTGTTACACTCCTAGGTCCAGAGAGCCCTGCCATTTGCAGGTGGAATCAGTCCAAATCCTATATCAGTTGTTAAATACTTTTTTGCTCAGATCAATTGTATCTCAATCTGATTCACCAAGTTGTCATCACTTTCTTTTTTCCAGCTACATTAAAGAAAATGCCAGTGTCCCATTTGTTTCTGGTTCTCCAGAGTGTGCCTCTTCATTGATTGCAGTTGATCACAAAACCCATGTCAGTGGATCACATACAATTCACCCTATCCAACTTGCATTTGTTTGCTTCCTATGGCCAAATGAATGCAGGGCTAAACCCTCTAATATATCCATACCACAGGCAATTCAAATCTCCCAATGAGAATTACACCGTCTTGACACGATCATGGAGGTGTCCCCCAGACCCTCTGTTTTTTATTGTAAGTACAATAAAGTATAAAGTTGTGCATGCCCTCAAGGATGCGGTAATATGGACATATTGCCTACATTTTAAGACAATCTGGCTGGGGGCAACCCCTCTGTACTATGCAGTGTCATTGCACATACATTGCAATGAATCATTTCCAACCATTCTGGATGTATACACCGACATGGCTCATAAATCAATAAGAGACCATCTTACATGGTAGCCTAGTCCTGGGGCATCTTTGCATGTTACTGCATCCTTGATGGTATGCACACATGTATGCTTTATTATACTTACAAGGCTGTTAGAGATGCAGCGCCCCAGTGTGAGGCTACTACTTTTGAATGGGTGTGCTCCTTTAATGCCTGGGCCCAGGACAGCTGCCTGGTGTGCAGCTGTCTCGGGCAGAGGGTGTTACCTGCCCTCACAAACAGTTCAAAGAGGAGGCCTGGCCATCAAGGTTCCTGTTCTTCCATTTGACAAGCTACACTTGGCTGACCAAAATAAACATCACCTTCCACAGCAGAGCTGACACACTGGAGCTGACACATGTGCGATATCAATTGTGATGTGGCATTCAAGATTATAAGTAGCGTCATGCAATATGCCTAAACTCAGGCATAGCTATATTTTAGAGATTATCCTGTGACCATCATGGGTTACTTATGATCATTGTAGTTTTGGTTCAGGGGTACATATCTCAAATGCAGGCCCTGTGAAGCAAAGACTTGGCTGCCACTGTGGCTGTCAAATGGGCAGCTATGATCAGGTGTTGTACCCTTGCGAGAACACAGTTCCTAACACATAACAAAAGTTGTCTCCATGGGCTTACACTATATGCTCAGTAACTAACGCAGCCACAAAATATTTTAAAATGTGCATATGCTCAAGTAACTGGATCCCTGTGAACAACACTGTGATAAACAGTATGACTCACATCCCTTTTCAGACTCCCTTTCTTGGCTAATTATCTTTTACAGGAAAGTTGATTACTGTTGTGGCCCATTTATGTACATCTATTAGTCATAGCGGCGGCTTAAGTAAAGAGATTCTCTGCACATGCAGCTGCATCAATAGTGCTTCATATTTTCATTAGATGTTGTGTACTCCCAGGTTTGGGCATGAGCGAGAGATGGCTTCACTAGAGGAGCGGAACCAAGAATTGGGTTTAAACGGCTGGTGGTGTTGGCATCTCAAGTGAAGGTCTAGCAAGGTCCAGTCATCCAAATAACTTTGAAGCACCTTTTTGGGGAGGTAATAAACACTACAGCCAATGCGGAGGCCATCCAGCTTATTTTGATTTGATTTGATTTATTTATTTATAGAGCGCTTTGCACCAAAGCTTATGCCGCCATCATGCAAATAGACTTTGTAATATTCACTTCAGAAGTTCCAACAATGAAATGATGTTGAACGCGTGTCAAAAGGACTTAGAGACAGCCCACCTCACGCTGGTTCGGATCCACTCAATGCACAAACATCTTCAATGAATCTTGAAAACAGTCTCCACCAACACATTCTGTGAATATTTGGCTTGATAGGAGACCTGAAGGAGATGACTAAAGGTGCTAGAATAAAACACCATACCCAGTCTACTGACAAGCAAGTTCACTCCCCAGCCTAGACAGTTTTATATACCTATGGCCCTAGCACCTCGTTCAGATTAAGAGTTCTATCAGGAATATCTGGTTATGGAGGGAGCTACAATATATGTACTAGAGGATTTTGCCAGGGAAATGGTGGCAATCCAGGGGAAGTTTCCTGAACAGTGAACTAAGTTGAAGGGAGCAGGCTAAAGACATTGGGCCTCATTACACGGTAGGTGGTGAGCCATGGCGCTATTAGCGCCATGGCTCATGCCGGTAAAATACCGGCACCGCCTTGGCGGAAAGGGGATTTACCGCCCCATTCCAAGGTTGGAGGGGCGGTAAATCCCCCTTCCGCCATTGCCCTTCCCGATTCCCATTTCTGCCCCATAGGGCTCTATGGGAATGGGGAAGGCGCTAATTACGGCACCACAATTTTGCGGTGCCGTAATTAGCTCCGAGGTCCCTTAGCGGGTTGGTTTTTAACGCCTGCAAAAAGCAGGCGTTAAAACACCAACCCGCTAAGGGACCTCGTAGTAAGGCGGTAGGGATTTACCGGTACCGGTATTTTACCGGTACCGGTAAATCCCTACCGCCATCCGTGTAATGAGGCCCATTGTCCTATGGAGCTTGCAATGATGTGAGTCTTCTTGAAACATTTTGAGAAAACCTTAATAGATTCCATTGATCTGTGACGTTCCAGGGTAACAGCCTTCCAAAAGAAATGGAGGATCCAACATAAGTAAAGGAAATGTGTACTGTACTTTGCTTCCTCCTCTTTCATTTATTAAGAACAATATGAATGTGCTGCAAACATATCATTGTGCATTTGTTTAGTTAGGTATTCTGAGTAGCCAGTAGCATATCAATAGTAGGTCGCTTAGAGGTGACAATGCTCTATCGGTTTTATGCCATCCACAAATATTGATATGGTTCTACCACTGAGGATACTGTTACTTAATCACTGCTCACTCTTAATACATATGTCCATACAATGCCACCCAGCATGGCTCATGGGCATTAAGCCCCACCCCCTGCTGTTAAGATGGAGACACAAGAGCCAATATTGTAATGTATGAACTTCCAGGTTTAGGCGAGTCATACGCTATTTGCTGCTCTCCCAGTGCCTGCCCCTTTTTGTTTTACATAGTTGTGTATTGCTCCACTTTCACTGGGTTCAGAAATGAAAACTGGCTTGGCTCAGCCCAGAAACACATTAGGCAAACAATAGGGATAGTTACATTTCAAATAACAATTAATAATGGAATGCTCAGCTAACCTAACAATACTGTGACTAAATATCAATGCCTTGCCGTCCCCAGCCAAGAGAAAGAAGATCCTAGATGACTATGAACATAGGTTGCTGACATTGGAATTATACAGGAAACACAACCTCTAAAGCACAGACCAGAAGACCCAATGGTCATTACATTGATAGGGGCATGGCTTCATCTGCATAGTATAGGAGATGGTTTGTGGCATATGTCTACGTAGGTTATCAAAGGCCATTAATTTGGAACCTGCAGGTGTATGTTTATGTGGTCCATCCAGGGATTAGCCTCTCTTATGAAAGAAGACCTCACTAAAGCATCATGCAATGGAAAGGTTCCCCTGATCTTGAGTGGAGACATTTACCTAACCTTAAACCCTCTCTTAAATTCCTCCGCAAGAATGCCAACTCAAGGTGGGCTATCCATGGAGGATTTATAACCCAACGTCCACACAATTTATATTCCATTCAAGCTTACATTTTAGGATTGATTATACAGTAACCTCCTGACATCTGGACATAAGTCCAAACAGGCTGGAGTAGTGTATGGGGATGTGACAGCAAACAAAATGAGGGGTAAACAGGGCAGGTAAGGTCCTGGCTGGATATTGTTCTTTGAGACTAGAAGTGCAAGAAATTACACAGCTGTGAAAACACAATAGGTATTTTGTGAAAGCCATGGAAGAAATCCTTAATTAATTTATGGAGATTTATAAAAGAACTATACCAAAAGGAAGTGGCTTCATGGATGTACCAAACTCACAATATTCTAGATCAGTTCCACCGCACCAGTGTTCCATGCACATCTGGTGCACGTATGGAAGCCATTATGTCAGTAGAGATAGTTGAGGCAGTGGTGAGGGGAATGAAACTGCACTGAAAGACTCAGAAAAGACTATGTTGTATTTATCAGCATTATAGTTTTAAAACAAAAGATTGTATGGGAATATGTAGATGTTATTCAAATTACCGATGTGCCAATTATGTGATTATTCTGAAATTGATTAAAGTAATGTATTTGTTTAAATGTTCTAAGCAAATGTTCTTGCAATTTTTCCATTTAGTTGAGCATGTCGAGACAAGTTTGTGTTTCAGGTAGTCTAAAGGCTAAAGAATTGCATGAAAACCATTAATATTGCACTTTCCATTTTACAAGGTATATGGCTAGCCTACCTGTGTTTCTATAAAAAGCGTCTGTGACGATAAACAGAGACACATAATATTTTCACGACTGGCCATGAAAGTGTGGTGCATATCACATACATCACGTGGATCTTCTAAGTGCTTTATATAATGATGCATGATAAATCGCTCTAAAATGGAACTGTATGTTAAAGGAACGTGTTTAGAGTGCTGTTTAGAGTGCATATGACACACCAACATTTTATCCGAAAAAACGATATCAATCGAAGAAAATCACTTTTTTTTCAAATAGATGGACGGTATTTTCGCAACAACACTGCAGTCGCTAGAATTATTGCTTTTTTCTATAGTATTTGTCCAATGACATATGATCTTCAAGAGTCCACATCACAACGTCATGTTTTCCAAAAATGCTGTGAGGTTTCAGTTTACAATGTATGAAAACTAACAATCAGCAGTTACATTTCATCTCAAAACACCCGTAGTTTTATCATAATGCATCCCAGGAAATGAATATTTATATCAATATTTATATTGTTTATAATACCCATGAAATGCCCCACCACATAATTATATGTTTCTATCTAGATCATGCATATATACACCTTTAATAAGCTATGATTGATAAACTAAGTACCTCTAAGCTACAGACTGCCTTTATAGTAATCAGTATTTAGATACAAATAGAATTAAGCTATTTCAATTGATGTGTGTTTTATGTAAACTAAGTTATGGAAGGAAATAGCTATTAAGTACAAACTGTTCAAATTGTTCATAAAGTCATTTTAAGGTATAGTCCCAAACTGAAGAGACAAATAGAGTCTGAGAAAGCCCTCTGAACCAATCAGGGATGTTAAGGCTGTTGCTGCTACATATCAGAGACAATAGGCCAATCACCAAGGTGAGTTAATGAATTAAATAATTTCAGCCGACAATGTCAGGTTTTCAAAAAATGCTATGAGGATTCATTTTAAAATGTATAAAAAGTAAGAATGAACCGTTAAATTTGATCTCAAAACGCCCATAATTTTATCATAATGCATCCTAGGAAATGTATAATGATATTTTGATAATACCCATCCTCATCTTTATATTTTTATGTCTAGAACATGCATAAGCAAGTATTGATGAACTAAGTGGGCCTGATTCATGGACATCCACGCATAGATCCCACAAAGCCTGCGCCCATAAACACACTGCGGAAGCCTCTGTATATAAGAAAAAAATGCATGCCCAGCGTATTCATGGAATTGTTCCTGCAAAGTACGCCTATAAGCAAGTTGTGGCCGGAATGCCCCAAAGTGCCCCCACGCGCTGCCAAAACAGCCATGTTCACCTTCACTTGGGGGATCCCAGAGTGCGAACACACTCATCCCGTGAACAGTGTGTGGGGTCCTCCCCAACCAAGACTGCACCTTGGCACCACTGCGCGGGGTCCCCTGTAACTGTAACCAGCACCCCAAGAACATGCATACAGTTTCCTGGATACACATTCATGTTTCCGGTGAAACTGAATGCGAACCCCCGTAAACCGTCCCTGCACCCCGCTATGCTGTGAGCGCCACCCCTAAGTACGATCGGCACCCCGCCTGCCTGCACACACCCCTAAATCCGACATGCAAACTCACCTCCAAAGTTGAGATGAATGTGCACATGTCTGTATGTCTGCTTTCGGGTGGCAGAGATTTTGAGGGCTCTGCGTGGGCTTTTTTGCAGGGAGAGGTTGCACAGTCACATCCAAGAATACACTTTGTCGTGTGAATTTGTGGGTGTTCTATGGACTGCCTGCGGTTCATCCGTCGTAATGCCCACTTTTTGGCTTGTTCTTCCTCATTTTGCGTGTTCCGCCCCCTACTCCGGCCCCTATACAGGCCCATCCCCTGTGTGGAGTCTCACGCAAGGCACTCAACCGCTTGCACAGCCGTGCCAAGCCTGCGCAAACCCCACGCAAGTCTTGTCAAAGTACCGCACAGTTGATTCCATGAATAGACTAACGGGATTACGCAAACAGTTTGGAACGTAAATTCCTTATTTTTCATGCAAATAATTCCATGAATCGGACCCAGTATCTCTACGTTACAAACTGCCTTTTTGTAACCAGCATATGGATACAAATAGAATAATCTATTTAAAATAATATGTTATGTATATGAACTAAATTATTAAAGGAAATAGCTATTTAAGTACAAACAGCAGATCATAATGCCATTTTAAGGGGTTGTCCCAAACCGAAGAGAAAAACAGATGCTGGAAATGCCCTCTGCACGAGGCTGCAAGCACACCAATCAGGAATGTTCAGGCGTTTAATGATATGTATCAGAGACAATAGGCAAATCGCCACTGTGATCCAATGGAATTACATTATTCCAGCTGGCCTCTGAAGTAGGTGGGGTGAGCTGAATGTGAAAGGTGAAAAACGCGTGGGAGTGGGAGCAGACCATGTATTTTTGCAAGCAGTCAACCCAGACAATTCAGCAGAGAATTCAAGCTGACAGGAAGCTGAGCCATGCATATGTCAGAGGAAAAATCATTGTGAAAGACGAAAGAGGAGCGATCCTGGTATACCATGTTTCCTGGATCCTAAATAAAAAATCAGATTACCAGTTGTCGATTGTTTTGCCATGTTGCAACCAGAACAGAGGGGAATGCATTAGAATAATGAACAGGTGATGCTGACTCCGGTCCAAATGCTCTAACCAGCAATGAAGAAAAGTAAAGTAATAAATTATCCTTTTATGTGTTGCATCCTTTTAAAATTAAACATTTTGGGGTGGAGATAAAAATTAAAAAGAACGAATTTCCCTGGCGTTTGCTGCATATTCAGTGATCTACCTGAATTTGCTGTATAAATATGGCATTTTCTTTGCTTTTTTATTGTGCATTCGTTTATAGCAAACCCTTCACAAGTATACATGTTGATATAAACGTGATTTCGTCCAATATCAGAATTAAAATATCTATGTAAGTGAAAACATACAAAAGTTTATATATTATACAAAAGTAAAATCACCACACACACTTCATAAATGTAATACAAGACTAATTCAGTTTACAAATAACCTCCTTACACTCATCCCATGTCACAGATCAATCATATTTCAATAATGCAGAAATCTAAAAAAACGCAATTGTTAAAGGCACGGGTTTAACCGAAAAGTCATGTGATCAGAACACATCCATTGAAAAAAGCAGGATTATGAATGTTTTTTTCTAAAACACGTAACGCAAGTGTATGCAAAGATATTTCAAAGTTTCAATTACATTTGGTTGGGTACAGAAATGACACAAGAGACTCGGGTAGCCCACCTTCCTTCTCGTTTTTAAGATTTCATTAGTTACAATTAGATTGAATCTAAGTCTCATAATTGATGCCTCCACTTTGCGTTGGGGAATATCTGCAAATATGACGGGAGGGTTTCGCCTTTTTTATGTTTCTGCGCCCAGTCATGGTAGAACGTTTGCTTAGTGATTGCAGCACACACAGTGATCCGCTCTTAATCCCATAGCCGCTGTTTCACCCTGGTTGGTGTTGGCACCAATTTTTCTGGAGTGAAGCCCAATTCTCCCAATAACAAAACACATGTCAATCCCCATCCCATCAGGTACTCACATCTGTTGTCCGAATAGTGTTCATTAAGCTCTACAAATAATGCATTAGATTGTGGGAGTAGCCCTTTCACAAATAGTACAAGTGATTTCCACTCTAGAATAGCAAACCGAGTTCAAAGCGAATCACTGATGTGGGTAGACAGTTTGGCAAGCGCAAGACACCCTGCCAAATTCTAGCTTCCCATACATTCAGATAGTTAGGATTGGCACTGTAGATAGGATGTTGGGACATAGCTATATTCTGGTCAGATATGTTGAATATTATCAAATGTATGTAAAATGCTGACAAAACAACAAGCACAAGAGACTTAAGGCGACTGTCACCAATACCAAACAGACGGATGAGTGAGATCTTCAGGAAACAATTACAGGACTCTCCCCAAACAAAAATAGATCCAATGACAATAATCTCAATAGTGACAATTGCGTTGGCACCTTTTGGAAAATTGTACGAATCCCTTAACGATTCATTGAAAGATCAAAATACGCTCATAGCCATGATGCACACAAAATTCATTTTCCTAGAGGGGTTTGTGACAGCCAAGCTAAGAAACCCGACTGGGAGAAACCAACTATTTTAGACGAAAGTCTAAACACGGGGAAACTAAGCAGAGAACCTAACATCAGAGAGCCTGAGGCAAAGCTCACGCGATCACTACACACCCAAACAGACATTATAGGGGCGGCTACTCCAAGTACTGTACTGAGAGCGGTTCCCCTCTCCTTTTGACTCAGAGCGAGCAAGGAGATGAGGAGCTACCATCAGGGGAACAATCATATGAGTCAATTGACTTAATGAACCTGAGTCTATACACAGTTGAAGACTCTGAATCTGAGATTCCGGAAGCCCTGCAAGAAAAAAGGACAAAACAGGAACCAGCCCATACTAGCCAGATGCCTAATGGAAATAAGAGGGTGCTTTCCTCAGCCACCAGACACTCACCACAACCGCGTCGGACACAAACCAGGGAAATTAAGATCAAAAGTACCCAAGTGCTCAGAATTGACTTACCCTAAGGGTTTAAAGCGAAGATACTCTGCGTCAGCCCAAGAACGACACTCACCCAAGTCTGACACCAAAGGGAAAAACAGGAGTCAAGAGGTTCGAAGGGACAAAGCGGAAAAAGACAAAGTGATCTATCGTCGCTCAATTGGAGGGACGGAATCCAGTCACCTACCTACCAAATCAAAAATACATTACAGGTCAAGGGTCCACGATTCAAAGGAGACATTAACTCCGCAAGATCGGAAAGAAAATTATCGGTTTAGTGATGAAAACAACAGCGCTAAACCCATACCCACTCGAACATTCAAGCTCCAAAGATGCCGAGAAGAAAGGGACAACTGGACGCTGAATAACAAGGCGATAATACACATCTTCAAGCAAATCAAGTCCCTTCAATCTTATTCGCCAGATAGTATTGACATCCTGGACCCAAACCCACATGGAAATAAAGGACAGCTCCTACTTACATATTAACTCGAGCAAAGCTCAAAAATTACTATGGAGCACAAAAGACGATCTAAGGAACCTTGGACTAGACCTCAGCCTGGCAACTAACGTGATGCTTAAAAATGTCCAAAAGGCAACGCAAGAGATACTTCCATGAATCCCTTGATCACCGCTGAAAGGAAGAAATATAAGGGGTCAGCATAATTCTAAATCGCAGAGACCTAGGTGGCCTCTCTCAAGGCAACCACAAGGACCACCAGAGAGAGTAGACCTGTCTCATGGAGAATTAGGGGAAAAAGCAGCAAAGGATACCTGGACCACCTATGTTCAACTGCAGCCACGAGATCAGATAAAAGAAAAGCAACACTATGTAGCAGACAGACTGCATTAGAAAGACAATCACACGGATAAACTCTCTCAAATAAGATCATATCACACGTCTGAAAGTGGTTTGGTCTCTAAAGGCAGGAAAGGGTGGAATTTCAGAGAGCAAAGGCTCACTACTTCAAATGAAAACAGCCATTGGTTTAAGATGCAAGTCAACATGCTGAGAACAAAATAGCCATCACATACGGACACCCGTGCCCTGGGACATATTTCTCAGGGATCGGAAACTACACCGACAGTGACACTGGCCACAAGGGGTTTTTCCCGTCTAACCACAAAATCTGATGCGCTTCTAACCAGTTGCGATGTACTATGTCTGCAGGAGACATGGCTCATTCAAAAACCTTCTTTGGACGGATTTGATTTGGCAGACTCCCCTGCACACAAAGGCCCCAACGGAAGACCCCAATCAGGACTAATAACAGCAATAAAATCAGGAAGCAGTTTGACTCTTACAAAAGTCACTAAAAGAACTGAATTAATTCTGGCATCCATCATCAACTGGTCCATTTCGTCCTTAAGCACTAAAAAAGAGATGCAAGAGAAGACAGTACTCCTAAATATTTACTGGAATCCTCTGCGAATATCAAATGAAAAATTCCTGACGGAGCTGGAATCGACCATTGACTCAGCCTTAATTGAGGAGGATGTCAAACACATAATGATGGCAGGAGATTTGAACGTCAATCTATTTGCCGGTCAGGCAAGGACGCGAGGCTGGGCAGCGTTATGGTCCAAATTCACGGAATCTAGAGACCTGCACAACCTGCACCTTATAAAGGATATAAAGCTGAGCCACATTCCAACATGGCAGAGAAAGGGTGAAGGGGCAGCCATTGACTACATACACGTGTCCAGAAGTCTCTTAAAATATGTCATCTCTTTTAAAGTGAGAAGAACAATAAACAGTGACCACAACTTACTGATATATGAGTGGCACACAAACAGAAAGGAAAAACGGGTAATGAATTCAACTCGAGAAGCTGATTCCCATGGTACCCGTATCCGGCTCTCAGTCGCTGCAATCAATGCATTGACGAAAGATTATGACGCATGTACGATCCGGGCCAAACCAAATTCTGGGAACATTGCAGACTACTATACAGCCCTGGCAGTTTTTAAAACCACTGCACAAAAGGGAGTTCCACGCCTAACTCTGACAACCACGTTTTCAACAAACAACTGGTGGAGAGAAGGAAGCACATCAGAAAAATAAAAATAAAAGTAAATAAATCTGGTCTCAAGACTCATATGGAGGAATTAAATAAAGCTATGGAACAGTATCAATCTTGGCTGAAAGCCACCAAACTCCAGAGAGATCAAGATGATGCAGAAACGATGCTGCACCTGTAGCAGGAAAACAAAGGAGTTTTGGTCGCTTATCAATGCCAAAACAAAGGGAGAGAACCAGCCACTTACCAACACAGTGGGTGAATTGAGATGGATCAAACATTTTAAGCAACTTTACAAAGCCCCCACGAAACCTCTAATATCTTCATCCACAACAACAAAAGCAGAATGGGGGATTCCCACGGATCAAGAAACCATCATCACCAAAATTAAAAAACGTAATGGTTTACGTGCGGCAGGGCCAGACGGCATCACAAATTTTGATCTTAAGCAGAAGGCCAAAAGCTGGTCAAAGTTTGTTGGGGAAGTGTTTAAAACTGCAACACAGCGGCATCCATTTCACTGTCCTGGAAGAAGGCTATAGTCATGCCAATTTTTTAAAAAGGCGTGAGAGACAATCCAAGCCACTACCGAACCATATCCATACTAGATTCAATCGGGAAACTCTTCGCCTCATTCATTCTGGAAAGTTTCCAAGGGTGGGCAACTTCTGGCAAAATGACTGATCCATTACAAGCATGTTTTGTAAAAAACCTGGGAACGACAGCTAACATCCGAGCCATAAGCACTCTGAAGGCCAAAGTCATCGAGGGCCACCCCAAAATCTATATGGCGTTCATCGATTTAACAAAGGCCTTCGATTGCGTTGACAGGACATTTTTGTGGGAAAAATTGAAAAATCACTGCTGCCCTCTAGCAATCCTCAATCCCATCAAGGAACTGTACAGTGAAACATCGATGTGTGTATGTCTGAACCTGCAAGGCCTATTGACATCTTGGATCAAAACTGATCGAGGAGTGAAGCAAGGATGCCCCCTCACCCCGGCACTTTATAACGCATATATAGCAGATTATAAAGACCACAAGACTACTGTATGCACTTTTCCACCAAGAGTGGGGGAAGAGAAAATATCAAGAATGCTAAATGCAGATTATATCATCTTGGTGGATCAAACGGCGATAGGCTTGCAAAGACAACTTACAAACCTCGACTCCTACCTTCAATCCAACTATTTACAAATGAACCAAGAAAAAACTAAAATCTTGATTCTGGGAAAGGCACGAGCAAAAGAGTGAACTTTGTTTGGAACGTACGAGAGGAGACCCTGGAAATTGTCAACGAGTTCAGATATCTCAGAGTCGCAGTGAGCAAAAACACAAAAGAAACTCCAATGTGTGACATCATTCTGAAAAAACTACGTCTATTAACAACACAGACCAGAATGCTATCCAAGAAGTAAGGCCGTTTTTCAATAGCACCGCTTTTGATATTTTACAGGATGAAAGTCATCCCCACATTAACATACGGTGCAGAATCCATGCCTTACATTTCGTCATCTTTCTGGCAGAGAGTAGAAGGGCTGTACTGGCGTTAAGTACTAAGTCTACCACAGTCTACACCTGTGGCACTAATCAGGAGAGAACTAACACTCCAAACACTAAACTCCACCGTAACACGGAACGAGTTACTGCTCTATCGAAAGATGCTCTTACAACATCCAACATTGATACTCAAGGCAATATAGCAAGAAACCAGGGCAGGCACGTGTAAGATGCTCCTACGATGGGAGGAGAAAAACAAACAACGCCTTGACTGGGCAGGATGTTCCCAGGACGATCTCATCTGGAACCCAGGAAAAGTAAAGAGGCGAGTGATGGAGAGGGACTGGGTACAAACATTAGACGAAGTACAACTAGTAAAATCCATAAAGAACGGCCCGGACAACCCGGCAAAAGTCAATGGAACCAGAGCCTACCTAATAAAGTGCCCATCCAGGAAGCTCGTGAAAACTTTATGCGTATCCGCCTGAATATTTTATATACAAAAGAAATATTAGCCAGGTGGAAACAAACAAACACCAGCCTCTGTTGATTCTGCTCCCAACCAGATGCTATCGAAACACTCAAGCACCTGCTCCTTAGTTGCAGAGGGGTGGGCGCGGCCTGCACCCTCTACTTGGGACCCTTATTTTGCAAGGCTTATTTCTTCGATGAAGAGGAGAGATGGAACAACTTGATGAGTGGAGAAAACACCAGATGTACCATAGCTGTGGCAGGCTTTTACGAAAGCCTAGGTCTATTGAAATGCCCAGAACCTGACCTAAGAGACCCTACAATTTGAGGAATAAATCTCTCCTTCAAACTGCAGAGGCTGGCACGATCAGGACTTATTCTCTTGACTTTAAACTGAGAGACGGACCCTCAAGGAGAATTCTTGTAAAAATGTTTCTTTTTTAACAATTAAATCAATCAATAAAAAATAAAAAAAATAGAGAGAATTAAAAGTGATCGAGTTAAGCACTTTGAATGTAAGTGGGTTCCAGGTCAGATCCCTCCTCATGATATCAAAAGCACTGGACAAATCCCTGAAAGCCAGGCACATTGTGGATTTGGAATCAGTGCCATACTTGCTCTATAATGGTGTCAGAAGAAGGGTTCTCCTGGTGATACCCAAACTCTCGCAGAACTCAACATTCACTTGTGAGATGGGGTAGCACAAATGAATCCACCTCATTTATCTTGCATGGAATTTTCTGCCAAAAACCTTGGCTACTGAATCCAATAATGAGATTGGGTGATAGCACCCAAGACTACACCAATTGCCCTTCTTCGAGAACGGGATTAGTGTAGACTGCTCCCAGTTGCTTGATATACACAAGCATTTACACACTGCATTAAAACGAGTGGCCAACAACAGGGACCAAAATATAACATCAGGCTTGAACATTTCTGCTGGGGAAGGGTCGGGACCTGGACCTCTAAGACCTTTTGTTTTGGAAAAGGCTTGCTAGACTTCACTCACAGTGATGGGCAAATTGGATCCTTACGGACTATGAAGCTAGCAACCATAGGCCACTCACTCCTGGACAACAGTGTGATTCAGGCAAAGGTGTGAGAAGTGTTTAACCAAGTCACACTCCTGTGCATTGAAGAACATGCCACTTAGGGCCACACAATTAACAGACCAGCCACCTCCAGGACCCAAGATGCAACATCGTCTCTGTCTTGATAGATACATTCATGATTTCCCACAGCTTGCCTTTATGCCTTCGTGCCTTTGTGCTCGTCTTATGCCTGGGAGATAGCTTTTTGTTGCTGATGTCTTTTGTGAACAGTAAAACTACATGTTCTCTTCTCTGATTTTTAAGCTTTTATGAGTTCCATCTTAGCCTCTATAAAACCGTTATCAAACCACATCCATTCATGCCTCCAGCAACAATTCTCAAAGAATAAAATATCATAAGCAGTTCATGATAACTCGATATCACCAAGTCTTCCATGTGCAACCATCCCTGCAGTGGTGCCACAAAATAACACATTGTGCTACTTTTCATCATCCCGCCCTTAAGAGTGAATTTCCCCCAAGAGGTCAGATGCCATTCCACAATTCAATGTCCTTAGACCTACCTAAGGAACCCCACCACCCATCAATGTAAATTCATAGCAGACTCCAAAGGCCCAAAACTTGACAAAGGCCAATCCTCCATTCTCTTGTTTGTTCCTCCCCAGACACCTTCTAGTAAAGAGTTATTTTCTCACTTGAATCTAGCTCTGTGATCCGCATTTCTTCACCACTATCCCTCTTGTGCATTTGCCGCTTCGTCTATCCGCCCCCCTGGATCATGCCTTAGGCATGCCTCTTTAAAACAGAAATGTGATGCCATCTCTGTAAGCGGTCTACAGATCTTGCCTTCTCTTCTACTGCCAGAACCCTAACTTCAACAATATAGTTTCTTCCCAACAAACTCACCCATGTAAACTCTCTTCCACACTACAAAGCATGCTTGCTCCTCATCAACCTAAGGCTATATCTTCTTCACTATCTGCTAAGAACTTTGCCCAATACATTTATTCAAAAATAGCCAGGATTTGCGAAGCGCACAGCACTTTTCTAACTCTTTCTTCCCTCATTTCTCACTGTCCTCCCCCACCTAGCTTTACTACCAACTCACCTTCTTCCTCCCCATACTCATTCCTCTGGATTGGTACCCATCCTTTTGCCTGCCTGCTGACCTATTTGCTAGATGAGATAGTAAGTTGCAGAGGTGCACTCGGTTTTCTTTTAATCATTAATGAGTGATACTTAATTAGATGTATTTGTATGATCATTTTCAGCAGCTCCGTGTTGGATCTGTGCTTCCAGACCAGATAAGTGAGATAAGAGCTGGTTCCTCGAGGTGAAACGGGGAACAGACAAGGGCACACTATGGACAGTACCATTTTTGAAATTCTTAACATTTTTACAAAACAGGACTTTTTTTTCAAAAAGAGGTTACGGCGTAATTCATGGAATGATTGTGCGCCGAAATGCGTGGCGCAAGCGTGAAGAACCCAGTGCATGCAAGCGATTCGCACGCAAGTGATTCATAGAAGGCTCTGAACGTGTCTTTCCCAGGAGCTTAGCCAAATCTGCGCTTGCCTTACACGTCACTGCGACTTTCCAGATGCTGTGCGCGACACGCACAGCGAAAGTGCACAAATTCTAGCGCACACACCTAAAAAGGGGGTGGAACATGAAGAATGGGGAACAACGCATGAAAATGTGGGCGTAACGGGGGAAGTACCGCTGGGAAATACATGCAACGCCCACACGCTTGCGTACAACATGTATTCATGGAATGGAATATGGAAAACCTGCGCACACCAAAAGACATGCACACGCGTAAATACGTCGGCCACACGAAAGCAGGCGGAAGCGCCCCTGTGCAGTATAAAAGTATGCGCAAACAACAAACAAGCATATACAGCCACAATCAATGTCCCATTTCTCGCAGCAGTGATCATGGGACACCGCAGGAGGAGGAGAATAGCCAAACCCCACATTTTGTTGCCCAGGAACAGCCCTTTTGGGATACCTGATGACCAGGTCTATGCCAAGTATAGGTTTCCACCTCATATCATCCTAGACCTGGTCACTGAGTGGGAGGATGACCTCACATCACCCACCTTGTGCTCCCAAGCACTGAGCCCCTTGGAAAAGGTGATCAATGTCCTGCATTTTTTGGCCACTTGGTCCTTTCAGCAGACAACTGCCATAGCTGGGGGCGTCTTACAGCCCACGCAGTCACACTATCATGACACAGAGCCCCTCAGTCCGCAGGCACATATACATGCCTAGAACACCCGCAGAAAGGCAGGCCGTGGTCCAGGACTTCTACAGGGTGGCACACTTCCCCAAAGTGCTTGGTGCAATAGATTGCACCCATGTGGCCCTACGTCCACCCAGGGCCACTGAGAATATCTACCGCAACCACAAGCACTGGCATTCCATCAATGTGCAGGTTGTATGCGATGCCAAGGAAATCAACACTTCTGTCTATGCAAATTATCCAGGGTCCACCCATTACAGTTACATATACAGAATGTCCACCCTGGGCCGGGACCTGGAAGCTGGTAAGCATGGCAACAGATGGTTCATTGGTGAGTACAAATGCCTGTGCACATGCATGCATGTCATACACAGACAAATACACCAAGCCAACTAATGACAACCATTATCACCTCCCCAGGACCCAGTTGCCCACCCACACCTGCTTCGGGGGTTGCCATGTCTGACACAACACCATCTGGTACCAGTGGCAACCCCCCGGCAGAGAGGCAGAGGGCTGCCAGCTTCAGTGCAAATGAAGTTGGCATCCTGGTGGAGCAAGTCCTGGGGCATTATGATGTCCTCTTCACACCATCACGTATCGACAAGGAAGGATGGAGGAGGATCTGGGAGGACATCGTGGGTGCCATCAACGCGGAGGGGGTGGCACCCCATGACTTGAAACACGTCCTGAAGCCCTGGGAGGACTACAAATCCAGGACCCTCAAGAAGGCCCGTGCCTCTTGGACGCAGAGGATGCAGTGGGGCGCCGGGGCCAGCTTAACATCCAGCAGATGAGGGTCCTGGAGAGCATTCGCCCAGTGCTTCACCACCAGGTCCTTGCAGACCCATCTGGAGTCGAGCGGTAAGTGCCCATGCATTCTCGTACAACACAGTGCATGTTGCAGTGTGGGAGTAGTTTGCAACTTGGCTGTATGTGTGGCACAAGCCATGTATGGATGTGTGTGTGGAGGGACATGATGGTGCTGCATGTGAGTCCAGTCAGGCGTATTCCAGATGGATGGTGTAAGTGTTGCAATGCATAATGCGCTGCAGCGTGTGAGCATGCACACGTGTTTGCATGTTTGTGTCTGTAAATGTCCATGTTTGGGGTATGAGACATGGATGCTGCTGTCACCATCATGGTCATGCATGGTGTACATGTGCGTGTGTCTGAGTAGTGTGTGTGTGACTCGGAAACACCATGGATGCATGACACATGTCCATGACGATGTGTGAATTCACTGATGCGGCCTAGTTCTCCATTAATCCACTGTGTCGGGAGGTAGACATCGACAGATGCATGACTGTCCGGTGGTTTGTGTGCAAGTGATCAGCATGTCCCATGGTGCATATGAGGTTCAACCCCCCATTGGATGTTCCAACAGTACCTTGGACATGGATGCAAATGTCTGTTGCATGTACCATGCCTGTTTCTGCATGTGTGTTGCTTGCACTGACCCATGTGTTGTTGAGGGTGATGATGGAAGTGACGTTTGACAGTGCCAATCATGTGCAATTGCTTTGCGTCTAGGAGACTATTGTTCAGTACTCTGATGCTTGTGTTCAATCTCTTCCTGTCTACAGTGGCGACTGAGGAAGAGGGTGGAGTCAGTGCTGTGGAGCAGAGCGGCGGGGATGCCTCCACCAGGCAGGGACGCATGGCCAAGTCACCCTCCCAGGACACGTCATCTTCCAAGAGAGAGGGGACTGGTGCTGTGTCCAAGGATGGGCCTGCCGGTGGGATGGCCAAGACGCAGAGGTTGGAAGTGGGCTCCTCGGTAGTGGTAGGGACAGGTGAGCCCACACAGGGGCTGTCCACAGCGGAACACAGTGTGGAGGCTTCCAGGTTGGTGGTTGGTGAGGAGGAGGCTGCATCAGACCCACACATGGGGCCTGGTGGGGGTGGTTCCACTGGTGCAAGTGGTGCAGACCAGGGGCAGGGGCAGGAGGCAGCACAGGTCGCCTCGGAGGGGCCTGTGCATGTTCCTGTCCATGATACTGAGACTGCATCACCATGCACCAGAAGGGATGCCCCATCCCAGGCCGGTCCGCAGGTAGGGGGGAGGCCCACATCAACTGGCACTCCTCTACCTGCGGACGTGGCAATCCGTGATAGGGTTGAGCCCGTCCTAATCAGTATTGCGTTGCGCACAAGTGACATTTGTGATGATGTGCGTGCTTCCTGTGGGGACCACGCACATCACCACGAACAGATGTGTGCCAATGTGAGCTGGCTGGAAGGGCTCATGGTCGGGGGTTTCCTTCATGTGCAGGGCACTTCCGACCCTCTCCTTTACACACTATACAGCAGTCGTACTCGATGCCGTGTTCTGGCCCACATGCCACCAGGGCCCCCTGTGGACCTGCCCAAGCCACGATGGCCACGCTGGTGGAGATCACATCCCTGTGACAGTCGGGAGTCAGAGGTCCAGCAGAGGTGGTCACCCAAGCAACTGGACCCCTGGCAACAGCGGTTGTAGAGGCACCATCAATAAGGGCATGTGCACTATGGCCCGGGTGTTTCCATCTTCTCAGGGGCAGTCGTGGTTGCAGAGGCAGTTTGCATTGAGGCGGTGGCAGGCTCGATGTGGGAGGTGTCAGGCCTCGGGGCCATCTATATCACGGGGGCAGGCATCGGCTGATGGGCAGGAGGAATCTGGACTACGTGTGTCTGCTGTGTGGCAGAGGTTGGGCCAACAGATAGATGCGGAACGGCGGCGGGCAGAGAGGGCATGGCTCACCATGGTCAGGGCAGAGAACTCCATGCACCGGGCATTGAGGCGGGCAGCGTTCCTTGAGGAGACAGTGCCCAGGCCTGCCTCCGGGATATCAACATGGAGTTCGATGATGCCCTGGCCAGTGACATTAACAAAAGAAGTGAGCCATAGGACTAGCCCGCCACCATTGTATATAGTTTATTAGGTTTAGGTTTCCTTTCATTTCATTTTTATTTTGGAGTTGATGGACTTTAATCCACTTTTTGTACATAGCTGTTTTTTGTAGGTAATTTAGTAGGTTTCATTTGGTTTTGGGATCATGGACCCTGAGAACTTTCATTGTATATAGTTGTGGAACTGTGGACTTTATTATTTTCTGATTTTTCACACCCATGATAGAATGTTTTTTTTTTATTTACCCTTTGGATTCTGATTTTCATTTTTCTGGACATGGACCACTTTGATGTTTTTCTTATCTTTTTTTATCACATGTTTTTGGGAATTAGCATTTCAGTTCAGTTTATTTTCATTTATTTATCCTTGTCATGGTTGATTTTTCGTTTGCGGGATTTCTGTTATTTTAATACATTTTCATCTGTTCATATATTTGTGTTGTGTGCTCTCATTAGTTTGGTGCATGTGTCAGTTGTCATTGCCTCAGTCCTGTGTCGGTGGTTTTCATGTTGGATATATCTTTGGGTGCATGCATGTATGCTCTGTGCATGACATGCCATGGGGCCTGTACTGGGGAGTGGGGACAATGGATGGGTGTGGAGTTGCATTCTGGTGGGCAGTGTGGGGTGGCATTTGGGTGAACATTTGGTACATACATGTATGTTGTGACAATGTGTTGGTTGGGTGGACATGAGTCGGGCCTGCTGGCAGGTGCCTGTCACAGGTGGGGGGGCATGAGTTGGGGCCTGCTGCCAGCCTCCCATCACTGATGGGGGGGCATGAGTCAGGGCCTGCTGGCAGGTTGCCCGTCACTGGTGGGGTGGGACATGAGTCGGGGCCGGCAGGCAGGTGTCCATCACTGGGGGGGGGGACATGAGTTGGGGGCTGCTGGCAGGTGCCCATCACTGGTGGGGGGGCATGAGTCGGGGCTTTCAGGTGCATGGTACCATGTGGGCTGCCTGCGGGGCATGGTCAGGGGTGAGGGGCTGCCTGCGGGGCATGGTCATGTGTGTAGGGAGGTCCCCTGTGGTGTTGGCTGCCTGCGGCCATGGTCCGGGGTGAGGAGCCGCCTGTGGGGCATGGTCAGGGGTGTAGGGTGGTCCCCTGTGGTGTAGGCTGCCTGCGGGCCATGGTCAGGGGTGTAGGGGTGTCCCCTGTGGTGTGAATTGCCTGCAGGCCATTATCAGGGGTGAGGGGCTCCCTGCGGGCCATGATCAGGGGTGAGGGGCTGCCTGTGGGACATGGTCAGTAGGAGGGTCCCCTGTGGTGTGGGCTCCCTGCGGGCCATGGTCAGGGGTGTAGGGGATCCCCTGTGGTGTGGGCTGCCTGTGGGGCATGGTCAGGGGTGTAGGGGGGCCCCCTGTGGTGTGGGCTGTCTGCGGGCCATGGTCAGGGGTGAGGGGCAGTCTGTGGGGCATGGTCAGGGGTGTAGGGAGCCCACTGTTATGTGGGCTGCCTGCCAGGGGTGCATTCAGCCCCTCAACCATGGTGCATGAATCGGGGGTATGCAAGTGCGCTTTTCACGTGATTTGGCTGACGCAAGCAGGGTATGTGTATTCCGGGGTACGCAAGTGCACTTTCCATGCGATTTGGCCAGCGCGAGCGGGCTACGTTTATTCCGGGGTACGCGAGTGCGATTTCCACACGATTTGGCAGGCGTGAGCGGGGTATGTGTATTCCGAGGAGTGCACGAGAAATGCGTACCCCACTCGTGCCAGCCAAATCACGTGTAAAACTCCTTGTGCACCCCTCAGAATATGTGTACCCTGCTCGCGCCAGCCAAATCGCATGCAAAACTCCTTGTGCACCCATCAGAATATGTGTACCCCGCTCGCCCCAGCCAAATCGCAAGTAAAACTCATTGCGCACCGCTCAGAATACATGTACACCACTCGCGACAGCCAAATCGTGTGTAAAAATTCCTTTCGCACTCCTCTGAATACGCATACCCATATTCTGAGGGGTGCGCAAGGAGTTTTACATTCGATTTGGCTGGCGCAAGCGGGGTACATGAGCGTTTTTAGCACAATTTCATTGTTGGGGGGCTGTATGCTGGTCCACTGGCCTTTGCGCCATATTGTGGATTTGTTGCGTAACTGGCGCTGCTGGATGGTCGCTGTGCCACAGCTGGATATGGATGGGGAAATCCATGAATACGCGGTGCGTTGAAATGGGATTTAGTGCACGCGGCTGGGGCACGCTGGCGCACACTCCCTCTCTTCGCTAGCCGCGTGCGATACTATGAATTACCCCGTTTATGTTAAAATTACAGATCCATAGGATTTCAAATTCACTTAAAATTAACAAATTGTTTGTACAAAGTAATAGATTTGCATTACTGTGTATATAACTTCAAACAATGTTTGAATTGTTTAAAAAAGTTCCATTAATATTGATTTCATGTATATCCAAGAAGCATTTTTCACATTGCATACAGATATTCAAAACAATATACATTCTTTAGATGTTGACCTTCCAGCTATCTCGATAGGGATTGTTTTTGATTGTACAGATGGGTGTCACCTATCTGCTACTTCGCGTTTCGGGCTCTCTCGCCCTTATTCAGGTAAAGAAATTGGGTTTGATTCTATTCTGTGGATATAAATAAAGGTAATGCTGTTTAAGTACATTAGCTACAAATTTGTATTTCTATTTCTTACCAGTTAAAGGATAAATTGGCACTATTGCACTAACCTCAGAACAACGGGTGGGCCAGCTACAGCTTAATAATATTAATAATATTAATGTGCCAGTTCTGTGGGTAAAAGCATTACATTACTTATGCTACAGATGTTTATAAGTATGTGGTCTCTGGTGGGACAAGTCTCCAACCAAGCGCTGAGTCTCACTAGGGGACCAACTACATTCAAGTAAGAACTATCATATTTCATATGTCAAGTCATATGGACTCACCTAAGATTTTTTTAATAATCTGTGCGGGATCTGATTTCTGTCCCAGTAATGTGTGGACTAAGCCATTCACGAGGGAAGTCAATCAGTTTCCAGTGACTGTAAGAGGATATTCTGTGTTAGACAATTGATCTTACTATATAGTATACTACACTTTCATATACAGACTGTTCATACCTCTCATTGGAAGATGTCTCAGTCATTCGTTTCTATGCTGGCTTCCCAGATGGTGTTGACGCATAGTCGTAGTTGGCGTTACAGGCAGTTGATCGGTATCCACCAGGTTTTCCGCTTCTGTATGTGTAAATGCATAAACTCAGATTAGTTATCTGTTGAGCGCGGGATAATGGTTCTATTTCTTGGAACATGGCCACCACAGATCCAACTCGCCTCCCTGCTGGCATGCCTCAATGCTGTGTTCTTGGCCTCCTACTATTTACCTTTTGAACCCCTTCCACTAGTCAGCTGATCTCCTCTGTTTTCCGCTACCACCTCTTTGCAGGCAACATGCAAACATTATTCGTCTAGCCTACGTTTACTTGTGGCTTCTCTGCCAGTATATCTGATTGTGTTCCTGCTAATAGCTAGAGGATGGCACTTTGTTGTAATGTTCTCAACTCCTCCAAGAGTTAAGTAGTCTGCTTTCCTGCTTTCACTGCCCCCTCTACATGTCCCTTTCACATTGTTACCACCTGACATACTGAGGGCTATCACATCAGCAAGTTAGTTGCCAAAGGAGGACACTGGCAGCCATCCAGGATTAGGGCATCCTTCACTAAAAAATGATATTTAGAGATTGACAAGAAGCAGCTGAAAGTAACGGTCATCTAGATTCAGGGAGTCTTTGGCCAAAAAGTGACAATTCCTGTAGGGACTAAAATCTGTACTTTGATGTGGTCGTGACGGGCGTGTACAATTCTTCATCCACGTGGCCATGTCCTAGCAATATGGCCTGGAATAAAACATTAGCTAATGTCGGCCAGAAAAAAAAAAAAGATATGAACTCATTAAACATTTATGATCTTTTAGGAAGCTCTGCAATGAAAGAATCCCCTCTTCACCTCCCCCACACACCTTTTAAATTTTTAGCTTCACATCATAGAGCAGGTTCAAGGGTGTTACCAAAATAGTCCGAGCGGCGCTTCCAGTTGCTGCAGCAGTTTTTCCTCCATTAAAACCTAGAGAATCCATCAAAAATGACATGCATTTGCCTAGGACTTCAAAGACGTCTTTGAAAAAGAAAGGGCGTCCTTTATACCAGTGGCAGAGAATCAAGCCGAGTGTTTTGATCTATCTCCGGCGCCCTCTGGTATTAACTTCGCCCTCCCACTTTACGGGTGCATTCTCTCGTGAATGCCAACCCTTAAACTGTTTGATCCAGTATGGTTTATTTTAATGTTAGTAAGTATTACTACAGGTTGCTGTGTATCACGTTAGCTTTTCGTCATACATGTTCCTCCAGTGCACTTTCTATATGCACTTTTCCTCGATGTTACTTTGACCGTATTTATTTTTGGAAGATGTTAATGTGTGTGTGGTTAGGGAGTGAGTGGGTGTCTTCGGGATGGAAGTGATGGGGTGTAGGGTAGAGGGGAACCCCCATTTTAAAAAAAACAATCCTGTCAAAACCAGGACGAGGAAAAGTGCATGAAGAAAGTGCACACCCAGAAATAGAAGGGGAGGAATACATGGAACGAGCCAAATGATGCGCCAGAAAGGCAGCAAACGACGCTTGAGAGGCATTTTAAGTGGAACAACCATGTACAAAACCCAACAATGCACATCACCATCAATACAATTGGTCTTAAAGCGGAATCAAGCACATGAAGACATGAACATATTTATTAGTGGAACATATTGATTATAAAGAAATACTTATAGGTTGACAACATTTCGCAAAAAGGTATGAATAAACATGCCCTTTTGATCATCAGAGGTGTGTTAACTTTGATCCAAATAATCATTTCTCGCCCCTACTACTTCAAAGAAGCTACTTGCAGGGTCGGACTGGGGCCTAGAATAGACTCGGGCAGCAATAAAAGACATGCCCCACTGTCGCAAATTGCAATCATTCCTTTTGTGGCAGACTATTTGAGTAGGTGCCAAAGGGGGATTTTGGGGTAAACTGTGTTGAAAATGTGTAATTTTAAAGAATATTTGTCCAATAACACTTGTCTAAGTTACTAGCTGCACAGAGAAGTAACCCATCAAACTGGCCCACTTTGGCACAGAAACGGGCCGCCTTGACAGAAAAAAGAGGCCCACACTAGCATGTTTGCCTTGTATTAGGCCAGCCCAAGCCTGGCTACTGGTCAGTACAGATATACAGAGTAGGGTCTGCTTACAAGTAAAGAGGTGCAGCAAAGAACTACGATAATTCAGTGGTAACGCCATTACACCGCATTCCAGCGCCACTATACTATAACTTTGGTGGAGGAGAAACCTCCAGCAAAATGCTGAAGGTAATTCTGCTGCCTTACCACTAAAAAACAGCTAAATCAGCACAATTACCTCCAGTGGTAATTCTGCCAAAATCCTCATAAATGGGAACTAACACTGTCATAAAACCACTTGTAATCTGCTGGTAATTCTGCCAGACGAAGTGCTGGTAACAGTACATTTCTTTGGCAGTATTCTCTTGGATTTATCATCAGAATACCGCCAAACTTGTAATGAGGCCAATCCCTTTTGTTGTTTGAATGCTAGTTCTTATCTACAAAGACAGGTAATTATAATGAATTGTGATTCTGCTTTACACCCTCATCTCCGGCCTTTGTAAAATTTAGAAATGCATCTTTGCGAGCCTTAGAACTGTGGCATTTGAATGGATCCTTCCTTGGATATTTATTAATATACGCAGGCATGCAAAAACAGTCTCAGGAGGATAGCTCAGGGGCAACGTGCTCTCCTTGGAAGCAAGGCAACATGGAGCACCATGGGTTCGATCCCCGGACCTGCGCTTAGAAACTTCTGGGTATTAAGACCAGGCTATATACCTCTGGGTATTAAGGCCAGGCTATATACATATATATATGTTTCTGTCTGTCTCTCGCAAGCTCTTATGCAATGAAGTAAGGCTTTTTAACAGCGCCATGATGCCTGAGGGTAGTTGTGTGCTTTACAAATGCAAATAAATAAATAACCTATCATAACATATCTATGCCACAATAATAGCAGGATTGTTGACGTTACATTAAACTTGCATATTAAATGCAACATTTAAATCCCTGTAACTTTTGAAATCTTCAAACATGCTCAGCAAATTCGTAGGTTGTGCAAATATTTTGTGAATAGCACAGTTTGGTTGAAATAGGGGTTAAATGTAAGCATTCACATTTCAGACAGAAAGCACCAGAAATGTGTCTTCACAAAGCGTAATAGTTTATAGTACACTGAGCTGAATTACTGCAAGTCCTGAGACAAGATAAAACCCTTTTCAACCTTGCTGATGCTATCACACTGGAGACCCAGCATGGATACCATGCAGCCAGAAACTCCCAAGATGCACTATGTCGAGCTACAGAAAACCCCACAACCGGAACCTGAACCTTTCAACTTTCTCGATGTTGCAATGCTGGATACTAAAGCCTGCATCACAGCAAAGAATGTTTGAAAAATGCAGATTCTTGTTCAAGGTCTCCCAATAGAACAGCGCAGGGCAATCCTGTGGGTGTAGATTCTGGCTGCATATTGTTCTGACATCTCGCCATCAGGAAGTTTGAAACATGCAAAGTATCTTCTTTTCAGGTCTCCCAAAATCTCAGCATCGTACGCAGTTTAAGTATTTATTTATTTCATTTGTTATACGCCCAGACCCTTGGGTATCACAGCAAGGATACAGACAGCTTGTCAAAATTCTTGTACAAAGTTACAGTAAAAACAATTAGAATAATAGAAAAGGCTCATAGAAACAATACAGTTGAAGGTCATTATGTTAGTAGTGTGAATCTTAGTAGTAAGAAGGTAGGGAGATCTATTCATCATTTATTCATCTATTGTTTAGGGTACAACAGTAAATAGCATCAAAGCTTTTAAAAGTTTGAAGAGTACAGGAGACAAGCTCCAGCAACATCTTTTGGACTACAGACTATGGTATGTCCCCTTCGGCACACCTCTGCTGATTGGCCACGTCCCCCAACTCCCTCCGCCCACAAGCATAAAATTGCCGCCCAGAAAGGTCCCAGCTGTTTGCTGCTGTTCAGTGCTGGTAGCAGCATACTTCTATTCTATCCATTATGTTCTTAACTATTCTCTCCTACTGCTACCCCAGTGCGTCTTTCAATATTACGCAGCCTACAATTGCACTGTGCCTGGTCGGCCGCCCATTTGCACTCCCCTCTCCCTCCATCAGTGGAGGTTCCTTTCATTCTAGACTTTGGTATCTCCATACCTCATTCTCCTCCAACAATACCGGCTCTCTGCTCTTCTGTTCCTCTAAATCTTTGCCTCCCACGCTGTCTCGCAACTCCTAAAGCTTGCATTCTCGTTGCTACCCTACTGCTCGTCCCTCCTCTCGCAACTACAACAATCTTATTTACCCACCTTTCACTGACCTTTCCCAAACCCTGAAAGTCGGCTTTTGGAACACCTGCTCGCTCAGAAACAAAACCAACTCTGCTCTCGACATACTTTTCTTCCTCATTTGCACTGTCTCTGTTTTACAGAACCATGTCCCTCGCTCTCTAACGCTGCTATTCTGACTGTGCTCTCCTCTTCGCACCCTTTCTTCTCACATACCCCCACCCACCTGGCTGAGGTGATGGCATTGATATCCTATCTTCCGTACCTCCAACTTGACTCGTCCCAAACTTGCTTGTACCAATAGTCTCACTCTGCTATCTATACTTCACTGGCACCACTTGCCTTCTTGGTGATCTATCGCCCCCTCCATTTTTTGTGATAATCTTGATTTACTTTGTAGACATAGCTATGCACTAGAAACACATCAAACGTAATAGGAAGTGCAGGCTCCGCAAATATCACCCACATGAGGAGCTCTGACAAGGGAAGGCCATTTTGTTGTACCAGGCACTGCGGGCATTTTCATTATCATTCTTAAACACCATAAAGAATACCATCCTGTCACCCTAACTATTCGGTCACCCTAAGCCTAATGTTTAATGACAGGGCTGGCTGGCTGCTGTTTTAAAAGTAGTTACTGACATTAAGGTTATAGGTTTTGCCATATACAACACTAGGCCCATTTCTGGATGTTCTGTCATAAAATCAAATCACAGTTCTGCTTCCTTTCAGATAAAGCAATGATTCCAGAACTGTGGTGGAGGGGTAGGACTCACATTAGCTATTGTTTTAAGAATTAGACACTGACTGTTTGTTTTTATAAAGCAGTTCCGAGGACATCAGGCTTTCCAAAAGGCAATTGTTTCTTTCCTTGGTGTCCTTGGTGCAAAGCAGTCATGCACAAGGATAACTGAAGGTGAGCAAATACCCAGTTTAGAAATGATGCCCGAACATTAGCCTAGTTTTGCTGACCCATATCGAGTCTAGGATTGCTGGTTACATAGTAGGGTGCCTGAACAGACACCAATCTGAGAATTAATTCCTCAAGAGCAGGTGCCTTAGCTATGCTTCTCGTGAGGCCACCCGTTTCCCTAGAGGTAGGAGGCCTTGGCCAGAAGACTGTGTGCGGGAGACAGCGATATGTCACTTTATGAAAGTTGCAAAAATATGTTACAGCCTGAGGGGCTGCAAGGCCTAAGAACGAGCGGTTGCTAGGACAGATGAATGGTCCCATGGGAGAGAAGCTCACTGTTTCAAGTTTGTTGCTACAGGCGGTTAGTTTCACTTTGCAGGCTGATTATGCAATTAGGGATTCTGCAGGGGTTGCACTCGCTATGTCATTATGATTGCACTAATACACTTCAGCAGAGAAAACCTTCCCTGCGGCGTACGTCTCATTCACAGGCTCCTTTGTGGAGCAGATACAGGGTGCCATGGCGCCTGTACATGATACGGCAGAACCTGTGTCAGCTGACAAGTCTCGTACGTGAAGGACGTACAACAAGGCACGCCCCCCATCGGGTTTAAAACTGCCGTCTTCCAGAGGGCTTGTTGCTGGTAATTAGTGTTTCTTACTATTTGCGGTTACGTCCATTTTCCTTCGTAAACCTTTGTCACGAATTCCTGAATTGATCTCCTGTTTCCGACCCACGCTTGTCCTTTGGATTGTTACGTCTTCTACACTTTTGGCACTTTTTACAGACCGCAACGGTATTGACCCAGACTGCTCCTGGACTGCCTTCTCTCCGTCCTTATCATTGTCGTGATCTCCTGGTATTCGACGCGGGACGTGATTTCGATTGTCCTTCCCTGCTCCTGCTGTTTTTGCAGCACATTCGCCAGTGGTTACTCGGAACACCCCAGTTGCTCCAATCCTCGTCTGAAAAGTGTGTGTTTCAGGTAACGTGCTGTGTTTGTTTTCTGCTATTTCTGCCAGCGCCATCTTTGACTATTGTACCTCATTTACCTACTGCTCTGTTGGTATTCCTCTCTACTGGATTTGGGACATTCATTGGACTACAACACTCAGCAAACTTATTTTCAAAGTGCATATTGACGCTCTCCTGATACTGCACCAACCCGGCTCTAGCGCGACCCTCGTGCCGCTCGAGTTTACTTCCCTGTACTAACTTTTATCCTGTCGTTTTCTCCAATCCTGGATTTCGTTAACCTTTGAGCGTCCCAGAATTCAGGTCTGTTGTCTTGGCTAAAAACTCTATAGGAAGAATCCATTAGACTATTTTCGCTCATTTGGGTTTAATTCTTTACTTGTAGGTTCATCCTGGGGAAAGTTCCACTCCAATCTTTGCCTAGGTATTTTCTGTCTAATATTGTTGCTTGATTGCTTATTTTGTCTCTCTCAGCACTGCCATGCACTCTCAGCACTTTTAACTGCCATGGGTTTTCCCCCCAGTGCCAAGGCCTTTTTGGTGATTTCAGTATTTCACCATGCAAAGCCTTCTAACATTTTCTCCTTCATTAACCCCTTAAGTGCCAAGGAGGAGCTATCTCGTCCTTGGCACTTAAAAGGTTAATATCTTGGTATTCCTTTGCAGCATTGGTATTGGCGGTGTGTGTTCTCCCCGCTCTTTTATTCAACTGACACCTCTGCCTGTTCCAATAGAAACAGCAGAGTGGTATGTTGTAAAGAAGGGCACCTCTTTGAGGAAGCCTGAGTCTTGTACTCAGGGGAGCTCGAAGTGGAGGCTGAATATCGATTCCTGTACACATATCGTCTCAGAGGTCATCTAACAGGTCAGTAAGGTAAATAGATGACCTACTTACCCTCCTGTCCTGTTTACTGAGCGGTGAGTAACAACTAACCAATGAAAAGCCAGAACATATATTGTATTTAGGTACTCTTATAGGTGATAGCCAATGGGGATGATGTAATACACCTTATATTTTGTATTGTATGCTAATCTTGTGGTTTTCGTCCTTAAACATTGTTTTGTAATGTGGGCGTGTTGAGAGTCTCTCAGTCTTTCTGTCTTACAAGACCTCCCGGACATTTTCCCTTTGCTTTAACTTGCATTAAAACTGTATTCATTTGCAATTTGTATGTTTGTGCATTGTTTCCTGTAAATCACAAAGGGTCTGCAACTTCTATCCTGCCTTCTGACCACTCACTATTTCTAGTCGATGATTTGCAATCTTTCGTCTTTCCTCATTCAACAAGTCTGCTCCTTTAATTCCTAATCCAAATCCCCACTCATGCTTCCCACATCTCTGGTTCCTCTTTTAGACCTAATCTTGTCCTCGGTATCTGCCCTCCCTATTCTTCTCTCTAATCACTTTCTCTTATCCTTCTCGTTTTCCATGCCTCCCTGTACACTTACCATGTCCCCTTCCTCCTTGAACTTCTTCTGTCAAAACCTTAGAACATTTGATAACTCCTCTTTTTCATCTGCCCTTACCTCTCTCCTCCCCTCTCTTGACACATTTACTTCTCTCTGAAATAAATGACTCTGCTTATTTACCTATCTCTGACAGCTTGGTGAACACTATCAACCTTCTCCATCCATCTACTCCCTTTCAACAATCACATAAAACATCCCAACCCTGGATGATGCATTCTCTTTGTGCAGCTCTCTGGGTTCTTCACCAAGCTGAACAATGTTTGTTTTAAGACCAGGGCTGCTATTGATCTTGATCACATGTCCTCTGTCCATTCGACTTACAATTCCTTATTACTCTCTACTAAACAACAATATTTTAACACTCTTTTTGACTCTCTTTCTTCTCATTCCCATTGTCTAGTCCTTAACTTGAGTTGCATTATTGCTCCTTCCCCCACAGATCCTGCCTCAATCTAACTGCTTTTAGCTCAGATGTTGCTAGCTATCTTTCTTCTAAAGTCTATTTTCTTCAGTCTTCAAGTTCACCACCTACTCCCCTTTCTTCTCCTGCTTCCCTGTCTGCAGCTTCCCCTTCACCTTCTGCTCTGATAAAGTCTTTTCTTCCCCTTTCCAACTATGACATTTCCACTGTTCTTGCAGAAGCTCATCCCACCACTGCCCCGGCAATCCCTTAGCTTCCTCTTTAAACCCATAAAACTATTCTAGCTTTCTTTCCTATTTTACTGCCCTGCTTAACCCATCAATCTCCTCTGCTACTTTACCACTTCCTTTAAACATGCTTCAGTTCTTACTATTCTTAAAAAACCTAGACTCAATCCCTCTCTTCCCTCTAATTTTCATTGCATGCGCCTCTTACCTTTTATATCTAGACTAATGGAACATGTTATTTAAACCTAGGTATTCTCTTTTGTCAACCAGCACTCTTTTATTCCACCCTTGCAATCTGGATGTTGTCCCTGTAACTGTACAGAGACTGATTCCTGGCGGTTTCAGAGTCTCTCCTAGCTTCACGCTGTTTCCTCACTTCTTAATCTATCTGCTGCACACTGTTGATCATGCTATACTGCTCTCTTCTCTCATCTTGGTTTTACTGGGCTCTGTACTTCAATTGTTCCACTCTTTGGTCTCCGAGTGCAATTTCTCTGCCACCTGGGCCAGCCAATCCTCCAATTCCCTGCTTTCTCATAGGGTACCTCAAGACTCTGTCCTCTGCCCCCTCCTTTTCTCTCTTCACACCTCTGCTATTGGCTCCATTATTACTTCCTTTGGGTTCTCCTATCATCTCTACTCAGACGATTCACAGATGTTCTATTTTTTCATCTTTCTCGGACTCTATTTACTCTTCCCTCTCAGCCTGCTTACGTTCCATCCATTCGTGGATGTCCTCTGACTATTTATGTCTTAACCCTTCAAAAACTGAAATGTTCTTCCCTGCCTTTACTATTCCTCCACCTCCTGTTCCCCTGTGTGTTTCATTTCCACCCTCTTCACTGTATTTCTATTACAGATGGTAATTTGGAATTCATTTTTGACCATTCTCTTTCCTTTTTTCTTCACATATGCTCCATTTCTTGTTCCCTAAAGGTAGCCAGTTTCTATCCTTTCAAGCTTATCAACACCTCATTTCGTCCTTATGTTGTTCTTGTCTATTTTATTGTTCAACTCTTTTGCTTGGTCATTACATATTTTGGGAGTGCATGAAAAAAGGTGGTGATGAACTCTTGACTATCTGTGCGCACCCTCCTGGTGGTCTGTGCAAAGGCACATTTGAGCTCCTGCGCAAATTCTCGTGGGATCTTCCCCGCACTACCGATTGTAGGCCGCCTTGCAGGCCTCTTGGGGGTTTCTGTGAGCAGAAAGGTGTTTCAAGATGCCCGCCTATAGGTGGACCATCTGGAGTGGTTCTGGTCCTCCAGTCCCACAAAGAAGCTGGAGCATTCAGGGGAGGAGGTCCATTTTGCATATTCTATGCAATTCTGGCTGTCCTTCATGTGAACAGTGTCCATCATTTTCTCATACAGTTGTAAGTGTTCCCAAACAGAATACTTTGCAATTTTATGATATGGAGTTTTAACACTCTTAATGGCCTTAATCTGCCTAATGGGATCTTTTTTTATAGCCCTCTTAAGTTTGTTAGCCTTCTTTGTTTTAATCACCTGAGTCCACTCGCCCTCAGACTCAGATGCGCTGCTACTGGAGGTCCCTTCTTGATCCTCTAGGCACTCCCGGATTCTGCGAGCTTGAGAAGGGCTTGCAGAATGTTGGGGCCTTGTTTCCCTACTCCTGTGGTGCTCAGAAGAGTCTTCTGAATCTCCCCTGCTCCCAGGGTTGGCAGAGTATCCCCCCCACTGCCCTAACTGGGTAGAGGTCTTCAGGATGCTCTTTTTGGGCCTTATTTCCTTTAGTTCCCCATCAAATTTAACCAACTGGCCCTTGGAAGGCAGTATTTTACTGGATCTAATTCCCCGACCCTCCCCTCATAGGAGTCTTTCTTGTCAGAGATATCAGCCCTAACATGTGGGTATCTGTACAGGGACGTCCGTCCATCAATTTCTGGGAGGCACTGATCTATCAGTCCCATCTTACCACATCTATTGAATTCTGCCAGCCTCATGGCTCCCGGCTCATGTGAGCCAGTAGACATGAAGTTGGCAGTGTTCATGGTATTGAATGGGTTTGAGTCCCTGAGTACAGAGCTCCTGATGCTATGATCGGGGATTGCCCTGTCCCTATCTACCTGTTCAGGGTCAATTCAGTTAGGATTTGGTCTAGCACCCTCTTTCTCCAACCTTGCTAGCTTTTCTTTTTCAGCCCCTATTTCTTGGTAATAAGCAAAGATCTGAGACTTTTGTTCATCTATCAAGCTCTTACTGGTCTCAATGATCCGCTCTTGCGCTGCCACTTGCTGGCGGAGCCCATCATTCCTTTCACAGAGAGCCACATTGTCTCTCTGTGCTTCCTGTATGGTCTAGGAATACTGGGACAATTTCTGCTGCAGGAGACTCATCTCCTGAGTTTTAGCATCTTTGGTCTGAGTGTTCTCTTCCAGAGCACCCTCAACCCGTCTGGCGTGCCCCAATAGTTTCCCATACTCTGTTTTTAGTTAATTGAGCTCCTGGAGGGCTAACTCTCTTCCCTCTAACACAGTTTTTAACTTGCTTATTTCCTGGCCTAGGGTGTATTTCTCTTAATTTAGGGTGTCCCACTGTTCAGCCACATCAGCCCTTTGTTTTTTGATGGCATTGGATTTCTGGCGCTCTTCATCAAATTCTGTTTGAGAGTGGATGTCTCTCAAGATCAACATATTATTTTCCTCTTTCAGTTCATCTATCTGATTTTGTAGAGTAACTATCCGCACTGTGCAGGCCCCATTATAATGTAATTGTTGCGCTAGCTTCTGTTCCCTTTCCTTACACTCCTCTTTCAATGCCTGTAATTTGGTCTCTTGATCTGCCTCCAATTCTTGGCTCTTCCGTAATTTTTGTCCTGCTGAATCTAGATCAGTCTGGATTTTATCTAATAATTCAATTTGATTCTGTACCAGAACTCTGCTTTCAACATGCCTTTCCCGTATCACTCCCATGTGGAGATATAGGTAGGCCACAATTCTGGCAATTTTGCTTTGCTCCTCTTTAATTTTTGGGGCCATGTATAATTCACTCAGAGCCTGGTGTAATAGGCCAGTGTCCTGCCATGTATGCAGGTTCATGGTGGTGACCTGTTACGTGATTTCCTGTAGCCAGACATGTTCATCATGTTCTGGCTACTCACCTCTGACCAAAAGCTTGTGCAGGAAGTGCTCCCTAGCTATACTGAATTCTACTGTAACTGCCATTTTGGAAATGTTCTTTCTTTATTAATTATTTTGAGGTTGATTTAATTTTACTTTTATAGACAGGCCTGGTGCTTAGAGTATTTGTTTTGGGAGGAACTTGTACAGTGTAACACAATATTCAAACCACACAAAGTATTGCTACTCTGCAGGTTAGTCTGCTGTGTTAGATTGTCACGGGTGGTAACCAAACTCAATCCCTGGACTCGAGCACCCAAATTTGTTAAGGATTTCAATCAGGCGACGCACACCTTAGTCTCGGCCCAGTATGCAGCGTGAGATTGAAATGCTTATATGAGATTAGATTCAATATTGAGATGGTACACCGCTCATATCACACCCCCATAAATATCCCGAGTCACAATGGACCATGAACCAGGCTGGTTGATAAAATCTAATATTTATTTATTTATTTATTTGAAGATTAAAATAAATCATCATACACTTTTTTACTATGGGGCAGCACTCATCAATGGGGTGATAAGAACAATAGGAATGTAAGCAATGCACTTGGTTTAACCTTCTATTGACACATATACAAAACACCAGGGAATAGGAACACTTTTTGATTTAAGGTAAAATAGCACTTGAGTTAGAATTTCCCCTTGCAAGGTTCCCTCAACCCACAAGTAATCAATTCTAAGTGGATAAATAGAAGCAGTAGGTAATCAGTAATGACAAATGGAAAACAGAATTAAAATCTGACTTTCCCTCCCCCAACAAGAGAGACAAACAGATTTTAAACTGTGGCAATGCTAAAATGACACTCGGAAATGGATGAATACATGAATTAATGTGTATAACTCTTGAAACAAAATCAATTCTTTACTAGAGCAACACTGGAAAGATACTAGCAATCACAAGCAATGGATTGAGCAAAAGCATACAATTCGAAATGGAATGGATGATTGAAAACAGTTTATAATCAAAATGAGATGTTGTAAAATTATGGAAACTTTTGCAATTCCCACCTGGATATACCCGAAACGGTTTTTAATAAAAAAGGGTGAAATATTATAAAGCATTTTGTGTTGGGGTGTAGCTATGGATCATAGGTATAATATCAATGTGAAATGAGGTCTCTAGCTGGTAAATTGAATGAGTTATACAAGATCTAGTAAGGTGAGTTTTTGAGAAAATTAAGGCGCGAAAAAGGAAAAGGAATCAATTTTGACAAGGACAGTTTTACTCTGCACGAGAGCATTCAGGCTAGTCTACCAGATTGAGACACAGTGAGCTCTGAGGTTGACTCACGAGTTCAACCCTTGAATCTCCGTGCCAGCCCTGGCGGAACCAGTCTGATCACTCGAGAGAGAACTAGGGGCTTAGGATTTCACAAGACAAAATTATTAAAGATGTTGGCGCTAGCATAAGGAATCAAAGCAGAGTAGCAAGAATGATTTTGACAATACTACAATTATCAGGATAATGATAGGATGACTTAGAGATAGGAACTAAGGACAAGGCACAGCAAGGTATACTATGGTTCTATGGTTCCTATTGATACTCACAGTCCACTTTAGTTTGGATTTTGGCTAGTTAGCGGTTCTGGCGGCCACACGGATCTGGTCTAACACAGGCAGCCGGACAAAATCAGCAGTACAGGGTCAGGTGGGCATGGACTGGTTACCAAAGAATAGTTCTTATGGACTGGCAATTCTGGTTACTGGATACTATAGGTCCTCAGGATAGCAAGATAGCAGCAGCAGGCAGTGAGTGGCAAGCCAGGTTAATTCAGGATGCTTCCCAAAACACCACAGTGTTTCCCTTGGTTATGGGGATTATTTTAGAATTGAGGCCCAGCTGAAACAGGATCAGCTATGCTTTGTGGTTGGGATCTGGAGTTTAGATGGATAAATGCAAGATGAAGACAGGAACAGACAGGAACAGGATGCCGGCATAGGAAATCATAGGAAATCAGGTATCAGTGTGTGTGCATGTGTGTGTGTGTGTGTTGTCAGGGACCCTTATTTATAATGCCAGGTGACATCATCACAGTATATGACAGGGGCAGGCTTTACTACACAACCCCCTAACAAAAGGATTGGGCAAAGGTAGTAATCTCCGCTTTGCTCTCTGCTGGTTGGATTTCTAAGGGAATGATGTCAGGTTTATGAGGTGAGTGTCCAGAAACTCACACATTTACTTTACTGAAAATCTGATTTTGCCAAAAACATACATTTATACACTTGCAATCTCTTGGCAAATTATACCCACAGGTTACATATGATGTGCAGCACAGATTAGTCCAAACCTCCAGTCTATGCAACCTTGTTTCGCCATTCTGACACATTTTGGTAATTTTAGCCATTAAAGATTTGGCCTAAAATTCCAAAATTGTATTCACAAATGTGAATTGTCTCCAGGAATGTATGTACCAATTCTTATGTTTGTCACATTAATACTTTCCTTAGAATCTGTCATATTTTGTAACTTCTGTTCCCCATGCGGCAATGAGTTCTACCAAGTTTTAAAAGATAGCCCACAAAATTAGATTTACCACTGCAAACTTTTAAAATGTTTGCTTATTCTTGCTACAGAAATAAAAGTTTTTAAAGTTTCTTTATAACATAGTCTCTGTAACCAAAAGGCAGCCCCTTTTTACTTGATCCTGTTTTTTGTTCTTCCTTCAACTGCAATCAGCTGTCATTTCCTTTCAGGCAAGGGGATTTCCAGTCTAAATTGACAGTTTTATTACCCCTTCACATTTGACAGGTGAGTGTCCCAGGACTGCTATTGTCCCATCCTAGAGCACAGACGAATGTCTGATGAGCATGTGAGCTTCCATTGTCCTGTTCCTTACAATGTTTTTCAGGCTGGCACTTCACACCTATGTGTCCTGGATTTTGGGTGTATCTCCCGCCCTTGGAGCAGTTTCATAGCCGGCAGCTGGAATAACAGGTTTTCCTGAGAGCTTGCAACTCCATCCTATGTGTTTAAAACTGTTTAATTTCTTACTTTGGGTCTTGAATTAAACCAACCTATGACAGAATATATCCTATGTGTGTCTTATCACCACTAACATAATTCCTTTACATTGCTAAGTAAACAGGCTTTCATTAACAATTTAGTTTTAAACAGGCAATTTTTAAACATGTGTTAAAAACTGCTAGCATTTCTTTATTTAATTTGGTCTGCAGCTCCTCAGATTGCCACTGTCTTTGCAGCTGTAGTCATTTTCTTTGCAGCAGGACTCTTATCTGAAGTATAGATACATTTATCCTTGACCTGGCTCAGAGAGTAAAAAGTCTGTTTGAACTGCTGCACCTGGATACATTTTGTCAAGAAATAAACACATGTTCCTGTGCGAGTGAAATTAACTTACTTATTGTAAGAGTTGGTTTTGACTGGGCGTGCCACTCAGGAATTATGCTAGGTTTTGGTAAAGCACAGTGACATATCCTGGACATGACAGGGCCTTTTGAATCACAGTGGTTTCAGAATGCACAGATGGAAATAGCATAACACAGCATTTTGAAAGGGTGAAAAAGGGTTTCATTTTGAAGGGGAATTTTTGGCTTTTGCAGCAATGCAGTGCTGCCGGTTCACTTGATTCCATATATATGTCTCAGAACACACTGGCATACTTTTTCAGTGTGTCCCTTGTTCCATTTTGCCTGAAGTGTGTGAGGCAAGATGGTGCAGCAATTTTTTGTTGCTGCCAAAACGCAGTTTTGAGGTCCTGGTGCGCACAGGAGCCAGCGCCGCCAGGTTGCTGTTTTTTGCGCAAATGCAGCTTGGTGATGTGGTGCAATGCATTGAGGGGGTCAATATATCTCACAAAAGAGAGTTTGCTAACTTGTGTACATTTGATTTGAACTGGGATTTTAAACGTGATTGAAGAGTACTATTAATGGCCTTGGTGAAATAATAGCCACATCCATTATGTTCCTGATTGTAATTACCCTTATTCGCACCGGGGAAGGGTGTTCAGCCAATCAGGTGGCTGGAAGATCGGACATGAATACACTGTGTAGCGCCCACTCTTTCCAGCCATCCGGGCCATTCCACGGGTGGCGCCATCTTATTTGTGCACAGACGACACAAAGCTATACCTCAAGATCGACTCCATCAAGGACATTCATGGGCTCAAAACTTGCCTCTCACTGATCCAGTCTTGGATGTCCAGTGCATACTTGAAGCTCAACCCTTCCAAGACCAAATGCCTACTCCTCAACCAACAACACAGAATACCCAGACATACAGACCTGGCTATCAACCATGAACTTTGAGGGCTTCACACCTGAGCTCATCTCCTGCGCCAAGTCCCTCGGATTCCACTTCGACAAACACCTCTCCATCAAGACACACATAGCTAAGAAAACTCAGACAGCTTGGTATCAGCTCTCCCTTCTGCAGAAAGTCAAGCCCTCCCTCTGGACAGCTTTAGATTAACCGTTCAAGCACTGGTCCAATCCCACCCGGATGGGGGTAATGCACTCCTCGAAGGCGTCTCATTGTCCTCACTTGTGCCCCTGACAAGTGTCCTACATGTGGCTGCTGGCCTCTTCAAGGGTCTGCGCAGATATGACCACATCACCCAGCCCTCATCAACCTTCACTGGCTCCCACTACATGCATGAATCACCTTCAAGACTTGCTGCATTATCTATAAGGCAGTCGCCCTCACATCACCCATCTAAACAGCAGAGAAACTCAGAATCTCCGGTGGACAGTGCACCACAAGAATAGAGGACAACTTGAAATCCACCACTGCAAAAAGGAAAGGACCAGAAAACAAGCCTTCTCTGCCCTGCCCCAAGACTATGGAACCCCAAGACTATGGAACCTCCTCCCCATCAGCATCAGACTCACCCCATGCTCCCACAATTCAGAAATTAACTCAAGACCCACCTCTTCAAGGAGTATCTGCTCCTCAACACCTAGGCCATCATGTCACCCCTCATGCCACCTGACATGCTAGGCGCTGCCTGGCCCTCGAGTCCCACCCACCCAGTACAGCTGTAGCTCTCCTCTGTGCCCCTCTGTGTCGTACCCCCGCTGTCAATCTGTTCTGTGTTACCGCTGAAAAGCGCTCCATCATGCATCTGTAATGTTGTATACCTCTGTAAAGCGCTCCGTTATGTATCTGTATTGTTGTATATCTCTGTAAAATACTCTGTTGTTTTTCGAAACTAGGTCCACGCTCAATAAATACCATAACAATAATAATATAAATAATAATAATAATAATAATAATAATAGGAAGGCAACAGGGAGCAATAAACGGGGAGCCCATCTTCCCAAACAATCAAAAGCCAGGGGTGCGATTAGCTGTCACCCACTCATCAGGGGTGCGTCCATGGCTAGCAAGGGCACGCAGCCCTCACCGAGGCCCTTGCTTCACTCAGGCCTGCCTAGGCACGGGCTGGCAGGCCAATACCAGCCATGTACACCCCCCAAATCTGGGGTGATTACTATAGTGTTGTTCTGTTTTTGAAACTGATGATTTCAATTACATGTGTTTGAAAATTCCACAGTGCACTTTGGGACACATTGCTTCTGACTTACGGCATATAGCAGAATTGGCAGGGAAAGAGTTCACTCCAGTTTCAGGTTTTTCAATCACTCAGCAAAGTGCATTTCCTGCATATTTGGCATGCAGCGGGATAGCACTAAGACATTGTTCAAAGGGTATTTTAGTGTCCCAATTCTTCCAGTTTCTCTCCACATTGTATTTTGGAAAATGTAGTTTGTGGCTATGCTGTAAAACAGCATTGGGGATCGTGACACATGTATATGCATATTTCAGGTTTTACATAAACTGAAGCCTTGTGGTTGATGTAGTGCTTTTATCTTGCACATGTTAAATTATATTGATTAATGATTAAGAAGATATATCCCACAACGGACTACATATCCCACAATGCACCTTGCTTAGTCGGGAATGGAACCCTTCAAGTCTTTTCTTCTATTAGTTGCCGTCCTGTTCTTATCTTTTAGCCCAGCAACTCATTCTCCCATTAGTTGAGGTCTATGGATCATATTTCTAATCACACAGAATAAGCATTTATTTGGGTATGCTAAAGACTGTTTTAACCACACAAAGAAATAACCTCAAATCTCCTGGAAATCACTCTATAAAAAAGAAGCATCTTTGACAAACACAGGTATTGTGCACTGTTCTAGAAATTGCTGTTGGAGTAACATTTGCAGTTGCAATACACTTTATGTGTATATTAAAAGGAAATACTGGACGTGCAATACATTTGGCAAACTGCATATCCAATATCACATTGGTACTGTAAACACTAATGTGGACACATGCCTTATTAGGAACTGCACTGGAGTTGCCACAAAACAAAGGCACGGAATCCTACATAACAAATAGAATTATTTATCTATATATTTATTTATCGTAATTGTGATTTGGTTTGCATCATTCAAATATATACAATAGAAATAAAGTATTCTATTACATCTAAATTTAAAATCCCAAAACAAAATCAAACATGGTATATGTTCATGCATCATTAAAAAAAGTATAATGGCCTAACATGATCTTTATGAATCTATATTTTATTGAAGCAAATCATCTTCCAGGAGGAATCTAACTATTATTGCTCAAATCTGCACGCCACTGTGACCAAGAGTTCAGATTTGGTTCCTGGACATTCAGTATAAAGGTGTCGGTGAAGTTTGGACTTCAATTACATCATTGCATCTCCAACAAATTCTTTGGGTACGGATTATTCCCTTCCTTACCTCAACAATTTTCCAGGTCTGCAATTTGTTTAATTCAAATAACATGTAAAAGTGTTGTACACCATAGGTTGGGAATCTAGCAACATAAAGTTGGAAGTTACTGAATGTTGGAAAATTGTACTCCCTCATGTTCTTCAATCTTACAAGATGATTACAATTCTGCTGCAAATCTCTGATTTGAGCATTTTCCTTTATATCCATTTGTAAACTTTGATTTCCCTGTAACTATTCAGCTTTCATACCAATCATTTTAAAAGATTCCAGGCAATACCTCACAAAGTTACCCAAAATGGGACAGACATGCTCAAAAGCTCATTTTAAAATACCATTAGGGGTGTCATATTCAGGCTTGCCGAGTAGAATGTTTTATTTGCAATTGCATTTCACAATGTTGACCATATAGGCAATTCTACCATGTGTAATGAAATGCAAAGGTCTTCAAGAGATGTAGACCAGGGGAGATATCTGTTGCAGCCACATTCAAAAATATTCAGTTGTTTATTCTACTCCTTAAAATAACATAGAGATGACATTTTGAATATGTGCTTTCACCATAGGTAATAAGGAGAAACTGCAATGTTCCAACTCATAGCCCCTAAGAGACAACACTAGAGGCAAAGTCCTATTCAGTAGCTAATGCTGTTACCTTCTTTGGCCAAGGAATGGATCATGTGGAACCCTCAATACCCTCTTCCACTGCCTCCAACCTGTGCACAACAAAATTGCATTTTAAGGGGTATTTCTTTCTTCTGTTTGTAAATTGAATGAACCAAATATTATCTGTTTTTCATTCCAGAGCACTTTTTATATTTTGGGGTTATACCTTACTTTGTGGTATTTTATTATGGTGGTAAAGAGTGGTATTTTATGGTGGTAATATTTCTTGTGGTAATTTGTTGGGGTGTCTCTTTTATAATTTGTGAGACTAACTTCAGAATATCGCCTAACAACTCTTTTTCCCAGGGCCACTTATCAGGTTACTGAACTTAGTACACCTAGGCCAACTGTGTAGATTTGTCTGTGGGATCCTAAATACAATGCCACCAATATGCCCTTTTGGCTGACCTTCACTTGTAAAGAGGCAAATTGAAATACTGCACACTGATTCACTTTCTAGCTAGAGAGATCACAGCAGATACTTCACATTTATTATCGCGCACTTGTCTGTGTGTGCAGATCAAATAAAATGACTGACTGCCACAGAAATTGCACCAGAACGCCAATTAATTTGTTATGTGTGGTTTAATCGTAACAGATAATCTTACCAATTACACATGGCAAGAATTATGCATAGGACAGATTTTTCAGTGTGAGAGTATTACAATGAGCAAGAGCACATTTCAGAAATAGAATCAGCTGTGACCAGTCTTACCAATCCGACCTTGAAAGCAAAGAACTTGGCAATAATTATACTTTGAGGAAAAAGAGAGAACAAAACCGCAAAAGCATTAATGTAAATTCGAAATTGAATGCACTTTTATCAATGACAATATAACACATGAAATTACCTATTTCCCTGAATAACTAACCGACCGGCAATCCACACCCCTCACTTCTCACTTATATTTACCCTGAAATTGGTGATATTTCTGTCTCAGCTGAACATGGGAATCCCCTCACTGTCGGACACAGATAAGAACGGCTACAGCACCAGGAAAACTGCCAGCACTGAACCCTGTCCTGCAATTCACCGCCCCTCTCAGCACAGTGTCCCAGGATGTCTGCCTGCCAGCTCATTTCAGTTCAGCATTCGAGGATGCCTGAAATAGTTACACCCACTCAAAGCCTTTTTATTACTTCTTCCTGCCACTCAAGGGAAAGCCTTCCCCTTGACCAGATCTTACTACTGAAACCCACATGATCCCATTGTGCTTTTCCTGCCTTCATCAACTGCATTTCTGAAGCTAAATGTTACATTTATATTTGCGCTTCCTGCGCTACAGCAGAGCAGAATTTCATACTTGTTCAACGTCACCAAGCTCATTCTGCACGTTTAAAAACACCAGGCCATTTCCACATACACTAATTTGCACTAAATGTTGTTAAGGGACAGGTTACCTGTTACTGGGATTGGATTAATATTGTAATATATATTAGTATTAGGTTCGATGCTATTCAGTCAATTGAAATATCCTGAAATAAAACAACTTTAAGCATGTGCTTTGTATTTCTGAACTCTATGCATTTTCCATAATTTTCCATCATGCATGTACCTGTTGCATTGACAACATATGCCTTGCATATGTCTGCATTTCTGTCCGAGACTCACACAACAGCTACATAAGCTACATGTGCATACTAAACTAATAGGCCCCTGTAATTCAAACCCCCTTTAACGTATCAACTCCTACAAAGCATACCCAGCTAGCACATTTAAAAGTTTGCTGAAGTCCCTTTTATGTTTTGTTAAGTAGGGTTAAACTGTCTGCATGAACAAACCATCCTACTCTGAAACCTTTCTTTCATCCATTATTCATACTTATTTTTTGTGGAAACTAAACCATATTTGTTTAATTTAATTCGAACACAGCTGTATTTCTATGCAGTAAAATAATAAAGCCTTATAGACCAAGGGAGGGGTCGTTATTACGAGACGAAAACCCGCCACACAGTTGTGGCCTAAGGCAAAGCCTCGGGCCATAATTTGGGGATGGGTCATTATCCCAAGCAATACTCCCCCCTCTGAGGTATATAAGGCTATAAACACATAGTGGTACTACCAGTACCTCTTTTGGAGTTTTCGTGGTAAAGTCAAATTGTTACTTCAATAGCGGGTAAAGTAAAAAGACAAACCTAGTACATTAAATCCGTTTTCATTTTGTTATATTTAAATGATGTTTTTTAAGCATTTAAATTGCAAACTTGGTTATTATGGATTCATCAATGTGACACAGGTTTAACAGGAGCATGCATTTGGTGTACTGTAAAAGTAAACATTTCTCTATAACAAATTAAATCCTCTTTCCAATGTTTTAGCTTTGTCTTTGTTTTGTTAAATGTGATGTTGCAGCATACAAAAGGTCCTCCCGAAGAGAAAAATAAAAATCTTGGCTGGAAACTGCATTGTTGTTTGCCATTAGATTTTGACTGCACTCTGTTGTGATGGGCTGAGAAGAGGTTAATAAAAATCTCTGTGTGCTAATAAAATTTAGCAGCCCTAAGCAGGTCCACAGCCATATGATTTCTCCAATAAGCATCCCCTGTCTACTCGGTCAAATACAGCAGCAAAATGAATACATGTTACGTGGGAAGATTGTGTTTTCTTACCGCCCTTTGCTTTACTGTGTGCAAAATCATGTTTGTATGTTTGGTATTCATTTCTGAAGCCAATTTAAAATTTAGATAGACTGTTACTTTCTTGGGCCCAATGTGTCTTAGTATATAATTACTTTCTTTATGTATTTTCCAGCTGATCCCTGAGATTGGAATGCTTTCAGTTTGTTCTAAATATCCCTTCAAATGTATCGATCACCAACATTGATTTAGAGTTGTTCTATACATGTCTCTCCTACACCTATCACTGGTTTGAACTTCTCACTAGACACTGGGCCTCATTAGGACCCAGGCGGTAAGGGGTTTACGCCGGCGTAAACCATGGCGCCCCTTACCGCCTGAGTACGAGGTTCCTTAGCGCCATGGTGATTTTAACGCCTGCTTTTAGCAGGCGTTAAAATCCATGGCGCTAAGGGACCTTGATGTTAATTACGCCACCGTAATTTACGGTGGCGTAATTAACGCCTTCCCCACTCCCATTATGCCCTATGGGGCCAAAAATGGGAATGGGGAAGGGTAAATGGGGATTGGGGACTTACCGCCCCGCCAAGGTCGGAATGGGGCGGTAAGTCCGCCAACCACCATGGCGGAGTTGGCAGCTTAGCGCCATGGACCATGGTGCTAATAGCGCCATGGTCCTCCGCCAAGGTCCTAATGAGGGCCACTTACTTTAAAAGTTTGATATTGAACAACTGTCCTGGTGAAAAAAAAATAAAAAAAATTCAATGCATGTTTGCACAATGCCCAAATGCTAGTCCTTTCCTCTTTTGCAAAAATACATTGAAAACATGTGCTTTTTGCACTGGGGCAATTTTTGCTTTAGTGCTAATTGAACTCGCACTGATGCAAAGCTTCTTTAATTTGGCCCTGGAAGCGCGTAAAAGCACTTCTAGCAGGTTGTAGACACAATCTCATGTTCCTTTATATCACCATAGACTTATAAAGTGAGGGAGGGGTTGTAAACGCACAATAATGACCCTCCACCAACTTATGCACTGCGATGAAGCCGACGGCCATACGTTGAGGAAGGCTCATTATCCCAAACGAGAATGACCCCTCCTGCATCTATAAGTCTATTAGCACATGGTGGACGTAGGAATATATGTTTTGTAGTTTGAGCGGTGAAGTAAAACATTTTACTTTAGGAGTGAGAAAAGTAAATAGGTGAATAAGTAGATTAAACGTGATTTTATGTTGTAGTATTTAAATAACATGGTTGTCTTTATAAATTAAGGATTTTAATTGTAACTTGAATGAAGCAGTTTTAAAACGAGTCAACATTAGGTTTCATGTAAAAGTAAACAGTTTCTGTGTAAGAAAGTAAACACAGTATCCAATGTTTCAGCTTTCTCTTTTAGATAGCATGGTTCAGAAAAAAAGGTCCTCGCAGACAAGAAGTGTCTTGTTGAAAAATGGAAATTGCATTGTTGTTTCCCTATCTGCTTTTGAAGACAGAATGTTTGGATGCAGTCAATATCAGTAGTTATTGACTGCACTCTAAACATTCTGAATGGCTGAGAGGAGGTCAATGAGGATCTCTATATGCTAATCATGAATAAGCACAATGTTGGCACTGTGCTGTATTGCAGCAGCTTGTCCTCTGCACCCAAGCATGCTGCACCTGGGGTTTGGAGAGGATATGCTACTCCCAGTAGGCCATCAAAGTGCAGAATCTACTGTTCTTTGAACATGCCATCAGAGCACAAATGTCAATGCAGACGTGCTTTAACTTCGTAATGGCGAGCAGATTCGTCCTGAATTCAGATGTCCCTTTTTCGCCTTTTCTGCATCTAAAAGAAGACGGGGGTATGTTTGCATATTTTGAGGAGCCTCTTGAATTCTGAAACAAGATGCACTTCAAAATGCACAGAAAAAAGGTTCTACCCACTGTGCCTGTTCAGAACGGGTGCAGACGACAGCGTAAATCATGGCAGGGTCATTTTTACCCTGCCCTGATTTGTTTTTGAACTGTGACAGCCAAGGGTTTATCGGACTCTGTCACACTAGCATTTGGGCGATGGATTTTGTTTTGGTCACTTTGTGGACGCAAGACCTTAACAGCCACCTCGGTGAAATGAGCACTCAGGAACCACGTGGTTTACTGGTCTAGCTTAAATTGTGGAGAGATAGTGTATTGCTTGCAAAAGTGCCTCTTCCAGCATAGTGATGTTATACCGTGATTTAATGCCTTTGCAGAATAGGAGAAATTATGTAATCCATTGCTGCATCTCTGTGGTCCCACAACTGATGTTGTAAATATTAATATTTATTTTATTTGTTTATTTAAATGTATATAGCGCAGAGCGGCTCTGGGGCAACGTGGCACTTGTTACACAAGGCTTAGGACTGCATTTTAAACATACAGCTCTTGGTCAACATTCCCAAGTGTACAGAAAAAGGTGCACATTCGTTGGTTACAGTGGAACATTGAATTTGAGAAGCATGCAGTCAAAACAGTAGGAGAAATGTTAATTGAACAAGGTGGTTTTCAACATTTTGCGGAAGATTGTATATGATTTTTCATTTCTGAGAGCAATGGGAAGGCCATTCCAATTCTTAGGTGCTAGGTGTTGGAATCTGGCACCACCTGCTTTGGCTCTTTTGAATGGGGGAACACAGATCTGGTTGGTGAGATGTGTTCTCTTAGGTCTGGAAGAAGTGCACAGGGTGATCCTTTCGGATAGGTAAGGAGGGGTGTTGAGTACAGGCATTTGTGTGGAATGGCCAGTGTCTTCAATAGAATACACTGTTTGACAGGCAGCCAGTGAGTCTTTCCTAGCTTGAGATATGTGCTCCCGTTTAGGGATGCTCAATGCAGGTCTTCAGGCATTGTTTTGAGTTACTTGTAGCTTGTGGATATTTTTTGCAGAGGTGCCCAGGAAAAGGGCATTGCAGTAGTTAGGTTTGGTGCCGATTGTGGCTCTGGCAATGAATAAACAGTTTTGTGTCGATAAGGAAGGTTTCACTGCATTAATGATTTTAGTGGTGAGTGCAGCGGCTGAGGCTATAGCATTAACCTGGCGGGTCATGGAGAGGGAGGAATCGATGTACACCCCTAGTTTTTTAATGCTGAGGATACTTTGATGGTGGTGTTGTCGACGGTGAAGGTGCTTTATTGTGGCGAGAGTTTGTTGAGGGTTTCGTTCGTGCCTATCATGAGAATCTCTGTTTTGTCCCCATTGAGACAGAGACCGTTTGCTTGTTGTTAAGGGTAGCAGTGTCTTGTTCGTAGATGCCAGTGAGGGGGATTAAGACTTGCGTGTCATCGGCGTAGTTGGTGTAGGCTATGTCACGACGATCAAGATCATTAAACAGTGGGAGGGTGAAAACGTTGTAGAGGGTGGGAGCAGTGCAAGAGCCTTGGGGCACTCCACAGTGTATGGTGGTGGGAGGTGCACAGTCTGTGTCGGAAAATACTCTCATAAGTCTTCTGCTGAGGAATGAGGCAATCCAAGCCGATGCTTGTGGAGAGAAATGGGCTGCATTTTTTAGTTGTTTGCCGAGGATATCATGGTTGACAAGATAAAAGGCAGCTGACAGATCGAACAGGAGGAGGAGCGCTGGTTTGCCTTTGTCCATAATATGCCTAAATTGTATTTTTAAGTTGAGGAGAGCTGACTCTGTCCCATGAACAGGACGGAAGCCAGATTGTCTCTTCCCCAGAATTGTATTCTCTTCTAAGAATTGCTGGATTTGGGTGTAGGTCACCTTGTCCAGAATTTTCAGCAAGAAGTGTACGGTGGTAATGGGCCCGTAATTGTTGTCTACTTCAGGATCAAGTGAGGGTTTCTTTAGTAGAGGACGTACCCAAGCTTCTTTTAGGCTGTCAGGGACTGTGTTGGAATTGAATGAGGCATTGATAAAGGATTTGAGGAAAGGGGCCATTGTTTCAGCGCAATCTTTGACTAGTTTGGCCAGACAGGCGTCCCCTTTACAGTTGGAGGTATTGATTTTATTGACAACTTCTATAACTTCAGGTATAGGAAATTCCCTGAAGGAGAATCATTTTATTGTGTGTGTGTGATGGGCTTGGTGTCAGGGAGGGAGTTGAGATTGTTTGGAGAGGTTTTTGTGGTGTTCAGAGATCTTTTCCTGTAGGAGCTTGATTTTATTTATTAAGGCTTTTTGCAGTTTAGTGCACCAGGCTTTGTCTTTGACGATCTCTTGTGATTTGGTGGCTGCGGTGAACAGCTCTCTGAAGATGGCGAAGAGTTCCTTTGATTCGGATGTGGCGTTAGTGATTCGGTTGTTGTAGGAGGAGGATTTGGCTGTGATTATACCATTTTTGTAGTTGGCAGCAATGGATTTGTAAGCAAATAGAGTGGCTTCTTGTGGGGAGCCTAGCCATTAGTCAGTACTTCGCTTTTTTGAGAACGGAGGATCTTGAGTTCCTCATAGAACCAGGTGTTGTTTTGTTTTGGATTTTTGTTCTGTAGTGGTGCAAAGGCATCTATGGCATTTACCATTATGGAATTGTAGGTTTCCGTTAGTAATGGAGGTGCAGTGTGGGAGTGTCGAGATAAGGGAGGATATTTTCCTTTGTGAGGTTCTGGGCACTTCCGGCTAGTGCCGGGGGGATGGGGTTGGGGCCAGGATGAAGAAGTGGATGAGGTGATGGTCGGACCATGGAATGGGTGTTTTGGAGATGTCATCTACTTCACAATTATGATCTACTACCCAGTCAAGGGTGTGGCCTTTACGAGGTGTTGGTGTAAGGTTTCTTTGCTGAAAGCCGGGCTCTGTGAGAGCTTGAGCTAAAGCTTTGGCTGATCTATCTTTGGGGTCATTGAGCCCCAAATCGATGTCACCTAGCAGGAGTGTTTTGGAGGACGATTTAAGGTTTTCACTTATGAGATGCAGGAGATTGTCATGGATGTCAGCCATGGGGCCTGGAGGGTGATAAACTAGATAGATGGTAGGTGTGGTATTTGGTGAGGTGGCGATCTTGACTGTGAGGGAGTCTGGATTCTCCACGAGATTTGAGGCAGTTTGTCTTATTTCAAGGCAGTCTTTTACTATGAATGCTATTCCTCTGGAGGGAGAGCTAGTGAGGGGGCAGGTCCTGCAGCTTTGTGGAGCCAGGACTTGGTGATGGCCGAGATGTCTAGGTCGAGATAGTTGATGAAGTCGAAGATTTCTGTGGCATGTGCAGGAAGGGACCTAGCATTGGTAAGTGCACATTGCATGTGTGGTGGACCCTCAAATTTGGGACTTTTGTTGATAATAGGTGGGGTGGTTGTGGGTATTGTAGAGTTTTTAGTGGTAGCGATGGGCTTAGTAGGCTGTTTCGATGGGAGTGTTTGTATGACTGTCAGAGGTGATGCCATAATCGTAGATGTAGCGATGGGTAGGCTGTGCAGTTTGAGTTGGCGTTGAGTTTTGGTGGTCACAGGTATGACTGGGGCCGTGGGCTTAAGTGGTCTGTTAGTGGTAGTGGGAGCTTTAGGTGTACGTAGCCTGAGAAGTTTGTTTCTGCTGCTGAGAGGTCTAGGGCGTGTAGTGGAGGTGGTGACCCTAGAGTGGTTGGCTGGTAGGTTAGCCGGCATATTATTAGGATTGGCAAGGCATTTGAGGTTAGCTGTGTTGGAGATCTGCTGGGCAATGTGTTGATATGCGGCTTTCGTGAAGAAGGAGGGGAGGAAGGGTGTGGGTGGCATGTTTTTGGGAGTAATGGGTATGGTGGTCTCCATTTTGTGCAATATTGCTTGCGTATAGGCAGACAGGTTGACAGGAGTGGGAGACATTAATCGGGTGTGGACTTTGCGACTGTTTGCGTGTGAGTGATTGGAGGGCGTGATGTGCTGAGTGCTTGAGTGGGAGTGAGAGGATGCTGTGCCAGAGAGCTAAGCAAAGGTCATTGCGTGGGGATAGCTGTGCGTTCTGGTTATAGGGCGTAGGTGGGCGGGAGCAAGAGTGTAGATACTGGGCAGAGAGGCCAGTGACTAGATGATTGGTAGGGATAGCATGACTAGGTATATTCTTAGGGCACAGCCAATAGCTAGCAGCATGTGGTTTGCAAGGCTAAGCATGACATGGGACACACTCTTATGGTATTGAAAATAGCTAGCAGCATGTAGTTGGCAAGGCTAAACAAGACATGGTACACAATTTTAAGGCACTGACAAAAACTAGCATTGCTGTTGTTAGGCAGGGATGCTGGTGGCTAAGCGTATTAGCTTGGCTAAATGAAGTAAACCGTTAGGTTGTGCTAGAGTGTGCTAGCGGGGCCGGACTATATTAGACAAGGCATGCGCGATAAGCATTTGGTTAGCAAGCATGGATCACCTTGTGACCGAGCAGTAGTCACAGTTTTGTTTGCCACGATGGGGTGGGCGCGTAGTGTGTGGTACAAAATGACATGTAGGGGCTTTTGGATACAGTAACTTACATGTGAGCAGGGTGCTTTATGGCTTGTATGGGTATACAATAGAGAGGCATACGATAGCAGATGTTTTACAGGTCAGATCATACCGCCAGAGTGCAGCGGGGGCATTGCGTGCCGGAGGAAAAGTTCTGTTATAGTTGGTGATGGGGCATCGTGCATCAGTGATTCGTGGGACTAGAGTCTTTGGCAGCCCTCCAGCCCTCCTGGCTCTGACAGGCTCGGGACAGGACCTTATGCTGGGGGCCTCATGGCGTCGGGTGCCGGCTTCCACCTACCGGTGTAGGCCGTCTGAGGATGTAGCTTCCTGTTGTGATGTTGCCTGGCAACGGCAATCAATGAAGCAACAACACGGTCATGGCAGCCATTTTCGAATGTCCTCACGGCAGCCGAATGCAGCCGGACTTGTATTTTAGGAAGGATGTGCTTCAGAGGAGAAGGGATGAGCTGTAAAAATACTCAAACGAACTGGGCAGAACAAAGATTGTAGGATGCAGTATGAAGCGTGATTGATCAAAGAGGCACCTCCGTGGATGCAGCGTGTCTTCAGTCACAGTGCTCCTTGCATCAGGCTGGGGGTGAGAGGTCCTTAGACCACAGCGGCGGTGTTGTACTGGAGGGGATCCTGCCCTAGAGGAAGTGTGGTCTCAGGCTCGGGACAGGGCCTTATGCTGGGGGCCTTAGGGCATTGTGGGCCGGGTTCCGCCTACCGGTGCAGGATGTCTGAGGATGTAGCTTCCTGTTGTGATGTTGCCTGGCAACGGCAATCAAAAAGCAACAATGCAGTCGTGGCGGCCATTTTTTAATGTTCTCACGCAGCGAAATGCAGCCGGGCTTGTATTTTTGCACAGATGTGCTTCAGAGGAGAAGGGATGAGCTGTAAAAATTCTCAAACGAACTGGGCAGAGCAAAGACTGCATGATGCAGCATGAAGCGTGATCGATCAAAGAGGCACCTCCGTGGATGCAGCTCAGCTTCAGTCACGGTGCTCCTTGCATCAGGCTGGGGGTGAGAGGTCCTTAGACCGCAGTGTCGGTGTGGTACTGGAGGGGCTCCTGGCCTGGAGGAAGTGTGCTCTCAGGCTCGGCACAGGGCCTTATGCTGGGGGCCTTAGGGCGTCGGGAGCCGGCTTCCGCCTACCGGTGTAGGCCATCTGAGGATGAAGCTTCCTGTTGTGATGTTGCCTGGCAACGAAAATATATTGTCCCACACTATTAGGTTTTTATTTTGCTCTGATTTTCCAATCAAAAACCTTTCCTGCTTTCAGATTTATAACATTTTTATTATGATTGTCTTTCATGTTGTGAACTCCCTTTAATCATTGAAACAAGAAATGCATCAGTGGAGAGAAAGTGGAATTATAAAAACATACTGTGCGTGAGAGTAGAGTGACACTTTTTTCGTACCCTTACATCCATTTTGTTAACACAAATCATCACTATCTCTCCTTCTAAATCCCCCCGCCCCCGAGATGTGCCCAATACAGCTGTGTGAGACAATGTCTATCACTTTGCCATCAGATATCTCTTTGTCATCCGTAAGTGGTCAAAGTGCCCGCGCGTGCATGCGCTCTCCACAAAGCACAATTCTCGGGCACAGGAGTGATCAAGTGCACCTTCTTGATATGAGAACACTCCCCAGGGGAGGCAAGCAGAAAAGAGTGCTGGTTTCAAGCCCCATTACAGATGCTCTTCTTTCATGTGTGTACTTTTTTATTTTAAACATTCAACAATTGGACTAAGACAGGAATGGCTCCCCTACAGTCACAGCCGTTGAGAGGAGCTCTCTGCTTTCACCTGCTTGTCAACAAACATTTCAGGCGAGGGGCGGGGTGGTGGCATAGGCTAATTGGAGCACAGTCCTATTAACAGCCCATGCACCTTCCCTGCTTTACTGCAGTGAGGTAATACAGCAGTATTTAATTGCACCAAATGCATTAGTTTAAATACAAATTTTGCAATTGTTTTTGCTCACACCAACATGTGTACTTAACTATTAATCATTCACCACCACTGGTAGCAATACCAGACGTAGCAGTGCTAGTCTGCTACTAACACTATACAGCCCAAATTGAAATGAGGAATGACGAGCCTTTGTGATTGATGTCTGTCAATAAAGTAATTAAAATCTGAACACATTGAACGGGGGGTATTGTGAGGGTGAATCTGATGCTTTTAGAATAGAATAGTGAGAGACTTAGGCACTGCAACCCCTGAATTCCAAAAAGAAACACAAGTCCTGTACCTAAGCATTTAAATAAAACAAAGAATTGCAAACAATGCAACATTTGAAAGATAGTGCCGAGCATGTGTGTATCTATACCCAAACGAGGATCCAATTGTTTTTTATGTGCCTTTTCTTTTCAATGGTAACAGCGAAAACTAAGTGAATTGTTTTGTTTCTAACTAGTGTATATAATCCAGAAAAGTCATTCTTAATTGATTAACTATGTACAGTTGTTTCTGTGAATTGGAATCAAATGAATTAGTGGAACAATAGCCCTTATTGTGTGTGACTTCCCCAGTTAGAGGACCACCTAAATATTCATCGATTTACTATTTAAAATAAACAAACTATTCAGATTGTAATAGCAGGTTTCTATTCCAAATTGTGGAATGGAATAATTCCCTTGGGGGATAACTAAATTAGGGTGATTCGTCCATAGAGCAAAAAACCTAAAAAAAACAAATATTGTCCACAGGCTTTTACACTGTGTTAGCAACAATAGTATTGCTACCAGAGCCTCTATCAGGACTAGTAGTGATGGTACTACTGCTGCCAGACGTAAGTCAGTACTTGTCATAGTAGTAGTGCTATTTCTGATACTGCTAGTATTTTTAGGAGCAACTTGAATACTACTAATGCTACTATGCATAGAACCAACACATCTTTACTGGCTCCCAATAAAAAAAGATGATCCACTTAAATCTCTTTGCATTGTCCACAGGGCCTAGCATGTCAGGGGCCCAAAATCCATCAAAATGATATTCTCACACTGCACAACAACAAGAACTCTCTGTTACAGCAACAACACGCTAGTAATGGTTCAAAACGTAAGGCAAACATTACATGGAGGATCCTCTTTCTATTTCCTGGTAACCAAACTATGGAACTCCCAACATAAACATTTCAGTGCAGAAAAAGGCAGCATAACCATTACGAAATTGCAGAAATCCTGGATTTTCAAATACCTTCATTGCAAGACCAGCACGAGAAACCACTCAACTTCTCACCTACTTGTCTCAACCTTAAACCCAGGGAAAGTGTCCTTTAATTTACGGAAATTGCCAGAAACCCATATGTATTCCACCAACAAACGTTTCCCAGATGGGTTCACATGGTTCAAATTCTGTTCAGCTGAAACAGAATAAAAAGACTGTCACCATCAGACACATACTACCTCACTCATAAACACTGAAAACGTTCAACTACTCTACCCCATTGCTTGTAATCCCATTTGTACACTTCTAAACTAACCAACTGCCCTCTGCAATTCTGGACCACCTTGCGTAACAAATACTTACCCCAATAGTTGACACCACATAAACACTGTGAAGAAATGATTAAACCGGCTCTCTAATCATATATTCACTCCCGCACAACTGTGGGTATATATACCCAAATCACACTTAGACTCACATGTCTTGGGGTCTTTGTTCTAGGTAACACTCACAGATGGTCTTCATAAAACCTTTATAAGCATACTGATGCACAGGGTTGAGGTGCCTTTGACCAGCATCCATAGACACCACATCCATTGCCACTACCTCTTCTGATTTCCTGCCATCAAGCCTCCCCTCTTTTTTACAGAGCGATGTGCAGCACGACCATTAACACAGAGCTGAAGTGCACTTTACGGGACCACGTTACTTACTTACTACCAACATATCAGCACTACTATCATCATTAGCGGTAGAAGTGCTACTACCAGTAGATTCTGCAGTACTAGTGGTACTACCATTAGTTGGACTGCTACCAGTAGCAGTAGTACGGGTTCTATCACTGCTAGTAGTAGTAGTATCATTACTACTACTAGTCATAGCACAAATAACATTATTGACACTAAAACTCAAAATGAGAACTATTACCACTATTACTTGTAATAAAAGTAGTAGTAGTTATGTAGTGCTATTATTATGACTGCTACTGGTAGTATAGCAACAATACTGCTATTTCTAGTTGCAGCTTTCCCTGGTAGTACTACTACAAATAGAAGTGCTAATTATGTAATTTCTAGTAATATAATTGCTGCTACCACTGCTAGCTTCAGTGCTATTTCTGCATCTACTACTTCTGGACTACTGCTACTACATCTGCTACGTCAGGTAGGGGTACTATTAGTTGTTATACTATTGTTATTAAACATACTACTTCTGATTTTCACAGTAATATTAATACTACTGGTGGTAGTGTTACTCCTGATGATAGGGACTAATTTCCACTCATTTCTAGTACAGAAGTAAACATGTTGTCTGTAAACTAAAGAAACTTCTAAGTTGACACTTTGCTGCAATAATTAATTTGCTGAACACATCCTCTTCTTCTCTGATGTCACTTCCTCTTAATGGGTTTGAAAGCAACTCAGAGAGAGGAGTGCTTACAAAATGGAATGCTTATGAAAATGTTGATAATAATTTGTTTGCACCACTGGAAAATAGACAGAAGATAAAACAATAACAACTAAGAATCACATATTTTGTTTTTGTAAACATTGTATGTCAACTGAAAATGGATTGGGTTGAGGTGAAGGTAGAACATTAACATCTGAATAAGGTGAGGATAGGCCATTTTGTCAATAGTGGCTACTTCACTTCAGTGCCTACCTCGGATGTCCTAAGCATAAGTGACTTTTCTTTTTCAACTTGAGGAGAATAACTAATTGTAGGCAACCAGCAGATTGAATCTAGTGGCTGTAACTTAATTTTCCATGTTTTCCTGACAAGGTACACTGCTAGTTGCAGAGAAAATAAAGTTTACATTCTTGGAAGCAGGAAATTATATTTAGAGTCGGTATCTGGTGATGCAAAATAGTACTTGCTTGCAAAGGCAAAGTAGTTTAATTGTTTGGATACAGGATAGTGTTTTCTGTAGCTTTAATGAGGGCCCTATTTGTTAGTGCCCAGATAATAATATAAAATGATGTGAAGATTCTTAGAACTCTTAGGCAGCAGGAGGATATTATATGTAGTGATTGCCACACTGTAAACCTTTGTGTTTTGAGACAAAATATGAGTCGTATATGTCTTCTTTCATAAGGACAGTAAATTCATTGGCTGTAAACCAGCATGCTGTCTTTTGTGATGAGACATAATACTGGAAGTGACTATAAACAGTTGTACAATACTCAGAAGACAGCAGGAGATAATATTTAGTGACTGCATTTTATTATTTAGAGAAAATTCTATTTGCTTGTGAAGAAAACAGTATTTGCATTGTTTGAAAACAGAAGCCTGCATCACGTCTCTATACTTGAATGCTCCTTCTTTTTGTGACATGAAGAAATATTAGTAACTTTTATTAAAAAAAAGTCGTAGAATTATGTTGAAGAATGAGGAGAGTATGTTCAATGACTTTAAGTTTGTGTGTTATGTGGTTTGCAGTGATACAAAATATCAGTTGCTTGTGAAGAAAAAGTCTTAGAATTGTTTGCAGGCATTCAGTGGCTGTAAATGAATGTTCCATCTTGTTGGTCTAGGAGGACATATGGAGTGAATTATTTGGATGTAAATGAGTGAGCCATCTATTTTGATTATAAAAAAGCGAGAAACAACATGAAAAGGTCTTACAATTGTTTGGGTGTAAGATCAGAGTATATTCAATGGCTGGCACTTACTGCATATTACTACTGGAAATGTCTTACATGCATTTTTAGGCAAAAGCCAATTATATTTATTCACTGTAACCTAGAGTGCCAACGTCTCAGAATTATTTGGAAGCATAAGAATACATTAACAGGCCGATTCATGGAATAATTAGCGCGGCGCAAGTGGGCAAAAACGTGCGAATCGCAGTGGAATAGCGAAAATCGCAGTGCAAGTGCGAAAATCGCACGAAAAGCAGCGCACGTCGATTCATGGAAGGCCGTGCGCGAGAAAACCAGCGATGTGCGATAAAAAAGTGTGCGGCGCACGTTGGCGCACAGGCCATCTAACAGCGTGCGCCAGGTCACAGCGAAAATCGCACAGGCCACAGCGAAATTCGCACATAGCGCGGCGCACGCAACAAAAGTAGGCGGAACACGGGCGTAACACTCGGAATGGGGAACAACTTGCCAAAACGTGGGCGTCACGGGGGAAGTACAGGGCACAAGTGCGCGGAACGCCCACACGCTCGCCTACAACACGTATTCATGGAATAGAATAGGGGAACAAAAGCGCACGCTCAAACCAGCGCACAGGCACAAACACGACCGCCACAAGAAAGCAGGCGGTAGCGTCTCTGCGGCTGTAAGAAATGTGCGCCAAAAAGTGCGCCAAAAAATAGCACCTATATACTGCCATGATGAATGTCCCATACTGTGGCCCTCCAGGAAAAATGACGTGCAAAGGGGTACCCACAAACACGGACACCCGCTGACAAAAAATACGTGTGCGTGTATACCGGGGTGCGCGGGAAGTCCCACACGCGATTTCAGCAGGGTACGTGCATCACAGGGGTTCGCGTGAAGTCATTCACGCGATCGGGCCTGGGGGAGCGGGCTACGTGTATTTCAGGGGTTCGCGTGAAGTTTCTCACGCGATCGGGCCTGGGGGAGCGTGCTACGTGTATTTCAGGGGTTCGCGTGAAGTTTCACACGCGATCGGGCCTGGGGGAGCGGGCTACGTGTATTACAGGGGTTCGCGTGAAGTTCCTCACGAGATCGGGCCTGGGGGAGCGGGCTACGTGTATTCCCGGGGTGCGTGAGAAGTTCCACACTCGAATAGCCTGGGCGCGTGTATTTCAGGGGTGCGCGGGAAGTTCCACACGCAAATAGCCTGGGCGCGTGTATTTCAGGGGTGCGCGGGAAGTTCCACACGCGAATAGCCTGGGCGCGTGTATTTCAGGGGTGCGCGTGAAGTCATTCACGCGATCGGGCCTGGGGGAGCGGGCTATGTGTATTTCAGGGGTTCGCGTGAAGTTTCTCACGCGATCGGGCCTGAGGGAGCGTGCTACGTGTATTTCAGGGGTTCGCGTGAAGTTTCACACGCGATCGGGCCTGGGGGAGCGGGCTACGTGTATTACAGGGGTTCGCGTGAAGTTCCTCACGCGATTGGGCCTGGGGGAGCGGGCTACGTGTATTCCAGGGGTGCGTGAGAAGTTCCACACGCGAATAGCCTGGGCGCGTGTATTTCAGGGGTGCGCGGGAAGTTCCACACGCGAATACCCTGGGCGCCTGTATTTGAGGGGTGCGCGGGAAGTTCCACACGCAAATAGCCTGGGCGCGTGTATTTCAGGGGTGCGTGGGAAGTTCCACACGCGAATAGCCTGGGCGCGTGTATTTCAGGGGTGCGCGGGAAGTTCCACACGCGAATAGCCTGGGCGCGTGTATTTCAGGGGTGCGCGGGAAGTTCCACACGCGAATAGCCTGGGCGCGTGTATTTCAGGGGTGCGCGGGAAGTTCCACACGCGAATAGCCTGTGCGCTTGTATTTCAGGGGTGCGCGGGAAGTTTTACACGCGAATAGCCTGGGCGCGTGTATTTCAGGGGTGCCGGGGAGTCCCACATGTGATTTGACAGTGTGGGTCCTCCCAGGTGTACCCTGTACACCCTCCACGGCCCCTGGAGGCAGCCCACACCACAGGGGACTACCCTGCATCCCTGGTCATGTCCCGCAGGCAGCCCACCCAACATGGGCATGCCCCCCAGAAAAGGCACATGTCTCCTTGAACTAATGAACACCAACTCATGTCCCCTTGCACCCCCACCCCCCAGCACTGTGGGGCACCTGCCAGCAGGCCCCCACCCATGTCCAACTCATGTCCCCTTGCACCCCCACCCCCCAGCACTGTGGGGCACCTGCCAGCAGGCCCCCACCCATGTCCAACTCATGTCTCCCACCACCCCCACCCCCAGCCACCAGGGTCACCCTCCACCAGGCCCCCACTCATGTCTCCCACCACCCCCACCCCCCAGCCACCAGGGTCACCCTCCACCAGGCCCCCACTCATGTCTCCCACCACCCCCACACCCCAGCAGTGCAGGGGAAGCCTCCACCAGGCCCCCACTCATGTCTCCCACCATCCCCACACCCCAGCAGTGCAGGGGCAGCCTCCACCAGGCCCCCACTCATGTCTCCCACCACCCCCACACCCCAGCAGTGCAGGGGCAGCCTCCACCAGGCCCCCACTCATGTCACCCACCACCCCCACCCCCCAGCCACCAGGGTCACCCTCCACCAGGCCCCCACTCATGTCTCCCACCACCCCCACACCCCAGCAGTGCAGGGGCAGCCTCCACCAGGCCCCCACTCATGTCTCCCACCACCCCCACACCCCAGCAGTGCAGGGGCAGCCTCCACCAGGCCCCCACTCATGTCTCCCACCACCCCCACACCCCAGCAGTGCAGGGGCAGCCTCCACCAGGCCCCCACCCATGTCCCCTATCACCCCCACCCCCCCGCCACCAGGGGCACCCTCCACCAGGCCCCCACTCATGTCTCCCACCACCCCCACCCCCCAGCAGTGCAGGGGCAGCCTCCACCAGGCCCCCACTCATGTCTCCCACCACCCCCACACCCCAGCAGTGCAGGGGCAGCCTCCACCAGGCCCCCACTCATGTCTCCCACCACCCCCACACCCCAGCAGTGCAGGGGCAGCCTCCACCAGGCCCCCACTCATGTCTCCCACCACCCCCACACCCCAGCAGTGCAGGGGCAGCCTCCACCAGGCCCCCACTCATGTCTCCCACCACCCCCACACCCCAGCAGTGCAGGGGCAGCCTCCACCAGGCCCCCACCCATGTCCCCTATCACCCCCACCCCCCCGCCACCAGGGGCACCCTCCACCAGGCCCCCACTCATGTCTCCCACCACCCCCACCCCCCAGCAGTGCAGGGGCAGCCTCCACCAGGCCCCCACTCATGTCTCCCACCACCCCCACACCCCAGCAGTGCAGGGGCAGCCTCCACCAGGCCCCCACTCATGTCTCCCACCACCCCCACACCCCAGCAGTGCAGGGGCAGCCTCCACCAGGCCCCCACCCATGTCCCCTATCACCCCCACCCCCCCGCCACCAGGGGCACCCTCCACCAGGCCCCCACTCATGTCTCCCACCACCCCCACCCCCCAGCAGTGCAGGGGCAGCCTCCACCAGGCCCCCACTCATGTCTCCCACCACCCCCACCCCCCAGCAGTGCAGGCTCAACCTCCACCAGGCCCCCACTCATGTCCCCCTGCACCCCCACCCCCCGGCAGTGCAGGGGCAGCCTCCACCAGGCCCCCACTCATGTCTCCCACCACCCCCACACCCCAGCAGTGCAGGGGCAGCCTCCACCAGGCCCCCACTCATGTCTCCCACCACCCCCACACCCCAGCAGTGCAGGGGCAGACTCCACCAGGCCCCCACTCATGTCTCCCACCACCCCCACCCCCCAGCAGTGCAGGGGCAGCCTCCACCAGGCCCCCACTCATGTCACCCACCACCCCCACCCCCCAGCCACCAGGGTCACCCTCCACCAGGCCCCCACTCATGTCTCCCACCACCCCCACACCCCAGCAGTCCAGGGGCAGCCTCCACCAGGCCCCCACTCATGTCTCCCACCACCCCCACACCCCAGCAGTGCAGGGGCAGCCTCCACCAGGCCCCCACTCATGTCTCCCACCACCCCCACCCCCCAGTAGTGCAGGGGCAGCCTCCACCAGGCCCCCACTCATGTCTCCCACCACGCCCAACCCCCAGCAGTGCAGGGTCAACCTCCACCAGGCCCCCACTCATGTCCCCCTGCACCCCCACCCCCCGGCAGTGCAGGGGCAGCCTCCACCAGGCCCCCACTCATGTCTCCCACCACCCACACACCCCAGCAGTGCAGGGGCAGCCTCCACCAGGCCCCCACTCATGTCTCCCACCACCCCCACACCCCAGCAGTGCAGGGGCAGCCTCCACCAGGCCCCCACTCATGTCTCCCACCACCCCCACCCCCCAGCAGTGCAGGGGCAGCCTCCACCAGGCCCCCACTCATGTCACCCACCACCCCCACCCCCCAGCCACCAGGGTCACCCTCCACCAGGCCCCCACTCATGTCTCCCACCACCCCCACCCCCCTGCCACCATGTGCAGCCCCCACCAGGTCCTCACAATCCCCAATCATGTGCGTAATGGTCAGCCTCCACAGCCAAAAAGCCCTACCAAGTAACCCATTCACCCACATGGAAATGGAAATCACATGTTACACCCCCAATGTACATGAAGCAAATGAACCCATGTCCGTCACACACATATTTTCCAATTGAATGGGAAAACACACAACATGACATGCATGAAACCAATGAGATGAAACCACACAGTGAACAATGGAAAAAAAAATGTATTGAAAAAAATACGAATGCTAAAGAAAGAAAACTAACTACAATGTAAATGTGAAAAAATAAGCTGCATGTCCGCATAAAAACACAAAACTAGAAAATCAAATCCAAAAAATTTTGTCCAAAGTGAAATGTAAAAACTCTCCATGCAACAAAGAACTATGTACAAAAATAACAAGGGTCCATCATCACAACTGAACTAAGGAAACCTCCTAAAAAACCTACCTAAATATCAACTATATACAAAAAGTGGAGCAGTGTCCGTCGACTCCAAATCATAATAAGAACGAAAGGAAACCTAAAACTAAATAACTATATACAAAGGCGGCGGGCAAGTCCAGCGGCTCACTCTGTGGTGTCCCGGGCCAGGGCATCATCGAACTCCTGTTCGATGTCCCAGAGGCGGTCCAGTTCCATGGCCCCGAGGGTCCGCAGGGACGACGCTGTGTCCTCCTCCAACCCCCTGCGGATTGCCTCGAGGCACTCGGCCCGCCTCAGGGCCCTCCGCATGGAGTTCTCTGCCCTGACCATTGTGAGCCGCGCCTCTTCCGCCCGCCGCCGCTCCGCACCTATGGCGTGGCCCAACCGCTGCCACACGGAAGACACTCTCTGTCCTGGGTCCCCCTGCCCTCCGGCCGATGCCTGCCCCTCCAATGTTGAAAGCCCCGAGCCTTCATGTCTCCCACCATCTTGCTGCTGCTGCTGCTCTGCCTCTGCCCGTGCACTGCCTCCTGCTGCCTGCACATCCTCCGCCGGCTGGGGTGCACCTGTTGATGTGGCCACCCCTGCTGGACCTCCGACTCCCGACTGTGGCAGGGATGCCTCCTCCACCAGCCTGGCCGCACTGTCAGAGGCAGCTCCACAGGGCACCCAGGTGACTGATGGGTGGGAAGATGGCACAGAGGACGACTGGCGCGTAGGGGGTCCAGTTGAGGAGGGGGTCGGAGCAAGCCCCATCAGACAGCGGAATCCGGCCTGGGTGACCTGTCCCAGCAGGCTGACGTGGTCAACGAGCCATTCGAGATGACGTGCAGTCTCTCCATGAAAAGACTGCAGGTCACCTCGCATGGCCCGTTGACGCAACGCCACACCAGCCAGGACAGGCTCAACCCGGACCTGGATGGCCATGTCCGCAGGCAGAGGAAGGCCAGTTGACGTCAGCTCATCCCCTGCCTGAAAACGGGTCTGGACGTAGGCATCCCTGCTGGTGCAAGATGATGCAGGGACAGGATCGGGGACAGGATTGCACACAGGCACCTCCGCGGCCGCCTGTGCTGCCTCCTGTCCCTGGTCCTGCACTGCACCACTAGCACCAGTGGGATCCCCACCTCCAGACCCTGTCTCTGGTGCTTGCGCGGCCCCCTCCTCCACCAAACCCGCCACCAACCTGGATGACTCTGTGCCATCTTCCCCTGTTGGGCCCTGTGGGGTCCCAGCTGCCCCTTCTGCTGCCGAGGAGTCCAACTGCAACCTCCGCCTCTTGGACCTCCCCCCAGCAGCTGCAGCCTGGGACGCGGCACCGGACTCCTCACTCCCTGACGAGATGACAACATGGGAGGGGAGCCGGGCCTTGCGTCTCCGGCTGGCGGTCGGATCCCCGCCGCTGTGCTCCACAGCACCTTCTCCGCCCTCTTCATCAGTTGACGCTGCAGACAGGGAGAAACAAAACACAGGCATCAGGGCACTGTACAATGGACACATACACGCATGGCAGTTGCACATGAGTGGCATTGGCAAACCTCAGACATGTCATCACAATCCCCAACACACATGTCATTGCAACTGGCACACATGAGCCATACCACAGCCATTTTGCAACTGCCACCACCATCCCTACACATACAACAGCATGAGCAGCCAAAGGGGAGCCAGACATCACATGCAACACAGGAAGTGCATCACACATGTACACACACCACCACACTTGCATGCATGTCTACACCTCTGCCAAGTGTCGCACTGTTCAGACGGGCATCCATGTCACATCTGCCAATCAGGCTTCCACATACCGCTGTCACATGCATCCATGTAGCATCACTGTTGCACCCTTGACAAATACACACACATGCACATGTACACAGTGCTCATACATGCAGCCGAAAACAACATACATGCCTGACATCACGGACATGTCTTCTTACATACACATTCATCCAAACATGTGTGCACGCACAACTGCATTTGCCATGCAAGCCCACACACACAAGCACCATCCATGTCTCACACATTACAGCCCTCGCATGTGTCAGCCCCACGGCCCTGTACACCCCCACCCATACTCCACCCCATACAAACAGATGTGCAACCGGCACAATGGGGAATGATCACCACACGCCCTGCTCACAACCAGGATGCATGTACACTCACCGCTCGACTCCATGTCCCGCACAGCACGTGATGACAGAGCACACGTGGAAAGACTGCACGTCAGAGTCTCATTGCGTGTGATTGGTGGAAATGGGCGTACACCGGGATACAGGTGCGCTGACATACTTGCGTGTGTAAGTGTCCGCGCACACCTCATATACACGTACATAGGCCAATCGCGTGTACACGCACTTTTGTCCAATTACACGCGATGAGACTCTGACGTGCAGTCTTTCCACGTGTGCTTTGTCATCACGTGCTGTGTGGGAAACACCCGTGCGGGTCACGTCACAGACGCGCTTACGCGCTGAGGGCCTTTGGTCCAATGGAATCGAGTATGCGTGCTGACGCGCTTACGCGCTAAGGGCCTTTCTTCGGTTTTCACGCTGACGTGCAGGATTTTCACGTGCCAATTCACTCCGTACCAAGCTGGCCATGCGTGAGCACACGGAAGACCACGCTCCTGCCCAGAAGGCCGAATTACTGCCCCCCAGAGCCCCGAGCACGCTCCCACCTGCTATCTGCTGCTGCCTGACTGCCTGCTGCCCACGTGCACTGCCATTTGCTGCCTGCACATCAGCCAGGGGTGCTGTTGCTGTGACCAGCCCTGCTGGAACAGAAGACTCCCGACTGGAATTCCATCGCTCCACAGCCCAGCCCCAGGACCCAGTTGCCCACCCACTCCTGCCTCTGGGGTTGTCATGTCGGGGCTAACACCATCTGTGACCACTGACAACCCCCGGCCAGAGAGGCAGAGGGGCACCAGCTTCAGTGCCACCGAAGTTGGTGTCCTGGTGGAGCAAGTCCTGGGGCAGTATGATGCCCTCTTTGGAAGATCCCGCGCCGACAAGGAAGGACGGACTCGGATCTGGACTGACATCGTGACTGCCATCAACGCGGAGGGGGTGGCAGCCCGGGACTTACAACATGTCAGGAAGCGCTGGGAGGACTTCAGGTCCAGGACCCTGAACAAGGCCCGGCGCCTCTTGAAGGCAGCGGATGCCAAGGGGCGCCGGGGCCACTTGTCGGAAGAACAGATGGGGGTCCTGGAACGCATATCCCCAGCGCTCCACGTCCAGGTCCTAGAGAAGCAGAGCCGTCTGGAGTCGAGCGGTGAGTGTACATGCATCCTGGTTGTGAGCAGGGCGTGTGGTGATCATTCCCCATTGTGCCGGTTGCACATCTGTTTGTATGGGGTGGAGTATGGGTGGGGGTGTACAGGGCCGTGGTGCTTGTGTGTGTGGGCTTGCATGGCAAATGCAGTTGTGCGTGCACACATGTTTGGATGAATGTGTATGTAAGTAGACATGTCCGTGATGTCAGGCATGTATGTTGTTTTCGGCTGCATGTATGAGCACTGTGTACATGTGCATGTGTGTGTATTTGTCAAGGGTGCAACAGTGATGCTACATGGATGCATGTGACAGCGGTATGTGGAAGCCTGATTGGCAGATGTGACATGGATGCCCGTCTGAACAGTGCGACACTTGGCAGAGGTGTAGACATGCATGCAAGTGTGATGGTGTGTGTTCATGTGTGGTGCACTTCCTGTGTTGCATGTGATGTCTGGCTCCCCTTTGGCTGCTGATGCTGTTGTATGTGTAGGGATGGTGGTGGCAGTTGCGATATGGCTGTGGTATGGCACATGTGTGCCAGTTGCAATGACATGTGTGTTGGGGATTGTGATGACATGTCTGAGGTTTGCCAATGCCACTCATGTGCAACTGTCATGCGTGTATGTGTCCATTGTACAGTGCCCTGATGCCTGTGTTTTGTTTCTCCCTGTCTGCAGCGTCAACTGATGAAGAGGGCGGAGAAGGTGCTGTGGAGCACAGCGGCGGGGATCCGACCGCCAGCCGGAGACGCAAGGCCCGGCTCCCCTCCCGTGTTGTCATCTCGTCGGGGAGTGAGGAGTCCGGTGCCGCGTCCCAGGCCGCAGCTGCCGGGGGGAGGTCCAAGAGGCGGAGGTTGGAGTTGGACTCCTCGGCAGCAGAAGGGGCAGCTGGGACCCCACAGGGCCCAACAGGGGAAGATGGCACGGAGTCATCCAGGTTGGTGGGGGGTCTGGTGGAGGAGGAGGCCGTGCAAGCACCAGAGACGGGGTCTGGAGGTGGGGATCCCACTGGTGCTAGTGGTGCAGTCCAGGACCAGGGACAGGAGGCAGCACAGGCCGCCGCGGAGGTGCCTGTGTGCAATCCTGTCCCCGATCCTGTCCCTGCATCATCTTGCACCAGCAGGGATGCCTACGTCCAGACCCGTTTCCAGGCAGGGGATGAGCTGACGTCAACTGGCCTTCCTCTGCCTGCGGACGTGGCTATCCAGGTCCGGGTTGAGCCTGTCCTGGCTGGTGTGGCGTTGCGTCAACGGGCCATGCGAGGTGACCTGCAGTCTTTTCATGGAGAGACTGCACGTAATCTCGAATGGCTCGTTGACCACGTCAGCCTGCTGGGACAGGTCACCCAGACCGGATTTCTCCGTCTGATGGGGCTTGTTCCGACCCCCTCCTCAACTGGACCCCCTACGCGCCAGTCGTCCTCTATGCCATCTTCCCACCCATCAGTCACCTGGGTGCCCTGTGGAGCTGCCTCTGACAGTGCGGCCAGGCTGGTGGAGGAGGCATCCCTGCCACAGTCGGGAGTCGGACGTCCAGCAGGGGTGGCCACATCAACAACTGCACCCCAGCCGGCGGAGGATGTGCAGGCAGCAGGAGGCAGTGCACGGGCAAAGGCAGAGCAGCAGCAGCAACATGGTGGGAGCCATGAAGGCTCGGGGCCTTCGACATCGGAGGGGCAGGCATCGGCCGGAGGGCAGGAGGACCCAGGACAGAGAGTGTCTTCCGTGTGGCAGCGGTTGGGCCACGCCATAGGTGCGGAGCGGCGGCGGGCGGAAGAGGCGCGGCTCACAATGGTCAGGGCGGAGAACTCCATGCGGAGGGCCCTGAGGCGGGCCGAGTGCCTCTAGGCAATCCGCAGGGGGTTGGAGGAGGACACGGCGTCGTCCCTGCGGACCCTCGGGGCCATGGAACTGGACCGCCTCCGGGACATCGAACAGGAGTTCGATGATGCCCTGGCCCGGAACACCACAGAGTGAGCCGCTGGACTTGCCCGCCGCCTTTGTATATAGTTCTTTAGTTTTAGGTTTCCTTTGTTTTTTCTTATGATTTGGAGTCGACGGACACTGCTCCACTTTTTGTATATAGTTGATATTTAGGTAGGTTTTTTAGGAGGTTTCCTTAGTTCAGTTGTGATGATGGACCCTTGTTATTTTTGTACATAGTTCTTTGTTGCACGGAGAGTTTTAACATTTCACTTTGGACAACATTTTTTGGATTTGATTTTCTAGTTTTGTGTTTTTATGCGGACATGCAGCTTCTTTTTTCACATTTACATTGTAGTTAGTTTTCTTTCTTTAGCATTCGTATTTTTTTCCAATACATTTTTTTTTCCATTGTTCAATGTGTGGTTTCATCTCATTGGTTTCATGCATGTCATGTTGTGCGTTTTCCCATTCAATTGGAAAATATGTGTGTGACGGACATGGGTTCATTTGCTTCATGAACATTGGGGGTGTAACATGTGATTTCCATTTCCATGTGGGTGAATGGGTTACTTGGTAGGGCTTTTTGGCTGTGGAGGCTGACCATTACGCACATGATTGGGGATTGTGAGGACCTGGTGGGGGCTGCACATGGTGGCAGGGGGGTGGGGGTGGTGGGAGACATGAGTGGGGGCCTGGTGGAGGGTGCCCCTGGTGGCGGGGGGGTGGGGGTGATAGGGGACATGGGTGGGGGCCTGGTGGAGGCTGCCCCTGCACTGCTGGGGTGTGGGGGTGGTGGGAGACATGAGTGGGGGCCTGGTGGAGGCTGCCCCTGCACTGCTGGGGTGTGGGGGTGGTGGGAGACATGAGTGGGGGCCTGGTGGAGGCTGCCCCTGCACTGCCGGGGGGTGGGGGTGCAGGGGGACATGAGTGGGGGCCTGGTGGAGGTTGACCCTGCACTGCTGGGGGGTGGGGGTGGTGGGAGACATGAGTGGGGGCCTGGTGGAGGGTGACCCTGGTGGCTGGGGGTGGGGGTGGTGGAGACATGAGTGGGGGCCTGGTGGAGGGTGACCCTGCACTGCTGGGGGGTGGGGGTGGTGGGAGACATGAGTGGGGGCCTGGTGGGGGCTGCCCATGGTGGCAGGGGGGTGGGGGTGGTGGGAGACATGAGTGGGGGCCTGGTGGAGGCTGCCCCTGCACTGCTGGGGTGTGGGGGTGGTGGGAGACATGAGTGGGGGCCTGGTGGAGGGTGACCCTGGTGGCTGGGGGGTGGGGGTGGTGGGTGACATGAGTGGGGGCCTGGTGGAGGCTGCCCCTGCACTGCTGGGGGGTGGGGGTGGTGGGAGACATGAGTGGGGGCCTGGTGGAGGCTGCCCCTGCACTGCTGGGGTGTGGGGGTGGTGGGAGACATGAGTGGGGGCCTGGTGGAGGCTGCCCCTGCACTGCTGGGGTGTGGGGGTGGTGGGAGACATGAGTGGGGGCCTGGTGGAGGCTGCCCCTGCACTGCTGGGGTGTGGGGGTGGTGGGAGACATGAGTGGGGGCCTGGTGGAGGGTGACCCTGGTGGCTGGGGTGTGGGGGTGGTGGGAGACATGAGTGGGGGCCTGGTGGAGGGTGACCCTGGTGGCTGGGGGGTGGGGGTGGTGGGAGACATGAGTGGGGGCCTGGTGGAGGTTGACCCTGCACTGTTGGGGGGTGGGGGTGGTGGGAGACATGAGCGGGGGCCTGGTGGAGGGTGACACTGGTGGCTGGGGGGTAGGGGTGGTGGGAGACATGAGTGGGGGCCTGGTGGAGGGTGACCCTGCACTGCTGGGGGGTGGGGGTGGTGGGAGACATGAGTGGGGGCCTGGTGGGGGCTGCCCATGGTGGCAGGGGGGTGGGGGTGGTGGGAGACATGAGTGGGGGGGCTGCCCCTGCACTGCTGGGGTGTGGGGGTGGTGGGAGACATGAGTGGGGGCCTGGTGGAGGGTGACCCTGGTGGCTGGGGGGTGGGGGTGGTGGGTGACATGAGTGGGGGCCTGGTGGAGGCTGCCCCTGCACTGCTGGCGGGTGGGGGTGGTGGGAGACATGAGTGGGGGCCTGGTGGAGGGTGCCCCTGGTGGCAGGGGGGTGGGGGTGATAGGGGACATGAGTGGGGGCCTGGTGGAGGCTGCCCCTGCACTGCTGGGGGGTGGGGGTGGTGGGAGACATGGATGGGGGCCTGGTGGAGGGTGCCCCTGGTGGCGGGGGGGTGGGGGTGATAGGGGACATGAGTGGGGGCCTGGTGGAGGCTGCCCCTGCACTGCTGGGGGGTGGGGGTGCAGGGGGACATGAGCAGGTGTGCAGGGTAGTCCCCTGTTTTGTGGGCTGCCTGCAGGGGCCGTGGAGGGTGTACAGGGAAAACCTGTGAGGACCCACCCAGCCTAATTGCGTGTGATAATTCCCGCACACCCCTTTAATACACGTACCTGGCCAAATCGCATGTGAGAATTCCCGCGCACCCCTGTAATACACGTACCCAGCCGAATCGCGTGTAGAACTTCCCGTGTACCCCTGTAATACACGTACCCAGCCAAATCGCGTGTGATAATTCCCACATACCCCTGTAATACACGTACCCTGGCCAATCGCGTGTAGAACTTCCCACGCACCCCTGTAATACACGTACCAAGCCAAATCGCGTGTGATAATTCCCACGCACCCCTGTAATACACGTACCTGGCCAAATCGCATGTGAGAATTCCCGCGCCCCCCTGTAATACATGTACCCAGCCGAATCGCGTGTAGAACTTCCCGTGTACCCCTGTAATACACCTACCCAGCCAAATCGCGTGTGATAATTCCCGCGCACCCCTGGAATACACGTACCCAGCCAAATCGTGTGTGATAATTCCCGCGCACCCCTGGAATACACGTACACAGCCAAATCGCGTGTGATAATTCCCGCGCACCCCTGTAATACACGTACCCAGCCAAATCGTGTGTGATAATTCCTGCGTACCCCTGTGATACACGTGCCCTGGCTAATCGCGTGTAAAACTTCACGCGTACCCCTGTAATACACGTACCCTGGCTAATCGCGTGTATAACTTCACGCGTACCCCTGATATGCACGTTACCCGCTTTGCTTTCCTTGTTTGGCAGCCCTGTGGACTGGTCCAGGGTTAGCGCTGCCCTTTGCGATGATTTAGCGATTTTGATGGCTTTTCCTTGCGCGAGGGCGTTCTTGGGGGCGTTACTGGCGCTGCTGCAGGGTCGCTGCGATACTCTGCGCCACGGCTGGTTTGGGAGCCTGAAATCCATGAATACGCTGTGCGCGGAAATCGGTTTTAGCGCACGTGCCTGGCGCAGACAATCGCACGCGGACACTCTGCGCCATCCGCTTGCGACACTTTTCTGCGAAATTCTATGAATTACCCTGTAAGTGTCTGTAACTGAATGTGTGATGTTTGGTGACAGGAAAAAATGACACTAATGTTTAGAAAATGTCATAGAATCATTGAAGGATGAGAAGAGATTATGTTTAAAAAGAAGTTAGTATCGTATTTCATAGTGTGGCAAAATAGAAGTCGGATGCAACTAATGAGAATTGCTTGGAGCCAGGTTAGTGCATTCAGTAGCAGTACATGTGTATGCACTCTTGTGGAGATGAGAGAATAACATGTAATTCTTCCTGTTCTCTTTCCCCTACTCCTTCTAATAACACTTCCCACTCTACCTTCAAATTCCATTTGCCTCCTTTTTCACACCTCTTTCACCAGATTTTCTCATCATTTATCAGCCTCCTGAACACCTCTCTAGTTTCTGTTGAGACCTTGATTACCTCCTTTCTTTCCTTCTACCACTGGATTATCCATTTTAACTTCTTTGTGACTTTAAACATCTTCTCACTACTACTCACACTTCATCTCCTTTTCTTTCTCCCCTCACCACTTACTATCGCTATATCCTTTCCCCACCACCTTCCCATGTTTTAGGATCCCCTCTTGACCTTATCTTTTCTACCCATTCCCCTGTCTCTTCTGTTTCTACTCCTTAATATTTTGCTCCCATTTGTTCTCTCTCTTCCTCCTTATGAATCTACTTCTTCACCCACTTCCACCTTTTTTCATCATGATTTATACTCCTTCGGTACTCCCACATGGTTGCCTCCTCTCAATTTCTTTCACTTGAACATGTTTCTGTTCTCGCCACTGATTCTGCAACATGTGTTCTTCATACTCTTCTTTCCACTTTTGATTCTCTCTTTCCTTCATGCCCATGTATTCCCTCTTGTAAACGTCCTTAACCTTTGGTATCTCCAAAACTCTTTTCTCTTAGGCACTCTGTCGGGGGGAAATTCTGCCGTGGTCAGCCGGGCCGTCCGCAGACCTCCGGGCAGGGAGGCCCCTACTCCTCCCGTATATCCCAAAAGAGATAGAGTATGAGACACACGCAAGAAGCAAGGTGACTCTGCTGTTTATTAGACAAACGGCAGGGAAGGGTCAAGGAGCGTACGCGTCCGTCCTGACACACACACAATCGTGGGGCTCGCAGGCCCTTTTCACCTTAGTATGACGCGCTACTTGCGTCACTTCGAAAGTTAAGCAAAAAACCTATCTCCACTCTGGATTGGTTACTCGAGTGGTAGGGTTAGTATAGCATACATATAGAGAACGGTATTAGTGGTTGAGGGTTAGTCAGGTGGTATACCTGGGATGTCCCTTCAATTTGATACATGAAAATTGTTACATGAAGACCTGGGAGGATTGGTCAATGTTAATGGCGTCAGTGATAAGAGCCCCATGTTCTAATTGGTCAGCTCGCGAGCCTCCCAGTCTGGGACTATCGCTGTTCCCAGCTCGCGGTGCACCTGTAATTTGCAACAATGTTTTAATATGGGTAGGTGTAAACAATGTGAGGATTTATTCATATGTTGGGAGGTCGACTACTCCCACTGCTGCAGATGTCCAATGAGTCTTTTAATTGTATCTGCCTGTGTCTTGAAACGTGGGATTCAGGCGTCTCCTTCCTCCTGGGCTTGGCATCTTGTCAGGTTTGGCTCTGTCACGTGAGGTGAAACCGTGTTTGAGGCAAAATTCAACATAATTAATATTGTTTTTCCTACTGTGTGCCTGGTTTATCTTGCAGGTGCGACCTTGGCGTTGGCTTGCAGCGTGCGAGATTGCAACATCGTGCCCTTGGCGGTGTGCTTTCGCCGGGCTCATTCTGCAGGGTCAGCAACCCAGTTCTTGCTCATTCAATGTTCATGGAAGCTTTTGCTTGCGGCCTACTTGGGCCTGGTGCATAGGTGGAACCGTTTGATGCAGAGCGCTTTAGGTTACGGTATCACATTGCTCTATCCTCAGTATCGTGTCTCCGTTATATTCTTCATTATGGTACATGGTTCTTAGAAGAAGCGTGAGCAAGCCTTTTTAGATAAGTTCATGATGCGTCTTGCGTTTCTGCATTTTGAGAGCCTATGTGGAAAATAATAAAGATGCACGTTCATGAGTATGTCTGTCGCCTACGTCATAGCACTGAGTATATTCTTCGTGTAGATTGGTGTGGGAGTGTCCGTCTGTATATTTGCACAGGTGTGCTGACCGTTGGCTAGGTCGTCATGGCATCTCTATCGACGTGTAGGTTTAGTCGAGTTGATCCGTGCCGCAGGTGTCGGCATGGACAGGGCGGGCTGCTGAGCAGGTAGATGGGCACATCCGTATGTTCCTGTACCAGGGTATTTGGTCGTCTGGTAGATAAGCAAACTCCTCTCGTGGCGGGTGTCTAGGCCGTGATCCTCTAGGCCAAGCGCGAGAGGGGAAGGGCGGGAGCCTGGTCTTCCATTCTCCCACTTCAGTCCCCCCTCTGGTCGACTTGTCGACCACAAACATATCCTTTTCTTTATCTCCTCTTACTCTCCATATTTTAGTTATTCCTCCCAAATGTCCATAGTGGTTAACATGGTCTTCAAATGACCAACACATATATTCACAGGTTCCTCCAGGCGTGCAGTATACCCATTTCCCAATTAGCTCCTTGGGTTTCTTGGGTTTTCGAGCTTCACAGATGGTGGGTCCAGGTGGTTGGTGATGATCTGGTTGCACAACTTCTCTCTCTCTTTTATGATTGTGCCTGTGTGTTGGCCGTCATCTGTTGGCATCAAGAGGTGTATACCAACCATTTCGATCATCTCGTCTGTGGTGCGTGCCTTCCGGGCTTTCCAAAATCTTATTATGATCAGTGTACCTCCAGCCAAAATAGTACATCCAACTATAATCTTCAGTCCATCTGACAGCCAAGATGGCATCCATGACCATAATATTGAAAACCAGCTCTCATCCTTTTTCACACCTTTACTTTCATCCATCATTTTTGAGTGCATCTGGGCCAATTGTGATACAGCTTCCGTGAGTGTACCATTGTCAGCATCGTTAGCAGGAATGAATGTGCAGCATGATTGTCCTATCTTTGCGCAAACTCCTCCTTCCATTGCTGTGAGGAGGTCCAGTACATATCTGTTCTGTAGTGCAACCATTCTTACTGCTCGCAATTCCTCTTTTATTGCGTTGAATCCATTTACTGTAGAGTTAATTGTCATCATTAGTTCCCACCTAGTTATCTGGAGCCATTTTGCGTTTGCGTAAGTCTGCAGTCCAGGATGTATTATTGAGGAGAAGAACATAGCTGCTCTGCTGAATAGTCTGTGTTCCGGCGGGATTGAGGTCAGTGCTGTTTCCGACCTTCCCCACAGGTAATTTCCTGTCAGAGGTTCTCCTTGTCTTTTCCTTCTGTTGAGGACAGTGTTGTTGCCGTTGCGTCTGTTCTCTGGCCCTTTCCGAGGCTGTGCAGATCTCTTCTTCCTTTTGTTCCCTTCATCCATCTTGGGGAAATTCGCCATATTCACATGCTTCTGGGGTACCACTACTGATGGTACATTAACGTGTACTATAGTTCATACACCATTCCACAAAGGGGGCAGTGTGTGATACGCCTTGTCTCCACAGGCCCAGTAATGGTCCATTACTACTGCTGTTCCTGCTCCCCCCTCAGGTAACTCCATCACGCTTTCACAGTTGGTATTGTATCCTACATCCACCTCTCCTTTATGTTGGTAGCATACCTTAGGCGCAGTTAGCGGCAGTATTGTTATTGGGTCTTCATCCTTCTCCATCCACGTGAGCATGGGTACGTACTTGATCCAAGTCATCCAACATCTATGGTTATGTCCATCAACAGTTGAAATATTTTCTCTTGTTACCATGTTGCTGCCAACCACTCCTATGTCCCATTTGTTGTCCATGTACACCTTCCCTGTTATTATCATCAGTGGCCTTTCCCAAAATCTGTTTTTACCAGGGACTTCAGTGGCGTACCAATCACATGGTAGGTACTGCAGTGTTACTTTCTTTGTTTCTCCTTTTTCAGAACCACTTATTATGTATTTGAATCCTTCAGCATGTAAACTGCTCTTGTGGTAACTCAAATAAGTCTTGAGGAAGTTGTTTTCATATGGATATGTATCTCGTGTTTTCCACACCAGATGCACCACTGTCCCTTGAAATCTTCCTTTCGTCTGGAACAGTGCCAGGTATATTATACATCGTGCTATTTTTCCATCTATCTCCGTGGCAACAAATGTTCGAGAAGCGCTCATGGCGTATGGGATCAATGAGCAAACGTAGCAGCTGTCTTCTGTTGTCTGCTTACCTATGTGGGTCATGTGTTGATACCATATGTTATTTGAGATGTGTGCTGAATCTTGTATGTAGTTGTCAATGCCTTTATTATCTGAGTATGTGCTGCGTTTAACTCTATTTTCCTTGTGTGGGATTTTACTAGTACCACCTGATATAACACCTGTTGCAGCTGGGGGTGGGGGTATATTAGGTTTGGGTACAGCAATAATATCAATAGCATAGCTGTACTGCCATACAGAGGCAGCCAAGAACCCGGTGATCATTAAAATCCCTATTAATTTTATTACAAATGCTAATTTCACCGGCATTTTGCTCTTACCTTGCTGCAGTCCGGCAGCTTATTCTTGCGACGTTACAGTTGCCCGCCTGAAAATTCTTAATATGCTCGTTATTAAGGTTAGTTATTGTTATTAAGCTCTCCCTATCAAGTAGGCATTCAGTGCCCAGGCGAAGAGCTGTTCCCACGCCAATCTAAGCGATCTATCTCTTAGGACAGGCAAGTATGGTTGGAGGTGGGGCATTGAATGTTCTATGGCCAAGAGGAATGCTGTGTAGTAGACACGTACCCTCCTTCTTTTCAGGTACGTTGGCCGTTTTATTTCATATACAAATTGGTGTGACAATTCTCCTAGGTAATTATCATCTGAGGGTACCATCTACTCCTGGGCAGTGAATTGGTTAGTTATCTACTTTCTTAACAGTACAATAATACGCTTTACCTGCATGTGCGAGAGAAAAGAAAGAGAACATTCAGGTGTTTACATGTGTATATGTGCAAAACAATGTCCTTCAGTTCAGTTGTTACTACAGTGGGTAGGGGGTCAATGGGCAGAGGGTTTGGGGCTCAACTGGCGGAAGTCTCTTTACCCTTTGATCGTGTAACCATGGGGTGAGCGGTATGGGGATCACCCCTTTCTTTTCTAATAGTTGTCTCTGGGGAATCTGGGAGGTGGCAGGGTATGGGGACACTTAGGCCGTTAGTTGTGGTAGAAGTCTCTTCCTCCGTTGGTGACGCTGTCGTTGTTCTTCCAGTGGCCCTGTCGGTGGCGCTGGGGTGGGTCTGGAGTTTGTAAATCTTTACGTCGTGTAGGTGGTTCCAGGCACGTTTGTCCTGTAGTTTTACTGCTCTCGTTGATACCTCCTCTACCAGATGGGGGCCAGTGAATCGTGGACTGTTCCACTTTCTGTTGAAATTGCGAAGTAGTACGTGGTCACCTTTAGCAACTTTGCACAGTCCTTCCTTTTCCAATTCTTTATCCACGTCCTCTTGTTGATCGCTGTTAGACTCGCCCCGCGTGCGCCCGAGCTGACACAAACGCTACACTAGTAATCAAAGAAGACACATATTGGTACATTTCATCACCAAGGACACTCGCAGTACTCTCGTGGTCGGTAAATGCTCTTGATGTTGGCGTTAGGGGAAGGCGCATTTGACGTCCGGTAACCACCTCTTGAGGGGTGAGGTGGTCGTCGGAACCTGGTCTATTCCTTAGCTCAAATAGGGCTAATGGAAGGCAATGCAACCAACTCTTCTTTGTTGTTTACTGTATTTTTGCAATTGCCTCCTTTAATAGGCCATTCAGGCGTTCACATATACCATTGGCCTGTGGGTGGTATGCACATGCAAATTTATGCTTGATGTTCAGCAAGGATGTGATGTGCTGGAACATTTCGTTTGCGAAATGTGGGCCATTGTCTGACCTCAGTACCTCGCACACTCCCCACCTGGGGAAGACCTCCCTCACTAGGAATTTAGCTGCTCTAAATGCATCTGGGTGTGAACAGGGCCCTGCTTCAATCCACCTCGAAAATGGGCATACTACTACAATCATATACCTATTTCCTTGACATACGTTGATCATATCAACATAGTCAATATGGAGATGCCGGAAAGGTCCCTCTGGCCGGGGTATAGTACCTCTTATCACCTTCAGAGTGTGGCCGGCCGTAAACTGTTGACATGTGAGACAATTGCTGATAAAATTTGACACATGAGAATTTAACTCGGGGCAGAACCAGTCTTCCCTAATTCGTGCTGCAATTACTTCCTTGCCTGTGTGGGCTGGGTAATGTAGTTGGCTCAGGGCGGTGTTCAATAGTGCCAATGGTATTACAATCTTTCCAGTGTCACCCTGGCGCCATAGTGCGTCGGTTGGTGACATTGTGCATCCTCTTTTTACCCATATTTCTTTTTCGGCCATTGGTGCAGCCGCTTGTAGCTCCATAATCTGTGTGGCTGGGAGATGGGTGTAACCTTCTCTTATCAACATCTCCTTAGCCATTCCCCTCCCTCTCCCTCTCTGTGACTCTGGGGGGTTCCATATCTCACCAAAGTATGCAGCATACTTCGCATGTGCGTCGCTGCTGCATTCCCTTTTGAGATGTGGTCTTCACCATTGGTGTGTGCGGTGCATTTGACCAAAGCTAATTCTTGGGGGTCATTTATTGCTTCAATTAGTTGAATAGGAGGGCATGTTGCACTGGAGTGCCATCAGCTCTCCTAAACCCTCTTCTTCTCCATTTCGACAGCCCTGAGTAGACAGTGGATGTAGCATATGCGCTGTCGGAATATATGGTCACTCGTTTGTCAAAGCTTTCCTTCAACGCCAAGATCAGTGCAACTAATTCCGCTGCTTGAGCGGAGTAATGCTGTGGTAATTGTACACATTTCATTGCCACACACACCGGTACCTCCATCATTTTTACCACTGCTGCCCCAGTCCTCCTTATACCATCCCTTTGGTCGATAGTTGATGACCCATCAATGAACAGGAGCTCACCTCCCTCTAGTGCGTTTTCTTCAACCTTTCTAGTACATGAGTACATTTCAGTTATTTGCGTACAGTCGTGGGCATAATCTCCCTCCTCAATTACTTCTGCTAGGAACCTTGCAGGGTTGACCGTGCTACATCTAACAATTGATAGTTCAGCTCTGGATAAAATGATCTCATAACCTGATGCTCTTTGCGTGGTTAGGGTGGACTTAGGTTTATTCAATATCGCAAATAGTGCATGTTCCACAAACAGTTTAGTTGGGCACCCCATGGTGATTGCTGATGCTTTCTCTACCGCAAAAGCAGCTGCGGCGAGACCTTGTTCGCAAGGGAAGTGACCTAACATCACAGGATCTAAGTGGCCGCTGTAAAATGCTACTGGTTTGTAGCCCATGCTTGTTTTTTGAGCCAACACTGCTTTCATTACTGCTGAGTCGCAATGTGAAAATATAAAAAATTGTCGCTCATAGTCTGGGGATGCCAGTACCGGAGCAGTTGATATCGCATCTTTCAATTCATCAAAAGCCTCTTTCATTTCCATTGTCCACCCCAACTTTTTCTCCCCTTTATTAGCTTCCTTTAACGCCTCAAGCAGGGGTCTTATGTATGAACTGTAATCAAATACCCATGCTCTACAGTAGTTGCACAGACCCAGGAACTGCTGCAGTTCCCTCACTGTTTGTGGCACTGGTGTGTTTGAAATGGCCTGTGCTCTTTGTGGTGCAATCTTTCTTCCATGTTGGGATATGAGCTGACCAATGTAAAGTACCTGTTCTTGACAGTACTGTAACTTTTCCATGTCTACCTTGTAACCTTTCTCAGCCAATATTGTCAACATCTTTAATGAGTCCTCTCTGCATGTTCTTTCGTTGGTACTGCAAATTATTATGTCGTCGACATACTGCAACACTGTGCTTTCCACTTCAATGTTACCCAAATCCATCTGTATTACTCTGTTGAAAATTGAGGGTGATTCGCAATACCCTTGTGGCAATCTAGTGTGTTTCCACTTTGTGTTTCTGTAAGTGAAGCTTGTCAGATCTTGTGAGTCTGGGTGCAATGGTATTGAGAAGAATGCATTTTTAAGGTCGATCACTGTAAATCGTGATGCTTCTGCTGGAATGCCACACAATATTGTGGCCGGGTTTGCGGCTATGGGGTGTTCTGCTTCTACTATGTTGTTCAAAGGCCTGAGATCCTGTATGAAGCGCCAAAACCCCCCTTTAGCCTTGCGCACTGCGTATACAGCCGTGTTACAAGGTGATTCTGAGGGGACCAATATGCCATTATTTATAAGGGCCGTTATGGTTTCATATATGCCCTCATCTGCCTCTTTTTATAGTGGGTACTGTTTCACTCTGGGGAGTATTGCACCTTTTTTCAATTTTATCCTTACTCCCCCTATACTTTTTATGCACCCCACGTCATAGGGGCAAGTAGTCCACAATGATGTGGGTACCTTTGTCATATCCTCCTTAAAGAAGGGAACTGGGGTGGATGCGGGTGCCTCAAGTGCCATTGCAATTTTCTGTGCTACTTGTTTGTACGCCACTCTTAGCCATATTTCCACACTCATCATAAACACCATTTCACCTTCCTTCTTTTCTTCTGAGAATAGCTCCTCATCTGACACCTGGGTGAGTCTACATCCTTCTGCTAGTGCTATCACTGCCCTCCATGCTCTTCCTTCTCTGTCTTGGGCATGTACAGCAATGTAATCAGCTGTTGCTATAATGCTCTCAATGTCCACTGGAACCACCTTTCCTTCTGGTTCATTGACTGGTGTTTCTGGTCTGAACAAATAGGCTGCTGGCCTCCTCCAGATCTTTCCCTCTATTCCTGGCATCCATGCAAATGCCATGTCTGTCCCGTACTGGAAGAGTTCGCCATCTACTGGCTCCGCCGTAATCGCTGTCTGTCCGCAGTATGCTTGCATAATCTGTCATGCTGTGAGCATGTTAATCCCTGGAGTAGAGCAAATTATGCCGTCCTCAGTAAAGGAGATCGTCATATTCAACCTGTTCATTATGTCTCTCCCCAGTATATTTACTGGTGAGGCACTATAATATAAAAGTGGAACTGACATGTCATAATCTCCTATAGATAAGGGAATGTTATCAGTAAAAGGAACCAACCCTCTAGCCCCAGAGAATCCTTGGGTGTTCATGGCTTCGCCTGACATCTTAAATTTACCTTCCCTTATGCAAGACCGGGTCGCCCCGGTGTCAACAAGGAATGATAACTTTTTGTCACCTATCGTTACCTCTATGCGTGGTTCCTCCGCACTATTAGGTGTTACTGACAGGATGGGACACACCAAGGCCGTCTGTGGGCTGTCCTATTGAGGGTACAACGATTGACCATTTCCTGTGTAAGGGTTGTGTCCCAGGACCGTCACCCTACCCAGTTGTGTTTGTTGTACTTGGGGTTGTTGTGTTATCGCTACCTGTTGTTGTGGCAGTGAATGTGTCTGTGGCTGTTGTTGTGTTATTAGTTGTTGCTGTTCATTTCCCTGTTGCAACGTCTGCTCTTGCTGTATGCCCTGCTGTTCCTGTGTTGGCCTTGGTTGTCCCTGTTCACTCCATGATAGTGTTCCTGGGCTTACTCTACACGTGTGTGACATGTGCCCTAATAATCCACAACTCCAACACACCGGTGGTTCCCTACTCTGCCATGGAAAGCTCCCTGTGTTGTCCTGGTATACTGGTTGCCCTGTGGGGTAGGAATTTCTAAGTCCTCCCACCTGCTGTTGTGTGTTATATCCGTATCCTCTCCCTCTCATAATTCCTCCTCTTCCCCTGTTGTAATTATAATACCCAGCTCCTGGCATTGAGTATCCTCCTCCCATGTTGGTCGTGTATGGTTGGAGTGGCGGCACCTGTTGTGTTATAGTCTGTGAGGGTGGTATTTGGGAGGGATCTTGTGCAGCCACTACTTGTGTGGGGCTTTGGGTCATTGTTGTAGGCGTAGTTATTAGTGCCCCTTCCATTGTGTATTTAGTAAGTTTTTTCTGTATTAGTTTAGCCTCTTCCGTTTTCCTGTCCTCTTCCTTTTGTTTCATTTTTCCTTGCCATGTCCTGCAATGATGCACTATTGTCAGTTGTATTTCTGGACATGCTTTTGCTTCCATTCCCACTACTTTCTTCAGTTGTTTCTGAACTCCTTCTGGGAGCCCTTGTACTAGTATATGATAAAATATTGCTGGTGTTTTGTCCCATTGTTCTCTAGTTTCCATGTGCCACTTCTCTTGGATTTCCTGGATATAATCAACAGGATCTTCGTTCTCACGCATCTTGCGTGAGGTAATTGCTCCTATGTCTGATGTGTCTGGGTACTGTACCCTCAGTGCCTGCCACAGTGCATGTCTGCAGTTTGCGAATGATGCCCCATCGTGCGATGTGTTTACTATTGTTATCCCAGGGAATCCCGCTCTCTTCCAAATGTCATCCACTGCATCCCCTAATATCGATATTAGAAGGCCCTTTACATCTCCCACTGCCAGTTTCTGTCCTGCGGTGTGTTTTTCCATTTCATATATCCACTTACCCGCACCTCCACTTAATGATGGGAGCCTGCATTTTATATTTTCTTTGTCTGTATGCTTCCAAGGGACATACTGTGGTCTAACCCCTCCCCTCTCCAGAAGTGGCATTAAGTTATGTCTCGTTTTACCCTTTGTGTTCCATAAAATCGAGTCCTCACACCCTTCCTCTTCATCCCTCTCTTCTACATCGTCAATTTCGTCCGTATTTCCCCTGCTCGTAACTCTTTCTTCTCCATCTTTTCCCTTTCTTCCATCATTTCCTGTATTTAATGTGGGCATGTGTATTCGTCCTTCCTGCCTGCGTCTAGGGAGGTCCCTAAGCCGACATGCATAGGGTGTCAGTTGGTCTGTGAAGGGCGCAAGTTTTATTGTACGTAACGAGCTTGAGGTGGTTGAGCATGTAGGGTGGGATGGGAGAGGGCGTGATGGGGACGGTGCGGCCTCATGTGTCTGTCTTTCCGCTATTCCTTGCTCTCCCTCCTCACTTCTCTCCAGTTCATCCTTTCTCCTACGGATCCATGGTGAGTCTGTGTTGGTCCGGGTGATGTATAGTTTATCTAGGCTTTCCCTTTCACTGTTTCTTCCTTCCTTCTCCACTCCTTCTTCTTCCTCACTACAAAAGTCAGTCATAAACGGCACCCCCCACTCGGTCTTTTTCCCCTTGATTGTTACTGTTTTTAAGTCTATTAGGTCCAGTTCTCCTTTTTCTCCTTTATCAACCGCTCCCCTTTGCGCTGATGTTGTTCCTACTTCTGTGTCTCTATATACATCCCCCCATACTTCACTCTCCCTTCTCCTATCTTCTCTTTCTCCTTCATTTCTCTCCTCCATCTCCCTACCATTTTCCTCCCTGTTCCTTTTTAATTCCTCCATTACTTCACTACTCACCTTTTCCAATATCCTTTCATCCTCTTTCTTCCTTTCCCATCTCACCCTCTCCCTTTCTAATATACTCTCTATCACCCTCCCTTCTTCGTATTTCTTAGTCGTTTCTGATAATAATCTCCTCTTCCACATTGCCATTTCTCTTTCTTTCTCTTCTTCTTCCCTTTTCTTTTCTCGCAGCACTGCTCTTGATACCCTTTCTGCTGCTGCTTTTACCCTTTCAGCTTCTCTCCTTTGCTCCTCAGTTCGTTCCCTTATTTTTTCCAATGGTTCTTACCTTCTTTCCTTTTCCTCGCTCTCTCTCTTTCCTCCCTCTCGAGCTGTTTGATCAGTTCATTCTGCTCATCCCTTAACTCTGCTAGTCGTTCCTCCAAAATCTCTTCCTTTTGTCGTAACAGCTCTTCCCCTCTCATTCCACTCTCCCTGGTATTATCCTCGTCTGTTTTCCTTATTACCCCCTTCTCTTCTCCTGTTAATGAACCTCGTAATTTTAATAGTATCTGTGCAGCTACCCACTCATCATTTCCTATTTCCACAGTTTGTTCTTCTCCAGTCCTCCCCTCCCCTACTGGCATCTTCCTATGAGCCACATATGGTGGAGGTCTGTATGCCGGGTTCGAGTACCCCTCAGCCGCCCTTAACTGACCTCTTTCTATTTCTCCTAACTCCCTTAAAGGGTACAACCCCCCTCCCTCTGTTTTCACTCCCTTTGCTAGGGGTATATCGTTGCTCAGTTCCTTTTTTATTAAATTTGATTTATTATTCTTTTCTCCTCCCTCTTGTCCGTTCCCCGTATTCTTTGGGTCTTCACTCCCCTTTTTCCCATCCTCTCCTTCCTCCTTAATCTCTTTTTCTTCCGGTATTTCCCCCACAGTGAACATTCCATTTGGTCCTGGTCGGGACCCTTGGAACATCCTCCATAAGTTAAACACCTCCACGTGGTTTGCCAACTTCTTCCCTTTGTATGTATTATGCAGATGGTTTAATAGTGAATGTTGGGCATATGGATCGAAGCTACCATTAGGCGGCCATGGTGTTATCATTTTGTTGTCCGTCCCCTGTGTCCATTCTATGCTATACTTGATCAGTTTCTCCCTATGGGGTGACAGTGTGGTACATATGTGTTGTAGTGGGGTAGTGAGGGTGTTCCCCCACCCTCCCGATCCTGTCCCGTGTGACATAGTAGCGCTCCACTTGTTAGCCTTCCCCTATTTGGTAGCGGTTATCTCACTAGCAGTTTACAATATACAGCCTTATATCGTTACCTGGCCCCGTAAGTTTGGGGACTTGCGATAGTCCGCTAAGGAAAATTATTAAAAATATAGTATTTACATTTGTATATTTTCTTCCTTCTTTCTTCCTTTACACGACATAGCCCCCTGCGGCTGCGTACCCCTTATGACGTTCTTATACAGTCATCCTATTTTCACTTGCTCCTCCTCCTTCTTCTACACTTGCCGTGGCCGGCGTTCTCCGTGCGCCGCCACGTCCCCCGTTTCGCCTTTCCTTGGTCAATTCATTACCGTTTATCTCCGTTTCCACTCCCTTACCACAGTTCTCTTCCCCACCACCCTCAGAAGGAAAGATGCCTTGTGCTCGGGATATCCTATGAAAGCCCTATTGGTGACGTCACCGATCTCTTCGAGCTACTGGTAAGTTCTTCATATATTCTTTAAGTTCAAAATACACTTGCAATCTACCCCCGTTAACCTCACAGCTCTCTTCCTGTCACTCCTGGAACAAGGTAATCAATAATATAATCGGACTGCACACGCTGTGTCGCCTCGCGTGTTATACGCCCCTCGACAGGAGGGCTTAACCAGCCAATTATCCTCCGTATTGGGCAACTGACTAGCTACCGCCTACAGGGAAACGTCATCTACCTATCGAGTTTCTTGCTCGAACATTAGGGATCCTCATCTACTCATTGATCAATAAATGCCAAATCGTAGGAATTCACACACACACACACACTTGCACGTAGTCGCGACCTAGGCCAATCAGTGTCTACGAGCGGCCGCACGTGATGTTTTCGTGCTCCGCCCCCCTCTCTCGCGTAATGTAACCGACTGTTCTCGCACTCGTTCGGCTACCATTCATTTCATTGCCAACACTAAATTGTCAAAACCTTTGCCGGGCACCTGTGCAACACCTCCCACCTCCCGTATTTAATTCCTCCCCCCTCCCTCACAATTTCACATTGCTTGTTGTGCGTGGCATGCTCACCAAGTTCTCCTGATGCGGGGCCGCTCGACTGCGTGGACCCCTCCAAGCGGCTCGCCACCTCCCCTCGTCTGGACCACGTCTGGACACTCGCCAACCGCGGGCGGGATACTTCTCAACCGGCTCCCGAAGGCCAATATCCGGATTGCGCTGTCCGGTCTTCTCGCAGTTCCACGATGGTCCTGTAGTCCTCAGAAGGGGGCAACGGCAGAGGGGACCTCCTCGCAACGGGAGTACCTGGAAAAAAATAAAAAATAAAAAAGCAGATCTTAAACAGATCTCAGCAGTGCCTCCAACTTGTCGGGGGGAAATTCTGCCGGGGTCGGCCGGGCCGTCCGCAGACCTCCGGGAAGGGAGGCCCCAACCCCTCCCGTATATCCCAAAAGAGATAGAGTATGAGACACACGCAAGAAGCAAGGTGACTCTGCTGTTTATTAGACAAACGGCAGGGATGGGTCAAGGAGCGTACGCGTCCGTCCTGACACACACACAATCGTGGGGCTCACAGGCCCTTTTTACCTTAGTATGACGCGCTACTTGCGTCACTTGGAAAGTTTAGCAAAAAACCTATCTCCACTCTGGATTGGTTACTCGAGTGGTAGGGTTAGTATAGCATACATATAGAGAACGGTATTAGTGGTTGAGGGTTAGTCAGGTGGTATACCTGGGCTGTCCCTTCAATTTGATACATGAAAATTGTTACATGAAGACCTCTGAGGATTGGTCAATGTTAATGGCGTCAGTGATAAGAGCCCCATGTTCTAATTGGTCAGCTCGCGAGCCTCCCAGTCTGGGACTATCGCTGTTCCCAGCTCGCGGTGCACCTGTAATTTGCAACAATGTTTTAATATGGGTAGGTGTAAACAATGTGAGGATTTATTCATATGTTGGGAGGTCGACTACTCACACTGCTGCAGATGTCCAATGAGTCTTTTAATTGTATCTGCCTGTGTCTTGAAACGTGGGATTCAGGCGTCTCCTTCCTCCTGGGCTTGGCATCTTGTCAGGTTTGGCTCTGTCACGTAAGGTGGAACCGTGTTTGAGGCAAAATTCAACATAATTAATATTGTTTTTCCTACTGTGTGCCTGGTTTATCTTGCAGGTGCGACCTTGGCGTTGGCTTGCAGCGTGCGAGATTGCAACATCGTGCCCTTGGCGGTGTGCTTTCGCCGGGCTCATTCTGCAGGGTCAGCAACCCAGTTCTTGCTCATTCAATGTTCATGGAAGCTTTTGCTTGCGGCCTACTTGGGCCTGGTGCATAGGTGGAACCGTTTGATGCAGAGCGCTTTAGGTTACGGTATCATATTGCTCTATCCTCAGTATCGTGTCTCCGTTATATTCTTCATTATGGTACATGGTTCTTAGAAGAAGCGTTAGCAAGCCTTTTTAGATAAGTTCATGATGCGTCTTGCGTTTCTGCATTTTGAGAGCCTATGTGGAAAATAATAAAGATGCACGTTCATGAGTATGTCTGTCGCCTACGTCATAGCACTGAGTATATTCTTCGTGTAGATTGGTGTGGGAGTGTCCGGTGTGTATATTTGCACAGGTGTGCTGACCGTTGGCTAGGTCGTCATGGAATCTCTAACGACGTGTAGGTTTAGTCGAGTTGATCCGTGCCGCAGGTGTCGGCATGGACAGGGCGGGCTGCTGGGCAGGTAGATGGGCACATCCGTATGTTCCTGTACCAGGGTATTTGGTCGTCTGGTAGATAGGCAAACTCCTCTCGTGGCGGGTGTCTAGGCCGTGATCCTCTAGGCCAAGCGCGAGAGGGGAAGGGCGGGAGCCTGGTCTTCCATTCTCCCACTTCAACTCTCTTCGTCATGCTGAAAGACATTGTAAATAAACGTTTTCCTGATTGCCTTGCTTCTCTTTCACACTACATACACCTAATGACTCTAATTTAATTGCAGATACAAAAACAATTGTTCTGATCTTGTTCATTCCCTTTTTTCACATCCTAGAAGTGTATATCATCTTCTAATGCACATTTTAGCTGCCCCTTCTCCTCATCCTTCTCTCTCTTCTGGCCTTTCTCTTTGAAAATTGCTCAATATGTTTCTTCTAAAGTTGTTCTCTTGCTCACCTCCTTTTCTTCCTTTACTCATCTTGTCTCCTCCATTTCTTCATCACCTGCTACCTCTGAATTCTTTTCTTCTTTCACCCTTCCTTCTGACTCCAAAATGCATTATTTCCTTTCTTAGGTCCACCTCGCACAACACTCACACTCCCTCTCTAATACCTAAAGTCTCTAATTGCCGGATACTCTTTTATACCTCTCACTCTAATACCTCTTATGCCACTTTTGTTTTCCCTTCTGAGTTTAAACATACTTGTATTCTTCTTATTCTAAAATACTTTCTCTCAATTTTTTGCTCGCTGCTAATGTTCACACTATCTCTATTGTTCCTTCTCTTTCCAAGATACTGCACAGGATGGAATACAGCCAAGTGTTCCCTTACCTTGATTTGCACTCCATACTACCTCTTCACCATTCTGCTTACCACCCATTTACACCCTACTGAAGCAGCTATAGCCTATGTTGATAATTCTCTACTCTATAATTGTTATGATAATTTCTCCTCTCTTCTTGATTTTCGTCATTTCTCAGCTCCATTTGACACTGTTGATCATCCAACTCTTCTTTCTACTCTCACTTTTAGTTTTCCTGGTTCTGTATTTCAGTGGTTCTGCTCTTATTTAAGCAGCCAGAGCTATTTGTTTTTTTGTGCCCAGCATTCTGCCCCAAACTTTCCTTTGCTGATGATTCACACATCTCTGTAGCCTTCTCTCATCCTCTATTAAGATTCATTCCACTCTTTAATAGCTGTCTTCACACTGTCCAGGCTACCTTGCTTAGAGTTATTTTCAGTTCTAGACTATTTTAATTTTTTTATCAGAGGGATGCCCTGCTGTACACACTCCTTTCAGTGTGTATTTCTTGATGAGTGTTTCTTTTTCAGACTGCACAGATCCCACTTTCCAGCATAAGATCAGCCTTCTAGGCCAGTAGTAGAGGTTCTCTGAGAGATTAGTTGAACCTTGTAGCAACCATTGACATATGGCATATATGGGTCTGGAACCCCACAGCAGCATCTCTTTTGGCCAACTGGGCTATGTCGCCACCCCATTGCTCTCTTTATCCAGCTTGCTCTCCTTCTCTGCTAGGGTGGCTCCAGGTCTGACCCAGTGTCCTTAATATTGTCATTTGCTTCAGCAGGTTTTCGACTCTAATATTGTTCTAATTCTTTCATAGTTTTGTTAAACATGTTCTCCCAATATGATCTTTCTTTTCTCAGATGTTCGAGCTTTCCATTAGTTGCAATGATATGAACCAGCATTCATAGTTGTCTTTATTATTATTTTCCAACATATGGATACTTATTTTTGTTTTCGCAACTGTGAAATAGAAGTTCTGTATACATGAAGATAAGTGACTTGAGGGTAAAAACTAGATCACTCATTTTCATCCGAAAATAGTCATTAGTCACTAGAATCCTTCCACAGGCAATTGGCATATGAATGGTTGGTTAACAAAATACTGGTTACTAGTAAAGCTAGAGAACTATAGGGTAGTATATTTAAATGTACAGTTTAGCATTTATATTCTACAATCTTGTGCCAATATGCAATAGTAATGAGAGATGTTGACTGGCACAAATAGAAATACTCCATTTGAAATCATGGGATTTTCTTAAAAAATGAGGGTGATTTGTTGCCATTTTTGTTAGAGATCTGATTTTTTTGGGTAATTTATAAGCAGGAACAGGGCATTAGTAAAAATGCATCATCATGGTTGACAATATTATGTAAGTGTGTGTTTTTTTAATTAATTGTATAGCAAGCGGATGCCAACATGAAATGAGTAAAAACATTATTTACATAGTATGGCCAAGGTCACTGTTGCATCTTGAAGAGTTTTCTGAAGAGGGGAGAGATTTCAGTGATAACATAGCCAGAGATTTTTCTTATATTTTAGATAACAGTCAAGAGGAACTGACGTGCCTTCTTTTTACTCACACACAGATACACATTACTATATCATATGGCTGGG